>NW_028182177.1:0-1200000 GCF_964271855.1 Acomys minous
AAAGTGCATTACTGTGCGCTTTCACCGTTCAGCAAATACATGTGTAGAAGCACAGCGCTAGCAGAAAAGACCGTTTCTCGACGTTTTCTAACTCAGGGAACAAGTTGCACACTTCTGAGATGCATTTGGGCAACTTTGTCAGAAATGATTTTTTGCCTACAGAGACATGCCTATTTGCGCAGTAGTACAGATTCTGAGTATGTAACTGGGCTTGATGAAATCAGCATTTCTCTTGCTTCCCTGTTTGTAGGGAAGCTCAGTTTTAGTCACAGTAGCTCCCACAAGTGTCTCCTCAGTGTGTTCCCATTTCCTTAGAAACAGTGTATTTGCTGGGAGAAAAGTGCATTACTGTGTGCTTTCACCGTTCAGCAAATACATGTGTAGAAGCACAGCGCTAGCAGAAACGACCGTTTCTCGACGTTTTCTAACTCAGGGAACAAGTTGCACACTTCTGAGATGCATTTGGGCAACTTTGTCAGAAATGAGTTTTTTGCCTAAAGAGACACGCCTATTTGCGCAGTAGTACAGATTCTGAGTATGTAACTGGGCTTGATGAAATCAGCATTTCTCTTGCTTCCCTGTGCGTAGGGAAGCTCAGTTTTAGTCACAGTAGCTCCCACAAGTGTCTCCTCAGTGTGTTCCCATTTCCTTAGAAACAGTGTATTTGCTGGGAGAAAAGTGCATTACTGTGCGCTTTCACCGTTCAGCAAATACATGTGTAGAAGCACAGCGCTAGCAGAACTGAACGTTTCTCGACGTTTTCTAACTTAGAGAACAAGTTGCACAATTCTGAGATGCATTTGCGCAACTTTGTCAGAAATGAGTTTTTCGCCTAAAGAGACATGCCTATTTGCGCAGTAGTACAGATTCTGAGTATGTAACTGGGCTTGATGAAATCAGCATTTCTCTTGCTTCCCTGTGCGTAGGGAAGCTCAGTTTCAGTCACAGTAGCTCCCACAAGTGTCTCCTCAGTGTGTTCCCATTTCCTTAGAAACAGTGTATTGGCTGGGAGAAAAGTGCATTACTATGCGCTTTCACCGTTCAGCAAATACATGTGTAGAAGCAAAGCGCTAGCAGAAACGAACGTTTCTCGACGTTCTCTATCTCAGGGAACACGTTGCACACTTCTGAGATGCATATGGGCAACATTGTCTGAAATGAGTTTTTTGCCTACAAACACATTCCTATTTGCGCAGTAGTACAGATTCTGAGTATGTAACTGGGCTTGATGAAATCAGCATTTCTCTTGCTTCCCTGTGCGTAGCGAAGCTCAGTTTTAGTCACAGTAGCTCCCACAGGTGTCTCCTCAGTGTGTTCCCATTTCCTTAGAAACAGTGTATTTGCTGGGAGAAAAGTGCATTACTGTGCGCTTTCACCGTTCAGCAAGTACATGTGTAGAAGCACAGCGCTAGCAGAAACGACCGTTTCTCGACGTTTTCTAACTCAGGGAACAAGTGGCACACTTCTGAGATGCATTTGGGCAACTTTGTCAGAAATGAGTTTTTTGCCTACAGAGACATGCCTATTTGCGCAGTAGTACAGATTCTGAGTATGTAACTGGGCTTGATGAAATCAGCATTTTTCTTGCTTCCCTGTGCGTAGGGAAGCTCAGTTTTAGTCACAGTAGCTCCCACAAGTGTCTCCTCAGTGTGTTCCCATTTCCTTAGAAACAGTGTATTTGCTGGGAGAAAAGTGCATTACTGTGCGCTTTCACCATTCAGCAAATACATGTGTAGAAGCACAGCGCTAGCAGAAACCACCGTTTCTCAACGTTTTCTAACTCAGGGAACAAGTTGCACACTTCTGAGATGCATTTGGGCAACTTTGTCAGAAATGAGTTTTTTACCTACAGAGACATGCCTATTTGCGCAGTAGTACAGATTCTGAGTATGTAACTGGGCTTGATGAAATCAGCATTTCTCTTGCTTCCCTGTGCGTAGGGAAGCTCAGTTTTAGCCACAGTAGCTCCCACAAGTGTCTCCTCAGTGTGTTCCCATTTCCTTAGAAACAGTGTATTTGCTGGGAGAAAAGTGCATTACTGTGTGCTTTCACCGTTCAGCAAATACATGTGTAGAAGCACAGCGCTAGCAGAAACGACCGTTTCTCGACGTTTTCTAACTCAGGGAACAAGTTGCACACTTCTGAGATGCATTTGGGCAACTTTGTCAGAAATGAGTTTTTTGCCTAAAGAGACATGCCTATTTGCGCTGTAGTACAGATTCTGAGTATGTAACTGGGCTTGATGAAATCAGCATTTCTCTTGCTTCCCTGTGCGTAGGGAAGCTCAGTTTTAGTCACAGTAGCTCCCACAAGTGTCTCCTCAGTGCGTTCCCATTTCCTTAGAAACAGTGTATTTGCTGGGAGAAAAGTGCATTACTGTGCGCTTTCACCGTTCAGCAAATACATGTGTAGAAGCACAGCGCTAGCAGAACCGAACGTTTCTCGACGTTTTCTAACTTAGAGAACAAGTTGCACACTTCTGAGATGCATTTGGGCAACTTTGTCAGAAATGAGTTTTTTGCCTACAGAGACATGCCTATTTGCGCAGTAGTACAGATTCTGAGTATGTAACTGGGCTTGATGAAATCAGCATTTCTCTTGCTTCCCTGTGTGTAGGGAAGCTCAGTTGTAGTCACAGTAGCTCCCACAAGTGTCTCCTCAGTGTGTTCCCATTTCCTTAGATACAGTGTATTTGCTGGGAGAAAAGTGCATTACTGTGCGCTTTCACCGTTCAGCAAATACATGTGTAGAAGCACAGCGCTAGCAGAAACGACCTTTCTCGACGTTTTCTAACTCAGGGAAGAAGTTGCACACTTCTGAGATGCATTTGGGCAACTTTGTCAGAAATGAGTTTTTTGCCTACAGAGACATGCCTATTTGCGCAGTAGTACAGATTCTGAGTATGTAACTGGGCTTGATGAAATCAGCATTTCTCTTGCTTCCCAGTGCGTAGGGAAGCTCAGTTTTAGTCACAGTAGCTCCCACAAGTGTCTCATCAGTGGGTTCCCATTTCCTTAGAAACAGTGTATTTGCTGGGAGAAAATTGCATTACTGTGCGCTTTCACCGTTCAGCAAATACATGTGTAGAAGCACAGCGCTAGCAGAACCGAACGTTTCTCGACGTTTTCTAACTTAGAGAACAAGTTGCACACTTCTGAGATGCATTTGGGCAACTTTGTCAGAAATGAGTTTTTTGCCTACAGAGACATGCCTATTTGCGCAGTAGTACAGATTCTGAGTATGTAACTGGGCTTGATGAAATCAGCATTTCTCTTGCTTCCCTGTGTGTAGGGAAGCTCAGTTGTAGTCACAGTAGCTCCCACAAGTGTCTCCTCAGTGTGTTCCCATTTCCTTAGATACAGTGTATTTGCTGGGAGAAAAGTGCATTACTGTGCGCTTTCACCGTTCAGCAAATACATGTGTAGAAGCACAGCGCTAGCAGAAACGACCGTTTCTCGACGTTTTCTAACTCAGGGAAGAAGTTGCACATTTCTGAGATGCATTTGGGCAACTTTGTCAGAAATGAGTTTTTTGCCTAAAGAGACATGCCTATTTGCGCAGTAGTACAGATTCTGAGTATGTAACTGGGCTTGATGAAATCAGCATTTCTCTTGCTTCCCAGTGCGTAGGGAAGCTCAGTTTTAGTCACAGTAGCTCCCACAAGTGTCTCATCAGTGGGTTCCCATTTCCTTAGAAACAGTGTATTTGCTGGGAGAAAATTGCATTACTGTGCGCTTTCACCGTTCAGCAAATACATGTGTAGAAGCACAGCGCTAGCAGAAAAGACCGTTTCTCGACGTTTTCTAACTCAGGGAACAAGTTGCACACTTCTGAGATGCATTTGGGCAACTTTGTCAGAAATGAGTTTTTTGCCTACAGAGACATGCCTATTTGCGCAGTTATACAGATTCTGAGTATGTAACTGGGCTTGATGAAATCAGCATTTCTCTTGCTTCCCTGTGCGTAGGGAAGCTCCGTTTTAGTCACTGTAGCTCCCACAAGTGTCTCCTCAGTGTGTTCCCATTTCCTTAGAAACAGTGTATTTGCTGGGAGAAAAGTGCATTACTGTGCGCTTTCACCGTTCAGCAAATACATGTGTAGAAGCACAGCGCTAGCAGAAACGACCGTTTCTCGACGTTTTCTAACTCAGGGAACAAGTTGCACACTTCTGAGATGCATTTGGGCAACTTTGTCAGAAATGAGTTTTTTGCCTAAAGAGACATGCCTATTAGCGCAGTAGTACAGATTCTGAGTATGTAACTGGGCTTGATGAAATCAGCATTTCTCTTGCTTCCCTGTGCGTAGGGAAGCTCAGTTTTAGTCACAGTAGCTCCCACAAGTGTCTCCTCAGTGTGTTCCCATTTCCTTAGAAACAGTGTATTTGTTGGGAGAAAAGTGCATTACTGTGCGCTTTCACCGTTCAGCAAATACATGTGTAGAAGCACAGCGATAGCAGAAAAGATCGTTTCTCGACGTTTTCAAACCCAGGGAACAAGTTGCACACTTCTGAGATGCATTTGGGCAACTTTGTCAGAAATGAGTTTTTTGCCTACAGAGACATGCCTATTTGCCCAGTAGTACAGATTCTGAGTATGTAACTGGGCTTGATGAAATCAGCATTTCTCTTGCTTCCCTGTGTGTAGGGAAGCTCAGTTTTAGTCACAGTAACTCCTACAAGTGTCTCCTCAGTGTGTTCCCATTTCCTTAGAAACTGTGTATTTGCTGGGAGAAAAGTGCATTACTATGTGCTTTCACCGTTCAGCAAATACATGTGTAGAAGCACAGCGCTAGCAGAAACGACTGTTTCTCGACGTTTTCTAACTCAGGGAACAAGTTGCACACTTCTGAGATGCATTTGGGCAACTTTGTCAGAAATGAGTTTTTTGCCTAAAGAGACATGCCTATTTGCGCAGTAGTACAGATTCTGAGTATGTAACTGGGCTTTATGAAATCAGCATTTCTCTTGCTTCCCTGTGCGTACGGAAGCTCAGTTTTAGTCACAGTAGCTCCCACAAGTGTCTCCTCACTGTGTTCCCATTTCCTTAGAAACAGTGTATTTGCTGGGAGAAAAGTCCATTACTCTGCGCTTTCACCGTTCAGCAAATACATGTGTAGAAGCACAGCGATAGCAGAAAAGACCGTTTCTCGACGTTTTCTAACTCAGGGAACAAGTTGCACACTTCTGAGATGCATTTGGGCAACTTTGTCAGAAATGAGTTTTTTGCCTAAAGAGACACACCTATTTGCGCAGTAGTACAGATTCTGAGTATGTAACTGGGCTTGATGAAATCAGCATTTCTCTTGCTTCCCTGTGCGTAGGGAAGCTCAGTTTTAGTCACAGTAGCTCCCACAAGTGTCTCCTCAGTGTGTTCCCATTTCCTTAGAAACAGTGTATTTGCTGGGAGAAAAGTGCATTACTGTGCGCTTTCACCGTTCAGCAAATACATGTGTAGAAGCACAGCGCTAGCAGAACTGAACGTTTCTCGACGTTTTCTAACTTAGAGAACAAGTTGCACAATTCTGAGATGCATTTGCGCAACTTTGTCAGAAATGAGTTTTTTGCCTAAAGAGACATGCCTATTTGCGCAGTAGTACAGATTCTGAGTATGTAACTGGGCTTGATGAAATCAGCATTTCTCTTGCTTCCCTGTGCGTAGGGAAGCTCAGTTTCAGTCACAGTAGCTCCCACAAGTGTCTCCTCAGTGTGTTCCCATTTCCTTAGAAACAGTGTATTTGCTGGGAGAAAAGGGAATTACTGTGCGCTTTCACCGTTCAGCAAATACATGTGTAGAAGCAAAGCGCTAGCAGAAACGATCGTTTCTCGACGTTCTCTATCTCAGGGAACACGTTGCACACTTCTGAGATGCATATGGGCAACATTTTCTGAAATGAGTTTTTTGCCTACAAAGACATTCCTATTTCCGCAGTAGTACATATTCTGAGTATGTAACTGGGCTTGATGAAATCAGCATTTCTCTTGCTTCCCTGTGCGTAGGGAAGCTCAGTTTTAGTCACAGTAGCTCCCACAAGTGTCTCCTCAGTGTGTTCCCATTTCCTTAGAAACAGTGTATTTGCTGGGAGAAAAGTGCATTACTGTGCGCTTACACCGTTCAGCAAATACATGTGTAGAAGCACAGCGCTAGCAGAACTGAACGTTTCTCGACGTTTTCTAACTTAGAGAACAAGTTGCACAATTCTGAGATGCATTTGCGCAACTTTGTCAGAAATGAGTTTTTTGCCTAAAGAGACATGCCTATTTGCGCAGTAGTACAGATTCTGAGTATGTAACTGGGCTTGATGAAATCAGCATTTCTCTTACTTCCCTGTGCGTAGGGAAGCTGAGTTTCAGTCACAGTAGCTCCCACAAGTGTCTCCTCAGTGTGTTCCCATTTCCTTAGAAACAGTGTATTTGCTGGGAGAAAAGTGCATTACTGTGCGCTTTCAGTGTTCAGCAAATACATGTGTAGAAGCAAAGCGCTAGCAGAAACGAACGTTTCTCGACGTTCTCTATCTCAGGGAACACGTTGCACACTTCTGAGATGCATATGGGCAACATTGTCTGAAATGAGCTTTTTGCCTACAAAGACATTCCTATTTGCGCAGTAGTACATATTCTGAGTATGTAACTGGGCTTGATGAAATCAGCATTTCTCTTGCTTCCCTGTGCGTAGCGAAGCTCAGTTTTAGTCACAGTAGCTCCCACAAGTGTCTCCTCAGTGTGTTCCCATTTCCTTAGAAACAGTGTATTTGCTGGGAGAAAAGTGCATTACTGTGCGCTTTCACCGTTCAGCAAGTACATGTGTAGAAGCACAGCGCTAGCAGAAACGACCGTTTCTCGACGTTTTCTAACTCAGGGAACAAGTGGCACACTTCTGAGATGCATTTGGGCAACTTTGTCAGAAATGAGTTTTTTGCCTAAAGAGACATGCCTATTTGCGCAGTAGTTCAGATTCTGAGTATGTAACTGGGCTTGATGAAATCAGCATTTTTCTTGCTTCCCTGTGCGTAGGGAAGCTCAGTTTTAGTCACAGTAGCTCCCACAAGTGTCTCCTCAGTGTGTTCCCATTTCCTTAGAAACAATGTATTTGCTGGGAGAAAAGTGCATTACTGTGCGCTTTCACCGTTCAGCAAATACATGTGTAGAAGCACAGCGCTAGCAGAAACGAACGTTTCTCGACGTTTTCTAACTCAGGGAACAAGTTGCACACTTCTGAGATGCATTTGGGCAACTTTGTCAGAAATGAGTTTTTTGCCTAAAGAGACATGCCTATTTGCGCAGTAGTACAGATTCTGAGTATGTAACTGGGCTTGATGAAATCAGCATTTCTCTTGCTTCCCTGTGCGTAGGGAAGCTCAGTTTTAGTCACAGTAGCTCCCACAAGTGTCTCCTCAGTGTGTTCCCATTTCCTTAGAAACAGTGTATTTGCTGGGAGAAAAGTGCATTACTGTGCGCTTTCACCGTTCAGCAAGTACATGTGTAGAAGCACAGCGCTAGCAGAAACGACCGTTTCTCGACGTTTTCTAACTCAGGGAACAAGTGGCACACTTCTGAGATGCATTTGGGCATCTTTGTCAGAAATGAGTTTTTTGCCTAAAGACACATGCCTATTTGCGCAGTAGTACATATTCTGAGTATGTAACTGGGCTTGATGAAATCAGCATTTCTCTTGCTTCCCTGTGCGTAGGGAAGCTCAGTTTTAGTCACAGTAGCTCCCACAAGTGTCTCCTCAGTGTGTTCCCATTTCCTTAGAAACAGTGTATTTGCTGGGAGAAAAGTGCATTACTGTGCGCTCTCACCGTTCAGCAAGTCCATATGTAGAAGCACAGCGCTAGCAGAAACGACCGTTTCTCGACGTTTTCTAACTAAGGGAACAAGTGGCACACTTCTGAGATGCATTTGGGCAACTTTGTCAGAAATGAGTTTTTTGCCTAAAGAGACATGCCTATTTGCGCAGTAGTACAGATTCTGAATATGTAACTGGGCTTGATGAAATCAGCATTTTTCTTGCTTCCCTGTGCGTAGGGAAGCTCAGTTTTAGTCACAGTAGCTCCCACAAGTGTCTCCTCAGTGTGTTCCCATTTCCTTAGAAACAGTGTATTTGCTGGGAGAAAAGTGCATTACTGTGTGCTTTCACCGTTCAGCAAATACATGTGTAGAAGCACAGGACTAGCAGAATCGACCGTTTCTCGACGTTTTCTAACTCAGGGAACAATTTGCACAATTCTGAGATGCATTTGGGCAACTTTGTCAGAAATGAGTTTTTTGCCTAAAGAGACATGCCTATTTGCGTAGTAGTACAGATTCTGAGTATGTAACTGGGCTTGATGAAATCAGCATTTCTCTTGCTTCCCTGTGCGTAGGGAAGCTCAGTTTTAGTCACAGTAGCTCCCACAAGTGTCTCCTCAGTGTGTTCCCATTTCCTTAGAAACAGTGTATTTGCTGGGATAAAAGTGCGTTACTGTGGGCTTTCACCGTTCAGCAAATACATGTGTAGAAGCACAGCGCTAGCAGAATCGACCATTTCTCGACGTTTTCTATCTCAGGGAACAATTTGCACACTTCTGAGATGCATTTGGGCAACTTTGTCAGAAATGAGTTTTTTGTCTAAAGAGACATGCCTATTTGCGCAGTAGTATAGATTATGAGTATGTAACTGGGCTTGATGAAATCAGCATTTCTCTTGCTTCCCGGTGCGTAGGGAAGCTCAGTTTTAGTCACTGTAGATCGCACAAGTGTCTCATCAGTGTGTTCCCATTTCCTTAGAAACAGTGTATTTGCTGGGAGAAAAGTGCACTACTGTGCGCTTTCACCGTTCAGCAAATACATGTGTAGAAGCACAGCGCTAGCAGAAACGAACGTTTCTCGACGTTTTCTAACTCAGGGAACAAGTTGCACACTTCTGAGATGCATTTGGGCAACTTTGTCAGAAATGAGTTTTTTGCCTAAAGATACATGCCTATTTGCGCAGTAGTACAGATTCTGAGTATGTAACTGGGCTTGATGAAATCAGCATTTCTCTTGCTTCCCTGTGCGTTGGGAAGCTCAGTTTTAGTCACAGTAGCTCCCACAAGTGTCTCCTCACTGTGTTCCCATTTCCTTAGAAACAGTGTATTTGCTGGGAGAAAAGTCCATTACTCTGCGCTTTCACCGTTCAGCAAATACATGTGTAGAAGCACAGCGCTAGCAGAAACGAACGTTTCTCGACGTTTTCTAACTCAGGGAACAAGTTGCACACTTCTGAGATGAATTTGGGCAACTTTGTCAGAAATGAGTTTTTTGCCTACAGAGACATGCCTATTTGCGCAGTAGTACAGATTCTGAGTATGTAACTGGGCTTGACGAAATCAGCATTTCTCTTGCTTCCCTGTGCGTAGGGAAGCTCAGTTTTAGTCACCGTAGCTCCCACAAGTGTCTCCTCAGTGTGTTCCCATTTCCTTAGAAACAGTGTATTTGCTGGGAGAAAAGTGCATTACTGTGCGCTTTCACCGTTCAGCAAATACATGTGTAGAAGCACAGCGCTAGCAGAAACGAACGTTTCTCGACGTTTTCTAACTCAGGGAACAAGTTGCACACTTCTGAGATGCATTTGGGTAACTTTCTCAAAAATGAGTTTTTTGCCTACATAGACATGCCGATTTGCGCAGTAGTACAGATTCTGAGTATGTAACTGGGCTTGATGAAATCAGCATTTCTCTTGCTTCCCTGTGCGTAGGGAAGTTCAGTTTTAGTCACAGTAGCTCCCACAAGTGTCTCCTCAGTGTGTTCCCATTTCTTTAGAAACAGTGTTTTTACTGGGAGAAAAGTGCATTACTGTGCGATTTCACCGTTCAGCAAATACATGTGTAGAAGCACAGCGCTAGCAGAAACGACCATTTCTCGACGTTTTCTAACTCAGGGAACAAGTTGCACACTTCTGAGATGCATTTGGGCAACTTTGTCAGAAATGAGTTTTTTGCCTACAGAGACATGCCTATTTGCGCAGTAGTACAGATTCTGAGTATGTAATTGGGCTTGATGAAATCAGCATTTCTCTTGCTTCCCTGTGCGTAGGGAAGCTCAGTTTTAGTCACAGTAGCTCCCACAAGTGTCTCCTCAGTGTGTTCCCATTTCCTTAGAAACAGTGTATTTGCTGGGAGAAAAGTGCATTACTGTCCGCTTTCACCGTTCAGCAAATACATGTGTAGAAGCACAGCGCTAGCTGAAACGACCGTTTCTCGACGTTTTCTAACTCAGGGAACAAGTTGCACACTTCTGAGATGCATTTGGGCAATTTTGTCAGAAATGAGTTTTTTGCCTACAGAGACATGCCTATTTGCGCAGTAGTACAGATTCTGAGTATGTAACTGGGCTTGATGAAATCAGCATTTCTCTTGCTTCCCTGTGCGTAGGGAAGCTCAGTTTTAGTCACAGTAGCTCCCACAAGTGTCTCCTCAGTGTGTTCCCATTTCCTTGGAAACAGTGTATTTGCTGGGAGAAAAGTGCATTACTGTGCGCTTTCACCCTTCAGCAAATAAATGTGTAGAAGCACAGCGCTAGCAGAAACGACCGTTTCTCGATGTTTTCTAACTCAGGGAACAAGTTGCACACTTCTGAGATGCATTTGGGCAACTTTGTCAGAAATGAGTTTTTTGCCTACAGAGACATGCCTATTTGCGCAGTAGTACAGATTCTGAGTATGTAACTGGGCTTGATGAAATCAGCATTTCTCTTGCTTCCCTGTGCGTAGGGAAGCTCAGTTTTAGTCACAGTAGCTCCCACAAGTGTCTCCTCAGTGTGTTCCAATTTCCTTAGAAACAGTGTATTTGCTGGGAGAAAAGGGCATTACTGTGCGCTTTCACCGTTCAGCAAATACATGTGTAGAAGCACAGCACTAGCAGAAACGACCGTTTCTCGACGTTTTCTAACTCAGGGAACAAGTTGCACACTTCTGAGATGCATTTGGGCAACTTTGTCAGAAATGAGTTTTTTGCCTAAAGAGACATGCCTATTTGCGCAGTAGTACAGATTCTTAGTATGTAACTGGGCTTGATGAAATCAGCATTTCTCTTGCTTCCCTGTGCGTAGGGAAGCTCAGTTTTAGTCACAGTAGCTCCCACAAGTGTCTCTTCAGTGTGTTCTCATTTCCTTAGAAACTGTGTATTTGCTGGGAGAAAAGTGCATTACTGTGCGCTTTCACCCTTCAGCAAGTACATGTGTAAAAGCACAGCGCTAGCAGAAATGAACGTTTCTTGACGTTTTCTAACTCAGGGAACAAGTTGCACACTTCTGAGATGCATTTGGGCAACTTTGTCAGAAATGAGTTTTTTGCCTACAGAGACATGCCTATTTGCGCAGTAGTACAGTTTCTGAGTACGTAACTGGGCTTGACGAAATCAGCATTTCTCTTGCTTCCCTGTGCGTAGGGAAGCTCAGTTTTAGTCACCATAGCTCCCACAAGTGTCTCCTCAGTGTGTTCCCATTTCCTTAGAAACAGTGTATTTGCTGGGAGAAAAGTGCATTACTGTGCGCTTTCACCGTTCAGCAAATACATGTGTAGAAGCACAGCGCTAGCAGAAACGAACGTTTCTCGACGTTTTCTAACTCAGGGAACAAGTTGCACACTTCTGAGATGCATTTGGGCAACTTTGTCAGAAATGAGTTTTTTGCCTAAAGAGACAAGCCTATTTGCGCAGTAGTACAGATTCTGAGTATGTAACTGGGCTTGATGAAATCAGCATTTCTCTTGCTTCCCTGTGCGTAGGGAAGCTCAGTTTTAGTCACAGTAGCTCCCACAAGTGTCTCCTCAGTGTGTTCCCAGTTCCTTAGAAACAGTGTATTTGCTGGGAGAAAAGTGAATTACTGTGCGCTTTCACCATTCAGCAAATACATGTGTAGAAGCACAGCGCTAGCAGAAACGACCGTTTCTCGATGTTTTCTAACTCAGGGAACAAGTTGCACACTTCTGAGATGCATTTGGGCAACTTTGTCAGAAATGAGTTTTTTGCCTACAGAGACATGCCTATTTGCGCAGTAGTACAGATTCTGAGTATGTAACTGGGCTTGATGAAATCAGCATTTCTCTTGCTTCCCTGTGCGTAGGGAAGCTCAGTTTTAGTCACAGTAGCTCCCACAAGTGTCTCCTCAGTGTGTTCCCATTTCCTTAGAAACAGTGTATTTGCTGGGAGAAAAGTGCATTACTGTGCGCTTTCACCGTTCAGCAAATACATGTGTAGAAGCACAGCGCTAGCAGAAA
The DNA here is from genome assembly GCF_964271855.1 of Acomys minous. Lineage (NCBI taxonomy): Eukaryota > Metazoa > Chordata > Mammalia > Rodentia > Muridae > Acomys > Acomys minous. The sequence continues at coordinate 12,234 of NW_028182177.1, forward strand.
CGACCGTGTCTCGACGTTTCCTAACTCAGGGAACAAGTTGCACACTTCTGAGATGCATTTGGGCAACTTTGTCAGAAATGAGTTCTTTGCCTACAGAGACATGCCTATTTGCGCAGTAGTACAGATTCTGAGTATGTAACTGGGCTTGATGAAATCAGCATTTCTCTTGCTTCCCTGTGCGTAGGGAAGCTCAGTTTTAGTCACAGTAGCTACCACTAGTGTCTCCTCAATGTGTTCCCATTTCCTTAGAAACAGTGTATTTGCTGGGAGAATATTGCATTATTGTGCGCTTTCACCGTTCAGCAAATACATGTGTAGAAGCACAGCGCTAGCTGAAACGACCGTTTCTCGACGTTTTCTAACTCAGGGAACAAGTGGCACACTTCAGAGATGCATTTGGGCAACTTTGTCAGAAATGAGTTTTTTGCCTACAGAGACTTGCCTATTTGCGCAGTAGTACAGATTCTGTGTATGTAACTGGACTTGATGAAATCAGCATTTCTCTTGCTTCCCTGTGCGTAGGGAAGCTCAGTTTTAGTCACAGTAGCTCCCACAAGTGTCTCCTCAGTGTGTTCCCATTTCCTTAGAAACAGTGTATTTGCTGGGAGAAAAGTGCATTACTGTGCGCTTTCACCGTTCAGCAAATACATGTGTACAAGCACAGCGCTAGCAGAAACGAACGTTTCTCGACGTTTTCTAACTCAGGGAACAAGTTGCACACTTCTGAGATGCATTTGGGCAACTTTGTCAGAAATGAGTTTTTTGCCTACAGAGACATGCCTATTTGTGCAGTAGTACAGATTCTGAGTATGTAACTGGGCTTGATGAAATCAGCATTCTCTTGCTTCCCTGTGAGTAGGGAAGCTCAGTTTTAGTCACAGTAGCTCCCACAAGTGTCTCCTCAGTGTGTTCCCATTTCCTTAGAAACAGTGTATTTGCTGGGAGAAAAGTGCATTACTGTGCGCTTTCACCGTTCAGCAAATACATGTGTAGAAGCACAGCGCTAGCAGAAATGACCGTTTCTCGACGTTTTCTAACTCAGGGAACAAGTTGCACACTTCTGAGATGCATTTGGGCAACTTTGTCAGAAATGAGTTTTTTGCCTACAGAGACATGCCTATTTGCGCAGTAGTACAGATTCTGAGTAGGTAACTGGGCTTGATGAAATCAGCATTCTCTTGCTTCCCTGTGCGTAGGGAAGCTCAGTTTTAGTCACAGTAGCTCCCACAAGTGTCTCCTCAGTGTGTTCCCATTTCCTTAGAAACAGTGTATTTGCTCAGAGAAAAGTGCATTACTATGCGCATTCACCGTTCAGCAAATACATGTGTAGAAGCACAGCGCTAGCAGAAACGACCGTTTCTCGACGTTTTCTAACTCAGGGAACAAGTTGCACACTTCTGAGATGCATTTGGGCAACTTTGTCAGAAATGAGTTTTTTGCCTACAGAGACATGCCTATTTGCGCAGTAGTACAGATTCTGAGTAGGTAACTGGGCTTGATGAAATCAGCATTCTCTTGCTTCCCTGTGCGTAGGGAAGCTCAGTTTTAGTCACAGTAGCTCCCACAAGTGTCTCCTCAGTGTGTTCCCATTTCCTTAGAAACAGTGTATTTGCTGGGAGAAAAGTGCATTACTGTGCGCTTTCACCGTTCAGCAAATACATGTGTACAAGCACAGCGCTAGCAGAAACGAACGTTTCTCGACGTTTTCTAACTCAGGGAACAAGTTGCACACTTCTGAGATGCATTTGGGCAACTTTGTCAGAAATGAGTTTTTTGCCTACAGAGACATGCCTATTTGTGCAGTAGTACAGATTCTGAGTATGTAACTGGGCTTGATGAAATCAGCATTCTCTTGCTTCCCTGTGAGTAGGGAAGCTCAGTTTTAGTCACAGTAGCTCCCACAAGTGTCTCCTCAGTGTGTTCCCATTTCCTTAGAAACAGTGTATTTGCTCAGAGAAAAGTGCATTACTGTGCGCATTCACCGTTCAGCAAATACATGTGTAGAAGCACAGCGCTAGCAGAAATGACCGTTTCTCGACGTTTTCTAACTCAGGGAACAAGTTGCACACTTCTGAGATGCATTTGGGCAACTTTGTCAGAAATGAGTTTTTTGCCTACAGAGACATGCCTATTTGCGCAGTAGTACAGATTCTGAGTAGGTAACTGGGCTTGATGAAATCAGCATTCTCTTGCTTCCCTGTGCGTAGGGAAGCTCAGTTTTAGTCACAGTAGCTCCCACAAGTGTCTCCTCAGTGTGTTCCCATTTACTGAGAAGAAGTGTTTTGGCTGGGTGAAAAGTGCATTACTGTGCACTTTCACCGTTCAGCAAATACATGTGTAGAAGCACAGCGCTAGCAGAAACGAACGTTTCTCGACGTTTTCTAACTCAGGGAACAAGTTGCACACTTCTGAGATGCATTTGGGCAACTTTGTCAGAAATGAGTTTTTTGCCTACAGAGACATGCCTATTTGTGCAGTAGTACAGATTCTGAGTATGTAACTGGGCTTGATGAAATCAGCATTCTCTTGCTTCCCTGTGAGTAGGGAAGCTCAGTTTTAGTCACAGTAGCTCCCACAAGTGTCTCCTCAGTGTGTTCCCATTTCCTTAGAAACAGTGTATTTGCTCAGAGAAAAGTGCATTACTATGCGCATTCACCGTTCAGCAAATACATGTGTAGAAGCACAGCGCTAGCAGAAACGACCGTTTCTCGACGTTTTCTAACTCAGGGAACAAGTTGCACACTTCTGAGATGCATTTGGGCAACTTTGTCAGAAATGAGTTTTTTGCCTACAGAGACATGCCTATTTGCGCAGTAGTACAGATTCTGAGTAGGTAACTGGGCTTGATGAAATCAGCATTCTCTTGCTTCCCTGTGCGTAGGGAAGCTCAGTTTTAGTCACAGTAGCTCCCACAAGTGTCTCCTCAGTGTGTTCCCATTTCCTTAGAAACAGTGTATTTGCTGGGAGAAAAGTGCATTACTGTGCGCTTTCACCGTTCAGCAAATACATGTGTACAAGCACAGCGCTAGCAGAAACGAACGTTTCTCGACGTTTTCTAACTCAGGGAACAAGTTGCACACTTCTGAGATGCATTTGGGCAACTTTGTCAGAAATGAGTTTTTTGCCTACAGAGACATGCCTATTTGTGCAGTAGTACAGATTCTGAGTATGTAACTGGGCTTGATGAAATCAGCATTCTCTTGCTTCCCTGTGAGTAGGGAAGCTCAGTTTTAGTCACAGTAGCTCCCACAAGTGTCTCCTCAGTGTGTTCCCATTTCCTTAGAAACAGTGTATTTGCTCAGAGAAAAGTGCATTACTGTGCGCATTCACCGTTCAGCAAATACATGTGTAGAAGCACAGCGCTAGCAGAAATGACCGTTTCTCGACGTTTTCTAACTCAGGGAACAAGTTGCACACTTCTGAGATGCATTTGGGCAACTTTGTCAGAAATGAGTTTTTTGCCTACAGAGACATGCCTATTTGCGCAGTAGTACAGATTCTGAGTAGGTAACTGGGCTTGATGAAATCAGCATTCTCTTGCTTCCCTGTGCGTAGGGAAGCTCAGTTTTAGTCACAGTAGCTCCCACAAGTGTCTCCTCAGTGTGTTCCCATTTCCTTAGAAACAGTGTATTTGCTGGGAGAAAAGTGCATTACTGTGCGCTTTCACCGTTCAGCAAATACATGTGTAGAAGCACAGCGCTAGCAGAAACGAACGTTTCTCGACGTTTTCTAACTCAGGGAACAAGTTGCACACTTCTGAGATGCATTTGGGCAACTTTGTCAGAAATGAGTTTTTTGCCTACAGAGACATGCCTATTTGTGCAGTAGTACAGATTCTGAGTATGTAACTGGGCTTGATGAAATCAGCATTCTCTTGCTTCCCTGTGAGTAGGGAAGCTCAGTTTTAGTCACAGTAGCTCCCACAAGTGTCTCCTCAGTGTGTTCCCATTTCCTTAGAAACAGTGTATTTGCTCAGAGAAAAGTGCATTACTATGCGCATTCACCGTTCAGCAAATACATGTGTAGAAGCACAGCGCTAGCAGAAACGACCGTTTCTCGACGTTTTCTAACTCAGGGAACAAGTTGCACACTTCTGAGATGCATTTGGGCAACTTTGTCAGAAATGAGTTTTTTGCCTACAGAGACATGCCTATTTGCGCAGTAGTACAGATTCTGAGTAGGTAACTGGGCTTGATGAAATCAGCATTCTCTTGCTTCCCTGTGCGTAGGGAAGCTCAGTTTTAGTCACAGTAGCTCCCACAAGTGTCTCCTCAGTGTGTTCCCATTTCCTTAGAAACAGTGTATTTGCTGGGAGAAAAGTGCATTACTGTGCGCTTTCACCGTTCAGCAAATACATGTGTAGAAGCACAGCGCTAGCAGAAACGAATGTTTCTCGACGTTTTCTAACTCAGGGAACAAGTTGCACACTTCTGAGATGCATTTGGGCAACTTTGTCAGAAATGAGTTTTTTGCCTACAGAGACATGCCTATTTGTGCAGTAGTACAGATTCTGAGTATGTAACTGGGCTTGATGAAATCAGCATTCTCTTGCTTCCCTGTGAGTAGGGAAGCTCAGTTTTAGTCACAGTAGCTCCCACAAGTGTCTCCTCAGTGTGTTCCCATTTCCTTAGAAACAGTGTATTTGCTCAGAGAAAAGTGCATTACTATGCGCATTCACCGTTCAGCAAATACATGTGTAGAAGCACAGCGCTAGCAGAAACGACCGTTTCTCGACGTTTTCTAACTCAGGGAACAAGTTGCACACTTCTGAGATGCATTTGGGCAACTTTGTCAGAAATGAGTTTTTTGCCTACAGAGACATGCCTATTTGCGCAGTAGTACAGATTCTGAGTAGGTAACTGGGCTTGATGAAATCAGCATTCTCTTGCTTCCCTGTGCGTAGGGAAGCTCAGTTTTAGTCACAGTAGCTCCCACAAGTGTCTCCTCAGTGTGTTCCCAGTTCCTTAGAAACAGTGTATTTGCTGGGAGAAAAGTGCATTACTGTGCGCTTTCACCGTTCAGCAAATACATGTGTAGAAGCATAGCGCTAGCAGAAACGACCGTTTCTCGACGTTTTCTAACTCAGGGAACAAGTTGCACACTTCTGAGATGCATTTGGGCAACTTTGTCAGAAATGAGTTTTTTGCCTACAGAGACATGCCTATTTGCGAGTAGTACAGATTCTGAGTATGTAACTGGGCTTGATGAAATCAGCATTTCTCTTGCTTCCCTGTGTGTAGGGAAGCTCAGTTTTAGTCACAGTAGCTCCCACAAGTGTCTCCTCAGTGTGTTCCCATTTCCTTAGAAACAGTGTATTTGCTGGGAGAAAAGTGCATTACTGTGCGCTTTCACCGTTCAGCAAATACATGTGTAGAAGCACAGCGCTAGCAGAAACGACCGTTTCTCGACGTTTTCTAACTCAGGGAACAAGTTGCACACTTCTGAGATGCATTTGGGCAACTTTGTCAGAAATGAGTTTTTTGCCTAAAGAGACATGCCTATTTGCGCAGTAGTACAGATTCTGAGTATGTAACTGGGCTTGATGAAATCAGCATTTCTCTTGCTTCCCTGTGCGTAGGGAAGCTCAGTTTTTGTCACAGTAGCTCCCACAAGTGTCTCCTCAGTGTGTTCCCATTTCCTTAGAAACAGTGTATTTGCTGGGAGAAAAGTGCATTACTGTGCGCTTTCACCGTTCAGCAAATACATGTGTAGAAGCACAGCGCTAGCTGAAACGACCGTTTCTCGACGTTTTCTAACTCAGGGAACAAGTGGCACACTTCTGAGATGCATTTGGGCAACTTTGTCAGAAATGAGTTTTTTGCCTACAGAGACTTGCCTATTTGCGCAGTAGTACAGATTCTGAGTAGGTAACTGGGCTTGATGAAATCAGCATTCTCTTGCTTCCCTGTGCGTAGGGAAGCTCAGTTTTAGTCACAGTAGCTCCCACAAGTGTCTCCTCAGTGTGTTCCCATTTCCTTAGAAACAGTGTATTTGCTGGGAGAAAAGTGCATTACTGTGCGCTTTCACCGTTCAGCAAATACATGTGTAGAAGCACAGCGCTAGCAGAAACGAACGTTTCTCGACGTTTTCTAACTCAGGGAACAAGTTGCACACTTCTGAGATGCATTTGGGCAACTTTGTCAGAAATGAGTTTTTTGCCTACAGAGACATGCCTATTTGCGCAGTAGTACAGATTCTGAGTATGTAACTGGGCTTGATGAAATCAGCATTCTCTTGCTTCCCTGTGAGTAGGGAAGCTCAGTTTTACTCACAGTAGCTCCCACAAGTGTCTCCTCAGTGTGTTCCCATTTCCTTAGAAACAGTGTATTTGCTCAGAGAAAAGTGCATTACTGTGCGCATTCACCGTTCAGCAAATACATGTGTAGAAGCACAGCGCTAGCAGAAACGACCGTTTCTCGACGTTTTCTAACTCAGGGAACAAGTTGCACACTTCTGAGATGCATTTGGGCAACTTTGTCAGAAATGAGTTTTTTGCCTACAGAGACATGCCTATTTGCGCAGTAGTACAGATTCTGAGTAGGTAACTGGGCTTGATGAAATCAGCATTCTCTTGCTTCCCTGTGCGTAGGGAAGCTCAGTTTTAGTCACAGTAGCTCCCACAAGTGTCTCCTCAGTGTGTTCCCATTTCCTTAGAAACAGTGTATTTGCTCAGAGAAAAGTGCATTACTGTGCGCATTCACCGTTCAGCAAATACATGTGTAGAAGCATAGCGCTAGCAGAAACGACCGTTTCTCGACGTTTTCTAACTCAGGGAACAAGTTGCACACTTCTGAGATGCATTTGGGCAACTTTGTCAGAAATGAGTTTTTTGCCTACAGAGACATGCCTATTTGCGAGTAGTACAGATTCTGAGTATGTAACTGGGCTTGATGAAATCAGCATTTCTCTTGCTTCCCTGTGTGTAGGGAAGCTCAGTTTTAGTCACAGTAGCTCCCACAAGTGTCTCCTCAGTGTGTTCCCATTTCCTTAGAAACAGTGTATTTGCTGGGAGAAAAGTGCATTACTGTGCGCTTTCACCGTTCAGCAAATACATGTGTAGAAGCACAGCGCTAGCAGAAACGACCGTTTCTCGACGTTTTCTAACTCAGGGAACAAGTTGCACACTTCTGAGATGCATTTGGGCAACTTTGTCAGAAATGAGTTTTTTGCCTAAAGAGACATGCCTATTTGCGCAGTAGTACAGATTCTGAGTATGTAACTGGGCTTGATGAAATCAGCATTTCTCTTGCTTCCCTCTGCGTAGGGAAGCTCAGTTTTAGTCATAATAGCTCCCACAAGTGTCTCCTCAGTGTGTTCCCTGTTCCTTAGAAACAGTGTATTTGCTGGGAGAAAAGTGCATTACTGTGCGCTTTCACCGTTCAGCAAATACATGTGTAGAAGCACAGCGCTAGCAGAAACGACCTTTCTCGACGTTTTCTAACTCAGGGAACTAGTTGTACACTTCTGAGATGCATTTGGGCAACTTTGTCAGAAATGAGTTTTTTGCCTAAAGAGACATGCCTATTTGCCCAGTAGTACAGATTCTGAGTATGTAACTGGGCTTGATGAAATCAGCATTTCTCTTGCTTCCCTGTGCGTAGGGAAGCTCAGTTTTTGTCACAGTAGCTCCCACAAGTGTCTCCTCAGTGTGTTCCCATTTCCTTAGAAACAGTGTATTTGCTGGGAGAAAAGTGCATTACTGTGCGCTTTCACCGTTCAGCAAATACATGTGTAGAAGCACAGCGCTAGCTGAAACGACCGTTTCTCGACGTTTTCTAACTCAGGGAACAAGTGGCACACTTCTGAGATGCATTTGGGCAACTTTGTCAGAAATGAGTTTTTTGCCTACAGAAACTTGCCTATTTGCGCAGTAGTACAGATTCTGTGTATGTAACTGGGCTTGATGAAATCAGCATTTCTCTTGCTTCCCTGTGCGTAGGGAAGCTCACTTTTAGTCACAGTAGCTCCCACAAGTGTCTCCTCAGTGTGTTTCCTGTTCCTTAGAAACAGTGTATTTACTGGGAGAAAAGTGCATTACTGTGCGCTTTCACCGTTCAGCAAATACATGTGTAGAAGCACAGCGCTAGCAGAAACGAACGTTTCTCGACGTTTTCTAACTCAGGGAACAAGTTGCACACTTCTGAGATGCATTTGGGCAACTTTGTCAGAAATGAGTTTTTTGCCTACAGAGACATGCCTATTTGCGCAGTAGTACAGATTCTGAGTATGTAACTGGGCTTGATGAAATCAGCATTTCTCTTGCTTCCCTGTGCGTAGGGAAGCTCAGTTTTACCACAGTAGCTCCCACAAGTGTCTCCTCAGTGTGTTCCCATTTCCTTAGAAACAGTGTATTTGCTGGGAGAAAAGTGCATTACTGTGCGCTTTCACCGTTCAGCAAATACATGTGTAGAAGCACAGCGCTAGCAGAAACGACCGTTTCTCGACGTACTCTAACTCAGGGAACAAGTTGCACACTTCTGAGATGCATTTGGGCAACTTTATCAGAAATGAGTTTTTTGCCTACAGAGACATGCCTATTTGCGCAGTAGTACAGATTCTGAGTATGTAACTGGGCTTGATGAAATCAGCATTTCTCTTGCTTCCCTGTGCGTAGGGAAGCTCAGTTTTAGTCAAAGTAGCTCCCACAAGTGTCTCCTCAGTGTGTTCCCATTTCCTTAGAAACAGTGTATTTGCTGGGAGAAAAGTGCATTACTGTGCGCTTTCACCGTTCAGCAAATACATGTGTAGAAGCACAGCGCTAGCAGAAACGACCTTTCTCGATGTTTTCTAACTCAGGGAACAAGTTGCACACTTCTGAGATGCATTTGGGCAACTTTGTCAGAAATGAGTTTTTTGCCTACAGAGACATGCCTATTTGCGCAGTAGTACAGATTCTGAGTATGTAACTGGGCTTGATGACATCAGCATTTCTCTTGCTTCCCTGTGCGTAGGGAAGCTCAGTTTTAGTCACAGTAGCTCCCACAAGTGTCTCCTCAGTGTGTTCCCATTTCCTTAGAAACAGTGTATTTGCTGGGAGAAAAGTGCATTACTGTGCGCTTTCACCGTTCAGCAAATACATGTGTAGAAGCACAGCGCTAGCTGAACCGAACGTTTCTCGACGTTTTCTAACTCACGGAACAAGTGGCACACTTCTGAGATGCATTTGGGCAACTTTGTCAGAAATGAGTTTTTTGCCTACAGAGACATGCCTATTTGCGCAGTAGTACAGATTCTGTGTATGTAACTGGGCTTGATGAAATCAACATTTCTCATGCTTCCCTGTGCGTAGGGAAGCTCAGTTTAATCACAGTAGCTCCCATAAGTGTCTCCTCAGTGTGTTCCCATTTCCTTAGAAACAGTGTATTTGCTGGGAGAAAAGTGCATCACTGTGCGCTTTCACCGTTCAGCAAATACATGTCTAGAAGCACAGCGCTAGCATAAACGACCGTTTCTCGATGTTTTCTAACTCAGGGAACAAGTTGCACACTTCTGAGATGCATTTGGGCAACTTTGTCAGAAATGAGTTTTTTGCCTACAGAGACATGCCTATTTGCGCAGTAGTACAGATTCTGAGTATGTAACTGGGCTTGATGAAATCAGCATTCTCTTGCTTCCCTGTATGTAGGGAAGCTCAGTTTTAGTCACAGTAGCTCCCACAAGTGTCTCCTCAGTGTGTTCCCATTTCCTTAGAAACAGTGTATTTGCTGGGAGAAAAGTGCATTACTGTGCGCTTTCACCGTTCAGCAAATACATGTGTAGAAGCACAGCGCTAGCAGAAACGACCGTGTCTCGACGTTTTCTAACTCAGGGAACAAGTTGCACACTTCTGAGATGCATTTGGGCAACTTTGTCAGAAATGAGTTTTTTGCCTACAGAAACATGCCTATTTGCGCAGTAGTACAGATTCTGAGTATGTAACTGGGCTTGATGAAATCAGCATTTCTCTTGCTTCCCTGTGCGTACGGAAGCTCAGTTTTAGTCACAGTAGCTCCCACAAGTGTCTCCTCAGTGTGTTCCCATTTCCTTAGAAACAGTGTATTTGCTGGGAGAAAAGTGCTTTACTGTGCGCTTTCACCGTTCAGGAAATACATGTATAGAAGCACAGCGCTAGCAGAAACGACCGTTTCTCGACGTTTTCTAACTCAGGGAACAAGTTGCACACTTCTGAGATGCATTTGGGCAACTTTGTCAGAAATGAGTTTTTTGCCTACAGAGACATGCCTATTTGCGCAGTAGGACGGATTCTGAGTATGTAACTGGGCTTGATGAAATCAGCATTTCTCTTGCTTCCCTGTGCGTAGGGAAGCTCAGTTTTAGTCACAGTAGCTCCCACAAGTGTCTCCTCAGTGTGTTCCCATTTCCTTAGAAACAGTGTATTTGCTGGGAGAAAAGTGCATCACTGTGCGCTTTCACCGTTCAGCAAATACATGTGTAGAAGCACAGCGCTAGCAGAAACGACCGTTTCTCGACGTTTTCTAACTCAGGGAACAAGTTGCACACTTCTGAGATGCATTTGGGCAACGTTGTCAGAAATGAGTTTTTTGCCTAAAGAGACATGCCTATTTGCGCAGTAGTACAGATTCTGAGTATGTAACTGGGCTTGATGAAATCAGCATTTCTCTTGCTTCCCTGTGCGTAGGGAAGCTCAGTTTTAGTCACAGTAGCTCCCACAAGTGTCTCCTCAGTGTGTTCCCATTTCCTTAGAAACAGTGTATTTGCTGGGAGAAAAGTGCATTACTGTGCGCTTTCACCGTTCAGCAAATACAGGTGTAGAAGCACAGCGTTAGCAGATATGACCGTTTCTCGACGTTTTCTAACTCATGGAACAAGTTGCACACTTCTGAGATGCATTTGGGCAACTTTGTCAGAAATGAGTTTTTTGCCTACAGAGACATGTCTATTTGCGCAGTAGTACAGATTCTGAGTATGTAACTGGGCTTGATGAAATCAGCATTTCTCTTGCTTCCCTGTCTGTAGGGAAGCTCAGTTTTAGTCACCGTAGCTCCCACAATTGTCTCCTCAGTGTGTTCCCATTTCCTTAGAAACAGTGTATTTGCTGGGAGAAAAGTGCATTACTGTGCGCTTTCACCGTTCAGCAAGCACATGTGTAGATGCACAGCGCTAGCAGAAACGCACGTTTCTCGACGTTTTCTAACTCAGAGAACAAGTTGCACACTTCTGAGATGCATTTGGGCAACTTTGTCAGAAATGAGTTTTTTGCCTACAGAGACATGCCTATTTGCGCAGTAGTACAGATTCTGAGTATGTAACTGGGCTTGATGAAATCAGCATTTCTCTTGCTTCCCTGTGCGTAGGGAACCTCAGTTTTAGTCACAGTAGCTCCCACAAGTGTCTCCTCAGTGTGTTCCCATTTCCTTAGAAACAGTGTATTTGCTGGGAGAAAAGTGCATTACTGTGCGCTTTCACCCTTCAGCAAGTACATGTGTAGAAGCACAGCGCTAGCAGAAACGACCGTTTCTCGACGTTTTCTAACTCAGGGAACAAGTTGCACACTTCTGAGATGCATTTGGGCAACTTTGTCAGAAATGAGTTTTTTGCCTACAGAGACATGCCTATTTGCGCAGTAGTACAGATTCTGAGTATGTAACTGGGCTTGATGAAATCATCATTTCTCTTGCTTCCCGGTGTGTGGGGAAGCTCAGTTTTAGTCACTGTAGATCCCACAAGTGTCTCCTCAGTGTGTTCCCATTTCCTTAGAAACAGTGTATTTGCTGGGAGAAAAGTGCACTACTGTGCGCTTTCACCGTTCAGCAAATACATGTGTAGAAGCACAGCGCTAGCAGAAACGAACGTTTCTCGACGTTTTCTAACTCAGGGAACAAGTTGCACACTTCTGAGATGCATTTGGGCAACTTTGTCAGAAATGAGTTATTTGCCTACAGAGACATGCCTATTTGCGCAGTAGTACAGATTCTTAGTATGTAACTGGGCTTGATGAAATCAGCATTTCTCTTGCTTCCCTGTGCGTAGGGAAGCTCAGTTTTAGTCACAGTAGCTCCCACAAGTGTCTCTTCAGTGTGTTCCCATTTCCTTAGAAACAGTGTATTTGCTGGGAGAAAAGTGCATTACTATGCACTTTCACCGTTCAGCAAGTACATGTGTAGAAGCACAGCGCTAGCAGAAACGACCGTTTCTCGACGTTTTCTAACTCAGGGAACAAGTTGCACACTTCTGAGATGCATTTGGGCAACTTTGTCAGAAATGAGTTTTTTGCCTACAGAGACATGCTTATTTGCGCAGTAGTACAGATTCTGAGTATGTAACTGGGCTTGACGAAATCAGCATTTCTCTTGCTTCCCTGTGCGTAGGGAAGCTCAGTTTTAGTCACCGTAGCTCCCACAATTGTCTCCTCAGTGTGTTCCCTTTTCCTTAGAAACAGTGTATTTGCTGGGAGAAAAGTACATTACTGTGCGCTTTCACCGTTCAGCAAGTACATGTGTAGATGCACAGCGCTAGCAGAAACGCACGTTTCTCGACGTTTTCTAACTCAGAGAACAAGTTGCACACTTCTGAGATGCATTTGGGCAACTTTGTCAGAAATGAGTTTTTTGCCTACAGAGACATGCCTATTTGCGCAGTAGTACAGATTCTGAGTATGTAACTGGGCTTGATGAAATCAGCATTTCTCTTGCTTCCCTGTGCGTAGGGAAGCTCAGTTTTAGTCACAGTAGCTCCCACAAGTGTCTCCTCAGTGTGTTCCCATTTCCTTAGAAACAGTGTATTTGCTGGGAGAAAAGTGCATTACTGTGCGCTTTCACCGTTCAGCAAATACATGTGTAGAAGCACAGCGTTAGCACATATGACCGTTTCTCGACGTTTTCTAACTCAGGGAACAAGTTGCACACTTCTGAGATGCATTTGGGCAACTTTGTCAGAAATGAGTTTTTTGCCTACAGAGACATGCCTATTTGCGCAGTAGTACAGATTCTGAGTATGTAACTGGGCTTGATGAAATCAGCATTTCTCTTGCTTCCCTGTGCGTAGGGAAGCTCAGTTTTAGTCACAGTAGCTCCCACAAGTGTCTCCTCAGTGTGTTCCCCTTTCCTTAGAAACAGTGTATTTGCTGGGAGAAAAGTGCACTACTGTGCGCTTTCACCGTTCAGCAAATACATGTGTAGAAGCACAGCGTTAGCAGATATGACCGTTTCTCGAAGTTTTCTAACTCAGGGAACAAGTTGCACACTTCTGAGATGCATTTGGGCAACTTTGTCAGAAATGAGTTTTTTGCCTACAGAGACATGCCTATTTGCGCAGTAGTACAGATTCTGAGTATGTAACTGGGCTTGATGAAATCAGCATTTCTCTTGCTTCCCTGTGCGTAGGGAAGCTCAGTTTTAGTCACAGTAGCTCCCAGAAGTGTCTCCTCAGTGTTTTCCCATTTCCTTAGAAACAGTGTATTTGCTGGGAGAAAAGTGCATTACTGTGCGCTTTCACCGTTCAGCAAATACATGTGTAGAAGCACAGCGCTAGCAGAAACGACCGTTTCTCGACGTTTTCTAACTCAGGGAACAAGTTGCACACTTCTGAGATGCATTTGGGCAACTTTGTCAGAAATGAGTTTTTTGCCTACAGAGACATGCCTATTTGCGCAGTAGTACAGATTCTGAGTATGTAACTGGGCTTGATGAAATCAGCATTTCTCTTGCTTCCCTGTGCATAGGGAAGCTCAGTTTTAGTCACAGTAGCTCCCACAAGTGTCTCCTCAGTGTGTTCCCATTTCCTTAGAAACAGTGTATTTGCTGGGAGAAAAGTGCATTAATGTGCGCTTTCACCGTTCAGCAAGTACATGTGTAGATGCACAGCGCTAGCAGAAACGCACGTTTCTCGACGTTTTCTAACTCAGAGAACAAGTTGCACACTTCTGAGATGCATTTGGGCAACTTTGTCAGAAATGAGTTTTTTGCCTACAGAGACATGCCTATTTGCGCAGTAGTACAGATTCTGAGTATGTAACTGGGCTGGATGAAATCAGCATTTCTCTTGCTTCCCTGTGCGTAGGGGAGCTCAGTTTTAGTCACAGTAGCTCCCACAAGTGTCTCCTCAGTGTGTTCCCATTTCCTTAGAAACAGTGTATTTGCTGGGAGAAAAGTGCATTACTGTGCGCTTTCACCCTTCAGCAAGTACATGTGTAGAAGCACAGCGCTAGCAGAAACGAACGTTTCTCGGCGTTTTCTAACTCAGGGAACAAGTTGCACACTTCTGAGATGCATTTGGGCAACTTTGTCAGAAATGAGTTTTTTGCTTACAGAGACATGCCTATTTGCGCAGTAGTACAGATTCTGAGTATGTAACTGGAATTGATGAAATCAGCATTTCTCTTGCTTCCCTGTGCGTAGGGAAGCTCAGTTTTAGTCACAGTAGCTCCCACAAGTGTCTCCTCAGTGTGTTCCCATTTCATTAGAAACAGTGTATTTGTTGGGAGATAAGTGCATTACTGTGCGCTTTCACCGTTCAGCAAATACATGTGTAGAAGCACAGCGTTAGCAGATATGACCGTTTCTCGAAGTTTTCTAACTCAGGGAACAAGTTGCACACTTCTGAGATGCATTTGGGCAACTTTGTCAGAAATGAGTTTTTTGCCTACAGAGACATGCCTATTTGCGCAGTAGTACAGATTCTGAGTATGTAACTGGGCTTGATGAAATCAGCATTTCTCTTGCTTCCCTGTGCGTAGGGAAGCTCAGTTTTAGTCACAGTAGCTCCCACAAGTGTCTCCTCAGTGTGTTCCCATTTCCTTAGAAACAGTGTATTTGCTGCGAGAAAAGTGCGTTACTGTGGGCTTTCACCGTTCAGCAAATACATGTGTAGAAGCTGAGCGCTAGCAGAAATGACCGTTTCTCGACGTTTTCTAACTCAGGGAACAAGTTGCACACTTCTGAGATGCATTTGCGCAACTTTGTCAGAAATGAGTTTTTTGCCTACAGAGACATGCCTATTTGCGCAGTAGTACAGATTCTGAGTATGTAACTGGGCTTGATGAAATCAGCATTTCTCTTGCTTCCCTGTGCGTAGGGAAGCTCAGTTTTAGTCACAGTAGCTCCCACAAGTGTCTCCTCAGTGTGTTCCCATTTCCTTAGAAACAGTGTATTTGCTGGGAGAAAAGTGCATTACTGTGCGCTTTCACCGTTCAGCAAATACATGTGTAGAAGCACAGCGTTAGCAGATATGACCGTTTCTCGAAGTTTTCTAACTCAGGGAACAAGTTGCACACTTCTGAGATGCATTTGGGCAACTTTGTCAGAAATGAGTTTTTTGCCTACAGAGACATGCCTATTTGCGCAGTAGTACAGATTCTGAGTATGTAACTGGGCTTGATGAAATCAGCATTTCTCTTGCTTCCCTGTGCGTTGGGAAGCTCAGTTTTAGTCACAGTAGCTCCCACAAGTGTCTCCTCAGTGTGTTCCCATTTCCTTAGAAACAGTGTATTTGCTGGGAGAAAAGTGCATTACTGTGCGCTTTCACCGTTCAGCAAATACATGTGTAGAAGCACAGCGTTAGCAGATATGACCGTTTCTCGAAGTTTTCTAACTCAGGGAACAAGTTGCACACTTCTGAGATGCATTTGGGCAACTTTGTCAGAAATGAGTTTTTTGCCTACAGAGACATGCCTATTTGCGCAGTAGTACAGAT
Organism: Acomys minous; assembly: GCF_964271855.1. NCBI lineage: Eukaryota > Metazoa > Chordata > Mammalia > Rodentia > Muridae > Acomys > Acomys minous. The sequence goes on from NW_028182177.1 coordinate 27,885, forward strand.
TCTGAGTATGTAACTGGGCTTGATGAAATCAGCATTTCTCTTGCTTCCCTGTGCGTAGGGAAGCTCAGTTTTAGTCACAGTAGCTCCCACCAGTGTCTCCTCAGTGTGTTCCCATTTCCTTAGAAACAGTGTATTTGCTGGGAGAAAAGTGCATTACTGTGCGCTTTCACTGTTCAGCAAATACATGTGTAGAAGCACAGCGCTAGCAGAAACGACCGTTTCTCGACGTTTTCTAACTCAGGGAACAAGTTGCACACTTCTGAGATGCATTTGGGCAACTTTGTCAGAAATGAGTTTTTTGCCTACAGAGACATGCCTATTTGCGCAGTAGTACAGATTCTGAGTATGTAACTGGGCTTGATGAAATCAGCATTTCTCTTGCTTCCCTGTGCATAGGGAAGCTCAGTTTTAGTCACAGTAGCTCCCACAAGTGTCTCCTCAGTGTGTTCCCATTTCCTTAGAAACAGTGTATTTGCTGGGAGAAAAGTGCATTACTGTGCGCTTTCACCGTTCAGCAAATACATGTGTAGAAGCACAGCGTTAGCAGATATGACCGTTTCTCGATGTTTTCTAACTCAGGGAACAAGTGGCACACTTCTGAGATGCATTTGGGCAACTTTGTCAGAAATGAGTTTTTTGCCTACAGAGACATGCCTATTTGCGCAGTAGTACAGATTCTGAGTATGTAACTGGGCTTGATGAAATCAGCATTTCTCTTGCTTCCCTGTGCGTAGGGAAGCTCAGTTTTAGTCACAGTAGCTCCCACAAGTGTCTCCTCAGTGTGTTCCCATTTCCTTAGAAACAGTGTATTTGCTGGGAGAAAAGTGCATTACTGTGCGCTTTCACCGTTCAGCAAATACATGTGTAGAAGCACAGCGTTAGCAGATATGACTGTTTCTCGACGTTTTCTAACTCAGGGAACAAGTTGCACACTTCTGAGATGCATTTGGGCAACTTTGTCAGAAATGAGTTTTTTGCCTACAGAGACATGTCTATTTGCGCAGTAGTACAGATTCTGAGTATGTAACTGGGCTTGATGAAATCAGCATTTCTCTTGCTTCCCTGTCCGTAGGGAAGCTCAGTTTTAGTCACCGTAGCTCCCACAATTGTCTCCTCAGTGTGTTCCCATTTCCTTAGAAACTGTGTATTTGCTGGGAGAAAAGTGCATTACTGTGCGCTTTCACCGTTCAGCAAGTACATGTGTAGATGCACAGCGCTAGCAGAAACGCACGTTTCTCGACGTTTTCTAACTCAGAGAACAAGTTGCACACTTCTGAGATGCATTTGGGCAACTTTGTCAGAAATGAGTTTTTTGCCTACAGAGACATGCCTATTTGCGCAGTAGTACAGATTCTGAGTATGTAACTGGGCTCTATGAAATCAGCATTTCTCTTGCTTCCCTGTGCGTAGGGAACCTCAGTTTTAGTCACAGTAGCTCCCACAAGTGTCTCCTCAGTGTGTTCCCATTTCCTTAGAAACAGTGTATTTGCTGGGAGAAAAGTGCATTACTGTGCGCTTTCACCCTTCATCAAGTACATGTGTAGAAGCACAGCGCTAGCAGAAACGAACGTTTCTCGGCGTTTTCTAACTCAGGGAACAAGTTGCACACTTCTGAGATGCATTTGGGCAACTTTGTCAGAAATGAGTTTTTTGCCTACAGAGACATGCCTATTTGCGCAGTAGTACAGATTCTGAGTATGTAACTGGGCTTGATGAAATCAGCATTTCTCTTGCTCCCTGTGCGTAGGGAAGCTCAATTTTAGTCACAGTAGCTCCCACAAGTGTCTCCTCAGTGTGTTCCCATTTCATTAGAAACAGTGTATTTGTTGGGAGATAAGTGCATTACTGTGCGCTTTCACCGTTCAGCAAATACATGTGTAGAAGCACAGCGTTAGCAGATATGACCGTTTCTCGAAGTTTTCTAACTCAGGGAACAAGTTGCACACTTCTGAGATGCAGTGGGCAACTTTGTCAGAAATGAATTTTTTGCCTACAGAGACATGCCTATTTGCGCAGTAGTACAGATTCTGAGTATGTAACTGGGCTTGATGAAATCAGCATTTCTCTTGCTTCCCTGTGCGTAGGGAAGCTCAGTTTTAGTCACAGTAGCTCCCACAAGTGTCTCCTCAGTGTGTTCCCATTTCCTTAGAAACAGTGTATTTGCTGGGAGAAAAGTGCATTACTGTGCGCTTTCACCGTTCAGCAAATACATGTGTAGAAGCACAGCGCTAACAGAAACGAACGTTTCTCGACGTTTTCTAACTCAGGGAACAAGTTGCACACTTCTGAGATGCATTTGGGCAACTTTGTCAGAAATGAGTTTTTTGCCTACAGAGACATGCCTATTTGCGCAGTAGTACAGTTTCTGAGTATGTAACTGGGCTTGATGAAATCAGCATTTCTCTTGCTTCCCTGTGCGTAGGGAAGCTCAGTTTTAGTCACAGTAGCTCCCACAAGTGTCTCCTCAGTGTGTTCCCATTTCCTTAGAAACAGTGTATTTGCTGGGAGAAAAGTGCATTACTGTGCGCTTTCACCGTTCAGCAAATACATGTGTAGAAGCACAGCGTTAGCAGATATGACCGTTTCTCGACGTTTTCTAACTCAGGGAACAAGTTGCACACTTCTGAGATGCATTTGCACAACTTTGTCAGAAATGAATTTTTTGCCTACAGAGACATGCCTATTTGCGCAGTAGTACAGATTCTGAGTATGTAACTGGGCTTGATGAAATCAGCATTTCTCTTGCTTCCCTGTGCGTAGGGAAGCTCAGTTTTAGTCACAGTAGCTCCGACAAGTGTCTCCTCAGTGTGTTCCCATTTCCTTAGAAACAGTGTATTTGCTGGGAGAAAAGTGCATTACTGTGCGCTTTCACTGTTCAGCAAATACATGTGTAGAAGCACAGTGCTAGCAGATATGACCATTTCTCGACGTTTTCTAACTCAGGGAACAAGTTGCACACTTCTGAGATGCATTTGGGCAACTTTGTCAGAAATGAGTTTTTTGCCTACAGAGACATGTCTATTTGCGCAGTAGTACAGATTCTGAGTATGTAACTGGACTTGATGAAATCTGCATTTCTCTTGCTTCCCTGTGCGTAGGGAAGCTCAGTTTTAGTCACAGTAGCTCCCACAAGTGTCTCCTCAGTGTGTTCCCATTTCCTTAGAAACAGTGTATTTGCTGGGAGAAAAGTGCATTACTGTGCGCTTTCACCGTTCAGCAAATACATGTGTAGAAGCACAGCGTTAGCAGATATGACCGTTTCTCGAAGTTTTCTAACTCAGGGAACAAGTTGCACACTTCTGAGATGCATTTGGGCAACTTTGTCAGAAATGAGTTTTTTGCCTACAGAGACATGCCTATTTGCGCAGTAGTACAGATTCTGAGTATGTAACTGGGCTTGATGAAATCAGCATTTCTCTTGCTTCCCTGTGCGTAGGGAAGCTCAGTTTTAGTCACAGTAGCTCCCACAAGTGTCTCCTCAGTGTGTTCCCATTTCCTTAGAAACAGTGTATTTGCTGGGAGAAAAGTGCATTACTGTGCGCTTTCACCGTTCAGCAAATACATGTGTAGAAGCACATCGCTAGCAGAAACGAACGTTTCTCGACGTTTTCTAACTCAGGGAACAAGTTGCACACTTCTGAGATGCATTTGGGCAACTTTGTCAGAAATGAGTTTTTTGCCTACAGAGACGTGCCTATTTGCGCAGTAGTACAGATTCTGAGTATGTAACTGGGCTTGATGAAATCAGCATTTCTCTTGCTTCCCTGTGCGTAGGGAAGCTCAGTTTTAGTCAAAGTAGCTCCCACAAGTGTCTCCTCAGTGTGTTCCCATTTCTTTAGAAACAGTGTATTTGCTGGGAGAAAAATGCATTACTGTGCGCTTTCACCGTTCAGCAAATACATGTGTAGAAGCACAGTGCTAGCAGAAACGAACGTTTCTCGACGTTTTCTAACTCAGGGAACAAGTTGCACACTTCTGAGATGCATTTGGGCAACTTTGTCAGAAATGAGTTTTTTGCCTACAGATTCATGCCTATTTGCGCAGTAGTACAGATTCTGAGTACGTAACTGGGCTTGATGAAATCAGCATTTCTCTGGATTCCCTGTGCGTAGGGAAGCTCAGTTTTAGTCACAGTAGCTCCCACAAGTGTCTCCTCAGTGTGTTCCCATTTCCTTAGACACAGTGTATTTGCTGGGAGAAAACTGCATTACTGTGCGCTTTCACCGTTCAGCAAATACATGTGTAGAAGCACACCGCTAGCAGAAACGAACGTTTCTCGACGTTTTCTAACTCAGGGAACTAGTTGCACACTTCTGAGAGGCATTTGGGCAACTTTTTCAGAAATGAGATTTTTGCCTACAGAGACATGCCTATTTGCGCAGTAGTACAGATTCTGAGTACGTAACTGGGCTTGATGAAATCAGCATTTCTCTTGCTTCCCTGTGTGTAGGGAAGCTCAGTTTTAGTCACAGTAGCTCCCACAAGTGTCTCCTCAGTGTGTTCCCATTTCTTTAGAAACAGTGTATTTGCTGGGAGAAAAGTGCATTACTGTGCGCTTTCACCGTTCAGCAAATACATGTGTAGAAGCACAGCGCTAGATGAAACGAACGTTTCTCGAAGTTTTCTAACTCAGGGAACAAGTTGCACACTTCTGAGATGCATTGGGCAACTTTGTCAGAAATGAGTTTTTTGCCTACAGAGACATGCCTATTTGCGCAGTAGTACAGATTCTGAATATGTAACTGGGCTTGATGAAATCAGCATTTCTCTTGCTTCCCTGTGCATAGGGAAGCTCAGTTTTAGTCACAGTAGCTCCCACAAGTGTCTCCTCAGTGTGTTCCCATTTCCTTAGAAACAGTGTATTTGCTGGGAGAAAAGTGCATTACTGTGCGCATTCAGCGTTCAGCAAATACATGTGTAGAAGCACAGCGTTAGCAGATATGACCGTTTCTCGACGTTTTCTAACTCAGGGAACAAGTTGCACACTTCTGAGATGCATTTGGGCAACTTTGTCAGAAATGAGTTTTTTGCCTACAGAGACATGCCTATTTGCGCAGTAGTACAGATTCTGAGTATGTAACTGGGCTTGATGAAATCAGCATTTCTCTTGCTTCCCTGTGCGTAGGGAAGCTCAGTTTTAGTCACAGTAGCTCCCACAAGTGTCTCCTCAGTGTGTTCCCATTTCCTTAGAAACAGTGTATTTGCTGGGAGAAAAGTGCATTACTGTGCGCTTTCACCGTTCAGCAAATACATGTGTAGAAGCACAGCGCTAGCAGAAACGACCGTTTCTCGACGTTTTCTAACTCAGGGAACAAGTTGCACACTTCTGAGATGCATTTGGGCAACTTTGTCAGAAATGAGTTTTTTGCCTACAGAGACATGCCTATTTGCGCAGTAGTACAGATTCTGAGTATGTAACTGGGCTTGATGAAATCAGCATTTCTCTTGCTTCCCTGTGCGTAGGGAAGCTCAGTTTTAGTCACAGTAGCTCCCACAAGTGTCTCCTCAGTGTGTTCCCATTTCCTTAGAAACAATGTATTTGCTGGGAGAAAAGTGCATTGCTTTGCGCTTTCACCGTTCAGCAAATACATGTGTAGAAGCACAGCGCTAGCAGAAACGAACGTTTCTCGACGTTTTCTAACTCAGGGAACAAGTTGCACACTTCTGAGATGCATTTGGGCATCTTTGTCAGAAATGAGTTTTTTGCCTAAAGATTCATGCCTATTTGCGCAGTAGTACAGATTCTGAGTATGTAACTGGGCTTGATGAAATCAGCATTTCTCTTGCTTCCCTGTGCGTAGGGAAGCTCAGTTTTAGTCACAGTTTCTCCCAAAAGTGTCTCCTTAGTGTGTTCCCAGTTCCTTAGAAACAGTGTATTTGCTGGGAGAAAAGTGCATTACTGTGCGCTTTCACCGTTCAGCCAATACATGTGCAGAAGCACAGCGCTAGCAGAAACGAACGTTTCTCGACGTTTTCTAACTCAGGGAACAAGTTGCACACTTCTGAGATGCATTTGGGCAACATTGTCAGAAATGAGTTTTTTGCCTACAAAGACATGCCTATTTGCGCAGTAGTACAGATTCTGAATATGTAACTGGGCTTGATGAAATCAGCATTTCTCTTGCTTCCCTGTGCGTAGGGAAGCTCAGTTTTAGTCACAGTAGCTCCCACAAGTGTCTCCTCAGTGTGTTCCCATTTCCTTAGAAACAGTGTATTTGCTGGGAGAAAAGTGCATTACTGTGCGCTTTCACCGTTCAGCAAATACATGTGTAGAAGCACAGCGCTAGCAGAAACGCACGTTTCTCGACGTTTTCTAACTCAGGGAACAAGTTGCACACTTCTGAGATGCATTTGGACAACTTTGTCAGAAATGAGTTTTTTGCCTACAGATTCATGCCTATTTGCGCAGTAGTACAGATTCTGAGTATGTAACTGGGCTTGATGAAATCAGCATTTCTCTTGCTTCCCGGTGCGTAGGGAAGCTCAGTTTTAGTCACTGTAGCTCCCACAAGTATCTCCTCAGTGTGTTCCCATTTCCTTAGAAACAGTGTATTTGCTGGAAGAAAAGTGCATTACTGTGCGCTTTCACCGTTCAGCAAATACATGTGTAGAAGCACAGCGCTAGCAGAAACGACCGTTTTTCGACGTTTTCTAACTCAGGGAACAAGTGGCACACTTCTGAGATGCATTTGGGCAACTTTGTCAGAAATGAGTTTTTTGCCTAAAGAGACATGCCTATTTGCGCAGTAGTACAGATTCTGAGTATGTAACTGGGCTTGATGAAATCAGCATTTCTCTTGCTTCCCTGTGCGTAGGGAAGCTCAGTTTTAGTCACAGTAGCTCCCACAAGTGTCTCCTCAGTGTGTTCCCATTTCCTTAGAAACAGTGTATTTGCTGTGAGAAAAGTGCATTACAGTGCGCTTTCACCGTTCAGCAAATACATGTGTAGAAGCACAGCGCTAGCAGAAACGACCGTTTCTCGAAGTTTTCTAAATCAGGGAACAAGTTGCACACTTCTGAGATGCATTTGGGCAACTTTGTCAGAAATGAATTTTTTGCCTACAGAGACATGCCTATTTGCGCAGTAGTACAGATTCTGAGTATGTAACTGGGCTTGATGAAATCAGCATTTCTCTTGATCCCCTGTGCGTAGGGAAGCTCAGTTTTAGTCACAGTAGCTCCCACAAGTGTCTCTTCAGTGTGTTCCCATTTCCTTAGACACAGTGTATTTGCTGGGAGAAAAGTGCATTACTGTGCGCTTTCACCGTTCAGCAAATACATGTGTAGAAGCACAGCGCTAGCAGAAACGAACGTTTCTCGACGTTTTCTAACTCACGGAAGAAGTTGCACACTTCTGAGATGCATTTGGGCATCTTTGTCAAAAATGAGTTTTTTCCTACAGATTCATGCCTATTTGCGCAGTAGTACAGATTCTGAGTATGTAACTGGGCTTGATGAAATCAGCATTTCTCTTGCTTCCCTGTGCGTAGGGAAGCTCAGTTTTAGTCACAGTAGCTCCCACAAGTGTCTCCTCAGTGTGTTCCCATTTCCTTAGAAACAGTGTATTTGCTGGGAGAAAAGTGCATTACTGTGCGCTTTCACCGTTCAGCAAATACATGTGTAGAAGCACAGCGCTAGCAGAAACGACTGTTTCTCGACGTTTTCTAACTCAGGGAACAAGTTGCACATTTTTGAGATTCATTTGGGCAACATTGTCAGAAATGAGTTTTTTGCCTACAAAGACATGCCTATTTGCGCAGTAGTACAGATTCTGAGTATGTAACTGGGCTTGATGAAATCAGCATTTCTCTTGCTTCGCTGTGCGTAGGGAAGCTCAGTTTTAGTCACAGTAGCTCCCACAAGTTTCTCCTCAGTGTGTTTCATTTCCTTTGAAACAGTGTATTTGCTGGGAGAAAAGTGCATTACTGTGTGCTTTCACCGTTCAGCAAATACATGTGTAGAGGCACAGCGCTAGCAGAAACGAACGTTTCTCGACGTTTTCTAACTCAGGGAACAAGTTGCACACTTCTGAGATGCATTTGGGCAACTTTGTCAGAAATGATTTTTTTGCCTAAAGAGACATGCCTATTTGCGCAGTAGTACAGATTCTGAGTATGTAACTGGGCTTGATGAAATCAGCATTTCTCTTGCTTCCCTGTGCGTAGGGAAGCTCAGTTTTAGTCACAGTAGCTCCCACAAGTGTCTCCTCAGTGTGTTCCCATTTCCTGAGAAGAAGTGTATTTGCTGGGAGAAACGTGCATTACTGTGCGCTTTCACCGTTCAGCAAATACATGTGTAGAAGCACAGCGCTAGCAGAAACGAACGTTTCTCGACGTTTTTTAACTCCATGAACAAGTTGCACACTTCTGAGATGCATTTGTGCAACTTTGTCAGAAATGAGTTTTTTGCCTACAGAGACATGCCTTTTTGCGCAGTAGTACAGATTCTGAGTATGTAACAGGGCTTGATGAAATCTGCATTTCTCTTGTTTCCCTGTGCGTAGGGAAGCTCAGTTTTAGTCACAGTAGCTCCCACAAGTGTCTCCTCAGTGTGTTCCCATTTCTTTGAAACAGTGTATTTGCTGAGAGAAAAGTGCATTACTGTGCCCCTTCACCGTTCAAAAAATACATGTGTAGAAGCAAAGCGCTAGCAGAAACGAACGTTTCTCGACGTTTTCTATCTCAGGGAACAAGTTGCACACTTCTGAGATGCATTTGGGCAACTTTGTCAGAAATGAGTTTTTTGCCTACAGAGACATGCCTATTTGCGCAGTAGTACAGATTCTGAGTATGTAACTGGGCTTGATGAAATCAGCATTTCTCTTGCTTCCCTGTGCGTAGGGAAGCTCAGTTTTAGTCACAGAAGCTCCCACAAGTGTCTCCTCAGTGTGTTCCCATTTCCTTAGAAACAGTGTATTTGCTGGGAGAAAAGTGAATTACTGTGTGCTTTCTCCGTTCAGCAAATACATGTGTAGAAGCACAGCGCTAGCAGAAACGAACGTTTCTCGACGTTTTCTAACTCAGGGAACAAGTTGCACACTTCTGAGATGCATTTGGGCATCTTTGTCAGAAATGAGTTTTTTGCCTAAAGATTCATGCCTATTTGCGCAGTAGTACAGATTCTGAGTATGTAACTGGGCTTGATGAAATCAGCATTTCTCTTGTTTCCCTGTGCGTAGGGAAGCTCAGTTTTAGTCACAGTTTCTCCCACAAGTGTCTCCTCAGTGTGTTCCCAGTTCCTTAGAAACAGTGTATTTGCTGGGAGAAAAGTGCATTACTGTGCGCTTTCACCGTTCAGCCAATACATGTGTAGAAGCACAGCGCTAGCAGAAACGACCGTTTCTCGACGTTTTCTAACTCAGGGAACAAGTTGCACACTTCTGAGATTCATTTGGGCAACATTGTCAGAAATGAGTTTTTTGCCTACAAAGACATGCCTATTTGCGCAGTAGTACAGATTCTGAGTATGTAACTGGGCTTGATGAAATCAGCATTTCTCTTGCTTCCCTGTGCGTAGGGAAGCTCAGTTTTAGTCACAGTAGCTCCCACAAGTGTCTCCTCAGTGTGTTCCCATTTCCTTAGAAACAGTGTATTTGCTGGGAGAAAAGTGCATTACTGTGCGCTTTCACCGTTCAGCAAATACATGTGTAGAAGCACAGCGCTAGCAGAAACGAACGTTTCTCGACGTTTTCTAACTCAGGGAACAAGTTGCACACTTCTGAGATGCATTTGGGCAACTTTGTCAGAAATGAGTTTTTTGCCTACAGATTCATGCCTATTTGCGCAGTAGTACAGATTCTGAGTATGTAACTGGGCTTGATGAAATCAGCATTTCTCTTGCTTCCCGGTGCGTAGGGAAGCTCAGTTTTAGTCACTGTAGATCCCACAAGTGTCTCCTCAGTGTGTTCCCATTTCCTTAGAAACAGTGTATTTGCTGGAAGAAAAGTGCATTACTGTGCGCTTTCACCGTTCAGCAAATACATGTGTAGAAGCACAGCGCTAGCAGAAACGACCGTTTTTCGACGTTTTCTAACTCAGGGAACAAGTTGCACACTTCTGAGATGCATTTGGGCAACTTTGTCAGAAATGAGTTTTTTGCCTAAAGAGACATGCCTATTTGCACAGTAGTACAGATTCTGAGTATGTAACTGGGCTTGATGAAATCAGCATTTCTCTTGATCCCCTGTGCGTAGGGAAGCTCAGTTTTAGTCACAGTAGCTCCCACAAGTGTCTCCTCAGTGTGTTCCCATTTCCTTAGACACAGTGTATTTGCTGGGAGAAAAGTGCATTATTGTGCGCTTTCACCGTTCAGCAAATACATGTGTAGAAGCACAGCGCTAGCAGAAACGAACGTTTCTCGACGTTTTCTAACTCACGGAAGAAGTTGCACACTTCTGAGATGCATTTGGGAAACATTGTCAGAAATGAGTTTTTTGCCTACAGAGACATGCCTATTTGCGCAGTAGTACAGATTCTGAGTATGTAACTGGGCTTGATGAAATCAGCATTTCTCTTGCTTCCCTGTGCGTAGGGAAGCTCAGTTTTAGTCACAGTAGCTCCCACAAGTGTCTCCTCAGTGTGTTCCCATTTCCTTTGAAACAGTGTATTTGCTGGGAGAAAAGTGCATTACTGTGTGCCTTCACCGTTCAAAAAATACATGTGTAGAAGCACAGCGCTAGCAGAAACGAACGTTTCTCGATGTTTTCTAACTCAGGGAACAAGTTGCACACTTCTGAGATGCATTTGGGCAACTTTGTCAGAAATGAGTTTTTTGCCTAAAGAGACATGCCTATTTGCGCAGTAGTACAGATTCTGAGTATGTAACTGGGCTTGATGAAATCAGCATTTCTCTTGCTTCCCTGTGCGTAGGGAAACTCAGTTTTAGTCACAGTAGCTCCCACAAGTGTCTCCTCAGTGTGTTCCCATTTCCTTAGAAACAGTGTATTTGCTGGGAGAAAAGTGAATTACTGTGCGCTTCCTCCGTTCAGCAAATACATGTGTAGAAGAACAGCGCTAGCAGAAACGACCGTTTCTCGACGTTTTCTAACTCAGGGAACAAGTTGCACACTTCTGAGATGCATTTGGGCAACTTTGTCAGAAATGAGTTTTTTGCCTACAGAGACATGCCTATTTGCGCAGTAGTACAGATTCTGAGTATGTAACTGGGCTTGATGAAATCAGCATTTCTCTTGCTTCCCTGTGCGTAGGGAAGCTCAGTTTTAGTCACAGTAGCTCCCACAAGTGTCTCCTCAGTGTGTTCCCATTTCCTTAGAAACAGCGTATTTGCTGGGAGAAAAGTGCATTACTGTGCGCTTTCACCGTTCAGCAAATACATGTGTAGAAGCACAGCGCTAGCAGAAACGACCGTTTCTCGACGTTTTCTAACTCAGGGAACAAGTTGCACACTTTTGAGATTCATTTGGGCAACATTGTCAGAAATGAGTTTTTTGCCTACAGAGACATGCCTATTTGCGCAGTAGTACAGATTCTGAGTATGTAACTGGGCTTGATGAAATCAGCATTTCTCTTGCTTCCCTGTGCGTAGGGAAGCTCAGTTTTAGTCACAGTAGCTCCCACAAGTGTCTCCTCAGTGTGTTCCCATTTCCTTAGAAACAGCGTATTTGCTGGGAGAAAAGTGCATTACTGTGCGCTTTCACCGTTCAGCAAATACATGTGTAGAAGCACAGCGCTAGCAGAAACGACCGTTTCTCGACGTTTTCTAACTCAGGGAACAAGTTGCACACTTTTGAGATTCATTTGGGCAACATTGTCAGAAATGAGTTTTTTGCCTACAAAGACATGCCTATTTGCGCAGTAGTACAGATTCTGAGTATGTAACTGGGCTTGATGAAATCAGCATTTCTCTTGCTTCCCTGTGCGTAGGGAAGCTCAGTTTTAGTCACAGTAGCTCCCACAAGTTTCTCCTCAGTGTGTTTCATTTCCTTTGAAACAGTGTATTTGCTGGGAGAAAAGTGCATTACTGTGTGCTTTCACCGTTCAGCAAATACATGTGTAGAGGCACAGCGCTAGCAGAAACGAACGTTTCTCGACGTTTTCTAACTCAGGGAACAAGTTGCACACTTTTGAGATTCATTTGGGCAACATTGTCAGAAATGAGTTTTTTGCCTACAAAGACATGCCTATTTGCGCAGTAGTACAGATTCTGAGTATGTAACTGGGCTTGATGAAATCAGCATTTCTCTTGCTTCCCTGTGCGTAGGGAAGCTCAGTTTTAGTCACAGTAGCTCCCACAAGTTTCTCCTCAGTGTGTTTCATTTCCTTTGAAACAGTGTATTTGCTGGGAGAAAAGTGCATTACTGTGTGCTTTCACCGTTCAGCAAATACATGTGTAGAGGCACAGCGCTAGCAGAAACGAACGTTTCTCGACGTTTTCTAACTCAGGGAACAATTTGCACACTTCTGAGATGCATTTGGGCAACTTTGTCAGAAATGATTTTTTTGCCTAAAGAGACATGCCTATTTGCGCAGTAGTACAGATTCTGAGTATGTAACTGGGCTTGATGAATTCAGCATTTCTCTTGCTTCCCTGTGCGTAGGGAAGCTCAGTTTTAGTCACAGTAGCTCCCACAAGTGTCTCCTCAGTGTGTTCCCATTTCCTGAGAAGAAGTGTATTTGCTGGGAGAAACGTGCATTACTGTGCGCTTTCACCGTTCAGCAAATACATGTGTAGAAGCACAGCGCTAGCAGAAACGAACGTTTCTCGACGTTTTTTAACTCCATGAACAAGTTGCACACTTCTGAGATGCATTTGTGCAACTTTGTCAGAAATGAGTTTTTTGCCTACAGAGACATGCCTTTTTGCGCAGTAGTACAGATTCTGAGTATGTAACTGGGCTTGATGAAATCAGCATTTCTCTTGTTTCCCTGTGCGTAGGGAAGCTCAGTTTTAGTCACAGTAGCTCCCACAAGTGTCTCCTCAGTGTGTTCCCATTTCCTTAGAAACAGTGTATTTGCTGGGAGAAAAGTGCATTACTGTGCGCTTTCACCGTTCAGCAAATACATGTGTAGAAGCACAGCGCTAGCTGAAACGACCGTTTCTCGACGTTTTCTAACTCAGGGAACAAGTGGCACACTTCTGAGATGCATTTGGGCAACTTTGTCAGAAATGAGTTTTTTGCCTACAGAGACTTGCCTATTTGCGCAGTAGTACAGATTCTGAGTAGGTAACTGGGCTTGATGAAATCAGCATTCTCTTGCTTCCCTGTGCGTAGGGAAGCTCAGTTTTAGTCACAGTAGCTCCCACAAGTGTCTCCTCAGTGTGTTCCCATTTCCTTAGAAACAGTGTATTTGCTGGGAGAAAAGTGCATTACTGTGCGCTTTCACCGTTCAGCAAATACATGTGTAGAAGCACAGCGCTAGCAGAAACGAACGTTTCTCGACGTTTTCTAACTCAGGGAACAAGTTGCACACTTCTGAGATGCATTTGGGCAACTTTGTCAGAAATGAGTTTTTTGCCTACAGAGACATGCCTATTTGTGCAGTAGTACAGATTCTGAGTATGTAACTGGGCTTGATGAAATCAGCATTCTCTTGCTTCCCTGTGAGTAGGGAAGCTCAGTTTTAGTCACAGTAGCTCCCACAAGTGTCTCCTCAGTGTGTTCCCATTTCCTTAGAAACAGTGTATTTGCTCAGAGAAAAGTGCATTACTGTGCGCATTCACCGTTCAGCAAATACATGTGTAGAAGCACAGCGCTAGCAGAAACGACCGTTTCTCGACGTTTTCTAACTCAGGGAACAAGTTGCACACTTCTGAGATGCATTTGGGCAACTTTGTCAGAAATGAGTTTTTTGCCTACAGAGACATGCCTATTTGCGCAGTAGTACAGATTCTGAGTAGGTAACTGGGCTTGATGAAATCAGCATTCTCTTGCTTCCCTGTGCGTAGGGAAGCTCAGTTTTAGTCACAGTAGCTCCCACAAGTGTCTCCTCAGTGTGTTCCCAGTTCCTTAGAAACAGTGTATTTGCTGGGAGAAAAGTGCATTACTGTGCGCTTTCACCGTTCAGCAAATACATGTGTAGAAGCATAGCGCTAGCAGAAACGACCGTTTCTCGACGTTTTCTAACTCAGGGAACAAGTTGCACACTTCTGAGATGCATTTGGGCAACTTTGTCAGAAATGAGTTTTTTGCCTACAGAGACATGCCTATTTGCGAGTAGTACAGATTCTGAGTATGTAACTGGGCTTGATGAAATCAGCATTTCTCTTGCTTCCCTGTGTGTAGGGAAGCTCAGTTTTAGTCACAGTAGCTCCCACAAGTGTCTCCTCAGTGTGTTCCCATTTCCTTAGAAACAGTGTATTTGCTGGGAGAAAAGTGCATTACTGTGCGCTTTCACCGTTCAGCAAATACATGTGTAGAAGCACAGCGCTAGCAGAAACGACCGTTTCTCGACGTTTTCTAACTCAGGGAACAAGTTGCACACTTCTGAGATGCATTTGGGCAACTTTGTCAGAAATGAGTTTTTTGCCTAAAGAGACATGCCTATTTGCGCAGTAGTACAGATTCTGAGTATGTAACTGGGCTTGATGAAATCAGCATTTCTCTTGCTTCCCTCTGCGTAGGGAAGCTCAGTTTTAGTCATAATAGCTCCCACAAGTGTCTCCTCAGTGTGTTCCCTGTTCCTTAGAAACAGTGTATTTGCTGGGAGAAAAGTGCATTACTGTGCGCTTTCACCGTTCAGCAAATACATGTGTAGAAGCACAGCGCTAGCAGAAACGACCTTTCTCGACGTTTTCTAACTCAGGGAACAAGTTGTACACTTCTGAGATGCATTTGGGCAACTTTGTCAGAAATGAGTTTTTTGCCTAAAGAGACATGCCTATTTGCCCAGTAGTACAGATTCTGAGTATGTAACTGGGCTTGATGAAATCAGCATTTCTCTTGCTTCCCTGTGCGTAGGGAAGCTCAGTTTTTGTCACAGTAGCTCCCACAAGTGTCTCCTCAGTGTGTTCCCATTTCCTTAGAAACAGTGTATTTGCTGGGAGAAAAGTGCATTACTGTGCGCTTTCACCGTTCAGCAAATACATGTGTAGAAGCACAGCGCTAGCTGAAACGACCGTTTCTCGACGTTTTCTAACTCAGGGAACAAGTGGCACACTTCTGAGATGCATTTGGGCAACTTTGTCAGAAATGAGTTTTTTGCCTACAGAAACTTGCCTATTTGCGCAGTAGTACAGATTCTGTGTATGTAACTGGGCTTGATGAAATCAGCATTTCTCTTGCTTCCCTGTGCGTAGGGAAGCTCACTTTTAGTCACAGTAGCTCCCACAAGTGTCTCCTCAGTGTGTTTCCTGTTCCTTAGAAACAGTGTATTTGCTGGGAGAAAAGTGCATTACTGTGCGCTTTCACCGTTCAGCAAATACATGTGTAGAAGCACAGCGCTAGCAGAAACGAACGTTTCTCGACGTTTTCTAACTCAGGGAACAAGTTGCACACTTCTGAGATGCATTTGGGCAACTTTGTCAGAAATGAGTTTTTTGCCTACAGAGACATGCCTATTTGCGCAGTAGTACAGATTCTGAGTATGTAACTGGGCTTGATGACATCAGCATTTCTCTTGCTTCCCTGTGCGTAGGGAAGCTCAGTTTTAGTCACAGTAGCTCCCACAAGTGTCTCCTCAGTGTGTTCCCATTTCCTTAGAAACAGTGTATTTGCTGGGAGAAAAGTGCATTACTGTTCGCTTTCACCGTTCAGCAAATACATGTGTAGAAGCACAGCGCTAGCAGAAACGACCGTTTCTCGACGTATTCTAACTCAGGGAACAAGTTGCACACTTCTGAGATGCATTTGGGCAACTTTATCAGAAATGAGTTTTTTGCCTACAGAGACATGCCTATTTGCGCAGTAGTACAGATTCTGAGTATGTAACTGGGCTTGATGAAATCAGCATTTCTCTTGCTTCCCTGTGCGTAGGGAAGCTCAGTTTTAGTCAAAGTAGCTCCCACAAGTGTCTCCTCAGTGTGTTCCCATTTCCTTAGAAACAGTGTATTTGCTGGGAGAAAAGTGCATTACTGTGCGCTTTCACCGTTCAGCAAATACATGTGTAGAAGCACAGCGCTAGCAGAAACGACCTTTCTCGATGTTTTCTAACTCAGGGAACAAGTTGCACACTTCTGAGATGCATTTGGGCAACTTTGTCAGAAATGAGTTTTTTGCCTACAGAGACATGCCTATTTGCGCAGTAGTACAGATTCTGAGTATGTAACTGGGCTTGATGACATCAGCATTTCTCTTGCTTCCCTGTGCGTAGGGAAGCTCAGTTTTAGTCACAGTAGCTCCCACAAGTGTCTCCTCAGTGTGTTCCCATTTCCTTAGAAACAGTGTATTTGCTGGGAGAAAAGTGCATTACTGTGCGCTTTCACCGTTCAGCAAATACATGTGTAGAAGCACAGCGCTAGCTGAACCGAACGTTTCTCGACGTTTTCTAACTCACGGAACAAGTGGCACACTTCTGAGATGCATTTGGGCAACTTTGTCAGAAATGAGTTTTTTGCCTACAGAGACATGCCTATTTGCGCAGTAGTACAGATTCTGTGTATGTAACTGGGCTTGATGAAATCAACATTTCTCATGCTTCCCTGTGCGTAGGGAAGCTCAGTTTAATCACAGTAGCTCCCATAAGTGTCTCCTCAGTGTGTTCCCATTTCCTTAGAAACAGTGTATTTGCTGGGAGAAAAGTGCATCACTGTGCGCTTTCACCGTTCAGCAAATACATGTCTAGAAGCACAGCGCTAGCATAAACGAACGTTTCTCGATGTTTTCTAACTCAGGGAACAAGTTGCACACTTCTGAGATGCATTTGGGCAACTTTGTCAGAAATGAGTTTTTTGCCTACAGAGACATGCCTATTTGCGCAGTAGTACAGATTCTGAGTATGTAACTGGGCTTGATGAAATCAGCATTTCTCTTGCTTCCCTGTGCGTACGGAAGCTCAGTTTTAGTCACAGTAGCTCCCACAAGTGTCTCCTCAGTGTGTTCCCATTTCCTTAGAAACAGTGTATTTGCTGGGAGAAAAGTGCTTTACTGTGCGCTTTCACCGTTCAGCAAATACATGTATAGAAGCACAGCGCTAGCAGAAACGACCGTTTCTCGACGTTTTCTAACTCAGGGAACAAGTTGCACACTTCTGAGATGCATTTGGGCAACTTTGTCAGAAATGAGTTTTTTGCCTACAGAGACATGCCTATTTGCGCAGTAGGACGGATTCTGAGTATGTAACTGGGCTTGATGAAATCAGCATTTCTCTTGCTTCCCTGTGCGTAGGGAAGCTCAGTTTTAGTCACAGTAGCTCCCACAAGTGTCTCCTCAGTGTGTTCCCATTTCCTTAGAAACAGTGTATTTGCTGGGAGAAAAGTGCATCACTGTGCGCTTTCACCGTTCAGCAAATACATGTGTAGAAGCACAGCGCTAGCAGAAACGACCGTTTCTCGACGTTTTCTAACTCAGGGAACAAGTTGCACACTTCTGAGATGCATTTGGGCAACGTTGTCAGAAATGAGTTTTTTGCCTAAAGAGACATGCCTATTTGCGCAGTAGTACAGATTCTGAGTATGTAACTGGGCTTGATGAAATCAGCATTTCTCTTGCTTCCCTGTGCGTAGGGAAGCTCAGTTTTAGTCACAGTAGCTCCCACAAGTGTCTCCTCAGTGTGTTCCCATTTCCTTAGAAACAGTGTATTTGCTGGGAGAAAAGTGCATTACTGTGCGCTTTCACCGTTCAGCAAATACAGGTGTAGAAGCACAGCGTTAGCAGATATGACCGTTTCTCGACGTTTTCTAACTCATGGAACAAGTTGCACACTTCTGAGATGCATTTGGGCAACTTTGTCAGAAATGAGTTTTTTGCCTACAGAGACATGTCTATTTGCGCAGTAGTACAGATTCTGAGTATGTAACTGGGCTTGATGAAATCAGCATTTCTCTTGCTTCCCTGTCTGTAGGGAAGCTCAGTTTTAGTCACCGTAGCTCCCACAATTGTCTCCTCAGTGTGTTCCCATTTCCTTAGAAACAGTGTATTTGCTGGGAGAAAAGTGCATTACTGTGCGCTTTCACCGTTCAGCAAGCACATGTGTAGATGCACAGCGCTAGCAGAAACGCACGTTTCTCGACGTTTTCTAACTCAGAGAACAAGTTGCACACTTCTGAGATGCATTTGGGCAACTTTGTCAGAAATGAGTTTTTTGCCTACAGAGACATGCCTATTTGCGCAGTAGTACAGATTCTGAGTATGTAACTGGGCTTGATGAAATCAGCATTTCTCTTGCTTCCCTGTGCGTAGGGAAGCTCAGTTTTAGTCACAGTAGCTCCCACAAGTGTCTCCTCAGTGTGTTCCCATTTCCTTAGAAACAGTGTATTTGCTGGGAGAAAAGTGCATTACTGTGCGCTTTCACCCTTCAGCAAGTACATGTGTAGAAGCACAGCGCTAGCAGAAACGACCGTTTCTCGACGTTTTCTAACTCAGGGAACAAGTTGCACACTTCTGAGATGCATTTGGGCAACTTTGTCAGAAATGAGTTTTTTGCCTACAGAGACATGCCTATTTGCGCAGTAGTACAGATTCTGAGTATGTAACTGGGCTTGATGAAATCAGCATTTCTCTTGCTTCCCGGTGTGTGGGGAAGCTCAGTTTTAGTCACTGTAGATCCCACAAGTGTCTCCTCAGTGTGTTCCCATTTCCTTAGAAACAGTGTATTTGCTGGGAGAAAAGTGCACTACTGTGCGCTTTCACCGTTCAGCAAATACATGTGTAGAAGCACAGCGCTAGCAGAAACGAACGTTTCTCGACGTTTTCTAACTCAGGGAACAAGTTGCACACTTCTGAGATGCATTTGGGCAACTTTGTCAGAAATGAGTTATTTGCCTACAGAGACATGCCTATTTGCGCAGTAGTACAGATTCTTCGTATGTAACTGGGCTTGATGAAATCAGCATTTCTCTTGCTTCCCTGTGCGTAGGGAAGCTCAGTTTTAGTCACAGTAGCTCCCACAAGTGTCTCTTCAGTGTGTTCCCATTTCCTTAGAAACAGTGTATTTGCTGGGAGAAAAGTGCATTACTGTGCACTTTCACCGTTCAGCAAGTACATGTGTAGAAGCACAGCGCTAGCAGAAACGACCGTTTCTCGACGTTTTCTAACTCAGGGAACAAGTTGCACACTTCTGAGATGCATTTGGGCAACTTTGTCAGAAATGAGTTTTTTGCCTACAGAGACATGCTTATTTGCGCAGTAGTACAGATTCTGAGTATGTAACTGGGCTTGACGAAATCAGCATTTCTCTTGCTTCCCTGTGCGTAGGGAAGCTCAGTTTTAGTCACCGTAGCTCCCACAATTGTCTCCTCAGTGTGTTCCCTTTTCCTTAGAAACAGTGTATTTGCTGGGAGAAAAGTGCATTACTGTGCGCTTTCACCGTTCAGCAAGTACATGTGTAGATGCACAGCGCTAGCAGAAACGCACGTTTCTCGACGTTTTCTAACTCAGAGAACAAGTTGCACACTTCTGAGATGCATTTGGGCAACTTTGTCAGAAATGAGTTTTTTGCCTACAGAGACATGCCTATTTGCGCAGTAGTACAGATTCTGAGTATGTAACTGGGCTTGATGAAATCAGCATTTCTCTTGCTTCCCTGTGCGTAGGGAAGCTCAGTTTTAGTCACAGTAGCTCCCACAAGTGTCTCCTCAGTGTGTTCCCATTTCCTTAGAAACAGTGTATTTGCTGGGAGAAAAGTGCACTACTGTGCGCTTTCACCGTTCAGCAAATACATGTGTAGAAGCACAGCGTTAGCAGATATGACCGTTTCTCGAAGTTTTCTAACTCAGGGAACAAGTTGCACACTTCTGAGATGCATTTGGGCAACTTTGTCAGAAATGAGTTTTTTGCCTACAGAGACATGCCTATTTGCGCAGTAGTACAGATTCTGAGTATGTAACTGGGCTTGATGAAATCAGCATTTCTCTTGCTTCCCTGTGCGTAGGGAAGCTCAGTTTTAGTCACAGTAGCTCCCAGAAGTGTCTCCTCAGTGTTTTCCCATTTCCTTAGAAACAGTGTATTTGCTGGGAGAAAAGTGCATTACTGTGCGCTTTCACCGTTCAGCAAATACATGTGTAGAAGCACAGCGCTAGCAGAAACGACCGTTTCTCGACGTTTTCTAACTCAGGGAACAAGTTGCACACTTCTGAGATGCATTTGGGCAACTTTGTCAGAAATGAGTTTTTTGCCTACAGAGACATGCCTATTTGCGCAGTAGTACAGATTCTGAGTATGTAACTGGGCTTGATGAAATCAGCATTTCTCTTGCTTCCCTGTGCATAGGGAAGCTCAGTTTTAGTCACAGTAGCTCCCACAAGTGTCTCCTCAGTGTGTTCCCATTTCCTTAGAAACAGTGTATTTGCTGGGAGAAAAGTGCATTAATGTGCGCTTTCACCGTTCAGCAAGTACATGTGTAGATGCACAGCGCTAGCAGAAACGCACGTTTCTCGACGTTTTCTAACTCAGAGAACAAGTTGCACACTTCTGAGATGCATTTGGGCAACTTTGTCAGAAATGAGTTTTTTGCCTACAGAGACATGCCTATTTGCGCAGTAGTACAGATTCTGAGTATGTAACTGGGCTGGATGAAATCAGCATTTCTCTTGCTTCCCTGTGCGTAGGGGAGCTCAGTTTTAGTCACAGTAGCTCCCACAAGTGTCTCCTCAGTGTGTTCCCATTTCCTTAGAAACAGTGTATTTGCTGGGAGAAAAGTGCATTACTGTGCGCTTTCACCCTTCAGCAAGTACATGTGTAGAAGCACAGCGCTAGCAGAAACGAACGTTTCTCGGCGTTTTCTAACTCAGGGAACAAGTTGCACACTTCTGAGATGCATTTGGGCAACTTTGTCAGAAATGAGTTTTTTGCTTACAGAGACATGCCTATTTGCGCAGTAGTACAGATTCTGAGTATGTAACTGGAATTGATGAAATCAGCATTTCTCTTGCTTCCCTGTGCGTAGGGAAGCTCAGTTTTAGTCACAGTAGCTCCCACAAGTGTCTCCTCAGTGTGTTCCCATTTAATTAGAAACAGTGTATTTGTTGGGAGATAAGTGCATTACTGTGCGCTTTCACCGTTCAGCAAATACATGTGTAGAAGCACAGCGTTAGCAGATATGACCGTTTCTCGAAGTTTTCTAACTCAGGGAACAAGTTGCACACTTCTGAGATGCATTTGGGCAACTTTGTCAGAAATGAGTTTTTTGCCTACAGAGACATGCCTATTTGCGCAGTAGTACAGATTCTGAGTATGTAACTGGGCTTGATGAAATCAGCATTTCTCTTGCTTCCCTGTGCGTAGGGAAGCTCAGTTTTAGTCACAGTAGCTCCCACAAGTGTCTCCTCAGTGTGTTCCCATTTCCTTAGAAACAGTGTATTTGCTGGGAGAAAAGTGCATTACTGTGCGCTTTCACCGTTCAGCAAATACATGTGTAGAAGCACAGCGCTAACAGAAACGAACGTTTCTCGACGTTTTCTAACTCAGGGAACAAGTTGCACACTTCTGAGATGCATTTGGGCAACTTTGTCAGAAATGAGTTTTTTGCCTACAGAGACATGCCTATTTGTGCAGTAGTACAGATTCTGAGTATGTAACTGGGCTTGATGAAATCAGCATTTCTCTTGCTTCCCTGTGCGTAGGGAAGCTCAGTTTTAGTCACAGTAGCTCCCACAAGTGTCTCCTCAGTGTGTTCCCATTTCCTTAGAAACAGTGTATTTGCTGAGAGAAAAGTGCATTACTGTGCGCTTTCACCGTTCAGCAAATACATGTGTAGAAGCACAGCGCTAGCAGAAACGACCGTTTCTCGACGTTTTCTAACTCAGGGAACAAGTTGCACACTTCCGAGATGCATTTGGGCAACTTTGTCAGAAATGAGTTTTTTGCCTAGAGACATGCCTATTTGCGCAGTAATACAGATTCTGAGTATGTAACTGGGCTTGATGAAATCAGAATTTCTCTTGCTTCCCTGTGCGTAGCGAAGCTCAGTTTTAGTCACAGTAGCTCCCACAAGTGTCTCCTCAGTGTGTTCCCATTTCCTTAGAAACAGTGTATTTGCTGCGAGAAAAGTGCGTTACTGTGGGCTTTCACCGTTCAGCAAATACATGTGTAGAAGCAGAGCGCTAGCAGAAATGACCGTTTCTCGACGTTTTCTAACTCAGGGAACAAGTTGCACACTTCTGAGATGCATTTGGGCAACTTTGTCAGAAATGAGTTTTTTGCCTACAGAGACATGCCTATTTGCGCAGTAGTACATATTCTGAGTATGTAACTGGGCTTGATGAAATCAGCATTTCTCTTGCTTCCCTGTGCGTAGGGAAGCTCAGTTTTAGTCACAGTAGCTCCCACAAGTGTCTCCTCAGTGTGTTCCCATTTCCTTAGAAACAGTGTATTTGCTGAGAGAAAAGTGCATTACTGTGCGCTTTCACCGTTCAGCAAATACATGTGTAGAAGCACAGCGCTAGCAGAAACGACCGTTTCTCGACGTTTTCTAACTCAGGGAACAAGTTGCACACTTCCGAGATGCATTTGGGCAACTTTGTCAGAAATGAGTTTTTTGCCTAGAGACATGCCTATTTGTGCAGTAATACAGATTCTGAGTATGTAACTGGGCTTGATGAAATCAGAATTTCTCTTGCTTCCCTGTGCGTAGCGAAGCTCAGTTTTAGTCACAGTAGCTCCCACAAGTGTCTCCTCAGTGTGTTCCCATTTCCTTAGAAACAGTGTATTTGCTGGGAGAAAAGTGCGTTACTGTGGGCTTTCACCGTTCAGCAAATACATGTGTAGAAGCAGAGCGCTAGCAGAAATGACCGTTTCTCGACGTTTTCTAACTCAGGGAACAAGTTGCACACTTCTGAGATGCATTTGCGCAACTTTGTCAGAAATGAGTTTTTTGCCTACAGAGACATGCCTATTTGCGCAGTAGTACAGATTCTGAGTATGTAACTGGGCTTGATGAAATCAGCATTTCTCTTGCTTCCCTGTGCGTAGGGAAGCTCAGTTTTAGTCACAGTAGCTCCCACAAGTGTCTCCTCAGTGTGTTCCCATTTCCTTAGAAACAGTGTATTTGCTGGGAGAAAAGTGCATTACTGTGCGCTTTCACCGTTCAGCAAATACATGTGTAGAAGCACAGCGTTAGCAGATATGACCGTTTCTCGAAGTTTTCTAACTCAGGGAACAAGTTGCACACTTCTGAGATGCATTTGGGCAACTTTGTCAGAAATGAGTTTTTTGCCTACAGAGACATGCCTATTTGCGCAGTAGTACATATTCTGAGTATGTAACTGGGCTTGATGAAATCAGCATTTCTCTTGCTTCCCTGTGCGTTGGGAAGCTCAGTTTTAGTCACAGTAGCTCCCACAAGTGTCTCCTCAGTGTGTTCCCATTTCCTTAGAAACAGTGTATTTGCTGGGAGAAAAGTGCATTACTGTGCGCTTTCACCGTTCAGCAAATACATGTGTAGAAGCACAGCGTTAGCAGAAACGACCGTTTCTCGAAGTTTTCTAACTCAGGGAACAAGTTGCACACTTCTGAGATGCATTTGGGCAACTTTGTCAGAAATGAGTTTTTTGCCTACAGAGACATGCCTATTTGCGCAGTAGTACAGATTCTGAGTATGTAACTGGGCTTGATGAAATCAGCATTTCTCTTGCTTCCCTGTGCGTAGGGAAGCTCAGTTTTAGTCACAGTAGCTCCCACCAGTGTCTCCTCAGTGTGTTCCCATTTCCTTAGAAACAGTGTATTTGCTGGGAGAAAAGTGCATTACTGTGCGCTTTCACCGTTCAGCAAATACATGTGTAGAAGCACAGCGCTAGCAGAAACGACCGTTTCTCGACGTTTTCTAACTCAGGGAACAAGTTGCACACTTCTGAGATGCATTTGGGCAACTTTGTCAGAAATGAGTTTTTTGCCTACAGAGACATGCCTATTTGCGCAGTAGTACAGATTCTGAGTATGTAACTGGGCTTGATGAAATCAGCATTTCTCTTGCTTCCCTGTGCATAGGGAAGCTCAGTTTTAGTCACAGTAGCTCCCACAAGTGTCTCCTCAGTGTGTTCCCATTTCCTTAGAAACAGTGTATTTGCTGGGAGAAAAGTGCATTACTGTGCGCTTTCACCGTTCAGCAAATACATGTGTAGAAGCACAGCGTTAGCAGATATGACCGTTTCTCGATGTTTTCTAACTCAGGGAACAAGTGGCACACTTCTGAGATGCATTTGGGCAACTTTGTCAGAAATGAGTTTTTTGCCTATAGAGACATGCCTATTTGCGCAGTAGTACAGATTCTGAGTATGTAACTGGGCTTGATGAAATCAGCATTTCTCTTGCTTCCCTGTGCGTAGGGAAGCTCAGTTTTAGTCACAGTAGCTCCCACAAGTGTCTCCTCAGTGTGTTCCCATTTCCTTAGAAACAGTGTATTTGCTGTGAGAAAAGTGCATTACTGTGCGCTTTCACCGTTCAGCAAATACATGTGTAGAAGCACAGCGTTAGCAGATATGACCGTTTCTCGACGTTTTCTAACTCAGGGAACAAGTTGCACACTTCTGAGATGCATTTGGGCAACTTTGTCAGAAATGAGTTTTTTGCCTACAGAGACATGTCTATTTGCGCAGTAGTACAGATTCTGAGTATGTAACTGGGCTTGATGAAATCAGCATTTCTCTTGCTTCCCTGTCCGTAGGGAAGCTCAGTTTTAGTCACCGTAGCTCCCACAATTGTCTCCTCAGTGTGTTCCCATTTCCTTAGAAACTGTGTATTTGCTGGGAGAAAAGTGCATTACTGTGCGCTTTCACCGTTCAGCAAGTACATGTGTAGATGCACAGCGCTAGCAGAAACGCACGTTTCTCGACGTTTTCTAACTCAGAGAACAAGTTGCACACTTCTGAGATGCATTTGGGCAACTTTGTCAGAAATGAGTTTTTTGCCTACAGAGACATGCCTATTTGCGCAGTAGTACAGATTCTGAGTATGTAACTGGGCTCTATGAAATCAGCATTTCTCTTGCTTCCCTGTGCGTAGGGAACCTCAGTTTTAGTCACAGTAGCTCCCACAAGTGTCTCCTCAGTGTGTTCCCATTTCCTTAGAAACAGTGTATTTGCTGGGAGAAAAGTGCATTACTGTGCGCTTTCACCCTTCAGCAAGTACATGTGTAGAAGCACAGCGCTAGCAGAAACGAACGTTTCTCGGCGTTTTCTAACTCAGGGAACAAGTTGCACACTTCTGAGATGCATTTGGGCAACTTTGTCAGAAATGAGTTTTTTGCCTACAGAGACATGCCTATTTGCGCAGTAGTACAGATTCTGAGTATGTAACTGGGCTTGATGAAATCAGCATTTCTCTTGCTCCCTGTGCGTAGGGAAGCTCAGTTTTAGTCACAGTAGCTCCCACAAGTGTCTCCTCAGTGTGTTCCCATTTCATTAGAAACAGTGTATTTGTTGGGAGATAAGTGCATTACTGTGCGCTTTCACCGTTCAGCAAATACATGTGTAGAAGCACAGCGTTAGCAGATATGACCGTTTCTCGAAGTTTTCTAACTCAGGGAACAAGTTGCACACTTCTGAGATGCATTTGGGCAACTTTGTCAGAAATGAGTTTTTTGCCTACAGAGACATGCCTATTTGCGCAGTAGTACAGATTCTGAGTATGTAACTGGGCTTGATGAAATCCGCATTTCTCTTGCTTCCCTGTGCGTAGGGAAGCTCAGTTTTAGTCACAGTAGCTCCCACAAGTGTCTCCTCAGTGTGTTCCCATTTCCTTAGAAACAGTGTATTTGCTGGGAGAAAAGTGCATTACTGTGCGCTTTCACCGTTCAGCAAATACATGTGTAGAAGCACAGCGCTAACAGAAACGAACGTTTCTCGACGTTTTCTAACTCAGGGAACAAGTTGCACACTTCTGAGATGCATTTGGGCAACTTTGTCAGAAATGAGTTTTTTGCCTACAGAGACATGCCTATTTGCGCAGTAGTACAGTTTCTGAGTATGTAACTGGGCTTGATGAAATCAGCATTTCTCTTGCTTCCCTGTGCGTAGGGAAGCTCAGTTTTAGTCACAGTAGCTCCCACAAGTGTCTCCTCAGTGTGTTCCCATTTCCTTAGAAACAGTGTATTTGCTGAGAGAAAAGTGCATTACTGTGCGCTTTCACCGTTCAGCAAATACATGTGTAGAAGCACAGCGCTAGCAGAAACGACCGTTTCTCGACGTTTTCTAACTCAGGGAACAAGTTGCACACTTCTGAGATGCATTTGGGCAACTTTGTCACAAATGAGTTTTTTGCCTAGAGACATGCCTATTTGCGCAGTAATACAGATTCTGAGTATGTAACTGGGCTTGATGAAATCAGAATTTCTCTTGCTTCACTGTGCGTAGCGAAGCTCAGTTTTAGTCACAGTAGCTCCCACAAGTGTCTCCTCAGTGTGTTCCCATTTCCTTAGAAACAGTGTATTTGCTGGGAGAAAAGTGCATTACTGTGCGCTTTCACCGTTCAGCAAATACATGTGTAGAAGCACAGCGTTAGCAGATATGACCGTTTCTCGACGTTTTCTAACTCAGGGAACAAGTTGCACACTTCTGAGATGCATTTGCGCAACTTTGTCAGAAATGAATTTTTTGCCTACAGAGACATGCCTATTTGCGCAGTAGTACAGATTCTGAGTATGTAACTGGGCTTGATGAAATCAGCATTTCTCTTGCTTCCCTGTGCGTAGGGAAGCTCAGTTTTAGTCACAGTAGCTCCCACAAGTGTCTCCTCAGTGTGTTCCCATTTCCTTAGAAACAGTGTATTTGCTGGGAGAAAAGTGCATTACTGTGCGCTTTCACTGTTCAGCAAATACATGTGTAGAAGCACAGTGCTAGCAGATATGACCATTTCTCGACGTTTTCTAACTCAGGGAACAAGTTGCACACTTCTGAGATGCATTTGGGCAACTTTGTCAGAAATGAGTTTTTTGCCTACAGAGACATGTCTATTTGCGCAGTAGTACAGATTCTGAGTATGTAACTGGGCTTGATGAAATCTGCATTTCTCTTGCTTCCCTGTGCGTAGGGAAGCTCAGTTTTAGTCACAGTAGCTCCCACAAGTGTCTCCTCAGTGTGTTCCCATTTCCTTAGAAACAGTGTATTTGCTGGGAGAAAAGTGCATTACTGTGCGCTTTCACCGTTCAGCAAATACATGTGTAGAAGCACAGCGTTAGCAGATATGACCGTTTCTCGAAGTTTTCTAACTCAGGGAACAAGTTGCACACTTCTGAGATGCATTTGGGCAACTTTGTCAGAAATGAGTTTTTTGCCTACAGAGACATGCCTATTTGCGCAGTAGTACAGATTCTGAGTATGTAACTGGGCTTGATGAAATCAGCATTTCTCTTGCTTCCCTGTGCGTAGGGAAGCTCAGTTTTAGTCACAGTAGCTCCCACAAGTGTCTCCTCAGTGTGTTCCCATTTCCTTAGAAACAGTGTATTTGCTGGGAGAAAAGTGCATTACTGTGCGCTTTCACCGTTCAGCAAATACATGTGTAGAAGCACAGCGCTAGCAGAAACGAACGTTTCTCGACGTTTTCTAACTCAGGGAACAAGTTGCACACTTCTGAGATGCATTTGGGCAACTTTGTCAGAAATGAGTTTTTTGCCTACAGAGACATGCCTATTTGCGCAGTAGTACAGATTCTGAGTATGTAACTGGGCTTGATGAAATCAGCATTTCTCTTGCTTCCCTGTGCGTAGGGAAGCTCAGTTTTAGTCACAGTAGCTCCCACAAGTGTCTCCTCAGTGTGTTCCCATTTCCTTAGAAACAGTGTATTTGCTGGGAGAAAAGTGCATTACTGTGCGCTTTCACCGTTCAGCAAATACATGTGTAGAAGCACAGCGCTAGCAGAAACGAACGTTTCTCGACGTTTTCTAACTCAGGGAACAAGTTGCACACTTCTGAGATGCATTTGGGCAACTTTGTCAGAAATGAGTTTTTTGCCTACAGATACGTGCCTATTTGCGCAGTAGTACAGATTCTGAGTATGTAACTGGGCTTGATGAAATCAGCATTTCTCTTGCTTCCCTGTGCGTAGGGAAGCTCAGTTTTAGTCAAAGTAGCTCCCACAAGTGTCTCCTCAGTGTGTTCCCATTTCTTTAGAAACAGTGTATTTGCTGGGAGAAAAATGCATTACTGTGCGCTTTCACCGTTCAGCAAATACATGTGTAGAAGCACAGCGCTAGATGAAACGAACGTTTCTCGAAGTTTTCTAACTCAGGGAACAAGTTGCACACTTCTGAGATGCATTTGGGCAACTTTGTCAGAAATGAGTTTTTTGCCTACAGATTCATGCCTATTTGCGCAGTAGTACAGATTCTGAGTACGTAACTGGGCTTGATGAAATCAGCATTTCTCTGGATTCCCTGTGCGTAGGGAAGCTCAGTTTTAGTCACAGTAGCTCCCACAAGTGTCTCCTCAGTGTGTTCCCATTTCCTTAGACACAGTGTATTTGCTGGGAGAAAACTGCATTACTGTGCGCTTTCACCGTTCAGCAAATACATGTGTAGAAGCACACCGCTAGCAGAAACGAACGTTTCTCGACGTTTTCTAACTCAGGGAACTAGTTGCACACTTCTGAGAGGCATTTGGGCAACTTTTTCAGAAATGAGATTTTTGCCAACAGAGACATGCCTATTTGCGCAGTAGTACAGATTCTGAGTACGTAACTGGGCTTGATGAAATCAGCATTTCTCTTGCTTCCCTGTGTGTAGGGAAGCTCAGTTTTAGTCACAGTAGCTCCCACAAGTGTCTCCTCAGTGTGTTCCCATTTCTTTAGAAACAGTGTATTTGCTGGGAGAAAAGTGCATTACTGTGCGCTTTCACCGTTCAGCAAATACATGTGTAGAAGCACAGCGCTAGATGAAACGAACGTTTCTCGAAGTTTTCTAACTCAGGGAACAAGTTGCACACTTCTGAGATGCATTGGGCAACTTTGTCAGAAATGAGTTTTTTGCCTACAGAGACATGCCTATTTGCGCAGTAGTACAGATTCTGAATATGTAACTGGGCTTGATGAAATCAGCATTTCTCTTGCTTCCCTGTGCGTAGGGAAGCTCAGTTTTAGTCACAGTAGCTCCCACAAGTGTCTCCTCAGTGTGTTCCCATTTCCTTAGAAACAGTGTATTTGCTGGGAGAAAAGTGCATTACTGTGCGCATTCAGCGTTCAGCAAATACATGTGTAGAAGCACAGCGTTAGCAGATATGACCGTTTCTCGACGTTTTCTAACTCAGGGAACAAGTTGCACACTTCTGAGATGCATTTGGGCAACTTTGTCAGAAATGAGTTTTTTGCCTACAGAGACATGCCTATTTGCGCAGTAGTACAGATTCTGAGTATGTAACTGGGCTTGATGAAATCAGCATTTCTCTTGCTTCCCTGTGCGTAGGGAAGCTCAGTTTTAGTCACAGTAGCTCCCACAAGTGTCTCCTCAGTGTGTTCCCATTTCCTTAGAAACAGTGTATTTGCTGGGAGAAAAGTGCATTACTGTGCGCTTTCACCGTTCAGCAAATACATGTGTAGAAGCACAGCGCTAGCAGAAACGACCGTTTCTCGACGTTTTCTAACTCAGGGAACAAGTTGCACACTTCTGAGATGCATTTGGGCAACTTTGTCAGAAATGAGTTTTTTGACTACAGAGACATGCCTATTTGCGCAGTAGTACAGATTCTGAGTATGTAACTGGGCTTGATGAAATCAGCATTTCTCTTGCTTCCCTGTGCGTAGGGAAGCTCAGTTTTAGTCACAGTAGCTCCCACAAGTGTCTCCTCAGTGTGTTCCCATTTCCTTAGAAACAGTGTATTTGCTGGGAGAAAAGTGCATTACTGTGCGCTTTCACCGTTCAGCAAATACATGTGTAGAAGCACAGCGCTAGCAGAAACGCACGTTTCTCGACGTTTTCTAACTCAGGGAACAAGTTACACACTTCTGAGATGCATTTGGACAACTTTGTCAGAAATGAGTTTTTTGCCTACAGATTCATGCGTATTTGCGCAGTAGTACAGATTCTGAGTATGTAACTGGGCTTGATGAAATCAGCATTTCTCTTGCTTCCCGGTGCGTAGGGAAGCTCAGTTTTAGTCACTGTAGCTCCCACAAGTATCTCCTCAGTGTGTTCCCATTTCCTTAGAAACAGTGTATTTGCTGGAAGAAAAGTGCATTACTGTGCGCTTTCACCGTTCAGCAAATACATGTGTAGAAGCACAGCGCTAGCAGAAACGACCGTTTTTCGACGTTTTCTAACTCAGGGAACAAGTTGCACACTTCTGAGATGCATTTGGGCAACTTTGTCAGAAATGAGTTTTTTGCCTAAAGAGACATGCCTATTTGCGCAGTAGTACAGATTCTGAGTATGTAACTGGGCTTGATGAAATCAGCATTTCTCTTGCTTCCCTGTGCGTAGGGAAGCTCAGTTTTAGTCACAGTAGCTCCCACAAGTGTCTCCTCAGTGTGTTCCCATTTCCTTAGAAACAGTGTATTTGCTGTGAGAAAAGTGCATTACAGTGCGCTTTCACCGTTCAGCAAATACATGTGTAGAAGCACAGCGCTAGCAGAAACGACCGTTTCTCGACGTTTTCTAACTCAGGGAACAAGTTGCACACTTCTGAGATGCATTTGGGCAACTTTGTCAGAAATGAGTTTTTTGCCTACAGAGACATGCCTATTTGCGCAGTAGTACAGATTCTGAGTATGTAACTGGGCTTGATGAAATCAGCATTTCTCTTGATCCCCTGTGCGTAGGGAAGCTCAGTTTTAGTCACAGTAGCTCCCACAAGTGTCTCTTCAGTGTGTTCCCATTTCCTTAGACACAGTGTATTTGCTGGGAGAAAAGTGCATTACTGTGCGCTTTCACCGTTCAGCAAATACATGTGTAGAAGCACAGCGCTAGCAGAAACGAACGTTTCTCGACGTTTTCTAACTCACGGAAGAAGTTGCACACTTCTGAGATGCATTTGGGCATCTTTGTCAAAAATGAGTTTTTTCCTACAGATTCATGCCTATTTGCGCAGTAGTACAGATTCTGAGTATGTAACTGGGCTTGATGAAATCAGCATTTCTCTTGCTTCCCTGTGCGTAGGGAAGCTCAGTTTTAGTCACAGTAGCTCCCACAAGTGTCTCCTCAGTGTGTTCCCATTTCCTTAGAAACAGTGTATTTGCTGGGAGAAAACTGCATTACTGTGCGCTTTCACCGTTCAGCAAATACATGTGTAGAAGCACAGCGCTAGCAGAAACGACTGTTTCTCGACGTTTTCTAACTCAGGGAACAAGTTGCACATTTTTGAGATTCATTTGGGCAACATTGTCAGAAATGAGTTTTTTGCCTACAAAGACATGCCTATTTGCGCAGTAGTACAGATTCTGAGTATGTAACTGGGCTTGATGAAATCAGCATTTCTCTTGCTTCCCTGTGCGTAGGGAAGCTCAGTTTTAGTCACAGTAGCTCCCACAAGTTTCTCCTCAGTGTGTTTCATTTCCTTTGAAACAGTGTATTTGCTGGGAGAAAAGTGCATTACTGTGTGCTTTCACCGTTCAGCAAATACATGTGTAGAGGCACAGCGCTAGCAGAAACGAACGTTTCTCGACGTTTTCTAACTCAGGGAACAAGTTGCACACTTCTGAGATGCATTTGGGCAACTTTGTCAGAAATGATTTTTTTGCCTAAAGAGACATGCCTATTTGCGCAGTAGTACAGATTCTGAGTATGTAACTGGGCTTGATGAAATCAGCATTTCTCTTGCTTCCCTGTGCGTAGGGAAGCTCAGTTTTAGTCACAGTAGCTCCCACAAGTGTCTCCTCAGTGTGTTCCCATTTCCTGAGAAGAAGTGTATTTGCTGGGAGAAACGTGCATTACTGTGCGCTTTCACCGTTCAGCAAATACATGTGTAGAAGCACAGCGCTAGCAGAAACGAACGTTTCTCGACGTTTTTTAACTCCATGAACAAGTTGCACACTTCTGAGATGCATTTGTGCAACTTTGTCAGAAATGAGTTTTTTGCCTACAGAGACATGCCTTTTTGCGCAGTAGTACAGATTCTGAGTATGTAACAGGGCTTGATGAAATCTGCATTTCTCTTGTTTCCCTGTGCGTAGGGAAGCTCAGTTTTAGTCACAGTAGCTCCCACAAGTGTCTCCTCAGTGTGTTCCCATTTCTTTGAAACAGTGTATTTGCTGAGAGAAAAGTGCATTACTGTGCCCCTTCACCGTTCAAAAAATACATGTGTAGAAGCAAAGCGCTAGCAGAAACGAACGTTTCTCGACGTTTTCTAACTCAGGGAACAAGTTGCACACTTCTGAGATGCATTTGGGCAACTTTGTCAGAAATGAGTTTTTTGCCTAAAGAGACATGCCTATTTGCGCAGTAGTACAGATTCTGAGTATGTAACTGGGCTTGATGAAATCAGCATTTCTCTTGCTTCCCTGTGCGTAGGGAAGCTCAGTTTTAGTCACAGTAGCTCCCACAAGTGTCTCCTCAGTGTGTTTCATTTCCTTTGAAACAGTGTATTTGCTGGGAGAAAAGTGCATTACTGTGTGCTTTCACCGTTCAGCAAATACATGTGTAGAGGCACAGCGCTAGCAGAAACGAACGTTTCTCGACGTTTTCTAACTCAGGGAACAATTTGCACACTTCTGAGATGCATTTGGGCAACTTTGTCAGAAATGATTTTTTTGCCTAAAGAGACATGCCTATTTGCGCAGTAGTACAGATTCTGAGTATGTAACTGGGCTTGATGAATTCAGCATTTCTCTTGCTTCCCTGTGCGTAGGGAAGCTCAGTTTTAGTCACAGTAGCTCCCACAAGTGTCTCCTCAGTGTGTTCCCATTTCCTGAGAAGAAGTGTATTTGCTGGGAGAAACGTGCATTACTGTGCGCTTTCACCGTTCAGCAAATACATGTGTAGAAGCACAGCGCTAGCAGAAACGAACGTTTCTCGACGTTTTTTAACTCCATGAACAAGTTGCACACTTCTGAGATGCATTTGTGCAACTTTGTCAGAAATGAGTTTTTTGCCTACAGAGACATGCCTTTTTGCGCAGTAGTACAGATTCTGAGTATGTAACTGGGCTTGATGAAATCAGCATTTCTCTTGTTTCCCTGTGCGTAGGGAAGCTCAGTTTTAGTCACAGTAGCTCCCACAAGTGTCTCCTCAGTGTGTTCCCATTTCCTTAGAAACAGTGTATTTGCTGGGAGAAAAGTGCATTACTGTGCGCTTTCACCGTTCAGCAAATACATGTGTAGAAGCACAGCGCTAGCAGAAACGAACGTTTCTCGACGTTTTCTAACTCAGGGAACAAGTTGCACACTTCTGAGATGCATTTGGGCAACTTTGTCAGAAATGAGTTTTTTGCCTAAAGAGACATGCCTATTTGCGCAGTAGTACAGATTCTGAGTATGTAACTGGGCTTGATGAAATCAGCATTTCTCTTGCTTCCCTGTGCGTAGGGAAGCTCAGTTTTAGTCACAGTAGCTCCCACAAGTGTCTCCTCAGTGTGTTCCCATTTCCTTAGAAACAGTGTATTTGCTGGGAGAAAAGTGCATTACTGTGCGCTTTCTCCGTTCAGCAAATACATGTGTAGAAGCACAGCGCTAGCAGAAACGACCGTTTCTCGACGTTTTCTAAGTCAGGGAACAAGTTGCACACTTCTGAGATGCATTTGGGCAACTTTGTCAGAAATGAGTTTTTTGCCTAAAGAGACATGCCTATTTGCGCAGTAGTACAGATTCTGAGTATGTAACTGGGCTTGATGAAATCAGCATTTCTCTTGCTTCCCTGTGCGTAGGCAAGCTCAGTTTTAGTCACAGTAGCTCCCACAAGTGTCTCCTCAGTGTGTTCCCATTTCCTTAGAAACAGTGTATTTGCTGGGAGAAAAGTGCATTACTGTGCGCTTTCACCGTTCAGCAAATACATGTGTAGAAGCACACCGCTAGCAGAAACGACCGTTTCTCGACGTTTTCTAACTCAGGGAACAAGTTGCACACTTCTGAGATGCATTTGGGCAACTTTGTCAGAAATGAGTTTTTTGCCTAAAGAGACATGCCTATTTGCGCAGTAGTACAGATTCTGAGTATGTAACTGGGCTTGATGAAATCAGCATTTCTCTTGCTTCCCTGTGCGTAGGGAAGCTCAGTTTTAGTCACAGTAGCTCCCACAAGTGTCTCCTCAGTGTGTTCCCATTTCCTTAGACACAGTGTATTTGCTGGGAGAAAAGTGCATTACTGTGCGCTTTCACCGTTCAGCAAATACATGTGTAGAAGCACAGCGCTAGCAGAAACGAACGTTTCTCGACGTTTTCTAACTCAGGTAACAAGTTGCACACTTCTGAGATGCATTTGGGCAACTTTGTCAGAAATGAGTTTTTTGCCTACAGAGACATGCCTATTTGCGCAGTAGTACAGATTCTGAGTATGTAACTGGGCTTGATGAAATCAGCATTTCTCTTGCTTCCCTGTGCGTAGGGAAGCTCAGTTTTAGTCACAGTAGCTCCCACAAGTGTCTCCTCAGTGTGTTCCCATTTCCTTAGACACAGTGTATTTGCTGGGAGAAAAGTGCATTACTGTGCGCTTTCACCGTTCAGCAAATACATGTGTAGAAGCACAGCACTAGCAGAAACGACCGTTTCTCGACATTTTCTAACTCAGGGAACAAGTTGCACACTTCTGAGATGCATTTGGGCAACTTTGTCAGAAATGAGGTTTTTGCCTACAGAGACATGCCTATTTGCGCAGTAGTACAGATTCTGAGTATGTAACTGGGCTTGATGAAATCAGCATTTCTCTTGCTTCCCTGTGCGTAGGGAAGCTCAGTTTTAGTCCCAGTAGCTCCCACAAGTGTCTCCTCAGTGTGTTCCCATTTCCTTAGACACAGTGTATTTGCTGGGAGAAAAGTGCATTACTAGGCGCTTTCACCGTTCAGCAAATACATGTGTAGAAGCACAGCGCTAGCAGAAACGAACGTTTCTCGACGTTTTCTAACTCAGGGAACAAGTTGCACACTTCTGAGATGCATTTGGGCAACTTTGTCAGAAATGAGTTTTTTGCCTACAGAGACATGCCTATTTGCGCAGTAGTAGAGATTCTGAGTATGTAACTGGGCTTGATGAAATCAGCATTTCTCTTGATTCCCTGTGCGTAGGGAAGCTCAGTTTTAGTCACAGTAGCTCCCACAAGTGTCTCCTCAGTGTGTTCCCATTTCCTTAGAAACAGTGTATTTGCTGGGAGAAAAGTGCATTACTGTGCGCATTCACCGTTCAGCAAATACATGTGTAGAAGCACAGCGCTAGCAGAAACGACCGTTTCTCGACGTTTTCTAACTCAGGGAACAAGTTGCACACTTCTGAGATGCATTTGGGCAACTTTGTCACAAATGAGTTTTTTGCCTAAAGAGACATGCCTATTTGCGCAGTAGTACAGATTCTGAGTATATAACTGGGCTTGATGAAATCAGCATTTCTCTTGCTTCCCTGTGCGTAGGGAAGCTCAGTTTTAGTCACAGTAGCTCCCACAAGTGTCTCCTCAGTGTGTTCCCATTTCCTTAGACACAGTGTATTTGCTGGGAGAAAAGTGCATTACTGTGCGCTTTCACCGTTCAGCAAATACATGTGTAGAAGCACAGCGCTAGCAGAAACGA
Organism: Acomys minous; assembly: GCF_964271855.1. Classification (NCBI taxonomy): domain Eukaryota; kingdom Metazoa; phylum Chordata; class Mammalia; order Rodentia; family Muridae; genus Acomys; species Acomys minous. The sequence goes on from NW_028182177.1 coordinate 63,563, forward strand.
CCGTTTCTCGACGTTTTCTAACTCAGGGAACAAGTTGCACACTTCTGAGATGCATTTGGGCAACTTTGTCAGAAATGAGTTTTTTGCCTACAGAGACATGCCTATTTGCGCAGTAGTACAGATTCTGAGTATGTAACTGGGCTTGATGAAATCAGCATTTCTCTTGCTTCCCTGTGCGTAGGGAAGCTCATTTTTAGTCACAGTAGCTCCCACAAGTGTCTCCTCAGTGTGTTCCCATTTCCTTAGAAACAGTGTATTTGCTGGGAGAAAAGTGCATTACTGTGCGCTTTCTCCGTTCAGCAAATACATGTGTGGAAGCACAGCGCTAGCAGAAACGACCGTTTCTCGACGTTTTCTAACTCAGGGAACAAGTTGCACACTTCTGAGATGCATTTGGGCAACTTTGTCAGAAATGAGTTTTTTGCCTACAGAGACATGCCTATTTGCGCAGTAGTACAGATTCTGAGTATGTAACTGGGCTGGATGAAATCAGCATTTCTCTTGCTTCCCTGTGCGTAGGGAAGCTCAGTTTTAGTCACAGTAGCTCCCACAAGTGTCTCCTCAGTGTGTTCCCATTTCCTTAGAAACAGTGTATTTGCTGGGAGAAAAGTGCATTACTGTGCGCTTTCACCGTTCAGCAAATACATGTGTAGAAGCACAGCGCTAGCAGAAACGACCGTTTCTCGACGTTTTCTAACTCAGGGAACAAGTGGCACACTTCTGAGATGCATTTGGGCAACTTTGTCAGAAATGAGTTTTTTGCCTAAAGAGACATGCCTATTTGCGCAGTAGTACAGATTCTGAGTATGTAACTGGGCTTGATGAAATCAGCATTTCTCTTGCTTCCCTGTGCGTAGGGAAGCTCAGTTTTAGTCACAGTAGCTCCCACAAGTGTCTCCTCAGTGTGTTCCCATTTCCTTAGAAACAGTGTATTTGCTGGGAGAAAAGTGCATTACTGTGCGCTTTCTCCGTTCAGCAAATACATGTGTAGAAGCACAGCGCTAGCAGAAACGACCGTTTCTCGACGTTTTCTAAGTCAGGGAACAAGTTGCACACTTCTGAGATGCATTTGGGCAACTTTGTCAGAAATGAGTTTTTTGCCTAAAGAGACATGCCTATTTGCGCAGTAGTACAGATTCTGAGTATGTAACTGGGCTTGATGAAATCAGCATTTCTCTTGCTTCCCTGTGCGTAGGCAAGCTCAGTTTTAGTCACAGTAGCTCCCACAAGTGTCTCCTCAGTGTGTTCCCATTTCCTTAGAAACAGTGTATTTGCTGGGAGAAAAGTGCATTACTGTGCGCTTTCACCGTTCAGCAAATACATGTGTAGAAGCACACCGCTAGCAGAAACGACCGTTTCTCGACGTTTTCTAACTCAGGGAACAAGTTGCACACTTCTGAGATGCATTTGGGCAACTTTGTCAGAAATGAGTTTTTTGCCTAAAGAGACATGCCTATTTGCACAGTAGTACAGATTCTGAGTATGTAACTGGGCTTGATGAAATCAGCATTTCTCTTGCTTCCCTGTGCGTAGGGAAGCTCAGTTTTAGTCACAGTAGCTCCCACAAGTGTCTCCTCAGTGTGTTCCCATTTCCTTAGACACAGTGTATTTGCTGGGAGAAAAGTGCATTACTGTGCGCTTTCACCGTTCAGCAAATACATGTGTAGAAGCACAGCGCTAGCAGAAACGACCGTTTCTCGACGTTTTCTAACTCAGGTAACAAGTTGCACACTTCTGAGATGCATTTGGGCAACTTTGTCAGAAATGAGTTTTTTGCCTACAGAGACATGCCTATTTGCGCAGTAGTACAGATTCTGAGTATGTAACTGGGCTTGATGAAATCAGCATTTCTCTTGCTTCCCTGTGCGTAGGGAAGCTCAGTTTTAGTCACAGTAGCTCCCACAAGTGTCTCCTCAGTGTGTTCCCATTTCCTTAGACACAGTGTATTTGCTGGGAGAAAAGTGCATTACTGTGCGCTTTCACCGTTCAGCAAATACATGTGTAGAAGCACAGCACTAGCAGAAACGACCGTTTCTCGACATTTTCTAACTCAGGGAACAAGTTGCACACTTCTGAGATGCATTTGGGCAACTTTGTCAGAAATGAGGTTTTTGCCTACAGAGACATGCCTATTTGCGCAGTAGTACAGATTCTGAGTATGTAACTGGGCTTGATGAAATCAGCATTTCTCTTGCTTCCCTGTGCGTAGGGAAGCTCAGTTTTAGTCCCAGTAGCTCCCACAAGTGTCTCCTCAGTGTGTTCCCATTTCCTTAGACACAGTGTATTTGCTGGGAGAAAAGTGCATTACTAGGCGCTTTCACCGTTCAGCAAATACATGTGTAGAAGCACAGCGCTAGCAGAAACGAACGTTTCTCGACGTTTTCTAACTCAGGGAACAAGTTGCACACTTCTGAGATGCATTTGGGCAACTTTGTCAGAAATGAGTTTTTTGCCTACAGAGACATGCCTATTTGCGCAGTAGTAGAGATTCTGAGTATGTAACTGGGCTTGATGAAATCAGCATTTCTCTTGATTCCCTGTGCGTAGGGAAGCTCAGTTTTAGTCACAGTAGCTCCCACAAGTGTCTCCTCAGTGTGTTCCCATTTCCTTAGAAACAGTGTATTTGCTGGGAGAAAAGTGCATTACTGTGCGCTTTCACCGTTCAGCAAATACATGTGTAGAAGCACAGCGCTAGCAGAAACGACCGTTTCTCGACGTTTTCTAACTCAGGGAACAAGTTGCACACTTCTGAGATGCATTTGGGCAACTTTGTCACAAATGAGTTTTTTGCCTAAAGAGACATGCCTATTTGCGCAGTAGTACAGATTCTGAGTATATAACTGGGCTTGATGAAATCAGCATTTCTCTTGCTTCCCTGTGCGTAGGGAAGCTCAGTTTTAGTCACAGTAGCTCCCACAAGTGTCTCCTCAGTGTGTTCCCATTTCCTTAGACACAGTGTATTTGCTGGGAGAAAAGTGCATTACTGTGCGCTTTCACCGTTCAGCAAATACATGTGTAGAAGCACAGCGCTAGCAGAAACGACCGTTTCTCGACGTTTTCTAACTCAGGGAACAAGTTGCACACTTCTGAGATGCATTTGGGCAACTTTGTCAGAAATGAGTTTTTTGCCTAAAGAGACATGCCTATTTGCGCAGTAGTACAGATTCTGAGTATGTAACTGGGCTTGATGAAATCAGCATTTCTCTTGCTTCCCTGTGCGTAGGGAAGCTCATTTTTAGTCACAGTAGCTCCCACAAGTGTCTCCTCAGTGTGTTCCCATTTCCTTAGAAACAGTGTATTTGCTGGGAGAAAAGTGCATTACTGTGCGCTTTCTCCGTTCAGCAAATACATGTGTGGAAGCACAGCGCTAGCAGAAACGACCGTTTCTCGACGTTTTCTAACTCAGGGAACAAGTTGCACACTTCTGAGATGCATTTGGGCAACTTTGTCAGAAATGAGTTTTTTGCCTACAGAGACATGCCTATTTGCGCAGTAGTACAGATTCTGAGTATGTAACTGGGCTGGATGAAATCAGCATTTCTCTTGCTTCCCTGTGCGTAGGGAAGCTCAGTTTTAGTCACAGTAGCTCCCACAAGTGTCTCCTCAGTGTGTTCCCATTTCCTTAGAAACAGTGTATTTGCTGGGAGAAAAGTGCATTACTGTGCGCTTTCACCGTTCAGCAAATACATGTGTAGAAGCACAGCGCTAGCAGAAACGAACGTTTCTCGACGTTTTCTAACTCAGGGAACAAGTGGCACACTTCTGAGATGCATTTGGGCAACTTTGTCAGAAATGAGTTTTTTGCCTAAAGAGACATGCCTATTTGCGCAGTAGTACAGATTCTGAGTATGTAACTGGGCTTGATGAAATCAGCATTTCTCTTGCTTCCCTGTGCGTAGGGAAGCTCAGTTTTAGTCACAGTAGCTCCCACAAGTGTCTCCTCAGTGTGTTCCCATTTCCTTAGAAACAGCGTATTTGCTGGGAGAAAAGTGCATTACTGTGCGCTTTCACCGTTCAGCAAATACATGTGTAGAAGCACAGCGCTAGCAGAAACGACCGTTTCTCGACGTTTTCTAACTCAGGGAACAAGTTGCACACTTTTGAGATTCATTTGGGCAACATTGTCAGAAATGAGTTTTTTGCCTACAAAGACATGCCTATTTGCGCAGTAGTACAGATTCTGAGTATGTAACTGGGCTTGATGAAATCAGCATTTCTCTTGCTTCCCTGTGCGTAGGGAAGCTCAGTTTTAGTCACAGTAGCTCCCACAAGTTTCTCCTCAGTGTGTTTCATTTCCTTTGAAACAGTGTATTTGCTGGGAGAAAAGTGCATTACTGTGTGCTTTCACCGTTCAGCAAATACATGTGTAGAGGCACAGCGCTAGCAGAAACGAACGTTTCTCGACGTTTTCTAACTCAGGGAACAAGTTGCACACTTTTGAGATTCATTTGGGCAACATTGTCAGAAATGAGTTTTTTGCCTACAAAGACATGCCTATTTGCGCAGTAGTACAGATTCTGAGTATGTAACTGGGCTTGATGAAATCAGCATTTCTCTTGCTTCCCTGTGCGTAGGGAAGCTCAGTTTTAGTCACAGTAGCTCCCACAAGTTTCTCCTCAGTGTGTTTCATTTCCTTTGAAACAGTGTATTTGCTGGGAGAAAAGTGCATTACTGTGTGCTTTCACCGTTCAGCAAATACATGTGTAGAGGCACAGCGCTAGCAGAAACGAACGTTTCTCGACGTTTTCTAACTCAGGGAACAATTTGCACACTTCTGAGATGCATTTGGGCAACTTTGTCAGAAATGATTTTTTTGCCTAAAGAGACATGCCTATTTGCGCAGTAGTACAGATTCTGAGTATGTAACTGGGCTTGATGAATTCAGCATTTCTCTTGCTTCCCTGTGCGTAGGGAAGCTCAGTTTTAGTCACAGTAGCTCCCACAAGTGTCTCCTCAGTGTGTTCCCATTTCCTGAGAAGAAGTGTATTTGCTGGGAGAAACGTGCATTACTGTGCGCTTTCACCGTTCAGCAAATACATGTGTAGAAGCACAGCGCTAGCAGAAACGAACGTTTCTCGACGTTTTTTAACTCCATGAACAAGTTGCACACTTCTGAGATGCATTTGTGCAACTTTGTCAGAAATGAGTTTTTTGCCTACAGAGACATGCCTTTTTGCGCAGTAGTACAGATTCTGAGTATGTAACTGGGCTTGATGAAATCAGCATTTCTCTTGTTTCCCTGTGCGTAGGGAAGCTCAGTTTTAGTCACAGTAGCTCCCACAAGTGTCTCCTCAGTGTGTTCCCATTTCCTTAGAAACAGTGTATTTGCTGGGAGAAAAGTGCATTACTGTGCGCTTTCACCGTTCAGCAAATACATGTGTAGAAGCACAGCGCTAGCAGAAACGAACGTTTCTCGACGTTTTCTAACTCAGGGAACAAGTTGCACACTTCTGAGATGCATTTGGGCAACTTTGTCAGAAATGAGTTTTTTGCCTAAAGAGACATGCCTATTTGCGCAGTAGTACAGATTCTGAGTATGTAACTGGGCTTGATGAAATCAGCATTTCTCTTGCTTCCCTGTGCGTAGGGAAGCTCAGTTTTAGTCACAGTAGCTCCCACAAGTGTCTCCTCAGTGTGTTCCCATTTCCTTAGAAACAGTGTATTTGCTGGGAGAAAAGTGCATTACTGTGCGCTTTCTCCGTTCAGCAAATACATGTGTAGAAGCACAGCGCTAGCAGAAACGACCGTTTCTCGACGTTTTCTAAGTCAGGGAACAAGTTGCACACTTCTGAGATGCATTTGGGCAACTTTGTCAGAAATGAGTTTTTTGCCTAAAGAGACATGCCTATTTGCGCAGTAGTACAGATTCTGAGTATGTAACTGGGCTTGATGAAATCAGCATTTCTCTTGCTTCCCTGTGCGTAGGCAAGCTCAGTTTTAGTCACAGTAGCTCCCACAAGTGTCTCCTCAGTGTGTTCCCATTTCCTTAGAAACAGTGTATTTGCTGGGAGAAAAGTGCATTACTGTGCGCTTTCACCGTTCAGCAAATACATGTGTAGAAGCACACCGCTAGCAGAAACGACCGTTTCTCGACGTTTTCTAACTCAGGGAACAAGTTGCACACTTCTGAGATGCATTTGGGCAACTTTGTCAGAAATGAGTTTTTTGCCTAAAGAGACATGCCTATTTGCGCAGTAGTACAGATTCTGAGTATGTAACTGGGCTTGATGAAATCAGCATTTCTCTTGCTTCCCTGTGCGTAGGGAAGCTCAGTTTTAGTCACAGTAGCTCCCACAAGTGTCTCCTCAGTGTGTTCCCATTTCCTTAGACACAGTGTATTTGCTGGGAGAAAAGTGCATTACTGTGCGCTTTCACCGTTCAGCAAATACATGTGTAGAAGCACAGCGCTAGCAGAAACGACCGTTTCTCGACGTTTTCTAACTCAGGGAACAAGTTGCACACTTCTGAGATGCATTTGGGCAACTTTGTCAGAAATGAGTTTTTTGCCTACAGAGACATGCCTATTTGCGCAATAGAACAGATTCTGAGTATGTAACTGGGCTTGATGAAATCAGCATTTCTCTTGCTTCCCTGTGCGTAGGGAAGCTCAGTTTTAGTCACAGTAGCTCCCACAAGTGTCTCCTCAGTATGTTCCCATTTCCTTAGACACAGTGTATTTGCTGGGAGAAAAGTGCATTACTGTGCGCTTTCACCGTTCAGCAAATACATGTGTAGAAGCACAGCACTAGCAGAAACCACCGTTTCTCGACGTTTTCTAACTCAGGGAACAAGTTGCACACTTCTGAGATGCATTTGGGCAACTTTGTCAGAAATGAGTTTTTTGCCTAAAGAGACATGCCTATTTGCGCAGTAGTACAGATTCTGAGTATGTAACTGGGCTTGATGAAATCAGCATTTCTCTTGCTTCCCTGTGCGTAGGGAAGCTCATTTTTAGTCACAGTAGCTCCCACAAGTGTCTCCTCAGTGTGTTCCCATTTCCTTAGAAACAGTGTATTTGCTGGGAGAAAAGTGCATTACTGTGCGCTTTCTCCGTTCAGCAAATACATGTGTGGAAGCACAGCGCTAGCAGAAACGACCGTTTCTCGACGTTTTCTAACTCAGGGAACAAGTTGCACACTTCTGAGATGCATTTGGGCAACTTTGTCAGAAATGAGTTTTTTGCCTACAGAGACATGCCTATTTGCGCAGTAGTACAGATTCTGAGTATGTAACTGGGCTGGATGAAATCAGCATTTCTCTTGCTTCCCTGTGCGTAGGGAAGCTCAGTTTTAGTCACAGTAGCTCCCACAAGTGTCTCCTCAGTGTGTTCCCATTTCCTTAGAAACAGTGTATTTGCTGGGAGAAAAGTGCATTACTGTGCGCTTTCACCGTTCAGCAAATACATGTGTAGAAGCACAGCGCTAGCAGAAACGACCGTTTCTCGAAGTTTTCTAACTCAGGTAACAAGTTGCACACTCCTGAGATGCATTTGGGCAACTTTGTCAGAAATGAGTTTTTTGCCTAAATAGACATGCCTATTTGCGCAGTAGTACAGATTCTGAGTATGTAACTGGGCTTGATGAAATCAGCATTTCTCTTGCTTCCCTGTGCGTAGGGAAGCTCAGTTTTAGTCACAGTAGCTCCCACAAGTGTCTCCTCAGTGTGTTCCCATTTCCTTAGACACAGTGTATTTGCTGGGAGAAAAGTGCATTACTGTGCGCTTTCACCGTTCAGCAAATACATGTGTAGAAGCACAGCGCTAGCAGAAACGACCGTTTCTCGACGTTTTCTAACTCAGGGAACAAGTTGCACACTTCTGAGATGCATTTGGGCAACTTAGTCAGAAATGAGTTTTTTGCCTAAAGAGACATGCCTATTTGCGCAGTAGTACAGATTCTGAGTATGTAACTGGGCTTGATGAAATCAGCATTTCTCTTGCTTCCCTGTGCGTAGGGAAGCTCAGTTTTAGTCACAGTAGCTCTCACAAGTGTCTCCTCAGTGTGTTCCCATTTCCTTAGACACAGTGTATTTGCTGGGAGAAAAGTGCATTACTGTGCGCTTTCACCGTTCAGCAAATACATGTGTAGAAGCACAGCGCAAGCAGAAACGACCGTTTCTCGAAGTTTTCTAACTCAGGGAACAAGTTGCACACTTCTGAGATGCATTAGGGCAACTTTGTCAGAAATGAGTTTTTTGCCTACAGAGACATGCCTATTTGCGCAATAGTACAGATTCTGAGTATGTAACTGGGCTTGATGAAATCAGCATTTCTCTTGCTTCCCTGTGCGTAGGGAAGCTCAGTTTTAGTCACAGTAGCTCCCACAAGTGTCTCCTCAGTGTGTTCCCATTTCCTTAGACACAGTGTATTTGCTGGGAGAAAAGTGCATTACTGTGCGCTTTCACCGTTCAGCAAATACATGTGTAGAAGCACAGTGCTAGCAGAAACGAACGTTTCTCGACGTTTTCTAACTCAGGGAACAAGTTGCACACTTCTGAGATGCATTTGGGCAACTTTGTCAGAAATGAGTTTTTTGCCTAAAGAGACATGCCTATTTGCGCAGTAGTAGAGATTCTGAGTATGTAACTGGGCTTGATGAAATCAGCATTTCTCTTGCTTCCCTGTGCGTAGGGAAGCTCAGTTTTAGTCACAGTAGCTCCCACAAGTGTCTCCTCAGTGTGTTCCCATTTCCTTAGAAACAGTGTATTTGCTGGGAGAAAAGTGCATTACTGTGCGCTTTCACCGTTCAGCAAATACATGTGTGGAAGCACAGCGCTTGCAGAAACGACCGTTTCTCGACGTTTTCTAACTCAGGGAACAAGTTGCACACTTCTGAGATGCATTTGGGCAACTTTGTCAGAAATGAGTTTTTTGCCTAAAGAGACATGCCTATTTGCGCAGTAGTACAGATTCTGAGTATGTAACTGGGCTGGATGAAATCAGCATTTCTCTTGCTTCCCTGTGCGTAGAGAAGCTCAGTTTTAGTCACAGTAGCTCCCACAAGTGTCTCCTCAGTGTGTTCCCATTTCCTTAGACACAGTGTATTTGCTGGGAGAAAAGTGCATTACTGTGCGCTTTCACCGTTCAGCAAATACATGTGTAGAAGCACAGCGCTAGCAGAAACGACCGTTTCTCGACGTTTTCTAACTCAGGGAACAAGTTGCACACTTCTGAGATGCATTTGGGCAACTTAGTCAGAAATGAGTTTTCTGCCTAAAGAGACATGCCTATTTGCGCAGTAGTACAGATTCTGAGTATGTAACTGCGCTTGATGAAATCAGCATTTCTCTTGCTTCCCTGTGCGTAGGGAAGCTCAGTTTTAGTCACAGTAGCGCCCACAAGTGTCTCCTCAGTGTGTTCCCAATTCCTTAGACACAGTGTATTTGCTGCAAGAAAACTGCATTACTGTGGGCTTTCACCGTTCAGCAAATACATGTGTAGAAGCACAGCGCTAGCAGAAACGACCGTTTCTCGACGTTTTCTAACTCAGGGAACAAGTTGCACACTTCTGAGATGCATTTGGGCAACTTTGTCAGAAATGAGTTTTTTGCCTACAGATTCATGCCTATTTGCGCAGTAGTACAGATTCTGAGTATGTAACTGGGCTTGATGAAATCAGCATATCTCTTGTTTCCCTGTGCGTAGGGAAGCTCAGTTTTAGTCACAGTAGCTCCCACAAGTGTCTCCTCAGTGTGTTCCCTTTTCCTTAGACACAGTGTATTTGCTGGGAGAAAAGTGCATTACTGTGCGCATTCACCGTTCAGCAAATACATGTGTAGAAGCACAGCGCTAGCAGAAACGACTGTTTCTCGACGATTTCTAACTCAGGGAACAAGTTGCACACTTCTGAGATGCATTTGGGCAACTTTGTCAGAAATGAGTTTTTTGCCTAAAGAGACATGCCTATTTGCGCAGTAGTACAGATTCTGAGTATGTAACTGGGCTGGATGAAATAAGCATTTCTCGTGCTTCCCTGTGCGTAGGGAAGCTCAGTTTTAGTCACAGTAGCTCTCACAAGTGTCTCCTCAGTGTGTTCCCATTTCCTTAGAAACAGTGTATTTGCTGGGAGAAAAGTGCATTACTGTGCGCTTTCACCATTCAGCAAATACATGTGTAGAAGCACAGCGATAGCAGAAACGAACGTTTCTCGACGTTTTCTAACTCAGGGAACAAGTTGCACACTTCTGAGATGCATTTGGGCAACTGTGTCAGAAATGAGTTTTTTGCCTACAGAGACATGCCTATTTGCGCAGTAGTACAGATTCTGAGTATGTAACTGGGCTTGATGAAATCAGCATTTCTCTTGCTACCCTGTGCGTAGGGAAGCTCAGTTTTAGTCAGAGGAGCTCCCACAAGTGTCTCCTCAGTGTGTTCCCATTTCCTTAGACACAGTGTATTTGCTGGGAGAAAAGTGCATTACTGTGGGCTTTCACCGTTCAGCAACATGTGTAGAAGCACAGCGCTTTCAGAAACGAACGTTTCTCGACGTTTTCTAACTCAGGGAACAAGTTGCACACTTCTTAGATGCATTTGGGCAACTTTGTCAGAAATGAGTTTTTTGCCTAAAGAGACATGCCTATTTGCGAAGTAGTACAGATTCTGAGTATGTAACGGGGCTTGATGAAATCAGCATTTCTCTTGCTTCCCTGTGTGTAGGGAAGCTCAGTTTTAGTCACAGTAGCTCCCATAAGTTTCTCCTCAGTGTGTTCCCATTTCCTTAGAAACAGTGTATTTGCTGGGAGAAAAGTGCATTACTGTGCGCTTTCACCGTTCAGCAAATACATGTGTAGAAGCACAGCGCTAGCAGAAACGACCGTTTCTCGACGTTTTCTAACTCAGGGAACAAGTTGCACACTTCTGAGATGCATTTGGGCATTTGTGTCGGAAATGAGTTTTTTGCCTAAAGAGACATGCCTATTTGCGCAGTAGTACATATTCTGAGTATGTAACTGGGCTTGATGAATTCAGCATTTCTCTTGCTTCCCTGTGCGTAGGGAAGCTCAGTTTTAGTCACAGTAGCTCCCACTAGTGTCTCCTCAGTGTGTTCCCATTTCCTTAGAAACAGTGTATTTGCTGGGAGAAAAGTGCATTACTGTGCGCTTTCACCGTTCAGCAACATGTGTAGAAGCACAGCGCTATCAGAAACGAACGTTTCTCGACGTTTTCTAACTCAGGGAACAAGTTGCACACTTCTGAGATGCATTTGGGCAACATTGTCAGAAATGAGTTTTTTGCCTAAAGAGACATGCCTATTTGCGCAGTAGTACAGATTCTGAGTATGTAACTGGGCTTGATGAAATCAGCATTTCTCTTGCTTCCCTTTGCGTAGAGAAGCTCAGTTTTAGTCACAGTAGCTCCCACAAGTGTCTCCTCAGTGTGTTCCCAGTTCCTTAGAAACAGTGTATTTGCTGGGAAAAAAGTGAATTACTGTGCGCTTTCACCGTTCAGCAAATATATGTGTAGAAGCACAGCGCTAGCAGAAACGACCGTTTCTCGACGTTTTCTAACTCAGGGAACAAGTTGCACACTTCTGAGATGCATTTGGGCAACTTTGTCAGAAATGAGTTTTTTGCCTAAAGAGACATGCCTATTTGCGCAGTAGTACAGATTCTTAGTATGTAACTGGGCTTGATGAAATCAGCATTTCTCTTGCTTCCCTGTGCGGAGGGAAGCTCAGTTTTAGTCACAGTAGCTCCCACAAGTGTCTCCTCAGTGTGTTCCCATTTCCTTAGAAACAGTGTATTTGCTGGGAGAAAAGTGCATTACTGGGCGCTCTCACCGTTCAGCAAATACATGTGTAGAAGCACAGCGCTAGCAGAAACGAACGTTTCTCGACGTTTTCTAACTCAGGGAACAAGTTGCACACTTCTGAGATGCATTTGGGCAACTTTGTCAGAAATGAGTTTTTTGCCTAAAGAGACATGCCTATTTGCGCAGTAGTACAGATTCTGAGTATGTAACTGGGCTTGATGAAATCAGCATTTCTCTTGCTTCCCTGTGCGTAGGGAAGCTCAGTTTTAGTCACAGTAGCTCCCACAAGTGTCTCCTCAGTGTGTTCCCATTTCCTTAGAAACAGTGTATTTGCTGGGATAAAAGTGCATTACTGTGCGCTTTCACCGTTCAGCAAATACATGTGTAGAAGCACAGCGCTAGCAGAAACGACCGTGTCTCGACGTTTCCTAACTCAGGGAACAAGTTGCACACTTCTGAGATGCATTTGGGCAACTTTGTCAGAAATGAGTTCTTTGCCTACAGAGACATGCCTATTTGCGCAGTAGTACAGATTCTGAGTATGTAACTGGGCTTGATGAAATCAGCATTTCTCTTGCTTCCCTGTGCGTAGGGAAGCTCAGTTTTAGTCACAGTAGCTACCACTAGTGTCTCCTCAATGTGTTCCCATTTCCTTAGAAACAGTGTATTTGCTGGGAGAAAAGTGCATTATTGTGCGCTTTCACCGTTCAGCAAATACATGTGTAGAAGCACAGCGCTAGCAGAAACGGACGTTTCTCGACGTTTTCTAACTCAGGGAACAAGTTGCACACTTCTGAGATGCATTTGGGCAACTTTGTCAGAAATGAGTTTTTTGCCTAAAGAGACATGCCTATTTGCGCAGTAGAACAGATTCTGAGTATGTAACTGGGCTTGATGAAATCAGCATTTCTCTAGCTTCCCTGTGCGTAGATAAGCTCAGTTTTAGTCACAGTAGCTCCCACAAGTGTCTCCTCAGTGTGTTCCCATTTCCTTAGACACAGTGTATTTGCTGGGAGAAAAGTGCATTACTGTGCGCTTTCACCGTTCAGCAAATACATGTTTAGAAGCACAGCGCTAGCAGAAACGACCGTTTCTCGACGTTTTCTAACTCAGGGAACAAATTGCACACTTCTGAGATGCATTTGGGCAACTTTGTCAGAAATGAGTTTTTTGCCTACCGAGACATTCCTATTTGCGCAGTAGTAGAGATTCTGAGTATGTAACTGGGCTTGATGAAATCAGCATTTCTCTTGCTTCCCTGTGCGTAGGGAAGCTCAGTTTTAGTCACAATAGCTCCCACTAGTGTCTCCTCAGTGTGTTCCCATTTCCTTAGAAACAGTGTATTTGCTGGGAGAAAAGCGCATTACTGTGCGCTTTCACCGTTCAGCAACATGTGTAGAAGCACAGCGCTAGCAGAAACGAACGTTTCTCGACATTTTCTAACTCAGGGAACAAGTTGCACACTTCTGAGATGCATTTGGGCAACTTTGTCAGAAATGAGTTTTTTGCCTAAAGAGACATGCCTATTTGCGCAGTAGTACAGATTCTGAGTATGTAACTGGGCTTGATGTAATCAGCATTTCTCTTGCTTCCCTGTGCGTAGGGAAGTTCAGTTTTAGTCACAGTAGCTCCCACTAGTGTCTCCTCAGTGTGTTCCCATTTCCTTAGAAACAGTGTATTTGCTGGGAGAAAAGTGCATTACTGGGCGCTTTCACCGTTCAGCAACATGTTTAGAAGCACAGCGCTAGCAGAAACGAACGTTTCTAGACGTTTTCTAACTCAGGGAACAAGTTGCACACTTCTGAGATGCATTTGGGCAACTTTGTCAGAAATGCGTTTTTTGCCTAAAGAGACATGCCTATTTGCGCAGTAGTACAGATTCTGAGTATGTAACTGGGCTTGATGAAATCAGCATTTCTCTTGCTTCCCTGTGTGTAGGGAAGCTCAGTTTTAGTCACAGTATCTCCCACAAGTGTCTCCTCAGTGTGTTCCCATTTCCTTAGAAACTGTATTTGCTGGGAGAAAAGTGCATTACTGTGCGCTTTCACCGTTCAGCAAATACATGTGTAGAAGCACAGCGCTAGGAGAAACGACCGTTTCTCGACGTTTTCTTACTCAGGGAACAAGTTGCACACTTCTGAGATGCATTTGGGCAACTTTGTCAAAAATGAGTTTTTTGCCTAAAGAGACATGCCTATTTGCGCAGTAGTACAGATTCTGAGTATGTAACTGGGCATGATGAAATCAGCATTTCTCTTGCTTCCCTGTGCGTAGGGAAGCTCAGTTTTAGTAACAGTAGCTCCCACAAGTGTCTCCTCAGTGTGTTCCCCTTTCCTTAGAAACAGTGTATTTGTTGGGAGAAAAGTGCATTACTGTGCGCTTTCACCGTTCAGCAAATACATGTGTAGAAGCACAGCGCTAGCAGAAACGACCGTTTCTCGACGTTTTCTAACTCAGGGAACAAGTTGCACACTTCTGAGATGCATTTGGGCAACTTTGTCAGAAATGAGTTTTTTGCCTACAGAGACATGCCTATTTGCGCAGTAGTACAGATTCTGAGTATGTAACTGGGCTGGATGAAATCAGCATTTCTCTTGCTTCCCTGTGCGTAGGGAAGCTCAGTTTTAGTCACAGTAGCTCCCACAAGTGTCTCCTCAGTGTGTTCCCATTTCCTTAGAAACAGTGTATTTGCTGGGAGAAAAGTGCATTACTGTGCGCTTTCACCGTTCAGCAAATACATGTGTAGAAGCACAGCGCTAGCTGAAACGACCGTTTCTCGACGTTTTCTAACTCAGGGAACAAGTTGCACACTTCTGAGATGCATTTGGGCAACTTTGTCAGAAATGAGTTTTTTGCCTACAGAGACATGCCAATTTGCGCAGTAGTACAGATTCTGAGTATGTAACTGGGCTTGATGAAATCAGCATTTCTCTTGCTTCCCTGTGCGTAGGGAAGCTCAGTTTTAGTCAGAGTAGCTCCCACAAGTGTCTCCTCAGTGTGTTCCCATTTCCTTAGATACAGTGTATTTGCTGGGAGAAAAGTGCATTACTGTGCGCTTTCACCGTTCTGCAAATACATGTGTAGAAGCACAGCGCTAGCAGAAACGAACGTTTCTCGACGTTTTCTAACTCAGGGAACAAGTTGCACACTTCTGAGATGCATTTGGGCAACTTTGTCAGAAATGAGTTTTTTGCCTACAGAGACATGCCTATTTGCGCAGTAGAACAGATTCTGAGTATGTAACTGGGCTTGATGAAATCAGCATTTCTCTAGCTTCCCTGTGCGTAGATAAGCTCAGTTTTAGTCACAGTAGCTCCCACAAGTGTCTCCTCAGTGTGTTCCGATTTCCTTAGAAACAGTGTATTTGCTGCGAGAAAAGTGCATTACTGTGCGCTTTCACCGTTCAGCAAATACATGTGTAGAAGCACAGCGCTAGCAGAAAAGACCGTTTCTCGACGTTTTCTAACTCAGAGAACAAGTTGCACACTTCTGAGATGCATTTCGGCAACTTTGTCAGAAATGAGTTTTTTGCCTAAAGAGACATGCCTATTTGCGCAGTAGTACAGATTCTGAGTATGTAACTGGGCTTGATGAAATCAGCATTTCTCTTGCTTCCCTGTGCGTAGGGAAGCTCAGTTTTAGTCACAGTAGCTCCCACAAGTGTCTCCTCAGTGTGTTCCCATTTCCTTAGAAACAGTGTATTTGCTGGGATAAAAGTGCATTACTGTGCGCTTTCACCGTTCAGCAAATACATGTGTAGAAGCACAGCGCTAGCAGAAACGACCGTGTCTCGACGTTTCCTAACTCAGGGAACAAGTTGCACACTTCTGAGATGCATTTGGGCAACTTTGTCAGAAATGAGTTCTTTGCCTACAGAGACATGCCTATTTGCGCAGTAGTACAGATTCTGAGTATGTAACTGGGCTTGATGAAATCAGCATTTCTCTTGCTTCCCTGTGCGTAGGGAAGCTCAGTTTTAGTCACAGTAGCTACCACTAGTGTCTCCTCAATGTGTTCCCATTTCCTTAGAAACAGTGTATTTGCTGGGAGAATATTGCATTATTGTGCGCTTTCACCGTTCAGCAAATACATGTGTAGAAGCACAGCGCTAGCAGAAACGGACGTTTCTCGACGTTTTCTAACTCAGGGAACAAGTTGCACACTTCTGAGATGCATTTGGGCAACTTTGTCAGAAATGAGTTTTTTGCCTAAAGAGACATGCCTATTTGCGCAGTAGAACAGATTCTGAGTATGTAACTGGGCTTGATGAAATCAGCATTTCTCTAGCTTCCCTGTGCGTAGATAAGCTCAGTTTTAGTCACAGTAGCTCCCACAAGTGTCTCCTCAGTGTGTTCCCATTTCCTTAGAAACAGTGTATTTGCTGCGAGAAAAGTGCATTACTGTGCGCTTTCACCGTTCAGCAAATCCATGTGTAGAAGCACAGCGCTAGCAGAAAAGACCGTTTCTCGACGTTTTCTAACTCAGAGAACAAGTTGCACACTTCTGAGATGCATTTCGGCAACTTTGTCAGAAATGAGTTTTTTGCCTAAAGAGACATGCCTATTTGCGCAGTAGTACAGATTCTGAGTATGTAACTGGGCTTCATGAAATCAGCATTTCTCTTGCTTCCCTGTGCGTAGGGAAGCTCAGTTTTAGTCACAGTAGCTCCCACAAGTGTCTCCTCAGTGTGTTCCCATTTCCTTAGAAACAGTGTATTTGCTGGGAGAAAAGTGCATTACTGTGTGCTTTCACCGTTCAGCAAATACATGTGTAGAAGCACAGCGCTAGCAGAAACGACCGTTTCTCGATGTTTTCTAACTCAGGGAACAAGTTGCACACTTCTGAGATGCATTTGGGCAACTTTGTCAGAAATGAGTTTTTTGCCTACAGAGACATGCCTATTTGCGCAGTAGTACAGATTCTGAGTATGTAACTGGGCTTGATGAAATCAGCATTTCTCTTGCTTCCCTGTGCGTAGGGAAGCTCAGTTTTAGTCACAGTAGCTCCCACAAGTGTCTCCTCAGTGTGTTCCCATTTCCTTAGAAACAGTGTATTTGCTGGGAGAAAAGTGCATTACTGTGCGCTTTCATCGTTCAGCAAATACATGTGTAGAAGCACAGTGCTAGTAGAAATGACCGTTTCTCGACGTTTTCTATCTCAGGGAACAAGTTGCACACTTCTGAAATGCATTTGGGCAACATTGTCAGAAATGAGTTTTTTGCCTACAGAGACATGCCTATTTGCGCAGTAGTACAGATTCTGAGTATGTAACTGGGCTTGATGAAATCAGCATTTCTCTTGCTTCCCTGTTCGTAGGGAAGCTCAGTTTTAGTCACTGTAGCTCCCACAAGTGTCTAATCAGTGTGTTCCCATTTCCTTACAAACAGTGTTTTTGCTGGGAGAAAAGCGCATTACTGTGCGCATTCACCGTTCTGCATATACATGTTTAGAAGCACAGAGCTAGCAGAAACGACCGTTTCTCGACGTTTTCTAACTCAGGGAACAAGTTGCACACTTCTGAGATGCATTTGGGCAACTTTGTCAGAAATGAGTTTTTTGCCTACAGAGACATGCCTATTTGCGCAGTAGTACAGATTCTGAGTATGTAACTGGGCTTGATGAAATCAGCATTTCTCTTGCTTCCCTGTGCGTAGGGAAGCTCAGTTTTAGTCACAGTAGCTCCCACAAGTGTCTCCTCAGTGTGTTCCCATTTCCTTAGAAACAGTGTATTTGCTGGGAGAAAAGTGCGTTACTGTGCGCTTTCATCGTTCAAAAAATACATGTGTAGAAGCACAGTGCTAGTAGAAATGACCGTTTCTCGACGTTTTCTATCTCAGGGAACAAGTTGCACACTTCTGAGGTGCATTTGAGCAACTTTGTCAGAAATGAGTTTATTGCCTACAGAGACATGCCTATTTGCGCAGTAGTACAGATTCTGAGTATGTAACTGGGCTGGATGAAATCAGCATTTCTCTTGCTTCCCTGTGCGTAGGGAAGCTCAGTTTTAGTCACAGTAGCTCCCACAAGTGTCTCCTCAGTGTGTTCCCATTTCCTTAGAAACAGTGTATTTGCTGGGAGAAAAGTGCGTTACTGTGGGCTTTCACCGTTCAGCAAATACATGTGTAGAAGCACAGCGCTAGCAGAAACGACCGTTTCTCGACGTTTTCTAACTCAGGGAACAAGTTGCACACTTCTGAGGTGCATTTGAGCAACTTTGTCAGAAATGAGTTTTTTGCCTACAGAGACATGCCTATTTGCGCAGTAGAACAGATTCTGAGTATGTAACTGGGCTTGATGAAATCAGCATTTCTCTAGCTTCCCTGTGCGTAGATAAGCTCAGTTTTAGTCACAGTAGCTCCCACAAGTGTCTCCTCAGTGTGTTGCCATTTCCTTAGAAACAGTGTATTTGCTGGGAGAAAAGTGCATTACTGTGCGCTTTCACCGTTCAGCAAATACATGTGTAGAAGCACAGCGCTAGCAGAAACGACCGTTTCTCGACGTTTTCTAACTCAGGGAAGAAGTTGCACACTTCTGAGATGCATTTGGGCAACTTTGTCAGAAATGAGTTCTTTGCCTACAGAGACATGCCTATTTGCGCAGTAGTACAGATTCTGAGTATGTAACTGGGCTTGATGAAATCAGCATTTCTCTTGCTTCCCTGTGCGTAGGGAAGCTCAGTTTTAGTCACAGTAGCTCCCACAAGTGTCTCCTCAGTGTGTTCCCATTTCCTTAGAAACAGTGTATTTGCTGCGAGAAAAGTGCATTACTGTGCGCTTTCACCGTTCAGCTAATACATGTGTAGAAGCACAGCGCTAGCAGAAACGATCGTGTCTCGACGTTTTCTAACTCAGGGAACAAGTTGCACACTTCTGAGGTGCATTTGGGCAACTTTTATCAAGAAATGAGTTTTTTGCCTACAGAGACATGCCTATTTGCGCAGTAGTACAGATTCTGAGTATGTAACTGGGCTTGATGAAATCAGCATTTCTCTTGCTTCCCTGTGCGTAGGGAAGCTCAGTTTTAGTCACAGTAGCTCCCACAAGTGTCTCCTCAGTGTGTTCCCATTTCCTTAGAAACAGTGTATTTGCTGGGAGAAAAGTGCATTACTGTGCGCTTTCACCGTTCAGCAAATACATGTGTAGAAGCACAGCGCTAGCAGAAACGACCGTTTCTCGACGTTTTCTAACTCAGGGAACAAGTTGCACACTTCTGAGATGCATTTGGGCAACTTTGTCAGAAATGAGTTTTTTGCCTAAAGAGACATGCCTATTTGCGCAGTAGTACAGATTCTGAGTCTGTAACTGGGCTTGATGAAATCAGCTTTTCTCTTGCTTCCCTGTGCGTAGGGAAGCTCAGTTTTAGTCACAGTAGCTCCCACAAGTGTCTCCTCAGTGTGTTCCCATTTCCTTCGAAACAGTGTATTTGCTGGGAGAAAAGTGCATTACTGTGCGCTTTCACCGTTCAGCAAATACATGTGTAGAAGCACAGCGCTAGCAGAAACGAACGTTTCTCGACGTTTTCTAACTCAGGGAACAAGTTGCACACTTCTGAGATGCATTTGAGCAATTTTGTCAGAAATGAGTTTTTTGCCTAAAGAGACATGCCTATTTGCGCAGTAGTACAGATTCTGAGTATGTAACTGGGCTTGATGAAATCAGCATTTCTCTTGCTTCCCTGTGCGTAGGGAAGCTCAGTTTTAGTCACAGTAGCTCCCACAAGTGTCTCCTCAGTGTGTTCCCATTTACTTATAAACAGTGTATTTGCTGGGAGAAAAGTGCATTACTGTGCGCTTTCACCGTTCAGCAAATACATGTGTAGAAGCACAGTGCTAGCAGAAACGACCGTTTCTCGACGTTTTCTAACTCAGGGAACAAGTTGCACTCTTCTGAGGTGCATTTGGGCAACTTTGTCAGAAATGAGTTTTTTGCCTACAGAGACGTGCCTATTTGCGCAGTAGTACAGATTCTGAGTATGTAACTGGGCTTGATGAAATCAGCATTTCTCTAGCTTCCCTGTGCGTAGGGAAGCTCAGTTTTAGTCACAGTAGCTCCCACAAGTGTCTCCTCCGTGTGTTCCCATTTCCTTAGAAACAGTGTATTTGCTGGGAGAAAAGTGCATTACTGTGCGCTTTCACCGTTCAGCAAATACATGTGTAGAAGCACAGCACTAGGAGAAACGAACGTTTCTCGACGTTTTCTAACTCAGGGAACAAGTTGCACACTTCTGAGATGCATTTGGGCAACTTTGTCAGAAATGACTTTTTTGCCTAAAGAGACATGCCTATTTGCGCAGTAGTACAGATTCTGAGTATGTAACTGGGCTTGATGAAATCAGCATTTCTCTTGCTTCCCTGTGCGTAGGGAAGCTCAGTTTTAGTCACAGTAGCTCCCACAAGTGTCTCCTCAGTGTGTTCCCAGTTCCTTAGAAACAGTGTATTTGCTGGGAGAAAAGTGCATTACTGTGCGCATTCACCGTTCAGCAAATGCATGTGTAGAAGCACAGCGCTAGCAGAAACGAACGTTTCTCGACGTTTTCTAACTCAGGGAACAAGTTGCACACTTCTGAGATGCATTTGGGCAACTTTGTCAGAAATGAGTTTTTTGCCTACAGAGGCATGCCTATTTGCGCAGTAGTACAGATTCTGAGTATGTAACTGGGCTTGATGAAATCAGCATTTCTCTTGCTTTCCTGTGCGTAGGGAAGCTCAGTTTTAGTCACAGTAGCTCCCACAAGTGTCTCCTCAGTGTGTTCCCATTTCCTTAGAAACAGTGTATTTGCTGCGAGAAAAGTGCGTTACTGTGGGCTTTCACCGTTCAGCAAATACATGTGTAGAAGCAGAGCGCTAGCAGAAATGACCGTTTCTCGATGTTTTCTAACTCAGGGAACAAGTTGCACACTTCTGAGGTGCATTTGGGCAACTTTGTCAGAAATGAGTTTTTTGCCTACAGAGACATGCCTATTTGCGCAGTAGTACAGATTCTGAGTATGTAACTGGGCTTGATGAAATCAGCATTTCTCTTGCTTCCCTGTGCGTAGGGAAGCTCAGTTTTAGTCACAGTAGCTCCCACCAGTGTCTCCTCAGTGTGTTCCCATTTCCTTAGAAACAGTGTATTTGCTGGGAGAAAAGTGCATTACTGTGCGCTTTCACCGTTCAGCAAATACATGTGTAGAAGCACAGCGCTAGCAGAAACGACCATTTCTCGACGTTTTCTAACTCAGGGAACAAGTTGCACACTTCTGAGATGCATTTGGGCAACTTTGTCAGAAATGAGTTTTTTGCCTAAAGAGACATGCCTATTTGCGCAGTAGTACAGATTCTGAGTATGTAACTGGGCTTGATGAAATCAGCATTTCTCTTGCTTCCCTGTGCGTAGGGAAGCTCAGTTTTAGTCACAGTAGCTCCCACAAGTGTCTCCTCAGTGTCTTCCCATTTCCTTAGAAACAGTGTATTTGCTGGGAGAAAAGTGCATTACTGTGGGCTTTCACCGTTCAGCAAATACATGTGTAGAAGCACAGCGCTAGCAGAAACGACCGTTTCTCGACGTTTTCTAACTCAGGGAACAAGTTGCACACTTCAGAGGTGCATTTCGGCAACTTTGTCAAGAAATGAGTTTTTTGCCTACAGAGACATGCCTATTTGCGCAGTAGTACAGATTCTGAGTATGTAACTGGGCTTGATGAAATCAGCATTTCTCTTGCTTCCCTGTGCGTAGGGAAGCTCAGTTTTAGTCACAGTAGCTCCCACAAGTGTCTCCTCAGTGTGTTCCCATTTCCTTAGAAACAGTGTATTTGCTGCGAGAAAAGTGCGTTACTGTGGGCTTTCACCGTTCAGCAAATACATGTGTAGAAGCAGAGCGCTAGCAGAAATGACCGTTTCTCGATGTTTTCTAACTCAGGGAACAAGTTGCACACTTCTGAGGTGCATTTGGGCAACTTTGTCAGAAATGAGTTTTTTGCCTAAAGAGACATGCCTATTTGCGCAGTAGTACAGATTCTGAGTAAGTAACTGGGCTTGATGAAATCAGCATTTCTCTTGCTTCCCTGTGCATAGGGAAGCTCAGTTTTAGTCACAGTAGCTCCCACAAGTGTCTCCTCAGTGTGTTCCCATTTCCTTAGACACAGTGTATTTGCTGGGAGAAAAGTACATTACTGTGTGCTTTCACCGTTCAGCAAATACATGTGTAGAAGCACAGCGCTAGCAGAAACGACCGTTTCTCGACGTTTTCTAACTCAGGGAACAAGTTGCACACTTCTGAGATGCATTTGGGCAACTTTGTCAGAAATGAGTTTTTTGCCTAAAGAGACATGCCTATTTTCGCAGTAGTACAGATTCTGAGTATGTAACTGGGCTTGATGAAATCAGCATTTCTCTTGCTTCCCTGTGCGTAGCGAAGCTCAGTTTTAGTCACAGTAGCTCCCACAAGTGTCTCCTCAGTGTGTTCCCATTTCCTTAGAAACAGTGTATTTGCTGGGAGAAAAGTGCATTACTGTGCGCTTTCACCGTTCAGCAAATACATGTGTAGAAGCACAGTGCTAGCAGAAACGACCGTTTCTCGACGTTTTCTAACTCAGGGAACAAGTTGCACACTTCTGAGGTGCATTTGGGCAACTTTGTCAGAAATGAGTTTTTTGCCTACAGAGACGTGCCTATTTGCGCAGTAGTACAGATTCTGAGTATGTAACTGGGCTTGATGAAATCAGCATTTCTCTAGCTTCCCTGTGCGTAGGGAAGCTCAGTTTTAGTCACAGTAGCTCCCACAAGTGTCTCCTCAGTGTGTTCCCATTTCCTTAGAAACAGTGTATTTGCTGCGAGAAAAGTGCGTTACTGTGGGCTTTCACCGTTCAGCAAATACATGTGTAGAAGCACAGCGCTAGCAGAAACGACCGTTTCTCGACGTTTTCCAACTCAGGGAACAAGTTGCACACTTCTGATGTGCATGTGGGCAACTTTGTCAAGAAATGAGTTTTTTGCCTACAGAGACATGCCTATTTGCGCAGTAGTACAGATTCTGAGTATGTAACTGGGCTTGATGAAATCAGCATTTCTCTTGCTTCCCTGTGCGTAGGGAAGCTCAGTTTTAGTCACAGTAGCTCCCACAAGTGTCTCCTCAGTGTGTTCCCATTTCCTTAGAAACAGTGTATTTCCTGGGAGAAAAGTGCATTACTGTGCGCTATCACCGTTTAGCAAATACATGTGTAGAAGCACAGCGCTAGCAGAAACGACCGTTTCTCGACGTTTTCTAACTCAGGGAACAAGTTGCACACTTCTGAGATGCATTTGGACAACTTTATCAGAAATGAATTTTTTGGCTACAGAGACGTGCCTATTTGCGCAGTAGTACAGATTCTGAGTATGTAACTGGCCTTGATGAAATCAGCATTTCTCTAGCTTCCCTGTGCGTAGGGAAGCTCAGTTTTAGTCACAGTAGCTCCCACAAGTGTCTCCTCAGTGTGTTCCCATTTCCTTAGAAACAGTGTATTTGCTGCGAGAAAAGTGCGTTACTGTGGGCTTTCACCGTTCAGCAAATACATGTGTAGAAGCAGAGCGCTAGCAGAAATGACCGTTTCTCGATGTTTTCTAACTCAGGGAACAAGTTGCACACTTCTGAGGTGCATTTGGGCAACTTTGTCAGAAATGAGTTTTTTGCCTAAAGAGACATGCCTATTTGCGCAGTAGTACAGATTCTGAGTAAGTAACTGGGCTTGATGAAATCAGCATTTCTCTTGCTTCCCTGTGCATAGGGAAGCTCAGTTTTAGTCACAGTAGCTCCCACAAGTGTCTCCTCAGTGTGTTCCCATTTCCTTAGACACAGTGTATTTGCTGGGAGAAAAGTGCATTACTGTGTGCTTTCACCGTTCAGCAAATACATGTGTAGAAGCACAGCGCTAGCAGAAACGACCGTTTCTCGACGTTTTCTAACTCAGGGAACAAGTTGCACACTTCTGAGATGCATTTGGGCAACTTTGTCAGAAATGAGTTTTTTGCCTAAAGAGACATGCCTATTTTCGCAGTAGTACAGATTCTGAGTATGTAACTGGGCTTGATGAAATCAGCATTTCTCTTGCTTCCCTGTGCGTAGCGAAGCTCAGTTTTAGTCACAGTAGCTCCCACAAGTGTCTCCTCAGTGTGTTCCCATTTCCTTAGAAACAGTGTATTTGCTGGGAGAAAAGTGCATTACTGTGCGCTTTCACCGTTCAGCAAATACATGTGTAGAAGCACAGTGCTAGCAGAAACGACCGTTTCTCGACGTTTTCTAACTCAGGGAACAAGTTGCACACTTCTGAGGTGCATTTGGGCAACTTTGTCAGAAATGAGTTTTTTGCGTACAGAGACGTGCCTATTTGCGCAGTAGTACAGATTCTGAGTATATAACTGGGCTTGATGAAATCAGCATTTCTCTAGCTTCCCTGTGCGTAGGGAAGCTCAGTTTTAGTCACAGTAGCTCCCACAAGTGTCTCCTCAGTGTGTTCCCATTTCCTTAGAAACAGTGTATTTGCTGCGAGAAAAGTGCGTTACTGTGGGCTTTCACCGTTCAGCAAATACATGTGTAGAAGCACAGCACTAGAAGAAACGAACGTTTCTCGACGTTTTCCAACTCAGGGAACAAGTTGCACACTTCTGAGGTGCATTTGGGCAACTTTGTCAAGAAATGAGTTTTTTGCCTACAGAGACATGCCTATTTGCGCAGTAGTACAGATTCTGAGTATGTAACTGGGCTTGATGAAATCAGCATTTCTCTTGCTTCCCTGTGCGTAGGGAAGCTCAGTTTTAGTCACAGTAGCTCCCACAAGTGTCTCCTCAGTGTGTTCCCATTTCCTTAGAAACAGTGTATTTGCTGGGAGAAAAGTGCATTACTGTGCGCTTTCACCGTTCAGCAAATACATGTGTAGAAGCACAGCGCTAGCAGAAACGACCGTTTCTCGACGTTTTCTAACTCAGGGAACAAGTTGCACACTTCTGAGATGCATTTGGGCAACTTTGTCAGAAATGACTTTTTTGCCTAAAGAGACATGCCTATTTGCGCAGTAGTACAGATTCTGAGTATGTAACTTGGCTTGATGAAATCAGCATTTCTCTTGCTTCCCTGTGCGTAGGGAAGCTCAGTTTTAGTCACAGTAGCTCCCACAAGTGTCTCCTCAGTGTGTTCCCATTTCCTTAGAAACAGTGTATTTGCTGGGAGAAAAGTGCATTACTGTGGGCTTTCACCGTTCAGCAAATACATGTGTAGAAGCACAGCGCTAGCAGAAACGACCGTTTCTCGACGTTTTCTAACTCAGGGAACAAGTTGCACACTTCTGAGGTGCATTTGGGCAACTTTGTCAAGAAATGAGTTTTTTGCCTACAGAGACATGCCTATTTGCGCAGTAGTACAGATTCTGAGTATGTAACTGGGCTGGATGAAATCAGCATTTCTCTTGCTTCCCTGTGCGTAGGGAAGCTCAGTTTTAGTCACAGTAGCTCCCACAAGTGTCTCCTCAGTGTGTTCCCATTTCCTTAGAAACAGTGTATTTGCTGGGAGAAAAGTGCGTTACTGTGGGCTTTCACCGTTCAGCAAATACATGTGTAGAAGCACAGCGCTAGCAGAAACGACCGTTTCTCGACGTTTTCTAACTCAGGGAACAAGTTGCACACTTCTGAGGTGCATTTGGGCAACTTTGTCAGAAATGAGTTTTTTGCCTACAGAGACGTGCCTATTTGTGCAGTAGTACAGATTCTAAGTATGTAACTGGGCTTGATGAAATCAGCATTTCTCTAGCTTCCCTGTGCGTAGGGAAGCTCAGTTTTAGTCACAGTAGCTCCCACAAGTGTCTCCTCAGTGTCTTCCCATTTCCTTAGAAACAGTGTATTTGCTGCGAGAAAAGTGCGTTACTGTGGGCTTTCACCGTTCAGCAAATACATGTGTAGAAGCACAGCGCTAGCAGAAACGACCGTTTCTCGACGTTTTCTAACTCAGGGAACAAGTTGCACACTTCTGAGGTGCATTTGGGCAACTTTGTCAAGAAATGAGTTTTTTGCCTACAGAGACATGCCTATTTGCGCAGTAGTACAGATTCTGAGTATGTAACTGGGCTTGATGAAATCAGCATTTCTCTTGCTTCCCTGTGCGTAGGGAAGCTCAGTTTTAGTCACAGTAGCTCCCACAAGTGTCTCCTCAGTGTGTTCCCATTTCCTTAGAAACAGTGTATTTGCTGGGAGAAAAGTGCATTACTGTGCGCTTTCACCGTTCAGCAAATACATGTGTAGAAGCACAGCGCTAGCAGAAACGACCGTTTCTCGACGTTTTCTAACTCAGGGAACAAGTTGCACACTTCTGAGATGCATTTGGGCAACTTTGTCAGAAATGAGTTTTTTGCCTAAAGAGACATGCCTATTTGCGCAGTAGTACAGATTCTGAGTATGTAACTGGGCTTGATGAAATCAGCATTTCTCTTGCTTCCCTGTGCGTAGGGAAGCTCAGTTTTAGTCACAGTAGCTCCCACAAGTTTCTCCTCTGTGTGTTCCCATTTCCTTAGAAACAGTGTATTTCCTGGGAGAAAAGTGCATTACTGTGCGCTATCACCGTTTAGCAAATACATGTGTAGAAGCACAGCGCTAGCAGAAACGACCGTTTTTCGACGTTTTCTAACTCAGGGAACAAGTTGCACACTTCTGAGATGCATTTGGGCAACTTTATCAGAAATGAATTTTTTGGCTACAGAGACGTGCCTATTTGCGCAGTAGTACAGATTCTGAGTATGTAACTGGCCTTGATGAAATCAGCATTTCTCTAGCTTCCCTGTGCGTAGGGAAGCTCAGTTTTAGTCACAGTAGCTCCCACAAGTGTCTCCTCAGTGTGTTCCCATTTCCTTAGAAACATTGTATTTGCTGCGAGAAAAGTGCGTTACTGTGGGCTTTCACCGTTCAGCAAATACATGTGTAGAAGCAGAGCGCTAGCAGAAATGACCGTTTCTCGATGTTTTCTAACTCAGGGAACAAGTTGCACACTTCTGAGGTGCATTTGGGCAACTTTGTCAGAAATGAGTTTTTTGCCTAAAGAGACATGCCTATTTGCGCAGTAGTACAGATTCTGAGTAAGTAACTGGGCTTGATGAAATCAGCATTTCTCTTGCTTCCCTGTGCATAGGGAAGCTCAGTTTTAGTCACAGTAGCTCCCACAAGTGTCTCCTCAGTGTGTTCCCATTTCCTTAGACACAGTGTATTTGCTGGGAGAAAAGTGCATTACTGTGTGCTTTCACCGTTCAGCAAATACATGTGTAGAAGCACAGCGCTAGCAGAAACGACCGTTTCTCGACGTTTTCTAACTCAGGGAACAAGTTGCACACTTCTGAGATGCATTTGGGCAACTTTGTCAGAAATGAGTTTTTTGCCTAAAGAGACATGCCTATTTTCGCAGTAGTACAGATTCTGAGTATGTAACTGGGCTTGATGAAATCAG
The DNA here is from genome assembly GCF_964271855.1 of Acomys minous. Taxonomy (NCBI): domain Eukaryota; kingdom Metazoa; phylum Chordata; class Mammalia; order Rodentia; family Muridae; genus Acomys; species Acomys minous. The sequence continues at coordinate 90,749 of NW_028182177.1, forward strand.
CATTTCTCTTGCTTCCCTGTGCGTAGCGAAGCTCAGTTTTAGTCACAGTAGCTCCCACAAGTGTCTCCTCAGTGTGTTCCCATTTCCTTAGAAACAGTGTATTTGCTGGGAGAAAAGTGCATTACTGTGCGCTTTCACCGTTCAGCAAATACATGTGTAGAAGCACAGTGCTAGCAGAAACGACCGTTTCTCGACGTTTTCTAACTCAGGGAACAAGTTGCACACTTCTGAGGTGCATTTGGGCAACTTTGTCAGAAATGAGTTTTTTGCCTACAGAGACGTGCCTATTTGCGCAGTAGTACAGATTCTGAGTATGTAACTGGGCTTGATGAAATCAGCATTTCTCTAGCTTCCCTGTGCGTAGGGAAGCTCAGTTTTAGTCACAGTAGCTCCCACAAGTGTCTCCTCCGTGTGTTCCCATTTCCTTAGAAACAGTGTATTTGCTGGGAGAAAAGTGCATTACTGTGCGCTTTCACCGTTCAGCAAATACATGTGTAGAAGCACAGCACTAGAAGAAACGAACGTTTCTCGACGTTTTCTAACTCAGGGAACAAGTTGCACACTTCTGAGATGCATTTGGGCAACTTTGTCAGAAATGACTTTTTTGCCTAAAGAGACATGCCTATTTGCGCAGTAGTACAGATTCTGAGTATGTAACTGGGCTTGATGAAATCAGCATTTCTCTTGCTTCCCTGTGCGTAGGGAAGCTCAGTTTTAGTCACAGTAGCTCCCACAAGTGTCTCCTCAGTGTGTTCCCAGTTCCTTAGAAACAGTGCATTTGCTGGGAGAAAAGTGCATTACTGTGCGCATTCACCGTTCAGCAAATGCATGTGTAGAAGCACAGCGCTAGCAGAAACGACCGTTTCTCGACGTTTTCTAACTCAGGGAACAAGTTGCACACTTCTGAGATGCATTTGGGCAACTTTGTCAGAAATGAGTTTTTTGCCTAAAGAGACATGCCTATTTTCGCAGTAGTACAGATTCTGAGTATGTAACTGGGCTTGATGAAATCAGCATTTCTCTTGCTTCCCTGTGCGTAGCGAAGCTCAGTTTTAGTCCCAGTAGCTCCCACAAGTGTCTCCTCAGTGTGTTCCCATTTCCTTAGACACAGTGTATTTGCTGGGAGAAAAGTGCATTACTAGGCGCTTTCACCGTTCAGCAAATACATGTGTAGAAGCACAGCGCTAGCAGAAACGACCGTTTCTCGACGTTTTCTAACTCAGGGAACAAGTTGCACACTTCTGAGGTGCATTTGGGCAACTTTGTCAGAAATGATTTTTTTGCCTACAGAGACGTGCCTATTTGCGCAGTAGTACAGATTCTGAGTATGTAACTGGGCTTGATGAAATCAGCATTTCTCTAGCTTCCCTGTGCGTAGGGAAGCTCAGTTTTAGTCACAGTAGCTCCCACAAGTGTCTCCTCCGTGTGTTCCCATTTCCTTAGAAACAGTGTATTTGCTGGGAGAAAAGTGCATTACTGTGCGCTTTCACCGTTCAGCAAATACATGTGTAGAAGCACAGCACTAGAAGAAACGAACGTTTCTCGACGTTTTCTAACTCAGGGAACAAGTTGCACACTTCTGAGATGCATTTGGGCAACTTTGTCAGAAATGACTTTTTTGCCTAAAGAGACATGCCTATTTGCGCAGTAGTACAGATTCTGAGTATGTAACTGGGCTTGATGAAATCAGCATTTCTCTTGCTTCCCTGTGCGTAGGGAAGCTCAGTTTTAGTCCCATAGCTCCCACAAGTGTCTCCTCAGTGTGTTCCCAGTTCCTTAGAAACAGTGCATTTGCTGGGAGAAAAGTGCATTACTGTGCGCATTCACCGTTCAGCAAATGCATGTGTAGAAGCACAGCGCTAGCAGAAACGAACGTTTCTCGACGTTTTCTAACTCAGGGAACAAGTTGCACACTTCTGAGATGCATTTGGGCAACTTTGTCAGAAATGAGTTTTTTGCCTACAGAGGCATGCCTATTTGCGCAGTAGTACAGATTCTGAGTATGTAACTGGGCTTGATGAAATCAGCATTTCTCTTGCTTCCCTGTGCGTAGGGAAGCTCAGTTTTAGTCACAGTAGCTCCCACAAGTGTCTCCTCAGTGTGTTCCCATTTCCTTAGAAACAGTGTATTTGCTGGGAGAAAAGTGCATTACTGTGCGCTTTCACCGTTCAGCAAAGACATGTGTAGAAGCACAGCGCTAGCAGAAACGAACGTTTCTCGACGTTTTCTAACTCACGGAACAAGTTGCACACTTCTGAGATGCATTTGGGCAACTTTGTCAGAAATGAGTATTTTGCCTAAAGAGACATGCCTATTTGCGCAGTAGTACAGATTCTGAGTATGTAACTGGGCTTGATGAACTCAGCATTTCTCTTGCTTCCCTGTGCATAGGGAAGCTCAGTTTTAGTCACAGTAGCTCCCACAAGTGTCTCCTCAGTGTGTTCCCATTTCCTTAGAAACAGTGTATTTGCTGAGAGAAAAGTGCATTACTGTGCGCTTTCACCGTTCAGCAAATACATGTGTAGAAGCACAGCGCTAGCAGAAACGAACGTTTCTCGACGTTTTCTAACTCAGAGAACAAGTTCCAAACTTCTGAGGTGCATTTGGGCAACTTTGACAGAAATGAGTTTTTTGCCTACAGAGACATGCCTATTTGCGCAGTAGTAGAGATTCTGAGTATGTAACTGGGCTTGATGAAATCAGCATTTCTCTTGCTTCCCAGTGCGTAGAGAAGCTCAGTTTTAGTCACAGTAGCTCGGACAAGTGTCTCCTCAGTGTGTTCCCAGTTCCTTAGAAACAGTGTATTTGCTGGGAGAAAAGTGCATTACTGTGCGCTTTCACCGTTCAGCAAATACATGTGTAGAAGCACAGTGCTAGCAAAAACGAACGTTTCTCGACGTTTTCTAACTCAGGGAACAAGTTGCACACTTCTGAGATGCATTTGGGCAACTTTGTCAGAAATGAGTTTTTTGCCTACAGAGACATGCCTATTTGCGCAGTAGTACAGATTCTGAGTATGTAACTGGGTTGATGAAATCAGCATTTCTCTTGCTTCCCTGTGCGTAGGGAAGCTCAGTTTTAGTCACAGTAGCTCCCACAAGTGTCTCCTCAGTGTGTTCCCATTTCCTTAGAAACAGTGTATTTGCTGGGAGAAAAGTGCATTACTGTGCGCTTTCACCGTTCAGCAAATACATGTGTAGAAGCACAGCGCTAGCAGAAACGACCATTTCTCGACGTTTTCTAACTCAGGGAACAAGTTGCACACTTCTGAGATGCATTTGGGCAACTTTGTCAGAAATGAGTTTTTTGCCTCTAGAGGCATGCCTATTTGCGCAGTAGTACAGATTCTGAGTATGTAACTGGGCTTGATGAAATCAGCATTTCTCTTGCTTCCCTGTGCGTAGGGAAGCTCAGTTTTACCACAGTAGCTCCCACAAGTGTCTCCTCAGTGTGTTCCCATTTCCTTAGAAACAGTGTATTTGCTGGGAGAAAAGTGCATTACTGTGCGCTTTCACCGTTCAGCAAATACATGTGTAGAAGCACAGCGCTAGCAGAAACGAACGTTTCTCGATGTTTTCTAACTCAGGGAACAAGTTGCACGCTTCTGAGATGCATTTGGGCAACTTTGTCAGAAATGAGTTTTTTGCCTACAGAGACATGCCTATTTGCGCAGTAGTACAGATTCTGAGTATGTAACTGGGCTTGGTGAAATCAGCATTTCTCTTGCTTCCCTGTGCATAGGGAAGCCCAGTTTTAGTCACAGTAGCTCCCACAAGTGTCTCCTCAGTGTGTTCCCATTTCCTTAGAAACAGTGTATTTGCTGGGAGAAAAGTGCATTACTGTGCGCTTTCACCGTTCAGCAAATACATGTGTAGAAGCACAGTGCTAGCAAAAACGAACGTTTCTCGACATTTTCTAACTCAGGGAACAAGTTGCACACTTCTGAGATGCATTTAGGCAACTTTGTCAGAAATGAGTTTTTTGCCTACAGAGACATGCCTATTTGCGCAGTAGTACAGATTCTGAGTATGCAACTGGGCTTGATGAAATCAGCATTTCTCTTGCTTTCCTGTGCGTAGGGAAGCTCAGTTTTAGTCACAGTAGCTCCCACAAGTGTCTCCTCAGTGTGTTCCCATTTCCTTAGAAACAGTGTATTTGCTGGGAGAAAAGTGCATTACTGTGTGCTTTCACTGTTCAGCAAGTACATGTGTAGAAGCACAGCGCTAGCAGAAATGACCATTTCTCTATGTTTTCTAACTCAGGGAACAAGTTGCACACTACTGAGATGCCTTTGGGCAACTTTGTCAGAAATGAGTTTTTTGCCTAAAGAGACATGCCTATTTGCGCAGTAGTACAGATTCTGAGTATGTAACTGGGCTTGATGAAATCAGCATTTCTCTTGCTTCCCTGTGCATAGGGAAGCTCAGTTTTAGTCACAGTAGCTCCCACAAGTGTCTCCTCAGTGTGTTCCCAGTTCCTTAGAAACAGTGTATTTGCTGGGAGAAAAGTGCATTACTGTGCGCTTTCACCGTTCAGCAAATACATGTGTAGAAGCACAGCGCTAGCAGAAACGAACGTTTCTCGACGTTTTCTAACTCAGGGAACAAGTTGCACACTTCTGAGATGCAATTGGGCAACTTTGTCAGAAATGAGTTTTTTGCCTACAGAGGCATGCCTATTTGCGCAGTAGTACAGATTCTGAGTATGTAACTGGGCTTGATGAAATCAGCATTTCTCTTGCTTCCCTGTGCGTAGGGAAGCTTAGTTTTACAACAGTAGCTCCCACAAGTGTCTCCTCAGTGTGTTCCCATTTCCTTAGAAACAGTGTATTTGCTGGGAGAAAAGTGCATTACTGTGCGCTTTCACCGTTCAGCAAAGACATGTGTAGAAGCACAGCGCTAGCAGAAACGAACGTTTCTCGACGTTTTCTAACTCAGGGAACAAGTTGCACACTTCTGAGATGCATTTGGGTAACTTTTTCAAAAATGAGTTTTTTGCCTACAGAGACATGCCTATTTGCGCAGTAGTACAGATTCTGAGTATGTAACTGGGCTGGATGAAATCAGCATTTCTCTTGCTTCCCTGTGCGTAGGGAAGCTCAGTTTTAGTCACAGTAGCTCCCACAAGTGTCTCCTCAGTGTGTTCCCAGTTCCTTAGAAACAGTGTATTTGCTGGGAGAAAAGTGCATTACTGTGCGCTTTCACCGTTCAGCAAATACATGTGTAGAAGCACAGCGCTAGCCGAAACGAACGTTTCTCGATGTTTTCTAACTCAGGGAACAAGTTGCACACTTCTGAGATGCATTTGGGCAACTTTGTCAGAAATGAGTTTTTTGCCTACAGAGACATGCCTATTTGCGCAGTAGTACAGATTCTGAGTATGTAACTGGGCTTGATGAAATCAGCATTTCTCTTGCTTCCCTGAGTGTAGAGAAGCTCAGTTTTAGTCACAGTAGCTCCCACAAGTGTCTCCTCAGTGTGTTCCCATTTCCTTAGAAACAGTGTATTTGCTGGGAGAAAAGTGCATTACTGTGCGCTTTCACCGTTCAGCAAATACATGTGTAGAAGCACAGCGTTAGCAGATATAACCGTTTCTCGACGTTTTCTAACACAGGGAACAAGTTGCACACTTCTGAGATGCATTTGGGCAACTTTGTCAGAAATGAGTTTTTTGCCTACAGAGACATGCCTATTTGCGCAGTAGTACAGAGTCTGAGTATGTAACTGGGCTTGATGAAATCAGCATTTCTCTTGCTTCCCTGTGCGTAGGGAAGCTCAGTTTTAGTCACAGTAGCTCACACAAGTGTCTCCTCAGTGTGTTCCCATTTCCTTAGAAACAGTGTATTTGCTGGGAGAAAAGTGCATTACTGTGCGCTTTCACCGTTCAGCAAATACATGTGTAGAAGCACAGCGTTAGCAGATATAACCGTTTCTCGACGTTTTCAAACTCAGGGAACAAGTTGCACACTTCTGAGATGCATTTGGGCAACTTTGTCAGAAATGAGTTTTTTGCCTACAGAGACATGCCTATTTGCGCAGTAGTACAGAGTCTGAGTATGTAGCTGGGCTGGATGAAATCAGCATTTCTCTTGCTTCCCTGTGCGTAGGGAAGCTCAGTTTTAGTCACAGTAGCTCCCACAAGTGTCTCCTCAGTGTGTTCCCATTTCCTTAGAAACAGTGTATTTGCTGGGAGAAAAGTGCATTACTGTGCGCTTTCACCGTTCAGCAAAGACATGTGTAGAAGCACAGCGCTAGCAGAAACGAACGTTTCTCGACGTTTTCTAACTCAGGGAACAAGTTGCACACTTCTGAGATGCATTTGGGTAACTTTTTCAAAAATGAGTTTTTTGCCTACAGAGACATGCCTATTTGCGCAGTAGTACAGATTCTGAGTATGTAACTGGGCTGGATGAAATCAGCATTTCTCTTGCTTCCCTGTGCGTAGGGAAGCTCAGTTTTAGTCACAGTAGCTCCCACAAGTGTCTCCTCAGTGTGTTCCCATTTCCTTAGAAACAGTGTATTTGCTGGGAGAAAAGTGCATTACTGTGTGCTTTCACTGTTCAGCAAGTACATGTGTAGAAGCACAGCGCTAGCAGAAATGACCATTTCTCTATGTTTTCTAACTCAGGGAACAAGTTGCACACTACTGAGATGCCTTTGGGCAACTTTGTCAGAAATGAGTTTTTTGCCTAAAGAGACATGCCTATTTGCGCAGTAGTACAGATTCTGAGTATGTAACTGGGCTTGATGAAATCAGCATTTCTCTTGCTTCCCTGTGCATAGGGAAGCTCAGTTTTAGTCACAGTAGCTCCCACAAGTGTCTCCTCAGTGTGTTCCCAGTTCCTTAGAAACAGTGTATTTGCTGGGAGAAAAGTGCATTACTGTGCGCTTTCACCGTTCAGCAAATACATGTGTAGAAGCACAGCGCTAGCAGAAACGAACGTTTCTCGACGTTTTCTAACTCAGGGAACAAGTTGCACACTTCTGAGATGCAATTGGGCAACTTTGTCAGAAATGAGTTTTTTGCCTACAGAGGCATGCCTATTTGCGCAGTAGTACAGATTCTGAGTATGTAACTGGGCTTGATGAAATCAGCATTTCTCTTGCTTCCCTGTGCGTAGGGAAGCTTAGTTTTACAACAGTAGCTCCCACAAGTGTCTCCTCAGTGTGTTCCCATTTCCTTAGAAACAGTGTATTTGCTGGGAGAAAAGTGCATTACTGTGCGCTTTCACCGTTCAGCAAAGACATGTGTAGAAGCACAGCGCTAGCAGAAACGAACGTTTCTCGACGTTTTCTAACTCAGGGAACAAGTTGCACACTTCTGAGATGCATTTGGGTAACTTTTTCAAAAATGAGTTTTTTGCCTACAGAGACATGCCTATTTGCGCAGTAGTACAGATTCTGAGTATGTAACTGGGCTGGATGAAATCAGCATTTCTCTTGCTTCCCTGTGCGTAGGGAAGCTCAGTTTTAGTCACAGTAGCTCCCACAAGTGTCTCCTCAGTGTGTTCCCAGTTCCTTAGAAACAGTGTATTTGCTGGGAGAAAAGTGCATTACTGTGCGCTTTCACCATTCAGCAAATACATGTGTAGAAGCACAGCGCTAGCAGAAACGAACGTTTCTCGATGTTTTCTAACTCAGGGAACAAGTTGCAAACTTCTGAGATGCATTTGGGCAACTTTGTCAGAAATGAGTTTTTTGCCTACAGAGACATGCCTATTTGCGCAGTAGTACAGATTCTGAGTATGTAACTGGGCTTGATGAAATCAGCATTTCTCTTGCTTCCCTGAGTGTAGAGAAGCTCAGTTTAATCACAGTAGCTCCCACAAGTGTCTCCTCAGTGTGTTCCCATTTCCTTAGAAACAGTGTATTTGCTGGGAGAAAAGTGCATTACTGTGCGCTTTCACCGTTCAGCAAATACATGTGTAGAAGCACAGCGTTAGCAGATATAACCGTTTCTCGACGTTTTCTAACACAGGGAACAAGTTGCACACTTCTGAGATGCATTTGGGCAACTTTGTCAGAAATGAGTTTTTTGCCTACAGAGACATGCCTATTTGCGCAGTAGTACAGAGTCTGAGTATGTAACTGGGCTTGATGAAATCAGCATTTCTCTTGCTTCCCTGTGCGTAGGGAAGCTCAGTTTTAGTCACAGTAGCTCCCACAAGTGTCTCCTCAGTGTGTTCCCATTTCCTTAGAAACAGTGTATTTGCTGGGAGAAAAGTGCATTACTGTGCGCTTTCACCGTTCAGCAAATACATGTGTAGAAGCACAGCGTTAGCAGATATAACCGTTTCTCGACGTTTTCTAACTCAGGGAACAAGTTGCACACTTCTGAGATGCATTTGGGCAACTTTGTCAGAAATGAGTTTTTTGCCTACAGAGACATGCCTATTTGCGCAGTAGTACAGATTCTGAGTATGTAACTGGGCTGGATGAAATCAGCATTTCTCTTGCTTCCCTGTGCGTAGGGAAGCTCAGTTTTAGTCACAGTAGCTCCCACAAGTGTCTCCTCAGTGTGTTCCCAGTTCCTTAGAAACAGTGTATTTGCTGGGAGAAAAGTGCATTACTGTGCGCTTTCACCGTTCAGCAAATACATGTGTAGAAGCACAGCGCTAGCAGAAACGAACGTTTCTCGATGTTTTCTAACTCAGGGAACAAGTTGCACACTTCTGAGATGCATTTGGGCAACTTTGTCAGAAATGAGTTTTTTGCCTAAAGAGACATGCCTATTTGTGCAGTAGTACAGATTTTGAGTATGTAATTGGGCTTGATGAAATCAGCATTTCTCTTGCTTCCCTGTGCGTAGGGAAGCTCAGTTTTAGTCACAGTAGCTTCCACAATTGTCTCCTCAGTGTGTTCCCATTTCCTTAGAAACAGTATATTTGCTGGGAGAAAAGTGCATTACTGTACGCTTTCACCGTTCAGCAAATACATATGTAGAAGCACAGCGCTAGCAGAAACGACCATTTCTCGACGTTTTCTAACTCAGGGAACAAGTTGCACACTTCTGAGATGCATTTGGGCAACTTTGTCAGAAATGAGTTTTTTGCCTACAGAGACATGCCTATTTGCGCAGTAGTACAGATTCTGAGTATGTAACTGGGCTTGATGAAATCAGCATTTCTCTTGCTTCCCTGTGCGTAGGGAAGCTCAGTTTTAGTCACAGTAGCTCCCACAAGTGTCTCCTCAGTGTGTTCCCATTTCCTTAGAAACAGTGTATTTGCTGGGAGAAAAGTGCATTACTGTGCGCTTTCACCGTTCAGCAAATACATCTGTAGAAGCACAGCGCTAGCAGAAACGAACGTTTCTCGACGTTTTCTAACTCAGGGAACAAGTTGCACACTTCTGAGATGCATTTGGGCAACTTTGTCAGAAATGAGTGTTTTGCCTAAAGAGACATGCCTATTTGCGCAGTAGTACAGATTCTGAGTATGTCACTGGGCTTGATGAAATCAGCATTTCTCTTGCTTCCCTGTGCGTAGGGAAGCTCAGTTTTAGTCACAGTAGCTCCCACAAGTGTCTCCTCAGTGTGTTCCCATTTCCTTAGAAACAGTGTATTTGCTGGGAGAAAAGTGCATTACTGTGTGCATTCACCGTTCAGCAAATACATGTGTAGAAGCACAGCGCTAGCAGAAACGACCGTTTCTCGACGTTTTCCAACTCAGGGAACAAGTTGCACACTTCTGAGATGCATTTGGGCAACTTTGTCAGAAATGAGTTTTTTACCTACAGAGACATGCCTATTTGCGCAGTAGTACAGATTCTGAGTATGTAACTGGGCTTGATGAAATCAGCATTTCTCTTGCTTCCCTGTGCGTAGGGAAGCTCAGTTTTAGTCACAGTAGCTCCCACAAGTGTCTCCTCAGTGTGTTCCCATTTCCTTAGACACAGTGTATTTGCTGGGAGAAAAGTGCATTACTGTGCGCTTTCACCGTTCAGCAAATACATGTGTAGAAGCACAGCGCTAGCAGAAACGACCGTTTCTCGACGTTTTCTAACTCAGGGAACAAGTTGCACACTTCTGAGATGCATTTGGGCAACTTTGTCAGAAATGAGTTTTTTGCCTACCGAGACATTCCTATTTGCGCAGTAGTACAGATTCTGAGTATGTAACTGGGCTTGATGAAATCAGCATTTCTCTTGCTTCCCTGTGCGTAGGGAAGCTCAGTTTTAGTCACAATAGCTCCCACTAGTGTCTCCTCAGTGTGTTCCCATTTCCTTAGAAACAGTGTATTTGCTGGGAGAAAAGCGCATTACTGTGCGCTTTCACCGTTCAGCAACATGTGTAGAAGCACAGCGCTAGCAGAAACGAACGTTTCTCGACATTTTCTAACTCAGGGAACAAGTTGCACACTTCTGAGATGCATTTGGGCAACTTTGTCAGAAATGAGTTTTTTGCCTAAAGAGACATGCCTATTTGCGCAGTAGTACAGATTCTGAGTATGTAACTGGGCTTGATGTAATCAGCATTTCTCTTGCTTCCCTGTGCGTAGGGAAGTTCAGTTTTAGTCACAGTAGCTCCCACTAGTGTCTCCTCAGTGTGTTCCCATTTCCTTAGAAACAGTGTATTTGCTGGGAGAAAAGTGCATTACTGTGCGCTTTCACCGTTCAGCAACATGTTTAGAAGCACAGCGCTAGCAGAAACGAACGTTTCTAGACGTTTTCTAACTCAGGGAACAAGTTGCACACTTCTGAGATGCATTTGGGCAACTTTGTCAGAAATGAGTTTTTTGCCTAAAGAGACATGCCTATTTGCGCAGTAGTACAGATTCTGAGTATGTAACTGGGCTTGATGAAATCAGCATTTCTCTTGCTTCCCTGTGTGTAGGGAAGCTCAGTTTTAGTCACAGTATCTCCCACAAGTGTCTCCTCAGTGTGTTCCCATTTCCTTAGAAACTGTATTTGCTGGGAGAAAAGTGCATTACTGTGCGCTTTCACCGTTCAGCAAATACATGTGTAGAAGCACAGCGCTAGGAGAAACGACCGTTTCTCGACGTTTTCTTACTCAGGGAACAAGTTGCACACTTCTGAGATGCATTTGGGCAACTTTGTCAAAAATGAGTTTTTTGCCTAAAGAGACATGCCTATTTGCGCAGTAGTACAGATTCTGAGTATGTAACTGGGCATGATGAAATCAGCATTTCTCTTGCTTCCCTGTGCGTAGGGAAGCTCAGTTTTAGTCACAGTAGCTCCCACAAGTGTCTCCTCAGTGTGTTCCCATTTCCTTAGAAACAGTGTATTTGTTGGGAGAAAAGTGCATTACTGTGCGCTTTCACTGTTCAGCAAATACATGTGTAGAAGCACAGCGCTAGCAGAAACGACCGTTTCTCGACGTTTTCTAACTCAGGGAACAAGTTGCACACTTCTGAGATGCATTTGGGCAACTTTGTCAGAAATGAGTTTTTTGCCTACAGAGACATGCCTATTTGCGCAGTAGTACAGATTCTGAGTATGTAACTGGGCTGGATGAAATCAGCATTTCTCTTGCTTCCCTGTGCGTAGGGAAGCTCAGTTTTAGTCACAGTAGCTCCCACAAGTGTCTCCTCAGTGTGTTCCCATTTCCTTAGAAACAGTGTATTTGCTGGGAGAAAAGTGCATTACTGTGCGCTTTCACCGTTCAGCAAATACATGTGTAGAAGCACAGCGCTAGCTGAAACGACCGTTTCTCGACGTTTTCTAACTCAGGGAACAAGTTGCACACTTCTGAGATGCATTTGGGCAACTTTGTCAGAAATGAGTTTTTTGCCTACAGAGACATGCCAATTTGCGCAGTAGTACAGATTCTGAGTATGTAACTGGGCTTGATGAAATCAGCATTTCTCTTGCTTCCCTGTGCGTAGGGAAGCTCAGTTTTAGTCAGAGTAGCTCCCACAAGTGTCTCCTCAGTGTGTTCCCATTTCCTTAGAAACAGTGTATTTGCTGGGAGAAAAGTGCATTACTGTGCGCTTTCACCGTTCTGCAAATACATGTGTAGAAGCACAGCGCTAGCAGAAACGAACGTTTCTCGACGTTTTCTAACTCAGGGAACAAGTTGCACACTTCTGAGATGCATTTGGGCAACTTTGTCAGAAATGAGTTTTTTGCCTAAAGAGACATGCCTATTTGCGCAGTAGAACAGATTCTGAGTATGTAACTGGGCTTGATGAAATCAGCATTTCTCTAGCTTCCCTGTGCGTAGATAAGCTCAGTTTTAGTCACAGTAGCTCCCACAAGTGTCTCCTCAGTGTGTTCCCATTTCCTTAGAAACAGTGTATTTGCTGCGAGAAAAGTGCATTACTGTGCGCTTTCACCGTTCAGCAAATCCATGTGTAGAAGCACAGCGCTAGCAGAAAAGACCGTTTCTCGACGTTTTCTAACTCAGAGAACAAGTTGCACACTTCTGAGATGCATTTCGGCAACTTTGTCAGAAATGAGTTTTTTGCCTAAAGAGACATGCCTATTTGCGCAGTAGTACAGATTCTGAGTATGTAACTGGGCTTGATGAAATCAGCATTTCTCTTGCTTCCCTGTGCGTAGGGAAGCTCAGTTTTAGTCACAGTAGCTCCCACAAGTGTCTCCTCAGTGTGTTCCCATTTCCTTAGAAACAGTGTATTTGCTGGGATAAAAGTGCATTACTGTGCGCTTTCACCGTTCAGCAAATACATGTGTAGAAGCACAGCGCTAGCAGAAACGACCGTGTCTCGACGTTTCCTAACTCAGGGAACAAGTTGCACACTTCTGAGATGCATTTGGGCAACTTTGTCAGAAATGAGTTTTTTGCCTACAGAGACATGCCTATTTGCGCAGTAGTACAGATTCTGAGTATGTAACTGGGCTTGATGAAATCAGCATTTCTCTTGCTTCCCTGTGCGTAGGGAAGCTCAGTTTTAGTCACAGTAGCTACCACTAGTGTCTCCTCAATGTGTTCCCATTTCCTTAGAAACAGTGTATTTGCTGGGAGAAAAGTGCATTATTGTGCGCTTTCACCGTTCAGCAAATACATGTGTAGAAGCACAGCGCTAGCAGAAACGGACGTTTCTCGACGTTTTCTAACTCAGGGAACAAGTTGCACACTTCTGAGATGCATTTGGGCAACTTTGTCAGAAATGAGTTTTTTGCCTAAAGAGACATGCCTATTTGCGCAGTAGAACAGATTCTGAGTATGTAACTGGGCTTGATGAAATCAGCATTTCTCTAGCTTCCCTGTGCGTAGATAAGCTCATTTTTAGTCACAGTAGCTCCCACAAGTGTCTCCTCAGTGTGTTCCCATTTCCTTAGAAACAGTGTATTTGCTGCGAGAAAAGTGCATTACTGTGCGCTTTCACCGTTCAGCAAATCCATGTGTAGAAGCACAGCGCTAGCAGAAAAGACCGTTTCTCGACGTTTTCTAACTCAGAGAACAAGTTGCACACTTCTGAGATGCATTTCGGCAACTTTGTCAGAAATGAGTTTTTTGCCTAAAGAGACATGCCTATTTGCGCAGTAGTACAGATTCTGAGTATGTAACTGGGCTTCATGAAATCAGCATTTCTCTTGCTTCCCTGTGCGTAGGGAAGCTCAGTTTTAGTCACAGTAGCTCCCACAAGTGTCTCCTCAGTGTGTTCCCATTTCCTTAGAAACAGTGTATTTGCTGGGAGAAAAGTGCATTACTGTGTGCTTTCACCGTTCAGCAAATACATGTGTAGAAGCACAGCGCTAGCAGAAACGACCGTTTCTCGATGTTTTCTAACTCAGGGAACAAGTTGCACACTTCTGAGATGCATTTGGGCAACTTTGTCAGAAATGAGTTTTTTGCCTACAGAGACATGCCTATTTGCGCAGTAGTACAGATTCTGAGTATGTAACTGGGCTTGATGAAATCAGCATTTCTCTTGCTTCCCTGTGCGTAGGGAAGCTCAGTTTTAGTCACAGTAGCTCCCACAAGTGTCTCCTCAGTGTGTTCCCATTTCCTTAGAAACAGTGTATTTGCTGGGAGAAAAGTGCATTACTGTGCGCTTTCATCGTTCAGCAAATACATGTGTAGAAGCACAGTGCTAGTAGAAATGACCGTTTCTCGACGTTTTCTATCTCAGGAAACAAGTTGCACACTTCTGAAATGCATTTGGGCAACATTGTCAGAAATGAGTTTTTTGCCTACAGAGACATGCCTATTTGCGCAGTAGTACAGATTCTGAGTATGTAACTGGGCTTGATGAAATCAGCATTTCTCTTGCTTCCCTGTTCGTAGGGAAGCTCAGTTTTAGTCACTGTAGCTCCCACAAGTGTCTAATCAGTGTGTTCCCATTTCCTTACAAACAGTGTTTTTGCTGGGAGAAAAGCGCATTACTGTGCGCATTCACCGTTCTGCAAATACATGTGTAGAAGCACAGCGCTAGCAGAAACGACCGTTTCTCGACGTTTTCTAACTCAGGGAACAAGTTGCACACTTCTGAGATGCATTTGGGCAACTTTGTCAGAAATGAGTTTTTTGCCTACAGAGACATGCCTATTTGCGCAGTAGTACAGATTCTGAGTATGTAACTGGGCTTGATGAAATCAGCATTTCTCTTGCTTCCCTGTGCGTAGGGAAGCTCAGTTTTAGTCACAGTAGCTCCCACAAGTGTCTCCTCAGTGTGTTCCCATTTCCTTAGAAACAGTGTATTTGCTGGGAGAAAAGTGCGTTACTGTGCGCTTTCATCGTTCAAAAAATACATGTGTAGAAGCACAGTGCTAGTAGAAATGACCGTTTCTCGACGTTTTCTATCTCAGGGAACAAGTTGCACACTTCTGAGGTGCATTTGAGCAACTTTGTCAGAAATGAGTTTATTGCCTACAGAGACATGCCTATTTGCGCAGTAGTACAGATTCTGAGTATGTAACTGGGCTGGATGAAATCAGCATTTCTCTTGCTTCCCTCTGCGTAGGGAAGCTCAGTTTTAGTCACAGTAGCTCCCACAAGTGTCTCCTCAGTGTGTTCCCATTTCCTTAGAAACAGTGTATTTGCTGGGAGAAAAGTGCGTTACTGTGGGCTTTCACCGTTCAGCAAATACATGTGTAGAAGCACAGCGCTAGCAGAAACGACCGTTTCTCGACGTTTTCTAACTCAGGGAACAAGTTGCACACTTCTGAGGTGCATTTGAGCAACTTTGTCAGAAATGAGTTTTTTGCCTACAGAGACATGCCTATTTGCGCAGTAGAACAGATTCTGAGTATGTAACTGGGCTTGATGAAATCAGCATTTCTCTAGCTTCCCTGTGCGTAGATAAGCTCAGTTTTAGTCACAGTAGCTCCCACAAGTGTCTCCTCAGTGTGTTCCCATTTCCTTAGAAACAGTGTATTTGCTGGGAGAAAAGTGCATTACTGTGCGCTTTCACCGTTCAGCAAATACATGTGTAGAAGCACAGCGCTAGCAGAAACGACCGTTTCTCGACGTTTTCTAACTCAGGGAAGAAGTTGCACACTTCTGAGATGCATTTGGGCAACTTTGTCAGAAATGAGTTCTTTGCCTACAGAGACATGCCTATTTGCGCAGTAGTACAGATTCTGAGTATGTAACTGGGCTTGATGAAATCAGCATTTCTCTTGCTTCCCTGTGCGTAGGGAAGCTCAGTTTTAGTCACAGTAGCTACCACTAGTGTCTCCTCAATGTGTTCCCATTTCCTTAGAAACAGTGTATTTGCTGGGAGAAAAGTGCATTATTGTGCGCTTTCACCGTTCAGCAAATACATGTGTAGAAGCACAGCGCTAGCAGAAACGAACGTTTCTTGACGTTTTCTAACTCAGGGAACAAGTTGCACACTTCTGAGATGCATTTGGGCAACTTTGTCAGAAATGAGTTTTTTGCCTACAGAGACATGCCTATTTGCACAGTAGTACAGATTCTGAGTATGTAACTGGGCTTGATGAAATCAGCATTTCTCTTGCTTCCCTGTGCGTAGGGAAGCTCAGTTTTAGTCACAGTAGCTCCCACAAGTGTCTCCTCAGTGTGTTCCCATTTCCTTAGAAACAGTGTATTTGCTGCGAGAAAAGTGCATTACTGTGCGCTTTCACCGTTCAGCTAATACATGTATAGAAGCACAGCGCTAGCAGAAACGACCGTGTCTCGACGTTTTCTAACTCAGGGAACAAGTTGCACACTTCTGAGGTGCATTTGGGCAACTTTTATCAAGAAATGAGTTTTTTGCCTACAGAGACATGCCTATTTCCGCAGTAGTACAGATTCTGAGTATGTAACTGGGCTTGATGAAATCAGCATTTCTCTTGCTTCCCTGTGCGTAGGGAAGCTCAGTTTTAGTCACAGTAGCTCCCACAAGTGTCTCCTCAGTGTGTTCCCATTTCCTTAGAAACAGTGTATTTGCTGCGAGAAAAGTGCATTACTGTGCGCTTTCACCGTTCAGCAAATACATGTGTAGAAGCACAGCGCTAGCAGAAACGACCGTTTCTCGACGTTTTCTAACTCAGGGAACAAGTTGCACACTTCTGAGATGCATTTGGGCAACTTTGTCAGAAATGAGTTTTTTGCCTAAAGAGACATGCCTATTTGCGCAGTAGTACAGATTCTGAGTCTGTAACTGGGCTTGATGAAATCAGCTTTTCTCTTGCTTCCCTGTGCGTAGGGAAGCTCAGTTTTAGTCACAGTAGCTCCCACAAGTGTCTCCTCAGTGTGTTCCCATTTCCTTCGAAACAGTGTATTTGCTGGGAGAAAAGTGCATTACTGTGTGCTTTCACCGTTCAGCAAATACATGTGTAGAAGCACAGCGCTAGCAGAAACGAACGTTTCTCGACGTTTTCTAACTCAGGGAACAAGTTGCACACTTCTGAGATGCATTTGAGCAACTTTGTCAGAAATGAGTTTTTTGCCTAAAGAGACATGCCTATTTGCGCAGTAGTACAGATTCTGAGTATGTAACTGGGCTTGATGAAATCAGCATTTCTCTTGCTTCCCTGTGCGTAGGGAAGCTCAGTTTTAGTCACAGTAGCTCCCACAAGTGTCTCCTCAGTGTGTTCCCATTTACTTATAAACAGTGTATTTGCTGGGAGAAAAGTGCATTACTGTGCGCTTTCACCGTTCAGCAAATACATGTGTAGAAGCACAGTGCTAGCAGAAACGACCGTTTCTCGACGTTTTCTAACTCAGGGAACAAGTTGCACTCTTCTGAGGTGCATTTGGGCAACTTTGTCAGAAATGAGTTTTTTGCCTACAGAGACGTGCCTATTTGCGCAGTAGTACAGATTCTGAGTATGTAACTGGGCTTCATGAAATCAGCATTTCTCTAGCTTCCCTGTGCGTAGGGAAGCTCAGTTTTAGTCACAGTAGCTCCCACAAGTGTCTCCTCCGTGTGTTCCCATTTCCTTAGAAACAGTGTATTTGCTGGGAGAAAAGTGCATTACTGTGCGCTTTCACCGTTCAGCAAATACATGTGTAGAAGCACAGCACTAGGAGAAACGAACGTTTCTCGACGTTTTCTAACTCAGGGAACAAGTTGCACACTTCTGAGATGCATTTGGGCAACTTTGTCAGAAATGACTTTTTTGCCTAAAGAGACATGCCTATTTGCGCAGTAGTACAGATTCTGAGTATGTAACTGGGCTTGATGAAATCAGCATTTCTCTTGCTTCCCTGTGCGTAGGGAAGCTCAGTTTTAGTCACAGTAGCTCCCACAAGTGTCTCCTCAGTGTGTTCCCAGTTCCTTAGAAACAGTGTATTTGCTGGGAGAAAAGTGCATTACTGTGCGCATTCACCGTTCAGCAAATGCATGTGTAGAAGCACAGCGCTAGCAGAAACGAACGTTTCTCGACGTTTTCTAACTCAGGGAACAAGTTGCACACTTCTGAGATGCATTTGGGCAACTTTGTCAGAAATGAGTTTTTTGCCTACAGAGGCATGCCTATTTGCGCAGTAGTACAGATTCTGAGTATGTAACTGGGCTTGATGAAATCAGCATTTCTCTTGCTTTCCTGTGCGTAGGGAAGCTCAGTTTTAGTCACAGTAGCTCCCACAAGTGTCTCCTCAGTGTGTTCCCATTTCCTTAGAAACAGTGTATTTGCTGCGAGAAAAGTGCGTTACTGTGGGCTTTCACCGTTCAGCAAATACATGTGTAGAAGCAGAGCGCTAGCAGAAATGACCGTTTCTCGATGTTTTCTAACTCAGGGAACAAGTTGCACACTTCTGAGGTGCATTTGGGCAACTTTGTCAGAAATGAGTTTTTTGCCTACAGAGACATGCCTATTTGCGCAGTAGTACAGATTCTGAGTATGTAACTGGGCTTGATGAAATCAGCATTTCTCTTGCTTCCCTGTGCGTAGGGAAGCTCAGTTTTAGTCACAGTAGCTCCCACCAGTGTCTCCTCAGTGTGTTCCCATTTCCTTAGAAACAGTGTATTTGCTGGGAGAAAAGTGCATTACTGTGCGCTTTCACCATTCAGCAAATACATGTGTAGAAGCACAGCGCTAGCAGAAACGAACGTTTCTCGACGTTTTCTAACTCAGGGAACAAGTTGCACACTTCTGAGATGCATTTGGGCAACTTTGTCAGAAATGAGTTTTTTGCCTAAAGAGACATGCCTATTTGCGCAGTAGTACAGATTCTGAGTATGTAACTGGGCTTGATGAAATCAGCATTTCTCTTGCTTCCCTGTGCGTAGGGAAGCTCAGTTTTAGTCACAGTAGCTCCCACAAGTGTCTCCTCAGTGTCTTCCCATTTCCTTAGAAACAGTGTATTTGCTGGGAGAAAAGTGCATTACTGTGGGCTTTCACCGTTCAGCAAATACATGTGTAGAAGCACAGCGCTAGCAGAAACGACCGTTTCTCGACGTTTTCTAACTCAGGGAACAAGTTGCACACTTCTGAGGTGCATTTGGGCAACTTTGTCAAGAAATGAGTTTTTTGCCTACAGAGACATGCCTATTTGCGCAGTAGTACAGATTCTGAGTATGTAACTGGGCTTGATGAAATCAGCATTTCTCTTGCTTCCCTGTGCGTAGGGAAGCTCAGTTTTAGTCACAGTAGCTCCCACAAGTGTCTCCTCAGTGTGTTCCCATTTCCTTAGAAACAGTGTATTTGCTGGGAGAAAAGTGCGTTACTGTGGGCTTTCACCGTTCAGCAAATACATGTGTTGAAGCACAGCGCTAGCAGAAACGACCGTTTCTCGACGTTTTCTAACTCAGGGAACAAGTTGCACACTTCTGAGGTGCATTTGGGCAACTTTGTCAGAAATGAGTTTTTTGCCTACAGAGACGTGCCTATTTGCGCAGTAGTACAGATTCTGAGTATGTAACTGGGCTTGATGAAATCAGCATTTCTCTAGCTTCCCTGTGCGTAGGGAAGCTCAGTTTTAGTCACAGTAGCTCCCACAAGTGTCTCCTCAGTGTGTTCCCAGTTCCTTAGAAACAGTGTATTTGCTGCGAGAAAAGTGCGTTACTGTGGGCTTTCACCGTTCAGCAAATACATGTGTAGAAGCACAGCGCTAGCAGAAACGACCGTTTCTCGACGTTTTCCAACTCAGGGAACAAGTTGCACACTTCTGAGGTGCATTTGGGCAACTTTGTCAAGAAATGAGTTTTTTGCCTACAGAGACATGCCTATTTGCGCAGTAGTACAGATTCTGAGTATGTAACTGGGCTTGATGAAATCAGCATTTCTCTTGCTTCCCTGTGCGTAGGGAAGCTCAGTTTTAGTCACAGTAGCTCCCACAAGTGTCTCCTCAGTGTGTTCCCATTTCCTTAGAAACAGTGTATTTGCTGGGAGAAAAGTGCATTACTGTGCGCTTTCACCGTTCAGCAAATACATGTGTAGAAGCACAGCGCTAGCAGAAACGACCGTTTCTCGACGTTTTCTAACTCAGGGAACAAGTTGCACACTTCTGAGGTGCATTTGGGCAACTTTGTCAAGAAATGAGTTTTTTGCCTACAGAGACATGCCTATTTGCGCAGTAGTACAGATTCTGAGTATGTAACTGGGCTGGATGAAATCAGCATTTCTCTTGCTTCCCTGTGCGTAGGGAAGCTCAGTTTTAGTCACAGTAGCTCCCACAAGTGTCTCCTCAGTGTGTTCCCATTTCCTTAGAAACAGTGTATTTGCTGGGAGAAAAGTGCGTTACTGTGGGCTTTCACCGTTCAGCAAATACATGTGTAGAAGCACAGCGCTAGCAGAAACGACCGTTTCTCGACGTTTTCTAACTCAGGGAACAAGTTGCACACTTCTGAGGTGCATTTGGGCAACTTTGTCAGAAATGAGTTTTTTGCCTACAGAGACGTGCCTATTTGCGCAGTAGTACAGATTCTGAGTATGTAACTGGGCTTGATGAAATCAGCATTTCTCTAGCTTCCCTGTGCGTAGGGAAGCTCAGTTTTAGTCACAGTAGCTCCCACAAGTGTCTCCTCAGTGTCTTCCCATTTCCTTAGAAACAGTGTATTTGCTGCGAGAAAAGTGCGTTACTGTGGGCTTTCACCGTTCAGCAAATACATGTGTAGAAGCACAGCGCTAGCAGAAACGAACGTTTCTCGACGTTTTCTAACTCAGGGAACAAGTTGCACACTTCTGAGGTGCATTTGGGCAACTTTGTCAAGAAATGAGTTTTTTGCCTACAGAGACATGCCTATTTGCGCAGTAGTACAGATTCTGAGTATGTAACTGGGCTTGATGAAATCAGCATTTTTCTTGCTTCCCTGTGCGTAGGGAAGCTCAGTTTTAGTCACAGTAGCTCCCACAAGTGTCTCCTCAGTGTGTTCCCATTTCCTTAGAAACAGTGTATTTGCTGGGAGAAAAGTGCATTACTGTGCGCTTTCACCGTTCAGCAAATACATGTGTAGAAGCACAGCGCTAGCAGAAACGAACGTTTCTCGACGTTTTCTAACTCAGGGAACAAGTTGCACACTTCTGAGATGCATTTGGGCAACTTTGTCAGAAATGAGTTTTTTGCCTAAAGAGACATGCCTATTTGCGCAGTAGTACAGATTCTGAGTATGTAACTGGGCTTGATGAAATCAGCATTTCTCTTGCTTCCCTGTGCGTAGGGAAGCTCAGTTTTAGTCACAGTAGCTCCCACAAGTGTCTCCTCAGTGTGTTCCCATTTCCTTAGAAACAGTGTATTTCCTGGGAGAAAAGTGCATTACTGTGCGCTTTCACCGTTTAGCAAATACATGTGTAGAAGCACAGCGCTAGCAGAAACGACCGTTTCTCGACGTTTTCTAACTCAGGGAACAAGTTGCACACTTCTGAGATGCATTTGGGCAACTTTATCAGAAATGAATTTTTTGGCTACAGAGACGTGCCTATTTGCGCAGTAGTACAGATTCTGAGTATGTAACTGGCCTTGATGAAATCAGCATTTCTCTAGCTTCCCTGTGCGTAGGGAAGCTCAGTTTTAGTCACAGTAGCTCCCACAAGTGTCTCCTCAGTGTGTTCCCATTTCCTTAGAAACAGTGTATTTGCTGGGAGAAAAGTGCGTTACTGTGGGCTTTCACCGTTCAGCAAATACATGTGTAGAAGCAGAGCGCTAGCAGAAATGACAGTTTCTCGATGTTTTCTAACTCAGGGAACAAGTTGCACACTTCTGAGGTGCATTTGGGCAACTTTGTCAGAAATGAGTTTTTTGCCTAAAGAGACATGCCTATTTGCGCAGTAGTACAGATTCTGAGTAAGTAACTGGGCTTGATGAAATCAGCATTTCTCTTGCTTCCCTGTGCATAGGGAAGCTCAGTTTTAGTCACAGTAGCTCCCACAAGTGTCTCCTCAGTGTGTTCCCATTTCCTTAGACACAGTGTATTTGCTGGGAGAAAAGTGCATTACTGTGTGCTTTCTCCGTTCAGCAAATACATGTGTAGAAGCACAGCGCTAGCAGAAACGACCGTTTCTCGACGTTTTCTAACTCAGGGAACAAGTTGCACACTTCTGAGATGCATTTGGGCAACTTTGTCAGAAATGAGTTTTTTGCCTAAAGAGACATGCCTATTTTCGCAGTAGTACAGATTCTGAGTATGTAACTGGGCTTGATGAAATCAGCATTTCTCTTGCTTCCCTGTGCGTAGCGAAGCTCAGTTTTAGTCACAGTAGCTCCCACAAGTGTCTCCTCAGTGTGTTCCCATTTCCTTAGAAACAGTGTATTTGCTGGGAGAAAAGTGCATTACTGTGCGCTTTCACCGTTCAGCAAATACATGTGTAGAAGCACAGTGCTAGCAGAAACGACCGTTTCTCGACGTTTTCTAACTCAGGGAACAAGTTGCACACTTCTGAGGTGCATTTGGGCAACTTTGTCAGAAATGAGTTTTTTGCCTACAGAGACGTGCCTATTTGCGCAGTAGTACAGATTCTGAGTATGTAACTGGGCTTGATGAAATCAGCATTTCTCTAGCTTCCCTGTGCGTAGGGAAGCTCAGTTTTAGTCACAGTAGCTCCCACAAGTGTCTCCTCAGTGTGTTCCCAGTTCCTTAGAAACAGTGTATTTGCTGCGAGAAAAGTGCGTTACTGTGGGCTTTCACCGTTCAGCAAATACATGTGTAGAAGCACAGCGCTAGCAGAAACGACCGTTTCTCGACGTTTTCCAACTCAGGGAACAAGTTGCACACTTCTGAGGTGCATTTGGGCAACTTTGTCAAGAAATGAGTTTTTTGCCTACAGAGACATGCCTATTTGCGCAGTAGTACAGATTCTGAGTATGTAACTGGGCTTGATGAAATCAGCATTTCTCTTGCTTCCCTGTGCGTAGGGAAGCTCAGTTTTAGTCACAGTAGCTCCCACAAGTGTCTCCTCAGTGTGTTCCCATTTCCTTAGAAACAGTGTATTTGCTGGGAGAAAAGTGCATTACTGTGCGCTTTCACCGTTCAGCAAATACATGTGTAGAAGCACAGCGCTAGCAGAAACGACCGTTTCTCGACGTTTTCTAACTCAGGGAACAAGTTGCACACTTCTGAGATGCATTTGGGCAACTTTGTCAGAAATGAGTTTTTTGCCTAAAGAGACATGCCTATTTGCGCAGTAGTACAGATTCTGAGTATGTAACTTGGCTTGATGAAATCAGCATTTCTCTTGCTTCCCTGTGCGTAGGGAAGCTCAGTTTTAGTCACAGTAGCTCCCACAAGTGTCTCCTCAGTGTGTTCCCATTTGCTTAGAAACAGTGTATTTGCTGGGAGAAAAGTGCATTACTGTGGGCTTTCACCGTTCAGCAAATACATGTGTAGAAGCACAGCGCTAGCAGAAACGACCGTTTCTCGACGTTTTCTAACTCAGGGAACAAGTTGCACACTTCTGAGGTGCATTTGGGCAACTTTGTCAAGAAATGAGTTTTTTGCCTACAGAGACATGCCTATTTGCGCAGTAGTACAGATTCTGAGTATGTAACTGGGCTGGATGAAATCAGCATTTCTCTTGCTTCCCTGTGCGTAGGGAAGCTCAGTTTTAGTCACAGTAGCTCCCACAAGTGTCTCCTCAGTGTGTTCCCATTTCCTTAGAAACAGTGTATTTGCTGGGAGAAAAGTGCGTTACTGTGGGCTTTCACCGTTCAGCAAATACATGTGTAGAAGCACAGCGCTAGCAGAAACGACCTTTTCTCGACGTTTTCTAACTCAGGGAACAAGTTGCACACTTCTGAGGTGCATTTGGGCAACTTTGTCAGAAATGAGTTTTTTGCCTACAGAGACGTGCCTATTTGTGCAGTAGTACAGATTCTGAGTATGTAACTGGGCTTGATGAAATCAGCATTTCTCTAGCTTCCCTGTGCGTAGGGAAGCTCAGTTTTAGTCACAGTAGCTCCCACAAGTGTCTCCTCAGTGTCTTCCCATTTCCTTAGAAACAGTGTATTTGCTGCGAGAAAAGTGCGTTACTGTGGGCTTTCACCGTTCAGCAAATACATGTGTAGAAGCACAGCGCTAGCAGAAACGACCGTTTCTCGACGTTTTCTAACTCAGGGAACAAGTTGCACACTTCTGAGGTGCATTTGGGCAACTTTGTCAAGAAATGAGTTTTTTGCCTACAGAGACATGCCTATTTGCGCAGTAGTACAGATTCTGAGTATGTAACTGGGCTTGATGAAATCAGCATTTCTCTTGCTTCCCTGTGCGTAGGGAAGCTCAGTTTTAGTCACAGTAGCTCCCACAAGTGTCTCCTCAGTGTGTTCCCATTTCCTTAGAAACAGTGTATTTGCTGGGAGAAAAGTGCATTACTGTGCGCTTTCACCGTTCAGCAAATACATGTGTAGAAGCACAGCGCTAGCAGAAACGAACGTTTCTCGACGTTTTCTAACTCAGGGAACAAGTTGCACACTTCTGAGATGCATTTGGACAACTTTATCAGAAATGAATTTTTTGGCTACAGAGACGTGCCTATTTGCGCAGTAGTACAGATTCTGAGTATGTAACTGGCCTTGATGAAATCAGCATTTCTCTAGCTTCCCTGTGCGTAGGGAAGCTCAGTTTTAGTCACAGTAGCTCCCACAAGTGTCTCCTCAGTGTGTTCCCATTTCCATAGAAACAGTGTATTTGCTGCGAGAAAAGTGCGTTACTGTGGGCTTTCACCGTTCAGCAAATACATGTGTAGAAGCAGAGCGCTAGCAGAAATGACCGTTTCTCGATGTTTTCTAACTCAGGGAACAAGTTGCACACTTCTGAGGTGCATTTGGGCAACTTTGTCAGAAATGAGTTTTTTGCCTAAAGAGACATGCCTATTTGCGCAGTAGTACAGATTCTGAGTAAGTAACTGGGCTTGATGAAATCAGCATTTCTCTTGCTTCCCTGTGCATAGGGAAGCTCAGTTTTAGTCACAGTAGCTCCCACAAGTGTCTCCTCAGTGTGTTCCCATTTCCTTAGACACAGTGTATTTGCTGGGAGAAAAGTGCATTACTGTGTGCTTTCACCGTTCAGCAAATACATGTGTAGAAGCACAGCGCTAGCAGAAACGACCGTTTCTCGACGTTTTCTAACTCAGGGAACAAGTTGCACACTTCTGAGATGCATTTGGGCAACTTTGTCAGAAATGAGTTTTTTGCCTAAAGAGACATGCCTATTTTCGCAGTAGTACAGATTCTGAGTATGTAACTGGGCTTGATGAAATCAGCATTTCTCTAGCTTCCCTGTGCGGTGGGAAGCTCAGTTTTAGTCACAGTAGCTCCCACAAGTGTCTCCTCAGTGTGTTCCCATTTCCTTAGAAACAGTGTATTTGCTGCGAGAAAAGTGCGTTACTGTGGGCTTTCACCGTTCAGCAAATACATGTGTAGAAGCACAGCGCTAGCAGAAACGACCGTTTCTCGACGTTTTCCAACTCAGGGAACAAGTTGCACACTTCTGAGGTGCATTTGGGCAACTTTGTCAAGAAATGAGTTTTTTGCCTACAGAGACATGCCTATTTGCGCAGTAGTACAGATTCTGAGTATGTAACTGGGCTTGATGAAATCAGCATTTCTCTTGCTTCCCTGTGCGTAGGGAAGCTCAGTTTTAGTCACAGTAGCTCCCACAAGTGTCTCCTCAGTGTGTTCCCATTTCCTTAGAAACAGTGTATTTGCTGGGAGAAAAGTGCATTACTGTGCGCTTTCACCGTTCAGCAAATACATGTGTAGAAGCACAGCGCTAGCAGAAACAACCGTTTCTCGACGTTTTCTAACTCAGGGAACAAGTTGCACACTTCTGAGATGCATTTGGGCAACTTTGTCAGAAATGAGTTTTTTGCCTAAAGAGACATGCCTATTTGCGCAGTAGTACAGATTCTGAGTATGTAACTTGGCTTGATGAAATCAGCATTTCTCTTGCTTCCCTGTGCGTAGGGAAGCTCAGTTTTAGTCACAGTAGCTCCCACAAGTGTCTCCTCAGTGTGTTCCCATTTCCTTAGAAACAGTGTATTTGCTGGGAGAAAAGTGCATTACTGTGGGCTTTCACCGTTCAGCAAATACATGTGTAGAAGCACAGCGCTAGCAGAAACGACCGTTTCTCGACGTTTTCTAACTCAGGGAACAAGTTGCACACTTCTGAGGTGCATTTGGGCAACTTTGTCAAGAAATGAGTTTTTTGCCTACAGAGACATGCCTATTTGCGCAGTAGTACAGATTCTGAGTATGTAACTGGGCTGGATGAAATCAGCATTTCTCTTGCTTCCCTGTGCGTAGGGAAGCTCAGTTTTAGTCACGGTAGCTCCCACAAGTGTCTCCTCAGTGTGTTCCCATTTCCTTAGAAACAGTGTATTTGCTGGGAGAAAAGTGCGTTACTGTGGGCTTTCACCGTTCAGCAAATACATGTGTAGAAGCACAGCGCTAGCAGAAACGACCGTTTCTCGACGTTTTCTAACTCAGGGAACAAGTTGCACACTTCTGAGGTGCATTTGGGCAACTTTGTCAGAAATGAGTTTTTTGCCTACAGAGACGTGCCTATTTGTGCAGTAGTACAGATTCTGAGTATGTAACTGGGCTTGATGAAATCAGCATTTCTCTAGCTTCCCTGTGCGTAGGGAAGCTCAGTTTTAGTCACAGTAGCTCCCACAAGTGTCTCCTCAGTGTCTTCCCATTTCCTTAGAAACAGTGTATTTGCTGCGAGAAAAGTGCGTTACTGTGGGCTTTCACCGTTCAGCAAATACATGTGTAGAAGCACAGCGCTAGCAGAAACGACCGTTTCTCGACGTTTTCTAACTCAGGGAACAAGTTGCACACTTCTGAGGTGCATTTGGGCAACTTTGTCAAGAAATGAGTTTTTTGCCTACAGAGACATGCCTATTTGCGCAGTAGTACAGATTCTGAGTAAGTAACTGGGCTTGATGAAATCAGCATTTCTCTTGCTTCCCTGTGCGTAGGGAAGCTCAGTTTTAGTCACAGTAGCTCCCACAAGTGTCTCCTCAGTGTGTTCCCATTTCCTTAGAAACAGTGTATTTCCTGGGAGAAAAGTGCATTACTGTGCGCTTTCACCGTTTAGCAAATACATGTGTAGAAGCACAGCGCTAGCAGAAACGACCGTTTCTCGACGTTTTCTAACTCAGGGAACAAGTTGCACACTTCTGAGATGCATTTGGGCAACTTTATCAGAAATGAATTTTTTGGCTACAGAGACGTGCCTATTTGCGCAGTAGTACAGATTCTGAGTATGTAACTGGCCTTGATGAAATCAGCATTTCTCTAGCTTCCCTGTGCGTAGGGAAGCTCAGTTTTAGTCACAGTAGCTCCCACAAGTGTCTCCTCAGTGTGTTCCCATTTCCTTAGAAACAGTGTATTTGCTGGGAGAAAAGTGCGTTACTGTGGGCTTTCACCGTTCAGCAAATACATGTGTAGAAGCAGAGCGCTAGCAGAAATGACAGTTTCTCGATGTTTTCTAACTCAGGGAACAAGTTGCACACTTCTGAGGTGCATTTGGGCAACTTTGTCAGAAATGAGTTTTTTGCCTAAAGAGACATGCCTATTTGCGCAGTAGTACAGATTCTGAGTAAGTAACTGGGCTTGATGAAATCAGCATTTCTCTTGCTTCCCTGTGCATAGGGAAGCTCAGTTTTAGTCACAGTAGCTCCCACAAGTGTCTCCTCAGTGTGTTCCCATTTCCTTAGACACAGTGTATTTGCTGGGAGAAAAGTGCATTACTGTGTGCTTTCTCCGTTCAGCAAATACATGTGTAGAAGCACAGCGCTAGCAGAAACGACCGTTTCTCGACGTTTTCTAACTCAGGGAACAAGTTGCACACTTCTGAGATGCATTTGGGCAACTTTGTCAGAAATGAGTTTTTTGCCTAAAGAGACATGCCTATTTTCGCAGTAGTACAGATTCTGAGTATGTAACTGGGCTTGATGAAATCAGCATTTCTCTTGCTTCCCTGTGCGTAGCGAAGCTCAGTTTTAGTCACAGTAGCTCCCACAAGTGTCTCCTCAGTGTGTTCCCATTTCCTTAGAAACAGTGTATTTGCTGGGAGAAAAGTGCATTACTGTGCGCTTTCACCGTTCAGCAAATACATGTGTAGAAGCACAGTGCTAGCAGAAACGACCGTTTCTCGACGTTTTCTAACTCAGGGAACAAGTTGCACACTTCTGAGGTGCATTTGGGCAACTTTGTCAGAAATGAGTTTTTTGCCTACAGAGACGTGCCTATTTGCGCAGTAGTACAGATTCTGAGTATGTAACTGGGCTTGATGAAATCAGCATTTCTCTAGCTTCCCTGTGCGTAGGGAAGCTCAGTTTTAGTCACAGTAGCTCCCACAAGTGTCTCCTCAGTGTGTTCCCAGTTCCTTAGAAACAGTGTATTTGCTGCGAGAAAAGTGCGTTACTGTGGGCTTTCACCGTTCAGCAAATACATGTGTAGAAGCACAGCGCTAGCAGAAACGACCGTTTCTCGACGTTTTCCAACTCAGGGAACAAGTTGCACACTTCTGAGGTGCATTTGGGCAACTTTGTCAAGAAATGAGTTTTTTGCCTACAGAGACATGCCTATTTGCGCAGTAGTACAGATTCTGAGTATGTAACTGGGCTTGATGAAATCAGCATTTCTCTTGCTTCCCTGTGCGTAGGGAAGCTCAGTTTTAGTCACAGTAGCTCCCACAAGTGTCTCCTCAGTGTGTTCCCATTTCCTTAGAAACAGTGTATTTGCTGGGAGAAAAGTGCATTACTGTGCGCTTTCACCGTTCAGCAAATACATGTGTAGAAGCACAGCGCTAGCAGAAACGACCGTTTCTCGACGTTTTCTAACTCAGGGAACAAGTTGCACACTTCTGAGATGCATTTGGGCAACTTTGTCAGAAATGAGTTTTTTGCCTAAAGAGACATGCCTATTTGCGCAGTAGTACAGATTCTGAGTATGTAACTTGGCTTGATGAAATCAGCATTTCTCTTGCTTCCCTGTGCGTAGGGAAGCTCAGTTTTAGTCACAGTAGCTCCCACAAGTGTCTCCTCAGTGTGTTCCCATTTGCTTAGAAACAGTGTATTTGCTGGGAGAAAAGTGCATTACTGTGGGCTTTCACCGTTCAGCAAATACATGTGTAGAAGCACAGCGCTAGCAGAAACGACCGTTTCTCGACGTTTTCTAACTCAGGGAACAAGTTGCACACTTCTGAGGTGCATTTGGGCAACTTTGTCAAGAAATGAGTTTTTTGCCTACAGAGACATGCCTATTTGCGCAGTAGTACAGATTCTGAGTATGTAACTGGGCTGGATGAAATCAGCATTTCTCTTGCTTCCCTGTGCGTAGGGAAGCTCAGTTTTAGTCACAGTAGCTCCCACAAGTGTCTCCTCAGTGTGTTCCCATTTCCTTAGAAACAGTGTATTTGCTGGGAGAAAAGTGCGTTACTGTGGGCTTTCACCGTTCAGCAAATACATGTGTAGAAGCACAGCGCTAGCAGAAACGACCTTTTCTCGACGTTTTCTAACTCAGGGAACAAGTTGCACACTTCTGAGGTGCATTTGGGCAACTTTGTCAGAAATGAGTTTTTTGCCTACAGAGACGTGCCTATTTGTGCAGTAGTACAGATTCTGAGTATGTAACTGGGCTTGATGAAATCAGCATTTCTCTAGCTTCCCTGTGCGTAGGGAAGCTCAGTTTTAGTCACAGTAGCTCCCACAAGTGTCTCCTCAGTGTCTTCCCATTTCCTTAGAAACAGTGTATTTGCTGCGAGAAAAGTGCGTTACTGTGGGCTTTCACCGTTCAGCAAATACATGTGTAGAAGCACAGCGCTAGCAGAAACGACCGTTTCTCGACGTTTTCTAACTCAGGGAACAAGTTGCACACTTCTGAGGTGCATTTGGGCAACTTTGTCAAG
Source organism: Acomys minous (assembly GCF_964271855.1). Classification (NCBI taxonomy): domain Eukaryota; kingdom Metazoa; phylum Chordata; class Mammalia; order Rodentia; family Muridae; genus Acomys; species Acomys minous. The sequence goes on from NW_028182177.1 coordinate 120,411, forward strand.
AAATGAGTTTTTTGCCTACAGAGACATGCCTATTTGCGCAGTAGTACAGATTCTGAGTATGTAACTGGGCTTGATGAAATCAGCATTTCTCTTGCTTCCCTGTGCGTAGGGAAGCTCAGTTTTAGTCACAGTAGCTCCCACAAGTGTCTCCTCAGTGTGTTCCCATTTCCTTAGAAACAGTGTATTTGCTGGGAGAAAAGTGCATTACTGTGCGCTTTCACCGTTCAGCAAATACATGTGTAGAAGCACAGCGCTAGCAGAAACGAACGTTTCTCGACGTTTTCTAACTCAGGGAACAAGTTGCACACTTCTGAGATGCATTTGGACAACTTTATCAGAAATGAATTTTTTGGCTACAGAGACGTGCCTATTTGCGCAGTAGTACAGATTCTGAGTATGTAACTGGCCTTGATGAAATCAGCATTTCTCTAGCTTCCCTGTGCGTAGGGAAGCTCAGTTTTAGTCACAGTAGCTCCCACAAGTGTCTCCTCAGTGTGTTCCCATTTCCATAGAAACAGTGTATTTGCTGCGAGAAAAGTGCGTTACTGTGGGCTTTCACCGTTCAGCAAATACATGTGTAGAAGCAGAGCGCTAGCAGAAATGACCGTTTCTCGATGTTTTCTAACTCAGGGAACAAGTTGCACACTTCTGAGGTGCATTTGGGCAACTTTGTCAGAAATGAGTTTTTTGCCTAAAGAGACATGCCTATTTGCGCAGTAGTACAGATTCTGAGTAAGTAACTGGGCTTGATGAAATCAGCATTTCTCTTGCTTCCCTGTGCATAGGGAAGCTCAGTTTTAGTCACAGTAGCTCCCACAAGTGTCTCCTCAGTGTGTTCCCATTTCCTTAGACACAGTGTATTTGCTGGGAGAAAAGTGCATTACTGTGTGCTTTCACCGTTCAGCAAATACATGTGTAGAAGCACAGCGCTAGCAGAAACGACCGTTTCTCGACGTTTTCTAACACAGGGAACAAGTTGCACACTTCTGAGATGCATTTGGGCAACTTTGTCAGAAATGAGTTTTTTGCCTAAAGAGACATGCCTATTTTCGCAGTAGTACAGATTCTGAGTATGTAACTGGGCTTGATGAAATCAGCATTTCTCTAGCTTCCCTGTGCGGTGGGAAGCTCAGTTTTAGTCACAGTAGCTCCCACAAGTGTCTCCTCAGTGTGTTCCCATTTCCTTAGAAACAGTGTATTTGCTGCGAGAAAAGTGCGTTACTGTGGGCTTTCACCGTTCAGCAAATACATGTGTAGAAGCACAGCGCTAGCAGAAACGACCGTTTCTCGACGTTTTCCAACTCAGGGAACAAGTTGCACACTTCTGAGGTGCATTTGGGCAACTTTGTCAAGAAATGAGTTTTTTGCCTACAGAGACATGCCTATTTGCGCAGTAGTACAGATTCTGAGTATGTAACTGGGCTTGATGAAATCAGCATTTCTCTTGCTTCCCTGTGCGTAGGGAAGCTCAGTTTTAGTCACAGTAGCTCCCACAAGTGTCTCCTCAGTGTGTTCCCATTTCCTTAGAAACAGTGTATTTGCTGGGAGAAAAGTGCATTACTGTGCGCTTTCACCGTTCAGCAAATACATGTGTAGAAGCACAGCGCTAGCAGAAACAACCGTTTCTCGACGTTTTCTAACTCAGGGAACAAGTTGCACACTTCTGAGATGCATTTGGGCAACTTTGTCAGAAATGAGTTTTTTGCCTAAAGAGACATGCCTATTTGCGCAGTAGTACAGATTCTGAGTATGTAACTTGGCTTGATGAAATCAGCATTTCTCTTGCTTCCCTGTGCGTAGGGAAGCTCAGTTTTAGTCACAGTAGCTCCCACAAGTGTCTCCTCAGTGTGTTCCCATTTCCTTAGAAACAGTGTATTTGCTGGGAGAAAAGTGCATTACTGTGGGCTTTCACCGTTCAGCAAATACATGTGTAGAAGCACAGCGCTAGCAGAAACGACCGTTTCTCGACGTTTTCTAACTCAGGGAACAAGTTGCACACTTCTGAGGTGCATTTGGGCAACTTTGTCAAGAAATGAGTTTTTTGCCTACAGAGACATGCCTATTTGCGCAGTAGTACAGATTCTGAGTATGTAACTGGGCTGGATGAAATCAGCATTTCTCTTGCTTCCCTGTGCGTAGGGAAGCTCAGTTTTAGTCACGGTAGCTCCCACAAGTGTCTCCTCAGTGTGTTCCCATTTCCTTAGAAACAGTGTATTTGCTGGGAGAAAAGTGCGTTACTGTGGGCTTTCACCGTTCAGCAAATACATGTGTAGAAGCACAGCGCTAGCAGAAACGACCGTTTCTCGACGTTTTCTAACTCAGGGAACAAGTTGCACACTTCTGAGGTGCATTTGGGCAACTTTGTCAGAAATGAGTTTTTTGCCTACAGAGACGTGCCTATTTGTGCAGTAGTACAGATTCTGAGTATGTAACTGGGCTTGATGAAATCAGCATTTCTCTAGCTTCCCTGTGCGTAGGGAAGCTCAGTTTTAGTCACAGTAGCTCCCACAAGTGTCTCCTCAGTGTCTTCCCATTTCCTTAGAAACAGTGTATTTGCTGCGAGAAAAGTGCGTTACTGTGGGCTTTCACCGTTCAGCAAATACATGTGTAGAAGCACAGCGCTAGCAGAAACGACCGTTTCTCGACGTTTTCTAACTCAGGGAACAAGTTGCACACTTCTGAGGTGCATTTGGGCAACTTTGTCAAGAAATGAGTTTTTTGCCTACAGAGACATGCCTATTTGCGCAGTAGTACAGATTCTGAGTATGTAACTGGGCTTGATGAAATCAGCATTTCTCTTGCTTCCCTGTGCGTAGGGAAGCTCAGTTTTAGTCACAGTAGCTCCCACAAGTGTCTCCTCTGTGTGTTCCCATTTCCTTAGAAACAGTGTATTTCCTGGGAGAAAAGTGCATTACTGTGTGCTATCACCGTTTAGCAAATACATGTGTAGAAGCACAGCGCTAGCAGAAACGACCGTTTCTCGACGTTTTCTAACTCAGGGAACAAGTTGCACACTTCTGAGATGCATTTGGGCAACTTTATCAGAAATGAATTTTTTGGCTACAGAGACGTGCCTATTTGCGCAGTAGTACAGATTCTGAGTATGTAACTGGCCTTGATGAAATCAGCATTTCTCTAGCTTCCCTGTGCGTAGGGAAGCTCAGTTTTAGTCACAGTAGCTCCCACAAGTGTCTCCTCAGTGTGTTCCCATTTCCTTAGAAACAGTGTATTTGCTGCGAGAAAAGTGCGTTACTGTGGGCTTTCACCGTTCAGCAAATACATGTGTAGAAGCAGAGCGCTAGCAGAAATGACCGTTTCTCGATGTTTTCTAACTCAGGGAACAAGTTGCACACTTCTGAGGTGCATTTGGGCAACTTTGTCAGAAATGAGTTTTTTGCCTAAAGAGACATGCCTATTTGCGCAGTAGTACAGATTCTGAGTAAGTAACTGGGCTTGATGAAATCAGCATTTCTCTTGCTTCCCTGTGCATAGGGAAGCTCAGTTTTAGTCACAGTAGCTCCCACAAGTGTCTCCTCAGTGTGTTCCCATTTCCTTAGACACAGTGTATTTGCTGGGAGAAAAGTGCATTACTGTGTGCTTTCACCGTTCAGCAAATACATGTGTAGAAGCACAGCGCTAGCAGAAACGACCGTTTCTCGACGTTTTCTAACTCAGGGAACAAGTTGCACACTTCTGAGATGCATTTGGGCAACTTTGTCAGAAATGAGTTTTTTGCCTAAAGAGACATGCCTATTTTCGCAGTAGTACAGATTCTGAGTATGTAACTGGGCTTGATGAAATCAGCATTTCTCTTGCTTCCCTGTGCGTAGCGAAGCTCAGTTTTAGTCACAGTAGCTCCCACAAGTGTCTCCTCAGTGTGTTCCCATTTCCTTAGAAACAGTGTATTTGCTGGGAGAAAAGTGCATTACTGTGCGCTTTCACCGTTCAGCAAATACATGTGTAGAAGCACAGTGCTAGCAGAAACGACCGTTTCTCGACGTTTTCTAACTCAGGGAACAAGTTGCACACTTCTGAGGTGCATTTGGGCAACTTTGTCAGAAATGAGTTTTTTGCCTACAGAGACGTGCCTATTTGCGCAGTAGTACAGATTCTGAGTATGTAACTGGGCTTGATGAAATCAGCATTTCTCTAGCTTCCCTGTGCGTAGGGAAGCTCAGTTTTAGTCACAGTAGCTCCCACAAGTGTCTCCTCCGTGTGTTCCCATTTCCTTAGAAACAGTGTATTTGCTGGGAGAAAAGTGCATTACTGTGCGCTTTCACCGTTCAGCAAATACATGTGTAGAAGCACAGCACTAGAAGAAACGAACGTTTCTCGACGTTTTCTAACTCAGGGAACAAGTTGCACACTTCTGAGATGCATTTGGGCAACTTTGTCAGAAATGACTTTTTTGCCTAAAGAGACATGCCTATTTGCGCAGTAGTACAGATTCTGAGTATGTAACTGGGCTTGATGAAATCAGCATTTCTCTTGCTTCCCTGTGCGTAGGGAAGCTCAGTTTTAGTCACAGTAGCTCCCACAAGTGTCTCCTCAGTGTGTTCCCAGTTCCTTAGAAACAGTGCATTTGCTGGGAGAAAAGTGCATTACTGTGCGCATTCACCGTTCAGCAAATGCATGTGTAGAAGCACAGCGCTAGCAGAAACGACCGTTTCTCGACGTTTTCTAACTCAGGGAACAAGTTGCACACTTCTGAGATGCATTTGGGCAACTTTGTCAGAAATGAGTTTTTTGCCTAAAGAGACATGCCTATTTTCGCAGTAGTACAGATTCTGAGTATGTAACTGGGCTTGATGAAATCAGCATTTCTCTTGCTTCCCTGTGCGTAGCGAAGCTCAGTTTTAGTCACAGTAGCTCCCACAAGTGTCTCCTCAGTGTGTTCCCATTTCCTTAGAAACAGTGTATTTGCTGGGAGAAAAGTGCATTACTGTGCGCTTTCACCGTTCAGCAAATACATGTGTAGAAGCACAGTGCTAGCAGAAACGACCGTTTCTCGACGTTTTCTAACTCAGGGAACAAGTTGCACACTTCTGAGGTGCATTTGGGCAACTTTGTCAGAAATGAGTTTTTTGCCTACAGAGACGTGCCTATTTGCGCAGTAGTACAGATTCTGAGTATGTAACTGGGCTTGATGAAATCAGCATTTCTCTAGCTTCCCTGTGCGTAGGGAAGCTCAGTTTTAGTCACAGTAGCTCCCACAAGTGTCTCCTCCGTGTGTTCCCATTTCCTTAGAAACAGTGTATTTGCTGGGAGAAAAGTGCATTACTGTGCGCTTTCACCGTTCAGCAAATACATGTGTAGAAGCACAGCACTAGAAGAAACGAACGTTTCTCGACGTTTTCTAACTCAGGGAACAAGTTGCACACTTCTGAGATGCATTTGGGCAACTTTGTCAGAAATGACTTTTTTGCCTAAAGAGACATGCCTATTTGCGCAGTAGTACAAATTCTGAGTATGTAACTGGGCTTGATGAAATCAGCATTTCTCTTGCTTCCCTGTGCGTAGGGAAGCTCAGTTTTAGTCCCATAGCTCCCACAAGTGTCTCCTCAGTGTGTTCCCAGTTCCTTAGAAACAGTGCATTTGCTGGGAGAAAAGTGCATTACTGTGCGCATTCACCGTTCAGCAAATGCATGTGTAGAAGCACAGCGCTAGCAGAAACGAACGTTTCTCGACGTTTTCTAACTCAGGGAACAAGTTGCACACTTCTGAGATGCATTTGGGCAACTTTGTCAGAAATGAGTTTTTTGCCTACAGAGGCATGCCTATTTGCGCAGTAGTACAGATTCTGAGTATGTAACTGGGCTTGATGAAATCAGCATTTCTCTTGCTTCCCTGTGCGTAGGGAAGCTCAGTTTTAGTCACAGTAGCTCCCACAAGTGTCTCCTCAGTGTGTTCCCATTTCCTTAGAAACAGTGTATTTGCTGGGAGAAAAGTGCATTACTGTGCGCTTTCACCGTTCAGCAAAGACATGTGTAGAAGCACAGCGCTAGCAGAAACGAACGTTTCTCGACGTTTTCTAACTCACGGAACAAGTTGCACACTTCTGAGATGCATTTGGGCAACTTTGTCAGAAATGAGTATTTTGCCTAAAGAGACATGCCTATTTGCGCAGTAGTACAGATTCTGAGTATGTAACTGGGCTTGATGAACTCAGCATTTCTCTTGCTTCCCTGTGCATAGGGAAGCTCAGTTTTAGTCACAGTAGCTCCCACAAGTGTCTCCTCAGTGTGTTCCCATTTCCTTAGAAACAGTGTATTTGCTGAGAGAAAAGTGCATTACTGTGCGCATTCACCGTTCAGCAAATACATGTGTAGAAGCACAGCGCTAGCAGAAACGAACGTTTCTCGACGTTTTCTAACTCAGAGAACAAGTTCCAAACTTCTGAGGTGCATTTGGGCAACTTTGACAGAAATGAGTTTTTTGCCTACAGAGACATGCCTATTTGCGCAGTAGTAGAGATTCTGAGTATGTAACTGGGCTTGATGAAATCAGCATTTCTCTTGCTTCCCAGTGCGTAGAGAAGCTCAGTTTTAGTCACAGTAGCTCGGACAAGTGTCTCCTCAGTGTGTTCCCAGTTCCTTAGAAACAGTGTATTTGCTGGGAGAAAAGTGCATTACTGTGCGCTTTCACCGTTCAGCAAATACATGTGTAGAAGCACAGTGCTAGCAAAAACGAACGTTTCTCGACATTTTCTTACTCAGGGAACAAGTTGCACACTTCTGAGATGCATTTGGGCAACTTTGTCAGAAATGAGTTTTTTGCCTACAGAGACATGCCTATTTGCGCAGTAGTACAGATTCTGAGTATGTAACTGGGCTTGATGAAATCAGCATTTCTCTTGCTTCCCTGTGCGTAGGGAAGCTCAGTTTTAGTCACAGTAGCTCCCACAAGTGTCTCCTCAGTGTGTTCCCATTTCCTTAGAAACAGTGTATTTGCTGGGAGAAAAGTGCATTACTGTGCGCTTTCACCGTTCAGCAAATACATGTGTAGAAGCACAGCGCTAGCAGAAACGAACGTTTCTCGACGTTTTCTAACTCAGGGAACAAGTTGCACACTTCTGAGATGCATTTGGGCAACTTTGTCAGAAATGAGTTTTTTGCCTATAGAGGCATGCCTATTTGCGCAGTAGTACAGATTCTGAGTATGTAACTGGGCTTGATGAAATCAGCATTTCTCTTGCTTCCCTGTGCGTAGGGAAGCTCAGTTTTACCACAGTAGCTCCCACAAGTGTCTCCTCAGTGTGTTCCCATTTCCTTAGAAACAGTGTATTTGCTGGGAGAAAAGTGCATTACTGTGCGCTTTCACCGTTCAGCAAATACATGTGTAGAAGCACAGCGCTAGCAGAAACGAACGTTTCTCGATGTTTTCTAACTCAGGGAACAAGTTGCACGCTTCTGAGATGCATTTGGGCAACTTTGTCAGAAATGAGTTTTTTGCCTACAGAGACATGCCTATTTGCGCAGTAGTACAGATTCTGAGTATGTAACTGGGCTTGGTGAAATCAGCATTTCTCTTGCTTCCCTGTGCATAGGGAAGCCCAGTTTTAGTCACAGTAGCTCCCACAAGTGTCTCCTCAGTGTGTTCCCATTTCCTTAGAAACAGTGTATTTGCTGGGAGAAAAGTGCATTACTGTGCGCTTTCACCGTTCAGCAAATACATGTGTAGAAGCACAGTGCTAGCAAAAACGAACGTTTCTCGACATTTTCTAACTCAGGGAACAAGTTGCACACTTCTGAGATGCATTTAGGCAACTTTGTCAGAAATGAGTTTTTTGCCTACAGAGACATGCCTATTTGCGCAGTAGTACAGATTCTGAGTATGCAACTGGGCTTGATGAAATCAGCATTTCTCTTGCTTTCCTGTGCGTAGGGAAGCTCAGTTTTAGTCACAGTAGCTCCCACAAGTGTCTCCTCAGTGTGTTCCCATTTCCTTAGAAACAGTGTATTTGCTGGGAGAAAAGTGCATTACTGTGTGCTTTCACTGTTCAGCAAGTACATGTGTAGAAGCACAGCGCTAGCAGAAATGACCATTTCTCTATGTTTTCTAACTCAGGGAACAAGTTGCACACTACTTAGATGCCTTTGGGCAACTTTGTCAGAAATGAGTTTTTTGCCTAAAGAGACATGCCTATTTGCGCAGTAGTACAGATTCTGAGTATGTAACTGGGCTTGATGAAATCAGCATTTCTCTTGCTTCCCTGTGCATAGGGAAGCTCAGTTTTAGTCACAGTAGCTCCCACAAGTGTCTCCTCAGTGTGTTCCCAGTTCCTTAGAAACAGTGTATTTGCTGGGAGAAAAGTGCATTACTGTGCGCTTTCACCGTTCAGCAAATACATGTGTAGAAGCACAGCGCTAGCAGAAACGAACGTTTCTCGACGTTTTCTAACTCAGGGAACAAGTTGCACACTTCTGAGATGCAATTGGGCAACTTTGTCAGAAATGAGTTTTTTGCCTACAGAGGCATGCCTATCTGCGCAGTAGTACAGATTCTGAGTATGTAACTGGGCTTGATGAAATCAGCATTTCTCTTGCTTCCCTGTGCGTAGGGAAGCTTAGTTTTACAACAGTAGCTCCCACAAGTGTCTCCTCAGTGTGTTCCCATTTCCTTAGAAACAGTGTATTTGCTGGGAGAAAAGTGCATTACTGTGCGCTTTCACCGTTCAGCAAAGACATGTGTAGAAGCACAGCGCTAGCAGAAACGAACGTTTCTCGACGTTTTCTAACTCAGGGAACAAGTTGCACACTTCTGAGATGCATTTGGGTAACTTTTTCAAAAATGAGTTTTTTGCCTACAGAGACATGCCTATTTGCGCAGTAGTACAGATTCTGAGTATGTAACTGGGCTTGATGAAATCAGCATTTCTCTTGTTTCCCTGTGCGTAGGGAAGCTCAGTTTTAGTCACAGTAGCTCCCACAAGTGTCTCCTCAGTGTGTTCCCAGTTCCTTAGAAACAGTGCATTTGCTGGGAGAAAAGTGCATTACTGTGCGCATTCACCGTTCAGCAAATGCATGTGTAGAAGCACAGCGCTAGCAGAAACGACCGTTTCTCGACGTTTTCTAACTCAGGGAACAAGTTGCACACTTCTGAGATGCATTTGGGCAACTTTGTCAGAAATGAGTTTTTTGCCTATAGAGACATGCCTATTTTCGCAGTAGTACAGATTCTGAGTATGTAACTGGGCTTGATGAAATCAGCATTTCTCTTGCTTCCCTGTGCGTAGCGAAGCTCAGTTTTAGTCACAGTAGCTCCCACAAGTGTCTCCTCAGTGTGTTCCCATTTCCTTAGAAACAGTGTATTTGCTGGGAGAAAAGTGCATTACTGTGCGCTTTCACCGTTCAGCAAATACATGTGTAGAAGCACAGTGCTAGCAGAAACGACCGTTTCTCGACGTTTTCTAACTCAGGGAACAAGTTGCACACTTCTGAGGTGCATTTGGCCAACTTTGTCAGAAATGAGTTTTTTGCCTACAGAGACGTGCCTATTTGCGCAGTAGTACAGATTCTGAGTATGTAACTGGGCTTGATGAAATCAGCATTTCTCTAGCTTCCCTGTGCGTAGGGAAGCTCAGTTTTAGTCACAGTAGCTCCCACAAGTGTCTCCTCCGTGTGTTCCCATTTCCTTAGAAACAGTGTATTTGCTGGGAGAAAAGTGCATTACTGTGCGCTTTCACCGTTCAGCAAATACATGTGTAGAAGCACAGCACTAGAAGAAACGAACGTTTCTCGACGTTTTCTAACTCAGGGAACAAGTTGCACACTTCTGAGATGCATTTGGGCAACTTTGTCAGAAATGACTTTTTTGCCTAAAGCGACATGCCTATTTGCGCAGTAGTACAGATTCTGAGTATGTAACTGGGCTTGATGAAATCAGCATTTCTCTTGCTTCCCTATGCGTAGGGAAGCTCAGTTTTAGTCCCATAGCTCCCACAAGTGTCTCCTCAGTGTGTTCCCAGTTCCTTAGAAACAGTGCATTTGCTGGGAGAAAAGTGCATTACTGTGCGCATTCACCGTTCAGCAAATGCATGTGTAGAAGCACAGCGCTAGCAGAAACGAACGTTTCTCGACGGTTTCTAACTCAGGGAACAAGTTGCACACTTCTGAGATGCATTTGGGCAACTTTGTCAGAAATGAGTTTTTTGCCTACAGAGGCATGCCTATTTGCGCAGTAGTACAGATTCTGAGTATGTAACTGGGCTTGATGAAATCAGCATTTCTCTTGCTTCCCTGTGCGTAGGGAAGCTCAGTTTTAGTCACAGTAGCTCCCACAAGTGTCTCCTCAGTGTGTTCCCATTTCCTTAGAAACAGTGTATTTGCTGGGAGAAAAGTGCATTACTGTGCGCTTTCACCGTTCAGCAAAGACATGTGTAGAAGCACAGCGCTAGCAGAAACGAACGTTTCTCGACGTTTTCTAACTCACGGAACAAGTTGCACACTTCTGAGATGCATTTGGGCAACTTTGTCAGAAATGAGTATTTTGCCTAAAGAGACATGCCTATTTGCGCAGTAGTACAGATTCTGAGTATGTAACTGGGCTTGATGAACTCAGCATTTCTCTTGCTTCCCTGTGCATAGGGAAGCTCAGTTTTAGTCACAGTAGCTCCCACAAGTGTCTCCTCAGTGTGTTCCCATTTCCTTAGAAACAGTGTATTTGCTGAGAGAAAAGTACATTACTGTGCGCTTTCACCGTTCAGCAAATACATGTGTAGAAGCACAGCGCTAGCAGAAACGAACGTTTCTCGACGTTTTCTAACTCAGAGAACAAGTTCCAAACTTCTGAGGTGCATTTGGGCAACTTTGACAGAAATGAGTTTTTTGCCTACAGAGACATGCCTATTTGCGCAGTAGTAGAGATTCTGAGTATGTAACTGGGCTTGATGAAATCAGCATTTCTCTTGCTTCCCAGTGCGTAGAGAAGCTCAGTTTTAGTCACAGTAGCTCGGACAAGTGTCTCCTCAGTGTGTTCCCAGTTCCTTAGAAACAGTGTATTTGCTGGGAGAAAAGTGCATTACTGTGCGCTTTCACCGTTCAGCAAATACATGTGTAGAAGCACAGTGCTAGCAAAAACGAACGTTTCTCGACATTTTCTAACTCAGGGAACAAGTTGCACACTTCTGAGATGCATTTGGGCAACTTTGTCAGAAATGAGTTTTTTGCCTACAGAGACATGCCTATTTGCGCAGTAGTACAGATTCTGAGTATGTAACTGGGCTTGATGAAATCAGCATTTCTCTTGCTTCCCTGTGCGTAGGGAAGCTCAGTTTTAGTCACAGTAGCTCCCACAAGTGTCTCCTCAGTGTGTTCCCATTTCCTTAGAAACAGTGTATTTGCTGGGAGAAAAGTGCATTACTGTGCGCTTTCACCGTTCAGCAAATACATGTGTAGAAGCACAGCGCTAGCAGAAACGAACGTTTCTCGACGTTTTCTAACTCAGGGAACAAGTTGCACACTTCTGAGATGCATTTGGGCAACTTTGTCAGAAATGAGTTTTTTGCCTATAGAGGCATGCCTATTTGCGCAGTAGTACAGATTCTGAGTATGTAACTGGGCTTGATGAAATCAGCATTTCTCTTGCTTCCCTGTGCGTAGGGAAGCTCAGTTTTACCACAGTAGCTCCCACAAGTGTCTCCTCAGTGTGTTCCCATTTCCTTAGAAACAGTGTATTTGCTGGGAGAAAAGTGCATTACTGTGCGCTTTCACCGTTCAGCAAATACATGTGTAGAAGCACAGCGCTAGCAGAAACGAACGTTTCTCGATGTTTTCTAACTCAGGGAACAAGTTGCACGCTTCTGAGATGCATTTGGGCAACTTTGTCAGAAATGAGTTTTTTGCCTACAGAGACATGTCTATTTGCGCAGTAGTACAGATTCTGAGTAAGTAACTGGGCTTGGTGAAATCAGCATTTCTCTTGCTTCCCTGTGCATAGGGAAGCCCAGTTTTAGTCACAGTAGCTCCCACAAGTGTCTCCTCAGTGTGTTCCCATTTCCTTAGAATCAGTGTATTTGCTGGGAGAAAAGTGCATTACTGTGCGCTTTCACCGTTCAGCAAATACATGTGTAGAAGCACAGTGCTAGCAAAAACGAACGTTTCTCGACATTTTCTAACTCAGGGAACAAGTTGCACACTTCTGAGATGCATTTAGGCAACTTTGTCAGAAATGAGTTTTTTGCCTACAGAGACATGCCTATTTGCACAGTAGTACAGATTCTGAGTATGCAACTGGGCTTGATGAAATCAGCATTTCTCTTGCTTTCCTGTGCGTAGGGAAGCTCAGTTTTAGTCACAGTAGCTCCCACAAGTGTCTCCTCAGTGTGTTCCCATTTCCTTAGAAACAGTGTATTTGCTGGGAGAAAAGTGCATTACTGTGTGCTTTCACTGTTCAGCAAGTACATGTGTAGAAGCACAGCGCTAGCAGAAATGACCATTTCTCTATGTTTTCTAACTCAGGGAACAAGTTGCACACTACTTAGATGCCTTTGGGCAACTTTGTCAGAAATGAGTTTTTTGCCTAAAGAGACATGCCTATTTGCGCAGTAGTACAGATTCTGAGTATGTAACTGGGCTTGATGAAATCAGCATTTCTCTTGCTTCCCTGTGCATAGGGAAGCTCAGTTTTAGTCACAGTAGCTCCCACAAGTGTCTCCTCAGTGTGTTCCCAGTTCCTTAGAAACAGTGCATTTGCTGGGAGAAAAGTGCATTACTGTGCGCTTTCACCGTTCAGCAAATACATGTGTAGAAGCACAGCGCTAGCAGAAACGAACGTTTCTCGACGTTTTCTAACTCAGGGAACAAGTTGCACACTTCTGAGATGCAATTGGGCAACTTTGTCAGAAATGAGTTTTTTGCCTACAGAGGCATGCCTATTTGCGCAGTAGTACAGATTCTGAGTATGTAACTGGGCTTGATGAAATCAGCATTTCTCTTGCTTCCCTCTGCGTAGGGAAGCTTAGTTTTACAACAGTAGCTCCCACAAGTGTCTCCTCAGTGTGTTCCCATTTCCTTAGAAACAGTGTATTTGCTGGGAGAAAAGTGCATTACTGTGCGCTTTCACCGTTCAGCAAAGACATGTGTAGAAGCACAGCGCTAGCAGAAACGAACGTTTCTCGACGTTTTCTAACTCAGGGAACAAGTTGCACACTTCTGAGATGCATTTGGGTAACTTTTTCAAAAATGAGTTTTTTGCCTACAGAGACATGCCTATTTGCGCAGTAGTACAGATTCTGAGTATGTAACTGGGCTGGATGAAATCAGCATTTCTCTTGCTTCCCTGTGCGTAGGGAAGCTCAGTTTTAGTCACAGTAGCTCCCACAAGTGTCTCCTCAGTGTGTTCCCAGTTCCTTAGAAACAGTGTATTTGCTGGGAGAAAAGTGCATTACTGTGCGCTTTCACCATTCAGCAAATACATGTGTAGAAGCACAGCGCTAGCAGAAACGAACGTTTCTCGATGTTTTCTAACTCAGGGAACAAGTTGCACACTTCTGAGATGCATTTGGGCAACTTTGTCAGAAATGAGTTTTTTGCCTACAGAGACATGCCTATTTGCGCAGTAGTACAGATTCTGAGTATGTAACTGGGCTTGATGAAATCAGCATTTCTCTTGCTTCCCTGAGTGTAGAGAAGCTCAGTTTTAGTCACAGTAGCTCCCACAAGTGTCTCCTCAGTGTGTTCCCATTTCCTTAGAAACAGTGTATTTGCTTGGAGAAAAGTGCATTACTGTGCGCTTTCACCGTTCAGCAAATACATGTGTAGAAGCACAGCGTTAGCAGATATAACCGTTTCTCGACGTTTTCTAACACAGGGAACAAGTTGCACACTTCTGAGATGCATTTGGGCAACTTTGTCAGAAATGAGTTTTTTGCCTACAGAGACATGCCTATTTGCGCAGTAGTACAGAGTCTGAGTATGTAACTGGGCTTGATGAAATCAGCATTTCTCTTGCTTCCCTGTGCGTAGGGAAGCTCAGTTTTAGTCACAGTAGCTCCCACAAGTGTCTCCTCAGTGTGTTCCCATTTCCTTAGAAACAGTGTATTTGCTGGGAGAAAAGTGCATTACTGTGCGCTTTCACCGTTCAGCAAATACATGTGTAGAAGCACAGCGTTAGCAGATATAACCGTTTCTCGACGTTTTCTAACTCAGGGAACAAGTTGCACACTTCTGAGATGCATTTGGGCAACTTTGTCAGAAATGAGTTTTTTGCCTACAGAAACATGCCTATTTGCGCAGTAGTACAGAGTCTGAGTATGTAGCTGGGCTGGATGAAATCAGCATTTCTCTTGCTTCCCTGTGAGTAGGGAAGCTCAGTTTTAGTCACAGTAGCTCCCACAAGTGTCTCCTCAGTGTGTTCCCATTTCCTTAGAAACAGTGTATTTGCTGGGAGAAAAGTGCATTACTGTGCGCTTTCACCGTTCAGCAAAGACATGTGTAGAAGCACAGCGCTAGCAGAAACGAACGTTTCTCGACGTTATCTAACTCAGGGAACAAGTTGCACACTTCTGAGATGCATTTGGGCAACTTTGTCAAGAAATGAGTTTTTTGCCTACAGAGACATGCCTATTTGCGCAGTAGTACAGAGTCTGAGTATGTAACTGGGCTTGATGAAATCAGCATTTCTCTTGCTTCCCTGTGCATAGGGAAGCTCAGTTTTAGTCACAGTAGCTCCCACAAGTGTCTCCTCAGTGTGTTCCCATTTCCTTAGAAACAGTGTATTTGCTGGGAGAAAAGTGCATTACTGTGCGCTTTCACCGTTCAGCATGTACATGTGTAGAAGCACAGCGCTAGCAGAAACGAACGTTTCTCGACGTTTTCTAACTCAGGGAACAAGTTGCACACTTCTGAGATGCATTTGGGCAACTTTGTCAGAAATGAGTTTTTTGCCTAAAGAGACATGCCTATTTGTGCAGTAGTACAGATTTTGAGTATGTAATTGGGCTTGATGAAATCAGCATTTCTCTTGCTTCCCTGTGCGTAGGGAAGCTCAGTTTTAGTCACAGTAGCTTCCACAATTGTCTCCTCAGTGTGTTCCCATTTCCTTAGAAACAGTATATTTGCTGGGAGAAAAGTGCATTACTGTACGCTTTCACCGTTCAGCAAATACATATGTAGAAGCACAGCGCTAGCAGAAACGACCATTTCTCGACGTTTTCTAACTCAGGGAACAAGTTGCACACTTCTGAGATGTATTTGGTCAACTTTGTCAGAAATGAGTTTTTTGCCTACAGAGACATGCCTATTTGCGCAGTAGTACAGATTCTGAGTATGTAACTGGGCTGGATGAAATCAGCATTTCTCTTGCTTCCCTGTGCGTAGCGAAGCTCAGTTTTAGTCACAGTAGCTCCCACAAGTGTCTCCTCAGTGTGTTCCCATTTCCTAAGAAACAGTGTATTTGCTGGGAGAAAAGTGCATTACTGTGCGCTTTCACCGTTCATCAAATACATGTGTAGAAGCACAGCGTTAGCAGATATAACCGTTTCTGGACGTTTTCTAACTCAGGGAACAAGTTGCACACTTCTGAGATGCATTTGGGCAACTTTGTCGGAAATGAGTTTTTTGCCTACAGATTCATGCCTATTTGCGCAACAGGACAGATTCTGAGTATGTAACTGGGCTTGATGAAATCAGCATTTCTCTTGCTTCCCTGTGCGTAGCGAAGCTCAGTTTTAGTCACAGTAGCTCCCACAAGTGTCTCCTCAGTGTGTTCCCATTTCCTTAGAAACAGTGTATTTGCTGGGAGAAAAGTGCATTACTGTGCGCTTTCACCGTTCAGCAAATACATGTGTAGAAGCACAGCGTTAGCAGATATAACCGTTTCTCGACGTTTTCTAACTCAGGGAACAAGTTGCACACTTCTGAGATGCATTTGGGCAACTTTGTCAGAAATGAGTTTTTTGCCTACAGAGACATGCCTATTTGCGCAGTAGTACAGAGTCTGAGTATGTAACTGGGCTTGATGAAATCAGCATTTCTCTTGCTTCCCTGTGCGTAGGGAAGCTCAGTTTTAGTCACAGTAGCTCCCACAAGTGTCTCCTCAGTGTGTTCCCATTTCCTTAGAAACAGTGTATTTGCTGGGAGAAAAGTGCACTACTGTGCGCTTTCACCATTCAGCAAATACATGTGTAGAAGCACAGCGCTAGCAGAAACGAACGTTTCTCGACGTTTTCTAACTCAGGGAACAAGTTGCACACTTCTGAGATGCATTTGGGCAACTTTGTCAGAAATGTGTTTTTTGCCTACAGAGACATGCCTATTTGCGCAGTAGTACAGATTCTGAGTATGTAACTGGGCTGGATGAAATCAGCATTTCTCTTGCTTCCCTGTGCGTAGGGAAGCTCAGTTTTAGTCACGGTAGCTCCCACAAGTGTCTCCTCAGTGTGTTCCCATTTCCTTAGAAACAGTGTATTTGCTGGGAGAAAAGTGCATTACTGTGCGCTTTCACCATTCAGCAAATACATATGTAGAAGCACAGCGCAGGCAGAAACGACCATTTCTCGACGTTTTCTAACTCAGGGAACAAGTTGCACACTTCTGAGATGCATTTGGTCAACTTTGTCAGAAATGAGTTTTTTGCCTACAGAGACATGCCTATTTGCGCATTAGTACAGATTCTGAGTATGTAACTGGGCTCGATGAAATAAGCATTTCTCTTGCTTCCCTGGGCGTAGGGAAGCTCAGTTTTAGTCACAGTAGCTCCCACAAGTGTCTCCTCAGTGTGTTCCCATTTCCTAAGAAACAGTGTATTTGCTGGGAGAAAAGTGCATTACTGTGCGCTTTCACCGTTCAGCAAATACATGTGTAGAAGCACAGCGTTAGCAGATATAACCGTTTCTTGACGTTTTCTAACTCAGGGAACAAGTTGCACACTTCTGAGATGCATTTGGGCAACTTTGTCAGAAATGAGTTTTTTGCCTACAGAGACATGCCTATTTGCGCAGTAGTACAGATTCTGAGTATGTAACTGGGCTTGATGAAATCAGCATTTCTCTTACTTCCCTGTGCGTAGGGAAGCTCAGTTTTAGTCACGGTAGCTCCCACAAGTGTCTCCTCAGTGTGTTCCCATTTCCTTAGAAACAGTGTATTTGCTGGGTGAAAAGTGCATTACTGTGCGCTCTCACCGTTCAGCAAATACATGTGTAGAAGCACAGCGCTAGCAGAAACGAACGTTTCTCGACGTTTTCTAACTCAGGGAAAAAGTTGCACACTTCTGAGATGCATTTGGGCAACTTTGTCAGAAATGAGTTTTTTGCCTACAGAGACATGCCTATTTGCGCAGTAGTACAGATTCTGAGTATGTAACTGGGCTTGATGAAATCAGCATTTCTCTTGCTTCCCTGTGCGTAGGGAAGCCCAGTTTTAGTCACAGTAGCTCCCACAAGTGTCTCCTCAGTGTGTTCCCATTTCCTTAGAAACAGTGTATTTGCTGGGAGAAAAGTGCATTACAGTGCGCTTTCACCGTTCAGCAAATTCATGTGTAGAAGCACAGCGCTAGCAGAAACGAACGTTTCTCGACGTTTTCTAACTCAGGGAACAAGTTGCACACTTCTGAGATGCATTTGGGCAACTTTGTCAGAAATGAGTTTTTTGCCTACAGACTACATGCCTATTTGCGCAGTAGTACAGATTCTGAGTATGTAACTGGGCTTGATGAAATCAGCATTTCTCTTGATTCCCTGTGCGTAGGGAAGCCCAGTTTTAGTCACAGTAGCTCCCACAAGTGTCTCCTCAGTGTGTTCCCATTTCCTTAGAAACAGTGTATTTGCTGGGAGAAAAGTGCATTACTGTGCGCTTTCACCGTTCAACAAATACATGTGTAGAAGAACAGCGTTAGCAGATATGACCGTTTCTCGACGTTTTCTAACTCAGGGAACAAGTTGCACACTTCTGAGAGGCATTTGGGCAACTTTGTCAGAAATGAGTTTTTTGCCTACAGAGACATGCCTATTTGCGCAGTAGTACAGATTCTGAGTATGTAACTGGGCTTGATGAAATCAGCATTTCTCTTGCTTCCCTGTGCGTAGGGAAGCTCAGTTTTAGTCACGGTAGCTCCCACAAGTGTCTCCTCAGTGTGTTCCCATTTCCTTAGAAACAGTGTATTTGCTGGGAGAAAAGTGCATTACTGTCCGCTTTCACCGTTCAGCAAATACATGTGTAGAAGCACAGCGCTAGCAGAAACGAACGTTTCTCGACGTTTTCTAACTCAGGGAACAAGTTGCACACTTCTGAGATGCATTTGGGCAACTTTGTCAGAAATGAGTTTTTTGCCTACAGATTCATGCCTATTTGCGCAGTAGTACAGATTCTGAGTATGTAACTGGGCTTGATGAAATCAGCATTTCTCTTGCTTCCTTGTGCGTAGGGAAGCTCAGTTTTAGTCACAGTAGCTCCCACAAGTGTCTCCTCAGTGTGTTCCCATTTCCTTAGAAACAGTGTATTTGCCTGGAGAAAAGTGCATTACTGTGCGCTTTCACCGTTCAGCAAATACATGTGTAGAAGCACAGCGCTAGCAGAAACGAACGTTTCTCGACGTTTTCTAACTCAGGGAACAAGTTGCACACTTCTGAGATGCATTTGGGCAACTTTGTCAGAAATGAGTGTTTTGCCTACAGAGACATGCCTATTTGCGCAGTAGTACAGATTCTAAGTACGTAACTGGGCTTGATGAAATCAGCATTTCTCTTGCTTCCCTGTGCGTAGGGAAGCCCAGTTTTAGTCAAAGTAGCTCCCACAAGTGTCTCCTCAGTGTGTTCCCATTTCCTTAGAAACAGTGTATTTGCTGGGAGAAAAGTGCATTACTGTGCGCTTTCACCGTTCAGCAAATACATCTGTAGAAGCACAGCGCTAGCAGAAACGAACGTTTCTCGACGTTTTCTAACTCAGGGAACAAGTTGCACACTTCTGAGATGCATTTGGGCAACTTTGTCAGAAATGAGTTTTTTGCCTACAGAGTACATGCCTATTTGCGCAGTAGTACAGATTCTGAGTATGTAACTGGGCTTGATGAAATCAGCATTTCTCTTGCTTCCCTGTGCGTAGGGAAGCTCAGTTTTAGTCACGGTAGCTCCCACAAGTGTCTCCTCAGTGTTTTCACATTTCCTTAGAAACAGTGTATTTGCTGGGAGAAAAGTGCATTACTGTCCGCTTTCACCGTTCAGCAAATACATGTGTAGAAGCACAGCGCTAGCAGAAACGAACGTTTCTCGACGTTTTCTAACTCAGGGAACAAGTTGCACACTTCTGAGATGCATTTGGGCAACTTTGTCAGAAATGAGTTTTTTGCCTACAGATTCATGCCTATTTGCGCAGTAGTACAGATTCTGAGTATGTAACTGGGCTTGATGAAATCAGCATTTCTCTTGCTTCCTTGTGCGTAGGGAAGCTCAGTTTTAGTCACAGTAGCTCCCACAAGTGTCTCCTCAGTGTGTTCCCATTTCCTTAGAAACAGTGTATTTGCTGGGAGAAAAGTGCATTACTGTGCGCTTTCACCGTTCAGCAAATACATCTGTAGAAGCACAGCGCTAGCAGAAACGAACGTTTCTCGACGTTTTCTAACTCAGGGAACAAGTTGCACACTTCTGAGATGCATTTGGGCAACTTTATCAGAAATGAGTTTTTTGCCTACAGAGACATGCCTATTTGCGCAGTAGTACAGATTCTGAGTATGTAACTGGGCTTGATGAAATCAGCATTTCTCTTGCTTCCCTGTGCGTAGGGAAGCTCAGTTTTAGTCACAGTAGCTCCCACAAGTGTCTCCTCAGTGTGTTCCCATTTCCTTAGAAACAGTGTATTTGCTGGGAGAAAAGTGCATTACGGTGCGCTTTCACCGTTCAGCAAAGACATGTGTAGAAGCACAGCGCTAGCAGAAACGAACGTTTCTCGACGTTTTCTAACTCAGGGAACAAGTTGCACACTTCTGAGATGCATTTGGGTAACTTTTTCAAAAATGAGTTTTTTGCCTACAGAGACATGCCTATTTGCGCAGTAGTACAGATTCTGAGTATGTAACTGGGCTGGATGAAATCAGCATTTCTCTTGCTTCCCTGTGCGTAGGGAAGCTCAGTTTTAGTCACAGTAGCTCCCACAAGTGTCTCCTCAGTGTGTTCCCATTTCCTTAGAAACAGTGTATTTGCTGGGAGAAAAGTGCATTACTGTGCGCTTTCACCGTTCAGCAAATACATGTGTAGAAGCACAGCGCTAGCAGAAACGAACGTTTCTCGACATTTTCTAACTCAGGGAACAAGTTGCACACTTCTGAGATGCATTTGGGCAACTTTGTCAGAAATGAGTTTTTTGCCTACAGACTACATGCCTATTTGCGCAGTAGTACAGATTCTGAGTATGTAACTGGGCTTGATGAAATCAGCATTTCTCTTGATTCCCTGTGCGTAGGGAAGCCCAGTTTTAGTCACAGTAGCTCCCACAAGTGTCTCCTCAGTGTGTTCCCATTTCCTTAGAAACAGTGTATTTGCTGGGAGAAAAGTGCATTACTGTGCGCTTTCACCGTTCAACAAATACATGTGTAGAAGAACAGCGTTAGCAGATATGACCGTTTCTCGACGTTTTCTAACTCAGGGAACAAGTTGCACACTTCTGAGAGGCATTTGGGCAACTTTGTCAGAAATGAGTTTTTTGCCTACAGAGACATGCCTATTTGCGCAGTAGTACAGATTCTGAGTATGTAACTGGGCTTGATGAAATCAGCATTTCTCTTGCTTCCCTGTGCGTAGGGAAGCTCAGTTTTAGTCACGGTAGCTCCCACAAGTGTCTCCTCAGTGTGTTCCCATTTCCTTAGAAACAGTGTATTTGCTGGGAGAAAAGTGCATTACTGTCCGCTTTCACCGTTCAGCAAATACATGTGTAGAAGCACAGCGCTAGCAGAAACGAACGTTTCTCGACGTTTTCTAACTCAGGGAACAAGTTGCACACTTCTGAGATGCATTTGGGCAACTTTGTCAGAAATGAGTTTTTTGCCTACAGATTCATGCCTATTTGCGCAGTAGTACAGATTCTGAGTATGTAACTGGGCTTGATGAAATCAGCATTTCTCTTGCTTCCTTGTGCGTAGGGAAGCTCAGTTTTAGTCACAGTAGCTCCCACAAGTGTCTCCTCAGTGTGTTCCCATTTCCTTAGAAACAGTGTATTTGCCTGGAGAAAAGTGCATTACTGTGCGCTTTCACCGTTCAGCAAATACATGTGTAGAAGCACAGCGCTAGCAGAAACGAACGTTTCTCGACGTTTTCTAACTCAGGGAACAAGTTGCACACTTCTGAGATGCATTTGGGCAACTTTGTCAGAAATGAGTGTTTTGCCTACAGAGACATGCCTATTTGCGCAGTAGTACAGATTCTAAGTATGTAACTGGGCTTGATGAAATCAGCATTTCTCTTGCTTCCCTGTGCGTAGGGAAGCCCAGTTTTAGTCAAAGTAGCTCCCACAAGTGTCTCCTCAGTGTGTTCCCATTTCCTTAGAAACAGTGTATTTGCTGGGAGAAAAGTGCATTACTGTGCGCTTTCACCGTTCAGCAAATACATCTGTAGAAGCACAGCGCTAGCAGAAACGAACGTTTCTCGACGTTTTCTAACTCAGGGAACAAGTTGCACACTTCTGAGATGCATTTGGGCAACTTTGTCAGAAATGAGTTTTTTGCCTACAGAGTACATGCCTATTTGCGCAGTAGTACAGATTCTGAGTATGTAACTGGGCTTGATGAAATCAGCATTTCTCTTGCTTCCCTGTGCGTAGGGAAGCTCAGTTTTAGTCACGGTAGCTCCCACAAGTGTCTCCTCAGTGTTTTCACATTTCCTTAGAAACAGTGTATTTGCTGGGAGAAAAGTGCATTACTGTCCGCTTTCACCGTTCAGCAAATACATGTGTAGAAGCACAGCGCTAGCAGAAACGAACGTTTCTCGACGTTTTCTAACTCAGGGAACAAGTTGCACACTTCTGAGATGCATTTGGGCAACTTTGTCAGAAATGAGTTTTTTGCCTACAGATTCATGCCTATTTGCGCAGTAGTACAGATTCTGAGTATGTAACTGGGCTTGATGAAATCAGCATTTCTCTTGCTTCCTTGTGCGTAGGGAAGCTCAGTTTTAGTCACAGTAGCTCCCACAAGTGTCTCCTCAGTGTGTTCCCATTTCCTTAGAAACAGTGTATTTGCTGGGAGAAAAGTGCATTACTGTGCGCTTTCACCGTTCAGCAAATACATCTGTAGAAGCACAGCGCTAGCAGAAACGAACGTTTCTCGACGTTTTCTAACTCAGGGAACAAGTTGCACACTTCTGAGATGCATTTGGGCAACTTTGTCAGAAATGAGTGTTTTGCCTACAGAGACATGCCTATTTGCGCAGTAGTACAGATTCTAAGTATGTAACTGGGCTTGATGAAATCAGCATTTCTCTTGCTTCCCTGTGCGTAGGGAAGCCCAGTTTTAGTCACAGTAGCTCCCACAAGTGTCTCCTCAGTGTGTTCCCATTTCCTTAGAAACAGTGTATTTGCTGGGAGAAAAGTGCATTACTGTGCGCTTTCACCGTTCAGCAAATACATGTGTAGAAGCACAGCGTTAGCAGACATGACCGTTTCTCGACCTTTTCTAACACAGGGAACAAGTTGCACACTTCTGAGATGCATTTGGGCAACTTTATCAGAAATGAGTTTTTTGCCTACAGAGACATGCCTATTTGCGCAGTAGTACAGATTCTGAGTATGTAACTGGGCTTGATGAAATCAGCATTTCTCTTGCTTCCCTGTGCGTAGGGAAGCTCAGTTTTAGTCACAGTAGCTCCCACAAGTGTCTCCTCAGTGTGTTCCCATTTCCTTAGAAACAGTGTATTTGCTGGGAGAAAAGTGCATTACGGTGCGCTTTCACCGTTCAGCAAAGACATGTGTAGAAGCACAGCGCTAGCAGAAACGAACGTTTCTCGACGTTTTCTAACTCAGGGAACAAGTTGCACACTTCTGAGATGCATTTGGGTAACTTTTTCAAAAATGAGTTTTTTGCCTACAGAGACATGCCTATTTGCGCAGTAGTACAGATTCTGAGTATGTAACTGGGCTGGATGAAATCAGCATTTCTCTTGCTTCCCTGTGCGTAGGGAAGCTCAGTTTTAGTCACAGTAGCTCCCACAAGTGTCTCCTCAGTGTGTTCCCATTTCCTTAGAAACAGTGTATTTGCTGGGAGAAAAGTGCATTACTGTGCGCTTTCACCGTTCAGCAAATACATGTGTAGAAGCACAGCGCTAGCAGAAACGAACGTTTCTCGACATTTTCTAACTCAGGGAACAAGTTGCACACTTCTGAGATGCATTTGGGCAACTTTGTTGGAAATGAGTTTTTTGCCTACAGAGACATGCCTATTTGCGCAACAGGACAGATTCTGAGTATGTAACTGGGATTGATGAAATCAGCATTTCTCTTGCTTCCCTGTGCGTAGCGAAGCTCAGTTTTAGTCACGGTAGCTCCCACAAGTGTCTCCTCAGTGTGTTCCCATTTCCTTAGAAACAGTGTATTTGCTGGGAGAAAAGTGCATTACTGTGCGCTTTTACCGTTCAGCAAATACATGTGTAGAAGCACAGCGCTAGCAGAAACGAACGTTTCTCGACGTTTTCTAACTCAGGGAACAAGTTGCACACTTCTGAGATGTATTTGGGCAACTTTGTCAGAAATGAGTTTTTTGCCTAAAGAGACATGCCTATTTGCGCAGTAGTAGAGATTCTGAGTATGTAACTGGGCTTGATGAAATCAGCATTTCTCTTGCTTCCCTGTGCGTAGGGAAGCCCAGTTTTAGTCACAGTAGCTCCCACAAGTGTCTCCTCAGTGTGTTCCCATTTCCTTAGAAACAGTGTATTTGCTGGGAGAAAAGTGCATTACTGTGCGCTTTCACCGTTCAGCAAATACATGTGTAGAAGCACAGCATTAGCAGATATGACCGTTTCTCGACATTTTCTAACTCAGGGAACAAGTGGCACACTTCTGAGATGCATTTGGGCAACTTTATCAGAAATGAGTTTTTTGCCTACAGAGACATGCCTATTTGCGCAGTAGTACAGATTCTGAGTATGTAACTGGGCTTGATGAAATCAGCATTTCTCTTGCTTCCCTGTGCGTAGGGAAGCTCAGTTTTAGTCACAGTAGCTCCCACAAGTGTCTCCTCAGTGTGTTCCCAGTTCCTTAGAAACAGTGTATTTGCTGGGAGAAAAGTGCATTACTGTGCGCTTTCACCGTTCAGCAAAGACATGTGTAGAAGCACAGCGTTAGCAGAAACGAACGTTTCTCGACGTTTTCTAACTCAGGGAACAAATTGCACACTTCTGAGATGCATTTGGGTAACTTTTTCAAAAATGAGTTTTTTGCCTACAGAGACATGCCTATTTGCGCAGTAGTACAGATTCTGAGTATGTAACTGGGCTTGATGAAATCAGCATTTCTCTTGCTTCCCTGTGCGTAGGGAAGCCCAGTTTTAGTCACAGTAGCTCCCACAAGTGTCTCCTCAGTGTGTTCCTATTTCCTTAGAAACTGTATTTGCTGGGAGAAAAGTGCATTACTGTCCGCTTTCACCGTTCAGCAAATACATGTGTAGAAGCACAGCGCTAGCAGAAACGACCGTTTCTCGACGTTTTCTAACTCAGGGAACAAGTTGCACACTTCTGAGATGCATTTGGGCAACTTTGTCAGAAATGAGTTTTTTGCCTACAGAGACATGCCTATTTGCGCAGTAGTACAGATTCTGAGTATGTAACTGGGCTTGATGAAATCAGCATTTCTCTTGCTTCCCTGTGCGTAGGGAAGCTCAGTTTTAGTCACAGTAGCTCCCACAAGTGTCTCCTCAGTGTGTTCCCATTTCCTTAGAAACAGTGTATTTGCTGGGAGAAAAGTGCATTACTGTGCGCTTTCACCATTCAGCAAATACATGTGTAGAAGCACAGCGCTAGCAGAAACGAACGTTTCTCGACGTTTTCTAACTCAGGGATCAAGTTGCACACTTCTGAGATGCATTTGGGCAACTTTGTCAGAAATGTGTTTTTTGCCTACAGAGACATGCCTATTTGCGCAGTAGTACAGATTCTGAGTATGTAAATGGGCTGGATGAAATCAGCATTTCTCTTGCTTCCCTGTGCGTAGGGAAGCTCAGTTTTAGTCACAGTAGCTCCCACAAGTGTCTCCTCAGTGTGTTCCCATTTCCTTAGACACAGTGTATTTGCTGGGAGAAAAGTGCATTACTGTGCGCTTTCACCGTTCAGCAAATACATGTGTAGAAGCACAGCGCTAGCAGAAACGAACGTTTCTCGACGTTTTCTAACTCAGGGAAAAAGTTGCACACTTCTGAGATGCATTTGGGCAACTTTGTCAGAAATGAGTTTTTTGCCTACAGAGACATGCCTATTTGCGCAGTAGTACAGATTCTGAGTATGTAACTGGGCTTGATGAAATCACCATTTCTCTTGCTTCCCTGTGCGTAGGGAAGCTCAGTTTTAGTCACTGTAGCTCCACAAGTGTCTCCTCAGTGTGTTCCCATTTCCTTAGAAACAGTGTATTTGCTGGGAGATAAGTGCATTACTGTGCGCTTTCACCGTTCAGCAAATACATGTGTAGAAGCACAGCGCTAGCAGAAACGAACGTTTCTCGACGTTTTCTAACTCAGGGAACAAGTTGCACACTTCTGATATGCATTTGGTCAACTTTGTCAGAAATGAGTTTTTTGCCTACAGAGAAATGCCTATTTGCGCAGTAGTACAGATTCTGAGTATGTAACTGGGCTTGATGAAATCAGCATTTCTCTTGCTTCCCTGTGCGTAGGGAAGCTCAGTTTTAGTCACAGTAGCTCCCACAAGTGTCTCCTCAGTGTGTTCCCATTTCCTTTGAAACAGTGTATTTGCTGGGAGAAAAGTGCATTACTGTGCGCTTTCACCGTTCAGCAAATACATGTGTAGAACCAAACGCGCTAGCAGAAACGACCGTTTCTCGACCTTTTCTAACTCAGGGAACAAGTTGCACACTTCTGAGATGCATTTGGGCAACTTTGTCAGAAATGAGTTTTTTGCCTACAGAGACATGCCTATTTGCGCAGTAGTACAGATTCTGAGTATGTAACTGGGCTTGATGAAATCAGGATTTCTCTTGCTTCCCTGTGCGTAGGGAAGCTCAGTTTTAGTCACAGTAGCTCCCACAAGTGTCTCCTCAGTGTGTTCCCATTTCCTTAGAAACAGTGTATTTGCTGGGAGAAAAGTGCATTACTCTGCGCTTTCACCGTTCAGCAAATACATGTGTAGAAGCACAGTGCTAGCAGAAACGAACGTTTCTCGACGTTTTCTAACTCAGGGAACAAGTTGCACA
Organism: Acomys minous; assembly: GCF_964271855.1. NCBI lineage: Eukaryota > Metazoa > Chordata > Mammalia > Rodentia > Muridae > Acomys > Acomys minous. The sequence continues at coordinate 146,744 of NW_028182177.1, forward strand.
CTTCTGAGATGCATTTGGGCATCTTTGTCAGAAATGAGTTTTTTGCCTACAGATTCATGCCTATTTGCGCAGTAGTACAGATTCTGAGTATGTAACTGGGCTTGATGAAATCAGCATTTCTCTTGCTTCCCTGTTCGTAGGGAAGCTCAGTTTTAGTCACAGTAGCTCCCACAAGTGTCTCCTCAGTATGTTCCCATTTCCTTAGAAACAGTGTATTTGCTGGGAGAAAAGTGCATTACTGTGCGCTTTCACCATTCAGCAAATACATGTGTAGAAGCACATCGTTAGCAGATATGACCGTTTCTCGACGTTTTCTAACTCAGGGAACAAGTTGCACACTTCTGAGATGCATTTGGGCAACTTTGTCAGAAATGAGTTTTTTGCCTTCAGAGACATGCCTATTTGCGCAGTAGTACAGATTCTGAGTATGTAACTCGGCTTGATGAAATCAGCATTTCTCTTGCTTCCCTGTGCGTAGGGAAGCTCAGTTTTAGTCACAGTAGCTCCCACAAGTGTCTCCTCAGTGTGTTCCCATTTCCTTAGAAACAGTGTATTTGCTGGGAGAAAAGTGCATTACTGTGCGCTTTCACCGTTCAGCAAATACATGTGTAGAAGCACAGCGCTAGCAGAAACGACCGTTTCTCGACGTTTTCTAACTCAGGGAACAAGTGGCACACTTCTGAGATGCATTTGGGCAACTTTGTCAAAAATGTGTTTTTTGCCTACAGAGACATGCCTATTTGCGCAGTAGTACAGATTCTGAGTATGTAACTTGGCTTGATGAAATCAGCATTTCTCTTGCTACCCTGTGCGTAGGGAAGCTCAGTTTTAGTCACAGTAGCTCCCACAAGTGTCTCCTCAGTGTGTTCCCAGTTCCTTAGAAACAGTGTATTTGCTGGGAGAAAAGTGCATTACTGTGCGCTTTCACCGTTCAGCAAATACATGTGTAGAAGCACAGCGCTAGCAGAAACGAACGTTTCTCGACGTTTTCTAACTCAGGGAACAAGTTGCACACTTCTGAGATGCATTTGGGCAACTTTGTCAGAAATGAGTTTTTTGCCTACAGAGATATGCCTATTTGCGCAGTAGTACAGATTCTGAGTATGTAACTGGGCTTGATGAAATCAGCATTTCTCCTGCTTCCCTGTGCGTAGGGAAGCTCAGTTTTAGTCACAGTAGCTCCCACAAGTGTCTCCTCAGTGTGTTCCCATTTCCTTAGAAACAGTGTATTTGCTGGGAGAAAAGTGCATTACTGTGCGCTTTCACCGTTCAGCAAATACATGTGTAGAAGCACAGTGCTAGCAGAAACGAACGTTTCTCGACGTTTTCTAACTCAGGGAACAAGTTGCACACTTCTGAGATGCATTTGGGCAACTTTGTCAGAAATGAGTTTTTTACCTACAGAGACATGGCTATTTGCGCAGTAGTACAGATTCTGAGTATGTAACTGGGCTGGATGAAATCAGCATTTCTCTTGCTTCCCTGTGCGTAGGGAAGCTCAGTTTTAGTCACAGTAGCTCCCACAAGTGTCTCCTCAGTGTGTTCCCATTTCCTTAGAAACAGTGTATTTGCTGGGAGAAAAGTGCATTACTGGGCGCTTTCACAGTTCAGCAAATACATGTGTAGAAGCACAGCGTTAGCAGATATAACCGTTTCTCGACGTTTTCTAACACAGGGAACAAGTTGCACACTTCTGAGATGCATTTGGGCATCTTTGTCAGAAATGAGTTTTTTGCCTACAGATTCATGCCTATTTGCGCAGTAGTACAGATTCTGAGTATGTAACTGGGCTTGATGAAATCAGCATTTCTCTTGCTTCCCTGTGTGTAGGGAAGCTCAGTTTTAGTCACAGTAGCTCCCACAAGTGTCTCCTCAGTGTGTTCCCATTTCCTTAGAAACAGTGTATTTGCTGGGAGAAAAGTGCATTACTGTGCGCTTTCACCGTTCAGCAAATACATATGTAGAAGCACAGCGCTAGCAGAAACGACCGTTTCTCGACATTTTCTAACTCAGGGAACAAGTTGCACACTTCTGAGATGCATTTGGGCAACTTTGTCAAAAATGTGCTTTTTGCCTACAGAGACATGCCTATTTGCGCAGTATACAGATTCTGAGTATGTAACTGGGCTGGATGAAATCAGCATTTCTCTTGCTTCCCTGTGCGTAGGGAAGCTCAGTTTTAGTCACGGTAGCTCCCACAAGTGTCTCCTCAGTGTGTTCCCATTTCCTTAGAAACAGTGTATTTGCTGGGAGAAAAGTGCGTTACTGTGCGCTTTCACCGTTCAGCAAATACATGTGTAGAAGCACAGCGCTAGCAGAAACGACCGTTTCTCGACGTTTTCTAACTCAGAGAACAAGTTGCACACTTCTGAGATGCATTTGGGCAACTTTGTCAGAAATGAGTTTTTTGCCTACAGAGACATGCCTATTTGCGCAGTAGTACAGATTCTGAGTATGTAACTGGGCTTGATGAAATCAGCATTTCTCTTGCTTCCCTGTGCGTAGGGAAGCTCAGTTTTAGTCACAGTAGCTCCCACAAGTGTCTCCTCAGTGTGTTCCCATTTCCTTAGAAACAGTGTATTTGCTGGGAGAAAAGTGCATTACTGTGCGCTTTCACCGTTCAGCAAATACATGTGTAGAAGCACAGTGCTAGCAGAAACGAACGTTTCTCCACGTTTTCTAATTCAGGGAACAAGTTGCACACTTCTGAAATGCATTTGGGCATCTTTGTCAGAAATGAGTTTTTTGCCTACAGAGACATGCCTATTTGCGCAGTAGTACAGATTCTGAGTATGTAACTGGGCTTGATGAAATCAGCATTTCTCTTGCTTCCCTCTGCGTAGGGAAGCTCAGTTTTAGTCCCAGTAGCTCCCACAAGTGTGTCCTCAGTGTGTTCCCATTTCCTTAGAAACAGTGTATTTGCTGGGAGAAAAGTGCATTACTGTGCGCTTTCACCGTTCAGCAAATACATGTGTAGAAGCACAGCGCTAGCAGATACGACCGTTTCTCGACGTTTTCTAACTCAGGGAACAAGTTGCATACTTCTGAGATGCATTTGGGCAACTTTGTCAGAAATGAGTTTTTTGCCTACAGATTCATTCCTATTTGCCCAGTAGTACAGATTCTGAGTATGTAAATGGGCTTGATGAAATCAGCATTTCTATTCCTTCCCTGTGCGTAATGAAGCTCAGTTTTAGTCACAGGAGCTCCCACAAGTGTCTCCCCAGTGTGTTCCCATTTCTTTAGAAACAGTGTATTTGCTGGGAGAAAAGTGCATTACTGTGCGCTTTCACCTTTCAGCAAGTACATGTGTAGAAGCACAGCGCTAGCAGAAACGACCGTTTCTCGACGTTTTCTAACTCAGGGAACAAGTTGCACACTTCTGAGATGCATTTGGGCAACTTTGTCAGAAATGAGTTTTTTGCCTAAAGAGACATGCCTATTTGCGCAGTAGTACAGATTCTGAGTATGTAACTGGGCTTGATGAAATCAGCATTTCTCTTGCTTCCCTGTGCGTAGGGAAGCTCAGTTTTAGTCACAGTAGCTCCCACAAGTGTCTCCTCTGTGTGTTCCCATTTCCTTAGAAACAGTGTATTTGCTGGGAGAAAAGTGCATTACTGTGCGCTTTCACCGTTCAGCAAATACATATGTAGAAGCACAGCGCTAGCAGAAACGAACGTTTCTCGACGTTTTCTAACTCAGGGAACAAGTTGCACACTTCTGAGGTGCATTTGGGCAACTTTGTCAGAAATGAGTTTTTTGCCTACAGAGACATGCCTATTTGCGCAGTAGTACAGATTCTGAGTATGTAACTGGGCTTGATGAAATCAGCATTTCTCTTGCTTCCCTGTGCGTAGGGAAGCTCAGTTTTAGTCCCAGTAGCTCCCACAAGTGTCTCCTCAGTGTGTTCCCATTTCCTTAGAAACAGTGTATTTGCTGGGAGAAAAGTGCATTACTGTGCGCTTTCACCGTTCAGCAAATACATGTGTAGAAGCACAGCGCTAGCAGATACGACCGTTTCTCGACGTTTTCTAACTCAGGGAACAAGTTGCACACTTCTGAGATGCATTTGGGCAACTTTGTCAGAAATGAGTTTTTTGCCTACAGATTCATGCCTATTTGCGCAGTAGTTCAGATTCTGAGTATGTAACTGGGCTTGATGAAATCAGCATTTCTCTTGCTTCCCTCTGCTTAGGGAAGCTCAGTTTTAGTCACAGTAGCTCCCACAAGTGTCTCCTCAGTGTGTTCCCATTTCCTTAGAAACAGTGTATTTGCTGGGAGAAAAGTGCATTACTGTGCTCTTTCACCGTTCAGCAAATACATGTGTAGAAGCACAGCGCTAGCAGAAACGAACGTTTCTCGACATTTTCTAACTCAGGGAACAAGTTGCACACTTCTGAGATGCATTTGGGCAACTTTGTCAGAAATGAGTTTTTTGCCTACAGAGACATGCCTATTTGCGCAGTAGTCCAGATTCTGAGTATGTAACTGGGCTTGATGAAATCAGCATTTCTCTTGCTTCCCTGTGCGTAGGGAAGCTCAGTTTTAGTCCCAGTAGCTCCCACAAGTGTCTCCTCAGTGTGTTCCCATTTCCTTAGAAACAGTGTATTTGCTGGGAGAAAAGTGCATTACTGTGCGCTTTCACCGTTCAGCAAATACATGTGTAGAAGCACAGCGCTAGCAGATACGACCGTTTCTCGACGTTTTCTAACTCAGGGAACAAGTTGCACACTTCTGAGATGCATTTGGGCAACTTTGTCAGAAATGAGTTTTTTGCCTACAGATTCATGCCTATTTGCGCAGTAGTACAGAGTCTGAGTATGTAACTGGGCTTGATGAAATCAGCATTTCTCTTGCTTCCCTGTGCGTAGGGAAGCTCAGTTTTAGTCACAGTAGCTCCCACAAGTGTCTCCTCTGTGTGTTCCCATTTCATTAGAAACAGTGTATTTGCTGGGAGAAAAGTGCATTACTGTGCGCTTTCATCGTTCAGCAAATACATGTGTAGAAGCACAGCGTTAGCAGATATGACCGTTTCTCGACGTTTAATAACTCAGGGAACAAGTTGTACACTTCTGAGATGCATTTGGGCAACTTTGTCAGAAATGAGTTTTTTGCCTACAGAGACATGCCTATTTGCGCAGTAGTATAGATTCTGAGTATGTAACTGGCCTTGATGAAATCAGCATTTCTCTTGCTTCCCTGTGCGTAGGGAAGCTCAGATTTAGTCACAGTAGCTCCCACAAGTGTCTCCTCTGTGTGTTCCCATTTCCTTAGAAACAGTGTATTTGCTGGGAGAAAAGTGCATTACTGTGCGCTTTCACCGTTCAGCAAGTACATGTGTAGAAGCACAGCGCTAGCAGAAACGAACGTTTCTCGACATTTTCTAACTCAGGGAACAAGTTGCACACTTCTGAGATGCATTTGGGCAACTTTGTCAGAAATGAGTTTTTTGCCTACAGAGACATGCCTATTTGCGCAGTAGTCCAGATTCTGAGTATGTAACTGGGCTTGATGAAATCAGCATTTCTCTTGCTTCCCTGTGCGTAGGGAAGCTCAGTTTTAGTCCCAGTAGCTCCCACAAGTGTCTCCTCAGTGTGTTCCCATTTCCTTAGAAACAGTGTATTTGCTGGGAGAAAAGTGCATTACTGTGCGCTTTCACCGTTCAGCAAATACATGTGTAGAAGCACAGCGCTAGCAGATACGACCGTTTCTCGACGTTTTCTAACTCAGGGAACAAGTTGCACACTTCTGAGATGCATTTGGGCAACTTTGTCAGAAATGAGTTTTTTGCCTACAGATTCATGCCTATTTGCGCAGTAGTACAGAGTCTGAGTATGTAACTGGGCTTGATGAAATCAGCATTTCTCTTGCTTCCCTGTGCGTAGGGAAGCTCAGTTTTAGTCACAGTAGCTCCCACAAGTGTCTCCTCTGTGTGTTCCCATTTCATTAGAAACAGTGTATTTGCTGGGAGAAAAGTGCATTACTGTGCGCTTTCATCGTTCAGCAAATACATGTGTAGAAGCACAGCGTTAGCAGATATGACCGTTTCTCGACGTTTAATAACTCAGGGAAAAGGTTGTACACTTCTGAGATGCATTTGGGCAACTTTGTCAGAAATGAGTTTTTTGCCTACAGAGACATGCCTATTTGCGCAGTAGTATAGATTCTGAGTATGTAACTGGCCTTGATGAAATCAGCATTTCTCTTGCTTCCCTGTGCGTAGGGAAGCTCAGATTTAGTCACAGTAGCTCCCACAAGTGTCTCCTCTGTGTGTTCCCATTTCCTTAGAAACAGTGTATTTGCTGGGAGAAAAGTGCATTACTGTGCGCTTTCACCGTTCAGCAAGTACATGTGTAGAAGCACAGCACTAGCAGAAACAAACGTTTCTCGACGTTTTCTAACTCATGGAACAAGTTGCACACTTCTGAGATGCATTTGGGCAACTTTGTCAGAAATGAGTTTTTTGCCTAAAGAGACATGCCTATTTCTGCAGTAGTACAGATTCTGAGTATGTAACTGGGCTTGATGAAATCAGCATTTCTCTTGCTTCCCTGTGCGTAGGGAAGCTCAGTTTTAGTCCCAGTAGCTCCCACAAGTGTCTCCTCAGTGTGTTCCCATTTCCTTAGAAACAGTGTATTTGCTGGGAGAAAAGTGCATTACTGTGCGCTTTCACCGTTCAGCAAATACATGTGTAGAAGCACAGCGCTAGCAGATACGACCGTTTCTCGACGTTTTCTAACTCAGGGAACAAGTTGCACACTTCTGAGATGCATTTGGGCAACTTTGTCAGAAATGAGTTTTTTGCCTACAGAGACATGCCTATTTGCGCAGTAGTACAGATTCTGAGTATGTAACTGGGCTTGATGAAATCAGCATTTCTCTTGCTTCCCTGTGCTTAGGGAAGCTCAGTTTTAGTCACAGTAGCTCCCACAAGTGTCTCCTCAGTGTGTTCCCATTTCCTTAGAAACAGTGTATTTGCTGGGAGAAAAGTGCATTAATGTGCTCTTTCACCGTTCAGCAAATACATGTGTAGAAGCACAGCGCTAGCAGAAACGAACGTTTCTCGACATTTTCTAACTCAGGGAACAAGTTGCACACTTCTGAGATGCATTTGGGCAACTTTGTCAGAAATGAGTTTTTTGCCTACAGAGACATGCCTATTTGCGCAGTAGTCCAGATTCTGAGTATGTAACTGGGCTTGATGAAATCAGCATTTCTCTTGCTTCCCTGTGCGTAGGGAAGCTCAGTTTTAGTCACAGTAGCTCCCACAAGTGTCTCCTCAGTGTCTTCCCATTTCCTTAGAAACAGTGTATTTGCTGGGAGAAAAGTGCATTACTGTGCTCTTTCACCGTTCAGCAAATACATGTGTAGAAGCACAGCGCTAGCAGAAACGAACGTTTCTCGACATTTTCTAACTCAGGGAACAAGTTGCACACTTCTGAGATGCATTTGGGCAACTTTGTCAGAAATGAGTTTTTTGCCTACAGAGACATGCCTATTTGCGCAGTAGTCCAGATTCTGAGTATGTAACTGGGCTTGATGAAATCAGCATTTCTCTTGCTTCCCTGTGCGTAGGGAAGCTCAGTTTTAGTCCCAGTAGCTCCCACAAGTGTCTCCTCAGTGTGTTCCCATTTCCTTAGAAACAGTGTATTTGCTGGGAGAAAAGTGCATTACTGTGCGCTTTCACCGTTCAGCAAATACATGTGTAGAAGCACAGCGCTAGCAGATACGACCGTTTCTCGACGTTTTCTAACTCAGGGAACAAGTTGCACACTTCTGAGATGCATTTGGGCAACTTTGTCAGAAATGAGTTTTTTGCCTACAGATTCATGCCTATTTGCGCAGTAGTACAGAGTCTGAGTATGTAACTGGGCTTGATGAAATCAGCATTTCTCTTGCTTCCCTGTGCGTAGGGAAGCTCAGTTTTAGTCACAGTAGCTCCCACAAGTGTCTCCTCTGTGTGTTCCCATTTCATTAGAAACAGTGTATTTGCTGGGAGAAAAGTGCATTACTGTGCGCTTTCATCGTTCAGCAAATACATGTGTAGAAGCACAGCGTTAGCAGATATGACCGTTTCTCGACGTTTAATAACTCAGGGAACAAGTTGTACACTTCTGAGATGCATTTGGGCAACTTTGTCAGAAATGAGTTTTTTGCCTACAGAGACATGCCTATTTGCGCAGTAGTATAGATTCTGAGTATGTAACTGGCCTTGATGAAATCAGCATTTCTCTTGCTTCCCTGTGCGTAGGGAAGCTCAGATTTAGTCACAGTAGCTCCCACAAGTGTCTCCTCTGTGTGTTCCCATTTCCTTAGAAACAGTGTATTTGCTGGGAGAAAAGTGCATTACTGTGCGCTTTCACCGTTCAGCAAGTACATGTGTAGAAGCACAGCACTAGCAGAAACAAACGTTTCTCGACGTTTTCTAACTCATGGAACAAGTTGCACACTTCTGAGATGCATTTGGGCAACTTTGTCAGAAATGAGTTTTTTGCCTAAAGAGACATGCCTATTTCTGCAGTAGTACAGATTCTGAGTATGTAACTGGGCTTGATGAAATCAGCATTTCTCTTGCTTCCCTGTGCGTAGGGAAGCTCAGTTTTAGTCCCAGTAGCTCCCACAAGTGTCTCCTCAGTGTGTTCCCATTTCCTTAGAAACAGTGTATTTGCTGGGAGAAAAGTGCATTACTGTGCGCTTTCACCGTTCAGCAAATACATGTGTAGAAGCACAGCGCTAGCAGATACGACCGTTTCTCGACGTTTTCTAACTCAGGGAACAAGTTGCACACTTCTGAGATGCATTTGGGCAACTTTGTCAGAAATGAGTTTTTTGCCTACAGATTCATGCCTATTTGCGCAGTAGTACAGATTCTGAGTATGTAACTGGGCTTGATGAAATCAGCATTTCTCTTGCTTCCCTGTGCTTAGGGAAGCTCAGTTTTAGTCACACTAGCTCCCACAAGTGTCTCCTCAGTGTGTTCCCATTTCCTTAGAAACAGTGTATTTGCTGGGAGAAAAGTGCATTACTGTGCTCTTTCACCGTTCAGCAAATACATGTGTAGAAGCACAGCGCTAGCAGAAACGAACGTTTCTCGACATTTTCTAACTCAGGGAACAAGTTGCACACTTCTGAGATGCATTTGGGCAACTTTGTCAGAAATGAGTTTTTTGCCTACAGAGACATGCCTATTTGCGCAGTAGTCCAGATTCTGAGTATGTAACTGGGCTTGATGAAATCAGCATTTCTCTTGCTTCCCTGTGCGTAGGGAAGCTCAGTTTTAGTCACAGTAGCTCCCACAAGTGTCTCCTCAGTGTGTTCCCATTTCCTTAGAAACTGTATTTGCTGGGAAAAAAGTGCATTACTGTGCGCTTTCACCGTTCAGCAAATACATGTGTAGAAGCACTGCGCTAGCAGATACGACCGTTTCTCGACGTTTTCTAACTCAGGGAACAAGTTGCACACTTCTGAGATGCATTTGGGCAACTTTGTCAGAAATGAGTTTTTTGCCTACAGATTCATGCCTATTTGCGCAGTAGTACAGAGTCTGAGTATGTAACTGGGCTTGATGAATTCAGCATTTCTCTTGCTTCCCTTTGCGTAGGGAAGCTCAGTTTTAGTCACAGTAGCTCCCACAAGTGTCTCCTCTGTGTGTTCCCATTTCATTAGAAACAGTGTATTTGCTGGGAGAAAAGTGCATTACTGTGCGCTTTCATCGTTCAGCAAATACATGTGTAGAAGCACAGCGTTAGCAGATATGACCGTTTCTCGACGTTTAATAACTCAGGGAACAAGTTGTACACTTCTGAGATGCATTTGGGCAACTTTGTCAGAAATGTGTTTTTTGCCTACAGAGACATGCCTATTTGCGCAGTAGTACAGATTCTGAGTATGTAACTGGGCTTGATGAAATCAGCATTTCTCTTGCTTCCCTGTGCGTAGGGAAGCTCAGTTTTAGTCACAGTAGCTCCCACAAGTGTCTCCTCAGTGTGTTCCCATTTCCTTAGAAACAGTGTATTTGCTGGGAGAAAAGTGCATTACTGTGCGCTTTCACCGTTCAGCAAATACATGTGTAGAAGCACAGCGCTAGCAGAAACAAACGTTTCTCGACGTTTTCTAACTCAGGGAACAAGTTGCACACTTCTGAGATGCATTTGGGCAACTTTGTCAGAAATGAGTTTTTTGCCTACAGAGACATGCCTATTTGCGCAGTAGTACAGATTCTGAGTATGTAACTGGGCTTGATGAAATCAGCATTTCTCTTGCTTCCCTGTGCGTAGGGAAGCTCAGTTTTAGTCACAGTAGCTCCCACAAGTGTCTCCTCAGTGTGTTCCCATTTCCTTAGAAACAGTGTATTTGCTGGGAGAAAAGTGCATTACTGTGCGCTTTCACCGTTCAATAAATACATGTGTAGAAGCACAGCGCTAGCAGAAACGAACGTTTCTCGACATTTTCTAACTCAGGGAACAAGTTGCACACTTCTGAGATGCATTTGGGCAACTTTGTCAGAAATGAGTTTTTTGCCTACAGAGACATGCCTATTTGCGCAGTAGTCTAGATTCTGAGTATGAAACTGGGCTTGATGAAATCAGCATTTCTCTTGCTTCCCTGTGCGTAGGGAAGCTCAGTTTTAGTCTCAGTAGCTCCCACAAGTGTCTCCTCAGTGTGTTCCCATTTCCTTAGAAACAGTGTATTTGCTGGGAGAAAAGTGCATTACTGTGCGCTTTCACCGTTCAGCAAATACATGTGTAGAAGCACAGCGCTAGCAGAAACGACCGTTTCTCGACGTTTTCTAACTCAGGGAACAAGTTGCACACTTCTGAGATGCATTTGTGCAACTTTGTCAGAAATGAGTTTTTTGCCTACAGAGACATGCCTATTTGCGCAGTAGTCCAGATTCTGAGTATGAAACTGGGCTTGATGAAATCAGCATTTCTCTTGCTTCCCTGTGCGTAGGGAAGCTCAGTTTTAGTCTCAGTAGCTCCCACAAGTGTCTCCTCAGTGTGTTCCCATTTCCTTAGAAACAGTGTATTTGCTGTGAGAAAAGTGCATTACTGTGCGCTTTCACCGTTCAGCAAATACATGTGTAGAAGCACAGCGCTAGCAGAAACAACCGTTTCTCGACGTTTTCTAACTCAGGGAACAAGTTGCACACTTCTGAGATGCATTTGTGCAACTTTGTCAGAAATGAGTTTTTTGCCTACAGAGACATGCCTATTTGCGCAGTAGTCCAGATTCTGAGTATGTAACTGGGCTGGATGAAATCAGCATTTCTCTTGCTTCCCTGTGCGTAGGGAAGCTCAGTTTTAGTCACAGTAGCTCCCACAAGTGTCTCCTCATTGTGTTCCCATTTCCTTAGAAACAGTGTATTTGCTGGGAGAAAAGTGCATTACTCTGCGCTTTCACCGTTCAGCAACTACATGTGTAGAAGAACAGCGCTAGCAGAATCGAACGTTTCTCGACGTTTTCTAACTCAGGGAACAAGTTGCACACTTCTGAGATGCATTTGGCAAGTTTGTCAGAAATGAGTTTTTTGCCTACACAGACATGCCTATTTGTGCAGTAGTACAGATTCTGAGTATGTAACAGGGCTGGATGAAATCAGCATTTCTCTTGCTTCCCTGTGCGTAGGGAAGCTCAGTTTTAGTCACAGTAGCTCCCACAAGTGTCTCCTCAATGTGTTCCCATTTCCTTAGAAACAGTGTATTTGCTGGGAGAAAAGTGCATTACTGTGCGCTTTCACCGTTCTGCAAATACATGTGTAGAAGCACAGCGTTAGCAGATATGACCGTTTCTCGACGTTTTCTAACTCAGGGAACAAGTGGCACACTTCTGAGATGCATTTGGGCAACTTTGTCAGAAATGAGTTTTTTGCCTAAAGAGACATGCCTATTTGCGCAGTAGTATAGATTCTGAGTATGTAACAGGGCTTGATGAAATCAGCATTTCTCTTGCTTCCCTGTGCGTAGGGAAGCTCAGTTTTAGTCACAGTAGCTCCCACAAGTGTCTCCTCTGTGTGTTCCCATTTCCTTAGAAACAGTGTATTTGCTGGGAGAAAAGTGCATTACTGTGCGCTTTCACCGTTCAGCAAATACATGTGTAGAAGCACAGAGCTAGCAGAAAAGACCGTTTCTCGACGTTTTCTAACTCAGGGAACAAGTTGCACACTTCTTAGATGCATTTGGGCAACTTTGTCAGAAATGAGTTTTTTGCCTAAAGAGACATGCCTATTTGTGCAGTAGTACAGATTCTGAGTATGTAACTGGGCTTGATGAAATCAGCATTTCTCTTGCTTCCCTGTGCGTAGGGAAGCTCAGTTTTAGTCACAGTAGCTCCCACAAGTGTCTCCTCACTGTGTTCCCATTTCCTTAGAAACAGTGTATTTGCTGGGAGAAAAGTGCATTACTGTGCGCTTTCACCGTTCAGCAAATACATGTGTAGAAGCACAGCGCTAGCAGAAAACACCGTTTCTCGACGTTTTCTAACTCAGGGAACAAGTTGCACACTTCTGAGATGCATTTGGGCAGCTTTGTCAGAAACGAGTTTTTTGTCTACAGAGACATGCCTATTTGCGCAGTAGTACAGATTCTGAGTATGTAACTGGGCTGGATGAAATCAGCATTTCTCTTGCTTCCCTGTGCGTAGGGAAGCTCAGTTTTAGTCACAGTAGCTCCCACAAGTGTCTCCTCAGTGTGTTCCCATTTCCTTAGAAACAGTGTATTTGCTGGGAGAAAAGTGCATTACTGTGCGCTTTCACCGTTCAGCAAATACATGTGTAGAAGCACAGCGTTAGCAGATATGACCGTTTCTCGACGTTTTCTAACTCAGGGAACAAGTTGCACACTTCTGAGATGCATTTGGGCAACTTTGTCAGAAATGGGTTTTTTGCCTACAGAGACATGCCTATTTGCGCAGTAGTACAGATTCTGAGTATGTAACTGGGCTGGATGAAATCAGCATTTCTCTTGCTTCCCTGTGCGTAGGGAAGCTCAGTTTTAGTCACAGTAGCTCCCACAAGTGTCTCCTCAGTGTGTTCCCATTTCCTTAGAAACAGTGTATTTGCTGGGAGAAAAGTGCATTACTGTGCGCTTTCACCGTTCAGCAACTACATGTGTAGAAGAACAGAGCTAGCAGAATCGAACGTTTCTCGATGTTTTCTAACTCAGGGAACAAGTTGCACACTTCTGAGATGCATTTGGCAACTTTGTCAGAAATGAGTTTTTTGCCTACACAGACATGCCTATTTGTGCAGTAGTACAGATTCTGAGTATGTAACTGGGCTGGATGAAATCAGCATTTCTCTTGCTTCCCTGTGCATAGGGAAGCTCAGTTTTAGTCACAGTAGCTCCCACAAGTGTCTCCTCAGTTTGTTCCCATTTCCTTAGAAACAGTGTATTTGCTGGGAGAAAAGTGCATTACTGTGCGCTTTCACCGTTCAGCAAATACATGTGTAGAAGCACAGCGTTAGCAGATATGACCGTTTCTCGACGTTTTCTAACTCAGGGAACAAGTGGCACACTTCTGAGATGCATTTGGGCAACTTTGTCAGAAATGAGTTTTTTGCCTACAGAGACATGCCTATTTGCGCAGTAGTATAGATTCTGAGTATGTAACTGGGCTTGATGAAATCAGCATTTCTCTTGCTTCCCTGTGCGTAGGGAAGCTCAGTTTTAGTCACAGTAGCTCCCACAAGTGTCTCCTCTGTGTGTTCCCATTTCCTTAGAAACAGTGTATTTGCTGGGAGAAAAGTGCATTACTGTGCGCTTTCACCGTTCAGCAAATACATGTGTAGAAGCACAGCGCTAGCAGAAAAGACCGTTTCTCGACGTTTTCTAACTCAGGGAACAAGTTGCACACTTCTGAGATGCATTTGGGCAACTTTGTCAGAAATGAGTTTTTTGCCTACAGAGACATGCCTATTTGCGCAGTAGTCCAGATTCTGAGTATGAAACTGGGCTTGATGAAATCAGCATTTCTCTTGCTTCCCTGTGCGTAGGGAAGCTCAGTTTTAGTCTCAGTAGCTCCCACAAGTGTCTCCTCAGTGTGTTCCCATTTCCTTAGAAACAGTGTATTTGCTGTGAGAAAAGTGCATTACTGTGCGCGTTCACCGTTCAGCAAATACATGTGTAGAAGCACAGCGCTAGCAGAAACGACCGTTTCTCGACGTTTTCTAACTCAGGGAACAAGTTGCACACTTCTGAGATGCATTTGTGCAACTTTGTCAGAAATGAGTTTTTTGCCTACAGAGACATGCCTATTTGCGCAGTAGTACAGATTCTGAGTATGTAACTGGGCTGGATGAAATCAGCATTTCTCTTGCTTCCCTGTGCGTAGGGAAGCTCAGTTTTAGTCACAGTAGCTCCCACAAGTGTCTCCTCAGTGTGTTCCCATTTCCTTAGAAACAGTGTATTTGCTGGGAGAAAAGTGCATTACTGTGCGCTTTCACCGTTCAGCAACTACATGTGTAGAAGAACAGCGCTAGCAGAATCGAACGTTTCTCGACGTTTTCTAACTCAGGGAACAAGTTGCACACTTCTGAGATGCATTTGGCAAGTTTGTCAGAAATGAGTTTTTTGCCTACACAGACATGCCTATTTGTGCAGTAGTACAGATTCTGAGTATGTAACTGGGCTGGATGAAATCAGCATTTCTCTTGCTTCCCTGTGCGTAGGGAAGCTCAGTTTTAGTCTCAGTAGCTCCCACAAGTGTCTCCTCAGTGTGTTCCCATTTCCTTAGAAACAGTGTATTTGCTGGGAGAAAAGTGCATTACTGTGCGCTTTCACCGTTCAGCAAATACATGTGTAGAAGCACAGCGTTAGCAGATATGACCGTTTCTCGACGTTTTCTAACTCAGGGAACAAGTGGCACACTTCTGAGATGCATTTGGGCAACTTTGTCAGAAATGAGTTTTTTGCCTAAAGAGACATGCCTATTTGCGCAGTAGTATAGATTCTGAGTATGTAACTGGGCTTGATGAAATCAGCATTTCTCTTGCTTCCCTGTGCGTAGGGAAGCTCAGTTTTAGTCACAGTAGCTCCCACAAGTGTCTCCTCTGTGTGTTCCCATTTCCTTAGAAACAGTGTATTTGCTGGGAGAAAAGTGCATTACTGTGCGCTTTCACCGTTCAGCAAATACATGTGTAGAAGCACAGAGCTAGCAGAAAAGACCGTTTCTCGACGTTTTCTAACTCAGGGAACAAGTTGCACACTTCTGAGATGCATTTGGGCAACTTTGTCAGAAATGAGTTTTTTGCCTAAAGAGACATGCCTATTTGTGCAGTAGTACAGATTCTGAGTATGTAACTGGGCTTGATGAAATCAGCATTTCTCTTGCTTCCCTGTGCGTAGGGAAGCTCAGTTTTAGTCACAGTAGCTCCCACAAGTGTCTCCTCAGTGTGTTCCCATTTCCTTAGAAACAGTGTATTTGCTGGGAGAAAAGTGCATTACTGTGCGCTTTCACCGTTCAGCAAATACATGTGTAGAAGCACAGCGCTAGCAGAAACGACCGTTTCTCGACGTTTTCTAACTCAGGGAAGAAGTTGCACACTTCTGAGATGCATTTGGGCAGCTTTGTCAGAAACGAGTTTTTTGCCTACAGAGACATGCCTATTTGCGCAGTAGTACAGATTCTGAGTATGTAACTGGGCTGGATGAAATCAGCATTTCTCTTGCTTCCCTGTGCGTAGGGAAGCTCAGTTTTAGTCACAGTACCTCGGACAAGTGTCTCCTCAGTGTGTTCCCATTTACTTATAAACAGTGTATTTGCTGGGAGAAAAGTGCATTACTGTGCGCTTTCACCGTTCAGCAAATACATGTGTAGAAGCACAGCGCTAGCAGAAACGAACGTTTCTCGACGTTTTCTAACTCAGGGAACAAGTTGCACACTTCTGAGATGCATTTGGGCAACTTTGTCAGAAATGGGTTTTTTGCCTACAGAGACATGCCTATTTGCGCAGTAGTACAGATTCTGAGTATGTAACTGGGCTTGATGAAATCACCATTTCTCTTGCTTCCCTGTGCGTAGGGAAGCTCAGTTTTAGTCCCAGTAGCTCCCACAAGTGTCTCCTCAGTGTGTTCCCATTTCCTTAGAAACAGTGTATTTGCTGGGAGAAAAGTGCATTACTGTGCGCTTTCACCGTTCAGCAAATACATGTGTAGAAGCACAGCGTTAGCAGATATGACCGTTTCTCGACGTTTTCTAACTCAGGGAACAAGTGGCACACTTCTTAGATGCATTTGGGCAACTTTGTCAGAAATGAGTTTTTTGCCTACAGAGACATGCCTATTTGCGCAGTAGTATAGATTCTGAGTATGTAACTGGCCTTGATGAAATCAGCATTTCTCTTGCTTCCCTGTGCGTAGGGAAGCTCAGTTTTAGTCACAGTAGCTCCCACAAGTGTCTCCTCTGTGTGTTCCCATTTCCTTAGAAAGAGTGTATTTGCTGGGAGAAAAGTGCATTATTGTGCGCTTTCACCGTTCAGCAAGTACATGTGTAGAAGCACAGCGCTAGCAGAAACGACCGTTTCTCGACGTTTTCTAACTCAGGGAACAAGTTGCACACTTCTGAGATGCATTTGGGCAACTTTGTCAGAAATGAGTTTTTTGCCTAAAGAGACATGCCTATTTGTGCAGTAGTACAGATTCTGAGTATGTAACTGGGCTTGATGAAATCAGCATTTCTCTTGCTTCCCTGTGCGTAGGGAAGCTCAGTTTTAGTCACAGTAGCTCCCACAAGTGTCTCCTCAGTGTGTTCCCATTTCCTTAGAAACAGTGTATTTGCTGGGAGAAAAGTGCATTACTGTGCGCTTTCACCGTTCAGCAAATACATGTGTAGAAGCACAGAGCTAGCAGAAAAGACCGTTTCTCGACGTTTTCTAACTCAGGGAACAAGTGGCACACTTCTGAGATGCATTTGGGCAACTTTGTCAGAAATGAGTTTTTTGCCTAAAGAGACATGCCTATTTGTGCAGTAGTACAGATTCTGAGTATGTAACTGGGCTTGATGAAATCAGCATTTCTCTTGCTTCCCTGTGCGTAGGGAAGCTCAGTTTTAGTCACAGTAGCTCCCACAAGTGTCTCCTCAGTGTGTTCCCATTTCCTTAGAAACAGTGTATTTGCTGGGAGAAAAGTGCATTACTGTGCGCTTTCACCGTTCAGCAAATACATGTGTAGAAGCACAGCGCTAGCAGAAACGACCGTTTCTCGACGTTTTCTAACTCAGGGAAGAAGTTGCACACTTCTGAGATGCATTTGGGCAGCTTTGTCAGAAACGAGTTTTTTGCCTACAGAGACATGCCTATTTGCGCAGTAGTACAGATTCTGAGTATGTAACTGGGCTGGATGAAATCAGCATTTCTCTTGCTTCCCTGTGCGTAGGGAAGCTCAGTTTTAGTCACAGTACCTCGGACAAGTGTCTCCTCAGTGTGTTCCCATTTACTTATAAACAGTGTATTTGCTGGGAGAAAAGTGCATTACTGTGCGCTTTCACCGTTCAGCAAATACATGTGTAGAAGCACAGCGCTAGCAGAAACGAACGTTTCTCGACGTTTTCTAACTCAGGGAACAAGTTGCACACTTCTGAGATGCATTTGGGCAACTTTGTCAGAAATGGGTTTTTTGCCTACAGAGACATGCCTATTTGCGCAGTAGTACAGATTCTGAGTATGTAACTGGGCTTGATGAAATCAGCATTTCTCTTGCTTCCCTGTGCGTAGGGAAGCTCAGTTTTAGTCCCAGTAGCTCCCACAAGTGTCTCCTCAGTGTGTTCCCATTTCCTTAGAAACAGTGTATTTGCTGGGAGAAAAGTGCATTACTGTGCGCTTTCACCGTTCAGCAAATACATGTGTAGAAGCACAGCGTTAGCAGATATGACCGTTTCTCGACGTTTTCTAACTCAGGGAACAAGTGGCACACTTCTGAGATGCATTTGGGCAACTTTGTCAGAAATGAGTTTTTTGCCTACAGAGACATGCCTATTTGCGCAGTAGTATAGATTCTGAGTATGTAACTGGCCTTGATGAAATCAGCATTTCTCTTGCTTCCCTGTGCGTAGGGAAGCTCAGTTTTAGTCACAGTAGCTCCCACAAGTGTCTCCTCTGTGTGTTCCCATTTCCTTAGAAAGAGTGTATTTGCTGGGAGAAAAGTGCATTATTGTGCGCTTTCACCGTTCAGCAAGTACATGTGTAGAAGCACAGCGCTAGCAGAAACGACCGTTTCTCGACGTTTTCTAACTCAGGGAACAAGTTGCACACTTCTGAGATGCATTTGGGCAACTTTGTCAGAAATGAGTTTTTTGCCTAAAGAGACATGCCTATTTGTGCAGTAGTACAGATTCTGAGTATGTAATTGGGCTTGATGAAATCAGCATTTCTCTTGCTTCCCTGTGCGTAGGGAAGCTCAGTTTTAGTCACAGTAGCTCCCACAAGTGTCTCCTCAGTGTGTTCCCATTTCCTTAGAAACAGTGTATTTGCTGGGAGAAAAGTGCATTACTGTGCGCTTTCACCGTTCAGCAAATACATGTGTAGAAGCACAGCGCTAGCAGAAACGAACGTTTCTCGACGTTTTCTAACTCAGGGAACAAGTTGCACACTTCTGAGATGCATTTGGGCAACTTTGTCAAAAAATGAGTTTTTTGCCTACAGATTCATGCCTATTTGCGCAGTAGTACAGATTCTGAGTATGTAACTGGGCTTGATGAAATCAGCATTTCTCTTGCTTCCCTGTGCGTAGGGAAGCTCAGTTTTAGTCCCAGTAGCTCCCACAAGTGTCTCCTCAGTGTGTTCCCATTTCCTTAGAAACAGTGTATTTGCTGGGAGAAAAGTGCATTACTGTGCGCTTTCACCGTTCAGCAAATACATGTGTAGAAGCACAGCGCTAGCAGAATCGAACGTTTCTCGACGTTTTCTAACTCAGGGAACAAGTTGCACACTTCTGAGATGCATTTGGGCAACTTTGTCAGAAATGCGTTTTTTGCCTACAGATTCATGCCTATTTGCGCAGTAGTACAGATTCTGAGTATGTAACTGGGCTGGATGAAATCAGCATTTCTCTTGCTTCCCTGTGCGTAGGGAAGCTCAGTTTTAGTCACAGTAGCTCCCACAAGTGTCTCCTCAGTGTGTTCCCATTTCATTAGAAACAGTGTATTTGCTGGGAGAAAAGTGCATTACTGTGCGCTTTCACCGTTCAGCAAATACATGTGTAGAAGCACAGCGTTAGCAGATATGACCGTTTCTCGACGTTTTCTAACTCAGGGAACAAGTTGCACACTTCTGAGATGCATTTGGGCAACTTTGTCAGAAATGGGTTTTTTGCCTACAGAGACATGCCTATTTGCGCAGTAGTACAGATTCTGAGTATGTAACTGGGCTTGATGAAATCAGCATTTCTCTTGCTTCCCTGTGCGTAGGGAAGCTCAGATTTAGTCACAGTAGCTCCCACAAGTGTCTCCTCTGTGTGTTCCCATTTCCTTAGAAACAGTGTATTTGCTGGGAGAAAAGTGCATTACTGTGCGCTTTCACCGTTCAGCAAGTACATGTGTAGAAGCACAGCACTAGCAGAAACAAACGTTTCTCGACGTTTTCTAACTCATGGAGCAAGTTGCACACTTCTGAGATGCATTTGGGCAACTTTGTCAGAAATGAGTTTTTTGCCTACAGATTCATGCCTATTTGTGCAGTAGTACAGATTCTGAGTATGTAACTGGGCTTGATGAAATCAGCATTTCCCTTGCTTCCCTGTGCGTAGGGAAGCTCAGTTTTAGTCACAGTAGCTCCCACAAGTGTCTCCTCAGTGTGTTCCCATTTCCTTAGAAACAGTGTATTTGCTGGGAGAAAAGTGCATTACTGTGCGCTTTCACCGTTCAGCAAATACATGTGTAGAAGCACAGCGCTAGCAGAAACGACCGTTTCTCGACGTTTTCTAACTCAGGGAACAAGTTGCACACTTCTGAGATGCATTTGGGCAGCTTTGTCAGAAACGAGTTTTTTGCCTACAGAGACATGCCTATTTGCGCAGTAGTACAGATTCTGAGTATGTAACTGGGCTGGATGAAATCAGCATTTCTCTTGCTTCCCTGTGCGTAGGGAAGCTCAGTTTTAGTCACAGTAGCTCCCACAAGTGTCTCCTCAGTGTGTTCCCATTTCCTTAGAAACAGTGTATTTGCTGGGAGAAAAGTGCATTACTGTGCGCTTTCACCGTTCAGCAAATACATGTGTAGAAGCACAGCGCTAGCAGAAACGAAAGTTTCTCGACGTTTTCTAACTCAGGGAACAAGTTGCACACTTCTGAGATGCATTTGGGCAACTTTGTCAGAAATGGGTTTTTTGCCTACAGAGACATGCCTATTTGCGCAGTAGTACAGATTCTGAGTATGTAACTGGGCTTGATGAAATCACCATTTCTCTTGCTTCCCTGTGCGTAGGGAAGCTCAGTTTTAGTCCCAGTAGCTCCCACAAGTGTCTCCTCAGTGTGTTCCCATTTCCTTAGAAACAGTGTATTTGCTGAAAGAAAAGTGCATTACTGTGCGCTTTCACCGTTCAGCAAATACATGTGTAGAAGCACAGCGTTAGCAGATATGACCGTTTCTCGACGTTTTCTAACTCAGGGAACAAGTGGCAAACTTCTGAGATGCATTTGGGCAACTTTGTCAGAAATGAGTTTTTTGCCTACAGAGACATGCCTATTTGCGCAGTAGTATAGATTCTGAGTATGTAACTGGCCTTGATGAAATCAGCATTTCTCTTGCTTCCCTGTGCGTAGGTAAGCTCAGTTTTAGTCACAGTAGCTCCCACAAATGTCTCCTCTGTGTGTTCCCATTTCCTTAGAAACAGTGTATTTGCTGGGAGAAAAGTGCATTACTGTGCGCTTTCACCGTTCAGCAAGTACATGTGTAGAAGCACAGCGCTAGCAGAAACGACCGTTTCTCGACGTTTTCTAACTCAGGGAACAAGTTGCACACTTCTGAGATGCATTTGGGCAACTTTGTCAGAAATGAGTTTTTTGCCTAAAGAGACATGCCTATTTGTGCAGTAGTACAGATTCTGAGTATGTAACTGGGCTTGATGAAATCAGCATTTCTCTTGCTTCCCTGTGCGTAGGGAAGCTCAGTTTTAGTCACAGTAGCTCCCACAAGTGTCTCCTCAGTGTGTTCCCATTTCCTTAGAAACAGTGTATTTGCTGGGAGAAAAGTGCATTACTGTGCGCTTTCACCGTTCAGCAAATACATGTGTAGAAGCACAGCGCTAGCAGAAACGAAAGTTTCTCGACGTTTTCTAACTCAGGGAACAAGTTGCACACTTCTGAGATGCATTTGGGCAACTTTGTCAGAAATGGGTTTTTTGCCTACAGAGACATGCCTATTTGCGCAGTAGTACAGATTCTGAGTATGTAACTGGGCTTGATGAAATCACCATTTCTCTTGCTTCCCTGTGCGTAGGGAAGCTCAGTTTTAGTCCCAGTAGCTCCCACAAGTGTCTCCTCAGTGTGTTCCCATTTCCTTAGAAACAGTGTATTTGCTGAAAGAAAAGTGCATTACTGTGCGCTTTCACCGTTCAGCAAATACATGTGTAGAAGCACAGCGTTAGCAGATATGACCGTTTCTCGACGTTTTCTAACTCAGGGAACAAGTGGCAAACTTCTGAGATGCATTTGGGCAACTTTGTCAGAAATGAGTTTTTTGCCTAAAGAGACATGCCTATTTGTGCAGTAGTACAGATTCTGAGTATGTAACTGGGCTTGATGAAATCAGCATTTCTCTTGCTTCCCTGTGCGTAGGTAAGCTCAGTTTTAGTCACAGTAGCTCCCACAAATGTCTCCTCTGTGTGTTCCCATTTCCTTAGAAACAGTGTATTTGCTGGGAGAAAAGTGCATTACTGTGCGCTTTCACCGTTCAGCAAGTACATGTGTAGAAGCACAGCGCTAGCAGAAACGACCGTTTCTCGACGTTTTCTAACTCAGGGAACAAGTTGCACACTTCTGAGATGCATTTGGGCAACTTTGTCAGAAATGAGTTTTTTGCCTAAAGAGACATGCCTATTTGTGCAGTAGTACAGATTCTGAGTATGTAACTGGGCTTGATGAAATCAGCATTTCTCTTGCTTCCCTGTGCGTAGGGAAGCTCAGTTTTAGTCACAGTAGCTCCCACAAGTGTCTCCTCAGTGTGTTCCCATTTCCTTAGAAACAGTGTATTTGCTGGGAGAAAAGTGCATTACTGTGCGCTTTCACCGTTCAGCAAATACATGTGTAGAAGCACAGCGCTAGCAGAAACGAACGTTTCTCGACGTTTTCTAACTCAGGGAACAAGTTGCACACTTCTGAGATGCATTTGGGCAACTTTGTCAGAAATGAGTTTTTTGCCTACAGAGACATGCCTATTTGCGCAGTAGTACAGATTCTGAGTATGTAACTGGGCTTGATGAAATCAGCATTTCTCTTGCTTCCCTGTTCGTAGGGAAGCTCAGTTTTAGTCACAGTAGCTCCCACAAGTGTCTCCTCAGTGTGTTCCCATTTCCTTAGAAACAGTGTATTTGCTGGGAGAAAAGTGCATTACTGTGCGCTTTCACCGTTCAGCAAATACATGTGTAGAAGCACAGCGCTAGCAGAATCGAACGTTTCTCGACGTTTTCTAACTCAGGGAACAAGTTGCACACTTCTGAGATGCATTTGGGCAACTTTGTCAGAAATGCGTTTTTTGCCTACAGATTCATGCCTATTTGCGCAGTAGTACAGATTCTGAGTATGTAACTGGGCTGGATGAAATCAGCATTTCTCTTGCTTCCCTGTGCGTAGGGAAGCTCAGTTTTAGTCACAGTAGCTCCCACAAGTGTCTCCTCAGTGTGTTCCCATTTCATTAGAAACAGTGTATTTGCTGGGAGAAAAGTGCATTACTGTGCGCTTTCACCGTTCAGCAAATACATGTGTAGAAGCACAGCGTTAGCAGATATGACCGTTTCTCGACGTTTTCTAACTCAGGGAACAAGTTGCACACTTCTGAGATGCATTTGGGCAACTTTGTCAGAAATGGGTTTTTTGCCTACAGAGACATGCCTATTTGCGCAGTAGTACAGATTCTGAGTATGTAACTGGGCTTGATGAAATCAGCATTTCTCTTGCTTCCCTGTGCGTAGGGAAGCTCAGATTTAGTCACAGTAGCTCCCACAAGTGTCTCCTCTGTGTGTTCCCATTTCCTTAGAAACAGTGTATTTGCTGGGAGAAAAGTGCATTACTGTGCGCTTTCACCGTTCAGCAAGTACATGTGTAGAAGCACAGCACTAGCAGAAACAAACGTTTCTCGACGTTTTCTAACTCATGGAGCAAGTTGCACACTTCTGAGATGCATTTGGGCAACTTTGTCAGAAATGAGTTTTTTGCCTACAGATTCATGCCTATTTGTGCAGTAGTACAGATTCTGAGTATGTAACTGGGCTTGATGAAATCAGCATTTCCCTTGCTTCCCTGTGCGTAGGGAAGCTCAGTTTTAGTCACAGTAGCTCCCACAAGTGTCTCCTCAGTGTGTTCCCATTTCCTTAGAAACAGTGTATTTGCTGGGAGAAAAGTGCATTACTGTGCGCTTTCACCGTTCAGCAAATACATGTGTAGAAGCACAGCGCTAGCAGAAACGACCGTTTCTCGACGTTTTCTAACTCAGGGAACAAGTTGCACACTTCTGAGATGCATTTGGGCAGCTTTGTCAGAAACGAGTTTTTTGCCTACAGAGACATGCCTATTTGCGCAGTAGTACAGATTCTGAGTATGTAACTGGGCTGGATGAAATCAGCATTTCTCTTGCTTCCCTGTGCGTAGGGAAGCTCAGTTTTAGTCACAGTAGCTCCCACAAGTGTCTCCTCAGTGTGTTCCCATTTCCTTAGAAACAGTGTATTTGCTGGGAGAAAAGTGCATTACTGTGCGCTTTCACCGTTCAGCAAATACATGTGTAGAAGCACAGCGCTAGCAGAAACGAAAGTTTCTCGACGTTTTCTAACTCAGGGAACAAGTTGCACACTTCTGAGATGCATTTGGGCAACTTTGTCAGAAATGGGTTTTTTGCCTACAGAGACATGCCTATTTGCGCAGTAGTACAGATTCTGAGTATGTAACTGGGCTTGATGAAATCACCATTTCTCTTGCTTCCCTGTGCGTAGGGAAGCTCAGTTTTAGTCCCAGTAGCTCCCACAAGTGTCTCCTCAGTGTGTTCCCATTTCCTTAGAAACAGTGTATTTGCTGAAAGAAAAGTGCATTACTGTGCGCTTTCACCGTTCAGCAAATACATGTGTAGAAGCACAGCGTTAGCAGATATGACCGTTTCTCGACGTTTTCTAACTCAGGGAACAAGTGGCAAACTTCTGAGATGCATTTGGGCAACTTTGTCAGAAATGAGTTTTTTGCCTACAGAGACATGCCTATTTGCGCAGTAGTATAGATTCTGAGTATGTAACTGGCCTTGATGAAATCAGCATTACTCTTGCTTCCCTGTGCGTAGGTAAGCTCAGTTTTAGTCACAGTAGCTCCCACAAATGTCTCCTCTGTGTGTTCCCATTTCCTTAGAAACAGTGTATTTGCTGGGAGAAAAGTGCATTACTGTGCGCTTTCACCGTTCAGCAAGTACATGTGTAGAAGCACAGCGCTAGCAGAAACGACCGTTTCTCGACGTTTTCTAACTCAGGGAACAAGTTGCACACTTCTGAGATGCATTTGGGCAACTTTGTCAGAAATGAGTTTTTTGCCTAAAGAGACATGCCTATTTGTGCAGTAGTACAGATTCTGAGTATGTAACTGGGCTTGATGAAATCAGCATTTCTCTTGCTTCCCTGTGCGTAGGGAAGCTCAGTTTTAGTCACAGTAGCTCCCACAAGTGTCTCCTCAGTGTGTTCCCATTTCCTTAGAAACAGTGTATTTGCTGGGAGAAAAGTGCATTACTGTGCGCTTTCACCGTTCAGCAAATACATGTGTAGAAGCACAGCGCTAGCAGAAACGAAAGTTTCTCGACGTTTTCTAACTCAGGGAACAAGTTGCACACTTCTGAGATGCATTTGGGCAACTTTGTCAGAAATGGGTTTTTTGCCTACAGAGACATGCCTATTTGCGCAGTAGTACAGATTCTGAGTATGTAACTGGGCTTGATGAAATCACCATTTCTCTTGCTTCCCTGTGCGTAGGGAAGCTCAGTTTTAGTCCCAGTAGCTCCCACAAGTGTCTCCTCAGTGTGTTCCCATTTCCTTAGAAACAGTGTATTTGCTGAAAGAAAAGTGCATTACTGTGCGCTTTCACCGTTCAGCAAATACATGTGTAGAAGCACAGCGTTAGCAGATATGACCGTTTCTCGACGTTTTCTAACTCAGGGAACAAGTGGCAAACTTCTGAGATGCATTTGGGCAACTTTGTCAGAAATGAGTTTTTTGCCTACAGAGACATGCCTATTTGCGCAGTAGTATAGATTCTGAGTATGTAACTGGCCTTGATGAAATCAGCATTTCTCTTGCTTCCCTGTGCGTAGGTAAGCTCAGTTTTAGTCACAGTAGCTCCCACAAATGTCTCCTCTGTGTGTTCCCATTTCCTTAGAAACAGTGTATTTGCTGGGAGAAAAGTGCATTACTGTGCGCTTTCACCGTTCAGCAAGTACATGTGTAGAAGCACAGCGCTAGCAGAAACGACCGTTTCTCGACGTTTTCTAACTCAGGGAACAAGTTGCACACTTCTGAGATGCATTTGGGCAACTTTGTCAGAAATGAGTTTTTTGCCTAAAGAGACATGCCTATTTGTGCAGTAGTACAGATTCTGAGTATGTAACTGGGCTTGATGAAATCAGCATTTCTCTTGCTTCCCTGTGCGTAGGGAAGCTCAGTTTTAGTCACAGTAGCTCCCACAAGTGTCTCCTCAGTGTGTTCCCATTTCCTTAGAAACAGTGTATTTGCTGGGAGAAAAGTGCATTACTGTGCGCTTTCACCGTTCAGCAAATACATGTGTAGAAGCACAGCGCTAGCAGAAACGAACGTTTCTCGACGTTTTCTAACTCAGGGAACAAGTTGCACACTTCTGAGATGCATTTGGGCAACTTTGTCAGAAATGAGTTTTTTGCCTACAGAGACATGCCTATTTGCGCAGTAGTACAGATTCTGAGTATGTAACTGGGCTTGATGAAATCAGCATTTCTCTTGCTTCCCTGTGCGTAGGGAAGCTCAGTTTTAGTCACAGTAGCTCCCACAAGT
This sequence comes from Acomys minous, assembly GCF_964271855.1. Classification (NCBI taxonomy): domain Eukaryota; kingdom Metazoa; phylum Chordata; class Mammalia; order Rodentia; family Muridae; genus Acomys; species Acomys minous. Next base: position 172,941 of record NW_028182177.1, read on the forward strand.
GTCTCCTCAGTGTGTTCCCATTTCCTTAGAAACAGTGTATTTGCTGGGAGAAAAGTGCATTACTGTGCGCTTTCACCGTTCAGCAAATACATGTGTAGAAGCACAGCGCTAGCAGAAACGAACGTTTCTCGACATTTTCTAACTCAGGGAACAAGTTGCACACTTCTGAGATGCATTTGGGCAACTTTGTCAGAAATGAGTTTTTTGCCTACAGAGACATGCCTATTTGCGCAGTAGTCCAGATTCTGAGTATGTAACTGGGCTTGATGAAATCAGCATTTCTCTTGCTTCCCTGTGCGTAGGGAAGCTAAGTTTTAGTCTCAGTAGCTCCCACAAATGTCTCCTCAGTGTGTTCCCATTTCCTTAGAAACAGTGTATTTGCTGTGAGAAAAGTGCATTACTGTGCGCTTTCACCGTTCAGCAAATACATGTGTAGAAGCACAGCGCTAGCAGAAACGACCGTTTCTCGACGTTTTCTAACTCAGGGAACAAGTTGCACACTTCTGAGATGCATTTGGGCAACTTTGTCAGAAATGAGTTTTTTGCCTACAGAGACATGCCTATTTGCGCAGTAGTACAGATTCTGAGTATGTAACTGGGCTGGATGAAATCAGCATTTCTCTTGCTTCCCTGTGTGTAGGGAAGCTCAGTTTTAGTCACAGTAGCTCCCACAAGTGTCTCCTCAGTGTGTTCCCATTTCCTTACAAACAGTGTATTTGCTGGGAGAAAAGTGCATTACTGTGCGCTTTCACCGTTCAGCAACTACATGTGTAGAAGAACAGCGCTAGCAGAATCAAACGTTTCTCGACGTTTTCTAACTCAGGGAACAAGTTGCACACTTCTGAGATGCATTTGGCAACTTTGTCAGAAATGAGTTTTTTGCCTACACAGACATGCCTATTTGTGCAGTAGTACAGATTCTGAGTATGTAACTGGGCTGGATGAAATCAGCATTTCTCTTGCTTCCCTGTGCGTAGGGAAGCTCAGTTTTAGTCACAGTAGCTCCCACAAGTGTCTCCTCAGTGTGTTCCCATTTCCTTAGAAACAGTGTATTTGCTGGGAGAAAAGTGCATTACTGTGCGCTTTCACCGTTCAGCAAATACATGTGTAGAAGCACAGCGTTAGCAGATATGACCGTTTCTCGACGTTTTCTAACTCAGGGAACAAGTGGCACACTTCTGAGATGCATTTGGGCAACTTTGTCAGAAATGAGTTTTTTGCCTACAGAGACATGCCTATTTGCGCGGTAGTATAGATTCTGAGTATGTAACTGGGCTTGATGAAATCAGCATTTCTCTTGCTTCCCTGTGCATAGGGAAGCTCAGTTTTAGTCACAGTAGCTCCCACAAGTGTATCCTCTGTGTGTTCCCATTTCCTTAGAAACAGTGTATTTGCTGGGAGAAAAGTGCATTACTGTGCGCTTTCACCGTTCAGCAAATACATGTGTAGAAGCACAGAGCTAGCAGAAAAGACCGTTTCTCGACGTTTTCTAACTCAGAGAACAAGTTGCACACTTCTGAGATGCATTTGGGCAACTTTGTCAGAAATGAGTTTTTTGCCTAAAGAGACATGCCTATTTGCGCAGTAGTACAGATTCTGAGTATGTAACTGGGCTGGATGAAATCAGCATTTCTCTTGCTTCCCTGTGCGTAGGGAAGCTCAGTTTTAGTCACAGTAGCTCCCACAAGTGTCTCCTCAGTGTGTTCCCATTTCCTTAGAAACAGTGTATTTGCTGGGAGAAAAGTGCATTACTGTGCGCTTTCACCGTTCAGCAAATACATGTGTAGAAGCACAGCACTAGCAGAAACGAACGTTTCTCGACGTTTTCTAACTCAGGGAACAAGTTGCACACTTCTGAGATGCATTTGGGCAACTTTGTCAGAAATGGGTTTTTTGCCTACAGAGACATGCCTATTTGCGCAGTAGTACAGATTCTGAGTATGTAACTGGGCTTGATGAAATCACCATTTCTCTTGCTTCCCTGTGCGTAGGGAAGCTCAGTTTTAGTCCCAGTAGCTCCCACAAGTGTCTCCTCAGTGTGTTCCCATTTCCTTAGAAAGAGTGTATTTGCTGGGAGAAAAGTGCATTACTATGCGCTTTCACCGTTCAGCAAATACATGTGTAGAAGCACAGCGTTAGCAGATATGACCGTTTCTCGACGTTTTCTAACTCAGGAAACAAGTGGCACACTTCTTAGATGCATTTGGGCACCTTTGTCAGAAATGAGTTTTTTGCCTACAGAGACATGCCTATTTGCGCAGTAGTATAGATTCTGAGTATGTAACTGGCCTTGATGAAATCAGCATTTCTCTTGCTTCCCTGTGTGTAGGGAAGCTCAGTTTTAGTCACAGTAGCTCCCACAAGTGTCTCCTCAGTGTGTTCCCATTTCCTTAGAAACAGTGTATTTGCTGGGAGAAAAGTGCATTACTGTGCGCTTTCACCGTTCAGCAAATACATGTGTAGAAGCACAGCGCTAGCAGAAACGAACGTTTCTCGACGTTTTCTAACTCAGGGAACAAGTTGCACACTTCTGAGATGCATTTGGGCAACGTTGTCAGAAATGAGTTTTTTGCCTACAGAGACATGCCTATTTGCGCAGTAGTTCAGATTCTGAGTATGTAACTGGGCTGGATGAAATCAGCATTTCTCTTGCTTCCCTGTGCGTAGGGAAGCTCAGTTTTAGTCCCAGTAGCTCCCACAAGTGTCTCCTCAGTGTGTTCCCATTTCCTTAGAAACAGTGTATTTGCTGGGAGAAAAGTGCATTACTGTGCGCTTTCACCGTTCAGCAAATACATGTGTAGAAGCACAGCGCGAGCAGAAACGACCGTTTCTCGACGTTTTCTAACTCAGGGAACAAGTTGCACACTTCTGAGATGCATTTGGGCAACTTTGTCAGAAATGAGTTTTTTGCCTAAAGAGACATGCCTATTTGCGCAGTAGTACAGATTCTGAGTATGTAACTGGGCTTGATGAAATCAGCATTTCTCTTGCTTCCCTGTGCGTAGGGAAGCTCAGTTTTAGTCACAGTAGCTCCCACAAGTGTCTCCTCAGTGTGTTCCCATTTCCTTAGAATCAGTGTATTTGCTGGGAGAAAAGTGCATTACTGTGCGCTTTCACCGTTCAGCAAATACATGTGTAGAAGCACAGCGTTAGCAGATATGACCGTTTCTCGACGTTTTCTAACTCAGGGAACAAGTTGCACACTTCTGAGATGCATTTGGGCAACTTTGTCAGAAATGAGTTTTTTGCCTACAAAGACATGCCTATTTGCGCAGTAGTACAGATTCTGAGTATGTAACTGGGCTTGATGAAATCAGCATTTCTCTTGCTTCCCTGTGCGTAGGGAAGCTCAGTTTTAGTCACAGTAGCTCCCACAAGTGTCTCCTCAGTGTGTTCCCATTTCCTTAGAAACAGTGTATTTGCTGGGAGAAAAGTGCATTACTGTGCGCTTTCACCGTTCAGCAAATACATGTGTAGAAGCACAGCGCTAGCAGAAACGAACGTTTCTCGACGTTTTCTAACTCAGGGAACAAGTTGCACACTTCTGAGATGCATTTGGGCAACTTTGTCAGAAATGGGTTTTTTGCCTACAGAGACATGCCTATTTGCGCAGTAGTACAGATTCTGAGTATGTAACTGGGCTTGATGAAATCACCATTTCTCTTGCTTCCCTGTGCGTAAGGAAGCTCAGTTTTAGTCACAGTAGCTCCCACAAGTGTCTCCTCAGTGTGTTCCCATTTCCTTAGAAACAGTGTATTTGCTGGGAGAAAAGTGCATTACTGTGCTCTTTCACCGTTCAGCAAATACATGTGTAGAAGCACAGCGCTAGCAGAAACGAACGTTTCTCGACATTTTCTAACTCAGGGAACAAGTTGCACACTTCTGAGATGCATTTGGGCAACTTTGTCAGAAATGAGTTTTTTGCCTACAGAGACATGCCTATTTGCGCAGTAGTCCAGATTCTGAGTATGTAACTGGGCTTGATGAAATCAGCATTTCTCTTGCTTCCCTGTGCGTAGGGAAGCTCAGTTTTAGTCACAGTAGCTCCCACAAGTGTCTCCTCAGTGTGTTCCCATTTCCTTAGAAACAGTGTATTTGCTGGGAGAAAAGTGCATTACTGTGCGCTTTCACCGTTCAGCAAATACATGTGTAGAAGCACAGCGCTAGCAGAAACGACCGTTTCTCGATGTTTTCTAACTCAGGGAACAAGTTGCACACTTCTGAGATGCATTTGGGCAACTTTGTCAGAAATGAGTTTTTTGCCTACAGAGACATGCCTATTTGCGCAGTAGTACAGATTCTGAGTATGTAACTGGGCTTGATGAAATCAGCATTTCTCTTGCTTCCCTGTGCGTAGGGAAGCTCAGTTTTAGTCACAGTAGCTCCCACAAGTGTCTCCTCAGTGTGTTCCCATTTCCTTAGAAACAGTGTATTTGCTGGGAGAAAAGTGCATTACTGTGCGCTTTCACCGTTCAGCAAATACATGTGTAGAAGCACAGCGCTAGCAGAAACGAACGTTTCTCGACGTTTTCTAACTCAGGGAACAAGTTGCACACTTCTGAGATGCATTTGGGCAACTTTGTCAGAAATGAGTTTTTTGCCTACAGAGACATGCCTATTTGCGCAGTAGTCCAGATTCTGAGTATGTAACTGGGCTTGATGAAATCAGCATTTCTCTTGCTTCCCTGTGCGTAGGGAAGCTCAGTTTTAGTCACAGTAGCTCCCACAAGTGTCTCCTCAGTGTGTTCCCATTTCCTTAGAAACAGTGTATTTGCTGGGAGAAAAGTGCATTACTGTGCGCTTTCACCGTTCAGCAAATACATGTGTAGAAGCACAGCGCTAGCAGAAACGACCGTTTCTCGATGTTTTCTAACTCAGGGAACAAGTTGCACACTTCTGAGATGCATTTGGGCAACTTTGTCAGAAATGAGTTTTTTGCCTACAGAGACATGCCTATTTGCGCAGTAGTACAGATTCTGAGTATGTAACTGGGCTTGATGAAATCAGCATTTCTCTTGCTTCCCTGTGCGTAGGGAAGCTCAGTTTTAGTCACAGTAGCTCCCACAAGTGTCTCCTCAGTGTGTTCCCATTTCCTTAGAAACAGTGTATTTGCTGGGAGAAAAGTGCATTACTGTGCGCTTTCACCGTTCAGCAAATACATGTGTAGAAGCACAGCGCTAGCAGAAACGAACGTTTCTCGACGTTTTCTAACTCAGGGAACAAGTTGCACACTTCTGAGATGCATTTGGGCAACTTTGTCAGAAATGAGTTTTTTGCCTACAGAGACATGCCTATTTGCGCAGTAGTACAGATTCTGAATATGTACCTGGGCTTGATGAAATCAGCATTTCTCTTGCTTCCCTGTGCGTAGGGAAGCTCAGTTTTAGTCACAGTAGCTCCCACAAGTGTCTCCTCAGTGTGTTCCCATTTCCTTAGAAACAGTGTATTTGCTGGGAGAAAAGTGCATGACTGTGCGCTTTCACCGTTCAGCAAATACATGTGTAGAAGCACAGCGTTAGCAGATATGACCGTTTCTCGACGTTTTCTACCTCAGGGAACAAGTGGCACACTTCTTAGATGCATTTGGGCAACTTTGTCAGAAATGAGTTTTTTGCCTACAGAGACATGCCTATTTGCGCAGTAGTACAGATTCTGAGTATGTAACTGGGTTGGATGAAATCAGCATTTTTCTTGCTTCCCTGTGCGTAGGGAAGCTCAGTTTTAGTCACAGTAGCTCCCACAAGTGTCTCCTCAGTGTGTTCCCATTTCCTTAGAAACAGTGTATTTGCTGGGAGAAAAGTGCATTACTGTGCGCTTTCACCGTTCAGCAAATACATGTGTAGAAGCACAGCGCTAGCAGAAACGACCGTTTCTCGACGTTTTCTAACTCAGGGAACAAGTGGCACACTTCTGAGATGCATTTGGGCAACTTTGTCAGAAATGAGTTTTTTGCGTACAGAGACATGCCTATTTGCGAAGTAGTACAGATTCTGAGTATGTAACTGGGCTTGATGAAATCAGCATTTCTCTTGCTTCCTTGTGCGTAGGGAAGCTCAGTTTTAGTCACAGTAGCTCCCACAAGTGTCTCCTCAGTGTGTTCCCATTTCCTTAGAAACAGTGTATTTGCTGGGAGAAAAGTGCATTACTGTGCGCTTTCACCGTTCAGCAAATACATGTGTAGAAGCACAGCGCTAGCAGAAACGACCGTTTCTCGACGTTTTCTAACTCAGGGAACAAGTTGCACACTTCTGAGATGCATTTGGGTAACTTTCTCAAAAATGATTTTTTTGTCTACAGAGACATGCCTATTTGCGCAGTAGTACAGATTCTGAGTATGTAACTGGGCTTGATGAAATCAGCATTTCTCTTGCTTCCCTGTGCGTAGGGAAGCCCAGTTTTAGTCACAGTAGCTCCCACAAGTGTCTCCTCAGTGTGTTCCCATTTCCTTAGAAACAGTGTATTTGCTGGGAGAAAAGTGCATTACTGTGCGCTTTCACCGTTCAGCAAAGACATGTGTAGAAGCACAGCGCTAGCAGAAACGAACGTTTCTCGACGTATTCTAACTCAGGGAACAAGTTGCACACTTCTGAGATGCATTTGGGCAACTTTGTCAGAAATGAGTTTTTTGCCTAAAGAGACATGCCTATTTGCGCAGTAGTACAGATTCTGAGTATGTAACTGGGCTTGATGAAATCAGCATTTCTCTTGCTTCCCTGTGCGTAGGGAAGCTCAGTTTTAGTCACAGTAGCTCCCACAAGTGTCTCCTCAGTGTGTTCCCATTTCCTTAGAAACAGTGTATTTGCTGGGAGAAAAGTGCATTACTGTGCGCTTTCACCGTTCAGCAAATACATGTGTAGAAGCACAGCGCTAGCAGAAACGACCGTTTCTCGACGTTTTCTATCTCAGGGAACAAGTTGCACACTTCTGAGATGCATTTGGGCAACTTTGTCAGAAATGAGTTTTTTGCCTACAGAGACATGCCTATTTGCGCAGTAGTCCAGATTCTGAGTATGTAACTGGGCTTGATGAAATCAGCATTTCTCTTGCTTCCCTGTGCGTAGGGAAGCTCAGTTTTAGTCACAGTAGCTCCCACAAGTGTCTCCTCAGTGTGTTCCCAGTTCCTTAGAAACAGTGTATTTGCTGGGAGAAAAGTGCATTACTCTGCGCTTTCACCGTTCAGCAAATACATGTGTAGAAGCACAGCGCTAGCAGAAACGACCGTTTCTCGACGTTTTCTAACTCAGGGAACAAGTTGCACACTTCTGAGAGGCATTTGGGCAACTTTGTCAGAAATGAGTTTTTTGCCTACAGAGACATGCCTATTTGCGCAGTAGTACAGATTCTGAGTATGTAACTGGGCTTGATGAAATCAGCATTTCTCTTGCTTCCCTGTGCGTAGGGAAGCTCAGTTTTAGTCACAGTAGCTCCCACAAGTGTCTCCTCAGTGTGTTCCCATTTCCTTAGAAACAGTGTATTTGCTGGGAGAAAAGTGCATTACTGTGCGCTTTCACCGTTCAGCAAGTATATGTGTAGAAGCACAGCGCTAGCAGAAAAGACCGTTTCTCGACGTTTTCTAACTCAGGGAACAAGTTGCACACTTCTGAGATGCATTTGAGCATCTTTGTCAGAAATGAGTTTTTTGCCTACAGAGACATGCCTATTTGCGCAGTAGTACAGATTCTGAGTATGTAACTGGGCTGGATGAAATCAGCATTTCTCTTGCTTCCCTGTTCGTAGGGAAGCTCAGTTTTAGTCACAGTAGCTCCCACTAGTGTCTCCTCAGTGTGTTCCCATTTCCTTAGAAACAGTGTATTTGCTGCGGGAAAAGTGCATTACTGTGCGCTTTCACCGTTCAGCAAATACATGTGTAGAAGCACAGCGCTAGCAGATACGACCGTTTCCCGACGTTTTCTAACTCAGGGAACAAGTTGCACATTTCTGAGATGCATTTGGGCAACTTTGTCAGAAATGAGTTTTTTGCCTAAAGAGACATGCCTATTTGCGCAGTAGTACAGATTCTGAGTATGTAACTGGGCTTGATGAAATCAGTATTTCTCTTGCTTCCCTGTGCGTAGGGAAGCTCAGTTTTAGTCACAGTAGCTCCCACAAGTGTCTCCTCAGTGTGTTCCCATTTCCTTAGAAACAGTGTATTTGCTGGGAGAAAAGTACATTACTGTGCGCTTTCACCGTTCAGCAAATACATGTGTAGAAGCACAGCGCTAGCAGAAACGACCGTTTCTCGACGTTTTCTAACTCAGGGAACAAGTTGCACACTTCTGAGATGCATTTGGGCAACTTTGTCAGAAATGAGTTTTTTGCCTACAGATTCATGCCTATTTGCGCAGTAGTACAGATTCTGAGTATGTAACTGGGCTTGATGAAATCAGCATTTCTCTTGCTTCCCTGTGCGTAGGGAAGCTCAGTTTTAGTCACAGTAGCTCCCACAAGTGTCTCCTAAGTGTGTTCCCATTTCCTTAGAAACAGTGTATTTGCTGGGAGAAAAGTGCATTACTGTGCGCTTTCACCGTTCAGCAAATACATGTGTAGAAGCACAGCGTTAGCAGATATGACCGTTTCTCGACGTTTTCTAACTCAGGGAACAAGTTGCACACTTCTGAGATGCATTTGGGCAACTTTGTCAGAAATGAGTTTTTTGCCTACAGAGACATGCCTATTTGCGCAGTAGTACAGATTCTGAGTATGTAACTGTGCTGGATGAAATCAGCATTTCTCTTGCTTCCCTGTGCGTAGGGAAGCTCAGTTTTAGTCACAGTAGCTCCCACAAGTGTCTCCTCAGTGTGTTCCCATTTCCTTAGAAACAGTGTATTTGCTGGGAGAAAAGTGCATTACTGTGAGCTTTCACAGTTCAGCAAATACATGTGTAGATGCACGGCGCTGGCAGATACGACCGTTTCTCGACGTTTTCTAACTCAGGGAACAAGTTGCACACTTCTGAGATGCATTTGGGCAACTTTGTCAGAAATGAGTTTTTTGCCTACAGAGACATGCCTATTTGCGCAGTAGTACAGATTCTGAGTATGTAACTGGGCTTGATGAAATCAGCATTTCTCTTTCTTCCCTGTGCGTAGGGAAGCCCAGTTTTAGTCACAGTAGCTCCCACAAGTGTCTCCTCAGTGTGTTCCCATTTCCTTAGAAACAGTGTATTTGCTGGGAGAAAAGTGCATTACTGTGCGCTTTCACCGTTCAGCAAAGACATGTGTAGAAGCACAGCGCTAGCAGAAACGAACGTTTCTCAACGTATTCTAACTCAGGGAACAAGTTGCACACTTCTGAGATGCATTTGGGCAACTTTGTCAGAAATGAGTTTTTTGCCTACAGAGACATGCCTATTTGCGCAGTAGTACAGATTCTGAGTATGTAACTGGGCTTGATGAAATCAGTATTTCTCTTGCTTCCCTGTGCGTAGGGAAGCTCAGTTTTAGTCACAGTAGCTCCCACAAGTGTCTCCTCAGTGTGTTCCCATTTCCTTAGAAACAGTGTATTTGCTGGGAGAAAAGTACATTACTGTGCGCTTTCACCGTTCAGCAAATACATGTGTAGAAGCACAGCGCTAGCAGAAACGACCGTTTCTCGACGTTTTCTAACTCAGGGAACAAGTTGCACACTTCTGAGATGCATTTGGGCAACTTTGTCAGAAATGAGTTTTTTGCCTACAGATTCATGCCTATTTGCGCAGTAGTACAGATTCTGAGTATGTAACTGGGCTTGATGAAATCAGCATTTCTCTTGCTTCCCTGTGCGTAGGGAAGCTCAGTTTTAGTCACAGTAGCTCCCACAAGTGTCTCCTAAGTGTGTTCCCATTTCCTTAGAAACAGTGTATTTGCTGGGAGAAAAGTGCATTACTGTGCGCTTTCACCGTTCAGCAAATACATGTGTAGAAGCACAGCGTTAGCAGATATGACCGTTTCTCGACGTTTTCTAACTCAGGGAACAAGTTGCACACTTCTGAGATGCATTTGGGCAACTTTGTCAGAAATGAGTTTTTTGCCTACAGAGACATGCCTATTTGCGCAGTAGTACAGATTCTGAGTATGTAACTGTGCTGGATGAAATCAGCATTTCTCTTGCTTCCCTGTGCGTAGGGAAGCTCAGTTTTAGTCACAGTAGCTCCCACAAGTGTCTCCTCAGTGTGTTCCCATTTCCTTAGAAACAGTGTATTTGCTGGGAGAAAAGTGCATTACTGTGAGCTTTCACAGTTCAGCAAATACATGTGTAGATGCACGGCGCTGGCAGATACGACCGTTTCTCGACGTTTTCTAACTCAGGGAACAAGTTGCACACTTCTGAGATGCATTTGGGCAACTTTGTCAGAAATGAGTTTTTTGCCTACAGAGACATGCCTATTTGCGCAGTAGTACAGATTCTGAGTATGTAACTGGGCTTGATGAAATCAGCATTTCTCTTTCTTCCCTGTGCGTAGGGAAGCCCAGTTTTAGTCACAGTAGCTCCCACAAGTGTCTCCTCAGTGTGTTCCCATTTCCTTAGAAACAGTGTATTTGCTGGGAGAAAAGTGCATTACTGTGCGCTTTCACCGTTCAGCAAAGACATGTGTAGAAGCACAGCGCTAGCAGAAACGAACGTTTCTCAACGTATTCTAACTCAGGGAACAAGTTGCACACTTCTGAGATGCATTTGGGCAACTTTGTCAGAAATGAGTTTTTTGCCTACAGAGACATGCCTATTTGCGCAGTAGTACAGATTCTGAGTATGTAACTGGGCTTGATGAAATCAGCATTTCTCTTGCTTCCCTGTGTGTAGGGAAGCTCAGTTTTAGTCACAGTAGCTCCCACAAGTGTCTCCTCAGTGTGTTCCCATTTCCTTAGAAACAGTGTATTTGCTGGGAGAAAAGTGCATTACTGTGCGCTTTCACCGTTCAGCAAATACATGTGTAGAAGCACAGCGCTAGCAGAAACGAACGTTTCTCGACGTTTTCTATCTCAGGGAACAAGTTGCACACTTCTGAGATGCATTTGGGCAACTTTGTCAGAAATGAGTTTTTTCCCTACAGAGACATGCCTATTTGCGCAGTAGTCCAGATTCTGAGTATGTAACTGGGCTTGATGAAATCAGCATTTCTCTTGCTTCCCTGTGCGTAGGGAAGCTCAGTTTTAGTCACAGTAGCTCCCACAAGTGTCTCCTCAGTGTGTTCCCAGTTCCTTAGAAACAGTGTATTTGCTGGGAGAAAAGTGCATTACTGTTCGCTTTCACCGTTCAGCAAATACATGTGTAGAAGCACAGCGCTAGCAGAAACGACTGTTTCTCAACGTTTTCTAACTCAGGGAACAAGTTGCACACTTCTGAGATGCATTTGGGCAACTTTGTCAGAAATGAGTTTTTTGCCTAAAGAGACATGCCTATTTGCGCAGTAGTACAGATTCTGAGTATGTAACTGGGCTTGATGAAATCAGCATTTCTCTTGCTTCCCTGTGCGTAGAGAAGCTCAGTTTTAGTCACAGTAGCTCCCACAAGTGTCTCCTCTGTGTGTTCCCATTTCCTTAGAAACAGTGTATTTGCTGGGAGAAAAGTGCATTACTGTGCGCTTTCACCGTTCAGCAAGTATATGTGTAGAAGCACAGCGCTACCAGAAAAGACCGTTTCTCGACGTTTTCTAACTCAGGGAACAAGTTGCACACTTCTGAGATGCATTTGGGCATCTTTGTCAGAAATGAGTTTTTTGCCTACAGAGACATGCCTATTTGCGCAGTAGTACAGATTCTGAGTATGTAACTGGGCTGGATGAAATCAGCATTTCTCTTGCTTCCCTGTTCGTAGGGAAGCTCAGTTTTAGTCACAGTAGCTCCCACTAGTGTCTCCTCAGTGTGTTCCCATTTCCTTAGAAACAGTGTATTTGCTGCGAGAAAAGTGCATTACTGTGCGCTTTCACCGTTCAGCAAATACATGTGTAGAAGCACAGCGCTAGCAGATACGACCGTTTCTCGACGTTTTCTAACTCAGGGAACAAGTTGCACACTTCTGAGATGCATTTGGCCAACTTTGTCAGAAATGAGTTTTTTGCCTACAGAGACATGCCTATTTGTGCAGTAGTACTGATTCTGAGTATGTAACTGGGCTTGATGAAATCAGCATTTCTCTTGTTACCCTGTGCGTAGGTAAGCTCAGTTTTAGTCACAGTAGCTCCCACAAGTGTCTCCTCAGTGTGTTCCCATTTCCTTAGAAACAGTGTATTTGCTGGGAGAAAAGTGCATTACTGTGAGCTTTCACAGTTCAGCAAATACATGTGTAGATGCACGGCGCTAGCAGATACGACCGTTTCTCAACGTTTTCTAACCCAGGGAACAAGTTGCACACTTCTGAGATGCATTTGGGCAACTTTGTCAGAAATGAGTTTTTTGCCTACAGAGACATGCCTATTTGCGCAGTAGTACAGATTCTGAGTATGTAACTGGGCTTGATGAAATCAGCATTTCTCTTGCTTCCCTGTGCGTAGGGAAGCTCAGTTTTAGTCACAGTAGCTCCCACAAGTGTCTCCTCAGTGTGTTCCCATTTCCTTAGAAACAGTGTATTTGCTGGGAGAAAAGTGCATTACTGTGCGCTTTCACCGTTCAGCAAATGCATGTGTAGAAGCACAGCGCTAGCTGAAACGAACGTTTCTCGACGTTTTCTAACTCAGGGAACAAGTTGCACACTTCTGAGATGCATTTGGGCAACTTTGTCAGAAATGAGTTTTTTGCCTACAGAGACATGCCTATTTGCGCAGTAGTACAGATTCTGAGTATGTAACTGGGCTTGATGAAATCAGCATTTCTCTTGCTTCCCTGTGCGTAGGGAAGCTTAGTTTGAGTCACAGTAGCTTCCACAAGTGTCTCCTCAGTGTGTTCCCATATCCTTAGAAACAGTGTATTTGCTGGGAGAAAAGTGCATTACTGTGCGCTTTCACCGTTCAGCAAATACATGTGTAGAAGCACAGCGCTAGCAGAAACGAACGTTTCTCGACGTTTTCTAACTCAGGGAACAAGTTGCACACTTCTGAGATGCATTTGGGCAACTTTGTCAGAAATGAGTTTTTTGCCTAAAGAGACATTCCTATTTGCGCAGTAGTACAGATTCTGAGTATGTAACTGGGCTTGATGAAATCAGCATTCTCTTTCTTCCCTATGCGTAGGGAAGCTCAGTTTTAGTCACAGTAGCTCCCACAAGTGTCTCCTCAGTGTGTTCCCATTTCATTAGAAACAGTGTATTTGCTGGGAGAAAAGTGCATTACTGTGCGCTTTCACCGATCAGCAAATACATGTGTAGAAGCACAGCGCTAGCTGAAAGGACCGTTTCTCGACGTTTTCTATCTCAGGGAACAAGTTGCACACTTCTGAGATGCATTTGGGCAACTTTGTCAAAAATGAGTTTTTTGCCTACAGAGACATGCCTATTTGCGCAGTAGTACAGATTCTGAGTATGTAACTGGGCTGGATGAAATCAGCATTTCTCTTGCTTCCCTGTGCGTAGGGAAGCTCAGTTTTAGTCACAGTAGCTCCCACAAGTGTCTCCTCAGTGTGTTCCCATTTCCTCAGAAACAGTGTATTTGCTGGGAGAAAAGTGCATTACTGTGCGCTTTCACCGTTCAGCAAATACATGTGTAGAAGCACAGCGCTAGCAGAAACGAACGTTTCTCGATGTTTTCTAACTCAGGGAACAAGTTGCACACTTCTGAGATGCATTTGGGTAACTTTCTCAAAAATGAGTTTTTTGCCTACAGAGACATGCCTATTTGCGCAGTAGTAGAGATTCTGAGTATGTAACTGGGCTAGATGAAATCAGCATTTCTCTTGATTCCCTGTGCGTAGGGAAGCTCAGTTTTAGTCACAGTAGCTCCCACAAGTGTCTCCTCAGTGTGTTCCCAGTTCCTTAGAAACAGTGTATTTGTTGGGAGAAAAAGGCATTACTGTGCGCTTTCACCATTCAGCAAATACATGTGTAGAAGCACAGCGCTAGCTGAAACGAACGTTTCTCGACGTTTTCTAACTCAGGGAACAAGTTGCACACTTCTGAGATGCATTTGGGCAACTTTGTCAGAAATGAGTTTTTTGCCTACAGAGACATGCCTATTTGCGCAGTAGTACAGATTCTGAGTATGTAACTGTGTTTGATGAAATCAGCATTTCTCTTGCTTCCCTGTGCGTAGGGAAGCTCAGTTTGAGTCACAGTAGCTTCCACAAGTGTCTCCTCAGTGTGTTCCCATTTCCTTAGAAACAGTGTATTTGCTGGGAGAAAAGTGCATTACTGTGCGCTTTCACCGTTCAGCAAATACATGTGTAGAAGCACAGCGCTAGCAGAAACGAACGTTTCTCGACGTTTTCTAACTCAGGGAACAAGTTGCACACTTCTGAGATGCATTTGGGCAACTTTGTCAGAAATGAGTTTTTTGCCTAAAGAGACATTCCTATTTGCGCAGTAGTACAGATTCTGAGTATGTAACTGGGCTTGAGGAAATCAGCATTCTCTTTCTTCCCTATGCGTAGGGAAGCTCAGTTTTAGTCACAGTAGCTCCCACAAGTGTCTCCTCAGTGTGTTCCCATTTCATTAGTAACAGTGTATTTGCTGGGAGAAAAGTGCATTACTGTGCGCTTTCACCGATCAGCAAATACATGTGTAGAAGCACAGCGCTAGCTGGAACGACCGTTTCTCGACGTTTTCTAACTCAGGGAACAAGTGGCACACTTCTGAGATGCATTTGGGCAACTTTGTCAGAAATGAGTTTTTTGCCTACAGAGACATGCCTATTTGCACAGTAGTACAGATTCTGAGTATGTAACTGGGCTTGATGAAATCAGCATTTCTCTTGCTTCCCTGTGCGTAGGGAAGCTCACTTTTAGTCACAGTAGCTCCCACAAGTGTCTCCTCAGTGTGTTCCCATTTCCTTAGAAACAGTGTATTTGCTGGGAGAAAAGTGCATTACTGTGCACTTTCACCGTTCAGCAAATACATGTGTAGAAGCACAGCGCTAGCAGAAACGAACGTTTCTCGATGTTTTCTAACTCAGGGAACAAGTTGCACACTTCTGAGATGCATTTGGGCAACGTTGTCAGAAATGAGTTTTTTGCCTACAGAGACATGCCTATTTGCGCAGTAGTACAGATTCTGAGTATGTAACTGGGCTTGATGAAATCAGCATTTCTCTTGCTTCCCTGTGCGTAGGGAAGCTCAGTTTTAGTCACAGTAGCTCCCACAAGTGTCTCCTCAGTGTGTTCCCATTTCCTTAGAAACAGTGTATTTGCTGGGAGAAAAGTGCATTACTGTGCGCTTTCACCGTTCAGCAAATACATGTGTAGAAGCACAGCGCTAGCAGAAACGAACGTTTCTCGACGTTTTCTAACTCAGGGAACAAGTTGCACACTTCTGAGATGCATTTCGGCAACTTTGTCAGAAATGAGTTTTTTGCCTACAGAAACATGCCTATTTGCGCAGTAGTACAGATTCTGAGTAGGTAACTGGGCTTGATGTAATCAGCATTCTCTTGCTTCCCTGTGCGTAGGGAAGCTCAGTTTTAGTCACAGTAGCTCCCACAAGTGTCTCCTTAGTGTGTTCCCATTTCCTTAGAAACAGTGTATTTGCTGGGAGAAAAGTGCATTACTGTGCGCTTTCACCGTTCAGCAAATACATGTGTAGAAGCACAGCGCTAGCAGAAACGACCGTTTCTCGACGTTTTCTAACTCAGGGAACAAGTTGCACACTTCTGAGATGCATTTGGGTAACTTTCTCAAAAATGAGTTTTTTGCCTACAGAGACATGCCTATTTGCGCAGTAGTACAGATTCTGAGTATGTAACTGGGCTTGATTAAATCAGCATTTCTCTCGCTTCCCTGTGCGTATGGAAGCTCAGTTTTAGTCACAGTAGCTCCCACAAGTGTCTCCTCAGTGTGTTCCCATTTCCTTAGAAACAGTGTATTTGCTGGGAGAAAAGTGCATTACTGTGCACTTTCACCGTTCAGCAAATACATGTGTAGAAGCACAGCGCTAGCAGAAACGACCGTTTCTCGACGTTTTCTAACTCAGGGAACAAGTGGCACACTTCTGAGATGCATTTGGTAAACTTTGACAGAAATGGGTTTTTTGCCTACAGAGACGTGCCTATTTGCGCAGTAGTACAGATTCTGAGTATGTAACTGGGCTTGATGAAATCAGCATTTCTCTTGCTTCCCTGTGCGTAGGGAAGCTCAGTTTTAGTCACAGTAGCTCCCACAAGTGTCTCCTCAGTGTGTTCCCATTTCCTTAGAAACAATGTATTTGCTGGGAGAAAAGTGCATTACTGTGCGCTTTCACCGTTCAGCAAATACATGTGTAGAAGCACAGCGCTAGCAGAAACGAACGTTTCTCGACGTTTTCTAACTCAGGGAACAAGTTGCACACTTCTGAGATGCATTTGGGCAACTTTGTCAGAAATGAGTTTTTTGCCTACAGAAACATGCCTATTTGCGCAGTAGTACAGATTCTGAGTAGGTAACTGGGCTTGATGTAATCAGCATTCTCTTGCTTCCCTGTGCGTAAGGAAGCTCAGTTTTAGTCACAGTAGCTCCCACAAGTGTCTCCTCAGTGTGTTCCCATTTCCTTAGAAACAGTGTATTTGCTGGGAGAAAAGTGCATTACTGTGCGCTTTCACCGTTCAGCAAATACATGTGTAGAAGCAGAGCGCTAGCAGAAACGACCGTTTCTCGACGTTTTCTAACTCAGGGAACAAGTTGCACACTTCTGAGATGCATTTGGGCAACTTTGTCAGAAATGAGTTTTTTGGCTACAGAGACATGCCTATTTGCGCAGTAGTACAGATTCTGAGTATGTAACTGGGCTTGATGAAATCAGCATTTCTCTTTCTTCCCTGTGCGTAGGGAAGCTCAGTTTTAGTCACAGTAGCTCCCACAAGTGTCTCCTTAGTGTGTTCCCATTTCCTTAGAAACAGTGTATTTGCTGGGAGAAAAGTGCATTACTGTGTGCTTTCACCGTTCAGCAAATACATGTGTAGAAGCACAGCGCTAGCAGAAACGACCGTTTCTCGACGTTTTCTAACTCAGGGAACAAGTTGCACACTTCTGAGATGCATTTGGGTAACTTTCTCAAAAATGAGTTTTTTGCCTACAGAGACATGCCTATTTGCGCAGTAGTACAGATTCTGAGTATGTAACTGGGCTTGATTAAATCAGCATTTCTCTCGCTTCCCTGTGCGTATGGAAGCTCAGTTTTAGTCACAGTAGCTCCCACAAGTGTCTCCTCAGTGTGTTCCCATTTCCTTAGAAACAGTGTATTTGCTGGGAGAAAAGTGCATTACTGTGCACATTCACCGTTCAGCAAATACATGTGTAGAAGCACAGCGCTAGCAGAAACGACCGTTTCTCGACGTTTTCTAACTCAGGGAACAAGTGGCACACTTCTGAGATGCATTTGGTAAACTTTGACAGAAATGGGTTTTTTGCCTACAGAGACGTGCCTATTTGCGCAGTAGTACAGATTCTGAGTATGTAACTGGGCTTGATGAAATCAGCATTTCTCTTGCTTCCCTGTGCGTAGGGAAGCTCAGTTTTAGTCACAGTAGCTCCCACAAGTGTCTCCTCAGTGTGTTCCCATTTCCTTAGAAACAATGTATTTGCTGGGAGAAAAGTGCATTACTGTGCGCTTTCACCGTTCAGCAAATACATGTGTAGAAGCACAGCGCTAGCAGAAACGAACGTTTCTCGACGTTTTCTAACTCAGGGAACAAGTTGCACACTTCTGAGATGCATTTGGGCAACTTTGTCAGAAATGAGTTTTTTGCCTACAGAAACATGCCTATTTGCGCAGTAGTACAGATTCTGAGTAGGTAACTGGGCTTGATGTAATCAGCATTCTCTTGCTTCCCTGTGCGTAAGGAAGCTCAGTTTTAGTCACAGTAGCTCCCACAAGTGTCTCCTCAGTGTGTTCCCATTTCCTTAGAAACAGTGTATTTGCTGGGAGAAAAGTGCATTACTGTGCGCTTTCACCGTTCAGCAAATACATGTGTAGAAGCAGAGCGCTAGCAGAAACGACCGTTTCTCGACGTTTTCTAACTCAGGGAACAAGTTGCACACTTCTGAGATGCATTTGGGCAACTTTGTCAGAAATGAGTTTTTTGGCTACAGAGACATGCCTATTTGCGCAGTAGTACAGATTCTGAGTATGTAACTGGGCTTGATGAAATCAGCATTTCTCTTTCTTCCCTGTGCGTAGGGAAGCTCAGTTTTAGTCACAGTAGCTCCCACAAGTGTCTCCTTAGTGTGTTCCCATTTCCTTAGAAACAGTGTATTTGCTGGGAGAAAAGTGCATTACTGTGTGCTTTCACCGTTCAGCAAATACATGTGTAGAAGCACAGCGCTAGCAGAAACGACCGTTTCTCGACGTTTTCTAACTCAGGGAACAAGTTGCACACTTCTGAGATGCATTTGGGTAACTTTCTCAAAAATGAGTTTTTTGCCTACAGAGACATGCCTATTTGCGCAGTAGTACAGATTCTGAGTATGTAACTGGGCTTGATTAAATCAGCATTTCTCTCGCTTCCCTGTGCGTATGGAAGCTCAGTTTTAGTCACAGTAGCTCCCACAAGTGTCTCCTCAGTGTGTTCCCATTTCCTTAGAAACAGTGTATTTGTTGGGAGAAAAGTGCATTACTGTGCGCTTTCACCGTTCAGCAAATACATGTGTAGAAGCACAACGCTAGCTGAAACGACCGTTTGTCGACGTTTTCTAACTCAGGAAACAAGTTGCACACTTCTGAGATGCATTTGGGTAACTTTCTCAAAAATGAGTTTTTTGCCTACAGAGACTAGCCTATTTGCGCAGTAGTACAGATTCTGAGTATGTAACTGGGCTTGATGAAATCAGCATTTCTCTTGCTTCCCTGTGCGTAGGGAAGCTCACTTTTAGTCACAGTAGCTCCCACAAGTGTCTCCTCAGTGTGCTTCCAGGCTTTAGAAACAGTGTATTTGCTGGGAGAAAAGTGCATTACTGTGCGCTTTCACCGTTCAGCAAATACATGTGTAGAAGCACAGCGCTAGCAGAAACGAACATTTCTCGATGTTTTCTAACTCAGGGAACAAGTTGCACACTTCTGAGATGCATTTGGGCAACTTTGTCAGAAATGAGTTTTTTGCCTACAGAGACAGGCCTATTTGCGCAGTAGTACAGATTCTGAGTAGGTAACTGGGCTTGATGAAATCAGCATTTCTCTTGCTTCCCTGTGCGTAGGGAAGCTCAGTTTTCGTCACAGTAGCTCCCACAAGTGTCTCCTCAGTGTGTTCCCATTTCCTTAGAAAAAGTGTATTTGCTGGGAGAAAAGTGCATTACTGTGCGCTTTCACCGTTCAGCAAATACATGTGTAGAAGCACAGCGCTAGCAGAAACGACCGTTTCTCGACGTTTTCTAACTCATGGAACAAGATGCACACTTCTGAGATGCATTTGGGCAACTTTGTCATAAATGAGTTTTTTGCCTACAGAGACATGCCTATTTGCGCAGTAGTACAGATTCTGAGTAGGTAACTGGGCTTGATGAAATCAGCATTTCTCTTGCTTCCCTGTGCGTAGGGAAGCTCAGTTTTAGTCACAGTAGCTCCGACAAGTGTCTCCTTAGTGTGTTCCCATTTCCTTAGAAACAGTGTATTTGTTGGGAGAAAAGTGCATTACTGTGCGCTTTCACCGTTCAGCAAATACATGTGTAGAAGCACAGCGCTAGCTGAAACGACCGTTTGTCGACGTTTTCTAACTCAGGGAACAAGTTACACAGTTCTGAGATGCATTTGGGTAACTTTCTCAAAAATGAGATTTTGCCTACAGAGACATGCCTATTTGCGCAGTAGTACAGATTCTGAGTATGTAACTGGGCTTGATGAAATCAGCATTTCTCTTGCTTCCCTGTGCGTAGGGAAGCTCACTTTTAGTCACAGTAGCTTCCACAAGTGTCTCCTCAGTGTGCTCCCAGTTCTTTAGAAACAGTGTATTTGCTGGGAGAAAAGTGCATTACTGTGCGCTTTCACCGTTCAGCAAATACATGTGTAGAAGCACAGCGCTAGCAGAAACGAACGTTTCTCGATGTTTTCTAACTGAGGGAACAAGTTGCACACTTCTGAGATGCATTTGGGCAACTTTGTCAGAAATGAGTTTTTTGCCTACAGAAACAGGCCTATTTGCGCAGTAGTACAGATTCTGAGTAGGTAACTGGGCTTGATGAAATCAGCATTTCTCTTGCTTCCCTGTGCGTAGGGAAGCTCACTTTTAGTCACAGTAGCTCCCACAAGTGTCTCCTCAGTGTGTTCCCAGTTCCTTAGAAACAGTGTATTTGCTGGGAGAAAAGTGCATTTCTGTGCGCTTTCACCGTTCAGCAAATACATGTGTTGAAGCACAGCGCTAGCAGAAACGAACGTTTCTCGATGTTTTCTAACTCAGGGAACAAGTTGCACACTTCTGAGATGCATTTGGGCAACTTTGTCAGAAATGAGTTTTTTGCCTACAGAGACATGCCTATTTGCGCAGTAGTACAGATTCTGAGTAGGTAACTGGGCTTGATGAAATCAGCATTTCTCTTGCTTTCCTGTGCATAGGGAAGCTCAGTTTTAGTCACAGTAGCTCCCACAAGTGTCTCCTTAGTGTGTTCCCATATCTATAGAAACAGTGTATTTGTTGGGAGAAAAGTGCATTACTGTGCGCCTTCACCGTTCAGCAAATACATGTGTAGAAGCACAGCGCTAGCTGAAACGACCGTTTCTCGACGTTTTCTAACTCAGGGAACAAGTTACACACTTCTGAGATGCATTTGGGTAACTTTCTAAAAAATGAGTTTTTTGCCTAAAGAGACATGCCTATTTGCGCAGTAGTACAGATTCTGAGTATGTAACTGGGCTTGATGAAATCAGCATTTCTCTTGCTTCCCTGTGCGTAGGGAAGCTCAGTTTTAGTCACAGTAGCTCCCACAAGTGTCTCCTCAGTGTGTTCCCATTTCCTTAGAAAAAGTGTATTTGCTGGGAGAAAAGTGCATTACTGTGCGCTTTCACCGTTCAGCAAATACATGTGTAGAAGCACAGCGCTAGCAGAAACGACCGTTTCTCGACGTTTTCTAACTCATGGAACAAGATGCACAGTTCTGAGATGCATTTGGGCAACTTTGTCATAAATGAGTTTTTTGCCTACAGAGACATGCCTATTTGCGCAGTAGTACAGATTCTGAGTATGTAACTGGGCTTGATGAAATCAGCATTTCTCTTGCTTCCCTGTGCGTAGGGAAGCTCAGTTTTAGTCACAGTAGCTCCCACAAGTGTCTCCTCAGTGTGTTCCCATTTCCTTAGAAACAGTGTATTTGCTGGGAGAAAAGTGCATTACTGTGCGCTTTCACCGTTCAGCAAATACATGTGTAGAAGCACAGCGCTAGCAGAAACGAACGTTTCTCGACGTTTTCTAACTCAGGGAACAAGTGGCACACTTCTGAGATGCATTTGGGCAACTTTGTCAGAAATGAGTTTTTTGCCTAAAGAGACATGCCTATTTGCGCAGTAGGACAGATTCTGAGTATGTAACTGGGCTTGATGAAATCAGCATTTCTCTTGCTTCCCTGTGCGTAGGGAAGCTCAGTTTTCGTCACAGTAGCTCCCACAAGTGTCTCCTCAGTGTGTTCCCATTTCCTTAGAAACAGTGTATTTGCTGGGATAAAGTGCATTACTGTCCGCTTTCACCGTTCAGCAAATACATGTGTAGAAGCACAGCGCTAGCAGAAACGACCATTTCTCGACGTTTTCTGACTCAGGGAACAAGTTGCACACTTCTGAGATGCATTTGGGCAACTTTGTCAGAAATGAGTTTTTTGCCTAAAGAGACATGCCTATTTGCGCAGTAGGACAGATTCTGAGTAGGTAACTGGGCTTGATGAAATCAGCATTTCTCTTGCTTCCCTGTGCGTAGGGAAGCTCAGTTTTAGTCACAGTAGCTCCCACAAGTGTCTCCTCAGTGTGTTCCCATTTCCTTAGAAACAGTGTATTTGCTGGGAGAAAAGTGCATTACTGTGCGCTTTCACCGTTCAGCAAATACATGTGTAGGAGCACAGCGCTAGCAGAAACTAACGTTTCTCGACGTTTTCTAACACAGGGAACAAGTGGCACACTTCTGAGATGCATTTGGGCAACTTTGTCAGAAATGAGTTTTTAGCCTAAAGAGACATGCCTATTTGCGCAGTAGTACAGATTCTGAGTATGTAACTGGGCTTGATGAAATCAGCATTTCTCTTGCTTCCCTGTGCGTAGGGAAGCTCAGTTTTAGTCACAGTAGCTCCCACAAGTGTCTCCTCAGTGTGTTCCCATTTCCTTAGAAACAGTGTATTTGCTGGGAGAAAGGTGCATTACTGTGCACTTTCACCGTTCAGCAAATACATGTGTAGAAGCACAGCGCTAGCAGAAACAACCATTTCTCACCGTTTTCTAACTCATGGAACAAGATGCACACTTCTGAGATGCATTTGGGCAACTTTGTCAGAAATGAGTTTTTTGCCTACAGAGACATGCCTATTTGCGCAGTAGTACAGATTCTGAGTATGTAACTGGGCTTGATGAAATCAGCATTTCTCTTGCTTCCCTGTGCGTAGGGAAGCTCAGTTTTAGTCACAGTAGCTCCCACAAGTGTCTCCTCAGTGTGTTCCCATTTCCTTAGAAACAGTGTATTTGCTGGGAGAAAAGTGCATTACTGTGCGCTTTCACCGTTCAGCAAATACATGTGTAGAAGCACAGCGCTAGCAGAAACGAACGTTTCTCGACGTTTTCTAACTCAGGGAACAAGTTGCACACTTCTGAGATGCATTTGTGTAACTATCTCAAAAATGAGTTTTTTGCCTACAGAGACATGCCTATTTGCCCAGTAGTACAGATTCTGAATATGTAACTGGGCTGGATGAAATCAGCATTTCTCTTGCTTCCCTGTGCGTAGGGAAGCTCAGTTTTAGTCACAGTAGCTCCCACAAGTGTCTCCTCAGTGTGTTCCCAGTTCCTTAGAAACAGTGTATTTGCTGGGAGAAAAGTGCATTACTGTGCGCTTTCACCGTTCAGCAAATACATGTGTAGAAGCACAGCGCTAGCAGAAACTAACGTTTCTCGACGTTTTCTAACTCAGGGAACAAGTGGCACACTTCTGAGATGCATTTGGGCAACTTTGTCAGAAACGAGTTTTTTGCCTAAAGAGACATGCCTATTTGCGCAGTAGTACAGATTCTGAGTATGTAACTGGGCTTGATGAAATCAGCATTTCTCTTGCTTCCCTGTGCGTAGGGAAGCTCAGTTTTCGTCACAGTAGCTCCCACAAGTGTCTCCTTAGTGTGTTCCCATTTCCTTAGAAACAGTGTATTTGTTGGGATAAAAGTGCATTACTGTGCGCTTTCACCGTTCGGCAAATACATGTGTAGAAGCACAGCGCTAGCAGAAACGAACGTTTCTCGACGTTTTCTAACTCAGGGAACAAGTTGCACACTTCTGAGATGCATTTGGGCAACTTTGTCAGAAATGAGTTTTTTGCCTACAGAGACATGCCTATTTGCGCAGTAGTACAGATTCTGAGTATGTAACTGGGCTTGATGAAATCTGCATTTCTCTTGCTTCCCTGTGCGTAGGGAAGCTCAGTTTTAGTCACAGTAGCTCCCACAAGTGTCTCCTTAGTGTGTTTCCATTTCCTTAGAAACAGTGTATTTGCTGGGAGAAAAGTGCATTACTGTGCGCTTTCACCGTTCAGCAAATACATGTGTAGAAGCACAGCGCTAGCAGAAACGAACGTTTCTCGACGTTTTCTAACTCAGGGAACAAGTTGCACACTTCTGAGATGCATTTGTGTAACTATCTCAAAAATGAGTTTTTTTCCTACAGAGACATGCCTATTTGCGCAGTAGTACAGATTCTGAGTATGTAACTGGGCTGGATGAAATCAGCATTTCTCTTGCTTCCCTGTGCGTAGGGAAGCTCAGTTTTAGTCACAGTAGCTCCCACAAGTGTCTCCTCAGTGTGTTCCCAGTTCCTTAGAAACAGTGTATTTGCTGGGAGAAAAGTGCATTACTGTGCGCTTTCACCGTTCAGCAAATACATGTGTAGAAGCACAGCGCTAGCAGAAACTAACGTTTCTCGACGTTTTCTAACTCAGGGAACAAGTGGCACACTTCTGAGATGCATTTGGGCAACTTTGTCAGAAACGAGTTTTTTGCCTAAAGAGACATGCCTATTTGCGCAGTAGTACAGATTCTGAGTATGTAACTGGGCTTGATGAAATCAGCATTTCTCTTGCTTCCCTGTGCGTAGGGAAGCTCAGTTTTCGTCACAGTAGCTCCCACAAGTGTCTCCTTAGTGTGTTCCCATTTCCTTAGAAACAGTGTATTTGCTGGGATAAAAGTGCATTACTGTGCGCTTTCACCGTTCGGCAAATACATGTGTAGAAGCACAGCGCTAGCAGAAACGAACGTTTCTCGACGTTTTCTAACTCAGGGAACAAGTTGCACACTTCTGAGATGCATTTGGGCAACTTTGTCAGAAATGAGTTTTTTGCCTACAGAGACATGCCTATTTGCACAGTAGTACAGATTCTGAGTATGTAACTGGGCTTGATGAAATCTGCATTTCTCTTGCTTCCCTGTGCGTAGGGAAGCTCAGTTTTAGTCACAGTAGCTCCCACAAGTGTCTCCTTAGTGTGTTTCCATTTCCTTAGAAACAGTGTATTTGCTGGGAGAAAAGTGCATTACTGTGCGCTTTCACCGTTCAGCAAATACATGTGTAGAAGCACAGCGCTAGCAGAAACGACCGTTTCTCGACGTTTTCTAACTCAGGGAACAAGTTGCACACTTCTGAGATGCATTTGGGCAACTTTGTCAGAAATGAGTTTTTTGCCTACAGAGACATGCCTATTTGCACAGTAGTACAGATTCTGAGTATGTAACTGGGCTTGATGAAATCAGCATTTCTCTTGCTTCCCTGTGCGTAGGGAAGCTCAGTTTTAGTCACAGTAGCTCCCACAAGTGTCTCCTCAGTGTGTTCCCATTTCCTTAGAAACAGTGTATTTGCTGGGAGAAAAGTGCATTACTGTGCGCTTTCACCGTTCAACAAATACATGTGTAGAAGCACAGCGCTAGCAGAAACGACCGTTTCTCTACGTTTTCTGACTCAGGGAACAAGTTGCACACTTCTGAGATGCATTTGGGCAACTTTGTCAGAAATGAGTTTTTTGCCTAAAGAGACATGCCTATTTGCGCAGTAGTACAGATTCTGAGTATGTAACTGTGCTTGATGAAATCAGCATTTCTCTTGCTTCCCTGTGCGTAGGGAAGCTCAGTTTTAGTCACAGTAGCTCCCACAAGTGTCTCCTCAGTGTGTTCCCAGTTCCTTAGAAACAGTGTATTTGCTGGGAGAAAAGTGCATTACTGTGCGCTTTCACCGTTCAACAAATACATGTGTAGAAGCACAGCGCTAGCAGAAACGAACGTTTCTCGACGTTTTCTAACTCAGGGAACAAGTTGCACACTTCTGAGATGCATTTGGGCAACTTTGTCAGAAATGAGTTTTTTGCCTACAGAGGCATGCCTATTTGCGCAGTAGTACAGATTCTGAGTATGTAACTGGGCTTGATGAAATCAGCATTTCTCTTGCTTCCCTGTGCGGAGGGAAGCTTAGTTTTACAACAGTAGCTTCCACAAGTGTCTCCTCAGTATGTTCCCATTTCCTTAGAAACAGTGTATTTGCTGGGAGAAAAGTGCATTACTGTGCGCTTTCACCGTTCAGCAAATTCTTGTGTAGAAGCACAGCGCTAGCAGAAACGACCATTCTCGACATTTTCTAACTCAGGGAACAAGTTGCACACTTCTGAGGTGCATTTGGGCAACTTTGTCAGAAATGAGTTTTTTGCCTACAGAGACATGCCTATTTGCGCAGTAGAACAGATTCTGAGTATGTAACTGGGCTTGATGAAATCAGCATTTCTCTAGCTTCCCTGTGCGTAGATAAGCTCAGTGTTAGTCACAGTAGATCCCACAAGTGTCTCCTCAGTGTGTTCCCATTTCCTTAGAAACAGTGTATTTGCTGCGAGAAAAGTGCATTACTGTGCGCTTTCACCGTTCAGCAAATACATGTGTAGAAGCACAGCGCTAGCAGAAACGACCGTTTCTCGACGTTTTCTAACTCAGGGAACAAGTGGCACACTTCTGAGATGCATTTGGGCAACTTTTTCAGAAATGAGTTTTTTGCCTACAGAGACATGCCTATATGCGCAGTAGTACAGATTCTGAGTATGTAACTGGGCTTGATGAAATCAGCATTTCTCTTGCTTCCCTGTGCGTAGGGAAGCCCAGTTTTAGTCACAGTAGCTCCCACAAGTGTCTCCTCAGTGTGTTCCCATTTCCTTAGAAACAGTGTATTTGCTGGGAGAAAAGTGCATTACTGTGCGCTTTCACCGTTCAGCAAATTCTTGTGTAGAAGCACAGCGCTAGCAGAAACGACCATTCTCGACATTTTCTAACTCAGGGAACAAGTTGCACACTTCTGAGGTGCATTTGGGCAACTTTGTCAGAAATGAGTTTTTTGCCTAAAGAGACATGCCTATTTGCGCAGTAGAACAGATTCTGAGTATGTAACTGGGCTTGATGAAATCAGCATTTCTCTAGCTTCCCTGTGCGTAGATAAGCTCAGTTTTAGTCACAGTAGCTCCCACAAGTGTCTCCTCAGTGTGTTCCCATTTCCTTAGAAACAGTGTATTTGCTGGGAGAAAAGTGCATTACTGTGCGCTTTCACCGTTCAGCAAATACATGTGTAGAAGCACAGCGCTAGCAGAAACGACCGTTTCTCGACGTTTTCTAACTCAGGGAACAAGTGGCACACTTCTGAGATGCATTTGGGCAACTTTTTCAGAAATGAGTTTTTTGCCTAAGGGACATGCCTATTTGCGCAGTAGTACAGATTCTGAGTATGTAACTGGGCTTGGTGAAATCAGCATTTCTCTTGCTTCCCTGTGCGTAGGGAAGCTCAGTTTTAGTCACAGTAGCTCCCACAAGTGTCTCCTCAGTGTGTTCCCATTTCCTTAGAAACAGTGTATTTGCTGGGAGAAAAGTGCGTTACTGTGGGCTTTCACCGTTCAGCAAATACATGTGTAGAAGCACAGCGCTAGCAGAAACGACCGTTTCTCGACGTTTTCTAACTCAGGGAACAAGTTGCACACTTCTGAGGTGCATTTGGGCAACTTTGTCAGAAATGAGTTTTTTGCCTACAGAGACGTGCCTATTTGCGCAGTAGTACAGATTCTGAGTATGTAACTGGGCTTGATGAAATCAGCATTTCTCTAGCTTCCCTGTGCGTAGGGAAGCTCAGATTTAGTCACAGTAGCTCCCACAAGTGTCTCCTCAGTGTGTTCCCATTTCCTTAGAAACATTGTATTTGCTGCGAGAAAAGTTCGTTACTGTGGGCTTTCACCGTTCAGCAAATACATGTGTAGAAGCACAGCGCTAGCAGAAACGACCGTTTCTCGACGTTTTCTAACTCAGGGAACAAGTTGCACACTTCTGAGGTGCATTTGGGCAACTTTGTCAAGAAATGAGTTTTTTGCCTACAGAGACATGCCTATTTGCGCAGTAGTACAGATTCTGAGTATGTAACTGGGCTTGATGAAATCAGCATTTCTCTTGCTTCCCTGTGCGTAGGGAAGCTCAGTTTTAGTCACAGTAGCTCCCACAAGTGTCTCCTCAGTGTGTTCCCATTTCCTTAGAAACAGTGTATTTGCTGGGAGAAAAGTGCATTACTGTGCGCTTTCACCGTTCAGCAAATACATGTGTAGAAGCACAGCGCTAGCAGAAACGACCGTTTCTCGACGTTTTCTAACTCAGGGAACAAGTTGCACACTTCTGAGATGCATTTGGGCAACTTTGTCAGAAATGAGTTTTTTGCCTAAAAAGACATGTCTATTTGCGCAGTAGTACAGATTCTGAGTATGTAACTGGGCTTGATGAAATCAGAATTTCTCTAGCTTCCCTGTGCGTAGGGAAGCTCAGTTTTAGTCACAGTAGCTCCTACAAGTGTCTCCTCAGTGTGTTCCCATTTCCTTAGAAACAGTGTATTTCCTGGGAGAAAAGTGCATTACTGTGCGCTTTCACCGTTCAGCAAATACATGTGTAGAAGCACAGCGCTAGCAGAAACGACCGTTTCTCGACGTTTTCTAACTCAGGGAACAAGTTGCACACTTCTGAGATGCATTTGGGCAACTTTGTCAGAAATGAATTTTTTGGCTACAGAGACGTGCCTACTTGCGCAGTAGTACAGATTCTGAGTATGTAACTGGGCTTGATGAAATCAGCATTTCTCTAGCTTCCCTGTGCGTAGGGAAGCTCAGTTTTAGTCACAGTAGCTCCCACAAGTGTCTCCTCAGTGTGTTCCCATTTCCTTAGAAACAGTGTATTTGCTTTGAGAAAAGTGCGTTACTGTGGGCTTTCACCGTTCAGCAAATACATGTGTAGAAGCAGAGCGCTAGCAGAAATGACCGTTTCTCGATGTTTTCTAACTCAGGGAACAAGTTGCACACTTCTGAGGTGCATTTGGGCAACTTTGTCAGAAATGAGTTTTTTGCCTACAGAGACATGCCTATTTGCGCAGTAGTACAGATTCTGAGTATGTAACTGGGCTTGATGAAATCAGCATTTCTCTTGCTTCCCTGTGCGTAGGGAAGCTCAGTTTTAGTCACAGTAGCTCCCACAAGTGTCTCCTCAGTGTGTTCCCATTTCCTTAGAAACAGTGTATTTGCTGGGAGAAAAGTGCATTACTGTGCGCTTTCACCGTTCAGCAAATACATGTGTAGAAGCACAGCGCTAGCAGACACTAACGTTTCTCGACGTTTTCTAACTCAGGGAACAAGTTGCACACTTCTGAGATGCATTTGGGCAACTTTGTCAGAAATGAGTTTTTTGCCTAAAGAGACATGCCTATTTGCGCAGTAGTACAGATTCTGAGTATGTAACTGGGCTTGATGAAATCAGCATTTCTCTTGCTTCCCTGTGCGTAGGGAAGCTCAGTTTTAGTCACAGTAGCTCCCACAAGTGTCTCCTCAGTGTGTTCCCAGTTCCTTAGAAACAGTGTATTTGCTGGGAGAAAAGTGCATTACTGTGCGCTTTCACCGTTCAGCAAATACATGTGTAGAAGCACAGCGTTAGCAGATATGACCGTTTCTCGACGTTTTCTAACTCAGGGAACAAGTTGCACACTTCTGAGATGCATTTGGGCAACTTTGTCAGAAATGAGTTTTTTGCCTACAGAGACATGCCTATTTGCGCAGTAGTACAGATTCTGAGTATGTCACTGGGCTTGATGAAATCAGCATTTCTCTTGCTTCCCTGTGCGTACCGAAGCTCAGTTTTAGTCACAGTAGCTCCCACAAGTGTCTCCTCAGTGTGTTCCCATTTCCTTAGAAACAGTATATTTGCTAGGAGAAAAGTGCATTACTGGGCGCTTTCACCGTTCAGCAAATACATGTGTAGAAGCACAGTGCTAGCAAAAACGCACGTTTCTCGACATTTTCTAACTCAGGGAACAAGTTGCACACTTCTGAGATGCATTTAGGCAACTTTGTCAGAAATGAGTTTTTTGCCTACAGAGCCATGCCTATTTGCGCAGTAGTACAGATTCTGAGTATGCAACTGGGCTTGATGAAATCAGCATTTCTCTTGCTTTCCTGTGTGTAGGGAAGCTCAGTTTTAGTCACAGTAGCTCCCACAAGTGTCTCCTCAGTGTGTTCCCATTTTCTTAGAAACAGTGTATTTGCTGGGAGAAAAGTGCATTACTGTGTGCTTTCACTGTTCAGCAAGTACATGTGTAGAAGCACAGCGCTAGCAGAAATGACCATTTCTCTATGTTTTCTAACTCAGGGAACAAGTTGCACACTACTGAGATGCATTTGGGCAACTTTGTCAGAAATGAGTTTTTTGCCTAAAGAGACATGCCTATTTGCGCAGTAGTACAGATTCTGAGTATGTAACTGGGCTTGATGAAATCAGCATTTCTCTTGCTTCCCTGTGCGTAGGGAAGCTCAGTTTTAGTCACAGTAGCTCCCACAAGTGTCTCCTCAGTGTGTTCCCAGTTCCTTAGAAACAGTGTATTTGCTGGGAGAAAAGTGCATTACTGTGCGCTTTCACCGTTCAGCAAATACATGTGTAGAAGCACAGCGTTAGCAGATATGACCGTTTCTCGACGTTTTCTAACTCAGGGAACAAGTTGCACACTTCTGAGATGCATTTGGGCAACTTTGTCAGAAATGAGTTTTTTGCCTACAGAGACATGCCTATTTGCGCAGTAGTACAGATTCTGAGTATGTCACTGGGCTTGATGAAATCAGCATTTCTCTTGCTTCCCTGTGCGTACCGAAGCTCAGTTTTAGTCACAGTAGCTCCCACAAGTGTCTCCTCAGTGTGTTCCCATTTCCTTAGAAACAGTATATTTGCTGGGAGAAAAGTGCATTACTGTGCGCTTTCACCGTTCAGCAAATACATGTGTAGAAGCACAGTGCTAGCAAAAACGAACGTTTCTCGACATTTTCTAACTCAGGGAACAAGTTGCACACTTCTGAGATGCATTTAGGCAACTTTGTCAGAAATGAGTTTTTTGCCTACAGAGCCATGCCTATTTGTGCAGTAGTACAGATTCTGAGTATGCAACTGGGCATGATGAAATCAGCATTTCTCTTGCTTTCCTGTGTGTAGAGAAGCTCAGTTTTAGTCACAGTAGCTCCCACAAGTGTCTCCTCAGTGTGTTCCCATTTTCTTAGAAACAGTGTATTTGCTGGGAGAAAAGTGCATTACTGTGTGCTTTCACTGTTCAGCAAGTACATGTGTAGAAGCACAGCGCTAGCAGAAATGACCATTTCTCTATGTTTTCTAACTCAGGGAACAAGTTGCACACTACTGAGATGCATTTGGGCAACTTTGTCAGAAATGAGTTTTTTGCCTAAAGAGACATGCCTATTTGCGCAGTAGTACAGATTCTGAGTATGTAACTGGGCTTGATGAAATCAGCATTTCTCTTGCTTCCCTGTGCGTAGGGAAGCTCAGTTTTAGTCACAGTAGCTCTCACAAGTGTCTCCTCAGTGTGTTCCCAGTTCCTTAGAAACAGTGTATTTGCTGGGAGAAAAGTGCATTACTGTGCGCTTTCACCGTTCAGCAAATACATGTGTAGAAGCACAGCGCTAGCAGAAACGAACGTTTCTCGACGTTTTCTAACTCAGGGAACAAGTTGCACACTTCTGAGGTGCATTTGGGCAACTTTGTCAAGAAATGAGTTTTTTGCCTACAGAGACATGCCTATTTGCGCAGTAGTACAGATTCTGAGTATGTAACTGGGCTTGATGAAATCAGCATTTCTCTTGCTTCCCTGTGCGTAGGGAAGCTCAGTTTTAGTCACAGTAGCTCCCACAAGTGTCTCCTCAGTGTGTTCCCATTTCCTTAGAAACAGTGTATTTGCTGGGAGAAAAGTGCATTACTGTGCGCTTTCACCGTTCAGCAAATACATGTGTAGAAGCACAGCACTAGCAGAAACGACCGTTTCTCGACGTTTTCTAACTCAGGGAACAAGTTGCACACTTCTGAGATGCATTTGGGCAACTTTGTCAGAAATGAGTTTTTTGCCTACAGAGGCATGCCTATTTGCGCAGTAGTACAGATTCTGAGTATTTAACTGGGCTTGATGAAATCAGCATTTCTCTTGCTTCCCTGTGCGTAGGGAAGCTTAGTTTTACAACAGTAGCTTCCACAAGTGTCTCCTCAGTATGTTCCCATTTCCTTAGAAACAGTGTATTTGCTGGGAGAAAAGTGCATTACTGTGCGCTTTCACCGTTCAGCAAATACATGTGTAGAAGCACAGCGCTAGCAGAAACGAACGTTTCTCGACGTTTTCTAACTCAGGGAAAAAGTTGCACACTTCTGAGATGCATTTGGGCAACTTTGTCAGAAATGAGTTTTTTGCCTACAGAGACATGCCTATATGCGCAGTAGTACAGATTCTGAGTATGTAACTGGGCTTGATGAAATCAGCATTTCTCTTGCTTCCCTGTGCGTAGGGAAGCCCAGTTTTAGTCACAGTAGCTCCCACAAGTGTCTCCTCAGTGTGTTCCCATTTCCTTAGAAACAGTGTATTTGCTGGGAGAAAAGTGCATTACTGTGCGCTTTCACCGTTCAGCAAATTCTTGTGTAGAAGCACAGCGCTAGCAGAAACGACCGTTTCTCGACATTTTCTAACTCAGGGAACAAGTTGCACACTTCTGAGGTGCATTTGGGCAACTTTGTCAGAAATGAGTTTTTTGCCTACAGAGACATGCCTATTTGCGCAGTAGAACAGATTCTGAGTATGTAACTGGGCTTGATGAAATCAGCATTTCTCTAGCTTCCCTGTGCGTAGATAAGCTCAGTTTTAGTCACAGTAGCTCCCACAAGTGTCTCCTCAGTGTGTTCCCATTTCCTTAGAAACAGTGTATTTGCTGGGAGAAAAGTGCATTACTGTGCGCTTTCACCGTTCAGCAAATACATGTGTAGAAGCACAGCGCTAGCAGAAACGACCGTTTCTCGACGTTTTCTAACTCAGGGAACAAGTGGCACACTTCTGAGATGCATTTGGGCAACTTTTTCAGAAATGAGTTTTTTGCCTAAGGGACATGCCTATTTGCGCAGTAGTACAGATTCTGAGTATGTAACTGGGCTTGGTGAAATCAGCATTTCTCTTGCTTCCCTGTGCGTAGGGAAGCTCAGTTTTAGTCACAGTAGCTCCCACAAGTGTCTCCTCAGTGTGTTCCCATTTCCTTAGAAACAGTGTATTTGCTGGGAGAAAAGTGCGTTACTGTGGGCTTTCACCGTTCAGCAAATACATGTGTAGAAGCACAGCGCTAGCAGAAACGACCGTATCTCGACGTTTTCTAACTCAGGGAACAAGTTGCACACTTCTGAGGTGCATTTGGGCAACTTTGTCAGAAATGAGTTTTTTGCCTAAAGAGACATGCCTATTTGCGCAGTAGTACAGATTCTGAGTATGTAACTGGGCTTGATGAAATCAGCATTTCTCTAGCTTCCCTGTGCGTAGGGAAGCTCAGTTTTAGTCACAGTAGCTCCCACAAGTGTCTCCTCAGTGTGTTCCCATTTCCTTAGAAACAGTGTATTTGCTGGGAGAAAAGTGCATTACTGTGCGCTTTCACCGTTCAGCAAATACATGTGTAGAAGCACAGCGCTAGCAGAAACGACCGTTTCTCGACGTTTTCTAACTCAGGGAACAAGTTGCACACTTCTGAGGTGCATTTGGGCAACTTTGTCAAGAAATGAGTTTTTTGCCTACAGAGACATGCCTATTTGCGCAGTAGTACAGATTCTGAGTATGTAACTGGGCTTGATGAAATCAGCATTTCTCTTGCTTCCCTGTGCGTAGGGAAGCTCAGTTTTAGTCACAGTAGCTCCCACAAGTGTCTCCTCAGTGTGTTCCCATTTCCTTAGAAACAGTGTATTTGCTGGGAGAAAAGTGCATTACTGTGCGCTTTCACCGTTCAGCAAATACATGTGTAGAAGCACAGCGCTAGCAGAAACGACCGTTTCTCGACGTTTTCTAACTCAGGGAACAAGTTGCACACTTCTGAGATGCATTTGGGCAACTTTGTCAGAAATGAGTTTTTTGCCTAAAAAGACATGTCTATTTGCGCAGTAGTACAGATTCTGAGTATGTAACTGGGCTTGATGAAATCAGAATTTCTCTAGCTTCCCTGTGTGTAGGGAAGCTCAGTTTTAGTCACAGTAGCTCCCACAAGTGTCTCCTCAGTGTGTTCCCATTTCCTTAGAAACAGTGTATTTCCTGGGAGAAAAGTGCATTACTGTGCGCTTTCACCGTTCAGCAAATACATGTGTAGAAGCACAGCGCTAGCAGAAACGACCGTTTCTCGACGTTTTCTAACTCAGGGAACAAGTTGCACACTTCTGAGATGCATTTGGGCAACTTTGTCAGAAATGAATTTTTTGGCTACAGAGACGTGCCTACTTGCGCAGTAGTACAGATTCTGATTATGTAACTGGCCTTGATGAAATCAGCATTTCTCTAGCTTCCCTGTGCGTAGGGAAGCTCAGTTTTAGTCACAGTAGCTCCCACAAGTGTCTCCTCAGTGTGTTCCCATTTCCTTAGAAACAGTGTATTTGCTGCGAGAAAAGTGCGTTACTGTGGGCTTTCACCGTTCAGCAAATACATGTGTAGAAGCAGAGCGCTAGCAGAAATGACCGTTTCTCGATGTTTTCTAACTCAGGGAACAAGTTGCACACTTCTGAGCTGCATTTGGGCAAATTTGTCAGAAATGAGTTTTTTGCCTAAAGAGACATGCCTATTTGCGCAGTAGTACAGATTCTGAGTATGTAACTGGGCTTGATGAAATCAGCATTTCTCTTGCTTCCCTGTGCGTAGGGAAGCTCAGTTTTAGTCACAGTAGCTCCCACAAGTGTCTCCTCAGTGTGTTCCCATTTCCTTAGAAACAGTGTATTTGCTGGGAGAAAAGTGCATTACTGTGCGCTTTCACCGTTCAGCAAATACATGAGTAGAAGCACAGCGCTTGCAGAAACGACCGTTTCTCGACGTTTTCTAACTCAGGGAACAAGTTGCATACTTCTGAGATGCATTTGGGCAACTTTGTCAGAAATGAATTTTTTGCCTAAAGAGACATGCCTATTTGCGCAGTAGTACAGATTCTGAGTATGTAACTGGGCTTGATGAAATCAGCATTTCTCTTGCTTCCCTGTGCGTAGGGAAGCTCAGTTTTAGTCACAGTAGCTCCCACAAGTGTCTCCTCAGTGTGTTCCCATTTCCTTAGAAACAGTGTATTTGCTGGGAGAAAAGTGCATTACAGTGCGCTTTCACCGTTCAGCAAATACATGTGTAGAAGCACAGTGCTAGCAGAAACGACCGTTTCTCGACGTTTTCTAACTCAGGGAACAAGTTGCACACTTCTGAGGTGCATTTGGGCAACTTTGTCAGAAATGAGTTTTTTGCCTACAGAGACGTGCCTATTTGCGCAGTAGTACAGATTCTGAGTATGTAACTGGGCTTGATGAAATCAGCATTTCTCTAGCTTCCCTGTGCGTAGGGAAGCTCAGTTTTAGTCACAGTAGCTCCCACAAGTGTCTCCTCCGTGTGTTCCCATTTCCTTAGAAACAGTGTATTTGCTGGGAGAAAAGTGCATTACTGTGCGCTTTCACCGTTCAGCAAATACATGTGTAGAAGCACAGCGCTAGCAGAAACGAATGATTCTCGACGTTTTCTAACTCAGAGAACAAGTTCCAAACTTCTGAGGTGCATTTGGGCAACTTTGACAGAAATGAGTTTTTTGCCTACAGAGTCATGCCTATTTGCGCAGTAGTAGAGATTCTGAGTATGTAACTGGGCTTGATGAAATCAGCATTTCTCTTGCATCCCAGTGCGTAGGGAAGCTCAATTTTAGTCACAGTAGCTCAGACAAGTGTCTCCTCAGTGTGTTCCCAGTTCCTTAGAAACAGTGTATTTGCTGGGAGAAAAGTGCATTACTGTGCGCTTTCACCGTTCAGCAAATACATGTGTAGAAGCACAGTGCTAGCAAAAACGAACGTTTCTCGACATTTTCTAACTCAGGGAACAAGTTGCACACTTCTGAGATGCATTTGGGCATCTTTGTCAGAAATGAGTTTTTTGCCTACAGAGACATGCCTATTTGCGCAGTAGTACAGATTCTGAGTATGCAACTGGGCTTGATGAAATCAGCATTTCTCTTGCTTCCCTGTGCGTAGGGAAGCTCAGTTTTAGTCACAGTAGCTCCCACAAGTGTCTCCTCAGTGTGTTCCCATTTCCTTAGAAACAGTGTATTTGCTGGGGGAAAAGTGCATTACTGTGTGCTTTCACTGTTCAGCAAGTACATGTGTAGAAGCACAGCGCTAGCAGAAATGACCATTTCTCTATGTTTTCTAACTCAGGGAACAAGTTGCACACTACTGAGATGCATTTGGGCAACTTTGTCAGAAATGAGTTTTTTGCCTACAGAGACATGCCTATTTGCGCAGTAGTACAGATTCTGAGTATGTAACTGGGCTTGATGAAATCAGCATTTCTCTTGCTTCCCTGTTTGTAGGGAAGCTCAGTTTTAGTCACAGTAGCTCCCACAAGTGTCTCCTCAGTGTGTTCCCATTTCCTTAGAAACAGTGTATTTGCTGGGAGAAAAGTGCATTACTGTGCGCTTTCACCGTTCAGCAAATACATGTGTAGAAGCACAGCGCTAGCAGAAACGAACGTTTCTCGACGTTTTCTAACTCAGGGAACAAGTTGCACACTTCTGAGATGCATTTGGGCAACTTTGTCAGAAATGAGTTTTTTGCCTATAGAGGCATGCCTATTTGCGCAGTAGTACAGATTCTGAGTATGTAACTGAGCTTGATGAAATCAGCATTTCTCTTGCTTCCCTGTGCGTAGGGAAGCCCAATTTTAGTCACAGTAGCTCCCACAAGTGTCTCCTCAGTGTGTTCCCATTTCCTTAGAAACAGTGTATTTGCTGGGAGAAAAGTGCATTACTGTGCGCTTTCACCGTTCAGCAAATACATGTGTAGAAGCACAGCGTTAGCAGATATGACCGTTTCTCGACGTTTTCTAACTCAGGGAACAAGTTTCACACTTCTGAGATGCATTTGGGCAACTTTGTCAGAAATGAGTTTTTTGCCTAGAGAGACATGCCTATTTGCGCAGTAGTACAGATTCTGAGTATGTAACTGGGCTTGATGAAATCAGCATTTCTCTTGCTTCCCTGTGCGTAGGGAAGCTCAGTTTTAGTCACAGTAGCTCCCACAAGTGTCTCCTCAGTGTGTTCCCAGTTCCTTAGAAACAGTGTATTTGCTGGGAGAAAAGTGCATTACTGTGTGCTTTCACTGTTCAGCAAGTACATGTGTAGAAGCACAGCGCTAGCAGAAATGACCATTTCTCTATGTTTTCTAACTCAGGGAACAAGTTGCACACTACTGAGATGCATTTGGGCAACTTTGTCAGAAATGAGTTTTTTGCCTACAGAGACATGCCTATTTGCGCAGTAGTACAGATTCTGAGTATGTAACTGGGCTTGATGAAATCAGCATTTCTCTTGCTTCCCTGTTTGTAGGGAAGCTCAGTTTTAGTCACAGTAGCTCCCACAAGTGTCTCCTCAGTGTGTTCCCATTTCCTTAGAAACAGTGTATTTGCTGGGAGAAAAGTGCATTACTGTGCGCTTTCACCGTTCAGCAAATACATGTGTAGAAGCACAGCGCTAGCAGAAACGAACGTTTCTCGACGTTTTCTAACTCAGGGAACAAGTTGCACACTTCTGAGATGCATTTGGGCAACTTTGTCAGAAATGAGTTTTTTGCCTATAGAGGCATGCCTATTTGCGCAGTAGTACAGATTCTGAGTATGTAACTGAGCTTGATGAAATCAGCATTTCTCTTGCTTCCCTGTGCGTAGGGAAGCCCAGTTTTAGTCACAGTAGCTCCCACAAGTGTCTCCTCAGTGTGTTCCCATTTCCTTAGAAACAGTGTATTTGCTGGGAGAAAAGTGCATTACTGTGCGCTTTCACCGTTCAGCAAATACATGTGTAGAAGCACAGCGTTAGCAGATATGACCGTTTCTCGACGTTTTCTAACTCAGGGAACAAGTTGCACACTTCTGAGATGCATTTGGGCAACTTTGTCAGAAATGAGTTTTTTGCCTAGAGAGACATGCCTATTTGCGCAGTAGTACAGATTCTGAGTATGTAACTGGGCTTGATGAAATCAGCATTTCTCTTGCTTCCCTGTGCGTAGCGAAGCTCAGTTTAAGTCACGGTAGCTCCCACAAGTGTTTTCTCAGTGTGTTCCCATTTCCTTAGAAACAGTGTATTTGCTGGGAGAAAAGTGCATTACTGTGCGCTTTCACCGTTCAGCAAATACATGTGTAGAAGCACAGTGCTAGCAAAAACGAACGTTTCTCGACATTTTCTAACTCAGGGAACAAGTTGCACACTTCTGAGATGCATTTAGGCAACTTTGTCAGAAATGAGTTTTTTGCCTACAGAGACATGCCTATTTGCGCAGTAGTACAGATTCTGAGTATGCAACTGGGCTTGATGAAATCAGCATTTCTCTTGCTTTCCTGTGCGTAGGGAAGCTCAGTTTTAGTCACAGTAGCTCCCACAAGTGTCTCCTCAGTGTGTTCCCATTTCCTTAGAAACAGTGTATTTGCTGGGAGAAAAGTGCATTACTGTGTGCTTTCACTGTTCAGCAAGTACATGTGTAGAATCACAGCGCTAGCAGAAATGACCATTTCTCTATGTTTTCTAACTCAGGGAACAAGTTGCACACTACTGAGATGCCTTTGGGCAACTTTGTCAGAAATGAGTTTTTTGCCTAAAGAGACATGCCTATTTGCGCAGTAGTACAGATTCTGAGTATGTAACTGGGCTTGATGAAATCAGCATTTCTCTTGCTTCCCTGTGCGTAGGGAAGCTCAGTTTTAGTCACAGTAGCTCCCACAAGTGTCTCCTCAGTGTGTTCCCAGTTCCTTAGAAACAGTGTATTTGCTGGGAGAAAAGTGCATTACTGTGCGCTTTCACCGTTCAGCAAAGACATGTGTAGAAGCACAGCGCTAGCAGAAACGAACGTTTCTCGACGTTTTCTAACTCAGGGAACAAGTTGCACACTTCTGAGATGCATTTGGGTAACTTTTTCAAAAATGAGTTTTTTGCCTACAGAGACATGCCTATTTGCGCAGTAGTACAGATTCTGAGTATGTAACTGGGCTTGATGAAATCAGCATTTCTCTTGCTTCCCTGTGCGTAGGGAAGCTCAGTTTTAGTCACAGTAGCTCCCACAAGTGTCTCCTCAGTGTGTTCCCATTTCCTTAGAAACAGTGTATTTGCTGGGAGAAAAGTGCATTACTGTGCGCTTTCACCGTTCAGCAAAGACATGTGTAGAAGCACAGCGCTAGCAGAAACGAACGTTTCTCGACGTTTTCTAACTCAGGGAACAAGTTGCACACTTCTGAGATGCATTTGGGTAACTTTTTCAAAAATGAGTTTTTTGCCTACAGAGACATGCCTATTTGCGCAGTAGTACAGATTCTGAGTATGTAACTGGGCTTGATGAAATCAGCATTTCTCTTGCTTCCCTGTGCGTATGGAAGCTCAGTTTTAGTCACAATAGCTCCCACAAGTGTCTCCTCAGTGTGTTCCCATTTCCTTAGAAACAGTGTATTTGCTGGGAGAAAAGTGCATTACTGTGCGCTTTCACCGTTCAGCAAATACATGTGTAGAAGCACAGCGCTAGCAGAAACGAACGTTTCTCGATGTTTTCTAACTCAGGGAACAAGTTGCACACTTCTGAGATGCATTTGGGCAACTTTGTCAGAAATGAGTTTTTTGCCTACAGAGACATGCCTATTTGCGCAGTAGTACAGATTCTGAGTATGCAACTGGGCTTGATGAAATCAGCATTTCTCTTGCTTCCCTGTGCGTAGCGAAGCTCAGTTTTAGTCACAGTAGCTCCCACAAGTGTCTCCTCAGTGTGTTCCCATTTCCTTAAAAACAGTGTATTTGCTGGGAGAAAAGTGCATTACTGTGTGCTTTCACTGTTCAGCAAGTACATGTGTAGAAGCACAGCGCTAGCAGAAATGACCATTTCTCTATGTTTTCTAACTCAGGGAACAAGTTGCACACTACTGAGATGCATTTGGGCAACTTTGTCAGAAATGAGTTTTTTGCCTACAGAGACATGCCTATTTGCGCAGTAGTACAGATTCTGAGTATGTAACTGGGCTTGATGAAATCAGCATTTCTCTTGCTTCCCTGTGCGTAGGGAAGCTCAGTTTTAGTCACAGTAGCTCCCACAAGTGTCTCCTCAGTGTGTTCCCATTTCCTTAGAAACAGTGTATTTGCTGGGAGAAAAGTGCATTACTGTGCGCTTTCACCGTTCAGCAAATACATAAGTAGAAGCACAGCGCTTGCAGAAACGACCGTTTCTCGACGTTTTCTAACTCAGGGAACAAGTTGCATACTTCTGAGATGCATTTGGGCAACTTTGTCAGAAATGAATTTTTTGCCTAAAGAGACATGCCTATTTGCGCAGTAGTACAGATTCTGAGTATGTAACTGGGCTTGATGAAATCAGCATTTCTCTTGCTTCCCTGTGCGTAGGGAAGCTCAGTTTTAGTCACAGTAGCTCCCACAAGTGTCTCCTCAGTGTGTTCCCATTTCCTTAGAAACAAGTGTATTTGCTGGCAGAAAAGTGCATTACTGTGCGCTTTCACCGTTCAGCAAATACATGTGTAGAAGCACAGTGCTAGCAGAAACGACCGTTTCTCGACGTTTTCTAACTCAGGGAACAAGTTGCACACTTCTGAGGTGCATTTGGGCAACTTTGTCAGAAATGAGTTTTTTGCCTACAGAGACGTGCCTATTTGCGCAGTAGTACAGATTCTGAGTATGTAACTGGGCTTGATGAAATCAGCATTTCTCTAGCTTCCCTGTGCGTAGGGAAGCTCAGTTTTAGCCACAGTAGCTCCCACAAGTGTCTCCTCCGTGTGTTCCCATTTCCTTAGAAACAGTGTATTTGCTGGGAGAAAAGTGCATTACTGTGCGCTTTCACCGTTCAGCAAATACATGTGTAGAAGCACAGCAGTAGCAGAAACGAACGTTTCTCGACGTTTTCTAACTCAGGGAACAAGTTGCACACTTCTGAGATGCATTTGGGCAACTTTGTCAGAAATGACTTTTTTGCCTAAAGAGACATGCCTATTTGCGCAGTAGTACAGATTCTGAGTATGTAACTGGGCTTGATGAAATCAGCATTTCTCTTGCTTCCCTGTGCGTAGGGAAGCTCAGTTTTAGTCACAGTAGCTCCCACAAGTGTCTCCTCAGTGTGTTCCCAGTTCCTTAGAAACAGTGTATTTGCTGGGAGAAAAGTGCATTACTGTGCGCATTCACCGTTCAGCAAATACATGTGTAGAAGCACAGCGCTAGAAGAAACGAACGTTTCTCGACGTTTTCTAACTCAGGGAACAAGTTGCACACTTCTGAGATGCATTTGGGCAACTTTGTCGGAAATGAGTTTTTTGCCTACAGATTCATGCCTATTTGCGCAACAGGACAGATTCTGAGTATGTAACTGGGCTTGATGAAATCAGCATTTCTCTTGCTTCCCTGTGCGTAGGGAAGCTCAGTTTTAGTCACAGTAGCTCCCACAAGTGTCTCCTCAGTGTGTTCCCATTTCCTTAGAAACAGTGTATTTGCTGGGAGAAAAGTGCATTACTGTGCGCTTTCACCGTTCAGCAAATACATGTGTAGAAGCACAGCGCTAGAAGAAACGAACGTTTCTCGACGTTTTCTAACTCAGGGAACAAGTTGCACACTTCTGAGATGCATTTGGGCAACTTTGTCGGAAATGAGTTTTTTGCCTACAGATTCATGCCTATTTGCGCAACAGGACAGATTCTGAGTATGTAACTGGGCTTGATGAAATCAGCATTTCTCTTGCTTCCCTGTGCGTAGGGAAGCTCAGTTATAGTCACAGTAGCTCCCACAAGTGTCTCCTCAGTGTGTTCCCATTTCCTTAGAAACAGTGTATTTGCTGGGAGAAAAGTGCATTACTGTGCGCTTTCACCGTTCAGCAAATACATGTGTAGAAGCACAGCGTTAGCAGATATAACCGTTTCTCGACATTTTCTAACTCAGGGAACAAGTTGCACACTTCTGAGATGCATTTGGGCAACTTTGTCAGAAATGAGTTTTTTGCCTACAGAGACATGCCTATTTGCGCAGTAGTACAGATTCTGAGTATGCAACTGGGCTTGATGAAATCAGCATTTCTCTTGCTTCCCTGTGCGTAGGGAAGCTCAGTTTTAGTCACAGTAGCTCCCACAAGTGTCTCCTCAGTGTGTTCCTATTTCCTTAGAAACAGTGTATTTGCTGGGAGAAAAGTGCATTACTGTGTGCTTTCACTGTTCAGCAAGTACATGTGTAGAAGCACAGCGCTAGCAGAAATGACCATTTCTCTACGTTTTCTAACTCAGGGAACAAGTTGCACACTACTGAGATGCATTTGGGCAACTTTGTCAGAAATGAGTTTTTTGCCTACAGAGACATGCCTATTTGCGCAGTAGTACAGATTCTGAGTATGTAACTGGGCTGGATGAAATCAGCATTTCTCTTGCTTCCCTGTGCGTAGGGAAGCTCAGTTTTAGTCACAGTAGCTCCCACAAGTGTCTCCTCAGTGTGTTCCCATTTCCTTAGAAACAGTGTATTTGCTGCGAGAAAAGTGCGTTACTGTGGGCTTTCACCGTTCAGCAAATACATGTGTAGAAGCAGAGCGCTAGCAGAAATGACCGTTTCTCGATGTTTTCTAACTCAGGGAACAAGTTGCACACTTCTGAGTTGCATTTGGGCAACTTTGTCAGAAATGAGTTTTTTGCCTAAAGAGACATGCCTATTTGCGCAGTAGTACAGATTCTGAGTATGTAACTGGGCTTGATGAAATCAGCATTTCTCTAGCTTCCCT
This sequence comes from Acomys minous, assembly GCF_964271855.1. Classification (NCBI taxonomy): domain Eukaryota; kingdom Metazoa; phylum Chordata; class Mammalia; order Rodentia; family Muridae; genus Acomys; species Acomys minous. The sequence continues at coordinate 215,474 of NW_028182177.1, forward strand.
GTGCGTAGGGAAGCTCAGTTTTAGTCACAGTAGCTCCCACAAGTGTCTCCTCAGTGTGTTCCCATTTCCTTAGAAACAGTGTATTTGCTGGGAGAAAAGTGCATTACTGTGCGCTTTCACCGTTCAGCAAATACATGAGTAGAAGCACAGCGCTTGCAGAAACGACCGTTTCTCGACGTTTTCTAACTCAGGGAACAAGTTGCACACTTCTGAGATGCATTTGTGCAACTTTGTCAGAAATGAGTTTTTTGCCTACAGAGACATGCCTATTTGCGCAGTAGTACAGATTCTGAGTATGTAACTGGGCTGGATGAAATCAGCATTTCTCTTGCTTCCCTGTGCGTAGGGAAGCTCAGTTTTAGTCACAGTAGCTCCCACAAGTGTCTCCTCAGTGTGTTCTCAATTCCTTAGAAACTGTATTTGCTGGGAGAAAAGTGCATTACTGTGCGCTTTCACCGTTCAGCAAATACATGTGTAGAAGCACAGCGCTAGAAGAAACGAACGTTTCTCGACGTTTTCTAACTAAGGGAACAAGTTGCACACTTCTGAGATGCATTTGGGCAACTTTGTCGGAAATGAGTTTTTTGCCTACAGATTCATGCCTATTTGCGCAACAGGACAGATTCTGAGTATGTAACTGGGCTTGATGAAATCAGCATTTCTCTTGCTTCCCTGTGCGTAGGGAAGCTCAGTTTTAGTCACAGTAGCTCCCACAAGTGTCTCCTCAGTGTGTTCCCATTTCCTTAGAAACAGTGTATTTGCTGGGAGAAAAGTGCATTACTGTGCGCTTTCACCGTTCAGCAAATACATGTGTAGAAGCACAGCGTTAGCAGATATAACCGTTTCTCGACGTTTTCTAACTCAGGGAACAAGTTGCACACTTCTGAGATGCATTTGGGCAACTTTGTCAGAAATGAGTTTTTTGCCTACAGAGACATGCCTATTTGCGCAGTAGTACAGATTCTGAGTATGCAACTGGGCTTGATGAAATCAGCATTTCTCTTGCTTCCCTGTGCGTAGGGAAGCTCAGTTTTAGTCACAGTAGCTCCCACAAGTGTCTCCTCAGTGTGTTCCCATTTCCTTAGAAACAGTGTATTTGCTGGGAGAAAAGTGCATTACTGTGTGCTTTCACTGTTCAGCAAGTACATGTGTAGAAGCACAGCGCTAGCAGAAATGACCATTTCTCTATGTTTTCTAACTCAGGGAACAAGTTGCACACTACTGAGATGCATTTGGGCAACTTTGTCAGAAATGAGTTTTTTGCCTACAGAGACATGCCTATTTGCGCAGTAGTACAGATTCTGAGTATGTAACTGGGCTGGATGAAATCAGCATTTCTCTTGCTTCCCTGTGCGTAGGGAAGCTCAGTTTTAGTCACAGTAGCTCCCACAAATGTCTCCTCAGTGTGTTCCCATTTCCTTAGAAACAGTGTATTTGCTGCGAGAAAAGTGCGTTACTGTGGGCTTTCACCGTTCAGCAAATACATGTGTAGAAGCAGAGCGCTAGCAGAAATGACCGTTTCTCGATGTTTTCTAACTCAGGGAACAAGTTGCACACTTTTGAGGTGCATTTGGGCAACTTTGTCAGAAATGAGTTTTTTGTCTAAAGAGACATGCCTATTTGCGCAGTAGTACAGATTCTGAGTATGTAACTGGGCTTGATGAAATCAGCATTTCTCTAGCTTCCCTGTGCGTAGGGAAGCTCAGTTTTAGTCACAGTAGCTCCCACAAGTGTCTCCTCAGTGTGTTCCCATTTCCTTAGAAACAGTGTATTTGCTGGGAGAAAAGTGCATTACTGTGCGCTTTCACCGTTCAGCAAATACATGAGTAGAAGCACAGCGCTTGCAGAAACGACCGTTTCTCGACGTTTTCTAACTCAGGGAACAAGTTGCACACTTCTGAGATGCATTTGGGCAACTTTGTCAGAAATGAATTTTTTGCCTACAGAGACATGCCTATTTGCGCAGTAGTACAGATTCTGAGTATGTAACTGGGCTTGATGAAATCAGCATTTCTCTTGCTTCCCTGTGCGTAGGGAAGCTCAGTTTTAGTCACAGTAGCTCCCACAAGTGTCTCCTCAGTGTGTTCCCATTTCCTTAGAAACAGTGTATTTGCTGGGAGAAAAGTGCATTACTGTGCGCTTTCACCGTTCAGCAAATACATGTGTAGAAGCACAGTGCTAGCAGAAACGACCGTTTCTCGACGTTTTCTAACTCAGGGAACAAGTTGCACACTACTGAGGTGCATTTGGGCAACTTTGTCAGAAATGAGTTTTTTGCCTACAGAGACGTGCCTATTTGCGCAGTAGTACAGATTCTGAGTATGTAACTGGGCTTGATGAAATCAGCATTTCTCTAGCTTCCCTGAGCGTAGGGAAGCTCAGTTTTAGTCACAGTAGCTCCCACAAGTGTCTCCTCCGTGTGTTCCCATTTCCTTAGAAACAGTGTATTTGCTGGGAGAAAATTGCATTACTGTGCGCTTTCACCGTTCAGCAAATACATGTGTAGAAGCACAGCGCTAGCAGAAACGAATGATTCTCGACGTTTTCTAACTCAGAGAACAAGTTCCAAACTTCTGAGGTGCATTTGGGCAACTTTGACAGAAATGAGTTTTTTGCCTACAGAGACATGCCTATTTGCGCAGTAGTACAGATTCTGAGTATGTAACTGGGCTTGATGAAATCAGCATTTCTCTTGCTTCCCAGTGCGTAGGGAAGCTCAGTTTTAGTCACAGTAGCTCGGACAAGTGTCTCCTCAGTGTGTTCCCAGTTCCTTAGAAACAGTGTATTTGCTGGGAGAAAAGTGCATTACTGTGCGCTTTCACCGTTCAGCAAATACATGTGTAGAAGCACAGTGCTAGCAAAAACGAACGTTTCTCGACATTTTCTAACTCAGGGAACAAGTTGCACACTTCTGAGATGCATTTGGGCATCTTTGTCAGAAATGAGTTTTTTGCCTACAGAGACATGCCTATTTGCGCAGTAGTACAGATTCTGAGTATGCAACTGGGCTTGATGAAATCAGCATTTCTCTTGCTTCCCTGTGCGTAGGGAAGCTCAGTTTTAGTCACAGTAGCTCCCACAAGTGTCTCCTCAGTGTGTTCCCATTTCCTTAGAAACAGTGTATTTGCTGGGAGAAAAGTGCATTACTGTGTGCTTTCACTGTTCAGCAAGTACATGTGTAGAATCACAGCGCTAGCAGAAATGACCATTTCTCTATGTTTTCTAACTCAGGGAACAAGTTGCACACTACTGAGATGCATTTGGGCAACTTTGTCAGAAATGAGTTTTTTGCTTACAGAGACATGCCTATTTGCGCAGTAGTACAGATTCTGAGTATGTAACTGGGCTTGATGAAATCAGCATTTCTCTTGCTTCCCTGTTTGTAGGGAAGCTCAGTTTTAGTCACAGTAGCTCCCACAAGTGTCTCCTCAGTGTGTTCCCATTTCCTTAGAAACAGTGTATTTGCTGGGAGAAAAGTGCATTACTGTGCGCTTTCACCGTTCAGCAAATACATGTGTAGAAGCACAGCGCTAGCAGAAACGAACGTTTCTCAACGTTTTCTAACTCAGGGAACAAGTTGCACACTTCTGAGATGCATTTGGGCAACTTTGTCAGAAATGAGTTTTTTGCCTATAGAGGCATGCCTATTTGCGCAGTAGTACAGATTCTGAGTATGTAACTGAGCTTGATGAAATCAGTATTTCTCTTGCTTCCCTGTGCGTAGGGAAGCCCAGTTTTAGTCACAGTAGCTCCCACAAGTGTCTCCTCAGTGTGTTCCCATTTCCTTAGAAACAGTGTATTTGCTGGGAGAAAAGTGCATTACTGTGCGCTTTCACCGTTCAGCAAATACATGTGTAGAAGCACAGCGTTAGCAGATGTGACCGTATCTCGACGTTTTCTAACTCAGGGAACAATTTGCACACTTCTGAGATGCATTTGGGCAACTTTGTCAGAAATGAGTTTTTTGCCTAGAGAGACATGCCTATTTGCGCAGTAGTACAGATTCTGAGTATGTAACTGGGCTTGATGAAATCAGCATTTCTCTTGCTTCCCTGTGCGTAGCGAAGCTCAGTTTTAGTCACGGTAGCTCCCACAAGTGTTTCCTCAGTGTGTTCCCATTTCCTTAGAAACAGTGTATTTGCTGGGAGAAAAGTGCATTACTGTGCGCTTTCACCGTTCAGCAAATACATGTGTAGAAGCACAGTGCTAGCAAAAACGAACGTTTCTCGACATTTTCTAACTCAGGGAACAAGTTGCACACTTCTGAGATGCATTTAGGCAACTTTGTCAGAAATGAGTTTTTTGCCTACAGAGACATGCCTATTTGCGCAGTAGTACAGATTCTGAGTATGCAACTGGGCTTGATGAAATCAGCATTTCTCTTGCTTTCCTGTGCGTAGGGAAGCTCAGTTTTAGTCACAGTAGCTCCCACAAGTGTCTCCTCAGTGTGTTCCCATTTCCTTAGAAACAGTGTATTTGCTGGGAGAAAAGTGCATTACTGTGTGCTTTCACTGTTCAGCAAGCACATGTGTAGAAGCACAGCGCTGGCAGAAATGACCATTTCTCTATGTTTTCTAACTCAGGGAACAAGTTGTACACCACTGAGATGCCTTTGGGCAACTTTGTCAGAAATGAGTTTTTTGCCTACAGAGGCATGCCTATTTGCGCAGTAGTACAGATTCTGAGTATGTAACTGGGCTTGATGAAATCAGCATTTCTCTTGCTTCCCTGTGCGTAGGGAAGCTCAGTTTTAGTCACAGTAGCTCCCACAAGTGTCTCCTCAGTGTGTTCCCAGTTCCTTAGAAACAGTGTATTTGCTGGGAGAAAAGTGCATTATTGTGCGATTTCACCGTTCAGCAAATACATGTGTAGAAGCACAGCGCTAGCAGAAACGAACGTTTCTCGACGTTTTCTAACTCAGGGAACAAGTTGCACACTTCTGAGATGCAATTGGGCAACTTTGTCAGAAATGAGTTTTTTGCCTACAGAGGCATGCCTATTTGCGCAGTAGTACAGATTCTGAGTATGTAACTGGGCTTGATGAAATCAGCATTTCTCTTGCTTCCTTGTGCGTAGGGAAGCTTAGTTTTACAACAGTAGCTCCCACAAGTGTCTCCTCAGTATTTTCCCATTTCCTTAGAAACAGTGTATTTGCTGGGAGAAAAGTGCATTACTGTGCGCTTTCACCGTTCAGCAAATACATGTGTAGAAGCACAGCGCTAGCAGAAACGAACGTTTCTCGACGTTTTCTAACTCAGGGAACAAGTTGCACACTTCTGAGATGCATTTAGGCAACTTTGTCAGAAATGAGTTTTTTGCCTACAGAGACATGCCTATTTGCGCAGTAGTACAGATTCTGAGTATGTAACTGGGCTTGATGAAATCAGCATTTCTCTTGCTTCCCTGTGCGTATGGAAGCCCAGTTTTAGTCACAGTAGCTCCCACAAGTGTCTCCTCAGTGTGTTCCCATTTCCTTAGAAACAGTGAATTTGCTGGGAGAAAAGTGCATTACTGTGTGCTTTCACCGTTCAGCAAATACATGTGTAGAAGCACAGCGCTAGCAGAAACGAACGTTTCTCGACGTTTTCTAACTCAGGGAACAAGTTGCACACTTCTGAGATGCATTTGGGCAACTTTGTCAGAAATGAGTTTTTTGCCTACAGAGACATGCCTATTTGCGCAGTAGTACAGATTCTGAGTATGTAACTGGGCTTGATGAAATCAGCATTTCTCTTGCTTCCCTGTGCGTAGGGAAGTCCAGTTTTAGTCACAGTAGCTTCCACAAGTGTCTCCTCAGTGTGTTCCCATTTCCTTAGAAACAGTGTATTTGCTGGGAGAAAAGTGCATTACTGTGCGCTTTCACCGTTCAGCAAATACATGTGTAGAAGCACAGCGTTAGCAGATATGACCGTTTCTCGACGTTTTCTAACTCAGGGAACAAGTGGCACACTTCTGAGATGCATTTGGGCAACTTTATCAGAAATGAGTTTTTTGCCTACAGAGACATGCCTATTTGCGCAGTAGTACAGATTCTGAGTATGTAACTGGGCTTGATGAAATCAGCATTTCTCTTGCTTCCCTGTGGGTAGGGAAGCTCAGTTTTAGTCACAGTAGCTCCCACAAGTGTCTCCTCAGTGTGTTCCCATTTCCATAGAAACAGTGTATTTGCTGGGAGAAAAGTGCATTACTGTGCGCTTTCACCGTTCAGCAAAGACATGTGTAGAAGCACAGCGCTAGCAGAAACGAACGTTTCTCGACGTTTTCTAACTCAGGGAACAAGTTGCACACTTCTGAGATGCATTTGGGTAACTTTTTCAAAAATGATTTTTTTGCCTACAGAGACATGCCTATTTGCGCAGTAGTACAGATTCTGAGTATGTAACTGGGCTGGATGAAATCAGCATTTCTCTTGCTTCCCTGTGCGTAGGGAAGCTCAGTTTTAGTCACAGTAGCTCCCACAAGTGTCTCCTCAGTGTGTTCCCATTTCCTTAGAAACTGTATTTGCTGGGAGAAAAGTGCATTACTGTGCGCTTTCACCGTTCAGCAAATACATGTGTAGAAGCACAGCGCTAGAAGAAACGAACGTTTCTCGACGTTTTCTAACTCAGGGAACAAGTTGCACACTTCTGAGATGCATTTGGGCAACTTTGTCGGAAATGAGTTTTTTGCCTACAGATTCATGCCTATTTGCGCAACAGGACAGATTCTGAGTATGTAACTGGGCTTGATGAAATCAGCATTTCTCTTGCTTCCCTGTGCGTTGGGAAGCTCAGTTTTAGTCACAGTAGCTCCCACAAGGGTCTCCTCAGTGTGTTCCCATTTCCTTAGAAACAGTGTATTTGCTGGGAGAAAAGTGCATTACTGTGTGCTTTCACCGTTCAGCAAATACATGTGTAGAAGCACAGCGTTAGCAGATATAACCGTTTCTCGACGTTTTCTAACTCAGGGAACAAGTTGCACACTTCTGAGATGCATTTGGGCAACTTTGTCAGAAATGACTTTTTTGCCTACAGAGACATGCCTATTTGCGCAGTAGTACAGATTCTGAGTATGTAACTGGGCTTGATGAAATCAGCATTTCTCTTGCTTCCCTGTGCGTAGGGAAGCTCAGTTTTAGTCACAGTAGCTCCCACAAGTGTCTCCTCAGTGTGTTCCCAGTTCCTTAGAAACAGTGTATTTGCTGGGAGAAAAGTGCATTACTGTGCGCATTCACCGTTCAGCAAATACATGTGTAGAAGCACAGCGCTAGCAGAAACGAACGTTTCTCGACGTTTTCTAACTCAGGGAACAAGTTGCACACTTCTGAGATGCATTTGGGCAACTTTGTCGGAAATGAGTTTTTTGCCTACAGATTCATGCCTATTTGCGCAACAGGACAGATTCTGAGTATGTAACTGGGCTTGATGAAATCAGCATTTCTCTTGCTTCCCTGTGCGTTGGGAAGCTCAGTTTTAGTCACAGTAGCTCCCACAAGGGTCTCCTCAGTGTGTTCCCATTTCCTTAGAAACAGTGTATTTGCTGGGAGAAAAGTGCATTACTGTGTGCTTTCACCGTTCAGCAAATACATGTGTAGAAGCACAGCGTTAGCAGATATAACCGTTTCTCGACGTTTTCTAACTCAGGGAACAAGTTGCACACTTCTGAGATGCATTTGGGCAACTTTGTCAGAAATGACTTTTTTGCCTACAGAGACATGCCTATTTGCGCAGTAGTACAGATTCTGAGTATGTAACTGGGCTTGATGAAATCAGCATTTCTCTTGCTTCCCTGTGCGTAGGGAAGCTCAGTTTTAGTCACAGTAGCTCCCACAAGTGTCTCCTCAGTGTGTTCCCATTTCCTTAGAAACAGTGTATTTGCTGGGAGAAAAGTGCATTACTGTGTGCTTTCACTGTTCAGCAAGTACATGTGTAGAAGCACAGCGCTAGCAGAAATGACCATTTCTCTATGTTTTCTAACTCAGGGAACAAGTTGCACACTACTGAGATGCATTTGGGCAACTTTGTCAGAAATGAGTTTTTTGCCTACAGAGACATGCCTATTTGCGCAGTAGTACAGATTCTGAGTATGTAACTGGGCTTGATGAAATCAGCATTTCTCTTGCTTCCCTGTGCGTAGGGAAGCCCAGTTTTAGTCACAGTAGCTCCCACAAGTGTCTCCTCAGTGTGTTCCCATTTCCTTAGAAACAGTGTATTTGCTGGGAGAAAAGTGCATTACTGTGCGCTTTCACCGTTCAGCAAATTCATGTGTAGAAGCACAGCGCTAGCAGAAACGAACGTTTCTCGACGTTTTCTAACTCAGGGAACAAGTTGCACACTTCTGAGATGCATTTGGGCAACTTTTTCAGAAATGAGTTTTTTGCCTACAGAGTACATGCCTATTTGCGCAGTAGTACAGATTCTGAGTATGTACCTGGGCTTGATGAAATCAGCATTTCTCTTACTTCCCTGTGTGTAAGGAAGCTCAGTTTTAGTCACAATAGCTCGGAAAAGTTTCTCCTCAGTGTGTTCCCAGTTCCTTAGAAACAGTGTATTTGCTGGGAGAAAAGTGCATTACTGTGCGCTTTCACCGTTCAGCATATACATGTGTAGAAGAACAGCGTTAGCAGATATGACCGTTTCTCGACGTTTTCTAACTCAGGGAACAAGTTGCACACTTCTGAGATGCATTTGGGCAACTTTGTCAGATATGAGTTTTTTGCCTACAGAGACATGCCTATTTGCGCAGTAGTACAGATTCTGAGTATGTAACTGGGCTTGATGAAATCAGCATTTCTCTTGCTTCCCTGTGCGTAGGGAAGCTCAGTTTTAGTCACGGTAGCTCCCACAAGTGTCTCCTCAGTGTGTTCCCATTTCCTTAGAAACAGTGTATTTGCTGGGAGAAAAGTGCATTACTGTGTGCTTTCACCGTTCAGCAAATACATGTGTAGAAGCACAGCGCTAGCAGAAACTAACTTTTCTCGACGTTTTCTAACTCAGGGAACAAGTTGCACACTTCTGAGATGCATTTGGGCAACTTTGTCAGAAATGAGTTTTTTGCCTACAGAGACATGCCTATTTGCACAGTAGTACAGATTCTGAGTATGTAACTGGGCTGGATGAAATCAGCATTTCTCTTGCTTCCCTGTGCGTAGGGAAGCTCAGTTTTAGTCACAGTAGCTCCCACAAGTGACTCCTCAGTGTGTTCCCATTTCCTTAAACACTGTATTTGCTGGGAGAAAAGTGCATTACTGTGCGCTTTCACCGTTCAGCAAATACATGTGTAGAAGCACAGCGCTAGAAGAAACGAACGTTTCTCGACGTTTTCTAACTCAGGGAACAAGTTGAACACTTCTGAGATGCATTTGGGCAACTTTGTCAGAAATGAGTTTTTTGCCTAAAGAGACATGCCTATTTGCACAGTAGTACAGATTCTGAGTATGTAACTGGGCTTGATGAAATCAGCATTTCTCTTGCTTCCCTGTGCGTAGCGAAGCTCAGTTTTAGGCACAGTAGCTCCCACAAGTGTCTCCTCAGTGTGTTCCCATTTCCTTAGAAACAGTGTATTTGCTGGGAGAAAAGTGCATTACTGTGCGCTTTCACCGTTCAGCAAATACATGTGTAGAAGCACAGCGCTAGCAGAAACGAACGTTTCTCGACGTTTTCTAACTCAGGGAACAAGTTGCACATCTGAGGTGCATTTGGGCAACTTTGTCAGAAATCAGTTTTTTGCCTACAGCGACGTGCCTATTTGCGCAGTAGTACAGATTCTGAGTATGTAACTGGGCTTGATGAAATAAGCATTTCTCTAGCTTCCCTGTGCGTAGGGAAGCTCAGTTTTAGTCACAGTAGCTCCCACAAGTGTCTCCTCCGTGTGTTCCCATTTCCTTAGAAACAGTGTATTTGCTGGGAGAAAAGTGCATTACTGTGCGCTTTCACCGTTCAGCAAATACATGTGTAGAAGCACAGCACTAGCAGAAACGAACGTTTCTCGACGTTTTCTAACTCAGGGAACAAGTTGCACACTTCTGAGATGCATTTGGGCAACTTTGTCAGAAATGACTTTTTTGCCTACAGAGACATGCCTATTTGCGCAGTAGTACAGATTCTGAGTATGTAACTGGGCTTGATGAAATCAGCATTTCTCTTGCTTCCCTGTGCGTAGGGAAGCTCAGTTTTAGTCACAGTAGCTCCCACAAGTGTCTCCTCAGTGTGTTCCCAGTTCCTTAGAAACAGTGTATTTGCTGGGAGAAAAGTGCATTACTGTGCGCATTCACCGTTCAGCAAATACATGTGTAGAAGCACAGCGCTAGCAGAAACGAACGTTTCTCGACGTTTTCTAACTCAGGGAACAAGTTGCACACTTCTGAGATGCATTTGGGCAACTTTGTCAGAAATGAGTTTTTTGCCTACAGAGGCATGCCTATTTGCGCAGTAGTACAGATTCTGAGTATGCAACTGGGCTTGATGAAATCAGCATTTCTCTTGCTTCCCTGTGCGTAAGGAAGCTCAGTTTTAGTCACAATAGCTCGGAAAAGTTTCTCCTCAGTGTGTTCCCAGTTCCTTAGAAACAGTGTATTTGCTGGGAGAAAAGTGCATTACTGTGCGCTTTCACCGTTCAGCATATACATGTGTAGAAGAACAGCGTTAGCAGATATGACCGTTTCTCGACGTTTTCTAACTCAGGGAACAAGTTGCACACTTCTGAGATGCATTTGGGCAACTTTGTCAGATATGAGTTTTTTGCCTACAGAGACATGCCTATTTGCGCAGTAGTACAGATTCTGAGTATGTAACTGGGCTTGATGAAATCAGCATTTCTCTTGCTTCCCTGTGCGTAGGGAAGCTCAGTTTTAGTCACGGTAGCTCCCACAAGTGTCTCCTCAGTGTGTTCCCATTTCCTTAGAAACAGTGTATTTGCTGGGAGAAAAGTGCATTACTGTGTGCTTTCACCGTTCAGCAAATACATGTGTAGAAGCACAGCGCTAGCAGAAACTAACGTTTCTCGACGTTTTCTAACTCAGGGAACAAGTTGCACACTTCTGAGATGCATTTGGGCAACTTTGTCAGAAATGAGTTTTTTGCCTACAGAGACATGCCTATTTGCACAGTAGTACAGATTCTGAGTATGTAACTGGGCTGGATGAAATCAGCATTTCTCTTGCTTCCCTGTGCGTAGGGAAGCTCAGTTTTAGTCACAGTAGCTCCCACAAGTGACTCCTCAGTGTGTTCCCATTTCCTTAAACACTGTATTTGCTGGGAGAAAAGTGCATTACTGTGCGCTTTCACCGTTCAGCAAATACATGTGTAGAAGCACAGCGCTAGAAGAAACGAACGTTTCTCGACGTTTTCTAACTCAGGGAACAAGTTGAACACTTCTGAGATGCATTTGGGCAACTTTGTCAGAAATGAGTTTTTTGCCTAAAGAGACATGCCTATTTGCACAGTAGTACAGATTCTGAGTATGTAACTGGGCTTGATGAAATCAGCATTTCTCTTGCTTCCCTGTGCGTAGCGAAGCTCAGTTTTAGGCACAGTAGCTCCCACAAGTGTCTCCTCAGTGTGTTCCCATTTCCTTAGAAACAGTGTATTTGCTGGGAGAAAAGTGCATTACTGTGCGCTTTCACCGTTCAGCAAATACATGTGTAGAAGCACAGCGCTAGCAGAAACGAACGTTTCTCGACGTTTTCTAACTCAGGGAACAAGTTGCACATCTGAGGTGCATTTGGGCAACTTTGTCAGAAATCAGTTTTTTGCCTACAGCGACGTGCCTATTTGCGCAGTAGTACAGATTCTGAGTATGTAACTGGGCTTGATGAAATAAGCATTTCTCTAGCTTCCCTGTGCGTAGGGAAGCTCAGTTTTAGTCACAGTAGCTCCCACAAGTGTCTCCTCCGTGTGTTCCCATTTCCTTAGAAACAGTGTATTTGCTGGGAGAAAAGTGCATTACTGTGCGCTTTCACCGTTCAGCAAATACATGTGTAGAAGCACAGCACTAGCAGAAACGAACGTTTCTCGACGTTTTCTAACTCAGGGAACAAGTTGCACACTTCTGAGATGCATTTGGGCAACTTTGTCAGAAATGACTTTTTTGCCTACAGAGACATGCCTATTTGCGCAGTAGTACAGATTCTGAGTATGTAACTGGGCTTGATGAAATCAGCATTTCTCTTGCTTCCCTGTGCGTAGGGAAGCTCAGTTTTAGTCACAGTAGCTCCCACAAGTGTCTCCTCAGTGTGTTCCCAGTTCCTTAGAAACAGTGTATTTGCTGGGAGAAAAGTGCATTACTGTGCGCATTCACCGTTCAGCAAATACATGTGTAGAAGCACAGCGCTAGCAGAAACGAACGTTTCTCGACGTTTTCTAACTCAGGGAACAAGTTGCACACTTCTGAGATGCATTTGGGCAACTTTGTCAGAAATGAGTTTTTTGCCTACAGAGGCATGCCTATTTGCGCAGTAGTACAGATTCTGAGTATGCAACTGGGCTTGATGAAATCAGCATTTCTCTTGCTTCCCTGTGCGTAGGGAAGCTCAGTTTTAGTCACAGTAGCTCCCACAAGTGTCTCCTTAGTGTGTTCCCATTTCCTTAGAAACAGTGTATTTGCTGGGAGAAAAGTGCATTACTGTGTGCTTTCACTGTTCAGCAAGTACATGTGTAGAAGCACAGCGCTAGCAGAAATGACCATTTCTCTATGTTTTCTAACTCAGGGAACAAGTTGCACACTACTGAGATGCATTTGGGCAACTTTGTCAGAAATGAGTTTTTTGCCTACAGAGACATGCCTATTTGCGCAGTAGTACAGATTCTGAGTATGTAACTGGGCTTGATGAAATCAGCATTTCTCTTGCTTCCCTGTGCGTAGGGAAGCCCAGTTTTAGTCACAGTAGCTCCCACAAGTGTCTCCTCAGTGTGTTCCCATTTCCTTAGAAACAGTGTATTTGCTGGGAGAAAAGTGCATTACTGTGCGCTTTCACCGTTCAGCAAATTCATGTGTAGAAGCACAGCGCTAGCAGAAAATAACGTTTCTCGACGTTTTCTAACTCAGGGAACAAGTTGCACACTTCTGAGATGCATTTGGGCAACTTTTTCAGAAATGAGTTTTTTGCCTAAAGAGACATGCCTATTTGCGCAGTAGTACAGATTCTGAGTATGTACCTGGGCTTGATGAAATCAGCATTTCTCTTGCTTCCCTGTGCGTAAGGAAGCTCAGTTTTAGTCACAATAGCTCGGAAAAGTGTCTCCTCAGTGTGTTCCCAGTTCCTTAGAAACAGTGTATTTGCTGGGAGAAAAGTGCATTACTGTGCGCTTTCACCGTTCAGCATATACATGTGTAGAAGAACAGCGTTAGCAGATATGACCGTTTCTCGACTTTTTCTAACTCAGGGAACAAGTTGCACACTTCTGAGATGCATTTGGGCAACTTTGTCAGATATGAGTTTTTTGCCTACAGAGACATGCCTATTTGCGCAGTAGTACAGATTCTGAGTATGTAACTGGGCTTGATGAAATCAGCATGTCTCTTGCTTCCCTGTGCGTAGGGAAGCTCAGTTTCAGTCACGGTAGCTCCCACAAGTGTCTCCTCAGTGTGTTCCCATTTCCTTAGAAACAGTGTATTTGCTGGGAGAAAAGTGCATTACTGTGTGCTTTCACCGTTCAGCAAATACATGTGTAGAAGCACAGCGCTAGCAGAAACTAAGGTTTCTCGACGTTTTCTAACTCAGGGAACAAGTTGCACACTTCTGAGATGCATTTGGGCAACTTTGTCAGAAATGAGTTTTTTGCCTACAGAGACATGCCTATTTGCACAGTAGTACAGATTCTGAGTATGTAACTGGGCTGGATGAAATCAGCATTTCTCTTGCTTCCCTGTGCGTAGGGAAGCTCAGTTTTAGTCACAGTAGCTCCCACAAGTGTCTCCTCAGTGTGTTCCCAGTTCCTTAGAAACAGTGTATTTGCTGGGAGAAAAGTGCATTACTGTGCGCATTCACCGTTCAGCAAATACATGTGTAGAAGCACAGCGCTAGCAGAAACGAATGTTTCTCGACGTTTTCTAACTCAGGGAACAAGTTGCACACTTCTGAGATGCATTTGGGCAACTTTGTCAGAAATGAGTTTTTTGCCTACAGAGGCATGCCTATTTGCGCAGTAGTACAGATTCTGAGTATGCAACTGGGCTTGATGAAATCAGCATTTCTCTTGCTTCCCTGTGCGTAGGGAAGCTCAGTTTTAGTCACAGTAGCTCCCACAAGTGTCTCCTCAGTGTGTTCCCATTTCCTTAGAAACAGTGTATTTGCTGGGAGAAAAGTGCATTACTGTGTGCTTTCACTGTTCAGCAAGTACATGTGTAGAAGCACAGCGCTAGCAGAAATGACCATTTCTCTATGTTTTCTAACTCAGGGAACAAGTTGCACACTACTGAGATGCATTTGGGCAACTTTGTCAGAAATGAGTTTTTTGCCTACAGAGACATGCCTATTTGCGCAGTAGTACAGATTCTGAGTATGTAACTGGGCTTGATGAAATCAGCATTTCTCTTGCTTCCCTGTGCGTAGGGAAGCCCAGTTTTAGTCACAGTAGCTCCCACAAGTGTCTCCTCAGTGTGTTCCCATTTCCTTAGAAACAGTGTATTTGCTGGGAGAAAAGTGCATTACTGTGCGCTTTCACCGTTCAGCAAATTCATGTGTAGAAGCACAGCGCTAGCAGAAACGAACGTTTCTCGACGTTTTCTAACTCAGGGAACAAGTTGCACACTTCTGAGATGCATTTGGGCAACTTTTTCAGAAATGAGTTTTTTGCCTACAGAGTACATGCCTATTTGCGCAGTAGTACAGATTCTGAGTATGTACCTGGGCTTGATGAAATCAGCATTTCTCTTGCTTCCCTGTGCGTAAGGAAGCTCAGTTTTAGTCACAATAGCTCGGAAAAGTGTCTCCTCAGTGTGTTCCCAGTTCCTTAGAAACAGTGTATTTGCTGGGAGAAAAGTGCATTACTGTGCGCTTTCACCGTTCAGCATATACATGTGTAGAAGAACAGCGTTAGCAGATATGACCGTTTCTCGACGTTTTCTAACTCAGGGAACAAGTTGCACACTTCTGAGATGCATTTGGGCAACTTTGTCAGATATGAGTTTTTTGCCTACAGAGACATGCCTATTTGCGCAGTAGTACAGATTCTGAGTATGTAACTGGGCTTGATGAAATCAGCATTTCTCTTGCTTCCCTGTGCGTAGGGAAGCTCAGTTTTAGTCACGGTAGCTCCCACAAGTGTCTCCTCAGTGTGTTCCCATTTCCTTAGAAACAGTGTATTTGCTGGGAGAAAAGTGCATTACTGTGTGCTTTCACCGTTCAGCAAATACATGTGTAGAAGCACAGCGCTAGCAGAAACTAACGTTTCTCGACGTTTTCTAACTCAGGGAACAAGTGGCACACTTCTGAGATGCATTTGGGCAACTTTGTCAGAAATGAGTTTTTTGCCTACAGAGACATGCCTATTTGCACAGTAGTACAGATTCTGAGTATGTAACTGGGCTGGATGAAATCAGCATTTCTCTTGCTTCCCTGTGCGTAGGGAAGCTCAGTTTTAGTCACAGTAGCTCCCA
The DNA here is from genome assembly GCF_964271855.1 of Acomys minous. Taxonomy (NCBI): domain Eukaryota; kingdom Metazoa; phylum Chordata; class Mammalia; order Rodentia; family Muridae; genus Acomys; species Acomys minous. Next base: position 231,050 of record NW_028182177.1, read on the forward strand.
CAAGTGACTCCTCAGTGTGTTCCCATTTCCTTATACACTGTATTTGCTGGGAGAAAAGTGCATTACTGTGCGCTTTCACCGTTCAGCAAATACATGTGTAGAAGCACAGCGCTAGCAGAAACGAACGTTTCTTGACGTTTTCTAACTCAGGGAACAAGTTGAACACTTCTGAGATGCATTTGGGCAACTTTGTCAGAAATGAGTTTTTTGCCTAAAGAGACATGCCTATTTGCGCAGTAGTACGGATTCTGAGTATGTAACTGGGCTTGATGAAATCAGCATTTCTCTTGCTTCCCTGTGCGTAGCGAAGCTCAGTTTTAGGCACAGTAGCTCCCACAAGTGTCTCCTCAGTGTGTTCCCATTTCCTTAGAAACAGTGTATTTGCTGGGAGAAAAGTGCATTACTGTGCGCTTTCACCGTTCAGCAAATACATGTGTAGAAGCACAGCGCTAGCAGAAACGAACGTTTCTCGACGTTTTCTAACTCAGGGAACAAGTTGCACACTTCTGAGATGCATTTGGGCAACTTTGTCAGAAATGAGTTTTTTGCCTATAGAGACATGCCTATTTGCGCAGTAGTACAGATTCTGAGTATGTAACTGGGCTTGATGAAATCAGCATTTCTCTTGCTTCCCTGTGCGTAGGGAAGCTTAGTTTTACCACAGTAGCTCCCACAAGTGTCTCCTCAGTGTGTTCCCATTTCCTTAGAAACTGTATTTGCTGGGAGAAAAGTGCATTACTGTGCGCTTTCACCGTTCAGCAAATACATGTGTAGAAGCACAGCACTAGAAGAAACGAACGTTTCTCGACGTTTTCTAACTCAGGGAACAAGTTGCACACTTCTGAGATGCATTTGGGCAACTTTGTCGGAAATGAGTTTTTTGCCTACAGATTCATGCCTATTTGCGCAACAGGACAGATTCTGAGTATGTAACTGGGCTTGATGAAATCAGCATTTCTCTTGCTTCCCTGTGCGTAGGGAAGCTCAGTTTTAGTCACAGTAGCTCCCACAAGTGTCTCCTCAGTGTGTTCCCATTTCCTTAGAAACAGTGTATTTGCTGGGAGAAAAGTGCATTACTGTGCGCTTTCACCGTTCAGCAAATACATGTGTAGAAGCACAGCGCTAGCAGAAACGAACGTTTCTCGACGTTTTCTAACTCAGGGAACAAGTTGCACACTTTTGAGATGCATTTGGGCAACTTTGTCAGAAATGAGTTTTTTGCCTACAGAGGCATGCCTATTTGCGCAGTAGTACAGATTCTGAGTATGTAACTGGGCTTGATGAAATCAGCATTTCTCTTGCTTCCCCGTGCGTAGGGAAGCTTAGTTTTACCACAGTAGCTCCCACAAGTGTCTCCTCAGTGTGTTCCCATTTCCTTAGAAACAGTGTATTTGCTGGGAGAAAAGTGCATTACTGTGCCCTTTCACCGTTCAGCAAATACATGTGTAGAAGCACAGCGCTAGCAGAAACGAACGTTTCTCGACGTTTTCTAACTCAGTGAAAAATTTGCACACTTCTGAGATGCATTTGGGCAACTTTGTCAGAAATGAGTTTTTTGCCTACAGAGACATGCCTATTTGCGCAGTAGTACAGATTCTGAGTATGTAACTGGGCTTGATGAAATCAGCATTTCTCTTGCTTCCCTGTGCGTAGGGAAGCTCAGTTTTAGTCACAGTAGCTCCCACAAGTGTCTCCTCAGTGTGTTCCCATTTCCTTAGAAACAGTGTATTTGCTGGGAGAAAAGTGCATTACTGTGCGCTTTCACCGTTCAGCAAAGACATGTGTAGAAGCACAGCGCTAGAAGAAACGAACGTTTCTCGACGTTTTCTAACTCAGGGAACAAGTTGCACAATTCTGAGATGCATTTGGGTAACTTTTTCAAAAATGAGTTTTTTGCCTACAGAGACATGCCTATTTGCGCAGTAGTACAGATTCTGAGTATGTAACTGGGCTGGATGAAATCAGCATTTCTCTTGCTTCCCTGTGCGTAGGGAAGCTCAGTTTTAGTCACAGTAGCTCCCACAAGTGTCTCCTCAGTGTGTTCCCATTTCCTTAGAAACAGTGTATTTGCTGGGAGAAAAGTGCATTACTGTGCGCTTTCACCGTTCAGCAAATACATGTGTAGAAGCACAGCGCTAGCAGAAACGAACGTTTCTCGATGTTTTCTAACTCAGGGAACAAGTTGCACACTTCTGAGATGCATTTGGGCAACTTTGTCAGAAATGAGTTTTTTGCCTACAGAGACATGCCTATTTGCGCAGTAGTACAGATTCTGAGTATGTAACTGGGCTTGATGAAATCAGCATTTCTCTTGCTTCCCTGAGCGTAGGGAAGCTCAGTTTTAGTCACAGTAGCTCCCACAAGTGTCTCCTCAGTGTGTTCCCATTTCCTTAGAAACAGTGTATTTGCTGGGAGAAAAGTGCATTACTGTGCGCTTTCACCGTTCAGCAAATACATGTGTAGAAGCACAGCGCTAGCAGAAACTAACGTTTCTCGACGTTTTCTAACTCAGGGAACAAGTTGCACACTTCTGAGATGCATTTGGGCAACTTTGTCGGAAATGAGTTTTTTGCCTACAGATTCATGCCTATTTGCCAGTAGTACAGATTCTGAGTATGTAACTGGGCTGGATGAAATCAGCATTTCTCTTGCTTCCCTGTGCGTAGGGAAGCTCAGTTTTAGTCACAGTAGCTCCCACAAGTGTCTCCTCAGTGTGTTCCCATTTCCTTAGAAACTGTATTTGCTGGGAGAAAAGTGCATTACTGTGCGCTTTCACCGTTCAGCAAATACATGTGTAGAAGCACAGCGCTAGAAGAAACGAACGTTTCTCGACGTTTTCTAACTCAGGGAACAAGTTGCACACTTCTGAGATGCATTTGGGCAACTTTGTCGGAAATGAGTTTTTTGCCTACAGATTCATGCCTATTTGCGCAACAGGACAGATTCTGAGTATGTAACTGGGCTTGATGAAATCAGCATTTGTCTTGCTTCCCTGTGCGTAGGGAAGCTCAGTTTTAGTCACAGTAGCTCCCACAAGTGTCTCCTCAGTGTGTTCCCATTTCCTAAGAAACAGTGTATTTGCTGGGAGAAAAGTGCATTACTGTGCGCTTTCACCGTTCAGCAAATACATGTGTAGAATCACAGCGTTAGCAGATATAACCGTTTCTTGACGTTTTCTAACTCAGGGAACAAGTTGCACACTTCTGAGATGCATTTGGGCAACTTTGTCAGAAATGAGTTTTTTGCCTACAGAGACATGCCTATTTGCGCAGTAGTACAGATTCTGAGTATGTAACTGGGCTTGATGAAATCAGCATTTCTCTTGCTTCCCTGTGCGTAGGGAAGCTCAGTTTTAGTCACGGTAGCTCCCACAAGTGTCTCCTCAGTGTGTTCCCATTTCCTTAGAAACAGTGTATTTGCTGGGAGAAAAGTGCATTACTGTGCGCTTTCACCGTTCAGCAAATACATGTGTAGAAGCACAGTGCTAGCAAAAACGAACGTTTCTCGACATTTTCTAACTCAGGGAACAAGTTGCACACTTCTGAGATGCATTTGGGCAACTTTGTCAGAAATGAGTTTTTTGCCTACAGAGACATGCCTATTTGCGCAGTAGTACAGATTCTGAGTATGTAACTGGGCTTGATGAAATCAGCATTTCTCTTGCTTCCCTGTGCGTAGGGAAGCTCAGTTTTAGTCACAGTAGCTCCCACAAGTGTCTCCTCAGTGTGTTCCCATTTCCTTAGAAACAGTGTATTTGCTGGGAGAAAAGTGCATTACTGTGCGCTTTCACCGTTCAGCAAAGACATGTGTAGAAGCACAGCGCTAGCAGAAACGAACGTTTCTCGACGTTTTCTAACTCAGGGAACAAGTTGCACAATTCTGAGATGCATTTGGGTAACTTTTTCAAAAATGAGTTTTTTGCCTACAGAGACATGCCTATTTGCGCAGTAGTACAGATTCTGAGTATGTAACTGGGCTGGATGGAATCAGCATTTCTCTTGCTTCCCTGTGCGTAGGGAAGCTCAGTTTTAGTCACAGTAGCTCCCACAAGTGTCTCCTCAGTGTGTTCCCATTTCCTTAGAAACAGTGTATTTGCTGGGAGAAAAGTGCATTACTGTGTGCTTTCACTGTTCAGCAAGTACATGTGTGGAAGCACAGCGCTAGCAGAAATGACCATTTCTCTATGTTTTCTAACTCAGGGAACAAGTTGCACACTACTGAGATGCATTTGGGCAACTTTGTCAGAAATGAGTTTTTTGCCTACAGAGACATGCCTATTTGCGCAGTAGTAGAGATTCTGAGTATGTAACTGGGCTGGATGGAATCAGCATTTCTCTTGCTTCCCTGTGCGTAGGGAAGCTCAGTTTTAGTCACAGTAGTTCCCACAAGTGTCTCCTCAGTGTGTTCCCATTTCCTTAGAAACAGTGTATTTGCTGGGAAAAAAGTGCATTACTGTGCGCTTTCACTGTTCAGCAAAGACATGTGTAGAAGCACAGCGCTAGCAGAAACGAACGTTTCTCGACGTATTCTAACTCAGGGAACAAGTTGCACACTTCTGAGATGCATTTGGGCAACTTTGTCAGAAATGAGTTTTTTGCCTACAGAGGCATGCCTATTTGCGCAATAGTACAGATTCTGAGTATGTAACTGGGCTTGATGAAATCAGCATTTCTCTTGCTTCCCTGTGCGTAGGGAAGCTTAGTTTTACCACAGTAGCTCCCACAAGTGTCTCCTCAGTGTGTTCCCATTTCCTTAGAAACAGTGTATTTGCTGGGAGAAAAGTGCATTACTGTGCGCTTTCACCGTTCAGCAAAGACATGTGTAGAAGCACAGCGCTAGCAGAAACGAACGTTTCTCGACGTTTTCTAACTCAGGGAACAAGTTGCACACTTCTGAGATGCATTTGGGCAACTTTGTCAGAAATGAGTTTTTTGCCTACAGAGACATGCCTATTTGCGCAGTAGTACAGATTCTGAGTATGTAACTGGGCTTGATGAAATCAGCATTTCTCTTGCTTCCCTGTGCGTAGGGAAGCTCAGTTTTAGTCACAGTAGCTCCCGCAAGTGTCTCCTCAGTGTGTTCCCATTTCCTTAGAAACAGTGTATTTGCTGGGAGAAAAGTGCATTACTGTGCGCTTTCACCGTTCAGCAAATACATGTGTAGAAGCACAGCGCTAGCAGAAACGAACGTTTCTCGACCTTTTCTAACTCAGGGAACAAGTGGCACACTTCTGAGATGCATTTGTGCAACTTTGTCAGAAATGAGTTTTTTGCCTACAGAGACATGCCTATTTGCCAGTAGTACAGATTCTGAGTATGTAACTGGGCTGGATGAAATCAGCATTTCTCTTGCTTCCCTGTGCGTAGGGAAGCTCAGTTTTAGTCACAGTAGCTCCCACAAGTGTCTCCTCAGTGTGTTCCCATTTCCTTAGAAACTGTATTTGCTGGGAGAAAAGTGCATTACTGTGCGCTTTCACCGTTCAGCAAATACATGTGTAGAAGCACAGCGCTAGAAGAAACGACCGTTTCTCGACGTTTTCTAACTCAGGGAACAAGTTGCACACTTCTGAGATGCATTTGGGCAACTTTGTCGGAAATGAGTTTTTTGCCTACAGATTCATGCCTATTTGCGCAACAGGACAGATTCTGAGTATGTAACTGGGCTTGATGAAATCAGCATTTCTCTTGCTTCCCTGTGCGTAGGGAAGCTCAGTTTTAGTCACAGTAGCTCCCACAAGTGTCTCCTCAGTGTGTTCCCATTTCCTTAGAAACAGTGTATTTGCTGGGAGAAAAGTGCATTACTGTGCGCTTTCACCGTTCAGCAAATACATGTGTAGAAGCACAGCGTTAGCAGATATAACCGTTTCTCGACATTTTCTAACTCAGGGAACAAGTTGCACACTTCTGAGATGCATTTGGGCAACTTTGTCAGAAATGAGTTTTTTGCCTACAGAGACATGCCTATTTGCGCAGTAGTACAGAGTCTGAGTATGTAACTGGGCTGGATGAAATCAGCATTTCTCTTGCTTCCCTGTGTGTAGGGAAGCTCAGTTTTAGTCACAGTAGCTCCCACAAGTGTCTCCTCAGTGTGTTCCCATTTCCTTAGAAACAGTGTATTTGCTGGGAGAAAAGTGCATTACTGTGCGCTTTCACCGTTCAGCAAAGACATGTGTAGAAGCACAGCGCTAGCAGAAACGAACGTTTCTCGACGTTATCTAACTCAGGGAACAAGTTGCACACTTCTGAGATGCATTTGGGCAACTTTGTCAGAAATGAGTTTTTTGCCTACAGAGACATGCCTATTTGCGCAGTAGTACAGAGTCTGAGTATGTAACTGGGCTTGATGAAATCAGCATTTCTCTTGCTTCCCTGTGCGTAGGGAAGCTCAGTTTTAGTCACAGTAGCTCCCACAAGTGTCTCCTCAGTGTGTTCCCATTTCCTTAGAAACAGTGTATTTGCTGGGAGAAAAGTGCATTACTGTGCGCTTTCACCGTTCAGCATGTACATGTGTAGAAGCACAGCAGTAGCAGAAACGAACGTTTCTCGACGTTTTCTAACTCAGGGAACAAGTTGCACACTTCTGAGATGCATTTGGGCAACTTTGTCAGAAATGAGTTTTTTGCCTAAAGAGACATGCCTATTTGTGCAGTAGTACAGATTTTGAGTATGTAATTGGGCTTGATGAAATCAGCATTTCTCTTGCTTCCCTGTGCGTAGGGAAGCTCAGTTTTAGTCACAGTAGCTTCCACAATTGTCTCCTCAGTGTGTTCCCATTTCCTTAGAAACAGTGTATTTGCTGGGAGAAAAGTGCATTACTGTGCACTTTCACCGTTCAGCAAATACATATGTAGAAGCACAGCTCTAGCAGAAACGACCATTTCTCGACGTTTTCTAACTCAGGGAACAAGTTGCACACTTCTGAGATGCATTTGGTCAACTTTGTCAGAAATGAGTTTTTTGCCTACAGAGACATGCCTATTTGCGCAGTAGTACAGATTCTGAGTATGTAACTGGGCTGGATGAAATCAGCATTTCTCTTGCTTCCCTGTGCGTAGCGAAGCTCAGTTTTAGTCACAGTAGCTCCCACAAGTGTCTCCTCAGTGTGTTCCCATTTCCTAAGAAACAGTGTATTTGCTGGGAGAAAAGTGCATTACTGTGCGCTTTCACCATTCAGCAAATACATGTGTAGAAGCACAGCGTTAGCAGATATAACCGTTTCTTGACGTTTTCTAACTCAGGGAACAAGTTGCACACTTCTGAGATGCATTTGGGCAACTTTGTCAGAAATGAGTTTTTTGCCTACAGAGACATGCCTATTTGCGCAGTAGTACAGATTCTGAGTATGTAACTGGGCTTGATGAAATCAGCATTTCTCTTGCTTCCCTGTGCGTAGGGAAGCTCAGTTTTAGTCACAGTAGCTCCCACAAGTGTCTCCTCAGTGTGTTCCCATTTCCTTGGAAACAGTGTATTTGCTGGGAGAAAAGTGCATTACTGTGCGCTTTCACCATTCAGCAAATACATGTGTAGAAGCACAGCGCTAGCAGAAACGAACGTTTCTCGACGTTTTCTAACTCAGGGAACAAGTTGCACACTTCTGAGATGCATTTGGGCAACTTTGTCAGAAATGAGTTTTTTGCCTACAGAGACATGCCTATTTGCGCAGTAGTACAGATTCTGAGTATGTAACTGGGCTTGATGAAATCAGCATTTCTCTTGCTTCCCTGTGCGTAGCGAAGCTCAGTTTTAGTCACGGTAGCTCCCACAAGTGTCTCCTCAGTGTGTTCCCATTTCCTTAGAAACAGTGTATTTGCTGGGAGAAAAGTGCATTACTGTGCACTTTCACCGTTCAGCAAGTACATGTGTAGAAGCACAGTGCTAGCAAAAACGAACGTTTCTCGACATTTTCTAACTCAGGGAACAAGTTGCACACTTCTGAGTTGCATTTGGGCAACTTTGTCAGAAATGAGTTTTTTGCCTACAGAGACATGCCTATTTGCGCAGTAGTACAGATTCTGAGTATGCAACAGGGCTTGATGAAATCAGCATTTCTCTTGCTTCCCTGTGCGTAGGGAAGCTCAGTTTTAGTCACAGTAGCTCCCACAAGTGTCTCCTCAGTGTGTTCCATTTCCTTAGAAACAGTGTATTTGCTGGGAGAAAAGTGCATTACTGTGTGCTTTCACTGTTCAGCAAGTACATGTGTAGAAGCACAGCGCTAGCAGAAATGACCATTTCTCTATGTTTTCTAACTCAGAGAACAAGTTGCACACTACTGAGATGCATTTGGGCAACTTTGTCAGAAATGAGTTTTTTGCCTACAGCGACATGCCTATTTGCGCAGTAGTACAGATTCTGAGTATGTAACTGGGCTGGATGAAATCAGCATTTCTCTTGCTTCCCTGTGCGTAGGGAAGCTCAGTTTTAGTCAAGGTAGCTCCCACAAGTGTCTCCTCAGTGTGTTCCCATTTCCTTAGAAACTGTATTTGCTGGGAGAAAAGTGCATTACTGTGCGCTTTCACCATTCAGCAAATACATGTGTAGAAGCACAGCGCTAGCAGAAACGAACGTTTCTCGACGTTTTCTAACTCAGGGAACAAGTTGAACACTTCTGAGATGCATTTGGGCAACTTTGTCGGAAATGAGTTTTTTGCCTACAGATTCATGCCTATTTGCGCAACAGGACAGATTCTGAGTATGTAACTGGGCTTGATGAAATCAGCATTTCTCTTGCTTCCCTGTGCGTAGCGAAGCTCAGTTTTAGTCACAGTAGCTCCCACAAGTGTCTCCTCAGTGTGTTCCCATTTCCTTAGAAACAGTGTATTTGCTGGGAGAAAAGTGCATTACTGTGCGCTTTCACTGTTCAGCAAATACATGTGTAGAAGCACAGCGTTAGCAGATATAACCGTTTCTCGACGTTTTCTAACTCAGGGAACAAGTTGCACACTTCTGAGATGCATTTGGGCAACTTTGTCAGAAATGAGTTTTTTGCCTACAGAGACATGCCTATTTGCGCAGTAGTACAGAGTCTGAGTATGTAACTGGGCTTGATGATATCAGCATTTCTCTTGCTTCCCTGTGCGTAGGGAAGCTCAGTTTTAGTCACAGTAGCTCCCACAAGTGTCTCCTCAGTGTGTTCCCATTTCCTTAGAAACAGTGTATTTGCTGGGAGAAAAGTGCATTACTGTGCGCTTTCACCGTTCAGCATGTACATGTGTAGAAGCACAGCGCTAGCAGAAACGAACGTTTCTCGACGTTTTCTAACTCAGGGAACAAGTTGCACACTTCTGAGATGCATTTGGGCAACTTTGTCAGAAATGAGTTTTTTGCCTAAAGAGACATGCCTATTTGTGCAGTAGTACAGATTTTGAGTATGTAATTGGGCTTGATGAAATCAGCATTTCTCTTGCTTCCCTGTGCGTAGGGAAGCTCAGTTTTAGTCACAGTAGCTCCCACAAGTGTCTCCTCTGTGTGTTCCCATTTCCTTAGAAACAGTGTATTTGCTGGGAGAAAAGTGCATTACTGTGCGCTTTCACCGTTCAGCATGTACATGTGTAGAAGCACAGCGCTAGCAGAAACGAACGTTTCTCGACGTTTTCTAACTCAGGGAACAAGTTGCACACTTCTGAGATGCATTTGGGCAACTTTGTCAGAAATGAGTTTTTTGCCTAAAGAGTCATGCCTATTTGTGCAGTAGTACACATTTTGAGTATGTAATTGGGCTTGATGAAATCAGCATTTCTCTTGCTTCCCTGTGCGTAGGGAAGCTCAGTTTTAGTCACAGTAGCTTCCACAATTGTCTCCTCAGTGTGTTCCCATTTCCTTAGAAACAGTGTATTGGCTGGGAGAAAAGTGCATTACTGTGCGCTTTCACCGTTCAGCAAATACATATGTAAAAGCACAGCGCTAGCAGAAACGACCATTTCTCGACGTTTTCTAACTCAGGGAACAAGTTGCACACTTCTGAGATGCATTTGGTCAACTTTGTCAGAAATGAGTTTTTTGCCTACAGAGACATGCCTATTTGCGCAGTAGTACAGATTCTGAGTATGTAACTGGGCTGGATGAAATCAGCATTTCTCTTGCTTCCCTGTGCGTAGCGAAGCTCAGTTTTAGTCACAGTAGCTCCCACAAGTGTCTCCTCAGTGTGTTCCCATTTCCTAAGAAACAGTGTATTTGCTGGGAGAAAAGTGCATTACTGTGCGCTTTCACCGTTCAGCAAATACATGTGTAGAAGCACAGCGTTAGCAGATATAACCGTTTCTTGACGTTTTCTAACTCAGGGAACAAGTTGCACACTTCTGAGATGCATTTGGGCAACTTTGTCAGAAATGAGTTTTTTGCCTACAGAGACATGCCTATTTGCGCAGTAGTACAGATTCTGAGTATGTAACTGGGCTTGATGAAATCAGCATTTCTCTTGCTTCCCTGTGCGTAGGGAAGCTCAGTTTTAGTCACGGTAGCTCCCAAAAGTGTCTCCTCAGTGTGTTCCCATTTCCTTAGAAACAGTGTATTTGCTGGGAGAAAAGTGCATTACTGTGCGCTTTCACCGTTCAGCAAATACATGTGTAGAAGCACAGTGCTAGCAAAAACGAACGTTTCTCGACATTTTCTAACTCAGGGAACAAGTTGCACACTTCTGAGATGCATTTGGGCAACTTTGTCAGAAATGAGTTTTTTGCCTACAGAGACATGCCTATTTGCGCAGTAGTACAGATTCTGAGTATGCAACTGGGCATGATGAAATCAGCATTTCTCTTGCTTCCCTGTGCGTAGGGAAGCTCAGTTTTAGTCACAGTAGCTCCCACAAGTGTCTCCTCAGTGTGTTCCCATTTCCTTAGAAACAGTGTATTTGCTGGGAGAAAAGTGCATTACTGTGTGCTTTCACTGTTCAGCAAGAACATTTGTAGAAGCACAGCGCTAGCAGAAATGACCATTTCTCTATGTTTTCTAACTCAGGGAACAAGTTGCACACTACTGAGATGCATTTGGGCAACTTTGTCAGAAATGAGTTTTTAGTCTACAGAGACATGCCTATTTGCGCAGTAGTACAGATTCTGAGTATGTAACTGGGCTGGATGAAATCTGCATTTCTCTTGCTTCCCTGTGCGTAGGGAAGCTCAGTTTTAGTCACAGTAGCTCCCACAAGTGTCTCCTCAGTGTGTTCCCATTTCCTTAGAAACAGTGTATTTGCTGGGAGAAAAGTGCATTACTGTGCGCTTTCACCGTTCAGCAAATACATGTGTAGAAGCACAGCGTTAGCAGACATGACCGTTTCTCGACGTTTTCTAACACAGGGAACAAGTTGCACACTTCTGAGATGCATTTGGGCAACTTTATCAGAAATGAGTTTTTTGCCTACAGAGACATGCCTATTTGCGCAGTAGTACAGATTCTGAGTATGTAACTGGGCTTGATGAAATCAGCATTTCTCTTGCTTCCCTGTGCGTAGGGAAGCTCAGTTTTAGTCACAGTAGCTCCCACAAGTGTCTCCTCAGTGTGTTCCCATTTCCTTAGAAACAGTGTATTTGCTGGGAGAAAAGTGCATTACTGTGCCATTTCACCGTTCAGCAAAGACATGTGTAGAAGCACAGCGCTAGCAGAAACGAACGTTTCTCGACGTTTTCTAACTCAGAGAACAAGTTGCACACTTCTGAGATGCATTTGGGCAACTTTGTCAGAAATGAGTTTTTTGCCTACAGAGACATGCCTATTTGCGCAGTAGTACAGATTCTGAGTATGTAACTGGGCTGGATGAAATCAGCATTTCTCTTGCTTCCCTGTGCATAGGGAAGCTCAGTTTTAGTCACAGTAGCTCCCACAAGTGTCTCCTCAGTGTGTTCCCATTTCCTTAGAAACAGTGTATTGGCTGGGAGAAAAGTGGATTACTGTGCGCTTTCACCGTTCAGCAAATACATGTGTAGAAGCACAGCGCTAGCAGAAACGAACGTTTCTCGACGTTTTCTAACTCAGGGAACAAGTTGCACACTTCTGAGATGCATTTGGGCAACTTTGTCAGAAATGAGTTTTTTGCCTACAGAGACATGCCTATTTGCGCAGTAGTACAGATTCTGAGTATGTAACTGGGCTTGATGAAATCAGCATTTCTCTTGCTTCCCTGTGCGTAGGGAAGCTCAGTTTTAGTCACAGTAGCTCCCACAAGTGTCTCCTCAGTGTGTTCCCATTTCCTTAGAAACAGTGTATTTGCGGGGAGAAAAGTGCATTACTGTGCGCTTTCACCGTTCAGCAAATACATGTGTAGAAGCACAGCGCTAGCAGAAAAGACCGTTTCTCGACGTTTTCTAACTCAGGGAACAAGTTGCACACTTCTGAGATGCATTTGTGCAACTTTGTCAGAAATGAGTTTTTTGCCTACAGAGACATTCCTATTTGCCAGTAGTACAGATTCTGAGTATGTAACTGGGCTGGATGAAATCAGCATTTCTCTTGCTTCCCTGTGCGTAGGGAAGCTCAGTTTTAGTCACAGTAGCTCCCACAAGTGTCTCCTCAGTGTGTTCCCCTTTCCTTAGAAACTGTATTTGCTGGGAGAAAAGTGCATTACTGTCTGCTTTCACCGTTCAGCAAATACATGTGTAGAAGCACAGCGCTAGCAGAAACGAACGTTTCTCGACGTTTTCTAACTCAGGGAACAAGTTGCACACTTCTGAGATGCATTTGGGCAACTTTGTTTGAAATGAGTTTTTTGCCTACAGAGACATGCCTATTTGCGCAGTAGTACAGATTCTGAGTATGTAACTGGGCTTGATGAAATCAGCATTTCTCTTGCTTCCCTGTGCGTAGGGAAGCTCAGTTTTAGTCACAGTAGCTCCCACAAGTGTCTCCTCAGTGTGTTCCCAGTTCCTTAGAAACAGTGTATTTGCTGGGAGAAAAGTGCATTACTGTGCGCTTTCACCGTTCAGCAAAGACATGTGTAGAAGCACAGCGCTAGCAGAAACGAACGTTTCTCGACATTTTCTAACTCAGGGAACAAGTTGCACACTTCTGAGATGCATTTGGGCAACTTTGTCGGAAATGAGTTTTTTGCCTACAGAGACATGCCTATTTGCGCAGTAGTACAGATTCTGAGTATGTAACTGGGCTTGATGAAATCAGCATTTCTCTTGCTTCCCTGTGCGTAGGGAAGCTCAGTTTTAGTCACAGTAGCTCCCACAAGTGTCTCCTCAGTGTGTTCCCATTTCCTTAGAAACAGTGTATTTGCTGGGAGAAAAGTGCATTACTGTGCGCTTTCACCATTCAGCAAATACATGTGTAGAAGCACAGCGCTAGCAGAAACGAACGTTTCTCGACGTTTTCTAACTCAGGGAACAAGTTGCACACTTCTGAGATGCATTTGGGCAACTTTGTCAAAAATGTGTTTTTTGCCTACAGAGACATGCCTATTTGCGCAGTAGTACAGATTCTGAGTATGTAACTGGGCTTGATGAAATCAGCATTTCTCTTGCTTCCCTGTGCGTAGGGAAGCTCAGTTTTAGTCACGGTAGCTCCCACAAGTGTCTCCTCAGTGTGTTCTCATTTCCTTAGACACAGTGTATTTGCTGGGAGAAAAGTGCATTACTGTGCGCTTTCACCGTTCAGCAAATACATGTGTAGAAGCACAGCGCTAGCAGAAACGACCGTTTCTCGACGTTTTCTAACTCAGGGAACAAGTTGCACACTTCTGAGATGCATTTGGGCAACTTTGTCAGAAATGACTTTTTTGCCTACAGAGAAATGCCTATTTGCGCAGTAGTACAGATTCTGAGTATGTAACTGGGCTTGATGAAATCAGCATTTCTCTTGCTTCCCTGTGCGTAGGGAAGCTCAGTTTTAGTCACAGTAGCTCCCACAAGTGTCTCCTCAGTGTGTTCCCAGTTCCTTAGAAACAGTGTATTTGCTGGGAGAAAAGTGCATTACTGTGCTCTTTCACCGTTCAGCAAATACATGTGTAGAACCACAGCGCTAGCAGAAACGACCGTTTCTCGACCTTTTCTAACTCAGAGAACAAGTTGCACACTTCTGAGATGCATTTGGGCAACTTTGTCAGAAATGAGTTTTTTGCCTACAGAGACATGCCTATTTGCGCAGTAGTACAGATTCTGAGTATGTAACTGGGCTTGATGAAATCAGCATTTCTCTTGCTTCCCTGTGCGTAGGGAAGCTCAGTTTTAGTCACAGTAGCTCCCACAAGTGTCTCCTCAGTGTGTTCCCATTTCCTTAGAAACAGTGTATTTGCTGGGAGAAAAGTGCATTACTGTGCGCTTTCACCGTTCAGCAAATACATGTGTAGAAGCACAGCGCTAGCAGAAACGAACATTTCTCGACGTTTTCTAACTCAGGGAACAAGTTGCACACTTCTGAGATGCATTTGGGCAACTTTGTCAGAAATGAGTTTTTTGCCTACAGAGACATGCCTATTAGCGCAGTAGTACAGATTCTGAGTATGTAACTGGGCTTGATGAAATCAGCATTTCTCTTGCTTCCCTGTGCGTAGGGAAGCTCAGTTTTAGTCACAGTAGCTCCCACAAGTGTCTCCTCAGTGTGTTCCCATTTACTTAGAAACAGTGTATTTGCTGGGAGAAAAGTGCATTACTGTGCGCTTTCACCGTTCAGCAAATACATGTGTAGAAGCACAGTGCTAGCAGAAACGAACGTTTCTCTATGTTTTCTAACTCAGGGAACAAGTTGCACACTTCTGAGATGCATTTGGGCATCTTTGTCAGAAATGAGTTTTTTGCCTACAGATTTATGCCTATTTGCGCAGTAGTACAGATTCTGAGTATGTAACTGGGCTTGATGAAATCAGCATTTCTCTTGCTTCCCTGTGCGTAGGGAAGCTCAGTTTTAGTCACAGTAGCTCCCACAAGTGTCTCCTCAGTGTGTTCCCATTTCCTTAGAAACAGTGTATTTGCTGGGAGAAAAGTGCATTACTGTGCGCTTTCACCGTTCAGCAAATACATATGTAGAAGCACAGCGCTAGCAGAAACGACCGTTTCTCGACGTTTTCTAACTCAGGGAACAAGTTGCACACTTCTGAGATGCATTTGGGCAACTGTGTCAAAAATGTGTTTTTTGCCTACAGAGACATGCCTATTTGCGCAGTAGTACAGATTCTGAGTATGTAACTGGGCTGGATGAAATCAGCATTTCTCTTGCTTCCCTGTGCGTAGGGGAGCTCAGTTTTAGTCACGGTAGCTCCCACAAGTGTCTCCTCAGTGTGTTCCCATTTCCTTAGAAACAGTGTATTTACTGGGAGAAAAGTGCATTACTGTGTGCTTTCACCGTTCAGCAAATACATGTGTAGAAGCACAGCGCTAGCAGAAACGACCGTTTCTCGACGTTTTCTAACTCAGGGAACAAGTTGCACACTTCTGAGATGCATTTGGGCAACTTTGTCAGAAATGAGTTTTTTGCCTACAGAGACATGCCTATTTGCGCAGTAGTACAGATTCTGAGTATGTAACTGGGCTTGATGAAATCAGCATTTCTCTTGCTTCCCTGTGCGTAGGGAAGCTCAGTTTTAGTCACTGTAGCTCCACAAGTGTCTCCTCAGTGTGTTCCCAATTCCTTAGAAACGGTGTATTTGCTGGGAGAAAAGTGCATTACTGTGCGCTTTCACCGTTCAGCAAATACATGTGTAGAAGCACAGCGCTAGCAGAAACGAACGTTTCTCGACGTTTTCTAACTCAGGGAACAAGTTGCACACTTCTGAGATGCATTTGGGCAACTTTGTCAGAAATGAGTTTTTTGCCTACAGAGACATTCCTATTTGCCAGTAGTACAGATTCTGAGTATGTAACTGGGCTTGATGAAATCAGCATTTCTCTTGCTTCCCTGTGCGTAGGGAAGCTCAGTTTTAGTCACGGTAGCTCCCACAAGTGTCTCCTCAGTGTGTTCTCATTTCCTTAGACACAGTGTATTTGCTGGGAGAAAAGTGCATTACTGTGCGCTTTCACCGTTCAGCAAATACATGTGTAGAAGCACAGCGCTAGCAGAAACGACCGTTTCTCGACGTTTTCTAACTCAGGGAACAAGTTGCACACTTCTGAGATGCATTTGGGCAACTTTGTCAGAAATGACTTTTTTGCCTACAGAGAAATGCCTATTTGCGCAGTAGTACAGATTCTGAGTATGTAACTGGGCTTGATGAAATCAGCATTTCTCTTGCTTCCCTGTGCGTAGGGAAGCTCAGTTTTAGTCACAGTAGCTCCCACAAGTGTCTCCTCAGTGTGTTCCCAGTTCCTTAGAAACAGTGTATTTGCTGGGAGAAAAGTGCATTACTGTGCTCTTTCACCGTTCAGCAAATACATGTGTAGAACCACAGCGCTAGCAGAAACGACCGTTTCTCGACCTTTTCTAACTCAGAGAACAAGTTGCACACTTCTGAGATGCATTTGGGCAACTTTGTCAGAAATGAGTTTTTTGCCTACAGAGACATGCCTATTTGCGCAGTAGTACAGATTCTGAGTATGTAACTGGGCTTGATGAAATCAGGATTTCTCTTGCTTCCCTGTGCATAGGGAAGCTCAGTTTTAGTCACAGTAGCTCCCACAAGTGTCTCCTCAGTGGGTTCCCATTTCCTTAGACACAGTGTATTTGCTGGGAGAAAAGTGCATTACTGTGCGCTTTCACCGTTCAGCAAATACATGTGTAGAAGCACAGCACTAGCAGAAACGACCGTTTCTCGACGTTTTCTAACTCAGGGAACAAGTTGCACACTTCTGAGATGCATTTGGGCAACTTTGTCGGAAATGAGTTTTTTGCCTACAGATTCATGCCTATTTGCGCAACAGGACAGATTCTGAGTATGTAACTGGGCTTGATGAAATCAGCATTTCTCTTGCTTCCCTGTGCGTAGGGAAGCTCAGTTTTAGTCACAGTAGCTCCCACAAGTGTCTCCTCAGTGTGTTCCCATTTCCTTAGACACAGTGTATTTGCTGGGAGAATAGTGCATTACTGTGCGCTTTCACCGTTCAGCAAATACATGTGTAGAAGCACAGCGCTAGCAGAAACGACCGTTTCTCGACGTTTTCTAACTCAGGGAACAAGTTGCACACTTCTGAGATGCATTTGGGCAACTTTGTCAGAAATGAGTTTTTTGCCTACAGAGACATGCCTATTTGCGCAGTAGTACAGATTCTGAGTATGTAACTGGGCTTGATGAAATCAGCATGTCTCTTGCTTCCCTGTGCGTAGGGAAGCTCAGTTTTAGTCCCAGTAGCTCCCACAAGTGTCTCCTCAGTGTGTTCCCATTTCCTTAGAAACAGTGTATTTGCTGGGAGAAAAGTGCATTACTGTGCGCTTTCACCGTTCAGCAAATACATATGTAGAAGCACAGCGTTAGCAGATATGACCGTTTCTCGACGTTTTCTAACTCAGGGAACAAGTTGCACACTTCTGAGATGCATTTGGGCAACTTTGTCAGAAATGAGTTTTTCGCCTTCAGAGACATGCCTATTTGCGCAGTAGTACAGATTCTGAGTATGTAACTCGGCTTGATGAAATCAGCATTTCTCTTGCTTCCCTGTGCGTAGGGAAGCTCAGTTTTAGTCACAGTAGCTACCACTAGTGTCTCCTCTGTGTGTTCCCATTTCCTTAGAAACAGTGTATTTGCTGGGAGAAAATTGCATTACTGTGCGCTTTCACCGTTCAGCAAGTACATGTGTAGAAGCACAGCGCTAGCAGAAACGAACGTTTCTCGACGTTTTCTAACTCAGGGAACAAGTTGCACACTTCTGAGATGCATTTGGGCAACTTTGTCAGAAATGAGTTTTTTGCCTAAAGAGACATGCCTATTTGTGCAGTAGTACAGATTCTGAGTATGTAATTGGGCTTGATGAAATCAGCATTTCTCTTGCTTCCCTGTGCGTAGGGAAGCTCAGTTTTAGTCACAGTAGCTCCCACAAGTGTCTCCTCAGTGTGTTCCCATTTCCTTAGAAACAGTGTATTTGCTGGGAGAAAAGTGCATTACTGTGCGCTTTCACCGTTCAGCAAATACATATGTAGAAGCACAGCGCTAGCAGAAACGACCGTTTCTCGACGTTTTCTAACTCAGGGAACAAGTTGCACACTTCTGAGATGCATTTGGGCAACTTTGTCAAAAATGTGTTTTTTGCCTACAGAGACATGCCTATTTGCGCAGTAGTACAGATTCTGAGTATGTAACTGGGCTGGATGAAATCAGCATTTCTCTTGCTTCCCTGTGCGTAGGGAAGCTCAGTTTTAGTCACAGTAGCTCCCACAAGTGTCTCCTCAGTGTGTTCCCATTTCCTTAGAAACAGTGTATTTGCTGGGAGAAAAGTGCATTACTGTGCGCTTTCACCGTTCAGCAAATACATGTGTTGAAGCACAGCGCTAGCAGAAACGACCGTTTCTCGACGTTTTCTAACTCAGGGAACAAGTTGCACACTTCTGAGATGCATTTGGGCAACTTTGTCAGAAATGAGTTTTTTGCCTACAGAGACATGCCTATTTGCGCAGTAGTACAGATTCTGAGTATGTAACTGGGCTGGATGAAATCAGCATTTCTCTTGCTTCCCTGTGCGTAGGGGAGCTCAGTTTTAGTCACGGTAGCTCCCACAAGTGTCTCCTCAGTGTGTTCCCATTTCCTTAGAAACAGTGTATTTACTGGGAGAAAAGTGCATTACTGTGTGCTTTCACCGTTCAGCAAATACATGTGTAGAAGCACAGCGCTAGCAGAAACGACCGTTTCTCGACGTTTTCTAACTCAGGGAACAAGTTGCACACTTCTGAGATGCATTTGGGCAACTTTGTCAGAAATGAGTTTTTTGCCTACAGAGACATGCCTATTTGCGCAGTAGTACAGATTCTGAGTATGTAACTGGGCTTGATGAAATCAGAATTTCTCTTGCTTCCCTGTGCGTAGGGAAGCTCAGTTTTAGTCACTGTAGCTCCACAAGTGTCTCCTCAGTGTGTTCCCAATTCCTTAGAAACGGTGTATTTGCTGGGAGAAAAGTGCATTACTGTGCGCTTTCACCGTTCAGCAAATACATGTGTAGAAGCACAGCGCTAGCAGAAACGAACGTTTCTCGACGTTTTCTAACTCAGGGAACAAGTTGCACACTTCTGAGATGCATTTGGGCAACTTTGTCAGAAATGAGTTTTTTGCCTACAGAGACATGCCTATTTGCGCAGTAGTACAGATTCTGAGTATGTAACTGGGCTTGATGATATCAGCATTTCTCTTGCTTCCCTGTGCGTAGGGAAGCTCAGTTTTAGTCACAGTAGCTCCCACAAGTGTCTCCTCAGTGTGTTCCCATTTCCTTAGAAACAGTGTATTTGCGGGGAGAAAAGTGCATTACTGTGCGCTTTCACCGTTCAGCAAATACATGTGTAGAAGCACAGCGCTAGCAGAAACGAACGTTTCTCGACGTTTTCTAACTCAGGGAACAAGTTGCACACTTCTGAGATGCATTTGGGCAACTTTGTCAGAAATGAGTTTTTTGCCTACAGAGACATTCCTATTTGCCAGTAGTACAGATTCTGAGTATGTAACTGGGCTGGATGAAATCAGCATTTCTCTTGCTTCCCTGTGCGTAGGGAAGCTCAGTTTTAGTCACAGTAGCTCCCACAAGTGTCTCCTCAGTGTGTTCCCCTTTCCTTAGAAACAGTGTATTTGCTGGGAGAAAAGTGCATTACTGTGCGCTTTCACCGTTCAGCAAATACATGTGTAGAAGCACAGTGCTAGCAGAAACGAACGTTTCTCGACGTTTTCTAACTCAGGGAACAAGTTGCACACTTCTGAGATGCATTTGGGCATCTTTGTCAGAAATGAGTTTTTTGCCTACAGATTTATGCCTATTTGCGCAGTAGTACAGATTCTGAGTATGTAACTGGGCTTGATGAAATCAGCATTTCTCTTGCTTCCCTGTGCGTAGGGAAGCTCAGTTTTAGTCACAGTAGCTCCCACAAGTGTCTCCTCAGTGTGTTCCCATTTCCTTAGAAACAGTGTATTTGCTGGGAGAAAAGTGCATTACTGTGCGCTTTCACCGTTCAGCAAATACATATGTAGAAGCACAGCGCTAGCAGAAACGACCGTTTCTCGACGTTTTCTAACTCAGGGAACAAGTTGCACACTTCTGAGATGCATTTGGGCAACTGTGTCAAAAATGTGTTTTTTGCCTACAGAGACATGCCTATTTGCGCAGTAGTACAGATTCTGAGTATGTAACTGGGCTGGATGAAATCAGCATTTCTCTTGCTTCCCTGTGCGTAGGGGAGCTCAGTTTTAGTCACGGTAGCTCCCACAAGTGTCTCCTCAGTGTGTTCCCATTTCCTTAGAAACAGTGTATTTACTGGGAGAAAAGTGCATTACTGTGCGCTTTCACCGTTCAGCAAATACATGTGTAGAAGCACAGCGTTAGCAGATATGACCGTTTCTCGACGTTTTCTAACTCAGGGAACAAGTTGCACACTTCTGAGATGCATTTGGGCAACTTTGTCAGAAATGAGTTTTTTGCCTACAGAGACATGCCTATTTGCGCAGTAGTACAGATTCTGAGTATGTAACTTGGCTTGATGAAATCAGCATTTCTCTTGCTTCCCTGTGCGTAGGGAAGCTCAGTTTTAGTCACAGTAGCTCCCACAAGTGTCTCCTCAGTGTGTTCCCATTTCCTTAGAAACAGTGTATTTGCTGGGAGAAAAGTGCATTACTGTGCGCTTTCACCGTTCAGCAAATACATGTGTAGAAGCACAGCGCTAGCAGAAACGAACATTTCTCGACGTTTTCTAACTCAGGGAACAAGTTGCACACTTCTGAGATGCATTTGGGCAACTTTGTCAGAAATGAGTTTTTTGCCTACAGAGACATGCCTATTAGCGCAGTAGTACAGATTCTGAGTA
Organism: Acomys minous; assembly: GCF_964271855.1. Lineage (NCBI taxonomy): Eukaryota > Metazoa > Chordata > Mammalia > Rodentia > Muridae > Acomys > Acomys minous. The sequence goes on from NW_028182177.1 coordinate 251,902, forward strand.
TGTAACTGGGCTTGATGAAATCAGCATTTCTCTTGCTTCCCTGTGCGTAGGGAAGCTCAGTTTTAGTCACAGTAGCTCCCACAAGTGTCTCCTCAGTGTGTTCCCATTTACTTAGAAACAGTGTATTTGCTGGGAGAAAAGTGCATTACTGTGCGCTTTCACCGTTCAGCAAATACATGTGTAGAAGCACAGTGCTAGCAGAAACGACCGTTTCTCGACGTTTTCTAACTCAGGGAACAAGTTGCACACTTCTGAGATGCATTTGGGCAACTGTGTCAAAAATGTGTTTTTTGCCTACAGAGACATGCCTATTTGCGCAGTAGTACAGATTCTGAGTATGTAACTGGGCTGGATGAAATCAGCATTTCTCTTGCTTCCCTGTGCGTAGGGGAGCTCAGTTTTAGTCACGGTAGCTCCCACAAGTGTCTCCTCAGTGTGTTCCCATTTCCTTAGAAACAGTGTATTTACTGGGAGAAAAGTGAATTACTGTGTGCTTTCACCGTTCAGCAAATACATGTGTAGAAGCACAGCGCTAGCAGAAACGACCGTTTCTCGACGTTTTCTAACTCAGGGAACAAGTTGCACACTTCTGAGATGCATTTGGGCAACTTTGTCAGAAATGAGTTTTTTGCCTACAGAGACATGCCTATTTGCGCAGTAGTACAGATTCTGAGTATGTAACTGGGCTTGATGAAATCAGCATTTCTCTTGCTTCCCTGTGCGTAGGGAAGCTCAGTTTTAGTCACTGTAGCTCCACAAGTGTCTCCTCAGTGTGTTCCCAATTCCTTAGAAACGGTGTATTTGCTGGGAGAAAAGTGCATTACTGTGCGCTTTCACCGTTCAGCAAATACATGTGTAGAAGCACAGCGCTAGCAGAAACGAACGTTTCTCGACGTTTTCTAACTCAGGGAACAAGTTGCACACTTCTGAGATGCATTTGGGCAACTTTGTCAGAAATGAGTTTTTTGCCTACAGAGACATGCCTATTTGCGCAGTAGTACAGATTCTGAGTATGTAACTGGGCTTGATGATATCAGCATTTCTCTTGCTTCCCTGTGCGTAGGGAAGCTCAGTTTTAGTCACAGTAGCTCCCACAAGTGTCTCCTCAGTGTGTTCCCATTTCCTTAGAAACAGTGTATTTGCGGGGAGAAAAGTGCATTACTGTGCGCTTTCACCGTTCAGCAAATACATGTGTAGAAGCACAGCGCTAGCAGAAAAGAACGTTTCTCGACGTTTTCTAACTCAGGGAACAAGTTGCACACTTCTGAGATGCATTTGGGCAACTTTGTCAGAAATGAGTTTTTTGCCTACAGAGACATTCCTATTTGCCAGTAGTACAGATTCTGAGTATGTAACTGGGCTGGATGAAATCAGCATTTCTCTTGCTTCCCTGTGCGTAGGGAAGCTCAGTTTTAGTCACAGTAGCTCCCACAAGTGTCTCCTCAGTGTGTTCCCCTTTCCTTAGAAACAGTGTATTTGCTGGGAGAAAAGTGCATTACTGTGCGCTTTCACCGTTCAGCAAATACATGTGTAGAAGCACAGTGCTAGCAGAAACGAACGTTTCTCGACGTTTTCTAACTCAGGGAACAAGTTGCACACTTCTGAGATGCATTTGGGCATCTTTGTCAGAAATGAGTTTTTTGCCTACAGATTTATGCCTATTTGCGCAGTAGTACAGATTCTGAGTATGTAACTGGGCTTGATGAAATCAGCATTTCTCTTGCTTCCCTGTGCGTAGGGAAGCTCAGTTTTAGTCACAGTAGCTCCCACAAGTGTCTCCTCAGTGTGTTCCCATTTCCTTAGAAACAGTGTATTTGCTGGGAGAAAAGTGCATTACTGTGCGCTTTCACCGTTCAGCAAATACATATGTAGAAGCACAGCGCTAGCAGAAACGACCGTTTCTCGACGTTTTCTAACTCAGGGAACAAGTTGCACACTTCTGAGATGCATTTGGGCAACTGTGTCAAAAATGTGTTTTTTGCCTACAGAGACATGCCTATTTGCGCAGTAGTACAGATTCTGAGTATGTAACTGGGCTGGATGAAATCAGCATTTCTCTTGCTTCCCTGTGCGTAGGGGAGCTCAGTTTTAGTCACGGTAGCTCCCACAAGTGTCTCCTCAGTGTGTTCCCATTTCCTTAGAAACAGTGTATTTACTGGGAGAAAAGTGCATTACTGTGTGCTTTCACCGTTCAGCAAATACATGTGTAGAAGCACAGCGCTAGCAGAAACGACCGTTTCTCGACGTTTTCTAACTCAGGGAACAAGTTGCACACTTCTGAGATGCATTTGGGCAACTTTGTCAGAAATGAGTTTTTTGCCTACAGAGACATGCCTATTTGCGCAGTAGTACAGATTCTGAGTATGTAACTGGGCTTGATGAAATCAGCATTTCTCTTGCTTCCCTGTGCGTAGGGAAGCTCAGTTTTAGTCACTGTAGCTCCACAAGTGTCTCCTCAGTGTGTTCCCAATTCCTTAGAAACGGTGTATTTGCTGGGAGAAAAGTGCATTACTGTGCGCTTTCACCGTTCAGCAAATACATGTGTAGAAGCACAGCGCTAGCAGAAACGAACGTTTCTCGACGTTTTCTAACTCAGGGAACAAGTTGCACACTTCTGAGATGCATTTGGGCAACTTTGTCAGAAATGAGTTTTTTGCCTACAGAGACATGCCTATTTGCGCAGTAGTACAGATTCTGAGTATGTAACTGGGCTTGATGATATCAGCATTTCTCTTGCTTCCCTGTGCGTAGGGAAGCTCAGTTTTAGTCACAGTAGCTCCCACAAGTGTCTCCTCAGTGTGTTCCCATTTCCTTAGAAACAGTGTATTTGCGGGGAGAAAAGTGCATTACTGTGCGCTTTCACCGTTCAGCAAATACATGTGTAGAAGCACAGCGCTAGCAGAAACGAACGTTTCTCGACGTTTTCTAACTCAGGGAACAAGTTGCACACTTCTGAGATGCATTTGGGCAACTTTGTCAGAAATGAGTTTTTTGCCTACAGAGACATTCCTATTTGCCAGTAGTACAGATTCTGAGTATGTAACTGGGCTGGATGAAATCAGCATTTCTCTTGCTTCCCTGTGCGTAGGGAAGCTCAGTTTTAGTCACAGTAGCTCCCACAAGTGTCTCCTCAGTGTGTTCCCCTTTCCTTAGAAACTGTATTTGCTGGGAGAAAAGTGCATTACTGTCTGCTTTCACCGTTCAGCAAATACATGTGTAGAAGCACAGCGCTAGCAGAAACGAACGTTTCTCGACGTTTTCTAACTCAGGGAACAAGTTGCACACTTCTGAGATGCATTTGGGCAACTTTGTTTGAAATGAGTTTTTTGCCTACAGAGACATGCCTATTTGCGCAGTAGTACAGATTCTGAGTATGTAACTGGGCTTGATGAAATCAGCATTTCTCTTGCTTCCCTGTGCGTAGGGAAGCTCAGTTTTAGTCACAGTAGCTCCCACAAGTGTCTCCTCAGTGTGTTCCCATTTCCTTAGAAACAGTGTATTTGCTGGGAGAAAAGTGCATTACTGTGCGCTTTCACCGTTCAGCAAATACATGTGTTGAAGCACAGCGCTAGCAGAAACGACCGTTTCTCGACGTTTTCTAACTCAGGGAACAAGTTGCACACTTCTGAGATGCATTTGGGCAACTTTGTCAGAAATGAGTTTTTTGCCTACAGAGACATGCCTATTTGCGCAGTAGTAGAGATTCTGAGTATGTAACTGGGCTTGATGAAATCAGCATTTCTCTTGCTTCCCTGTGCGTAGGGAAGCTCAGTTTTAGTCACAGTAGCTCCCACAAGTGTCTCCTCAGTGTGTTCCCATTTACTTAGAAACAGTGTATTTGCTGGGAGAAAAGTGCATTACTGTGCGCTTTCACCGTTCAGCAAATACATGTGTAGAAGCACAGTGCTAGCAGAAACGAACGTTTCTCGACGTTTTCTAACTCAGGGAACAAGTTGCACACTTCTGAGATGCATTTGGGCATCTTTGTCAGAAATGAGTTTTTTGCCTACAGATTTATGCCTATTTGCGCAGTAGTACAGATTCTGAGTATGTAACTGGGCTGGATGAAATCAGCATTTCTCTTGCTTTTCTGTGCGTAGGGGAGCTCAGTTTTAGTCACGGTAGCTCCCACAAGTGTCTCCTCAGTGTGTTCCCATTTCCTTAGAAACAGTGTATTTACTGGGAGAAAAGTGCATTACTGTGTGCTTTCACCTTTCAGCAAATACATGTGTAGAAGCACAGCGCTAGCAGAAACGACCGTTTCTCGACGTTTTCTAACTCAGGGAACAAGTTGCACACTTCTGAGATGCATTTGGGCAACTTTGTCAGAAATGAGTTTTTTGCCTACAGAGACATGCCTATTTGCGCAGTAGTACAGATTCTGAGTATGTAACTGGGCTTGATGAAATCAGCATTTCTCTTGCTTCCCTGTGCGTAGGGAAGCTCAGTTTTAGTCACTGTAGCTCCACAAGTGTCTCCTCAGTGTGTTCCCAATTCCTTAGAAACGGTGTATTTGCTGGGAGAAAAGTGCATTACTGTGCGCTTTCACCGTTCAGCAAATACATGTGTAGAAGCACAGCGCTAGCAGAAACGAACGTTTCTCGACGTTTTCTAACTCAGGGAACAAGTTGCACACTTCTGAGATGCATTTGGGCAACTTTGTCAGAAATGAGTTTTTTGCCTACAGAGACATGCCTATTTGCGCAGTAGTACAGATTCTGAGTATGTAACTTGGCTTGATGAAATCAGCATTTCTCTTGCTTCCCTGTGCGTAGGGAAGCTCAGTTTTAGTCACAGTAGCTCCCACAAGTGTCTCCTCAGTGTGTTCCCATTTCCTTAGAAACAGTGTATTTGCTGGGAGAAAAGTGCATTACTGTGCGCTTTCACCGTTCAGCAAATACATGTGTAGAAGCACAGCGCTAGCAGAAACGAACATTTCTCGACGTTTTCTAACTCAGGGAACAAGTTGCACACTTCTGAGATGCATTTGGGCAACTTTGTCAGAAATGAGTTTTTTGCCTACAGAGACATGCCTATTAGCGCAGTAGTACAGATTCTGAGTATGTAACTGGGCTTGATGAAATCAGCATTTCTCTTGCTTCCCTGTGCGTAGGGAAGCTCAGTTTTAGTCACAGTAGCTCCCACAAGTGTCTCCTCAGTGTGTTCCCATTTCCTTAGAAACAGTGTATTTGCTGGGAGAAAAGTGCATTACTGTGCGCTTTCACCGTTCAGCAAATACATATGTAGAAGCACAGCGCTAGCAGAAACGACCGTTTCTCGACGTTTTCTAACTCAGGGAACAAGTTGCACACTTCTGAGATGCATTTGGGCAACTTTGTCAGAAATGAGTTTTTTGCCTACAGAGACATGCCTATTTGCGCAGTAGTACAGATTCTGAGTATGTAACTGGGCTTGATGAAATCAGCATTTCTCTTGCTTCCCTGTGCGTAGGGAAGCTCAGTTTTAGTCACTGTAGCTCCACAAGTGTCTCCTCAGTGTGTTCCCAATTCCTTAGAAACGGTGTATTTGCTGGGAGAAAAGTGCATTACTGTGCGCTTTCACCGTTCAGCAAATACATGTGTAGAAGCACAGCGCTAGCAGAAACGAACGTTTCTCGACGTTTTCTAACTCAGGGAACAAGTTGCACACTTCTGAGATGCATTTGGGCAACTTTGTCAGAAATGAGTTTTTTGCCTACAGAGACATGCCTATTTGCGCAGTAGTACAGATTCTGAGTATGTAACTGAGCTTGATGATATCAGCATTTCTCTTGCTTCCCTGTGCGTAGGGAAGCTCAGTTTTAGTCACAGTAGCTCCCACAAGTGTCTCCTCAGTGTGTTCCCATTTCCTTAGAAACAGTGTATTTGCGGGGAGAAAAGTGCATTACTGTGCGCTTTCACCGTTCAGCAAATACATGTGTAGAAGCACAGCGCTAGCAGAAACGAACGTTTCTCGACGTTTTCTAACTCAGGGAACAAGTTGCACACTTCTGAGATGCATTTGTGCAACTTTGTCAGAAATGAGTTTTTTGCCTACAGAGACATTCCTATTTGCCAGTAGTACAGATTCTGAGTATGTAACTGGGCTGGATGAAATCAGCATTTCTCTTGCTTCCCTGTGCGTAGGGAAGCTCAGTTTTAGTCACAGTAGCTCCCACAAGTGTCTCCTCAGTGTGTTCCCCTTTCCTTAGAAACTGTATTTGCTGGGAGAAAAGTGCATTACTGTCTGCTTTCACCGTTCAGCAAATACATGTGTAGAAGCACAGCGCTAGCAGAAACGAACGTTTCTCGACGTTTTCTAACTCAGGGAACAAGTTGCACACTTCTGAGATGCATTTGGGCAACTTTGTTTGAAATGAGTTTTTTGCCTACAGAGACATGCCTATTTGCGCAGTAGTACAGATTCTGAGTATGTAACTGGGCTTGATGAAATCAGCATTTCTCTTGCTTCCCTGTGCGTAGGGAAGCTCAGTTTTAGTCACAGTAGCTCCCACAAGTGTCTCCTCAGTGTGTTCCCATTTCCTTAGAAACAGTGTATTTGCTGGGAGAAAAGTGCATTACTGTGCGCTTTCACCGTTCAGCAAATACATGTGTTGAAGCACAGCGCTAGCAGAAACGACCGTTTCTCGACGTTTTCTAACTCAGGGAACAAGTTGCACACTTCTGAGATGCATTTGGGCAACTTTGTCAGAAATGAGTTTTTTGCCTACAGAGACATGCCTATTTGCCAGTAGTACAGATTCTGAGTATGTAACTGGGCTTGATGAAATCAGCATTTCTCTTGCTTCCCTGTTCGTAGGGTAGCTCAGTTTTAGTCACAGTAGCTCCCACAAGTGTCTCCTCAGTGTGTTCCCATTTACTTAGAAACAGTGTATTTGCTGAGAGAAAAGTGCATTACTGTGCGCTTTCACCGTTCAGCAAATACATGTGTAGAAGCACAGTGCTAGCAGAAACGAACGTTTCTCGACGTTTTCTAACTCAGGGAACAAGTTGCACACTTCTGAGATGCATTTGGGCATCTTTGTCAGAAATGAGTTTTTTGCCTACAGATTTATGCCTATTTGCGCAGTAGTACAGATTCTGAGTATGTAACTGGGCTGGATGAAATCAGCATTTCTCTTGCTTCCCTGTGCGTAGGGGAGCTCAGTTTTAGTCACGGTAGCTCCCACAAGTGTCTCCTCAGTGTGTTCCCATTTCCTTAGAAACAGTGTATTTACTGGGAGAAAAGTGCATTACTGTGTGCTTTCACCGTTCAGCAAATACATGTGTAGAAGCACAGCGCTAGCAGAAACGACCGTTTCTCGACGTTTTCTAACTCAGGGAACAAGTTGCACACTTCTGAGATGCATTTGGGCAACTTTGTCAGAAATGAGTTTTTTGCCTACAGAGACATGCCTATTTGCGCAGTAGTACAGATTCTGAGTATGTAACTGGGCTTGATGAAATCAGCATTTCTCTTGCTTCCCTGTGCGTAGGGAAGCTCAGTTTTAGTCACTGTAGCTCCACAAGTGTCTCCTCAGTGTGTTCCCAATTCCTTAGAAACGGTGTATTTGCTGGGAGAAAAGTGCATTACTGTGCGCTTTCACCGTTCAGCAAATACATGTGTAGAAGCACAGCGCTAGCAGAAACGAACGTTTCTCGACGTTTTCTAACTCAGGGAACAAGTTGCACACTTCTGAGATGCATTTGGGCAACTTTGTCAGAAATGAGTTTTTTGCCTACAGAGACATGCCTATTTGCGCAGTAGTACAGATTCTGAGTATGTAACTGGGCTTGATGATATCAGCATTTCTCTTGCTTCCCTGTGCGTAGGGAAGCTCAGTTTTAGTCACAGTAGCTCCCACAAGTGTCTCCTCAGTGTGTTCCCATTTCCTTAGAAACAGTGTATTTGCGGGGAGAAAAGTGCATTACTGTGCGCTTTCACCGTTCAGCAAATACATGTGTAGAAGCACAGCGCTAGCAGAAACGAACGTTTCTCGACGTTTTCTAACTCAGGGAACAAGTTGCACACTTCTGAGATGCATTTGTGCAACTTTGTCAGAAATGAGTTTTTTGCCTACAGAGACATTCCTATTTGCCAGTAGTACAGATTCTGAGTATGTAACTGGGCTGGATGAAATCAGCATTTCTCTTGCTTCCCTGTGCGTAGGGAAGCTCAGTTTTAGTCACAGTAGCTCCCAGAAGTGTCTCCTCAGTGTGTTCCCCTTTCCTTAGAAACTGTATTTGCTGGGAGAAAAGTGCATTACTGTCTGCTTTCACCGTTCAGCAAATACATGTGTAGAAGCACAGCGCTAGCAGAAACGAACGTTTCTCGACGTTTTCTAACTCAGGGAACAAGTTGCACACTTCTGAGATGCATTTGGGCAACTTTGTTTGAAATGAGTTTTTTGCCTACAGAGACATGCCTATTTGCGCAGTAGTACAGATTCTGAGTATGTAACTGGGCTTGATGAAATCAGCATTTCTCTTGCTTCCCTGTGCGTAGGGAAGCTCAGTTTTAGTCACAGTAGCTCCCACAAGTGTCTCCTCAGTGTGTTCCCATTTCCTTAGAAACAGTGTATTTGCTGGGAGAAAAGTCCATTACTGTGCGCTTTCACCGTTCAGCAAATACATGTGTAGAAGCACAGCGCTAGCAGAAACGAACGTTTCTCGACGTTTTCTAACTCAGGGAAAAAGTTGCACACTTCTGAGATGCATTTGGGCAACTTTGTCGGAAATGAGTTTTTTGCCTACAGATTCATGCCTATTTGCGCAACAGGACAGATTCTGAGTATGTACCTGGGCTTGATGAAATCAGCATTTCTCTTGCTTCCCTGTGCGTAGCGAAGCTCAGTTTTAGTCACAGTAGCTCCCACAAGTGTCTCCTCAGTGTGTTCCCATTTCCTTAGAAACAGTGTATTTGCTGGGAGAAAAGTGAATTACTGTGCGCTTTCATCGTTCAGCAAATACATGTGTAGAAGCACAGCGTTAGCAGATATAACCGTTTCTCGACGTTTTCTAACTCAGGGAACAAGTTGCACACTTCTGAGATGCATTTGGGCAACTTTGTCAGAAATGAGTTTTTTGCCTACAGAGACATGCCTATTTGCGCAGTAGTACAGATTCTGAGTATGTAACTGGGCTTGATGAAATCAGCATTTCTCTTGCTTCCCTGTGCGTAGGGAAGCTCAGTTTTAGTCACAGTAGCTCCCACAAGTGTCTCCTCAGTGTGTTCCCATTTCCTTAGAAACAGTGTATTTGCTGGGAGAAAAGTGCATTACTGTGCGCTTTCACCATTCAGCAAATACATGTGTAGAAGCACAGCGCTAGCAGAAACGAACGTTTCTCGACGTTTTCTAACTCAGGGAACAAGTTGCACACTTCTGAGATGCATTTGGGCAACTTTGTCAAAAATGTGTTTTTTGCCTACAGAGACATGCCTATTTGCGCAGTAGTACAGATTCTGAGTATGTAACTGGGGTTGATGAAATCAGCATTTCTCTTGCTTCCCTGTGCGTAGGGAAGCTCAGTTTTAGTCACGGTAGCTCCCACAAGCGTCTCCTCAGTGTGTTCCCATTTCCTTAGACACAGTGTATTTGCTGGGAGAAAAGTGCATTACTGTGCGCTTTCACCGTTCAGCAAATACATGTGTAGAAGCACAGCGCTAGCAGAAACGTCCGTTTCTCGACGTTTTCTAACTCAGGGAACAAGTTGCACACTTCTGAGATGCATTTGGGCAACTTTTCAGAAATGACTTTTTTACCTACAGAGAAATGCCTATTTGCGCAGTAGTACAGATTCTGAGTATGTAACTGGGCTTGATGAAATCAGCATTTCTCTTGCTTCCCTGTGCGTAGGGAAGCTCAGTTTTAGTCACAGTAGCTCCCACAAGTGTCTCCTCAGTGTGTTCCCATTTCCTTAGAAACAGTGTATTTGCTGGGAGAAAAGTGCATTACTGTGCGCTTTCACCGTTCAGCAAATACATGTGTAGAACCACAGCGCTAGCAGAAACGACCGTTTCTCGACCTTTTCTAACTCAGAGAACAAGTTGCACACTTCTGAGATGCATTTGGGCAACTTTGTCAGAAATGAGTTTTTTGCCTACAGAGACATGCCTATTTGCGCAGTAGTACAGATTCTGAGTATGTAACTGGGCTTGATGAAATCAGGATTTCTCTTGCTTCCCTGTGCATAGGGAAGCTCAGTTTTAGTCACAGTAGCTCCCACAAGTGTCTCCTCAGTGTGTTCCCATTTCCTTAGACACAGTGTATTTGCTGGGAGAAAAGTGCATTACTGTGCGCTTTCACCGTTCAGCAAATACATGTGTAGAAGCACAGCACCAGCAGAAACGACCGTTTCTCGACGTTTTCTAACTCAGGGAACAAGTTGCACACTTCTGAGATGCATTTGGGCAACTTTGTCGGAAATGAGTTTTTTGCCTACAGATTCATGCCTATTTGCGCAACAGGACAGATTCTGAGTATGTAACTGGGCTTGATGAAATCAGCATTTCTCTTGCTTCCCTGTGCGTAGCAAAGCTCAGTTTTAGTCACAGTAGCTCCCACAAGTGTCTCCTCAGTGTGTTCCCATTTCCTTAGAAACAGTGTATTTGCTGGGAGAAAAGTGCATTACTGTGCTCTTTCACCGTTCAGCAAATACATGTGTAGAAGCACAGCGTTAGCAGATATAACCGTTTCTCGACGTTTTCTAACTCAGGGAACAAGTTGCACACTTCTGAGATGCATTTGGGCAACTTTGTCAGAAATGAGTTTTTTGCCTACAGAGACATGCCTATTTGCGCAGTAGTACAGATTCTGAGTATGTAACTGGGCTTGATGAAATCAGCATTTCTGTTGCTTCCCTGTGCGTAGGGAAGCTCAGTTTTAGTCACAGTAGATCCCACAAGTGTCTCCTCAGTGTGTTCCCATTTCCTTAGAAACAGTGTATTTGCTGGGAGAAAAGTGCATTACTGTGTGCTTTCACCATTCAGCAAATACATGTGTAGAAGCACAGCGCTAGCAGAAACGAACGTTTCTCGACGTTTTCTAACTCAGGGAACAAGTTGCACACTTCTGAGATGCATTTGGGCAACTTTGTCAAAAATGTGTTTTTTGCCTACAGAGACATGCCTATTTGCGCAGTAGTACAGATTCTGAGTATGTAACTGGGCTGGATGAAATCAGCATTTCTCTTGCTTCCCTGTGCGTAGGGGAGCTCAGTTTTAGTCACGGTAGCTCCCACAAGTGTCTCCTCAGTGTGTTCCCATTTCCTTAGAAACAGTGTATTTGCTGGGAGAAAAGTGCATTACTGTGCGCTTTCACCGTTCAGCAAATACATGTGTAGAAGCACAGCGCTAGCAGAAACGACCGTTTCTCGACATTTTCTAACTCAGGGAACAAGTTGCACACTTCTGAGATGCATTTGGGCAACTTTGTCAGAAATGAGTTTTTTGCCTACAGAGACATGCCTATTTGCGCAGTAGTACAGATTCTGAGTATGTAACTGGGCTTGATGAAATCAGCATTTCTGTTGCTTCCCTGTGCGTAGGGAAGCTCAGTTTTAGTCACAGTAGCTCCCACAAGTGTCTCCTCAGTGTGTTCCCATTTCCTTAGAAACAGTGTATTTGCTGGGAGAAAAGTGCATTACTGTGCGCTTTCACCGTTCAGCAAATACATGTGTAGAAGCACAGCGCTAGCAGAAACGACCGTTTCTCGACGTTTTCTAACTCAAGGAACAAGTTGCACACTTCTGAGATGCATTTGGGCAACTTTTCAGAAATGACTTTTTTGCCTACAGAGAAATGCCTATTTGCGCAGTAGTACAGATTCTGAGTATGTAACTGGGCTTGATGAAATCAGCATTTCTCTTGCTTCCCTGTGCGTAGGGAAGCTCAGTTTTAGTCACAGTAGCTCCCACAAGTGTCTCCTCAGTGTGTTCCCATTTCCTTAGAAACAGTGTATTTGCTGGGAGAAAAGTGCATTACTGTGCTCTTTCACCGTTCAGCAAATACATGTGTAGAACCACAGCGCTAGCAGAAACGACCGTTTCTCGACGTTTTCTAACTCAGAGAACAAGTTGCACACTTCTGAGATGCATTTGGGCAACTTTGTCAGAAATGAGTTTTTTGCCTACAGAGACATGCCTATTTGCGCAGTAGTACAGATTCTAAGTATGTAACTGGGCTTGATGAAATCAGCATTTCTCTTGCTTCCCTGTGCATAGGGAAGCTCAGTTTTAGTCACAGTAGCTCCCACAAGTGTCTCCTCAGTGTGTTCCCATTTCCTTAGACACAGTGTATTTGCTGGGAGAAAAGTGCATTACTGTGCGCTTTCACCGTTCAGCAAATACATGTGTAGAAGCACAGCACCAGCAGAAACGACCGTTTCTCGACGTTTTCTAACTCAGGGAACAAGTTGCAAACTTCTGAGATGCATTTGGGCAACTTTGTCGGAAATGAGTTTTTTGCCTACAGATTCATGCCTATTTGCGCAACAGGACAGATTCTGAGTATGTAACTGGGCTTGATGAAATCAGCATTTCTGTTGCTTCCCTGTGCGTAGGGAAGCTCAGTTTTAGTCACAGTAGCTCCCACAAGTGTCTCCTCAGTGTGTTCCCATTTCCTTAGAAACAGTGTATTTGCTGGGAGAAAAGTGCATTACTGTGCGCTTTCACCGTTCAGCAAATACATGTGTAGAAGCACAGCGCTAGCAGAAACGACCGTTTCTCGACGTTTTCTAACTCAGGGAACAAGTTGCACACTTCTGAGATGCATTTGGGCAACTTTTCAGAAATGACTTTTTTGCCTACAGAGAAATGCCTATTTGCGCAGTAGTACAGATTCTGAGTATGTAACTGGGCTTGATGAAATCAGCATTTCTCTTGCTTCCCTGTGCGTAGGGAAGCTCAGTTTTAGTCACAGTAGCTCCCACAAGTGTCTCCTCAGTGTGTTCCCATTTCCTTAGAAACAGTGTATTTGCTGGGAGAAAAGTGCATTACTGTGCTCTTTCACCGTTCAGCAAATACATGTGTAGAACCACAGCGCTAGCAGAAACGACCGTTTCTCGACCTTTTCTAACTCAGAGAACAAGTTGCACACTTCTGAGATGCATTTGGGCAACTTTGTCAGAAATGAGTTTTTTGCCTACAGAGACATGCCTATTTGCGCAGTAGTACAGATTCTGAGTATGTAACTGGGCTTGATGAAATCAGGATTTCTCTTGCTTCCCTGTGCATAGGGAAGCTCAGTTTTAGTCACAGTAGCTCCCACAAGTGTCTCCTCAGTGTGTTCCCATTTACTTAGACACAGTGTATTTGCTGGGAGAAAAGTGCATTACTGTGCGCTTTCACCGTTCAGCAAATACATGTGTAGAAGCACAGCACCAGCAGAAACGACCGTTTCTCGACGTTTTCTAACTCAGGGAACAAGTTGCACACTTCTGAGATGCATTTGGGCAACTTTGTCGGAAATGAGTTTTTTGCCTACAGATTCATGCCTATTTGCGCAACAGGACAGATTCTGAGTATGTAACTGGGCTTGATGAAATCAGCATTTCTCTTGCTTCCCTGTGCGTAGCGAAGCTCAGTTTTAGTCACAGTAGCTCCCACAAGTGTCTCCTCAGTGTGTTCCCATTTCCTTAGAAACAGTGTATTTGCTGGGAGAAAAGTGCATTACTGTGCGCTTGCACCGTTCAGCAAATACATGTGTAGAAGCACAGCGCTAGCAGAAACGAACGTTTCTCGACGTTTTCTAACTCAGGGAACAAGTTGCACACTTCTGAGATGCATTTGGGCAACTTTGTCAAAAATGTGTTTTTTGCCTACAGAGACATGCCTATTTGCGCAGTAGTACAGATTCTGAGTATGTAACTGGGCTGGATGAAATCAGCATTTCTCTTGCTTCCCTGTGCGTAGGGGAGCTCAGTTTTAGTCACGGTAGCTCCCACAAGTGTCTCCTCAGTGTGTTCCCATTTCCTTAGAAACAGTGTATTTGCTGGGAGAAAAGTGCATTACTGTGCGCTTTCACCGTTCAGCAAATACATGTGTAGAAGCACAGCGCTAGCAGAAACGACCGTTTCTCGACGTTTTCTAACTCAGGGAACAAGTTGCACACTTCTGAGATGCATTTGGGCAACTTTGTCAGAAATGAGTTTTTTGCCTACAGAGACATGCCTATTTGCGCAGTAGTACAGATTCTGAGTATGTAACTGGGCTTGATGAAATCAGCATTTCTGTTGCTTCCCTGTGCGTAGGGAAGCTCAGTTTTAGTCACAGTAGCTCCCACAAGTGTCTCCTCAGTGTGTTCCCATTTCCTTAGAAACAGTGTATTTGCTGGGAGAAAAGTGCATTACTGTGCGCTTTCACCGTTCAGCAAATACATGTGTAGAAGCACAGCGCTAGCAGAAACGAGCGTTTCTCGACGTTTTCTAACTCAGGGAACAAGTTGCACACTTCTGAGATGCATTTGGGCAACTTTGTCAGAAATGAGTTTTTTGCCTAAAGAGACATGCCTATTTGTGCAGTAGTACAGATTCTGAGTATGTAATTGGTCTTGATGAAATCAGCATTTCTCTTGCTTCCCTGTGCGTAGGGAAGCTCAGTTTTAGTCACAGTAGCTCCCACAAGTGTCTCCTCAGTGTGTTCCCATTTCCTTAGAAACAGTGTATTTGCTGGGAGAAAAGTGCATTACTGTGCGCTTTCACCGTTCAGCAAATACATATGTAGAAGCACAGCGCTAGCAGAAACGACCGTTTCTCGACGTTTTCTAACTCAGGGAACAAGTTGCACACTTCTGAGATGCATTTGGGCAACTTTGTCAAAAATGTGTTTTTTGCCTACAGAGACATGCCTATTTGCGCAGTAGTACAGATTCTGAGTATGTAACTGGGCTGGATGAAATCAGCATTTCTCTTGCTTCCCTGTGCGTAGGGAAGCTCAGTTTTAGTCACAGTGGCTCCCACAAGTGTCTCCTCAGTGTGTTCCCATTTCCTTAGAAACAGTGTATTTGCTGGGAGAAAAGTGCATTACTGTGCGCTTTCACCGTTCAGCAAATACATGTGTTGAAGCACAGCGCTAGCAGAAACGACCGTTTCTCGACGTTTTCTAACTCAGGGAACAAGTTGCACACTTCTGAGATGCATTTGGGCAACTTTGTCAGAAATGAGTTTTTTGCCTACAGAGACATGCCTATTTGCGCAGTAGTACAGATTCTGAGTATGTAACTTGGCTTGATGAAATCAGCATTTCTCTTGCTTCCCTGTGCGTAGGGAAGCTCAGTTTTAGTCACAGTAGCTCCCACAAGTGTCTCCTCAGTGTGTTCCCATTTCCTTAGAAACAGTGTATTTGCTGGGAGAAAAGTGCATTACTGTGCGCTTTCACCGTTCAGCAAATACATGTGTAGAAGCACAGCGCTAGCAGAAACGAACATTTCTCGACGTTTTCTAACTCAGGGAACAAGTTGCACACTTCTGAGATGCATTTGGGCAACTTTGTCAGAAATGAGTTTTTTGCCTACAGAGACATGCCTATTAGCGCAGTAGTACAGATTCTGAGTATGTAACTGGGCTTGATGAAATCAGCATTTCTCTTGCTTCCCTGTGCGTAGGGAAGCTCAGTTTTAGTCACAGTAGCTCCCACAAGTGTCTCCTCAGTGTGTTCCCATTTACTTAGAAACAGTGTATTTGCTGGGAGAAAAGTGCATTACTGTGCGCTTTCACCGTTCAGCAAATACATGTGTAGAAGCACAGTGCTAGCAGAAACGAACGTTTCTCGACATTTTCTAACTCAGGGAACAAGTTGCACACTTCTGAGATGCATTTGGGCATCTTTGTCAGAAATGAGTTTTTTGCCTACATATTTATGCATATTTGCGCAGTAGTACAGATTCTGAGTATGTAACTGGGCTTGATGAAATCAGCATTTCTCTTGCTTCCCTGTGCGTAGGGAAGCTCAGTTTTAGTCACAGTAGCTCCCACAAGTGTCTCCTCAGTGTGTTCCCATTTCCTTAGAAACAGTGTATTTGCTGGGAGAAAAGTGCATTACTGTGCGCTTTCACCGTTCAGCAAATACATATGTAGAAGCACAGCGCTAGCAGAAACGACCGTTTCTCGACGTTTTCTAACTCAGGGAATAAGTTGCACACTTCTGAGATGCATTTGGGCAACTTTGTCAAAAATGTGTTTTTTGCCTACAGAGACATGCCTATTTGCGCAGTAGTACAGATTCTGAGTATGTAACTGGGCTGGATGAAATCAGCATTTCTCTTGCTTCCCTGTGCGTAGGGGAGCTCAGTTTTAGTCACGGTAGCTCCCACAAATGTCTCCTCAGTGTGTTCCCATTTCCTTAGAAACAGTGTATTTACTGGGAGAAAAGTGCATTACTGTGTGCTTTCACCGTTCAGCAAATACATGTGTAGAAGCACAGCGCTAGCAGAAACGACCGTTTCTCGACGTTTTCTAACTCACAGAACAAGTTGCACACTTCTGAGATGCATTTGGTCAACTTTGTCAGAAATGAGTTTTTTGCCTACAGAGAAATGCCTATTTGCGCAGTAGTACAGATTCTGAGTATGTAACTGCGCTTGATGAAATCAGCATTTCTCTTGCTTCCCTGTGCGTAGGGAAGCTCAGTTTTAGTCCCAGTAGCTCCCACAAGTGTCTCCTCAGTGTGTTCCCAGTTCCTTAGAAACAGTGTATTTGCTGGGAGAAAAGTGCATTACTGTGCTCTTTCACCGTTCAGCAAATACATGTGTAGAAGCACAGCGCTAGCAGAAACGACTGTTTCTCGACGTTTTCTAACTCAGGGAACAAGTTGCACACTTCTGAGATGCATTTGGGCAACTTTGACAGAAATGAGATTTTTGCCTACAGAGACATGCCTATTTGCGCAGTAGTACAGATTCTGAGTATGTAACTGGGCTTGATGAAATCAGGATTTCTCTTGCTTCCCTGTGCGTAGGGAAGCTCAGTTTTAGTCACAGTAGCTCCCACAAGTGTCTCCTCAGTGTGTTCCCATTTCCTTAGAAACAGTGTATTTGCTGGGAGAAAAGTGCATTACTGTGCGCTTTCACCGTTCAGCAAATCCATGTGTAGAAGCACAGTGCTAGCAGAAACGAACGTTTCTCGAAGTTTTCTAACTCAGGGAACCAGTTGCACACTTCTGAGATGCATTTGGGCATCTTTGTCAGAAATGAGTTTTTTGCCTACAGATTCATGCCTATTTGCGCAGTAGTACAGATTCTGAGTATGTAACGGGGCTTGATGAAATCAGCATTTCTCTTGCTTCCCTGTTCGTAGGGAAGCTCAGTTTTAGTCACAGTAGCTCCCACAAGTGTCTCCTCAGTGTGTTCCCATTTCCTTAGAAACAGTGTATTTGCTGGGAGAAAAGTGCATTACTGTGCGCTTTCACCGTTCAGCAAATACATATGTAGAAGCACAGCGCTAGCAGAAACGACCGTTTCTCGACGTTTTCTAACTCAGGGAACAAGTTGCACACTTCTGAGATGCATTTGGGCAACTTTGTCAAAAATGTGTTTTTTGCCTACAGAGACATGCCTATTTGCGCAGTAGTACAGATTCTGAGTATGTAACTGGGCTGGATGAAATCAGCATTTCTCTTGCTTCCCTGTGCTTAGGGAAGCTCAGTTTTAGTCACAGTAGCTCCCACAAGTGTCTCCTCAGTGTGTTCCCATTTCCTTAGAAACAGTGTATTTGCTGGGAGAAAAGTGCATTACTGTGCGCTTTCACCGTTCAGCAAATACATGTGTTGAAGCACAGCGCTAGCAGAAACGACCGTTTCTCGACGTTTTCTAACTCAGGGAACAAGTTGCACACTTCTGAGATGCATTTGGGCAACTTTGTCAGAAATGAGTTTTTTGCCTACAGAGACATGCCTATTTGCGCAGTAGTACAGATTCTGAGTATGTAACTGGGCTTGATGAAATCAGCATTTCTCTTGCTTCCCTGTGCGTAGGGAAGCTCAGTTTTAGTCATAGTAGCTCCCACAAGTATCTCCTCAGTGTGTTCCCATTTCCTTAGAAACAGTGTATTTGCTGGGAGAAAAGTGCATTACTGTGCGCTTTCACCGTTCAGCAAATACATGTGTAGAAGCACAGCGTTAGCAGATATGACCGTTTCTCGACGTTTTCTAGCTCAGGGAACAAGTTGCACACTTCTGAGATGCATTTGGGCAACTTTGTCAGAAATGAGTTTTTTGCCTACAGAGACATGCCTATTTGCGCAGTAGTACAGATTCTGAGTATGTAACTTGGCTTGATGAAATCAGCATTTCTCTTGCTTCCCTGTGCGTAGGGAAGCTCAGTTTTAGTCACAGTAGCTCCCACAAGTGTCTCCTCAGTGTGTTCCCATTTCCTTAGAAACAGTGTATTTGCTGGGAGAAAAGTGCATTACTGTGCGCTTTCACCGTTCAGCAAATACATGTGTAGAAGCACAGCGCTAGCAGAAACGAACGTTTCTCGACGTTTTCTAACTCAGGGAACAAGTTGCACACTTCTGAGATGCATTTGGGCAACTTTGTCAGAAATGAGTTTTTTGCCTACAGAGACATGCCTATTTGCGCAGTAGTACAGATTCTGAGTATGTAACTGGGCTTGATGAAATCAGCATTTCTCTTGCTTCCCTGTGCGTAGGGAAGCTCAGTTTTAGTCACAGTAGCTCCCACAAGTGTCTCCTCAGTGTGTTCCCATTTACTTAGAAACAGTGTATTTGCTGGGAGAAAAGTGCATTACTGTGCGCTTTCACCGTTCAGCAAATACATGTGTAGAAGCACAGTGGTAGCAGAAACGAACGTTTCTCGACGTTTTCTAACTCAGGGAACAAGTTGCACACTTCTGAGATGCATTTGGGCATCTTTGTCAGAAATGAGTTTTTTGCCTACAGATTTATGCCTATTTGCGCAGTAGTACAGATTCTGAGTATGTAACTGGGCTTGATGAAATCAGCATTTCTCTTGCTTCCCTGTGCGTAGGGAAGCTCAGTTTTAGTCACAGTAGCTCCCACAAGTGTCTCCTCAGTGTGTTCCCATTTCCTTAGAAACAGTGTATTTGCTGGGAGAAAAGTGCATTACTGTGCGCTTTCACCGTTCAGCAAATACATGTGTAGAAGCACAGCGCTAGCAGAAACGACCGTTTCTCGACGTTTTCTAACTCAGGGAACAAGTTGCACACTTCTGAGATGCATTTGGGCAACTTTGTCAGAAATGATTTTTTTGCCTACAGAGACATGCCTATTTGCGCAGTAGTACAGATTCTGAGTATGTAACTGGGCTTGATGAAATCAGGATTTCTCTTGCTTCCCTGTGCATAGGGAAGCTCAGTTTTAGTCACAGTAGCTCCCACAAGTGTCTCCTCAGTGTCTTCCCATTTCCTTAGTAACAGTGTATTTGCTGGGAGAAAAGTACATTACTGTGCGCTTTCACCGTTCAGCAAATACATGTGTAGAAGCACAGCGATAGCAGAAACGACCGTTTCTCGACGTTTTCTAACTCAGGGAACAAGTTGCACACTTCTGAGATGCATTTGGGCAACTTTGTCAGAAATGAGTTTTTTGCCTACAGAGACATGCCTATTTGCGCAGTAGTACAGATTCTGAGTATGTAACTGGGCTTGATGAAATCAGCATTTCTCTTGCTTCCCTGTGCGTAGGGAAGCTCAGTTTTAGTCACAGTAGCTCCCACAAGTGTCTCCTCAGTGTGTTCCCATTTCCTTAGAAACAGTGTATTTGCTGGGAGAAAAGTGCATTACTGTGCGCTTTCACCGTTCAGCAAATACATATGTAGAAGCACAGCGCTAGCAGAAACGACCGTTTCTCGACGTTTTCTAACTCAGGGAACAAGTTGCACACTTCTGAGATGCATTTGGGCAACTTTGTCAAAAATGTGTTTTTTGCCTACAGAGACATGCCTATTTGCGCAGTAGTACAGATTCTGAGTATGTAACTGGGCTGGATGAAATCAGCATTTCTCTTGCTTCCCTGTGCGTAGCGAAGCTCAGTTTTAGTCACGGTAGCTCCCAAAAGAGTCTCCTCAGTGTGTTCCCATTTCCTTAGAAACAGTGTATTTGCTGGGAGAAACGTGCATTACTGTGCGCTTTCACCGTTCAGCAAGTACATGTGTAGAAGCACAGCGCTAGCAGAAACGAACGTTTCTCGACGTTTTCTAACTCAGGGAACAAGTTGCACACTTCTGAGATGCATTTGGGCAACTTTGTCAGAAATGAGTTTTTTGCCTAAAGAGACATGCCTATTTGCGCAGTAGTACAGATTCTGAGTATGTAACTGGGCTTGATGAAATCAGCATTTCTCTTGCTTCCCTGTGCGTAGGGAAGCTCAGTTTTAGTCACAGTAGCTCCCACAAGTGTCTCCTCAGTGTGTTCCCATTTCCTTAGAAACAGTGTATTTGCTGGGAGAAAAGTGCATTACTGTGCGCTTTCACCATTCAGCAAATACATATGTAGAAGCACAGCGCTAGCAGAAACGACCGTTTCTCGACGTTTTCTAACTCAGGGAACAAGTTGCACACTTCTGAGGTGCATTTGGGCAACTTTGTCAGAAATGAGTTTTTTGCCTACAGAGACATGCCTATTTGCGCAGTAGTACAGATTCTGAGTATGTAACTGGGCTGGATGAAATCAGCATATCTCTTGCTTCCCTGTGCGTAGGGAAGCTCAGTTTTAGTCACAGTAGCTCCCACAAGTGTCTCCTCAGTGTGTTCCGATTTCCTTAGAAACAGTGTATTTGCTGGGAGAAAAGTGCATTACTGTGCGCTTTCACCGTTCAGCAAATACATATGTAGAAGCACAGCGCTAGCAGAAACGACCGTTTCTCGACGTTTTCTAACTCAGGGAACAAGTTGCACACTTCTGAGATGCATTTGGGCAACTTTGTCAAAAATGTGTTTTTTGCCTACAGAGACATGCCTATTTGCGCAGTAGTACAGATTCTGAGTATGTAACTGGGCTGGATGAAATCAGCATTTCTCTTGCTTCCCTGTGCGTAGGGAAGCTCAGTTTTAGTCACAGTAGCTCCCAAAAGAGTCTCCTCAGTGTGTTCCCATTTCCTTAGAAACAGTGTATTTGCTGGGAGAAACGTGCATTACTGTGCGCTTTCACCGTTCAGCAAGTACATGTGTAGAAGCACAGCGCTAGCAGAAACGACCGTTTCTCGACATTTTCTAACTCAGGGAACAAGTTGCACACTTCTGAGATGCATTTGGGCAACTTTGTCAGAAATGAGTTTTTTGCCTAAAGAGACATGCCTATTTGCGCAGTAGTACAGATTCTGAGTATGTAACTGGGCTTGATGAAATCAGCATTTCTCTTGCTTCCCTGTGCGTAGGGAAGCTCAGTTTTAGTCACAGTAGCTCCCACAAGTGTCTCCTCAGTGTGTTCCCATTTCCTTAGAAACAGTGTATTTGCTGGGAGAAAAGTGCATTACTGTGCGCTTTCACCATTCAGCAAATACATATGTACAAGCACAGCGCTAGCAGAAACGACCGTTTCTCGACGTTTTCTAACTCAGGGAACAAGTTGCACACTTCTGAGATGCATTTGGGCAACTTTGTCAGAAATGAGTTTTTTGCCTACAGAGACATGCCTATTTGCGCAGTAGTACAGATTCTGAGTATGTAACTGGGCTTGATGAAATCAGCATTTCTCTTGCTTCCCTGTGCGTAGGGAAGCTCAGTTTTAGTCACAGTAGCTCCCACAAGTGTCTCCTCAGTGTGTTCCCATTTCCTTAGAAACACTGTATTTGCTGGGAGAAAAGTGCATTACTGTTTGCTTTCACCGTTCAGCAAATACATATGTAGAAGCACAGCGCTAGCAGAAACGAACGTTTCTCGACGTTTTCTAACTCAGGGAACAAGTTGCACACTTCTGAGGTGCATATGGGCAACTTTGTCAGAAATGAGTTTTTTGCCTACAGAGACATGCCTATTTGCGCAGTAGTACAGATTCTGAGTATGTAACTGGGCTTGATGAAATCAGCATTTCTCTTGCTTCCCTGTGCGTAGGGAAGCTCAGTTTTAGTCACAGTAGCTCCCACAAGTGTCTCCTCAGTGTGTTCCCATTTCCTTAGAAACAGTGTATTTGCTGGGAGAAAAGTGCATTACTGTGCGCTTTCACCGTTCAGCAAATACATATGTAGAAGCACAGCGCTAGCAGAAACGACCGTTTCTCGACGTTTTCTAACTCAGGGAACAAGTTGCACACTTCTGAGGTGCATTTGGGCAACTTTGTCAGAAATGAGTTTTTTGCCTACAGAGACATGCCTATTTGTGCAGTAGTACAGATTCTGAGTATGAAACTGGGCTTGATGAAATCAGCATTTCTCTTGCTTCCCTGTGCGTAGGGAAGCTCAGATTTAGTCACAGTAGCTCCCACAAGTGTCTCCTCTGTGTGTTCCCATTTCCTTAGAAACAGTGTATTTGCTGGGAGAAAAGTGCATTACTGTGCGCTTTCACCGTTCAGCAAGTACATGTGTAGAAGCACAGCACTAGCAGAAACAAACGTTTCTCGACGTTTTCTAACTCATGGAACAAGTTGCACACTTCTGAGATGCATTTGGGCAACTTTGTCAGAAATGAGTTTTTTGCCTAATGAGACATGCCTATTTCTGCAGTAGTACAGATTCTGAGTATGTAACTGGGCTTGATGAAATCAGCATTTCTCTTGCTTCCCTGTGCGTAGGGAAGCTCAGTTTTAGTCACAGTAGCTCCCACAAGTGTCTCCTCAGTGTGTTCCCATTTCCTTAGAAACAGTGTATTTGCTGGGAGAAAAGTGCATTACTGTGCGCTTTCACCGTTCAGCAAATACATATGTAGAAGCACAGCGCTAGCAGAAACGACCGTTTCTCGACGTTTTCTAACTCAGGGAACAAGTTGCACACTTCTGAGATGCATTTGGTCAACTTTGTCAGAAATGAGTTTTTTGCCTACAGAGACATGCCTATTTGCGCAGTAGTACAGATTCTGAGTATGTAACTGGGCTTGATGAAATCAGCATTTCTCTTGCTTCCCTGTGCGTAGGGAAGCTCAGTTTTAGTCACAGTAGCTCCCACAAGTGTCTCCTCAGTGTGTTCCCATTTCCTTAGAAACAGTGTATTTGCTGGGAGAAAAGTACATTACTGTGCGCTTTCACCGTTCAGCAAATACATGTGTAGAAGCACAGCGCTAGCAGGAACGAACGTTTCTCGACGTTTTCTAACTCAGGGAACAAGTTGCACACTTCTGAGATGCATTTGGGCAACTTTGTCAGAAATGAGTTTTTTGCCTACAGAGACATGCCTATTTGCGCAGTAGTACAGATTCTGAGTATGTAACTGGGATTGATGAAATCAGCATTTCTCTTGCTTCCCTGTGCGTAGGGAAGCTCAGTTTTAGTCACAGTAGCTCCCACAAGTGTCTCCTCAGTGTGTTCCCATTTCCTTAGAAACAGTGTATTTGCTGGGAGAAAAGTACATTACTGTGCGCTTTCACCGTTCAGCAAATACATGTGTAGAAGCACAGCGCTAGCAGAAACGAACGCTTCCTGACGTTTTCTAACTCAGGGAACAAGTTGCACACTTCTGAGATGCATTTGGGCAACTTTGTCAGAAATGAGTTTTTTGCCTACAGAGACATGCCTATTTGCGCAGTAGTACAGATTCTGAGTATGTAACTGGGCTTGATGAAATCAGCATTTCTCTTGCTTCCCTGTGCGTAGGGAAGCTCAGTTTTAGTCACAGTAGCTCCCACAAGTGTCTCCTCAGTGTGTTCCCATTTCCTTAGAAACAGTGTATTTGCTGGGAGAAAAGTGCATTACTGTGCTCTTTCACCGTTCAGCAAATACATGTGTAAAAGCACAGCGCTAGCTGAAACGACCGTTTCTCGACGTTTTCTAACTCAGGGAACAAGTGGCACACTTCTGAGATGCATTTGGTAAACTTTGTCAGAAATGAGTTTTTTTGCCTATAGAGACATGCCTATTTGCGCAGTAGTACAGATTCTGAGTATGTAACTGGGCTTGATGAAATCAGCATTTCTCTTGCTTCCCTGTGCGTAGGGAAGCTCACATTTAGTCACAGTAGCTCCCACAAGTGTCTCCTCAGTGTGCTCCCAGTTCTTTAGAAACAGTGTATTTGCTGGGAGAAAAGTGCATTACTGTGCGCTTTCACCGTTCAGCAAATACATGTGTAGAAGCACACCGCTAGCAGAAACGAACGTTTCTCGATGTTTTCTAACTGAGGGAACAAGTTGCACACTTCTGAGATGCATTTGGGCCACTTTGTCAGAAATGAGTTTTTTGCCTAAAGAGACAGGCCTATTTGCGCAGTAGTACAGATTCTGAGTAGGTAACTGGGCTTGATGAAATCAGCATTTCTCTTGCTTCCCTGTGCGTAGGGAAGCTCAGTTTTAGTCACAGTAGCTCCCACAAGTGTCTCCTCAGTGTGTTCCCATTTCCTTAGAAACAGTGTATTTGCTGGGAGAAAAGTGCATTACTGTGCGCTTTCACCGTTCAGCAAGTACATGTGTAGAAGCACAGCGCTAGCAGAAACGAACGTTTCTCGACGTTTTCTAACTCAGGGAACAAGTTCCACACTTCTGAGATGCATTTGGGCAACTTTGTCAGAAATGAGTTTTTTGCCTAAAGAGACATGCCTATTTGCGCAGTAGTACAGATTCTGAGTATGTAACTGGGCTTGATGAAATCAGCATTTCTCTTGCTTCCCTGTGCGTAGGGAAGCTCAGTTTTAGTCACAGTAGCTCCCACAAGTGTCTCCTCAGTGTGTTCCCATTTCCTTAGAAACAGTGTATTTGCTGGGAGAAAAGTGCATTACTGTTTGCTTTCACCGTTCAGCAAATACATATGTAGAAGCACAGCGCTAGCAGAAACGAACGTTTCTCGACGTTTTCTAACTCAGGGAACAAGTTGCACACTTCTGAGGTGCATTTGGGCAACTTTGTCAGAAATGAGTTTTTTGCCTACAGAGACATGCCTATTTGCGCAGTAGTACAGATTCTGAGTATGTAACTGAGCTTGATGAAATCAGCATTTCTCTTGCTTCCCTGTGCGTAGGGAAGCTCAGTTTTAGTCACAGTAGCTCCCACAAGTGTCTCCTCAGTGTGTTCCCATTTCCTTAGAAACAGTGTATTTGCTGGGAGAAAAGTGCATTACTGTGCGCTTTCACCGTTCAGCAAATACATATGTAGAAGCACAGCGCTAGCAGAAACGACCGTTTCTCGACGTTTTCTAACTCAGGGAACAAGTTGCACACTTCTGAGGTGCATTTGGGCAACTTTGTCAGAAATGAGTTTTTTGCCTACAGAGACATGCCTATTTGTGCAGTAGTACAGATTCTGAGTATGAAACTGGGCTTGATGAAATCAGCATTTCTCTTGCTTCCCTGTGCGTAGGGAAGCTCAGATTTAGTCACAGTAGCTCCCACAAGTGTCTCCTCTGTGTGTTCCCATTTCCTTAGAAACAGTGTATTTGTTGGGAGAAAAGTGCATTACTGTGCGCCTTTACCGTTCAGCAAATACATGTGTAGAAGCACAGCGCTAGCAGAAACGACCGTTTCTCGACGTTTTCTAACTCAGGGAACAAGTTGCACACTTCTGAGATGCATTTGTGTAACTATCTCAAAAATGAATTTTTTGCCTACAGAGACATGCCTATTTGCGCAGTAGTACAGATTCGGTGTATGTAACTGGGCTTGATGAAATCAGCATTTCTCTTGCTTCCCTGTGCGTAGGGAAGCTCAGTTTTAGTCACAGTAGCTCCCACAAGTGTCTCCTCAGTGTGTTCCCAGTTCCTTAGAAACAGTGTATTTGTTGGGAGAAAAGTACATTACTGTGCGCTTTCATCGTTCAGCAAATACATGTGTAGAAGCACAGCGCTAGCAGAAACTAACGTTTCTCGACGTTTTCTAACTCAGGGAACAAGTTGCACACTTCTGAGATGCATTTGTGTAACTATCTCAAAAATGAGTTTTTTGCCTACAGAGACATGCCTATTTGCGCAGTAGTACAGATTCTGAGTATGTAACTGGGCTGGATGAAATCAGCATTTCTCTTGCTTCCCTGTGCGTAGGGAAGCTCAGTTTTAGTCACAGTAGCTCCCACAAGTGTCTCCTCAGTGTGTTCCCAGTTCCTTAGAAACAGTGTATTTGCTGGGAGAAAAGTGCAGTACTGTGCGCTTTCACCGTTCAGCAAATACATGTGTAGAAGCACAGCGCTAGCAGAAACTAACGTTTCTCGACATTTTCTAACTCAGGGAACAAGTGGCACACTTCTGAGATGCATTTGGGCAACTTTGTCAGAAACGAGTTTTTTGCCTAAAGAGACATGCCTATTTGCGCAGTAGTACAGATTCTGAGTATGTAACTGGGCTTGATGAAATCAGCATTTCTCTTGCTTCCCTGTGCGTAGGGAAGCTCAGTTTTCGTCACAGTAGCTCCCACAAGTGTTTCCTCAGTGTGTTCCCATTTCCTTAGAAACAGTGTATTTGCTGGGATAAAAGTGCATTACTGTGCGCTTTCACCGTTCAGCAAATACATGTGTAGAAGCACAGCGCTAGCAGAAACGACCGTTTCTCGACGTTTTCTAACTCAGGGAACAAGTTGCACACTTCTGAGATGCATTTGGGCAACTTTGTCAGAAATGAGTTTTTTGCCTACAGAGACATGCCTATTTGCGCAGTAGTACAGATTCTGAGTATGTAACTGGGCTTGATGAAATCAGCATTTCTCTTGCTTCCCTGTGCGTAGGGAAGCTCAGTTTTAGTCACAGTAGCTCCCACAAGTGTCTCCTCAGTGTGTTCCCAGTTCCTTAGAAACAGTGTATTTGCTGGGAGAAAAGTGCAGTACAGTGCGCTTTCACCGTTCAGCAAATACATGTGTAGAAGCACAGCGCTAGCAGAAACTAACGTTTCTCGACATTTTCTAACTCAGGGAACAAGTGGCACACTTCTGAGATGCATTTGGGCAACTTTGTCAGAAACGAGTTTTTTGCCTACAGATTCATGCCTATTTGCGCAACAGGACAGATTCTGAGTATGTAACTGGGCTTGATGAAATCAGCATTTCTCTTGCTTCCCTGTGCGTAGCGAAGCTCAGTTTTAGTCACAGTAGCTCCCACAAGTTTCTCCTCAGTGTGTTCCCATTTCCTTAGAAACAGTGTATTTGCTGGGAGAAAAGTGCATTACTGTGCGCTTTCACCGTTCAGCAAATACATGTGTAGAAGCACAGCATTAGCAGATATAACCGTTTCTCGACGTTTTCTAACTCAGGGAACAAGTTGCACACTTCTGAGATGCATTTGGGCAACTTTGTCAGAAATGAGTTTTTTGCCTACAGAGACATGCCTATTTGCGCAGTAGTACAGATTCTGAGTATGTAACTGGGCTTGATGAAATCAGCATTTCTGTTGCTTCCCTGTGCGTAGGGAAGCTCAGTTTTAGTCACAGTAGCTCCCACAAGTGTCTCCTCAGTGTGTTCCCATTTCCTTAGAAACAGTGTATTTGCTGGGAGAAAAGTGCATTACTGTGCGCTTTCACCGTTCAGCAAATACATGTGTAGAAGCACAGCGCTAGCAGAAACGACCGTTTCTCGACGTTTTCTAACTCAGGGAACAAGTTGCACACTTCTGAGATGCATTTGGGTAACTTTCTCAAAAATGAGTTTTTTGCCTACAGAGACATGCCTATTTGCGCAGTAGTACAGATTCTGAGTATGTAACTGGGCTTGATGAAATCAGCATTTCTCTTGCTTCCCTGTGCGTAGGGAAGCTCAGTTTTAGTCACAGTAGCTCCCACAAGTGTCTCCTCAGTGTGTTCCCATTTCCTTAGAAACAGTGTATTTGCTGGGAGAAAAGTGCATTACTGTTTGCTTTCACCGTTCAGCAAATACATATGTAGAAGCACAGCGCTAGCAGAAACGAACGTTTCTCGACGTTTTCTAACTCAGGGAACAAGTTGCACACTTCTGAGGTGCATTTGGGCAACTTTGTCAGAAATGAGTTTTTTGCCTACAGAGACATGCCTATTTGCGCAGTAGTACAGATTCTGAGTATGTAACTGGGCTTGATGAAATCAGCATTTCTCTTGCTTCCCTGTGCGTAGGGAAGCTCAGTTTTAGTCACAGTAGCTCCCACAAGTGTCTCCTCAGTGTGTTCCCATTTCCTTAGAAACAGTGTATTTGCTGGGAGAAAAGTGCATTACTGTGCGCTTTCACCGTTCAGCAAATACATATGTAGAAGCACAGCGCTAGCAGAAACGACCGTTTCTCGACGTTTTCTAACTCAGGGAACAAGTTGCACACTTCTGAGGTGCATTTGGGCAACTTTGTCAGAAATGAGTTTTTTGCCTACAGAGACATGCCTATTTGTGCAGTAGTACAGATTCTGAGTATGAAACTGGGCTTGATGAAATCAGCATTTCTCTTGCTTCCCTGTTCGTAGGGAAGCTCAGATTTAGTCACAGTAGCTCCCACAAGTGTCTCCTCTGTGTGTTCCCATTTCCTTAGAAACAGTGTATTTGTTGGGAGAAAAGTGCATTACTGTGCGCCTTTACCGTTCAGCAAATACATGTGTAGAAGCACAGCGCTAGCAGAAACGACCGTTTCTCGACGTTTTCTAACTCAGGGAACAAGTTGCACACTTCTGAGATGCATTTGTGTAACTATCTCAAAAATGAATTTTTTGCCTACAGAGACATGCCTATTTGCGCAGTAGTACAGATTCTGAGTATGTAACTGGGCTTGATGAAATCAGCATTTCTCTTGCTTCCCTGTGCGTAGGGAAGCTCAGTTTTAGTCACAGTAGCTCCCACAAGTGTCTCCTCAGTGTGTTCCCAGTTCCTTAGAAACAGTGTATTTGTTGGGAGAAAAGTACATTACTGTGCGCTTTCATCGTTCAGCAAATACATGTGTAGAAGCACAGCGCTAGCAGAAACTAACGTTTCTCGACGTTTTCTAACTCAGGGAACAAGTTGCACACTTCTGAGATGCATTTGTGTAACTACCTCAAAAATGAGTTTTTTGCCTACAGAGACATGCCTATTTGCGCAGTAGTACAGATTCTGAGTATGTAACTGGGCTGGATGAAATCAGCATTTCTCTTGCTTCCCTGTGCGTAGGGAAGCTCAGTTTTAGTCACAGTAGCTCCCACAAGTGTCTCCTCAGTGTGTTCCCAGTTCCTTAGAAACAGTGTATTTGCTGGGAGAAAAGTGCATTACTGTGCGCTTTCACCGTTCAGCAAATACATGTGTAGAAGCACAGCGCTAGCAGAAACTAACGTTTCTCGACATTTTCTAACTCAGGGAACAAGTGGCACACTTCTGAGATGCATTTGGGCAACTTTGTCAGAAACGAGTTTTTTGCCTAAAGAGACATGCCTATTTGCGCAGTAGTACAGATTCTGAGTATGTAACTGGGCTTGATGAAATCAGCATTTCTCTTGCTTCCCTGTGCGTAGGGAAGCTCAGTTTTCGTCACAGTAGCTCCCACAAGTGTCTCCTCAGTGTGTTCCCATTTCCTTAGAAACAGTGTATTTGCTGGGATAAAAGTGCATTACTGTGCGCTTTCACCGTTCAGCAAATACATGTGTAGAAGCACAGCGCTAGCAGAAACGAACGTTTCTCGACGTTTTCTAACTCAGGGAACAAGTTGCACACTTCTGAGATGCATTTGGGCAACTTTGTCAGAAATGAGTTTTTTGCCTACAGAGACATGCCTATTTGCGCAGTAGTACAGATTCTGAGTATGTAACTGGGCTTGATGAAATCAGCATTTCTCTTGCTTCCCTGTGCGTAGGGAAGCTCAGTTTTAGTCACAGTAGCTCCCACAAGTGTCTCCTTAGTGTGTTCCCATTTCCTTAGAAACAGTGTATTTGCTGGGAGAAAAGTGCATTACTGTGCGCTTTCACCGTTCAGCAAATACATGTGTAGAAGCACAGCGCTAGCAGAAACGACCGTTTCTCGACGTTTTCTAACTCAGGGAACAAGTTGCACACTTCTGAGATGCATTTGGGTAACTTTCTCAAAAATGAGTTTTTTGCCTACAGAGACATGCCTATTTGCGCAGTAGTACAGATTCTGAGTATGTAACTGGGCTTGATGAAATCAGCATTTCTCTTGCTTCCCTGTGCGTAGGGAAGCTCAGTTTTAGTCACAGTAGCTCCCACAAGTGTCTCCTTAGTGTGTTCCCATTTCCTTAGAAACAGTGTATTTGTTGGGAGAAAAGTGCATTACTGTGCGCTTTCAACGTTCAGCAAATACATGTGTAGAAGCACAGCGCTAGCAGAAACGACCGTTTCTCGACGTTTTCTGACTCAGGGAACAAGTTGCACACTTCTGAGATGCATTTGGGCAACTTTGTCAGAAATGAGTTTTTTGCCTAAAGAGACATGCCTATTTGCGCAGTAGTACACATTCTGAGTATGTAACTGTGCTTGATGAAATCAGCATTTCTCTTGCTTCCCTGTGCGTAGGGAAGCTCAGTTTTCGTCACAGTAGCTCCCACAAGTGTCTCCTCAGTGTGTTACCATTTTCTTAGAAACAGTGTATTTGCTGGGAGAAAAGTGCATTACTGTGCGCTTTCACCGTTCAGCAAATACATGTGTAGAAGCACAGCGCTAGCAGAAACGACCGTTTCTCAACGTTTTCTAAGTCAGGGAACAAGTTGCACACTTCTGAGATGCATTTGGGCAACTTTGTCAGAAATGAGTTTTTTGCCTAAAGAGACATGCCTATTTGCACAGTAGTACAGATTCTGAGTATGTAACTGGGCTTGATGAAATCAGCATTTCTCTTGCTTCCCTGTGCGTAGGGAAGCTCAGTTTTAGTCACAGTAGCTCCCACAAGTGTCTCCTCAGTGTGTTCCCATTTCCTTAGAAACAGTGTATTTGCTGGGAGAAAGGTGCATTACTGTGCACTTTCACCGTTCAGCAAATACATGTGTAGAAGCACAGCGCTAGCAGAAACAACCATTTCTCACCGTTTTCTAACTCATGGAACAAGATGCACACTTCTGAGATGCATTTGGGCAACTTTGTCAGAAATGAGTTTTTTGCCTACAGAGACATGCCTATTTGCGCAGTAGTACAGATTCTGAGTATGTAACTGGGCTTGATGAAATCAGCATTCTCTTGCTTCCCTGTGCGTAGGGAAGCTCAGTTTTAGTCACAGTAGCTCCCACAAGTGTCTCCTCAGTGTGTTCCCAGTTCCTTAGAAACAGTGTATTTGCTGGGAGAAAAGTGCATTACTGTGCGCTTTCACCGTTCAGCAAATACATGTGTAGAAGCACAGCGCTAGCAGAAACTAACGTTTCTCGACATTTTCTAACTCAGGGAACAAGTGGCACACTTCTGAGATGCATTTGGGCAACTTTGTCAGAAACGAGTTTTTTGCCTAAAGAGACATGCCTATTTGCGCAGTAGTACAGATTCTGAGTATGTAACTGGGCTTGATGAAATCAGCATTTCTCTTGCTTCCCTGTGTGTAGGGAAGCTCAGTTTTCGTCACAGTAGCACCCACAAGTGTCTCCTCAGTGTGTTCCCATTTCCTTAGAAACAGTGTATTTGCTGGGATAAAAGTGCATTACTGTGCGCTTTCACCGTTCAGCAAATACATGTGTAGAAGCACAGCGCTAGCAGAAACGTCCGTTTCTCGACGTTTTCTAACTCAGGGAACAAGTTGCACACTTCTGAGATGCATTTGGGTAACTTTCTCAAAAATGAGTTTTTTGCCTACAGAGACATGCCTATTTGCGCAGTAGTACAGATTCTGAGTATGTAACTGGGCTTGATGAAATCAGCATTTCTCTTGCTTCCCTGTGCGTAGGGAAGCTCAGTTTTAGTCACAGTAGCTCCCACAAGTGTCTCCTCAGTGTGTTCCCATTTCCTTAGAAACAGTGTATTTGCTGGGAGAAAAGTGCATTACTGTGCGCTTTCACCGTTCAGCAAATACATGTGTAGAAGCACAGCGCTAGCAGAAACTAACGTTTCTCGACGTTTTCTAACTCAGGGAACAAGTGGCACACTTCTGAGATGCATTTGGGCAACTTTGTCAGAAATGAGTTTTTTGCCTAAAGAGACATGCCTATTTGCGCTGTAGGACAGATTCTGAGTATGTAACTGGGCTTGATGAAATCAGCATTTCTCTTGCTTCCCTGTGCGTAGGGAAGCTCAGTTTTCGTCACAGTAGCTCCCACAAGTGTCTCCTCAGTGTTTTCCCATTTCCTTAGAAACAGTGTATTTGCTGGGAGAAAGGTGCATTACTGTGCACTTTCACCGTTCAGCAAATACATGTGTAGAAGCACAGCGCTAGCAGAAACAACCATTTCTCACCGTTTTCTAACTCATGGAACAAGATGCACACTTCTGAGATGCATTTGGGCAACTTTGTCAGAAATGAGTTTTTTGCCTACAGAGACATGCCTATTTGCGCAGTAGTACAGATTCTGAGTATGTAACTGGGCTTGATGAAATCAGCATTTCTCTTGCTTCCCTGTGCGTAGGGAAGCTCAGTTTTCATCACAGTAGCTCCCACAAGTGTCTCCTCAGTGTGTTCCCATTTCCTTAGAAACAGTGTATTTGCTGGGATAAAAGTGCATTACTGTGCGCTTTCACCGTTAAGCAAATACATGTGTAGAAGCACAGCGCTCGCAAAACGACCGTTTCTCGACGTTTTCTAACTCAGGGAACAAGTTGCACACTTCTGAGATGCATTTGGGCAACTTTGTCAGAAATGAGTTTTTTGCCTACAGAGACATGCCTATTTGCGCAGTAGTACAGATTCTGAGTATGTAACTGGGCTTGATGAAATCAGCATTTCTCTTGCTTCCCTGTGCGTAGGGAAGCTCAGTTTTAGTCACAGTAGCTCCCACAAGTGTCTCCTTAGTGTGTTCCCATTTCCTTAGAAACAGTGTATTTGCTGGGAGAAAAGTGCATTACTGTGCGCTTTCACCGTTCAGCAAATACATGTGTAGAAGCACAGCGCTAGCAGAAACGACCGTTTCTCGACGTTTTCTAATTCAGGGAAAAAGTTCCACACTTCTGAGATGCATCTGTGTAACTATCTCAAAAATGAGTTTTTTGCCTACAGAGACATGCCTATTTGCGCAGTAGTACAGATTCTGAGTATGTAACTGGGCTTGATGAAATCAGCTTTTCTCTTGCTTCCCTGTGCGTAGGGAAGCTCAGTTTTAGTCACAGTAGCTCCCACAAGTGTCTCCTCAGTGTGTTCCCAGTTCCTTAGAAACAGTGTATTTGCTGGGAGAAAAGAGAATTTCTGTGCGCTTTCACCGTTCAGCAAATACATGTTTAGAAGCACAGCGCTAGCTGAAACGACCGTTTCTCAACGTTTTCTAACTCAGGGAACAAGTGGCACACTTCTGAGATGCATTTGGTAAACTTTGTAAGAAATGAGTTTTTTGCCTACAGAGACATGCCTATTTGCGCAGTAGTACAGATTCTGAGTATGTAACTGTGCTTGATGAAATCAGCATTTCTCTTGCTTCCCTGTGCGTAGGGAACCTCAGTTTCAGTCACAGTAGCTCCCACAAGTGTCTCCTCAGTGTGTTACCATTTCCTTAGAAACAGTGTATTTGCTGGGAGAAAAGTGCATTACTGTGCGCTTTCACCGTTCAGCAAATACATGTGTAGAAGCACAGCGCTAGCAGAAACTAACGTTTCTCGACGTTTTCTAACTCAGGGAACAAGTTGCACACTTCTGAGATGCATTTGGGCAACTTTGTCAGAAATGAGTTTTTTGCCTAAAGAGACATGCCTATTTGCGCAGTAGGACAGATTCTGAGTAGGTAACTGGGCTTGATGAAATCAGCATTCTCTTGCTTCCCTGTGCGTAGGGAAGCTCAGTTTTAGTCACAGTAGCTCCCACAAGTGTCTCCTCAGTGTGTTCCCATTTCCTTAGAAACAGTGTATTTGCTGGGAGAAAAGTGCATTACTGTGCGCTTTCACCGTTCAGCAAATACATGTGTAGAAGCACAGCGCTAGCAGAAACGACCGTTTCTCGACGTTTTCTAACACAGGGAACAAGTTGCACCCTTCTGAGATGCATTTGGGCAACTTTGTCAGAAATGAGTTTTTTGCCTAAGGAGACATGCCTATTTGCGCAGTAGTACAGATTCTGAGTATGTAACTGGGCTTGATGAAATCAGCATTTCTCTTGCTTCCCTGTGTGTAGGGAAGCTCAGTTTTAGTCACAGTAGCTCCCACAAGTGTCTCCTCAGTGTGTTCCCATTTCCTTAGAAACAGTGTATTTGCTGGGAGAAAGGTGCATTACTGTGCATTTTCACCGTTCAGCAAATACATGTGTAGAAGCACAGCGCTAGCAGAAACAAACATTTCTCACCGTTTTCTAACTCATGGAACAAGATGCACACTTCTGAGATGCATTTGAGCAACTTTGTCAGAAATGAGTTTTTTGCCTACTGAGACATGCCTATTTGCGCAGTAGTACAGATTCTGAGTATGTAACTGGGCTTGATGAAATCAGCATTTCTCTTGCTTCCCTGTGCGTAGGGAAGCTCAGTTTTAGTCACAGTAGCTCCCACAAGTGTCTCCTCAGTGTGTTCCCATTTCCTTAGAAACAGTGTATTTGCTGGGAGAAAAGTGCATTACTGTGCGCTTTCACCGTTCAGCAAATACATGTGTAGAAGCACAGCGCTAGCAGAAACGAACGTTTCTCGACGTTTTCTAACTCAGGGAACAAGTTGCACACTTCTGAGATGCATTTGTGTAACTATCTCAAAAATGAGTTTTTTGCCTACAGAGACATGCCTATTTGCGCAGTAGTACAGATTCTGAGTATGTAACTGGGCTTGATGAAATCAGCATTTCTCTTGCTTCCCTGTGCGTAGGGAAGCTCAGTTTTAGTCACAGTAGCTCCCACAAGTGTCTCCTTAGTGTGTTCCCATTTCCTTAGAAACAGTGTATTTGCTGGGAGAAAAGTGCATTACTGTGCGCTTTCACCGTTCAGCAAATACATGTGTAGAAGCACAGCGCTAGCAAAAACGACCGTTTCTCGACGTTTTCTAACTCAGGGAACAAGTTGCACACTTCTGAGATGCATTTTGGTAACTTTCTCAAAAATGAGTTTTTTGCCTACAGAGACATGCCTATTTGCGCAGTAGTACAGATTCTGAGTATGTAAATGGGCTTGATGAAATCAGCATTACTCTTGCTTCCTTGTGCGTAGGGAAGCTCAGTTTTAGTCACAGTAGCTCCCACAAGTGTCTCCTTAGTGTGTTCCCATTTCCTTAGAAACAGTGTATTTGCTGGGAGAAAAGTGCATTACTGTGCGCTTTCACCGTTCAGCAAATACATGTGTAGAAGCACAGCGCTAGCTGAAACGACCGTTTGTCGACGTTTTCTAACTCAGGGAACAAGTTACACAGTTCTGAGATGCATTTGGGTAACTTTCTCAAAAATGAGTTTTTTGCCTACAGAGACATGCCTATTTGCGCAGTAGTACAGATTCTGAGTATGTAACTGGGCTTGATGAAATCAGCATTTCTCTTGCTTCCCTGTGCGTAGGGAAGCTCAGTTTTAGTCACAGTAGCTCCCACAAGTGTCTCCTCAGTGTGTTCCCATTTCCTTAGAAACAGTGTATTTGCTGGGAGAAAAGTGCATTACTGTGCGCTTTCACCATTCAGCAAATACATGTGTAGAAGCACAGCGCTAGCAGAAACGACCGTTTCTCGACGTTTTCTAACTCAGGGAAGAAGTTGCACACTTCTGAGATGCATTTGGGCAACTTTGTCAGAAATGAGTTTTTTGCCTAAAGAGACATGCCTATTTGCGCAGTAGTACAGATTCTGAGTAGGTAACTGGGCTTGATGAAATCAGCATTTCTCTTGCTTCCCTGTGCGTAGGGAAGCTCAGTTTTAGTCACAGTAGCTCCCACAAGTGTCTCCTCAGTGTGTTCCCATTTCCTTATAAACAGTGTATTTGCAGGGAGAAGAGTGCATTACTGTGCGTTTTCACCGTTCAGCAAATACATGTGTAGAATCACAGCGCTAGCAGAAACGAACGTTTCTCGACGTTTTCTAACTCAGGGAACAAGTTGCACACTTCTGAGATGCATTTGGCCAACTTTGTCAGAAATGAGTTTTTTTCCCTAAAGAGACATGCGTATTTGGGCAGTAGTACAGATTCTGAGTATGTAACTGGGCTTGATGAAATCAGCATTTCTCTTGCTTCCCTGTGCGTAGGGAATCTCAGTTTTACTCACTGTAGCTCCCACAAGTGTCTCCTCAGTGTGTTCCCATTTCCTTAGAAACAGTGTATTTGCTGGGAGAAAAGTGCATTACTGTGCGCTTTCACCATTCAGCAAATACATATGTAGAAGCACAGCGCTAGCAGAAACGAACGTTTCTCCACGGTTTCTAACTCAGGGAACAAGTTGCACACTTCTGAGATGCATTTGGGCAACTTTGTCAGAAATGAGTTTTTTGCCTACAGAGGCATGCCTATTTGCAGAGTAGTACAGATTCTGAGTATGTAACTGGGCTTGATGAAATCAGCATTTCTCTTGCTTCCCTGTGCGTACGGAAGCTCAGTTTTAGTCACAGTAGCTCCCACAAGTGTCTCCTCAGTGTGTTCCCATTTCCTTAGAAACAGTGTATTTGCTGGGTGAGAAGTGCATTACTGTGCGCTTTCACCGTTCAGCAAATACATGTGTAGAAGCACAGTGCTAGCAGAAACGAACGTTTCTTGACGTTCTCTAACTCACGGAACAAGTTGCACACTTCTGAGATTCATTTGGGCAACTTTGTTAGAAATGAGTTTTTTGCCTAAAGAGACATGCCTATTTGCGCAGTAGTACAGATTCTGAGTATGTAACTGGGCTTGATGAACTCAGCATTTCTCTTGCTTCCCTGTGCGTAGGGAAGCTCAGTTTTAGTCACAGTAGCTCCCACAAGTGTCTCCTCAGTGTGTTCCCAGTTCCTTAGAAACAGTGTATTTGCTGGGAGAAAAGTGCATTACTGTGCGCTTTCACCGTTCAGCAAGTACATGTGTAGAAGCACAGCGCTAGCAGAAACGACCGTTTCTCGACGTTTTCTAACTCAGGGAAGAAGTTGCACACTTCTGAGATGCATTTGGGCAACTTTGTCAGAAATGAGTTTTTTGCCTACAGAGACATGCCTATTTGCGCAGTAGTACAGATTCTGAGTATGTAACTGGGCTGGATGAAATCAGCATTTGTCTTGCTTCCCTGTGCGTAGGGAAGCTCAGTTTTAGTCACTGTAGCTCCCACAAGTGTCTCCTCAGTGTGTTCCCATTTCCTTAGAAACAGTGTATTTGCTGGGAGAAAAGTGCATTACTGTGCGCTTTCACCGTTCAGCAAATACATTTGTAGAAGCACAGCGCTTGCAGAAACGACTGTTTCTCGATGTTTTCTAACTCAGGGAACAAGTTGCACACTTCTGAGATGCATTTGGGCAACTTTGTCAGAAATGAGTTTTTTGCCTAAAGAGACATGCCTATATGCGCAGTAGTACAGATTCTGAGTATGTAACTGGGCTTGATGAAATCAGCATTTCTCTTGATTCCCTGTGCGTAGGGAAGCTCAGTTTTAGTCACAGTAGCTCCCACAAGTGTCTCCTCAGTGTGTTCCCATTTCCTTAGAAACAGTGTATTTGCTGGGAGAAAAGTGCACATTACTGTGCGCTTTCACCGTTCAGCAAATACATGTGTAGAAGCACAGCCCTAGCAGAAACGTACATTTCTCGACGTTTTCTAACTCAGGGAACAATTTGCACACTTCTGAGATGCATTTGGGCAACTTTGTCAGAAATGTGTTTTTTGCCTAAAGAGACATGCCTATTTGCACAGTAGTACAGATTCTGAGTATGTAACTGGGCTTGATGAAATCAGCATTTCTCTTGCTTTCCTGTGCGTAGGGATGCTCAGTTTTAGTCACAGTAGCTCCGACAAGTGTCTTCTCAGTGTGTTCCCATTTCCTTAGAAACAGTGTATTTGCTGGGAGAAAAGTGCATTACTGTGCGCTTTCACCATTCAGCAAATGCATGTGTAGAAGCACAGCGCTAGCAGAAACGACAATTTCTCAACGTTTTCTAACTCAGGGAACAAGTTGCACACTTCTGAGATGCATTTGGGCAACTTTGTCAGAAATGAGGTTTTTGCCTAAAGAGACATGCCTATTTGCGCAGTAGTACAGATTCTGAGTATGTAACTAGGCTTGATCAAATTAGCATTTCTCTTGCTTCCCTCTTTGTAGGGAAGCTCAGTTTTAGTCACAGTAGCTCCCACAAGTGTCTACTCAGTGTGTTCCCATTTCCTTAGAAACAGTGTATTTGCTGGGAGAAAAGTGCATTACTGTGCGCTTTCACCGTTCAGCAAATACATGTGTAGAAGCACAGCGCTAGCAGAAACGAACGTTTCTCGATGTTTTCTAACTCAGGGAACAAGTTGCACACTTCTGAGATGCATTTGGGCAACTTTGTCAGAAATGAGTTTTTTGCCTACAGAGACATGCCTATTTGCGCAGTAGTACAGATTCTGAGTATGTAACTGGGCTTGATGAAATCAGCATTTCTCTTGCTTCCCTGTGCGTAGGGAAGCTCAGTTTTAGTCACAGTAGCTCCCACAAGTGTCTCCTTAGTGTGTTCCCATTTCCTTAGAAACAGTGTATTAGTTGGGAGAAAAGTGCATTACTGTGCGCTTTCACCGTTCAGCAAATACATGTGTAGAAGCACAGCGCTAGCTGAAACGACCGTTTGTCGACGTTTTCTAACTCAGGGAACAACTTACACAGTTCTGAGATGCATTTGGGTAACTTTCTCAAAAATGAGTTTTTTGCCTACAGAGACATGCCTATTTGCGCAGTAGTACAGATTCTGAGTATGTAACTGGGCTTGATGAAATCAGCATTTCTCTTGCTTCCCTGTGCGTAGGGAAGCTCAGTTTTAGTCACAGTAGCTCCCACAAGTGTCTCCTCAGTGTGTTCCCATTTCCTTAGAAACAGTGTATTTGCTGGGAGAAAAGTGCATTACTGTGCGCTTTCACCGTTCAGCAAATACATGTGTAGAAGCACAGCGCTAGCAGAAACGACCGTTTCTCGACATTTTCTAACTCAGGGAACAAGTTGCACACTTCTGAGATGCATTTGTGTAACTATCTCAAAAATGAGTTTTTTGCCTACAGAGACATGCCTATTTGCGCAGTAGTACAGATTCTGAGTATGTAACTGGGCTTGATGAAATCAGCATTTCTCTTGCTTCCCTGTGCGTAGGGAAGCTCAGTTTTAGTCACAGTAGCTCCCACAAGTGTCTCCTCAGTGTGTTCCCATTTCCTTAGAAACAGTGTATTTGCTGGGAGAAAAGTGCATTACTGTGCGCTTTCACCGTTCAGCAAATACATGTGTAGAAGCACAGCGCTAGCTGAAACGACCGTTTCTCGACGTTTTCTAACTCAGGGAACAAGTGGCACACTTCTGAGATGCATTTGGTAAACTTTGTCAGAAATGAGTTTTTTTGCCTATAGAGACATGCCTATTTGCGCAGTAGTACAGATTCTGAGTATGTAACTGGGCTTGATGAAATCAGCATTTCTTTTGCTTCCCTGTGCGTAGGGAAGCTCAGTTTTAGTCACAGTAGCTCCCACAAGTGTCTCCTTAGTGTGTTCCCATTTC
This sequence comes from Acomys minous, assembly GCF_964271855.1. Lineage (NCBI taxonomy): Eukaryota > Metazoa > Chordata > Mammalia > Rodentia > Muridae > Acomys > Acomys minous. Next base: position 291,541 of record NW_028182177.1, read on the forward strand.
CTTAGAAACAGTGTATTTGCTGGGAGAAAAGTGCATTACTGTGCGCTTTCACCGTTCAGCAAATACATGTGTAGAAGCACAGCGCTAGCAGAAACGACCGTTTCTCGACGTTTTCTAACTCAGGGAACAAGTTGCACACTTCTGAGATGCATTTGGGTAACTTTCTCAAAAATGAGTTTTTTGCCTACAGAGACATGCCTATTTGCGCAGTAGTACAGATTCTGAGTATGTAACTGGGCTTGATGAAATCAGCATTTCTCTTGCTTCCCTGTGCGTAGGGAAGCTCAGTTTTCGTCACAGTAGCTCCCACAAGTGTCTCCTCAGTGTGTTCCCAGTTCCTTAGAAACAGTGTATTTGCTGTGAGAAAAGTGCATTAGTGTGCGCTTTCACCGTTCAGCAAATACATGTGTAGAAGCACAGCGCTAGCTGAAACGACCGTTTCTCGACGTTTTCTAACTCAGGGAACAAGTGGCACACTTCTGAGATGCATTTGGTAAACTTTGTCAGAAATGAGTTTTTTGCCTACAGAGACATGCCTATTTGCGTAGTAGTACAGATTCTGAGTATGTAACTGGGCTTGATGAAATCAGCATTTCTCTTGCTTCCCTGTGCGTAGGGAAGCTCAGTTTTAGTCACAGTAGCTCCCACAAGTGTCTCCTTAGTGTGTTCCCATTTCCTTAGAAACAGTGTATTAGTTGGGAGAAAAGTGCATTACTGTGCGCTTTCACCGTTCAGCAAATACATGTGTAGAAGCACAGCGCTAGCTGAAACGACCGTTTGTCGACGTTTTCTAACTCAGGGAACAACTTACACAGTTCTGAGATGCATTTGGGTAACTTTCTCAAAAATGAGTTTTTTGCCTACAGAGACATGCCTATTTGCGCAGTAGTACAGATTCTGAGTATGTAACTGGGCTTGATGAAATCAGCATTTCTCTTGCTTCCCTGTGCGTAGGGAAGCTCAGTTTTAGTCACAGTAGCTCCCACAAGTGTCTCCTCAGTGTGTTCCCATTTCCTTAGAAACAGTGTATTTGCTGGGAGAAAAGTGCATTACTGTGCGCTTTCACCGTTCAGCAAATACATGTGTAGAAGCACAGCGCTAGCAGAAACGACCGTTTCTCGACATTTTCTAACTCAGGGAACAAGTTGCACACTTCTGAGATGCATTTGTGTAACTATCTCAAAAATGAGTTTTTTGCCTACAGAGACATGCCTATTTGCGCAGTAGTACAGATTCTGAGTATGTAACTGGGCTTGATGAAATCAGCATTTCTCTTGCTTCCCTGTGCGTAGGGAAGCTCAGTTTTAGTCACAGTAGCTCCCACAAGTGTCTCCTCAGTGTGTTCCCATTTCCTTAGAAACAGTGTATTTGCTGGGAGAAAAGTGCATTACTGTGCGCTTTCACCGTTCAGCAAATACATGTGTAGAAGCACAGCGCTAGCTGAAACGACCGTTTCTCGACGTTTTCTAACTCAGGGAACAAGTGGCACACTTCTGAGATGCATTTGGTAAACTTTGTCAGAAATGAGTTTTTTTGCCTATAGAGACATGCCTATTTGCGCAGTAGTACAGATTCTGAGTATGTAACTGGGCTTGATGAAATCAGCATTTCTCTTGCTTCCCTGTGCGTAGGGAAGGTCACTTTTAGTCACAGTAGCTCCCACAAGTGTCTCCTCAGTGTGCTCCCAGTTCTTTAGAAACAGTGTATTTGCTGGGAGAAAAGTGCATTACTGTGCGCTTTCACCGTTCAGCAAATACATGTGTAGAAGCACAGCGCTAGCAGAAACGAACGTTTCTCGATGTTTTCTAACTGAGGGAACAAGTTGCACACTTCTGAGATGCATTTGGGCCACTTTGTCAGAAATGAGTTTTTTGCCTAAAGAGACAGGCCTATTTGCGCAGTAGTATAGATTCTGAGTAGGTAACTGGGCTTGATGAAATCAGCATTTCTCTTGCTTCCCTGTGCGTAGGGAAGCTCAGTTTTAGTCACAGTAGCTCCCACAAGTGTCTCCTCAGTGTGTTCCCATTTCCTTAGAAACAGTGTATTTGCTGGGAGAAAAGTGCATTACTGTGCGCCTTTACCGTTCAGCAAATACATGTGTAGAAGCACAGCGCTAGCACAAACGACTGTTTCTCGACGTTTTCTAACTCAGGGAACAAGTTGCACACTTCTGAGATGCATTTGTGCAACTTTGTCAGAAATGAGTTTTTTGCCTACAGAGACATGCCTATTTGCCAGTAGTACAGATTCTGAGTATGTAACTGGGCTGGATGAAATCAGCATTTCTCTTGCTTCCCTGTGCGTAGGGAAGCTCAGTTTTAGTCACAGTAGCTCCCACAAGTGTCTCCTCAGTGTGTTCCCATTTCCTTAGAAACTGTATTTGCTGGGAGAAAAGTGCATTACTGTCCGCTTTCACCGTTCAGCAAATACATGTTTAGAAGCACAGCGCTAGCAGAAACGAACGTTGCTCGACATTTTCTAACTCAGGGAACAAGTTGCACACTTCTGAGATGCATTTGGGCAACTTTGTCAGAAATGAGTTTTTTGCCTACAGAGACATGCCTATTTGCGCAGTAGTACAGATTCTGAGTATGTAACTAGACTTGATGAAATCAGCATTTCTCTTGCTTCCCTGTGCGTAGGGAAGCTCAGTTTTAGTCACAGTAGCTCCCACAAGTGTCTCCTCAGTGTGTTCCCATTTCCTTAGAAACAGTGTATTTGCTGGGAGAAAAGTGCATTACTGTGCGCTTTCACCATTCAGCAAATACATGTGTAGAAGCACAGCGCTAGCAGAAACGAACGTTTCTCGACGTTTTCTAACTCACGGATCAAGTTGCACACTTCTGAGATGCATTTGGGCAACTTTGTCAGAAATGTGTTTTTTGCCTACAGAGACATGCCTATTTGCGCAGTAGTACAGATTCTGAGTATGTAAATGGGCTGGATGAAATCAGCATTTCTCTTGCTTCCCTGTGCGTAGGGAAGCTCAGTTTTAGTCACGGTAGCTCCCACAAGTGTCTCCTCAGTGTGTTCCCATTTCCTTAGACACAGTGTATTTGCTGGGAGAAAAGTGCATTACTGTGCGCTTTCACCGTTCAGCAAATACATGTGTAGAAGCACAGCGCTAGCAGAAACGAACGTTTCTCGACGTTTTCTAACTCAGGGAAAAAGTTGCACACTTCTGAGATGCATTTGGGCAACTTTGTCAGAAATGAGTTTTTTGCCTACAGAGACATGCCTATTTGCGCAGTAGTACAGATTCTGAGTATGTAACTGGGCTTGATGAAATCAGCATTTCTCTTGCTTCCCTGTGCGTAGGGAAGCTCAGTTTTAGTCACTGTAGCTCCACAAGTGTCTCCTCAGTGTGTTCCCATTTCCTTAGAAACAGTGTATTTGCTGGGAGAAAAGTGCATTACTGTGCGCTTTCACCGTTCAGCAAATACATGTGTAGAAGCACAGCGCTAGCAGAAACGAATGTTTCTCGACGTTTTCTAACTCAGGGAACAAGTTGCACACTTCTGATATGCATTTGGTCAACTTTGTCAGAAATGAGTTTTTTGCCTACAGAGAAATGCCTATTTGCGCAGTAGTACAGATTCTGAGTATGTAACTGGGCTTGATGAAATCAGCATTTCTCTTGCTTCCCTGTGCGTAGGGAAGCTCAGTTTTAGTCACAGTAGCTCCCACAAGTGTCTCCTCAGTGTGTTCCCATTTCCTTTGAAACAGTGTATTTGCTGGGAGAAAAGTGCATTACTGTGCGCTTTCACCGTTCAGCAAATACATGTGTAGAACCACACGCGCTAGCAGAAACGACCGTTTCTCGACCTTTTCTAACTCAGGGAACAAGTTGCACACTTCTGAGATGCATTTGGGCAACTTTGTCAGAAATGAGTTTTTTGCCTTCAGAGACATGCCTATTTGCGCAGTAGTACAGATTCTGAGTATGTAACTCGGCTTGATGAAATCAGCATTTCTCTTGCTTCCCTGTGCGTAGGGAAGCTCAGTTTTAGTCAAAGTAGCTCCCACAAGTGTCTCCTCAGTGTGTTCCCATTTCCTTAGAAACAGTGTATTTGCTGGGAGAAAAGTGCATTACTGTGCGCTTTCACCGTTCAGCAAATACATATGTAGAAGCACAGCGCTAGCAGAAACGACCGTTTCTCGACGTTTTCTAACTCAGGGAACAAGTTGCACACTTCTGAGATGCATTTGGGCAACTTTGTCAAAAATGTGTTTTTTGCCTACAGAGACATGCCTATTTGCGCAGTAGTACAGATTCTGAGTATGTAACTGGGCTGGATGAAATCAGCATTTCTCTTGCTTCCCTGTGCGTAGGGAAGCTCAGTTTTAGTCACAGTAGCTCCCACAAGTGTCTCCTCAGTGTGTTCCCATTTCCTTAGAAACAGTGTATTTGCTGGGAGAAAAGTGCATTACTGTGCGCTTTCACCGTTCAGCAAATACATGTGTAGAAGCACAGCGCTAGCAGAAACGACCGTTTCTCGACGTTTTCTAACTCAGGGAACAAGTTGCACACTTCTGAGATGCATTTGGGCAACTTTGTCAGAAATGAGTTTTTTGCCTACAGAGACATGCCTATTTGCGCAGTAGTACAGATTCTCAGTATGTAACTGGGCTTGATGAAATCAGCATTTCTCTTGCTTCCCTGTGCGTAGGGAAGCTCAGTTTTAGTCATAGTAGCTCCCACAAGTATCTCCTCAGTGTGTTCCCATTTCCTTAGAAACAGTGTATTTGCTGGGAGAAAAGTGCATTACTGTGCGCTTTCACCGTTCAGCTAATACATGTGTAGAAGCACAGCGTTAGCAGATATGACCGTTACTCGACGTTTTCTAACTCAGGGAACAAGTTGCACACTTCTGAGATGCATTTGGGCAACTTTTTCAGAAATGAGTTTTTTGCCTACAGAGACATGCCTATTTGCGCAGTAGTACAGATTCTGAGTATGTAACTTGGCTTGATGAAATCAGCATTTCTCTTGCTACCCTGTGCGTAGGGAAGCTCAGTTTAAGTCACAGTAGCTCCCACAAGTGTCTCCTCAGTGTGTTCCCAGTTCCTTAGAAACAGTGTATTTGCTGGGAGAAAAGTGCATTACTGTGCGCTTTCACCGTTCAGCAAATACATGTGTAGAAGCACAGCGCTAGCAGAAACGAACGTTTCTCGACGTTTTCTAACTCAGGGAACAAGTTGCACACTTTTGAGATGCATTTGGGCAACTTTGTCAGAAATGAGTTTTTTGCCTACAGAGGCATGCCTATTTGCGCAGTAGTACAGATTCTGAGTATGTAACTGGGCTTGATGAAATCAGCATTTCTCTTGCTTCCCCGTGCGTAGGGAAGCTTAGTTTTACCACAGTAGCTCCCACAAGTGTCTCCTCAGTGTGTTCCCATTTCCTTAGAAACAGTGTATTTGCTGGGAGAAAAGTGCATTACTGTGCGCTTTCACCGTTCAGCTAATACATGTGTAGAAGCACAGCGTTAGCAGATATGACCGTTACTCGACGTTTTCTAACTCAGGGAACAAGTTGCACACTTCTGAGATGCATTTGGGCAACTTTGTCAGAAATGAGTTTTTTGCCTACAGAGACATGCCTATTTGCGCAGTAGTACAGATTCTGAGTATGTAACTTGGCTTGATGAAATCAGCATTTCTCTTGCTACCCTGTGCGTAGGGAAGCTCAGTTTAAGTCACAGTAGCTCCCACAAGTGTCTCCTCAGTGTGTTCCCAGTTCCTTAGAAACAGTGTATTTGCTGGGAGAAAAGTGCATTACTGTGCGCTTTCACCGTTCAGCAAATACATGTGTAGAAGCACAGCGCTAGCAGAAACGAACGTTTCTCGACGTTTTCTAACTCAGGGAACAAGTTGCACACTTTTGAGATGCATTTGGGCAACTTTGTCAGAAATGAGTTTTTTGCCTACAGAGGCATGCCTATTTGCGCAGTAGTACAGATTCTGAGTATGTAACTGGGCTTGATGAAATCAGCATTTCTCTTGCTTCCCCGTGCGTAGGGAAGCTTAGTTTTACCACAGTAGCTCCCACAAGTGTCTCCTCAGTGTGTTCCCATTTCCTTAGAAACAGTGTATTTGCTGGGAGAAAAGTGCATTACTGTGCGCTTTCACCGTTCAGCTAATACATGTGTAGAAGCACAGCGTTAGCAGATATGACCGTTACTCGACGTTTTCTAACTCAGGGAACAAGTTGCACACTTCTGAGATGCATTTGGGCAACTTTGTCAGAAATGAGTTTTTTGCCTACAGAGACATGCCTATTTGCGCAGTAGTACAGATTCTGAGTATGTAACTGGGCTTGATGAAATCAGCATTTCTCTTGCTTCCCTGTGCGTAGGGAAGCTCAGTTTTAGTCATAGTAGCTCCCACAAGTATCTCCTCAGTGTGTTCCCATTTCCTTAGAAACAGTGTATTTGCTGGGAGAAAAGTGCATTACTGTGCGCTTTCACCGTTCAGCTAATACATGTGTAGAAGCACAGCGTTAGCAGATATGACCGTTACTCGACGTTTTCTAACTCAGGGAACAAGTTGCACACTTCTGAGATGCATTTGGGCAACTTTGTCAGAAATGAGTTTTTTGCCTACAGAGACATGCCTATTTGCACAGTAGTACAGATTCTGAGTATGTAACTTGGCTTGATGAAATCAGCATTTCTCTTGCTACCCTGTGCGTAGGGAAGCTCAGTTTTAGTCACAGTAGCTCCCACAAGTGTCTCCTCAGTGTGTTCCCATTTCCTTAGAAACAGTGTATTTGCTGGGAGAAAAGTGCATTACTGTGCGCTTTCACCGTTCAGCAAATACATGTGTAGAAGCACAGCGCTAGCAGAAACGAACGTTTCTCGACGTTTTCTAACTCAGGGAACAAGTTGCACACTTTTGAGATGCATTTGGGCAACTTTGTCAGAAATGAGTTTTTTGCCTACAGAGGCATGCCTATTTGCGCAGTAGTACAGATTCTGAGTATGTAACTGGGCTTGATGAAATCAGCATTTCTCTTGCTTCCCCGTGCGTAGGGAAGCTTAGTTTTACCACAGTAGCTCCCACAAGTGTCTCCTCAGTGTGTTCCCATTTCCTTAGAAACAGTGTATTTGCTGGGAGAAAAGTGCATTACTGTGCGCTTTCACCGTTCAGCAAATACATGTGTAGAAGCACAGCGCTAGCAGAAACGAACGTTTCTCGTTGTTTTCTAACTCAGTGAAAAAGTTGCACACTTCTGAGATGCATTTGGGCAACTTTGTCAGAAATGAGTTTTTTGCCTACAGAGACATTCCTATTTGCGCAGTAGTACAGATTCTGAGTATGTAACTGGGCTTGATGAAATCAGCATTTCTCTTGCTTCCCTGTGCGTAGGGAAGCTCAGTTTTAGTCACAGTAGCTCCCACAAGTGTCTCCTCAGTGTGTTCCCATTTCCTTAGAAACAGTGTATTTGCTGGGAGAAAAGTGCATTACTATGCGCTTTCACCGTTCAGCAAAGACATGTGTAGAAGCACAGCGCTAGAAGAAACGAACGTTTCTCGACGTTTTCTAACTCAGGGAACAAGTTGCACACTTCTGAGATGCATTTGGGCAACTTTGTCGGAAATGAGTTTTTTGCCTACAGATTCATGCCTATTTGCGCAACAGGACTGATTCTGAGTATGTAACTGGGCTTGATGAAATCAGCATTTGTCTTGCTTCCCTGTGCGTAGGGAAGCTCAGTTTTAGTCACAGTAGCTCCCACAAGTGTCTCCTCAGTGTGTTCCCATTTCCTAAGAAACAGTGTATTTGCTGGGAGAAAAGTGCATTACTGTGCGCTTTCACCGTTCAGCAAATACATGTGTAGAAGCACAGCGTTAGCAGATATAACCGTTTCTTGACGTTTTCTAACTCAGGGAACAAGTTGCACACTTCTGAGATGCATTTGGGCAACTTTGTCAGAAATGAGTTTTTTGCCTACAGAGACATGCCTATTTGCGCAGTAGTACAGATTCTGAGTATGTAACTGGGCTTGATGAAATCAGCATTTCTCTTGCTTCCCTGTGCGTAGGGAAGCTCAGTTTTAGTCACGGTAGCTCCCACAAGTGTCTCCTCAGTGTGTTCCCATTTCCTTAGAAACAGTGTATTTGCTGGGAGAAAAGTGCATTACTGTGCGCTTTCACCGTTCAGCAAATACATGTGTAGAAGCACAGTGCTAGCAAAAACGAACGTTTCTCGACATTTTCTAACTCAGGGAACAAGTTGCACACTTCTGAGATGCATTTGGCCAACTTTGTCAGAAATGAGTTTTTTGCCTACAGAGACATGCCTATTTGCGCAGTAGTACAGATTCTGAGTATGCAACTGGGCTTGATGAAATCAGCATTTCTCTTGCTTCCCTGTGCGTAGGGAAGCTCAGTTTTAGTCACAGTAGCTCCCACAAGTGTCTCCTCAGTGTGTTCCCATTTCCTTAGAAACAGTGTATTTGCTGGGAGAAAAGTGCATTACTGTGTGCTTTCACTGTTCAGCAAGTACATGTGTGGAAGCACAGCGCTAGCAGAAATGACCATTTCTCTATGTTTTCTAACTCAGGGAACAAGTTGCACACTACTGAGATGCATTTGGGCAACTTTGTCAGAAATGAGTTTTTTGCCTACAGAGACATGCCTATTTGCGCAGTAGTAGAGATTCTGAGTATGTAACTGGGCTGGATGGAATCAGCATTTCTCTTGCTTCCCTGTGCGTAGGGAAGCTCAGTTTTAGTCACAGTAGCTCCCACAAGTGTCTCCTCAGTGTGTTCCCATTTCCTTAGAAACAGTGTATTTGCTGGGAGAAAAGTGCATTACTGTGCGCTTTCACCGTTCAGCAAAGACATGTGTAGAAGCACAGCGCTAGCAGAAACGAACGTTTCTCGACGTTTTCTAACTCAGGGAACAAGTTGCACACTTCTGAGATGCATTTGGGCAACTTTGTCAGAAATGAGTTTTTTGCCTACAGAGGCATGCCTATTTGCGCAGTAGTACAGATTCTGAGTATGTAACTGGGCTTGATGAAATCAGCATTTCTCTTGCTTCCCTGTGCGTAGGGAAGCTTAGTTTTACCACAGTAGTTCCCACAAGTGTCTCCTCAGTGTGTTCCCATTTCCTTAGAAACAGTGTATTTGCTGGGAGAAAAGTGCATTACTGTGCGCTTTCACCGTTCAGCAAAGACATGTGTAGAAGCACAGCGCTAGCAGAAACGAACGTTTCTCGACGTTTTCTAACTCAGGGAACAAGTTGCACACTTCTGAGATGCATTTGGGCAACTTTGTCAGAAATGAGTTTTTTGCCTACAGAGACATGCCTATTTGCGCAGTAGTACAGATTCTGAGTATGTAACTGGGCTTGATGAAATCAGCATTTCTCTTGCTTCCCTGTGCGTAGGGAAGCTCAGTTTTAGTCACAGTAGCTCCCACAAGTGTCTCCTCAGTGTGTTCCCATTTCCTTAGAAACAGTGTATTTGCTGGGAGAAAAGTGCATTACTGTGCGCTTTCACCGTTCAGCAAATACATGTGTAGAAGCACAGCGCTAGCAGAAACGAACGTTTCTCGACCTTTTCTAACTCAGGGAACAAGTGGCACACTTCTGAGATGCATTTGTGCAACTTTGTCAGAAATGAGTTTTTTGCCTACAGAGACATGCCTATTTGCCAGTAGTACAGATTCTGAGTATGTAACTGGGCTGGATGAAATCAGCATTTCTCTTGCTTCCCTGTGCGTAGGGAAGCTCAGTTTTAGTCACAGTAGCTCCCACAAGTGTCTCCTCAGTGTGTTCCCATTTCCTTAGAAACAGTGTATTTGCTGGGAGAAAAGTGCATTACTGTGCGCTTTCACCGTTCAGCAAATACATGTGTAGAAGCACAGCGCTAGCAGAAACGAACGTTTCTCGACCTTTTCTAACTCAGGGAACAAGTTGCACACTTCTGAGATGCATTTGGGCAACTTTGTCGGAAATGAGTTTTTTGCCTACAGATTCATGCCTATTTGCGCAACAGGACAGATTCTGAGTATGTAACTGGGCTTGATGAAATCAGCATTTCTCTTGCTTCCCTGTGCGTAGGGAAGCTCAGTTTTAGTCACAGTAGCTCCCACAAGTGTCTCCTCAGTGTGTTCCCATTTCCTTAGAAACAGTGTATTTGCTGGGAGAAAAGTGCATTACTGTGCGCTTTCACCGTTCAGCTAATACATGTGTAGAAGCACAGCGTTAGCAGATATGACCGTTACTCGACCTTTTCTAACTCAGGGAACAAGTTGCACACTTCTGAGATGCATTTGGGCAACTTTGTCAGAAATGAGTTTTTTGCCTACAGAGACATGCCTATTTGCACAGTAGTACAGATTCTGAGTATGTAACTTGGCTTGATGAAATCAGCATTTCTCTTGCTACCCTGTGCGTAGGGAAGCTCAGTTTTAGTCACAGTAGCTCCCACAAGTGTCTCCTCAGTGTGTTCCCATTTCCTTAGAAACAGTGTATTTGCTGGGAGAAAAGTGCATTACTGTGCGCTTTCACCGTTCAGCAAATACATGTGTAGAAGCACAGCGCTAGCAGAAACGAACGTTTCTCGACGTTTTCTAACTCAGGGAACAAGTTGCACACTTTTGAGATGCATTTGGGCAACTTTGTCAGAAATGAGTTTTTTGCCTACAGAGGCATGCCTATTTGCGCAGTAGTACAGATTCTGAGTATGTAACTGGGCTTGATGAAATCAGCATTTCTCTTGCTTCCCCGTGCGTAGGGAAGCTTAGTTTTACCACAGTAGCTCCCACAAGTGTCTCCTCAGTGTGTTCCCATTTCCTTAGAAACAGTGTATTTGCTGGGAGAAAAGTGCATTACTGTGCGCTTTCACCGTTCAGCAAATACATGTGTAGAAGCACAGCGCTAGCAGAAACGAACGTTTCTCGTTGTTTTCTAACTCAGTGAAAAAGTTGCACACTTCTGAGATGCATTTGGGCAACTTTGTCAGAAATGAGTTTTTTGCCTACAGAGACATTCCTATTTGCGCAGTAGTACAGATTCTGAGTATGTAACTGGGCTTGATGAAATCAGCATTTCTCTTGCTTCCCTATGCGTAGGGAAGCTCAGTTTTAGTCACAGTAGCTCCCACAAGTGTCTTCTCAGTGTGTTCCCATTTCCTTAGAAACAGTGTATTTGCTGGGAGAAAAGTGCATTACTATGCGCTTTCACCGTTCAGCAAAGACATGTGTAGAAGCACAGCGCTAGCAGAAACGAACGTTTCTCGACGTTTTCTAACTCAGGGAACAAGTTGCACACTTCTGAGATGCATTTGGGCAACTTTGTCAGAAATGAGTTTTTTGCCTACAGAGGCATGCCTATTTGCGCAGTAGTACAGATTCTGAGTATGTAACTGGGCTTGATGAAATCAGCATTTCTCTTGCTTCCCTGTGCGTAGGGAAGCTTAGTTTTACCACAGTAGTTCCCACAAGTGTCTCCTCAGTGTGTTCCCATTTCCTTAGAAACAGTGTATTTGCTGGGAGAAAAGTGCATTACTGTGCGCTTTCACCGTTCAGCAAAGACATGTGTAGAAGCACAGCGCTAGCAGAAACGAACGTTTCTCGACGTTTTCTAACTCAGGGAACAAGTTGCACACTTCTGAGATGCATTTGGGCAACTTTGTCAGAAATGAGTTTTTTGCCTACAGAGACATGCCTATTTGCGCAGTAGTACAGATTCTGAGTATGTAACTGGGCTTGATGAAATCAGCATTTCTCTTGCTTCCCTGTGCGTAGGGAAGCTCAGTTTTAGTCACAGTAGCTCCCACAAGTGTCTCCTCAGTGTGTTCCCATTTCCTTAGAAACAGTGTATTTGCTGGGAGAAAAGTGCATTACTGTGCGCTTTCACCGTTCAGCAAATACATGTGTAGAAGCACAGCGCTAGCAGAAACGAACGTTTCTCGACCTTTTCTAACTCAGGGAACAAGTGGCACACTTCTGAGATGCATTTGTGCAACTTTGTCAGAAATGAGTTTTTTGCCTACAGAGACATGCCTATTTGCCAGTAGTACAGATTCTGAGTATGTAACTGGGCTGGATGAAATCAGCATTTCTCTTGCTTCCCTGTGCGTAGGGAAGCTCAGTTTTAGTCACAGTAGCTCCCACAAGTGTCTCCTCAGTGTGTTCCCATTTCCTTAGAAACAGTGTATTTGCTGGGAGAAAAGTGCATTACTGTGCGCTTTCACCGTTCAGCAAATACATGTGTAGAAGCACAGCGCTAGCAGAAACGAACGTTTCTCGACCTTTTCTAACTCAGGGAACAAGTTGCACACTTCTGAGATGCATTTGGGCAACTTTGTCGGAAATGAGTTTTTTGCCTACAGATTCATGCCTATTTGCGCAACAGGACAGATTCTGAGTATGTAACTGGGCTTGATGAAATCAGCATTTCTCTTGCTTCCCTGTGCGTAGGGAAGCTCAGTTTTAGTCACAGTAGCTCCCACAAGTGTCTCCTCAGTGTGTTCCCATTTCCTTAGAAACAGTGTATTTGCTGGGAGAAAAGTGCATTACTGTGCGCTTTCACCGTTCAGCTAATACATGTGTAGAAGCACAGCGTTAGCAGATATGACCGTTACTCGACGTTTTCTAACTCAGGGAACAAGTTGCACACTTCTGAGATGCATTTGGGCAACTTTGTCAGAAATGAGTTTTTTGCCTACAGAGACATGCCTATTTGCACAGTAGTACAGATTCTGAGTATGTAACTTGGCTTGATGAAATCAGCATTTCTCTTGCTACCCTGTGCGTAGGGAAGCTCAGTTTTAGTCACAGTAGCTCCCACAAGTGTCTCCTCAGTGTGTTCCCATTTCCTTAGAAACAGTGTATTTGCTGGGAGAAAAGTGCATTACTGTGCGCTTTCACCGTTCAGCAAATACATGTGTAGAAGCACAGCGCTAGCAGAAACGAACGTTTCTCGACGTTTTCTAACTCAGGGAACAAGTGGCACACTTCTGAGATGCATTTGTGCAACTTTGTCAGAAATGAGTTTTTTGCCTACAGAGACATGCCTATTTGCCAGTAGTACAGATTCTGAGTATGTAACTGGGCTGGATGAAATCAGCATTTCTCTTGCTTCCCTGTGCGTAGGGAAGCTCAGTTTTAGTCACAGTAGCTCCCACAAGTGTCTCCTCAGTGTGTTCCCATTTCCTTAGAAACAGTGTATTTGCTGGGAGAAAAGTGCATTACTGTGCGCTTTCACCGTTCAGCAAATACATGTGTAGAAGCACAGCGCTAGCAGAAACGAACGTTTCTCGACCTTTTCTAACTCAGGGAACAAGTTGCACACTTCTGAGATGCATTTGGGCAACTTTGTCGGAAATGAGTTTTTTGCCTACAGATTCATGCCTATTTGCGCAACAGGACAGATTCTGAGTATGTAACTGGGCTTGATGAAATCAGCATTTCTCTTGCTTCCCTGTGCGTAGGGAAGCTCAGTTTTAGTCACAGTAGCTCCCACAAGTGTCTCCTCAGTGTGTTCCCATTTCCTTAGAAACAGTGTATTTGCTGGGAGAAAAGTGCATTACTGTGCGCTTTCACCGTTCAGCTAATACATGTGTAGAAGCACAGCGTTAGCAGATATGACCGTTACTCGACGTTTTCTAACTCAGGGAACAAGTTGCACACTTCTGAGATGCATTTGGGCAACTTTGTCAGAAATGAGTTTTTTGCCTACAGAGACATGCCTATTTGCACAGTAGTACAGATTCTGAGTATGTAACTTGGCTTGATGAAATCAGCATTTCTCTTGCTACCCTGTGCGTAGGGAAGCTCAGTTTTAGTCACAGTAGCTCCCACAAGTGTCTCCTCAGTGTGTTCCCATTTCCTTAGAAACAGTGTATTTGCTGGGAGAAAAGTGCATTACTGTGCGCTTTCACCGTTCAGCAAATACATGTGTAGAAGCACAGCGCTAGCAGAAACGAACGTTTCTCGACGTTTTCTAACTCAGGGAACAAGTTGCACACTTTTGAGATGCATTTGGGCAACTTTGTCAGAAATGAGTTTTTTGCCTACAGAGGCATGCCTATTTGCGCAGTAGTACAGATTCTGAGTATGTAACTGGGCTTGATGAAATCAGCATTTCTCTTGCTTCCCTGTGCGTAGGGAAGCTCAGTTTTAGTCACAGTAGCTCCCACAAGTGTCTCCTCAGTGTGTTCCCATTTCCTTAGAAACAGTGTATTTGCTGGGAGAAAAGTGCATTACTGTGCGCTTTCACCGTTCAGCTAATACATGTGTAGAAGCACAGCGTTAGCAGATATGACCGTTACTCGACGTTTTCTAACTCAGGGAACAAGTTGCACACTTCTGAGATGCATTTGGGCAACTTTGTCAGAAATGAGTTTTTTGCCTACAGAGACATGCCTATTTGCACAGTAGTACAGATTCTGAGTATGTAACTTGGCTTGATGAAATCAGCATTTCTCTTGCTACCCTGTGCGTAGGGAAGCTCAGTTTTAGTCACAGTAGCTCCCACAAGTGTCTCCTCAGTGTGTTCCCATTTCCTTAGAAACAGTGTATTTGCTGGGAGAAAAGTGCATTACTGTGCGCTTTCACCGTTCAGCAAATACATGTGTAGAAGCACAGCGCTAGCAGAAACGAACGTTTCTCGACGTTTTCTAACTCAGGGAACAAGTGGCACACTTCTGAGATGCATTTGTGCAACTTTGTCAGAAATGAGTTTTTTGCCTACAGAGACATGCCTATTTGCCAGTAGTACAGATTCTGAGTATGTAACTGGGCTGGATGAAATCAGCATTTCTCTTGCTTCCCTGTGCGTAGGGAAGCTCAGTTTTAGTCACAGTAGCTCCCACAAGTGTCTCCTCAGTGTGTTCCCATTTCCTTAGAAACAGTGTATTTGCTGGGAGAAAAGTGCATTACTGTGCGCTTTCACCGTTCAGCAAATACATGTGTAGAAGCACAGCGCTAGCAGAAACGAACGTTTCTCGACCTTTTCTAACTCAGGGAACAAGTTGCACACTTCTGAGATGCATTTGGGCAACTTTGTCGGAAATGAGTTTTTTGCCTACAGATTCATGCCTATTTGCGCAACAGGACAGATTCTGAGTATGTAACTGGGCTTGATGAAATCAGCATTTCTCTTGCTTCCCTGTGCGTAGGGAAGCTCAGTTTTAGTCACAGTAGCTCCCACAAGTGTCTCCTCAGTGTGTTCCCATTTCCTTAGAAACAGTGTATTTGCTGGGAGAAAAGTGCATTACTGTGCGTTTTCACCGTTCAGCTAATACATGTGTAGAAGCACAGCGTTAGCAGATATGACCGTTACTCGACGTTTTCTAACTCAGGGAACAAGTTGCACACTTCTGAGATGCATTTGGGCAACTTTGTCAGAAATGAGTTTTTTGCCTACAGAGACATGCCTATTTGCACAGTAGTACAGATTCTGAGTATGTAACTTGGCTTGATGAAATCAGCATTTCTCATGCTACCCTGTGCGTAGGGAAGCTCAGTTTTAGTCACAGTAGCTCCCACAAGTGTCTCCTCAGTGTGTTCCCATTTCCTTAGAAACAGTGTATTTGCTGGGAGAAAAGTGCATTACTGTGCGCTTTCACCGTTCAGCAAATACATGTGTAGAAGCACAGCGCTAGCAGAAACGAACGTTTCTCGACCTTTTCTAACTCAGGGAACAAGTGGCACACTTTTGAGATGCATTTGGGCAACTTTGTCAGAAATGAGTTTTTTGCCTACAGAGGCATGCCTATTTGCGCAGTAGTACAGATTCTGAGTATGTAACTGGGCTTGATGAAATCAGCATTTCTCTTGCTTCCCCGTGCGTAGGGAAGCTTAGTTTTACCACAGTAGCTCCCACAAGTGTCTCCTCAGTGTGTTCCCATTTCCTTAGAAACAGTGTATTTGCTGGGAGAAAAGTGCATTACTGTGCGCTTTCACCGTTCAGCAAATACATGTGTAGAAGCACAGCGCTAGCAGAAACGAACGTTTCTCGTTGTTTTCTAACTCAGTGAAAAAGTTGCACACTTCTGAGATGCATTTGGGCAACTTTGTCAGAAATGAGTTTTTTGCCTACAGAGACATTCCTATTTGCGCAGTAGTACAGATTCTGAGTATGTAACTGGGCTGGATGAAATCAGCATTTCTCTTGCTTCCCTGTGCGTAGGGAAGCTCAGTTTTAGTCACAGTAGCTCCCACAAGTGTCTCCTCAGTGTGTTCCCATTTCCTTAGAAACAGTGTATTTGCTGGGAGAAAAGTGCATTACTATGCGCTTTCACCGTTCAGCAAAGACATGTGTAGAAGCACAGCGCTAGCAGAAACGAACGTTTCTCGACGTTTTCTAACTCAGGGAACAAGTTGCACACTTCTGAGATGCATTTGGGCAACTTTGTCAGAAATGAGTTTTTTGCCTACAGAGGCATGCCTATTTGCGCAGTAGTACAGATTCTGAGTATGTAACTGGGCTTGATGAAATCAGCATTTCTCTTGCTTCCCTGTGCGTAGGGAAGCTTAGTTTTACCACAGTAGTTCCCACAAGTGTCTCCTCAGTGTGTTCCCATTTCCTTAGAAACAGTGTATTTGCTGGGAGAAAAGTGCATTACTGTGCGCTTTCACCGTTCAGCAAAGACATGTGTAGAAGCACAGCGCTAGCAGAAACGAACGTTTCTCGACGTTTTCTAACTCAGGGAACAAGTTGCACACTTCTGAGATGCATTTGGGCAACTTTGTCAGAAATGAGTTTTTTGCCTACAGAGACATGCCTATTTGCGCAGTAGTACAGATTCTGAGTATGTAACTGGGCTTGATGAAATCAGCATTTCTCTTGCTTCCCTGTGCGTAGGGAAGCTCAGTTTTAGTCACAGTAGCTCCCACAAGTGTCTCCTCAGTGTGTTCCCATTTCCTTAGAAACAGTGTATTTGCTGGGAGAAAAGTGCATTACTGTGCGCTTTCACCGTTCAGCAAATACATGTGTAGAAGCACAGCGCTAGCAGAAACGAACGTTTCTCGACCTTTTCTAACTCAGGGAACAAGTGGCACACTTCTGAGATGCATTTGTGCAACTTTGTCAGAAATGAGTTTTTTGCCTACAGAGACATGCCTATTTGCCAGTAGTACAGATTCTGAGTATGTAACTGGGCTGGATGAAATCAGCATTTCTCTTGCTTCCCTGTGCGTAGGGAAGCTCAGTTTTAGTCACAGTAGCTCCCACAAGTGTCTCCTCAGTGTGTTCCCATTTCCTTAGAAACAGTGTATTTGCTGGGAGAAAAGTGCATTACTGTGCGCTTTCACCGTTCAGCAAATACATGTGTAGAAGCACAGCGCTAGCAGAAACGAACGTTTCTCGACCTTTTCTAACTCAGGGAACAAGTTGCACACTTCTGAGATGCATTTGGGCAACTTTGTCGGAAATGAGTTTTTTGCCTACAGATTCATGCCTATTTGCGCAACAGGACAGATTCTGAGTATGTAACTGGGCTTGATGAAATCAGCATTTCTCTTGCTTCCCTGTGCGTAGGGAAGCTCAGTTTTAGTCACAGTAGCTCCCACAAGTGTCTCCTCAGTGTGTTCCCATTTCCTTAGAAACAGTGTATTTGCTGGGAGAAAAGTGCATTACTGTGCGCTTTCACCGTTCAGCTAATACATGTGTAGAAGCACAGCGTTAGCAGATATGACCGTTACTCGACGTTTTCTAACTCAGGGAACAAGTTGCACACTTCTGAGATGCATTTGGGCAACTTTGTCAGAAATGAGTTTTTTGCCTACAGAGACATGCCTATTTGCACAGTAGTACAGATTCTGAGTATGTAACTTGGCTTGATGAAATCAGCATTTCTCTTGCTACCCTGTGCGTAGGGAAGCTCAGTTTTAGTCACAGTAGCTCCCACAAGTGTCTCCTCAGTGTGTTCCCATTTCCTTAGAAACAGTGTATTTGCTGGGAGAAAAGTGCATTACTGTGCGCTTTCACCGTTCAGCAAATACATGTGTAGAAGCACAGCGCTAGCAGAAACGAACGTTTCTCGACGTTTTCTAACTCAGGGAACAAGTTGCACACTTTTGAGATGCATTTGGGCAACTTTGTCAGAAATGAGTTTTTTGCCTACAGAGGCATGCCTATTTGCGCAGTAGTACAGATTCTGAGTATGTAACTGGGCTTGATGAAATCAGCATTTCTCTTGCTTCCCCGTGCGTAGGGAAGCTTAGTTTTACCACAGTAGCTCCCACAAGTGTCTCCTCAGTGTGTTCCCATTTCCTTAGAAACAGTGTATTTGCTGGGAGAAAAGTGCATTACTGTGCGCTTTCACCGTTCAGCAAATACATGTGTAGAAGCACAGCGCTAGCAGAAATGAACGTTTCTCGTTGTTTTCTAACTCAGTGAAAAAGTTGCACACTTCTGAGATGCATTTGGGCAACTTTGTCAGAAATGAGTTTTTTGCCTACAGAGACATTCCTATTTGCGCAGTAGTACAGATTCTGAGTATGTAACTGGGCTTGATGAAATCAGCATTTCTCTTGCTTCCCTGTGCGTAGGGAAGCTCAGTTTTAGTCACAGTAGCTCCCACAAGTGTCTCCTCAGTGTGTTCCCATTTCCTTAGAAACAGTGTATTTGCTGGGAGAAAAGTGCATTACTATGCGCTTTCACCGTTCAGCAAAGACATGTGTAGAAGCACAGCACTAGAAGAAACGAACGTTTCTCGACGTTTTCTAACTCAGGGAACAAGTTGCACACTTCTGAGATGCATTTGGGCAACTTTGTCGGAAATGAGTTTTTTGCCTACAGATTCATGCCTATTTGCGCAACAGGACTGATTCTGAGTATGTAACTGGGCTTGATGAAATCAGCATTTGTCTTGCTTCCCTGTGCGTAGGGAAGCTCAGTTTTAGTCACAGTAGCTCCCACAAGTGTCTCCTCAGTGTGTTCCCATTTCCTAAGAAACAGTGTATTTGCTGGGAGAAAAGTGCATTACTGTGCGCTTTCACCGTTCAGCAAATACATGTGTAGAAGCACAGCGTTAGCAGATATGACCGTTACTCGACGTTTTCTAACTCAGGGAACAAGTTGCACACTTCTGAGATGCATTTGGGCAACTTTGTCAGAAATGAGTTTTTTGCCTACAGAGACATGCCTATTTGCACAGTAGTACAGATTCTGAGTATGTAACTTGGCTTGATGAAATCAGCATTTCTCTTGCTACCCTGTGCGTAGGGAAGCTCAGTTTTAGTCACAGTAGCTCCCACAAGTGTCTCCTCAGTGTGTTCCCATTTCCTTAGAAACAGTGTATTTGCTGGGAGAAAAGTGCATTACTGTGCGCTTTCACCGTTCAGCAAATACATGTGTAGAAGCACAGCGCTAGCAGAAACGAACGTTTCTCGACGTTTTCTAACTCAGGGAACAAGTTGCACACTTTTGAGATGCATTTGGGCAACTTTGTCAGAAATGAGTTTTTTGCCTACAGAGGCATGCCTATTTGCGCAGTAGTACAGATTCTGAGTATGTAACTGGGCTTGATGAAATCAGCATTTCTCTTGCTTCCCCGTGCGTAGGGAAGCTTAGTTTTACCACAGTAGCTCCCACAAGTGTCTCCTCAGTGTGTTCCCATTTCCTTAGAAACAGTGTATTTGCTGGGAGAAAAGTGCATTACTGTGCGCTTTCACCGTTCAGCAAATACATGTGTAGAAGCACAGCGCTAGCAGAAATGAACGTTTCTCGTTGTTTTCTAACTCAGTGAAAAAGTTGCACACTTCTGAGATGCATTTGGGCAACTTTGTCAGAAATGAGTTTTTTGCCTACAGAGACATTCCTATTTGCGCAGTAGTACAGATTCTGAGTATGTAACTGGGCTTGATGAAATCAGCATTTCTCTTGCTTCCCTGTGCGTAGGGAAGCTCAGTTTTAGTCACAGTAGCTCCCACAAGTGTCTCCTCAGTGTGTTCCCATTTCCTTAGAAACAGTGTATTTGCTGGGAGAAAAGTGCATTACTATGCGCTTTCACCGTTCAGCAAAGACATGTGTAGAAGCACAGCACTAGAAGAAACGAACGTTTCTCGACGTTTTCTAACTCAGGGAACAAGTTGCACACTTCTGAGATGCATTTGGGCAACTTTGTCGGAAATGAGTTTTTTGCCTACAGATTCATGCCTATTTGCGCAACAGGACTGATTCTGAGTATGTAACTGGGCTTGATGAAATCAGCATTTGTCTTGCTTCCCTGTGCGTAGGGAAGCTCAGTTTTAGTCACAGTAGCTCCCACAAGTGTCTCCTCAGTGTGTTCCCATTTCCTAAGAAACAGTGTATTTGCTGGGAGAAAAGTGCATTACTGTGCGCTTTCACCGTTCAGCAAATACATGTGTAGAAGCACAGCGTTAGCAGATATAACCGTTTCTTGACGTTTTCTAACTCAGGGAACAAGTTGCACACTTCTGAGATGCATTTGGGCAACTTTGTCAGAAATGAGTTTTTTGCCTACAGAGACATGCCTATTTGCGCAGTAGTACAGATTCTGAGTATGTAACTGGGCTTGATGAAATCAGCATTTCTCTTGCTTCCCTGTGCGTAGGGAAGCTCAGTTTTAGTCACGGTAGCTCCCACAAGTGTCTCCTCAGTGTGTTCCCATTTCCTTAGAAACAGTGTATTTGCTGGGAGAAAAGTGCATTACTGTGCGCTTTCACCGTTCAGCAAATACATGTGTAGAAGCACAGTGCTAGCAAAAACGAACGTTTCTCGACATTTTCTAACTCAGGGAACAAGTTGCACACTTCTGAGATGCATTTGGCCAACTTTGTCAGAAATGAGTTTTTTGCCTACAGAGACATGCCTATTTGCGCAGTAGTACAGATTCTGAGTATGCAACTGGGCTTGATGAAATCAGCATTTCTCTTGCTTCCCTGTGCGTAGGGAAGCTCAGTTTTAGTCACAGTAGCTCCCACAAGTGTCTCCTCAGTGTGTTCCCATTTCCTTAGAAACAGTGTATTTGCTGGGAGAAAAGTGCATTACTGTGTGCTTTCACTGTTCAGCAAGTACATGTGTGGAAGCACAGCGCTAGCAGAAATGACCATTTCTCTATGTTTTCTAACTCAGGGAACAAGTTGCACACTACTGAGATGCATTTGGGCAACTTTGTCAGAAATGAGTTTTTTGCCTACAGAGACATGCCTATTTGCGCAGTAGTAGAGATTCTGAGTATGTAACTGGGCTGGATGGAATCAGCATTTCTCTTGCTTCCCTGTGCGTAGGGAAGCTCAGTTTTAGTCACAGTAGCTCCCACAAGTGTCTCCTCAGTGTGTTCCCATTTCCTTAGAAACAGTGTATTTGCTGGGAGAAAAGTGCATTACTGTGCGCTTTCACCGTTCAGCAAAGACATGTGTAGAAGCACAGCGCTAGCAGAAACGAACGTTTCTCGACGTTTTCTAACTCAGGGAACAAGTTGCACACTTCTGAGATGCATTTGGGCAACTTTGTCAGAAATGAGTTTTTTGCCTACAGAGGCATGCCTATTTGCGCAGTAGTACAGATTCTGAGTATGTAACTGGGCTTGATGAAATCAGCATTTCTCTTGCTTCCCTGTGCGTAGGGAAGCTTAGTTTTACCACAGTAGTTCCCACAAGTGTCTCCTCAGTGTGTTCCCATTTCCTTAGAAACAGTGTATTTGCTGGGAGAAAAGTGCATTACTGTGCGCTTTCACCGTTCAGCAAAGACATGTGTAGAAGCACAGCGCTAGCAGAAACGAACGTTTCTCGACGTTTTCTAACTCAGGGAACAAGTTGCACACTTCTGAGATGCATTTGGGCAACTTTGTCAGAAATGAGTTTTTTGCCTACAGAGACATGCCTATTTGCGCAGTAGTACAGATTCTGAGTATGTAACTGGGCTTGATGAAATCAGCATTTCTCTTGCTTCCCTGTGCGTAGGGAAGCTCAGTTTTAGTCACAGTAGCTCCCACAAGTGTCTCCTCAGTGTGTTCCCATTTCCTTAGAAACAGTGTATTTGCTGGGAGAAAAGTGCATTACTGTGCGCTTTCACCGTTCAGCAAATACATGTGTAGAAGCACAGCGCTAGCAGAAACGAACGTTTCTCGACCTTTTCTAACTCAGGGAACAAGTGGCACACTTCTGAGATGCATTTGTGCAACTTTGTCAGAAATGAGTTTTTTGCCTACAGAGACATGCCTATTTGCCAGTAGTACAGATTCTGAGTATGTAACTGGGCTGGATGAAATCAGCATTTCTCTTGCTTCCCTGTGCGTAGGGAAGCTCAGTTTTAGTCACAGTAGCTCCCACAAGTGTCTCCTCAGTGTGTTCCCATTTCCTTAGAAACAGTGTATTTGCTGGGAGAAAAGTGCATTACTGTGCGCTTTCACCGTTCAGCAAATACATGTGTAGAAGCACAGCGCTAGCAGAAACGAACGTTTCTCGACCTTTTCTAACTCAGGGAACAAGTTGCACACTTCTGAGATGCATTTGGGCAACTTTGTCGGAAATGAGTTTTTTGCCTACAGATTCATGCCTATTTGCGCAACAGGACAGATTCTGAGTATGTAACTGGGCTTGATGAAATCAGCATTTCTCTTGCTTCCCTGTGCGTAGGGAAGCTCAGTTTTAGTCACAGTAGCTCCCACAAGTGTCTCCTCAGTGTGTTCCCATTTCCTTAGAAACAGTGTATTTGCTGGGAGAAAAGTGCATTACTGTGCGCTTTCACCGTTCAGCAAATACATGTGTAGAAGCACAGCGTTAGCAGATATAACCGTTTCTCGACGTTTTCTAACTCAGGGAACAAGTTGCACACTTCTGAGATGCATTTGGGCAACTTTGTCAGAAATGAGTTTTTTGCCTACAGAGACATGCCTATTTGCGCAGTAGTACAGAGTCTGAGTATGTAACTGGGCTGGATGAAATCAGCATTTCTCTTGCTTCCCTGTGCGTAGGGAAGCTCAGTTTTAGTCACAGTAGCTCCCACAAGTGTCTCCTCAGTGTGTTCCCATTTCCTTAGAAACAGTGTATTTGCTGGGAGAAAAGTGCATTACTGTGCGCTTTCACCGTTCAGCAAAGACATGTGTAGAAGCACAGCGCTAGCAGAAACGAACGTTTCTCGACGTTATCTAACTCAGGGAACAAGTTGCACACTTCTGAGATGCATTTGGGCAACTTTGTCAGAAATGAGTTTTTTGCCTACAGAGACATGCCTATTTGCGCAGTAGTACAGAGTCTGAGTATGTAACTGGGCTTGATGAAATCAGCATTTCTCTTGCTTCCCTGTGCGTAGGGAAGCTCAGTTTTAGTCACGGTAGCTCCCACAAGTGTCTCCTCAGTGTGTTCCCATTTCCTTAGAAACAGTGTATTTGCTGGGAGAAAAGTGCATTACTGTGCGCTTTCACCGTTCAGCATGTACATGTGTAGAAGCAGAGCAGTAGCAGAAACGAACGTTTCTCGACGTTTTCTAACTCAGGGAACAAGTTGCACACTTCTGAGATGCATTTGGGCAACTTTGTCAGAAATGAGTTTTTTGCCTAAAGAGACATGCCTATTTGTGCAGTAGTACAGATTTTGAGTATGTAATTGGGCTTGATGAAATCAGCATTTCTCTTGCTTCCCTGTGCGTAGGGAAGCTCAGTTTTAGTCACAGTAGCTTCCACAATTGTCTCCTCAGTGTGTTCCCATTTCCTTAGAAACAGTGTATTTGCTGGGAGAAAAGTGCATTACTGTGCACTTTCACCGTTCAGCAAATACATATGTAGAAGCACAGCTCTAGCAGAAACGACCATTTCTCGACGTTTTCTAACTCAGGGAACAAGTTGCACACTTCTGAGATGCATTTGGTCAACTTTGTCAGAAATGAGTTTTTTGCCTACAGAGACATGCCTATTTGCGCAGTAGTACAGATTCTGAGTATGTAACTGGGCTGGATGAAATCAGCATTTCTCTTGCTTCCCTGTGCGTAGGGAAGCTCAGTTTTAGTCACAGTAGCTCCCACAAGTGTCTCCTCAGTGTGTTCCCATTTCCTAAGAAACAGTGTATTTGCTGGGAGAAAAGTGCATTACTGTGCGCTTTCACCATTCAGCAAATACATGTGTAGAAGCACAGCGTTAGCAGATATAACCGTTTCTTGACGTTTTCTAACTCAGGGAACAAGTTGCACACTTCTGAGATGCATTTGGGCAACTTTGTCAGAAATGAGTTTTTTGCCTACAGAGACATGCCTATTTGCGCAGTAGTACAGATTCTGAGTATGTAACTGGGCTTGATGAAATCAGCATTTCTCTTGCTTCCCTGTGTGTAGGGAAGCTCAGTTTTAGTCACGGTAGCTCCCACAAGTGTCTCCTCAGTGTGTTCCCATTTCCTTAGAAACAGTGTATTTGCTGGGAGAAAAGTGCATTACTGTGCGCTTTCACCGTTCAGCAAATACATGTGTAGAAGCACAGTGCTAGCAAAAACGAACGTTTCTCGACATTTTCTAACTCAGGGAACAAGTTGCACACTTCTGAGTTGCATTTGGGCAACTTTGTCAGAAATGAGTTTTTTGCCTACAGTGACATGCCTATTTGCGCACTAGTACAGATTCTGAGTATGCAACAGGGCTTGATGAAATCAGCATTTCTCTTGCTTCCCTGTGCGTAGGGAAGCTCAGTTTTAGTCACAGTAGCTCCCACAAGTGTCTCCTCAGTGTGTTCCATTTCCTTAGAAACAGTGTATTTGCTGGGAGAAAAGTGCATTACTGTGTGCTTTCACTGTTCAGCAAGTACATGTGTAGAAGCACAGCGCTAGCAGAAATGACCATTTCTCTATGTTTTCTAACTCAGAGAACAAGTTGCACACTACTGAGATGCATTTGGGCAACTTTGTCAGAAATGAGTTTTTTGCCTACAGCGACATGCCTATTTGCGCAGTAGTACAGATTCTGAGTATGTAACTGGGCTGGATGAAATCAGCATTTCTCTTGCTTCCCTGTGCGTAGGGAAGCTCAGTTTTAGTCACAGTAGCTCCCACAAGTGTCTCCTCAGTGTGTTCCCATTTCCTTAGAAACTGTATTTGCTGGGAGAAAAGTGCATTACTGTGCGCTTTCACCGTTCAGCAAATACATGTGTAGAAGCACAGCGCTAGCAGAAACGAACGTTTCTCGACGTTTTCTAACTCAGGGAACAAGTTGAACACTTCTGAGATGCATTTGGGCAACTTTGTCGGAAATGAGTTTTTTGCCTACAGATTCATGCCTATTTGCGCAACAGGACAGATTCTGAGTATGTAACTGGGCTTGATGAAATCAGCATTTCTCTTGCTTCCCTGTGCGTAGCGAAGCTCAGTTTTAGTCACAGTAGCTCCCACAAGTGTCTCCTCAGTGTGTTCCCATTTCCTTAGAAACAGTGTATTTGCTGGGAGAAAAGTGCATTACTGTGCGCTTTCACCGTTCAGCAAATACATGTGTAGAAGCACAGCGTTAGCAGATATAACCGTTTCTCGACGTTTTCTAACTCAGGGAACAAGTTGCACACTTCTGAGATGCATTTGGGCAACTTTGTCAGAAATGAGTTTTTTGCCTACAGAGACATGCCTATTTGCGCAGTAGTACAGAGTCTGAGTATGTAACTGGGCTTGATGATATCAGCATTTCTCTTGCTTCCCTGTGCGTAGGGAAGCTCAGTTTTAGTCACAGTAGCTCCCACAAGTGTCTCCTCAGTGTGTTCCCATTTCCTTAGAAACAGTGTATTTGCTGGGAGAAA
The DNA here is from genome assembly GCF_964271855.1 of Acomys minous. Taxonomy (NCBI): domain Eukaryota; kingdom Metazoa; phylum Chordata; class Mammalia; order Rodentia; family Muridae; genus Acomys; species Acomys minous. Next base: position 317,236 of record NW_028182177.1, read on the forward strand.
AGTGCATTACTGTGCGCTTTCACCGTTCAGCATGTACATGTGTAGAAGCACAGCGCTAGCAGAAACGAACGTTTCTCGACGTTTTCTAACTCAGGGAACAAGTTGCACACTTCTGAGATGCATTTGGGCAACTTTGTCAGAAATGAGTTTTTTGCCTAAAGAGACATGCCTATTTGTGCAGTAGTACACATTTTGAGTATGTAATTGGGCTTGATGAAATCAGCATTTCTCTTGCTTCCCTGTGCGTAGGGAAGCTCAGTTTTAGTCACAGTAGCTTCCACAATTGTCTCCTCAGTGTGTTCCCATTTCCTTAGAAACAGTGTATTGGCTGGGAGAAAAGTGCATTACTGTGCGCTTTCACCGTTCAGCAAATACATATGTAAAAGCACAGCGCTAGCAGAAATGACCATTTCTCGACGTTTTCTAACTCAGGGAACAAGTTGCACACTTCTGAGATGCATTTGGTCAACTTTGTCAGAAATGAGTTTTTTGCCTACAGAGACATGCCTATTTGCGCAGTAGTACAGATTCTGAGTATGTAACTGGGCTGGATGAAATCAGCATTTCTCTTGCTTCCCTGTGCGTAGCGAAGCTCAGTTTTAGTCACAGTAGCTCCCACAAGTGTCTCCTCAGTGTGTTCCCATTTCCTAAGAAACAGTGTATTTGCTGGGAGAAAAGTGCATTACTGTGCGCTTTCACCGTTCAGCAAATACATGTGTAGAAGCACAGCGTTAGCAGATATAACCGTTTCTTGACGTTTTCTAACTCAGAGAACAAGTTGCACACTTCTGAGATGCATTTGGGCAACTTTGTCAGAAATGAGTTTTTTGCCTAAAGAGACATGCCTATTTGCGCAGTAGTACAGATTCTGAGTATGTAACTGGGCTTGATGAAATCAGCATTTCTCTTGCTTCCCTGTGCGTAGGGAAGCTCAGTTTTAGTCACGGTAGCTCCCACAAGTGTCTCCTCAGTGTGTTCCCATTTCCTTAGAAACAGTGTATTTGCTGGGAGAAAAGTGCATTACTGTGCGCTTTCACCGTTCAGCAAATACATGTGTTGAAGCACAGTGCTAGCAAAAACGAACGTTTCTCGACATTTTCTAACTCAGGGAACAAGTTGCACACTTCTGAGATGCATTTGGGCAACTTTGTCAGAAATGAGTTTTTTGCCTACAGAGACATGCCTATTTGCGCAGTAGTACAGATTCTGAGTATGCAACTGGGCATGATGAAATCAGCATTTCTCTTGCTTCCCTTTGCGTAAGGAAGCTCAGTTTTAGTCACAGTAGCTCCCACAAGTGTCTCCTCAGTGTGTTCCCATTTCCTTAGAAACAGTGTATTTGCTGGGAGAAAAGTGCATTACTGTGTGCTTTCACTGTTCAGCAAGAACATTTGTAGAAGCACAGCGCTAGCAGAAATGACCATTTCTCTATGTTTTCTAACTCAGGGAACAAGTTGCACACTACTGAGATGCATTTGGGCAACTTTGTCAGAAATGAGTTTTTTGTCTACAGAGACATGCCTATTTGCGCAGTAGTACAGACTCTGAGTATGTAACTGGGCTGGATGAAATCTGCATTTCTCTTGCTTCCCTGTGCGTAGGGAAGCTCAGTTTTAGTCACAGTAGCTCCCACAAGTGTCTCCTCAGTGTGTTCCCATTTCCTTAGAAACAGTGTATTTGCTGGGAGAAAAGTGCATTACTGTGCGCTTTCACCGTTCAGCAAATACATGTGTAGAAGCACAGCGTTAGCAGACATGACCGTTTCTCCACGTTTTCTAACACAGGGAACAAGTTGCACACTTCTGAGATGCATTTGGGCAACTTTATCAGAAATGAGTTTTTTGCCTACAGAGACATGCCTATCTGCGCAGTAGTACAGATTCTGAGTATGTAACTGGGCTTGGTGAAATCAGCATTTCTCTTGCTTCCCTGTGCGTAGGGAAGCTCAGTTTTAGTCACAGTAGCTCCCACAAGTGTCTCCTCAGTGTGTTCCCATTTCCTTAGAAACAGTGTATTTGCTGGGAGAAAAGTGCATTACTGTGCCATTTCACCGTTCAGCAAAGACATGTGTAGAAGCACAGCGCTAGCAGAAACGAACGTTTCTCGTCGTTTTCTAACTCAGGGAACAAGTTGCACACTTCTGAGATGCATTTGGGTAACTTTTTCAAAAATGAGTTTTTTGCCTACAGAGACATGCCTATTTGCGCAGTAGTACAGATTCTGAGTATGTAACTGGGCTGGATGAAATCAGCATTTCTCTTGCTTCCCTGTGCGTAGGGAAGCTCAGTTTTAGTCACAGTAGCTCCCACAAGTGTCTCCTCAGTGTGTTCCCATTTCCTTAGAAACAGTGTATTGGCTGGGAGAAAAGTGGATTACTGTGCGCTTTCACCGTTCAGCAAATACATGTGTAGAAGCACAGCGCTAGCAGAAACGAACGTTTCTCGACGTTTTCTAACTCAGGGAACAAGTTGCACACTTCTGAGTTGCATTTGGGCAACTTTGTCAGAAATGAGTTTTTTGCCTACAGTGACATGCCTATTTGCGCACTAGTACAGATTCTGAGTATGCAACAGGGCTTGATGAAATCAGCATTTCTCTTGCTTCCCTGTGCGTAGGGAAGCTCAGTTTTAGTCACAGTAGCTCCCACAAGTGTCTCCTCAGTGTGTTCCATTTCCTTAGAAACAGTGTATTTGCTGGGAGAAAAGTGCATTACTGTGTGCTTTCACTGTTCAGCAAGTACATGTGTAGAAGCACAGCGCTAGCAGAAATGACCATTTCTCTATGTTTTCTAACTCAGAGAACAAGTTGCACACTACTGAGATGCATTTGGGCAACTTTGTCAGAAATGAGTTTTTTGCCTACAGCGACATGCCTATTTGCGCAGTAGTACAGATTCTGAGTATGTAACTGGGCTGGATGAAATCAGCATTTCTCTTGCTTCCCTGTGCGTAGGGAAGCTCAGTTTTAGTCACAGTAGCTCCCACAAGTGTCTCCTCAGTGTGTTCCCATTTCCTTAGAAACTGTATTTGCTGGGAGAAAAGTGCATTACTGTGCGCTTTCACCGTTCAGCAAATACATGTGTAGAAGCACAGCGCTAGCAGAAACGAACGTTTCTCGACGTTTTCTAACTCAGGGAACAAGTTGAACACTTCTGAGATGCATTTGGGCAACTTTGTCGGAAATGAGTTTTTTGCCTACAGATTCATGCCTATTTGCGCAACAGGACAGATTCTGAGTATGTAACTGGGCTTGATGAAATCAGCATTTCTCTTGCTTCCCTGTGCGTAGCGAAGCTCAGTTTTAGTCACAGTAGCTCCCACAAGTGTCTCCTCAGTGTGTTCCCATTTCCTTAGAAACAGTGTATTTGCTGGGAGAAAAGTGCATTACTGTGCGCTTTCACCGTTCAGCAAATACATGTGTAGAAGCACAGCGTTAGCAGATATAACCGTTTCTCGACGTTTTCTAACTCAGGGAACAAGTTGCACACTTCTGAGATGCATTTGGGCAACTTTGTCAGAAATGAGTTTTTTGCCTACAGAGACATGCCTATTTGCGCAGTAGTACAGAGTCTGAGTATGTAACTGGGCTTGATGATATCAGCATTTCTCTTGCTTCCCTGTGCGTAGGGAAGCTCAGTTTTAGTCACAGTAGCTCCCACAAGTGTCTCCTCAGTGTGTTCCCATTTCCTTAGAAACAGTGTATTTGCTGGGAGAAAAGTGCATTACTGTGCGCTTTCACCGTTCAGCATGTACATGTGTAGAAGCACAGCGCTAGCAGAAACGAACGTTTCTCGACGTTTTCTAACTCAGGGAACAAGTTGCACACTTCTGAGATGCATTTGGGCAACTTTGTCAGAAATGAGTTTTTTGCCTAAAGAGACATGCCTATTTGTGCAGTAGTACACATTTTGAGTATGTAATTGGGCTTGATGAAATCAGCATTTCTCTTGCTTCCCTGTGCGTAGGGAAGCTCAGTTTTAGTCACAGTAGCTTCCACAATTGTCTCCTCAGTGTGTTCCCATTTCCTTAGAAACAGTGTATTGGCTGGGAGAAAAGTGCATTACTGTGCGCTTTCACCGTTCAGCAAATACATATGTAAAAGCACAGCGCTAGCAGAAATGACCATTTCTCGACGTTTTCTAACTCAGGGAACAAGTTGCACACTTCTGAGATGCATTTGGTCAACTTTGTCAGAAATGAGTTTTTTGCCTACAGAGACATGCCTATTTGCGCAGTAGTACAGATTCTGAGTATGTAACTGGGCTGGATGAAATCAGCATTTCTCTTGCTTCCCTGTGCGTAGCGAAGCTCAGTTTTAGTCACAGTAGCTCCCACAAGTGTCTCCTCAGTGTGTTCCCATTTCCTAAGAAACAGTGTATTTGCTGGGAGAAAAGTGCATTACTGTGCGCTTTCACCGTTCAGCAAATACATGTGTAGAAGCACAGCGTTAGCAGATATAACCGTTTCTTGACGTTTTCTAACTCAGAGAACAAGTTGCACACTTCTGAGATGCATTTGGGCAACTTTGTCAGAAATGAGTTTTTTGCCTAAAGAGACATGCCTATTTGCGCAGTAGTACAGATTCTGAGTATGTAACTGGGCTTGATGAAATCAGCATTTCTCTTGCTTCCCTGTGCGTAGGGAAGCTCAGTTTTAGTCACGGTAGCTCCCACAAGTGTCTCCTCAGTGTGTTCCCATTTCCTTAGAAACAGTGTATTTGCTGGGAGAAAAGTGCATTACTGTGCGCTTTCACCGTTCAGCAAATACATGTGTTGAAGCACAGTGCTAGCAAAAACGAACGTTTCTCGACATTTTCTAACTCAGGGAACAAGTTGCACACTTCTGAGATGCATTTGGGCAACTTTGTCAGAAATGAGTTTTTTGCCTACAGAGACATGCCTATTTGCGCAGTAGTACAGATTCTGAGTATGCAACTGGGCATGATGAAATCAGCATTTCTCTTGCTTCCCTTTGCGTAGGGAAGCTCAGTTTTAGTCACAGTAGCTCCCACAAGTGTCTCCTCAGTGTGTTCCCATTTCCTTAGAAACAGTGTATTTGCTGGGAGAAAAGTGCATTACTGTGTGCTTTCACTGTTCAGCAAGAACATTTGTAGAAGCACAGCGCTAGCAGAAATGACCATTTCTCTATGTTTTCTAACTCAGGGAACAAGTTGCACACTACTGAGATGCATTTGGGCAACTTTGTCAGAAATGAGTTTTTTGTCTACAGAGACATGCCTATTTGCGCAGTAGTACAGACTCTGAGTATGTAACTGGGCTGGATGAAATCTGCATTTCTCTTGCTTCCCTGTGCGTAGGGAAGCTCAGTTTTAGTCACAGTAGCTCCCACAAGTGTCTCCTCAGTGTGTTCCCATTTCCTTAGAAACAGTGTATTTGCTGGGAGAAAAGTGCATTACTGTGTGCTTTCACCGTTCAGCAAATACATGTGTAGAAGCACAGCGTTAGCAGACATGACCGTTTCTCCACGTTTTCTAACACAGGGAACAAGTTGCACACTTCTGAGATGCATTTGGGCAACTTTATCAGAAATGAGTTTTTTGCCTACAGAGACATGCCTATCTGCGCAGTAGTACAGATTCTGAGTATGTAACTGGGCTTGGTGAAATCAGCATTTCTCTTGCTTCCCTGTGCGTAGGGAAGCTCAGTTTTAGTCACAGTAGCTCCCACAAGTGTCTCCTCAGTGTGTTCCCATTTCCTTAGAAACAGTGTATTTGCTGGGAGAAAAGTGCATTACTGTGCCATTTCACCGTTCAGCAAAGACATGTGTAGAAGCACAGCGCTAGCAGAAACGAACGTTTCTCGTCGTTTTCTAACTCAGGGAACAAGTTGCACACTTCTGAGATGCATTTGGGTAACTTTTTCAAAAATGAGTTTTTTGCCTACAGAGACATGCCTATTTGCGCAGTAGTACAGATTCTGAGTATGTAACTGGGCTGGATGAAATCAGCATTTCTCTTGCTTCCCTGTGCGTAGGGAAGCTCAGTTTTAGTCACAGTAGCTCCCACAAGTGTCTCCTCAGTGTGTTCCCATTTCCTTAGAAACAGTGTATTGGCTGGGAGAAAAGTGGATTACTGTGCGCTTTCACCGTTCAGCAAATACATGTGTAGAAGCACAGCGCTAGCAGAAACGAACGTTTCTCGACGTTTTCTAACTCAGGGAACAAGTTGCACACTTCTGAGATGCATTTGGGCAACTTTGTCAGAAATGAGTTTTTTGCCTACAGAGACATGCCTATTTGCGCAGTAGTACAGATTCTGAGTATGTAACTGGGCTTGATGAAATCAGCATTTCTCTTGCTTCCCTGTGCGTAGGGAAGCTCAGTTTTAGTCACAGTAGCTCCCACAAGTGTCTCCTCAGTGTGTTCCCATTTCCTTATAAACAGTGTATTTGCGGGGAGAAAAGTGCATTACTGTGCGCTTTCACCATTCAGCAAATACATGTGTAGAAGCACAGCGCTAGCAGAAACGAACGTTTCTCGACGTTTTCTAACTCAGGGAACTAGTTGCACACTTCTGAGATGCATTTGTGCAACTTTGTCAGAAATGAGTTTTTTGCCTACAGAGACATTCCTATTTGCCAGTAGTACAGATTCTGAGTATGTAACTGGGCTGGATGAAATCAGCATTTCTCTTGCTTCCCTGTGCGTAGGGAAGCTCAGTTTTAGTCACAGTAGCTCCCACAAGTGTCTCCTCAGTGTGTTCCCCTTTCCTTAGAAACTGTATTTGCTGGGAGAAAAGTGCATTACTGTCTGCTTTCACCGTTCAGCAAATACATGTGTAGAAGCACAGCGCTAGCAGAAACGAACGTTTCTCGACGTTTTCTAACTCAGGGAACAAGTTGCACACTTCTGAGATGCATTTGGGCAACTTTGTCGGAAATGAGTTTTTTGCCTACAGATTCATGCCTATTTGCGCAACAGGACAGATTCTGAGTATGTACCTGGGCTTGATGAAATCAGCATTTCTATTGCTTCCCTTTGCGTAGCGAAGCTCAGTTTTAGTCACAGTAGCTCCCACAAGTGTCTCCTCAGTGTGTTCCCATTTCCTTAGAAACAGTGTATTTGCGGGGAGAAAAGTGCATTACTGTGCGCTTTCACCGTTCAGCAAATACATGTGTAGAAGCACAGCGCTAGCAGAAACGAACGTTTCTCGACGTTTTCTAACTCAGGGAACAAGTTGCACACTTCTGAGATGCATTTGTGCAACTTTGTCAGAAATGAGTTTTTTGCCTACAGAGACATTCCTATTTGCCAGTAGTACAGATTCTGAGTATGTAACTGGGCTGGATGAAATCAGCATTTCTCTTGCTTCCCTGTGCGTAGGGAAGCTCAGTTTTAGTCACAGTAGCTCCCACAAGTGTCTCCTCAGTGTGTTCCCCTTTCCTTAGAAACTGTATTTGCTGGGAGAAAAGTGCATTACTGTCTGCTTTCACCGTTCAGCAAATACATGTGTAGAAGCACAGCGCTAGCAGAAACGAACGTTTCTCGACGTTTTCTAACTCAGGGAACAAGTTGCACACTTCTGAGATGCATTTGGGCAACTTTGTTTGAAATGAGTTTTTTGCCTACAGAGACATGCCTATTTGCGCAGTAGTACAGATTCTGAGTATGTAACTGGGCTTGATGAAATCAGCATTTCTCTTGCTTCCCTGTGCGTAGGGAAGCTCAGTTTTAGTCACAGTAGCTCCCACAAGTGTCTCCTCAGTGTGTTCCCATTTCCTTAGAAACAGTGTATTTGCTGGGAGAAAAGTGCATTACTGTGCGCTTTCACCGTTCAGCAAATACATGTGTAGAAGCACAGCGCTAGCAGAAACGACCGTTTCTCGACGTTTTCTAACTCAGGGAACAAGTTGCACACTTCTGAGATGCATTTGGGCAACTTTGTCAGAAATGAGTTTTTTGCCTACAGAGACATGCCTATTTGCGCAGTAGTACAGATTCTGAGTATGTAACTGGGCTTGATGAAATCAGCATTTCTCTTGCTTCCCTGTACGTAGGGAAGCTCAGTTTTAGTCACAGTAGCTCCCACAAGTGTCTCCTCAGTGTGTTCCCATTTCCTTAGAAACAGTGTATTTGCTGGGAGAAAAGTGCATTACTGTGCGCTTTCACCGTTCAGCAAATACCTGTGTAGAAGCACAGCGCTAGCAGAAACGAACGTTTCTCGACGTTTTCTAACTCAGGGAAAAAGTTGCACACTTCTGAGATGCATTTGGGCAACTTTGTCAGAAATGAGTTTTTTGCCTACAGAGACATGCCTATTTGCCAGTAGTACAGATTCTGAGTATGTAACTGGGCTGGATGAAATCAGCATTTCTCTTGCTTCCCTGTGCGTAGGGAAGCTCAGTTTTAGTCACAGTAGCTCCCACAAGTGTCTCCTCAGTGTGTTCCCATTTCCTTAGAAACTGTATTTGCTGGGAGAAAAGTGCATTACTGTGCGCTTTCACCGTTCAGCAAATACATGTGTAGAAGCACAGCGCTAGCAGAAACGAACGTTTCTCGACGTTTTCTAACTCAGGGAACAAGTTGCACACTTCTGAGATGCATTTGGGCAACTTTGTCGGAAATGAATTTTTTGCCTACAGATTCATGCCTATTTGCGCAACAGGACAGATTCTGAGTATGTAACTGGGCTTGATGAAATCAGCATTTCTCTTGCTTCCCTGTGCGTAGCGAAGCTCAGTTTTAGTCACAGTAGCTCCCACAAGTGTCTCCTCAGTGTGTTCCCATTTCCTTAGAAACAGTGTATTTGCGGGGAGAAAAGTGCATTACTGTGCGCTTTCACCGTTCAGCAAATACATGTGTAGAAGCACAGCATTAGCAGATATAACCGTTTCTCGACGTTTTCTAACTCAGGGAACAAGTTGCACACTTCTGAGATGCATTTGGGCAACTTTGTCAGAAATGAGTTTTTTGCCTACAGAGACATGCCTATTTGCGCAGTAGTACAGATTCTGAGTATGTAACTGGGCTTGATGAAATCAGCATTTCTCTTGCTTCCCTGTGCGTAGGGAAGCTCAGTTTTAGTCACAGTAGCTCCCACAAGTGTCTCCTCAGTGTGTTCCCATTTCCTTAGAAACAGTGTATTTGCGGGGAGAAAAGTGCATTACTGTGCGCTTTCACCGTTCAGCAAATACATGTGTAGAAGCACAGCGCTAGCAGAAACGAACGTTTCTCGACGTTTTCTAACTCAGGGAACAAGTTGCACACTTCTGAGATGCATTTGGGCAACTTTGTCAGAAATGAGTTTTTTGCCTACAGAGACATGCCTATTTGCGCAGTAGTACAGATTCTGAGTATGTAACTGGGCTTGATGAAATCAGGATTTCTCTTGCTTCCCTGTGCGTAGGGAAGCTCAGTTTTAGTCCCAGTAGCTCCCACAAGTGTCTCCTCAGTGTGTTCCCATTTCCTTAGAAACAGTGTATTTGCTGGGAGAAAAGTGCATTACTGTGTGCTTTCACCGTTCAGCAAATCCATGTGTAGAAGCACAGTGCTAGCAGAAACGAACGTTTCTCGACGTTTTCTAACTCAGGGAACAAGTTGCACACTTCTGAGATGCATTTGGGCATCTTTGTCAGAAATGAGTTTTTTGCCTACAGATTTATGCCTATTTGCGCAGTAGTACAGATTCTGAGTATGTAACTGGGCTTGATGAAATCAGCATTTCTCTTGCTTCCCTGTGCGTAGGGAAGCTCAGTTTTAGTCACAGTAGCTCCCACAAGTGTCTCCTCAGTGTGTTCCCATTTCCTTAGAAACAGTGTATTTGCTGGTAGAAAAGTGCATTACTGTGCGCTTTCACCGTTCAGCAAATACATATGTAGAAGCACAGCGCTAGCAGAAACGACCGTTTCTCGACGTTTTCTAACTCAGGGAACAAGTTGCACACTTCTGAGATGCATTTGTGCAACTTTGTCAGAAATGAGTTTTTTGCCTACAGAGACATGCCTATTTGCGCAGTAGTACAGATTCTGAGTATGTAACTGGGCTTGATGATATCAGCATTTCTCTAGCTTCCCTGTGCGTAGGGAAGCTCAGTTTTAGTCACAGTAGCTCCCACAAGTGTCTCCTCAGTGTGTTCCCATTTCCTTAGAAACAGTGTATTTGCTGGGAGAAAAGTGCATTACTGTGCGCTTTCACCGTTCAGCAAATACATGTGTAGAAGCACAGCGCTAGCAGAAACGACCGTTTCTCGACGTTTTCTAACTCAGGGAACAAGTTGCACACTTCTGAGATGCATTTGGGCAACTTTGTCAGAAATGAGTTTTTTGCCTACAGAGACATGCCTATTTGCGCAGTAGTACAGATTCTGAGTATGTAACTGGGCTTGATGAAATCAGGATGTCTCTTGCTTCCCTGTGCGTAGGGAAGCTCAGTTTTAGTCCCAGTAGCTCCCACAAGTGTCTCCTCAGTGTGTTCCCATTTCCTTAGAAACAGTGTATTTGCTGGGAGAAAAGTGCATTACTGTGTGCTTTCACCGTTCAGCAAATCCATGTGTAGAAGCACAGTGCTGGCAGAAACGAACGTTTCTCGACGTTTTCTAACTCAGGGAACAAGTTGCACACTTCTGAGATGCATTTGGGCATCTTTGTCAGAAATGAGTTTTTTGCCTACAGATTTATGCCTATTTGCGCAGTAGTACAGATTCTGAGTATGTAACTGGGCTTGATGAAATCAGCATTTCTCTTGCTTCCCTGTGCGTAGGGAAGCTCAGTTTTAGTCACAGTAGCTCCCACAAGTGTCTCCTCAGTGTGTTCCCATTTCCTTAGAAACAGTGTATTTGCTGGTAGAAAAGTGCATTACTGTGCGCTTTCACCGTTCAGCAAATACATATGTAGAAGCACAGCGCTAGCAGAAACGACCGTTTCTCGACGTTTTCTAACTCAGGGAACAAGTTGCACACTTCTGAGATGCATTTGGGCAACTTTGTCAAAAATGTGTTTTTTGCCTACAGAGACATGCCTATTTGCGCAGTAGTACAGATTCTGAGTATGTAACTGGGCTGGATGAAATAAGCATTTCTCTTGCTTCCCTGTGCGTAGGGGAGCTCAGTTTTAGTCACGGTAGCTCCCACAAGTGTCTCCTCAGTGTGTTCCCATTTCCTTAGAAACAGTGTATTTACTGGGAGAAAAGTGCATTACTGTGTGCTTTCACCGTTCAGCAAATACATGTGTAGAAGCACAGCGCTAGCAGAAACGACCGTTTCTCGACGTTTTCTAACTCAGGGAACAAGTTGCACACTTCTGAGATGCATTTGTGCAACTTTGTCAGAAATGAGTTTTTTGCCTACAGAGACATGCCTATTTGCGCAGTAGTACAGATTCTGAGTATGTAACTGGGCTTGATGATATCAGCATTTCTCTTGCTTCCCTGTGCGTAGGGAAGCTCAGTTTTAGTCACAGTAGCTCCCACAAGTGTCTCCTCAGTGTGTTCCCATTTCCTTAGAAACAGTGTATTTGCGGGGAGAAAAGTGCATTACTGTGCGCTTTCACCGTTCAGCAAATACATGTGTAGAAGCACAGCGCTAGCAGAAACGAACGTTTCTCGACGTTTTCTAACTCAGGGAACAAGTTGCACACTTCTGAGATGCATTTGTGCAACTTTGTCAGAAATGAGTTTTTTGCCTACAGAGACATTCCTATTTGCCAGTAGTACAGATTCTGAGTATGTAACTGGGCTGGATGAAATCAGCATTTCTCTTGCTTCCCTGTGCGTAGGGAAGCTCAGTTTTAGTCACAGTAGCTCCCACAAGTGTCTCCTCAGTGTGTTCCCCTTTCCTTAGAAACTGTATTTGCTGGGAGAAAAGTGCATTACTGTCTGCTTTCACCGTTCAGCAAATACATGTGTAGAAGCACAGCGCTAGCAGAAACGAACGTTTCTCGACATTTTCTAACTCAGGGAACAAGTTGCACACTTCTGAGATGCATTTGGGCATCTTTGTCAGAAATGAGTTTTTTGCCTACAGATTTATGCCTATTTGCGCAGTAGTACAGATTCTGAGTATGTAACTGGGCTTGATGAAATCAGCATTTCTCTTGCTTCCCTGTGCGTAGGGAAGCTCAGTTTTAGTCACTGTAGCTCCACAAGTGTCTCCTCAGTGTGTTCCCAATTCCTTAGAAACGGTGTATTTGCTGGGAGAAAAGTGCATTACTGTGCGCTTTCACCGTTCAGCAAATACATGTGTAGAAGCACAGCGCTAGCAGAAACGAACGTTTCTCGACGTTTTCTAACTCAGGGAACAAGTTGCACACTTCTGAGATGCATTTGGGCAACTTTCTCAGAAATGAGTTTTTTGCCTACAGAGACATGCCTATTTGCGCAGTAGTACAGATTCTGAGTATGTAACTGGGCTTGATGATATCAGCATTTCTCTTGCTTCCCTGTGCGTAGGGAAGCTCAGTTTTAGTCACAGTAGCTCCCACAAGTGTCTCCTCAGTGTGTTCCCAATTCCTTAGAAACAGTGTATTTGCGGGGAGAAAAGTGCATTACTGTGCGCTTTCACCGTTCAGCAAATACATGTGTAGAAGCACAGCGCTAGCAGAAACGAACGTTTCTCGACGTTTTCTAACTCAGGGAACAAGTTGCACACTTCTGAGATGCATTTGTGCAACTTTGTCAGAAATGAGTTTTTTGCCTACAGAGACATTCCTATTTGCCAGTAGTACAGATTCTGAGTATGTAACTGGGCTGGATGAAATCAGCATTTCTCTTGCTTCCCTGTGCGTAGGGAAGCTCAGTTTTAGTCACAGTAGCTCCCACAAGTGTCTCCTCAGTGTGTTCCCCTTTCCTTAGAAACTGTATTTGCTGGGAGAAAAGTGCATTACTGTCTGCTTTCACCGTTCAGCAAATACATGTGTAGAAGCACAGCGCTAGCAGAAACGAACGTTTCTCGACGTTTTCTAACTCAGGGAACAAGTTGCACACTTCTGAGATGCATTTGGGCAACTTTGTTTGAAATGAGTTTTTTGCCTACAGAGACATGCCTATTTGCCAGTAGTACAGATTCTGAGTATGTAACTGGGCTGGATGAAATCAGCATTTCTCTTGCTTCCCTGTGCATAGGGAAGCTCAGTTTTAGTCACAGTAGCTCCCACAAGTGTCTCCTCAGTGTGTTCCCATTTCCTTAGACACAGTGTATTTGCTGGGAGAAAAGTGCATTACTGTGCGCTTTCACCGTTCAGCAAATACATGTGTAGAAGCACAGCACTAGCAGAAACGACCGTTTCTCGACGTTTTCTAACTCAGGGAACAAGTTGCACACTTCTGAGATGCATTTGGGCAACTTTGTCGGAAATGAGTTTTTTGCCTACAGATTCATGCCTATTTGCGCAACAGGACAGATTCTGAGTATGTAACTGGGCTTGATGAAATCAGCATTTCTCTTGCTTCCCTGTGCGTAGCGAAGCTCAGTTTTAGTCACAGTAGCTCCCACAAGTGTCTCCTCAGTGTGTTCCCATTTCCTTAGAAACAGTGTATTTGCTGGGAGAAAAGTGCATTACTGTGCGCTTTCACCGTTCAGCAAATACATGTGTAGAAGCACAGCGTTAGCAGATATAACCGTTTCTCGACGTTTTCTAACTCAGGGAACAAGTTGCACACTTCTGAGATGCATTTGGGCAACTTTGTCAGAAATGAGTTTTTTGCCTACAGAGACATGCCTATTTGCGCAGTAGTACAGATTCTGAGTATGTAACTGGGCTTGATGAAATCAGCATTTCTCTTGCTTCCCTGTGCGTAGGGAAGCTCAGTTTTAGTCACAGTAGCTCCCACAAGTGTCTCCTCAGTGTGTTCCCATTTCCTTAGAAACAGTGTATTTGCTGGGAGAAAAGTGCATTACTGTGTGCTTTCACCATTCAGCAAATACATGTGTAGAAGCACAGCGCTAGCAGAAACGAACGTTTCTCGACGTTTTCTAACTCAGGGAACAAGTTGCACACTTCTGAGATGCATTTGGGCAACTTTGTCAAAAATGTGTTTTTTGCCTACAGAGACATGCCTATTTGCGCAGTAGTACAGATTCTGAGTATGTAACTGGGCTGGATGAATTCAGCATTTCTCTTGCTTCCCTGTGCGTAGGGGAGCTCAGTTTTAGTCACGGTCGCTCCCACAAGTGTCTCCTCAGTGTGTTCCCATTTCCTTAGAAACAGTGTATTTGCTGGGAGAAAAGTGCATTACTGTGCGCTTTCACCGTTCAGCAAATACATGTGTAGAAGCACAGCGCTAGCAGAAACGACCGTTTCTCGACGTTTTCTAACTCAGGGAACAAGTTGCACACTTCTGAGATGCATTTGGGCAACTTTGTCAGAAATGAGTTTTTTGCCTACAGAGACATGCCTATTTGCGCAGTAGTACAGATTCTGAGTATGTAACTGGGCTTGATGAAATCAGCATTTCTGTTGCTTCCCTGTGCGTAGGGAAGCTCAGTTTTAGTCACAGTAGCTCCCACAAGTGTCTCCTCAGTGTGTTCCCATTTCCTTAGAAACAGTGTATTTGCTGGGAGAAAAGTGCATTACTGTGCGCTTTCACCGTTCAGCAAATACATGTGTAGAAGCACAGCGCTAGCAGAAACGACCGTTTCTCGACGTTTTCTAACTCAGGGAACAAGTTGCACACTTCTGAGATGCATTTGGGCAACTTTGTCAGAAATGAGTTTTTTGCCTACAGAGACATGCCTATTTGCGCAGTAGTACAGATTCTGAGTATGTAACTGGGCTTGATGAAATCAGGATTTCTCTTGCTTCCCTGTGCGTAGGGAAGCTCAGTTTTAGTCCCAGTAGCTCCCACAAGTGTCTCCTCAGTGTGTTCCCATTTCCTTGGAAACAGTGTATTTGCTGGGAGAAAAGTGCATTACTGTGCGCTTTCACCGTTCAGCAAATCCATGTGTAGAAGCACAGTGCTAGCAGAAACGAACGTTTCTCGACGTTTTCTAACTCAGGGAACAAGTTGCACACTTCTGAGATGCATTTGGGCATCTTTGTCAGAAATGAGTTTTTTGCCTACAGATTCATGCCTATTTGCGCAGTAGTACAGATTCTGAGTATGTAACTGGGCTTGATGAAATCAGCATTTCTCTTGCTTCCCTGTTCGTAGGGAAGCTCAGTTTTAGTCACAGTAGCTCCCACAAGTGTCTCCTCAGTGTGTTCCCATTTCCTTAGAAACAGTGTATTTGCTGGGAGAAAAGTGCATTACTGTGCGCTTTCACCGTTCAGCAAATACATATGTAGAAGCACAGCGTTAGCAGATATGACCGTTTCTCGACGTTTTCTAACTCAGGGATCAAGTTGCACACTTCTGAGATGCATTTGGGCAACTTTGTCAGAAATGAGTTTTTCGCCTTCAGAGACATGCCTATTTGCGCAGTAGTACAGATTCTGAGTATGTAACTCGGCTTGATGAAATCAGCATTTCTCTTGCTTCCCTGTGCGTAGGGAAGCTCAGTTTTAGTCACAGTAGCTCCCACAAGTGTCTCCTCTGTGTGTTCCCATTTCCTTAGAAACAGTGTATTTGCTGGGAGAAAATTGCATTACTGTGCGCTTTCACCGTTCAGCAAGTACATGTGTAGAAGCACAGCGCTAGCAGAAACGAACGTTTCTCGACGTTTTCTAACTCAGGGAACAAGTTGCACACTTCTGAGATGCATTTGGGCAACTTTGTCAGAAATGAGTTTTTTGCCTAAAGAGACATGCCTATTTGTGCAGTAGTACAGATTCTGAGTATGTAATTGGGCTTGATGAAATCAGCATTTCTCTTGCTTCCCTGTGCGTAGGGAAGCTCAGTTTTAGTCACAGTAGCTCCCACAAGTGTCTCCTCAGTGTGTTCCCATTTCCTTAGAAACAGTGTATTTGCTGGGAGAAAAGTGCATTACTGTGCGCTTTCACCGTTCAGCAAAATACATATGTAGAAGCACAGCGCTAGCAGAAACGACCGTTTCTCGACGTTTTCTAACTCAGGGAACAAGTTGCACACTTCTGAGATGCATTTGGGCAACTTTGTCAAAAATGTGTTTTTTGCCTACAGAGACATGCCTATTTGCGCAGTAGTACAGATTCTGAGTATGTAACTGGGCTGGATGAAATCAGCATTTCTCTTGCTTCCCTGTGCGTAGGGAAGCTCAGTTTTAGTCACAGTAGCTCCCACAAGTGTCTCCTCAGTGTGTTCCCATTTCCTTAGAAACAGTGTATTTGCTGGGAGAAAAGTGCATTACTGTGCGCTTTCACCGTTCAGCAAATACATGTGTTGAAGCACAGCGCTAGCAGAAACGACCGTTTCTCGACGTTTTCTAACTCAGGGAACAAGTTGCACACTTCTGAGATGCATTTGGGCAACTTTGTCAGAAATGAGTTTTTTGCCTACAGAGACATGCCTATTTGCGCAGTAGTAGAGATTCTGAGTATGTAACTGGGCTTGATGAAATCAGCATTTCTCTTGCTTCCCTGTGCGTAGGGAAGCTCAGTTTTAGTCATAGTAGCTCCCACAAGTATCTCCTCAGTGTGTTCCCATTTCCTTAGAAACAGTGTATTTGCTGGGAGAAAAGTGCATTACTGTGCGCTTTCACCGTTCAGCAAATACATGTGTAGAAGCACAGCGTTAGCAGATATGACCGTTTCTCGACGTTTTCTAACTCAGGGAACAAGTTGCACACTTCTGAGATGCATTTGGGCAACTTTGTCAGAAATGAGTTTTTTGCCTACAGAGACATGCCTATTTGCGCAGTAGTACAGATTCTGAGTATGTAACTTGGCTTGATGAAATCAGCATTTCTCTTGCTTCCCTGTGCGTAGGGAAGCTCAGTTTTAGTCACAGTAGCTCCCACAAGTGTCTCCTCAGTGTGTTCCCATTTACTTAGAAACAGTGTATTTGCTGGGAGAAAAGTGCATTACTGTGCGCTTTCACCGTTCAGCAAATACATGTGTAGAAGCACAGTGCTAGCAGAAACGAACGTTTCTCGACGTTTTCTAACTCAGGGAACAAGTTGCACACTTCTGAGATGCATTTGGGCATCTTTGTCAGAAATGAGTTTTTTGCCTACAGATTTATGCCTATTTGCGCAGTAGTACAGATTCTGAGTATGTAACTGGGCTTGATGAAATCAGCATTTCTCTTGCTTCCCTGTGCGTAGGGAAGCTCAGTTTTAGTCACAGTAGCTCCCACAAGTGTCTCCTCAGTGTGTTCCCATTTCCTTAGAAACAGTGTATTTGCTGGGAGAAAAGTGCATTACTGTGCGCTTTCACCGTTCAGCAAATACATATGTAGAAGCACAGCGCTAGCAGAAACGACCGTTTCTCGACGTTTTCTAACTCAGGGAACAAGTTGCACACTTCTGAGATGCATTTGGGCAACTTTGTCAAAAATGTGTTTTTTGTCTACAGAGACATGCCTATTTGCGCAGTAGTACAGATTCTGAGTATGTAACTGGGCTGGATGAAATCAGCATTTCTCTTGCTTCCCTGTGCGTAGGGGAGCTCAGTTTTAGTCACGGTAGCTCCCACAAGTGTCTCCTCAGTGTGTTCCCATTTCCTTAGAAACAGTGTATTTACTGGGAGAAAAGTGCATTACTGTGTGCTTTCACCGTTCAGCAAATACATGTGTAGAAGCACAGCGCTAGCAGAAACGACCGTTTCTCGACGTTTTCTAACTCAGGGAACAAGTTGCACACTTCTGAGATGCATTTGGGCAACTTTGTCAGAAATGAGTTTTTTGCCTACAGAGACATGCCTATTTGCGCAGTAGTACAGATTCTGAGTATGTAACTGGGCTTGATGAAATCAGCATTTCTCTTGCTTCCCTGTGCGTAGGGAAGCTCAGTTTTAGTCACGGTAGCTCCACAAGTGTCTCCTCAGTGTGTTCCCAATTCCTTAGAAACGGTGTATTTGCTGGGAGAAAAGTGTATTACTGTGCGCTTTCACCGTTCAGCAAATACATGTGTAGAAGCACAGCGCTAGCAGAAACGAACGTTTCTCGACGTTTTCTAACTCACAGAACAAGTTGCACACTTCTGAGATGCATTTGGTCAACTTTGTCAGAAATGAGTTTTTTGCCTACAGAGAAATGCCTATTTGCGCAGTAGTACAGATTCTGAGTATGTAACTGGGCTTGATGAAATCAGCATTTCTCTTGCTTCCCTGTGCGTAGGGAAGCTCAGTTTTAGTCACAGTAGCTCCCACAAGTGTCTCCTCAGTGTGTTCCCATTTCCTTAGAAACAGTGTATTTGCTGGGAGAAAAGTGCATTACTGTGCGCTTTCACCGTTCAGCAAATCCATGTGTAGAAGCACAGTGCTAGCAGAAACGAACGTTTCTCGAAGTTTTCTAACTCAGGGAACCAGTTGCACACTTCTGAGATGCATTTGGGCATCTTTGTCAGAAATGAGTTTTTTGCCTACAGATTCATGCCTATTTGCGCAGTAGTACAGATTCTGAGTATGTAACTGGGCTTGATGAAATCAGCATTTCTCTTGCTTCCCTGTTCGTAGGGAAGCTCAGTTTTAGTCACGGTAGCTCCCACAACTGTCTCCTCAGTGTGTTCCCATTTCCTTAGAAACAGTGTATTTGCTGGGAGAAAAGTGCATTACTGTGCGCTTTCACCGTTCAGCACATACATGTGTAGAAGCACAGCGTTAGCAGATATGACCGTTTCTCGACGTTTTCTAACTCAGGGAACAAGTTGCACACTTCTGAGATGCATTTGGGCAACTTTGTCAGAAATGAGTTTTTTGCCTAAAGAGACATGCCTATTTGTGCAGTAGTACAGATTCTGAGTATGTAATTGGGCTTGATGAAATCAGCATTTCTCTTGCTTCCCTGTGCGTAGGGAAGCTCAGTTTTAGTCACAGTAGCTCCCACAAGTGTCTCCTATGTGTGTTCCCATTTCCTTAGAAACAGTGTATTTGCTGGGAGAAAAGTGCATTACTGTGCGCTTTCACCGTTCAGCAAATACATATGTAGAAGCACAGCGCTAGCAGAAACGACCGTTTCTCGACGTTTTCTAACTCAGGGAACAAGTTGCACACTTCTGAGATGCATTTGGGCAACTTTGTCAAAAATGTGTTTTTTGCCTACAGAGACATGCCTATTTGCGCAGTAGTACAGATTCTGAGTATGTAACTGGGCTGGATGAAATCAGCATTTCTCTTGCTTCCCTGTGCGTAGGGAAGCTCAGTTTTAGTCACAGTAGCTCCCACAAGTGTCTCCTCAGTGTGTTCCCATTTCCTTAGAAACAGTGTATTTGCTGGGAGAAAAGTGCATTACTGTGCGCTTTCACCGTTCAGCAAATACATGTGTTGAAGCACAGCGCTAGCAGAAACGACCGTTTCTCGACGTTTTCTAACTCAGGGAACAAGTTGCACACTTCTGAGATGCATTTGGGCAACTTTGTCAGAAATGAGTTTTTTGCCTACAGAGACATGCCTATTTGCGCAGTAGTACAGATTCTGAGTATGTAACTGGGCTTGATGAAATCAGCATTTCTCTTGCTTCCCTGTGCGTAGGGAAGCTCAGTTTTAGTCATAGTAGCTCCCACAAGTATCTCCTCAGTGTGTTCCCATTTCCTTAGAAACAGTGTATTTGCTGGGAGAAAAGTGCATTACTGTGCGCTTTCACCGTTCAGCAAATACATGTGTAGAAGCACAGCGTTAGCAGATATGACCGTTTCTCGACGTTTTCTAACTCAGGGAACAAGTTGCACACTTCTGAGATGCATTTGGGCAACTTTGTCAGAAATGAGTTTTTTGCCTACAGAGACATGCCTATTTGCGCAGTAGTACAGATTCTGAGTATGTAACTTGGCTTGATGAAATCAGCATTTCTCTTGCTTCCCTGTGCGTAGGGAAGCTCAGTTTTAGTCACAGTAGCTCCCACAAGTGTCTCCTCAGTGTGTTCCCATTTCCTTAGAAACAGTGTATTTGCTGGGAGAAAAGTGCATTACTGTGCGCTTTCACCGTTCAGCAAATACATGTGTAGAAGCACAGCGCTAGCAGAAACGAACGTTTCTCGACGTTTTCTAACTCAGGGAACAAGTTGCACACTTCTGAGATGCATTTGGGCAACTTTGTCAGAAATGTGTTTTTTGCCTACAGAGACATGCCTATTTGCGCAGTAGTACAGATTCTGAGTATGTAACTGGGCTTGATGAAATCAGCATTTCTCTTGCTTCCCTGTGCGTAGGGAAGCTCAGTTTTAGTCACAGTAGCTCCCACAAGTGTCTCCTCAGTGTGTTCCCATTTACTTAGAAACAGTGTATTTGCTGGGAGAAAAGTGCATTACTGTGCGCTTTCACCGTTCAGCAAATACATGTGTAGAAGCACAGTGCTAGCAGAAACGAACGTTTCTCGACGTTTTCTAACTCAGGGAACAAGTTGCACACTTCTGAGATGCATTTGGGCATCTTTGTCAGAAATGAGTTTTTTGCCTACAGATTTATGCCTATTTGCGCAGTAGTACAGATTCTGAGTATGTAACTGGGCTTGATGAAATCAGCATTTCTCTTGCTTCCCTGTGCGTAGGGAAGCTCAGTTTTAGTCACAGTAGCTCCCACAAGTGTCTCCTCAGTGTGTTCCCATTTCCTTAGAAACAGTGTATTTGCTGGGAGAAAAGTGCATTACTGTGCGCTTTCACCGTTCAGCAAATACATATGTAGAAGCACAGCGCTAGCAGAAACGACCGTTTCTCGACGTTTTCTAACTCAGGGAACAAGTTGCACACTTCTGAGATGCATTTGGGCAACTTTGTCAAAAATGTGTTTTTTGCCTACAGAGACATGCCTATTTGCGCAGTAGTACAGATTCTGAGTATGTAACTGGGCTGGATGAAATCAGCATTTCTCTTGCTTCCCTGTGCGTAGGGAAGCTCAGTTTTAGTCACGGTAGCTCCCACAAGTGTCTCCTCAGTGTGTTCCCATTTCCTTAGAAACAGTGTATTTGCTGGGAGAAAAGTGCATTACTGTGCGCTTTCACCGTTCAGCAAATACATGTGTAGAAGCACAGTGCTAGCAGAAACGAACGTTTCTCGACGTTTTCTAACTCAGGGACCAAGTTGCACACTTCTGAGATGCATTTGGGCATCTTTGTCAGAAATGAGTTTTTTGCCTACAGAGACATGCCTATTTGCGCAGTAGTACAGATTCTGAGTATGTAACTGGGCTTGATGAAATCAGCATTTCTCTTGCTTCCCTGTGCGTAGGGAAGCTCAGTTTTAGTCACAGTAGCTCCCACAAGTGTCTCCTCAGTGTCTTCCCATTTCCTTAGTAACAGTGTATTTGCTGGGAGAAAAGTGCATTACTGTGCGCTTTCACCGTTCAGCAAATACATGTGTAGAAGCACAGCGATAGCAGAAACGACCGTTTCTCGACGTTTTCTAACTCAGGGAACAAGTTGCACACTTCTGAGATGCATTTGGGCAACTTTGTCAGAAATGAGTTTTTTGCCTACAGAGACATGCCTATTTGCGCAGTAGTACAGATTCTGAGTATGTAACTGGGCTTGATGAAATCAGCATTTCTCTTGCTTCCCTGTGCGTAGGGAAGCTCAGTTTTAGTCACAGTAGCTCCCACAAGTGTCTCCTCAGTGTGTTCCCATTTCCTTAGAAACATTGTATTTGCTGGGAGAAAAGTGCATTACTGTGCGCTTTCACCGTTCAGCAAATACATATGTAGAAGCACAGCGCTAGCAGAAACGACCGTTTCTCGACGTTTTCTAACTCAGGGAACAAGTTGCACACTTCTGAGATGCATTTGGGCAACTTTGTCAAAAATGTGTTTTTTGCCTACAGAGACATGCCTATTTGCGCAGTAGTACAGATTCTGAGTATGTAACTGGGCTTGATGAAATCAGCATTTCTCTTGCTTCCCTGTGCGTAGGGAAGCTCAGTTTTAGTCACAGTAGCTCCCACAAGTGTCTCCTCAGTGTGTTCCCATTTCATTAGAAACAGTGTATTTGCTGGGAGAAACGTGCATTACTGTGCGCTTTCACCGTTCAGCAAATACATGTGTAGAAGCACAGCGCTAGCAGAAACGAACGTTTCTCGACGTTTTCTAACTCAGGGAACAAGTTGCACACTTCTGAGATGCATTTGGGCAACTTTGTCAGAAATGAGTTTTTTGCCTACAGAGACATGCCTATTTGCGCAGTAGTACAGATTCTGAGTATGTAACTGGGCTTGATGAAATCAGCATTTCTCTTGCTTCCCTGTGCGTAGGGAAGCTCAGTTTTAGTCACAGTAGCTCCCACAAGTGTCTCCTCAGTGTGTTCCCATTTACTTAGAAACAGTGTATTTGCTGGGAGAAAAGTGCATTACTGTGCGCTTTCACCGTTCAGCAAATACATGTGTAGAAGCACAGTGCTAGCAGAAACGAACGTTTCTCGACGTTTTCTAACTCAGGGAACAAGTTGCACACTTCTGAGATGCATTTGGGCATCTTTGTCAGAAATGAGTTTTTTGCCTACAGATTTATGCCTATTTGCGCAGTAGTACAGATTCTGAGTATGTAACTGGGCTTGATGAAATCAGCATTTCTCTTGCTTCCCTGTGCGTAGGGAAGCTCAGTTTTAGTCACAGTAGCTCCCACAAGTGTCTCCTCAGTGTGTTCCCATTTCCTTAGAAACAGTGTATTTGCTGGGAGAAAAGTGCATTACTGTGCGCTTTCACCGTTCAGCAAATACATATGTAGAAGCACAGCGCTAGCAGAGACGACCGTTTCTCGACGTTTTCTAACTCAGGGAACAAGTTGCACACTTCTGAGATGCATTTGGGCAACTTTGTCAAAAATGTGTTTTTTGCCTACAGAGACATGCCTATTTGCGCAGTAGTACAGATTCTGAGTATGTAACTGGGCTGGATGAAATCAGCATTTCTCTTGCTTCCCTGTGCGTAGGGAAGCTCAGTTTTAGTCACGGTAGCTCCCACAAGTGTCTCCTCAGTGTGTTCCCATTTCCTTAGAAACAGTGTATTTGCTGGGAGAAAAGTGCATTACTGTGCGCTTTCACCGTTCAGCAAATACATGTGTAGAAGCACAGTGCTAGCAGAAACGAACGTTTCTCGACGTTTTCTAACTCAGGGAACAAGTTGCACACTTCTGAGATGCATTTGGGCATCTTTGTCAGAAATGAGTTTTTTGCCTACAGAGACATGCCTATTTGCGCAGTAGTACAGATTCTGAGTATGTAACTGGGCTTGATGAAATCAGCATTTCTCTTGCTTCCCTGTGCGTAGGGAAGCTCAGTTTTAGTCACAGTAGCTCCCACAAGTGTCTCCTCAGTGTCTTCCCATTTCCTTAGTAACAGTGTATTTGCTGGGAGAAAAGTGCATTACTGTGCGCTTTCACCGTTCAGCAAATACATGTGTAGAAGCACAGCGATAGCAGAAACGACCGTTTCTCGACGTTTTCTAACTCAGGGAACAAGTTGCACACTTCTGAGATGCATTTGGGCAACTTTGTCAGAAATGAGTTTTTTGCCTACAGAGACATGCCTATTTGCGCAGTAGTACAGATTCTGAGTATGTAACTGGGCTTGATGAAATCAGCATTTCTCTTGCTTCCCTGTGCGTAGGGAAGCTCAGTTTTAGTCACAGTAGCTCCCACAAGTGTCTCCTCAGTGTGTTCCCATTTCCTTAGAAACATTGTATTTGCTGGGAGAAAAGTGCATTACTGTGCGCTTTCACCGTTCAGCAAATACATATGTAGAAGCACAGCGCTAGCAGAAACGACCGTTTCTCGACGTTTTCTAACTCAGGGAACAAGTTGCACACTTCTGAGATGCATTTGGGCAACTTTGTCAAAAATGTGTTTTTTGCCTACAGAGACATGCCTATTTGCGCAGTAGTACAGATTCTGAGTATGTAACTGGGCTTGGTGAAATCAGCATTTCTCTTGCTTCCCTGTGCGTAGGGAAGCTCAGTTTTAGTCACAGTAGCTCCCACAAGTGTCTCCTCAGTGTGTTCCCATTTCATTAGAAACAGTGTATTTGCTGGGAGAAACGTGCATTACTGTGCGCATTCACCGTTCAGCAAGTACATGTGTAGAAGCACAGCGCTAGCAGAAACGACCGTTTCTCGACGTTTTCTAACTCAGGGAACAAGTTGCACACTTCTGAGATGCATTTGGGCAACTTTGTCAGAAATGAGTTTTTTGCCTACAGAGACATGCCTATTTGCGCAGTAGTACAGATTCTGAGTATGTAACTGGGCTTGATGAAATCAGGATTTCTCTTGCTTCCCTGTGCATAGGGAAGCTCAGTTTTAGTCACAGTAGCTCCCACAAGTGTCTCCTCAGTGTCTTCCCATTTCCTTAGTAACAGTGTATTTGCTGGGAGAAAAGTGCATTACTGTGCGCTTTCACCGTTCAGCAAATACATGTGTAGAAGCACAGCGATAGCAGAAACGACCGTTTCTCGACGTTTTCTAACTCAGGGAACAAGTTGCACACTTCTGAGATGCATTTGGGCAACTTTGTCAGAAATGAGTTTTTTGCCTAAAGAGACATGCCTATTTGCGCAGTAGTACAGTTTCTGAGTATGTAACTGGGCTTGATGAAATCAGCATTTCTCTTGCTTCCCTGTGCGTAGGGAAGCTCAGTTTTAGTCACAGTAGCTCCCACAAGTGTCTCCTCAGTGTGTTCCCATTTCCTTAGAAACAGTGTATTTGCTGGGAGAAAAGTGCATTACTGTGCGCTTTCACCATTCAGCAAATACATGTGTAGAAGCACAGCGCTAGCAGAAACGACCGTTTCTCGACGTTTTCTAACTCAGGGAACAAGTTGCACACTTCTGAGGTGCATATGGGCAACTTTGTCAGAAATGAGTTTTTTGCCTACAGAGACATGCCTATTTGCGCAGTAGTACAGATTCTGAGTATGTAACTTGGCTTGATGAAATCAGCATTTCTCTTGCTTCCCTGTGCGTAGGTAAGCTCAGTTTTAGTCACAGTAGCTCCCACAAGTGTCTCCTCAGTGTGTTCCCATTTCCTTAGAAACAGTGTATTTGCTGGGAGAAAAGTGCATTACTGTGCGCTTTCACCGTTCAGCAAGTACATGTGTAGAAGCACAGCGCTAGCAGAAACGACCGTTTCTCGACGTTTTCTAACTCAGAGAACAAGTTGCACACTTCTGAGATGCATTTGGGCAACTTTGTCAGAAATGAGTTTTTTGCCTACAGAGACATGCCTATTTGCGCAGTAGTACAGATTCTGAGTATGTAACTGGGCTTGATGAAATCAGCATTTCTCTTGCTTCCCTGTGCGTAGGGAAGATCAGTTTTAGTCACAGTAGCTCCCACAAGTGTCTCCTCAGTGTGTTCCCATTTCCTTAGAAACAGTGTATTTGCTGGGAGAAAAGTGCATTACTGTGCGCTTTCACCGTTCAGCAAATACATGTGTAGAAGCACAGTGCTAGCAGAAACGAACGTTTCTCCACGTTTTCTAATTCAGGGAACAAGTTGCACACTTCTGAGATGCATTTGGGCATCTTTGTCAGAAATGAGTTTTTTGCCTACAGAGACATGCCTATTTGCGCAGTAGTACAGATTCTGAGTATGTAACTGGGCTTGATGAAATCAGCATTTCTCTTGCTTCCCTCTGCGTAGGGAAGCTCAGTTTTAGTCCCAGTAGCTCCCACAAGTGTCTCCTCAGTGTGTTCCCATTTCCTTAGAAACAGTGTATTTGCTGGGAGAAAAGTGCATTACTGTGCGCTTTCACCGTTCAGCAAATACATGTGTAGAAGCACAGCGCTAGCAGGTACGACCGTTTCTCGACGTTTTCTAACTCAGGGAACAAGTTGCATACTTCTGAGATGCATTTGGGCAACTTTGTCAGAAATGAGTTTTTTGCCTACAGATTCATGCCTATTTGCCCAGTAGTACAGATTCTGAGTATGTAACTGGGCTTGGTGAAATCAGCATTTCTCTTGCTTCCCTGTGCGTACGGAAGCTCAGTTTTAGTCACAGTAGCTCCCACAAGTGTCTCCTCAGTGTGTTCCCATTTCATTAGAAACAGTGTATTTGCTGGGAGAAACGTGCATTACTGTGCGCTTTCACCGTTCAGCAAGTACATGTGTAGAAGCACAGCGCTAGCAGAAACGAACGTTTCTCGACGTTTTCTAACTCAGGGAACAAGTTGCACACTTCTGAGATGCATTTGGGCAACTTTCTCAGAAATGAGTTTTTTGCCTAAAGAGACATGCCTATTTGCGCAGTAGTACAGATTCTGAGTATGTAACTGGGCTTGATGAAATCAGCATTTCTCTTGCTTCCCTGTGCGTAGGGAAGCTCAGTTTTAGTCACAGTAGCTCCCACAAGTGTCTCCTCAGTGTGTTCCCATTTCCTTAGAAAAAGTGTATTTGCTGGGAGAAAAGTGCATTACTGTGCGCTTTCACCGTTCAGCAAATACATATGTAGAAGCACAGCGCTAGCAGAAACGACCGTTTCTCGACGTTTTCTAACTCAGGGAACAAGTTGCACACTTCTGAGATGCATTTGGTCAACTTTGTCAGAAATAATTTTTTTGCCTACAGAGACATGCCTATTTGCGCAGTAGTACAGATTCTGAGTATGTAACTGGGCTTGATGAAATCAGCATTTCTCTTGCTTCCCTGTGCGTAGGGAAGCTCAGTTTTAGTCACAGTAGCTCCCACAAGTGTCTCCTCAGTGTGTTCCCATTTCCTTAGAAACAGTGTATTTGCTGGGAGAAAAGTACATTACTGTGCGCTTTCACCGTTCAGCAAATACATGTGTAGAAGCACAGCGCTAGCAGAAACGAACGCTTCCTGACGTTTTCTAACTCAGGGAACAAGTTGCACACTTCTGAGATGCATTTGGGCAACTTTGTCAGAAATGAGTTTTTTGCCTACAGAGACATGCCTATTTGCGCAGTAGTACAGATTCTGAGTATGTAACTGGGCTTGATGAAATCAGCATTTCTCTTGCTTCCCTGTGCGTAGGGAAGCTCAGTTTTAGTCACAGTAGCTCCCACAAGTGTCTCCTCAGTGTGTTCCCATTTCCTTAGGAACAGTGTATTTGCTGGGAGAAAAGTGCATTACTGTGCTCTTTCACCGTTCAGCAAATACATGTGTAGAAGCACAGCGCTAGCAGAAACGAACGTTTCTCGACATTTTGTAACTCAGGGAACAAGTTGCACACTTCTGAGATGCATTTGGGCAACTTTGTCAGAAATTAGTTTTTTGCCTACAGAGACATGCCTATTTGCGCAGTAGTACAGATTCTGAGTATGTAACTGGGCTTGATGAAATCAGCATTTCTCTTGCTTCCCTGTGCGTAGGGAAGCTCAGTTTTAGTCACAGTAGCTCCCACAAGTGTCTCCTCAGTGTGTTCCCATTTCCTTAGAAAAAGTGTATTTGCTGGGAGAAAAGTGCATTACTGTGCGCTTTCACCGTTCAGCAAATACATGTGTAGAAGCACAGCGCTAGCAGAAACGACCGTTTCTCGACGTTTTCTAACTCAGGGAACAAGTTGCACACTTCTGAGATGCATTTGGGCAACTTTGTCAGAAATGAGTTTTTTGCCTACAGAGACATGCCTATTTGCGCAGTAGTACAGATTCTGAGTATGTAACTGGGCTGGATGAAATCAGCATTTCTCTTGCTTCCCTGTGCGTAGGGAAGCTCAGTTTTAGTCACAGTAGCTCCCACAAGTGTCTCCTCAGTGTGTTCCCATTTCCTTAGAAACAGTGTATTTGCTGGGAGAAAAGTGCATTACTGTGCGCTTTCACCGTTCAGCAAATACATATGTAGAAGCACAGCGCTAGCAGAAACGACCGTTTCTCGATGTTTTCTAACTCAGGGAACAAGTTGCACACTTCTGAGATGCATTTGGTCAACTTTGTCAGAAATAATTTTTTTGCCTACAGAGACATGCCTATTTGCGCAGTAGTACAGATTCTGAGTATGTAACTGGGCTTGATGAAATCAGCATTTCTCTTGCTTCCCTGTGCGTAGGGAAGCTCAGTTTTAGTCACAGTAGCTCCCACAAGTGTCTCCTCAGTGTGTTCCCATTTCCTTAGAAACAGTGTATTTGCTGGGAGAAAAGTACATTACTGTGCGCTTTCACCGTTCAGCAAATACATGTGTAGAAGCACAGCGCTAGCAGAAACGAACGCTTCCTGACGTTTTCTAACTCAGGGAACAAGTTGCACACTTCTGAGATGCATTTGGGCAACTTTGTCAGAAATGAGTTTTTTGCCTACAGAGACATGCCTATTTGCGCAGTAGTACAGATTCTGAGTATGTAACTGGGCTTGATGAAATCAGCATTTCTCTTGCTTCCCTGTGCGTAGGGAAGCTCAGTTTTAGTCACAGTAGCTCCCACAAGTGTCTCCTCAGTGTGTTCCCATTTCCTTAGAAACAGTGTATTTGCTGGGAGAAAAGTGCATTACTGTGCTCTTTCACCGTTCAGCAAATACATGTGTAGAAGCACAGCGCTAGCAGAAACGAACGTTTCTCGACATTTTCTAACTCAGGGAACAAGTTGCACACTTCTGAGATGCATTTGGGCAACTTTGTCAGAAATGAGTTTTTTGCCTACAGAGACATGCCTATTTGCGCAGTAGTCCAGATTCTGAGTATGTAACTGGGCTTGATGAAATCAGCATTTCTCTTGCTTCCCTGTGCGTAGGGAAGCTCAGTTTTAGTCACAGTAGCTCCCACAAGTGTCTCCTCAGTGTGTTCCCATTTCCTTAGAAACAGTGTATTTGCTGGGAGAAAAGTGCATTACTGTTTGCTTTCACCGTTCAGCAAATACATATGTAGAAGCACAGCGCTAGCAGAAACGAACGTTTCTCGACGTTTTCTAACTCAGGGAACAAGTTGCACACTTCTGAGGTGCATTTGGGCAACTTTGTCAGAAATGAGTTTTTTGCCTACAGAGACATGCCTATTTGCGCAGTAGTACAGATTCTGAGTATGTAACTGGGCTTGATGAAATCAGCATTTCTCTTGCTTCCCTGTGCGTAGGGAAGCTCAGTTTTAGTCACAGTAGCTCCCACAAGTGTCTCCTCAGTGTGTTCCCATTTCCTTAGAAACAGTGTATTTGCTGGGAGAAAAGTGCATTACTGTGTGCTTTCACCGTTCAGCAAATACATATGTAGAAGCACAGCGCTAGCAGAAACGACCGTTTCTCGACGTTTTCTAACTCAGGGAACAAGTTGCACACTTCTGAGGTGCATTTGGGCAACTTTGTCAGAAATGAGTTTTTTGCCTACAGAGATATGCCTATTTGTGCAGTAGTACAGATTCTGAGTATGAAACTGGGCTTGATGAAATCAGCATTTCTCTTGCTTCCCTGTGCGTAGGGAAGCTCAGATTTAGTCACAGTAGCTCCCACAAGTGTCTCCTCTGTGTGTTCCCATTTCCTTAGAAACAGTGTATTTGCTGGGAGAAAAGTGCATTACTGTGCGCTTTCACCGTTCAGCAAGTACATGTGTAGAAGCACAGCACTAGCAGAAACAAACGTTTCTCGACGTTTTCTAACTCATGGAACAAGTTGCACACTTCTGAGATGCATTTGGGCAACTTTGTCAGAAATGAGTTTTTTGCCTAATGAGACATGCCTATTTCTGCAGTAGTACAGATTCTGAGTATGTAACTGGGCTTGATGAAATCAGCATTTCTCTTGCTTCCCTGTGCGTAGGGAAGCTCAGTTTTAGTCACAGTAGCTCCCACAAGTGTCTCCTCAGTGTGTTCCCATTTCCTTAGAAACAGTGTATTTGCTGGGAGAAAAGTGCATTACTGTGCGCTTTCACCGTTCAGCAAATACATATGTAGAAGCACAGCGCTAGCAGAAACGACCGTTTCTCGACGTTTTCTAACTCAGGGAACAAGTTGCACACTTCTGAGATGCATTTGGTCAACTTTGTCAGAAATAATTTTTTTGCCTACAGAGACATGCCTATTTGCGCAGTAGTACAGATTCTGAGTATGTAACTGGGCTTGATGAAATCAGCATTTCTCTTGCTTCCCTGTGCGTAGGGAAGCTCAGTTTTAGTCACAGTAGCTCCCACAAGTGTCTCCTCAGTGTGTTCCCATTTCCTTAGAAACAGTGTATTTGCTGGGAGAAAAGTACATTACTGTGCGCTTTCACCGTTCAGCAAATACATGTGTAGAAGCACAGCGCTAGCAGAAACGAACGCTTCCTGACGTTTTCTAACTCAGGGAACAAGTTGCACACTTCTGAGATGCATTTGGGCAACTTTGTCAGAAATGAGTTTTTTGCCTACAGAGACATGCCTATTTGCGCAGTAGTACAGATTCTGAGTATGTAACTGGGCTTGATGAAATCAGCATTTCTCTTGCTTCCCTGTGCGTAGGGAAGCTCAGTTTTAGTCACAGTAGCTCCCACAAGTGTCTCCTCAGTGTGTTCCCATTTCCTTAGAAACAGTGTATTTGCTGGGAGAAAAGTGCATTACTGTGCTCTTTCACCGTTCAGCAAATACATGTGTAGAAGCACAGCGCTAGCAGAAACGAACGTTTCTCGACATTTTCTAACTCAGGGAACAAGTTGCACACTTCTGAGATGCATTTGGGCAACTTTGTCAGAAATGAGTTTTTTGCCTACAGAGACATGCCTATTTGCGCAGTAGTACAGATTCTGAGTATGTAACTGGGCTTGATGAAATCAGCATTTCTCTTGCTTCCCTGTGCGTAGGGAAGCTCAGTTTTAGTCACAGTAGCTCCCACAAGTGTCTCCTCAGTGTGTTCCCATTTCCTTAGAACAGTGTATTTGCTGGGAGAAAAGTGCATTACTGTGCGCTTTCACCGTTCAGCAAATACATGTGTAGAAGCACAGCGCTAGCAGAAACGACCGTTTCTCGACGTTTTCTAACTCAGGGAACAAGTTGCACACTTCTGAGATGCATTTGGGCAACTTTGTCAGAAATGAGTTTTTTGCCTACAGAGACATGCCTATTTGCGCAGTAGTACAGATTCTGAGTATGTAACTGGGCTGGATGAAATCAGCATTTCTCTTGCTTCCCTGTGCGTAGGGAAGCTCAGTTTTAGTCACAGTAGCTCCCACAAGTGTCTCCTCAGTGTGTTCCCATTTTCTTAGAAACAGTGTATTTGCTGGGATAAAAGTGCATTACTGTGCGCTTTCACCGTTCAGCAAGTACATGTGTAGAAGCACAGCGCTAGCAGAAACGACCGTTTCTCGACGTTTTCTAACTCAGAGAACAAGTTGCACACTTCTGAGATGCATTTGGGCAACTTTGTCAGAAATGAGTTTTTTGCCTACAGAGACATGCCTATTTGCGCAGTAGTACAGATTCTGAGTATGTAACTGGGCTTGATGAAATCAGCATTTCTCTTGCTTCCCTGTGCGTAGGGAAGATCAGTTTTAGTCACAGTAGCTCCCACAAGTGTCTCCTCAGTGTGTTCCCATTTCCTTAGAAACAGTGTATTTGCTGGGAGAAAAGTGCATTACTGTGCGCTTTCACCGTTCAGCAAATACATATGTAGAAGCACAGCGCTAGCAGAAACGAACGTTTCTCGACGTTTTCTAACTCAGGGAACAAGTTGCACACTTCTGAGGTGCATTTGGGCAACTTTGTCAGAAATGAGTTTTTTGCCTACAGAGACATGCCTATTTGCGCAGTAGTACAGATTCTGAGTATGTAACTGGGCTTGATGAAATCAGCATTTCTCTTGCTTCCCTGTGCGTAGGGAAGCTCAGTTTTAGTCACAGTAGCTCCCACAAGTGTCTCCTCAGTGTGTTCCCATTTCCTTAGAAACAGTGTATTTGCTGGGAGAAAAGTGCATTACTGTGCGCTTTCACCGTTCAGCAAATACATATGTAGAAGCACAGCGCTAGCAGAAACGACCGTTTCTCGACGTTTTCTAACTCAGGGAACAAGTTGCACACTTCTGAGGTGAATTTGGGCAACTTTGTCAGAAATGAGTTTTTTGCCTACAGAGATATGCCTATTTGTGCAGTAGTACAGATTCTGAGTATGAAACTGGGCTTGATGAAATCAGCATTTCTCTTGCTTCCCTGTGCGTAGGGAAGCTCAGATTTAGTCACAGTAGCTCCCACAAGTGTCTCCTCTGTGTGTTCCCATTTCCTTAGAAACAGTGTATTTGCTGGGAGAAAAGTGCATTACTGTGCGCTTTCACCGTTCAGCAAATACATGTGTAGAAGCACAGCGCTAGCAGATACGACCGTTTCTCGACGTTTTCTAACTCAGGGAACAAGTTGCACACTTCTGTGATGCATTTGGGCAACTTTGTCAGAAATGAGTTTTTTGCCTACAGATTCATGCCTATTTGCGCAGTAGTACAGATTCTGAGTATGTAACTGTGCTTGATGAAATCAGCATTTCTCTTGCTTCCCTGTGCGTAGGGAAGCTCAGTTTTAGTCACAGTAGCTCCCACAAGTGTCTCCTCAGTGTGTTCCCATTTCATTAGAAACAGTGTATTTGCTGGGAGAAAAGTGCATTACTGTGCGCTTTCACCGTTCAGCAAATACATGTGTAGAAGCACAGCGTTAGCAGATATGACCGTTTCTCGACGTTTTCTAACTCAGGGAACAAGTTGCACACTTCTGAGATGCATTTGGGCAACTTTGTCAGAAATGAGTTTTTTGCCTACAGAGACATGCCTATTTGCGCAGTAGTACAGATTCTGAGTATGTAACTGGGCTTGATGAAATCAGCATTTCTCTTGCTTCCCTGTGCGTAGGGAAGCTCAGATTTAGTCACAGTAGCTCCCACAAGTGTCTCCTCTGTGTGTTCCCATTTCCTTAGAAACAGTGTATTTGCTGGGAGAAAAGTGCATTACTGTGCGCTTTCACCGTTCAGCAAGTACATGTGTAGAAGCACAGCGCTAGCAGAAACGACCGTTTCTTGACCTTTTCTAACTCAGGGAACAAGTTGCACACTTCTGAGATGCATTTGGGCAACTTTGTCAGAAATGAGTTTTTTGCCTACAGATTCATGCCTATTTGCGCAGTAGTACAGATTCTGAGTATGTAACTGGGCTTGATGAAATCAGCATTTCTCTTGCTTCCCTGTGCGTAGGGAAGCTCAGTTTTAGTCACAGTAGCTCCCACAAGTGTCTCCTCAGTGTGTTCCCATTTCCTTAGAAACAGTGTATTTGCTGGGAGAAAAGTGCATTACTGTGCTCTTTCACCGTTCAGCAAATACATGTGTAGAAGCACAGCGCTAGCAGAAACGAACGTTTCTCGACATTTTCTAACTCAGGGAACAAGTTGCACACTTCTGAGATGCATTTGGGTAACTTTGTCAGAAATGAGTTTTTTGCCTACAGAGACGTGCCTATTTGCGCAGTAGTCCAGATTCTGAGTATGTAACTGGGCTTGATGAAATCAGCATTTCTCTTGCTTCCCTGTGCATAGGGAAGCTCAGTTTGAGTCTCAGTAGCTCCCACAAGTGTCTCCTCAGTGTGTTCCCATTTCCTTAGAAACAGTGTATTTGCTGTGAGAAAAGTGCATTACTGTGCGCTTTCACCGTTCAGCAAATACATGTGTAGAAGCACAGCGCTAGCAGAAACGACCGTTTCTCGACGTTTTCTAACTCAGGGAACAAGTTGCACACTTCTGAGATGCATTTGGGCAACTTTGTCAGAAATGAGTTTTTTGCCTACAGAGACATGCCTATTTGCGCAGTAGTACAGATTCTGAGTATGTAACTGGGCTGGATGAAATCAGCATTTCTCTTGCTTCCCTGTGCGTAGGGAAGCTCAGTTTTAGTCACAGTAGCTCCCACAAGTGTCTCCTCAGTGTGTTCCCATTTCCTTAGAAACAGTGTATTTGCTGGGAGAAAAGTGCATTACTGTGCGCTTTCACCGTTCAGCAACTACATGTGTAGAAGAACAGCGCTAGCAGAATCGAACGTTTCTCGACGTTTTCTAACTCAGGGAACAAGTTGCACACTTCTGAGATGCATTTGGCAACTTTGTCAGAAATGAGGTTTTTGCCTACACAGACATGCCTATTTGTGCAGTAGTACAGATTCTGAGTATGTAACTGGGCTGGATGAAATCATCATTTCTCTTGCTTCCCTGTGCGTAGGGAAGCTCAGTTTTAGTCACAGTAGCTCCCACAAGTGTCTCCTCAGTGTGTTCCCATTTCCTTAGAAACAGTGTATTTGCTGGGAGAAAAGTGCATTACTGTGCGCTTTCACCGTTCAGCAAATACATGTGTAGAAGCACAGCGTTAGCAGATATGACCGTTTCTCGACGTTTTCTAACTCAGGGAACAAGTTGCACACTTCTGAGATGCATTTGGGCAACTTTGTCAGAAATGAGTTTTTTGCCTACAGAGACATGCCTATTTGCGCAGTAGTACAGATTCTGAGTATGTAACTGGGCTTGATGAAATCAGCATTTCTCTTGGTTCCCTGTGCGTAGGGAAGCTCAGATTTAGTCACAGTAGCTCCCACAAGTGTCTCCTCTGTGTGTTCCCATTTCCTTAGAAACAGTGTATTTGCTGGGAGAAAAGTGCATTACTGTGCGCTTTCACCGTTCAGCAAGTACATGTGTAGAAGCACAGCGCTAGCAGAAACGAACGTTTCTCGACGTTTTCTAACTCAGGGAACAAGTTGCACACTTCTGAGATGCATTTGGCCAACTTTGTCAGAAATGAGTTTTTGGCCTACAGATTCATGCCTATTTGCGCAGTAGTACAGATTCTGAGTATGTAACTGGGCTTGATGAAATCACCATTTCTCTTGCTTCCCTGTGCGTAGGGAAGCTCAGTTTTAGTCCCAGTAGCTCCCACAAGTGTCTCCTCAGTGTGTTCCCAGTTCCTTAGAAACAGTGTATTTGCTGGGAGAAAAGTGCATTACTGTGCGCTTTCACCGTTCAGCAAATACATGTGTAGGAGCACAGCGTTAGCAGATATGACCGTTTCTCGACGTTTTCTAACTCAGGGAACAAGTGGCACACTTCTTAGATGCATTTGGGCAACATTGTCAGAAATGAGTTTTTTGCCTACAGAGACATGCCTATTTGCGCAGTAGTATAGATTCTGAGTATGTAACGGGCCTTGATGAAATCAGCATTTCTCTTGCTTCCCTGTGCGTAGGGAAGCTCAGTTTTAGTCACAGTAGCTCCCACAAGTGTCTCCTCTGTGTGTTCCCATTTCCTTAGAAACAGTGTATTTGCTGGGAGAAAAGTGCATTACTGTGCGCTTTCACCGTTCAGCAAGTACATGTGTAGAAGCACAGCGCTAGCAGAAACGACCGTTTCTCGACGTTTTCTAACTCAGGGAACAAGTTGCACACTTCTGAGATGCATTTGGGCAACTTTGTCAGAAATGAGTTTTTTGCCTAAAGAGACATGCCTATTTGTGCAGTAGTACAGATTCTGAGTATGTAACTGGGCTTGATGAAATGAGCATTCCCTTGCTTCCCTGTGCGTAGGGAAGCTCAGTTTTAGTCACAGTAGCTCCCACAAGTGTCTCCTCAGTGTGTTCCCATTTCCTTAGAAACAGTGTATTTGCTGGAAGAAAAGTGCATTACTGTGTGCTTTCACCGTTCAGCAAATACATGTGTAGAAGCACAGCGCTAGCAGAAACGAACGTTTCTCGACGTTTTCTAACTCAGGGAACAAGTTGCACACTTCTGAGATGCATTTGGGCAACTTTGTCAGAAATGAGTTTTTTGCCTACAGAGACATGCCTATTTGCGCAGTAGTCCAGATTCTGAGTATGTAACTGGGCTTGATGAAATCAGCATTTCTCTTGCTTCCCGGTGCGTAGGGAAGCTCAGGTTTAGTCTCAGTAGCTCCCACAAGTGTCTCCTCAGTGTGTTCCCATTTCCTTAGAAACAGTGTATTTGCTGTGAGAAAAGTGCATTACTGTGCGCTTTCACCGTTCAGCAAATACATGTGTAGAAGCACAGCGCTAGCAGAAACGACCGTTTCTTGACGTTTTCTAACTCAGGGAACAAGTTGCACACTTCTGAGATGCATTTGGGCAACTTAGTCAGAAATGGGTTTTTTGCCTACAGAGACATGCCTATTTGCGCAGTAGTACAGATTCTGAGTATGTAACTGGGCGTGATGAAATCACCATTTCTCTTGCTTCCCTGTGCGTAGGGAAGCTCAGTTTTAGTCCCAGTAGCTCCCACAAGTGTCTCCTCAGTGTGTTCCCAGTTCCTTAGAAACAGTGTATTTGCTGGGAGAAAAGTGCATTACTGTGCGCTTTCACCGTTCAGCAAATACATGTGTAGAAGCACAGCGTTAGCAGATATGACCGTTTCTCGACGTTTTCTAACTCAGGGAACAAGTGGCACACTTCTTAGATGCATTTGGGCAACATTGTCAGAAATGAGTTTTTTGCCTACAGAGACATGCCTATTTGCGCAGTAGTATAGATTCTGAGTATGTAACGGGCCTTGATGAAATCAGCATTTCTCTTGCTTCCCTGTGCGTAGGGAAGCTCAGTTTTAGTCACAGTAGCTCCCACAAGTGTCTCCTCTGTGTGTTCCCATTTCCTTAGAAACAGTGTATTTGCTGGGAGAAAAGTGCATTACTGTGCGCTTTCACCGTTCAGCAAGTACATGTGTAGAAGCACAGCGCTAGCAGAAACGACCGTTTCTCGACGTTTTCTAACTCAGGGAACAAGTTGCACACTTCTGAGATGCATTTGGGCAACTTTGTCAGAAATGAGTTTTTTGCCTAAAGAGACATGCCTATTTGTGCAGTAGTACAGATTCTGAGTATGTAACTGGGCTTGATGAAATCAGCATTCCCTTGCTTCCCTGTGCGTAGGGAAGCTCAGTTTTAGTCACAGTAGCTCCCACAAGTGTCTCCTCAGTGTGTTCCCATTTCCTTAGAAACAGTGTATTTGCTGGAAGAAAAGTGCATTACTGTGTGCTTTCACCGTTCAGCAAATACATGTGTAGAAGCACAGCGCTAGCAGAAACGAACGTTTCTCGACGTTTTCTAACTCAGGGAACAAGTTGCACACTTCTGAGATGCATTTGGGCAACTTTGTCAGAAATGAGTTTTTTGCCTACAGAGACATGCCTATTTGCGCAGTAGTCCAGATTCTGAGTATGTAACTGGGCTTGATGAAATCAGCATTTCTCTTGCTTCCCGGTGCGTAGGGAAGCTCAGGTTTAGTCTCAGTAGCTCCCACAAGTGTCTCCTCAGTGTGTTCCCATTTCCTTAGAAACAGTGTATTTGCTGTGAGAAAAGTGCATTACTGTGCGCTTTCACCGTTCAGCAAATACATGTGTAGAAGCACAGCGCTAGCAGAAACGACCGTTTCTTGACGTTTTCTAACTCAGGGAACAAGTTGCACACTTCTGAGATGCATTTGGGCAACTTTCTCAGAAATGAGTTTTTTGCCTACAGAGACATGCCTATTTGCGCAGTAGTACAGATTCTGAGTATGTAACTGGGCTTGATGAAATCACCATTTCTCTTGCTTCCCTGTGCGTAGGGAAGCTCAGTTTTAGTCCCAGTAGCTCCCACAAGTGTCTCCTCAGTGTGTTCCCATTTCCTTAGAAACAGTGTATTTGCTGGGAGAAAAGTGCATTACTGTGCGCTTTCACCGTTCAGCAAATACATGTGTAGAAGCACAGCGTTAGCAGATATGACCGTTTCTCGACGTTTTCTAACTCAGGGAACAAGTGGCACACTTCTTAGATGCATTTGGGCAACTTTGTCAGAAATGAGTTTTTTGCCTACAGAGACATGCCTATTTGCGCAGTAGTATAGATTCTGAGTATGTAACGGGCCTTGATGAAATCAGCATTTCTCTTGCTTCCCTGTGCGTAGGGAAGCTCAGTTTTAGTCACAGTAGCTCCCACAAGTGTCTCCTCTGTGTGTTCCCATTTCCTTAGAAACAGTGTATTTGCTGGGAGAAAAGTGCATTACTGTGCGCTTTCACCGTTCAGCAAGTACATGTGTAGAAGCACAGCGCTAGCAGAAACGACCGTTTCTCGACGTTTTCTAACTCAGGGAACAAGTTGCACACTTCTGAGATGCATTTGGGCAACTTTGTCAGAAATGAGTTTTTTGCCTACAGAGACATGCCTATTTGCGCAGTAGTACAGATTCTGAGTATGTAACTGGGCTTGATGAAATCAGCATTTCTCTTGCTTCCCTGTGCGTAGGGAAGCTCAGTTTTAGTCACAGTAGCTCCCACAAGTGTCTCCTCAGTGTGTTCCCATTTCCTTAGAAACAGTGTATTTGCTGGGAGAAAAGTGCATTACTGTGCGCTTTCACCGTTCAGCAAATACATGTGTAGAAGCACAGCGCTAGCAGAAACGAACGTTTCTCGACGTTTTCTAACTCAGGGAACAAGTTGCACACTTCTGAGATGCATTTGGGCAACTTTGTCAGAAATGAGTTTTTTGCCTACAGAGACATGCCTATTTGCGCAGTAGTCCAGATTCTGAGTATGTAACTGGGCTGGATGAAATCAGCATTTTTCTTGCTTCCCTGTGCGTAGGGAAGCTCAGTTTTAGTCACAGTAGCTCGGACAAGTGTCTCCTCAGTGTGTTCCCAGTTCCTTAGAAACAGTGTATTTGCTGGGAGAAAAGTGCATTACTGTGCGCTTTCACCGTTCAGCAAATACATGTGTAGAAGCACAGTGCTAGCAAAAACGAACGTTTCTCGACATTTTCTAACTCAGGGAACAAGTTGCACACTTCTGAGATGCATTTGGGCATCTTTGTCAGAAATGAGTTTTTTGCCTCCAGAGACATGCCTATTTGCGCAGTAGTACAGATTCTGAGTATGTAACTGTGCTTGATGAAATCAGCATTTCTCTTTCTTCCCTGTGCGTAGGGAAGCTCAGTTTTAGTCACAGTAGCTCTTACAAATGTCTCCTCAGTGTGTTCCCAGTTCCTTAAAAACAGTGTATTTGCTGAGAGAAAAGTGCATTACTGTGCGCTTTCACCGTTCAGCAAATACATGTGTAGAAGCACAGCGCTAGCAGATATGACCGTTTCTCGACGTTTTCTAACTCAGGGAACAAGTGGCACACTTCTTAGATGCATTTGGGCAACTTTGTCAGAAATGAGTTTTTTGCCTACAGAGACATGCCTATTTGCGCAGTAGTATAGATTCTGAGTATGTAACGGGCCTTGATGAAATCAGCATTTCTCTTGCTTCCCTGTGCGTAGGGAAGCTCAGTTTTAGTCACAGTAGCTCCCACAAGTGTCTCCTCTGTGTGTTCCCATTTCCTTAGAAACAGTGTATTTGCTGGGAGAAAAGTGCATTACTGTGCGCTTTCACCGTTCAGCAAGTACATGTGTAGAAGCACAGCGCTAGCAGAAACGACCGTTTCTCGACGTTTTCTAACTCAGGGAACAAGTTGCACACTTCTGAGATGCATTTGGGCAACTTTGTCAGAAATGAGTTTTTTGCCTACAGAGACATGCCTATTTGCGCAGTAGTACAGATTCTGAGTATGTAACTGGGCTTGATGAAATCAGCATTTCTCTTGCTTCCCTGTGCGTAGGGAAGCTCAGTTTTAGTCACAGTAGCTCCCACAAGTGTCTCCTCAGTGTGTTCCCATTTCCTTAGAAACAGTGTATTTGCTGGGAGAAAAGTGCATTACTGTGCGCTTTCACCGTTCAGCAAATACATGTGTAGAAGCACAGCGCTAGCAGAAACGAACGTTTCTCGACGTTTTCTAACTCAGGGAACAAGTTGCACACTTCTGAGATGCATTTGGGCAACTTTGTCAGAAATGAGTTTTTTGCCTACAGAGACATGCCTATTTGCGCAGTAGTACAGATTCTGAATATGTAACTGGGCTTGATGAAATCAGCATTTCTCTTGCTTCCCTGTGCGTAGGGAAGCTCAGTTTTAGTCACAGTAGCTCCCACAAGTGTCTCCTCAGTGTGTTCCCATTTCCTTAGAAACAGTGTATTTGCTGGGAGAAAAGTGCATTACTGTGCGCTTTCACCGTTCAGCAAATATATGTGTAGAAGCACAGCGCTAGCAGAAACGACCGTTTCTCAACGTTTTCTAACTCAGGGAACAAGTTGCACACTTCTGAGATGCATTTGGGCAACTTTGTCAGAAATGAGTTTTTTGCCTACAGAGACATGCCTATTTGCGCAGTAGTCCAGATTCTGAGTATGTAACTGGGCTGGATGAAATCAGCATTTTTCTTGCTTCCCTGTGCGTAGGGAAGCTCAGTTTTAGTCACAGTAGCTCGGACAAGTGTCTCCTCAGTGTGTTCCCAGTTCCTTAGAAACAGTGTATTTGCTGGGAGAAAAGTGCATTACTGTGCTCTTTCACCGTTCAGCAAATACATGTGTAGAAGCACAGTGCTAGCAAAAACGAACGTTTCTCGACATTTTCTAACTCAGGGAACAAGTTGCACACTTCTGAGATGCATTTGGGCATCTTTTTCAGAAATGAGTTTTTTGCCTCCAGAGACATGCCTATTTGAGCAGTAGTACAGATTCTGAGTATGTAACTGTGCTTGTTGAAATCAGCATTTCTCTTTCTTCCCTGTGCGTAGGGAAGCTCAGTTTTAGTCACAGTAGCTCTTACAAATGTCTCCTCAGTGTGTTCCCAGTTCCTTAAAAACAGTGTATTTGCTGAGAGAAAAGTGCATTACTGTGCGCTTTCACCGTTCAGCAAATACATGTGTAGAAGCACAGCGCTAGCAGAAACGAACGTTTCTCGACGTTTTCTAACTCAGGGAACAAGTTGCACACTTCTGAGATGCATTTGGCCAAATTTGTCAGAAATGAGTTTTTTGCCTACAGAGACATGCCTATTTGTGCAGTAGTACTGATTCTGAGTATGTAACTGGGCTTGATGAAATCAGCATTTCTCTTGTTACCCTGTGCGTAGGGAAGCTCAGTTTTAGTCACAGTAGCTCCCACAAGTGTCTCCTCAGTGTGTTCCCATTTCCTTAGAAACAGTGTATTTGCTGGGAGAAAAGTGCATTACTGTGAGCTTTCACAGTTCAGCAAATACATGTGTAGATGCACGGTGCTAGCAGATACGACCGTTTCTCGACGTTTTCTAACTCAGGGAACAAGTTGCACACTTCTGAGATGCATTTGGGCAACTTTGTCAGAAATGAGTTTTTTGCCTACAGAGACATGCCTATTTGCGCAGTAGTACAGATTCTGAGTATGTAACTGGGCTTGATGAAATCAGCATTTCTCTTGCTTCCCTGTGCATAGGGAAGCTCAGTTTTAGTCACAGTAGCTCCCACAAGTGTCTCCTCAGTGTGTTCCCAGTTCCTTAGAAACAGTGTTTTTGCTGGGAGAAAAGTGCATTACTGTGCGCTTTCACCGTTCAGCAAATGCATGTGTAGAAGCACAGCGCTAGGAGAAACGAACGTTTCTCGACGTTTTGTAACTCAGGGAACAAGTTGCACACTTCTGAGATGCATTTGGGCAACTTTGTCAGAAATGAGTTTTTTGCCTAAAGAGACATGCCTATTTGCGCAGTAGTACAGATTCTGAGTATGTAACTGCGCTTGATGTAATCAGCATTTCTCTTGCTTCCCTGTGCGTAGGGAAGCTCAGTTTTAGTCACAGTAGCTCCCACAAGTGTCTCCTCAGTGTGTTCCCATTTCCTCAGAAACAGTGTATTTGCTGGGAGAAAAGTGCATTACTGTGCGCTTTCACCGTTCAGCAAATACATGTGTAGAAGCACAGCGCTAGCAGAAACGAACGTTTCTCGATGTTTTCTAACTCAGGGAACAAGTTGCACACTTCTGAGAATCATTTGGGTAACTTTCTCAAAAATGAGTTTTTGCCTACAGAGACATGCCTATTTGCGCAGTAGTACAGATTCTGAGTATGTAACTGTGCTTGATGAAATCAGCATTTCTCTTGCTTCCCTGTGCGTAGGGAAGCTCAGTTTTAGTCAAAGTAGCTCTTACAAGTGTCTCCTCAGTGTGTTCCCAATTCCTTAAAAACAGTGTATTTGCTGAGAGAAAAGTGCATTATTGTGCGCTTTCACCGTTCAGCAAATACATGTGTAGAAGCACAGCGCTGGCAGAAACGAACGTTTCTCGACGTTTTCTAACTCAGGGAACAAGATGCACACTTCTGAGATGCATTTGGCCAACTTTGTCAGAAATGAGTTTTTTGCCTACAGAGACATGCCTATTTGTGCAGTAGTACTGATTCTGAGTATGTAACTGGGCTTGATGAAATCAGCATTTCTCTTGTTACCCTGTGCGTAGGGAAGCTCAGTTTTAGTCACAGTAGCTCCCACAAGTGTCTCCTCAGTGTGTTCCCATTTCCTTAGAAACAGTGTATTTGCTGGGAGAAAAGTGCATTACTGTGAGCTTTCACAGTTCAGCAAATACATGTGTAGATGCACGGCGCTAGCAGATACGACCGTTTCTCGACGTTTTCTAACACAGGGAACAGGTTGCACACTTCTGAGATGCATTTGGGCAACTTTGTCAGAAATGAGTTTTTTGCCTACAGAGACATGCCTATTTGCGCAGTAGTACAGATTCTGAGTATGTAACTGGGCTGGATGAAATCAGCATTTCTCTTGCTTCCCTGTGCGTAGGGAAGCTCAGTTTTAGTCACAGTAGCTCCCACAAGTGTCTCCTCAGTGTGTTCCCATTTCCTTAGAAACAGTGTATTTGCTGGGAGAAAAGTGCATTACTGTGCGCTTTCACCGTTCAGCAAATGCATGTGTAGAAGCACAGCGCTAGCAGAAACGAACGTTTCTCGACGTTTTGTAACTCAGGGAACAAGTTGCACACTTCTGAGATGCATTTGGGCAACTTTGTCAGAAATGAGTTTTTTGCCTAAAGAGACATGCCTATTTGCGCAGTAGTACAGATTCTGAGTATGTAACTGGGCTTGATGAAATCAGCATTTCTCTTGCTTCCCTGTGCATAGGGAAGCTCAGTTTTAGTCACAGTAGCTCCCACAAGTGTCTCCTCAGTGTGTTCCCATTTCCTCAGAAACAGTGTATTTGCTGGGAGAAAAGTGCATTACTGTGCGCTTTCACCGTTCAGCAAATACATGTGTAGAAGCACAGCGCTAGCAGAAACGAACGTTTCTCGATGTTTTCTAACTGAGGGAACAAGTTGCACACTTCTGAGATGCATTTGGGTAACTTTCTCAAAAATGAGTTTTTTGCCTACAGAGACATGCCTATTTGCGCAGTAGTACAGATTCTGAGTATGTAACTGGGCTTGATGAAATCAGCATTTCTCTTGTTCCCTGTGCGTAGGGAAGCTCAGTTTTAGTCACAGTAGCTCCCACAAGTGTCTCCTCAGTGTGTTCCCATTTCCTTAGAAACAGTGTATTTGCTGGGAGAAAAGTGCATTACTGTGCGCTTTCACCGTTCAGCAAATACATGTGTAGAAGCACAGCGTTAGCAGAAACGAACGTTTCTCGACGTTTTCTAACTCAGGGAACAAGTTGCACACTTCTGAGATGCATTTGGGCAACTTTGTCAGAAATGAGTTTTTTGCCTACAGAGACATGCCTATTTGCGCAGTAGTACAGATTCTGAGTATGTAACTGGGCTTGATGAAATCAGCATTTCTCTTGCTTCCCTGTACGTAGGGAAGCTCAGTTTTAGTCACAGTAGCTACCACAAATGTCTCCTCAGTGTGTCCCCAGTTCCTTAGAAACAGTGTATTTGCTGGGAGAAAAGTGCATTACTGTGCGCTTTCACCGTTCAGCAAATACATGTGTAGAAGCACAGCGCTAGCAGAAACGAACGTTTCTCGACGTTTTCTAACTCAGGGAACAAGTTGCACACTTCTGAGATGCATTTGGGCAACTTTGTCAGAAATGAGTTTTTTGCCTACAGAGACGTGCCTATTTGCGCAGTAGTACAGATTCTGAGTATGTAACTGGGCTTGATGAAATCAGCATTTCTCTTGCTTCCCTGTGCGTAGGGAAGCTCAGTATTAGTCCCAGTAGCTCCCACAAGTGTCTCCTCAGTGTGTTCCCATTTCCTTAGAAACAGTGTATTTGCTGGGAGAAAAGTGCATTACTGTGCGCTTTCACCGTTCAGCAAATACATGTGTAGAAGCACAGCGCTAGCTGAAACGACCGTTTGTCGACGTTTTCTAACTCAGGGAACAAGTGGCACACTTCTGAGATGCATTTGGTAAACTTTGACAGAAATGAGTTTTTTGCCTACAGAGACGTGCCTATTTGCGCAGTAGTACAGATTCTGAGTATGTAACTGGGCTTGATGAAATCAGCATTTCTCTTGCTTCCCTGTGCATAGGGAAGCTCAGTTTTAGTCACAGTAGCTCCCACAAGTGTCTCCTCAGTGTGTTCCCATTTCCTTAGAAACAGTGTATTTGCTGGGAGAAAAGTGCATTACTGTGCGCTTTCACCGTTCAGCAAATACATGTGTAGAAGCACAGCGCTAGCAGAAACGAACGTTTCTCGATGTTTTCTAACTCAGGGAACAAGTTGCACACTTCTGAGATGCATTTGGGCAACTTTGTCAGAAATGAGTTTTTTGCCTACAGAGACATGCCTATTTGCGCAGTAGTACAGATTCTGAGTAGGTAACTGGGCTTGATGTAATCAGCATTCTCTTGCTTCCCTGTGCGTAGGGAAGCTCAGTTTTAGTCACAGTAGCTCCCACAAGTGTCTCCTCAGTGTGTTCCCATTTCCTTAGAAACAGTGTATTTGCTGGGAGAAAAGTGCATTACTGTGCGCTTTCACCGTTCAGCAAATACATGTGTAGAAGCACAGCGCTAGCAGAAACGACCGTTTCTCGACGTTTTCTAACTCAGGGAACAAGTTGCACACTTCTGAGATGCATTTGGGCAACTTTGTCAGAAATGAGTTTTTTGCCTACAGAGACATGCCTATTTGCGCAGTAGTACAGATTCTGAGTATGTAACTGGGCTTGATGAAATCAGCATTTCTCTTGCTTCCCTGTGCGTAGGGAAGCTCAGTTTTAGTCACAGTAGCTCCCACAAGTGTCTCCTTAGTGTGTTCCCATTTCCTTAGA
Source organism: Acomys minous (assembly GCF_964271855.1). Lineage (NCBI taxonomy): Eukaryota > Metazoa > Chordata > Mammalia > Rodentia > Muridae > Acomys > Acomys minous. The sequence continues at coordinate 362,140 of NW_028182177.1, forward strand.
AACAGTGTATTTGCTGGGAGAAAAGTGCATTACTGTGCGCTTTCACCGTTCAGCAAATACATGTGTAGAAGCACAGCGCTAGCAGAAACGACCGTTTCTCGACGTTTTCTAACTCAGGGAACAAGTTGCACACTTCTGAGATGCATTTGGGTAACTTTCTCAAAAATGAGTTTTTTGCCTACAGAGACATGCCTATTTGCGCAGTAGTACAGATTCTGAGTATGTAACTGGGCTTGATTAAATCAGCATTTCTCTTGCTTCCCTGTGCGTAGGGAAGCTCAGTTTTAGTCACAGTAGCTCCCACAAGTGTCTCCTCAGTGTCTTCCCATTTCCTTAGAAACAGTGTATTTGCTGGGAGAAAAGTGAATTAATGTGCGCTTTCACCGTTCAGCAAATACATGTGTAGAAGCACAGCGCTAGCAGAAACGACCGTTTCTCGACGTTTTCTATCTCAGGGAACAAGTGGCACACTTCTGAGATGCATTTGGTAAACTTTGACAGAAATGAGTTTTTTGCCTACAGAGACGTGCCTATTTCCGCAGTAGTACAGATTCTGAGTATGTAACTGGGCTTGATGAAATCTGCATTTCTCTTGCTTCCCTGTGCATAGGGAAGCTCAGTTTTAGTCACAGTAGCTCCCACAAGTGTCTCCTCAGTGTGTTCCCATTTCCTTAGAAACAGTGTATTTGCTGGGAGAAAAGTGCATTACTGTGCGCTTTCACCGTTCAGCAAATACATGTGTAGAAGCACAGCGCTAGCAGAAACGAACGTTTCTCCATGTTTTCTAACTCAGGGAACAAGTTGCACACTTCTGAGATGCATTTGGGCAACTTTGTCAGAAATGAGTTTTTTGGCTACAGAGACATGCCTATTTGCGCAGTAGTACAGATTCTGAGTATGTAACTGGGCTTGATGAAATCAGCATTTCTCTTGCTTCCCTGTGCGTAGGGAAGCTCAGTTTTAGTCACAGTAGCTCCCACAAGTGTCTCCTTAGTGTGTTCCCATTTCCTTAGAAACAGTGTATTTGCTGGGAGAAAAGTGCATTACTGTGCGCTTTCACCGTTCAGCAAATACATGTGTAGAAGCACAGCGCTAGCAGAAACGACCGTTTCTCGACGTTTTCTAACTCAGGGAACAAGTTGCACACTTCTGAGATGCATTTGGGTAACTTTCTCAAAAATGAGTTTTTTGCCTACAGAGACATGCCTATTTGCGCAGTAGTACAGATTCTGAGTATGTAACTGGGCTTGATTAAATCAGCATTTCTCTCGCTTCCCTGTGCGTAGGGATGCTCAGTTTTAGTCACAGTAGCTCCCACAAGTATCTCCTCAGTGTCTTCCCATTTCCTTAGAAACAGTGTATTTGCTGGGAGAAAAGTGAATTAATGTGCGCTTTCACCGTTCAGCAAATACATGTGTAGAAGCACAGCGCTAGCTGAAACGACCGTTTCTCGACGTTTTCTATCTCAGGGAACAAGTTGCAAACTTCTGAGATGCATTTGGGCAACTTTGTCAAAAATGAGTTTTTTGCCTACAGAGACATGCCTATTTGCGCAGTAGTACAGATTCTGAGTATGTAACTGGGCTGGATGAAATCAGCATTTCTCTCGCTTCCCTGTGCGTAGGGAAGCTCAGTTTTAGTCACAGTAGCTCCCACAAGTGTCTCCTCAGTGTGTTCCCATTGCCTCAGAAACAGTGTATTTGCTGGGAGAAAAGTGCATTACTGTGCGCTTTCACCGTTCAGCAAATACATGTGTAGAAGCACAGCGCTAGCAGAAACGAACGTTTCTAGATGTTTTCTAACTCAGGGAACAAGTTGCACACTTCTGAGATGCATTTGGGTAACTTTCTCAAAAATGAGTTTTTTGCCTACAGAGACATGCCTACTTGCGCAGTAGTAGAGATTCTGAGTATGTAACTGGGCTTGATGAAATCAGCATTTCTCTTGATTCCCTGTGCGTAGGGAAGCTCAGTTTTAGTCACAGTAGCTCCCACAAGTGTCTCCTCAGTGTGTTCCCAGTTCCTTAGAAACAGTGTATTTGTTGGGAGAAAAAGCCATTACTGTGCGCTTTCACCGTTCAGCAAATACATGTGTAGAAGCACAGCGCTAGCTGAAACGACCGTTTCTCGACGTTTTCTAACTCAGGGAACAAGTGGCACACTTCTGAGATGCATTTGGGCAACTTTGTCAGAAATGAGTTTTTTGCCTACAGAGACATGCCTATTTGCGCAGTAGTACAGATTCCGAGTATGTAACTGGGCTTGATGAAATCAGCATTTCTCTTGCTTCCCTGTGCGTAGGGAAGCTCACTTTTAGTCACAGTAGCTCCCACAAGTGTCTCCTCAGTGTGTTCCCATTTCCTTAGAAACAGTGTATTTGCTGGGAGAAAAGTGCATTACTGTGCGCTTTCACCGTTCAGCAAATACATGTGTAGAAACACAGCGCTAGCAGAAACGAACGTTTCTCGACGTTTTCTAACTCAGGGAACAAGTTGCACACTTCTGAGATGCATTTGGGCAACTTTGTCAGAAATGAGTTTTTTGCCTACAGAGACATGCCTATTTGCGCAGTAGTACAGATTCCGAGTATGTAACTGGGCTTGATGAAATCAGCATTTCTCTTGCTTCCCTGTGCGTAGGGAAGCTCACTTTTAGTCACAGTAGCTCCCACAAGTGTCTCCTCAGTGTGTTCCCATTTCCTTAGAAACAGTGTATTTGCTGGGAGAAAAGTGCATTACTGTGCGCTTTCACCGTTCAGCAAATACTTGTGTAGAAACACAGCGCTAGCAGAAACGAACGTTTCTCGACGTTTTCTAACTCAGGGAACAAGTTGCACACTTTGAGATGCATTTGGGCAACTTTGTCAGAAATGAGTTTTTTGCCTACAGAGACATGCCTATTTGCCCAGTAGTACAGATTCTGAGTTGGTAACTGGGCTTGATGAAATCAGCATTTCTCTTGCTTCCCTGTGCATAGGGAAGCTCAGTTTTAGTCACAGTAGCTCCCACAAGTGTCTCCTTAGTTTGTTCCCATTTCCTTAGAAACAGTGTATTTGCTGGGAGAAAAGTGCATTACTGTGCGCTTTCACCGTTCAGCAAATACATGTGTAGAAGCACAGCGCTAGCAGAAACGACCGTTTGTCGACGTTTTCTAACTCAGGGAACAAGTGGCACACTTCTGAGATGCATTTGGTAAACTTTGACAGAAATGAGTTTTTTGCCTACAGAGACGTGCCTATTTGCGCAGTAGTACAGATTCTGAGTATGTAACTGGGCTTGATGAAATCAGCATTTCTCTTGCTTCCCTGTGCATAGGGAAGCTCAGTTTTAGTCACAGTAGCTCCCACAAGTGTCTCCTCAGTGTGTTCCCATTTCCTTAGAAACAGTGTATTTGCTGGGAGAAAAGTGCATTACTGTGCGCTTTCACCGTTCAGCAAATACATGTGTAGAAGCACAGCGCTAGCAGAAACGACCGTTTCTCGACGTTTTCTAACTCAGGGAACAAGTTGCACACTTCTGAGATGCATTTGGGCAACTTTGTCAGAAATGAGTTTTTTGGCTACAGAAACATGCCTATTTGCGCAGTAGTACAGATTCTGAGTAGGTAACTGGGCTTGATGTAATCAGCATTCTCTTGCTTCCCTGTGCGTAGGGAAGCTCAGTTTTAGTCACAGTAGCTCCCACAAGTGTCTCCTCAGTGTGTTCCCATTTCCTTAGAAACAGTGTATTTGCTGGGAGAAAAGTGCATTACTGTGCGCTTTCACCGTTCAGCAAATACATGTGTAGAAGCACAGCGCTAGCAGAAACGACCGTTTCTCGACGTTTTCTATCTCAGGGAACAAGTTGCACACTTCTGAGATGCATTTGGGCAACTTTGTCAGAAATGAGTTTTTTGCCTACAGAGACATGCCTATTTGCGCAGTAGTACAGATTCTGAGTATGTAACTGGGCTTGATGAAATCAGCATTTCTCTTGCTTCCCTGTGCGTAGGGAAGCTCAGTTTTAGTCACAGTAGCTCCCACAAGTGTCTCCTCAGTGTGTTCCCAGTTCCTTAGAAACAGTGTATTTGCTGGGAGAAAAGTGCATTACTGTGCGCTTTCACCGTTCAGCAAATACATGTGTAGAAGCACAGCGCTAGCAGAAACAACCGTTTCTCGACGTTTTCTAACTCAGGGAACAAGTTGCACACTTCTGAGATGCATTTGGGCAACTTTGTCAGAAATGAGTTTTTTGCCTAAAGAGACATGCCTATTTGCGCAGTAGTACAGATTCTGAGTATGTAACTGGGCTTGATGAAATCAGCATTTCTCTTGCTTCCCTGTGCGTAGGGAAGCTCAGTTTTAGTAACAGTAGCTCCCACAAGTATCTCCTCAGTGTGTTCCCATTTCCTTAGAAACAGTGTATTTGCCGGGAGAAAAGTGAATTAATGTGCGCATTCACCGTTCAGCAAATACATGTTTAGAAGCACAGCGCTAGCAGAAACGATCGTTTCTCGACGTTTTCTATCTCAGGGAACAAGTTGCACACTTCTGAGATGCATTTGGGCAACTTTGTCAAAAATGAGTTTTTTGCCTACAGAGACATGCCTATTTGCGCAGTAGTACAGATTCTGAGTATGTAACTGGGCTTGATGAAATCAGCATTTCTCTTGCTTCCCTGTGCGTAGGGAAGCACACTTTTAGTCACAATAGCTCCCACAAGTGTCTCCTCAGTGTGTTCCCATTTCCTTAGAAACAGTGTATTTGCTGGGAGAAAAGTGCATTACTGTGCGCTTTCACCGTTCAGCAAATACATGTGTAGAAGCACAGCGCTAGCAGAAATGAACGTTTCTCGATGTTTTGTAACTCAGGGAACAAGTTGCACACTTCTGAGATGCATTTGGGCAACTTTGTCAGAAATGAGTTTTTTGCCTACAGAGACATGCCTATTTGCGCAGTAGTACAGATTCTGAGTATGTAACTGGGCTTGATGAAATCAGCATTTCTCTTGCTTCCCTGTGCGTAGGGAAGCTCAGTATTAGTCCCAGTAGCTCCCACAAGTGTCTCCTCAGTGTGTTCCCATTTCCTTAGAAACAGTGTATTTGCTGGGAGAAAAGTGCATTACTGTGTGCTTTCGCCGTTCAGCAAATACATGTGTAGAAGCACAGCACTAGCTGAAACGACCGTTTCTCGATGTTTTCTAACTCAGGGAACAAGTGGCACACTTCTGAGATGCATTTGGGCAACTTTGTCAGAAATGAGTTTTTTGCCTACAGAGACATGCCTATTTGCGCAGTAGTACAGATTCTGAGTAGGTAACTGGGCTTGATGAAATCAGCATTTCTCTTGCTTCCCTGTGCGTAGGGAAGCTCAGTTTTAGTCACAGTAGCTCCCACAAGTGTCTCCTTAGTTTGTTCCCATTTCCTTAGAAACAGTGTATTTGTTGGGAGAAAAGTGCATTACTGTGCGCTTTCACCGTTCAGCAAATACATGTGTAGAAGCATAGCGCTAGCTGAAACGACCGTTTGTCGACGTTTTCTAACTAAGGGAACAAGTGGCACACTTCTGAGATGCATTTGGGCAACTTTGACAGAAATGGGTTTTTTGCCTACAGAGACGTGCCTATTTGCGCAGTAGTACAGATTCTGAGTATGTAACTGGGCTTGATGAAATCAGCATTTCTCTTGCTTCCCTGTGCGTAGGGAAGCTCAGTTTTAGTCACAGTAGCTCCCACAAGTGTCTCCTCAGTGTGTTCCCATTTCCTTAGAAACAGTGTATTTGCTGGGAGAAAAGTGCATTACTGTGCACTTTCACCGTTCAGCAAATACATGTGTAGAAGCACAGCGCTAGCAGAAACGAACGTTTCTCGACGTTTTCTAACTCAGGGAACAAGTTGCACACTTCTGAGATGCATTTGGGCAACTTTGTCAGAAATGAGTTTTTTGCCTACAGAAACATGCCTATTTGCGCAGTAGTACAGATTCTGAGTAGGTAACTGGGCTTGATGTAATCAGCATTCTCTTGCTTCCCTGTGCGTAGGGAAGCTCAGTTTTGGTCACAGTAGCTCCCACAAGTGTCTCCTCAGTGTGTTCCCATTTCCTTAGAAACAGTGTATTTGCTGGGAGAAAAGTGCATTACTGTGCGCTTTCACCGTTCAGCAAATACATGTGTAGAAGCACAGCGCTAGCAGAAACGACCGTTTCTCGACGTTTTCTAACTCAGGGAACAAGTTGCACACTTCTGAGATGCATTTGGGCAACTTTGTCAGAAATGAGTTTTTTGCCTAAAGAGACATGCCTATTTGCGCAGTAGTACAGATTCTGAGTATGTAACTGGGCTTGATGAAATCAGCATTTCTCTTGCTTCCCTGTGCATAGGGAAGCTCAGTTTTAGTCACAGTAGCTCCCACAAGTGTCTCCTCAGTGTGTTCCCATTTCCTTAGAAACAGTGTATTTGCTGGGAGAAAAGTGCATTACTGTGCGCTTTCACCGTTCAGCAAATACATGTGTAGAAGCACAGCGCTAGCAGAAACGACCGTTTCTCGACGTTTTCTAACTCACGGAACAAGTTGCACACTTCTGAGATGCATTTGTGTAACTATCTCAAAAATGAGTTTTTTGCCTACAGAGACATGCCTATTTGCACAGTAGTACAGATTCTGAGTATGTAACTGGGCTTGATGAAATCAGCATTTCTCTTGCTTCCCTGTGCGTAGGGAAGCTCAGTATTAGTCCCAGTAGCTCCCACAAGTGTCTCCTCAGTGTGTTCCCATTTCCTTAGAAACAGTGTATTTGCTGGGAGAAAAGTGCATTACTGTGCGCTTTCGCCGTTCAGCAAATACATGTGTAGAAGCACAGCGCTAGCTGAAACGACCGTTTCTCGACGTTTTCTAACTCAGGGAACAAGTGGCACACTTCTGAGATGCATTTGGTAAACTTTGTCAGAAATGAGTTTTTTGCCTACAGAGACATGCCTATTTGCGTAGTAGTACAGATTCTGAGTATGTAACTGGGCTTGATGAAATCAGCATTTGTCTTGCTTCCCTGTGCGTAGGGAAGCTCACTTTTAGTCACAGTAGCTCCCACAAGTGTCTCCTCAGTGTGCTTCCAGTTCTTTAGAAACAGTGTATTTGCTGGGAGAAAAGTGCATTACTGTGCGCTTTCACCGTTCAGCAAATACATGTGTAGAAGCACAGCGCTAGCAGAAACGACCGTTTCTCGATGTTTTCTAACTCAGCGAACAAGTTGCACACTTCTGAGATGCATTTGGGCAACTTTGTCAGAAATGAGTTTTTTGCCTACAGAGACATGCCTATTTGCGCAGTAGTACAGATTCTGAGTATGTAACTGGGCTTGATGAAATCAGCATTTCTCTTGCTTCCCTGTGCGTAGGGAAGCTCAGTTTTAGTCACAGTAGCTCCGACAAGTGTCTCCTTAGTGTGTTCCCATTTCCTTAGAAACAGTGTATTTGTTGGGAGAAAAGTGCATTACTGTGCGCTTTCACCGTTCAGCAAATACATGTGTAGAAGCACAGCGCTAGCTGAAACGACCGTTTGTCGACGTTTTCTAACTCAGGGAACAAGTTACACAGTTCTGAGATGCATTTGGGTAACTTTCTCAAAAATGAGTTTTTTGCCTACAGAGACATGCCTATTTGCGCAGTAGTACAGATTCTGAGTATGTAACTGGGCTTGATGAAATCAGCATTTCTCTTGCTTCCCTGTGCGTAGGGAAGCTCAGTTTTAGTCACAGTAGCTCCCACAAGTGTCTCCTCAGTGTGTTCCCAGTTCCTTAGAAACAGTGTATTTGCTGGGAGAAAAGTGCATTACTGTGCGCTTTCACCGTTCAGCAAATACATGTGTAGAAGCACAGCGCTAGCTGAAACGACCGTTTCTCGACGTTTTCTAACTCAGGGAACAAGTGGCACACTTCTGAGATGCATTTGGTAAACTTTGTCAGAAATGAGTTTTTTTGCCTACAGAGACATGCCTATTTGCGCAGTAGTACAGATTCTGAGTATGTAACTGGGCTTGATGAAATCAGCATTTCTCTTGCTTCCCTGTGCGTAGGGAAGCTCAGTTTTCGTCACAGTAGCTCCCACAAGTGTCTCCTCAGTGTGTTCCCATTTCCTTAGAAACAGTGTATTTGCTGGGATAAAAGTGCATTATTGTGCGCTTTCACCGTTCAGCAAATACATGTGTAGAAGCACAGCGCTAGCAGAAACGACCGTTTCTCGACGTTTTCTAACTCAGGGAACAAGTTGCACACTTCTGAGATGCATTTGGGCAACTTTGTCAGAAATGAGTTTTTTGCCTACAGAGACATGCCTATTTGCGCAGTAGTACAGATTCTGAGTATGTAACTGGGCTTGATGAAATCTGCATTTCTCTTGCTTCCCTGTGCGTAGGGAAGCTCAGTTTTAGTCACAGTGGCTCCCACAAGTGTCTCCTTAGTGTGTTCCCATTTCCTTAGAAACAGTGTATTTGCTGGGAGAAAAGTACATTACTGTGCGCTTTCACCGTTCAGCAAATACATGTGTAGAAGCACAGCGCTAGCAGAAACGACCGTTTCTCGACGTTTTCTAACTCAGGGAACAAGTTGCACACTTCTGAGATGCATTTGGGTAACTATCTCAAAAATGAGTTTTTTGACTACAGAGACATGCCTATTTGCGCAGTAGTACAGATTCTGAGTATGTAACTGGGCTGGATGAAATCAGCTTTTCTCTTGCTTCCCTGTGCGTAGGGAAGCTCAGTTTTAGTCACAGTAGCTCCCACAAGTGTCTCCTCAGTGTGTTCCCAGTTCCTTAGAAACAGTGTATTTGCTGGGAGAAAAGTGAATTCCTGTGCGCTTTCACCGTTCAGCAAATACATGTTTAGAAGCACAGCGCTAGCTGAAACGACCGTTTGTCAACGTTTTCTAACTCAGGGAACAAGTTGCACACTTCTGAGATGCATTTGGGTAACTTTCTCAAAAATGAGTTTTTTGCCTACAGAGACATGCCTATTTGCGCAGTAGTACAGATTCTGAGTATGTAACTGGGCTTGATGAAATCAGCATTTCTCTTGCTTTCCTGTGCGTAGGGAAGCTCAGTTTTAGTCACAGTAGCTCCCACAAGTGTCTCCTCAGTGTGTTCCCATTTCCTTAGAAACAGTGTATTTGCTGGGATAAAAGTGCATTACTGTGCGCTTTCACCGTTCAGCAAATACATGTGTAGAAGCACAGCGCTAGCAGAAACGACCGTTTCTCGACGTTTTCTAACTCAGGGAACAAGTTGCACACTTCTGAGATGCATTTGGGTAACTTTCTCAAAAATGAGTTTTTTGCCTACAGAGACATGCCTATTTGCGCAGTAGTACAGATTCTGAGTATGTAACTGGGCTTGATGAAATCAGCATTTCTCTTGCTTCCCTGTGCGTAGGGAAGCTCAGTTTTAGTCACAGTAGCTCCCACAAGTGTCTCCTTAGTGTGTTCCCATTTCCATAGAAACAGTGTATTTGTTGGGAGAAAAGTGCATTACTGTGCGCTTTCACCGTTCAGCAAATACATGTGTAGAAGCACAGCGCTAGCTGAAAGGACCGTTTGTCGACGTTTTCTAACTCAGGGAACAAGTTACACAGTTCTGAGATACATTTGGGTAACTTTCTCAAAAATGAGTTTTTTGCCTACAGAGACATGCCTATTTGCGCAGTAGTACAGATTCTGAGTATGTAACTGGGCTTAATGAAATCAGCATTTCTCTTGCTTCCCTGTGCCTAGGGAAGCTCAGTTTTAGTCACAGTAGCTCCCACAAGTGTCTCCTCTGTGTGTTCCCATTTCCTTAGAAACAGTGTATTTGCTGGGAGAAAAGTGCATTACTGTGCGCTTTCACCGTTCAGCAAATACATGTGTAGAAGCACAGCGCTAGCAGAAACTAACGTTTCTCGACGTTTTCTAACTCAGGAACAAGTGGCACACTTCTGAGATGCATTTGGGCAACTTTGTCAGAAATGAGTTTTTTGCCTAAAGAGACATGCCTATTTGCGCAGTAGTACAGATTCTGAGTATGTAACTGGGCTTGATGAAATCAGCATTTCTCTTGCTTCCCTGTGCGTAGGGAAGCTCAGTTTTAGTCACAGTAGCTCCCACAAGTGTCTCCTCAGTGTGTTCCCAGTTCCTTAGAAACAGTGTATTTGCTGGGAGAAAAGTGCATTACTGTGCGCTTTCACCGTTCAGCAAATACATGTGTAGAAGCACAGCGCTAGCAGAAACGAACGTTTCTCGACGTTTTCTAACTCAGGGAAAAAGTTGCACACTTCTGAGATGCATTTGGGCAACTTTGTCAGAAATGAGTTTTTTGCCTACAGAGACATGCCTATATGCGCAGTAGTACAGATTCTGAGTATGTAACTGGGCTTGATGAAATCAGCATTTCTCTTGCTTCCCTGTGCGTAGGGAAGCCCAGTTTTAGTCACAGTAGCTCCCACAAGTGTCTCCTCAGTGTGTTCCCATTTCCTTAGAAACAGTGTATTTGCTGGGAGAAAAGTGCATTACTGTGCGCTTTCACCGTTCAGCAAATTCTTGTGTAGAAGCACAGCGCTAGCAGAAACGACCGTTTCTCGACATTTTCTAACTCAGGGAACAAGTTGCACACTTCTGAGGTGCATTTGGGCAACTTTGTCAGAAATGAGTTTTTTGCCTACAGAGACATGCCTATTTGCGCAGTAGAACAGATTCTGAGTATGTAACTGGGCTTGATGAAATCAGCATTTCTCTAGCTTCCCTGTGCGTAGATAAGCTCAGTTTTAGTCACAGTAGCTCCCACAAGTGTCTCCTCAGTGTGTTCCCATTTCCTTAGAAACAGTGTATTTGCTGGGAGAAAAGTGCATTACTGTGCGCTTTCACCGTTCAGCAAATACATGTGTAGAAGCACAGCGCTAGCAGAAACGACCGTTTCTCGACGTTTTCTAACTCAGGGAACAAGTGGCACACTTCTGAGATGCATTTGGGCAACTTTTTCAGAAATGAGTTTTTCGCCTAAGGGACATGCCTATTTGCGCAGTAGTACAGATTCTGAGTATGTAACTGGGCATGGTGAAATCAGCATTTCTCTTGCTTCCCTGTGCGTAGGGAAGCTCAGTTTTAGTCACAGTAGCTCCCACAAGTGTCTCCTCAGTGTGTTCCCATTTCCTTAGAAACAGTGTATTTGCTGGGAGAAAAGTGCGTTACTGTGGGCTTTCACCGTTCAGCAAATACATGTGTAGAAGCACAGTGCTAGCAGAAACGACCGTTTCTCGACGTTTTCTAACTCAGGGAACAAGTTGCACACTTCTGAGGTGCATTTGGGCAACTTTGTCAGAAATGAGTTTTTTGCCTACAGAGACGTGCCTATTTGCGCAGTAGTACAGATTCTGAGTATGTAACTGGGCTTGATGAAATCAGCATTTCTCTAGCTTCCCTGTGCGTAGGGAAGCTCAGTTTTAGTCACAGTAGCTCCCACAAGTGTCTCCTCAGTGTGTTCCCATTTCCTTAGAAACAGTGTATTTGCTGCGAGAAAAGTGCGTTACTGTGGGCTTTCACCGTTCAGCAAATACATGTGTAGAAGCACAGCGCTAGCAGAAACGACCGTTTCTCGACGTTTTCTAACTCAGGGAACAAGTTGCACACTTCTGAGGTGCATTTGGGCAACTTTGTCAAGAAATGAGTTTTTTGCCTACAGAGACATGCCTATTTGCGCAGTAGTACAGATTCTGAGTATGCAACTGGGCTTGATGAAATCAGCATTTCTCTTGCTTCCCTGTGCGTAGGGAAGCTCAGTTTTAGTCACAGTAGCTCCCACAAGTGTCTCCTCAGTGTGTTCCCATTTCCTTAGAAACAGTGTATTTGCTGGGAGAAAAGTGCATTACTGTGTGCTTTCACTGTTAAGCAAGTACATGTGTAGAAGCACAGCGCTAGCAGAAATGACCATTTCTCTATGTTTTCTAACTCAGGGAACAAGTTGCACACTACTGAGATGCATTTGGGCAACTTTGTCAGAAATGAGTTTTTTGCCTACAGAGACATGCCTATTTGCGCAGTAGTACAGATTCTGAGTATGTAACTGGGCTTGATGAAATCAGCATTTCTCTTGCTTCCCTGTGCGTAGGGAAGCTCAGTTTTAGTCACAGTAGCTCCCACAAGTGTCTCCTCAGTGTGTTCCCATTTCCTTAGAAACAGTGTATTTGCTGGGAGAAAAGTGCATTACTGTGAGCTTTCACCGTTCAGCAAATACATGTGTAGAAGCACAGCGCTAGCAGAAACGAATGTTTCTCGACGTTTTCTAACTCAGGGAACAAGTTGCACACTTCTGAGATGCATTTGGGCAACTTTGTCAGAAATGAGTTTTTTGCCTATAGAGGCATGCCTATTTGCGCAGTAGTACAGATTCTGAGTATGTAACTGAGCTTGATGAAATCAGCATTTCTCTTGCTTCCCTGTGCGTAGGGAAGCCCAGTTTTAGTCACAGTAGCTCCCACAAGTGTCTCCTCAGTGTGTTCCCATTTCCTTAGAAACAGTGTATTTGCTGGGAGAAAAGTGCATTACTGTGCGCTTTCACCGTTCAGCAAATACATGTGTAGAAGCACAGCGCTAGCAGAAACGAACGTTTCTCGACGTTTTCTAACTCAGGGAACAAGTTGAACACTTCTGAGATGCATTTGGGCAACTTTGTCGGAAATGAGTTTTTTGCCTACAGATTCATGCCTATTTGCGCAACAGGACAGATTCTGAGTATGTAACTGGGCTTGATGAAATCAGCATTTCTCTTGCTTCCCTGTGCGTAGCGAAGCTCAGTTTTAGTCACAGTAGCTCCCACAAGTGTCTCCTCAGTGTGTTCCCATTTCCTTAGAAACAGTGTATTTGCTGGGAGAAAAGTGCATTACTGTGCGCTTTCACCGTTCAGCAAATACATGTGTAGAAGCACAGCGTTAGCAGATATAACCGTTTCTCGACGTTTTCTAACTCAGGGAACAAGTTGCACACTTCTGAGATGCATTTGGGCAACTTTGTCAGAAATGAGTTTTTTGCCTACAGAGACATGCCTATTTGCGCAGTAGTACAGAGTCTGAGTATGTAACTGGGCTTGATGAAATCAGCATTTCTCTTGCTTCCCTGTGCTTAGGGAAGCTCAGTTTTAGTCACAGTAGCTCCCACAAGTGTCTCCTCAGTGTGTTCCCATTTCCTTAGAAACAGTGTATTTGCTGGGAGAAAAGTGCATTACTGTGCGCTTTCACCATTCAGCAAATACATGTGTAGAAGCACAGCGCTAGCAGAAACGAACGTTTCTCGACGTTTTCTAACTCAGGGAACAAGTTGCACACTTCTGTGATGCATTTGGGCAACATTGTCAAAAATGTTTTTTTTGCCTACAGAGACATGCCTATTTGCGCAGTAGTACAGATTCTGAGTATGTAACTGGGCTGGATGAAATCAGCATTTCTCTTGCTTCCCTGTGCATAGGGAAGCTCAGTTTTAGTCACGGTAGCTCCCACAAGTGTCTCCTCAGTGTGTTCCCATTTCCTTAGAAACAGTGTATTTGCTGGGAGAAAAGTGCATTACTGTGCGCTTTCACCGTTCAGCAAATACATGTGTAGAAGAACAGCGCTAGCAGAAACGACCGTTTCTCGACGTTTTCTAACTCAGGGAACAAGTTGCACACTTCTGAGATGCATTTGGGCAACTTTGTCAGAAATGAGTTTTTTGCCTACAGAGACATGCCTATTTGCGCAGTAGTACAGATTCTGAGTATGTAACTCGGCTTGATGAAATCAGCATTTCTCTTGCTTCCCTGTGCGTAGGGAAGCTCAGTTTTAGTCACAGTAGCTCCCACAAGTGTCTCCTCTGTGTGTTCCCATTTCCTTAGAAACAGTGTATTTGCTGGGAGAAAAGTGCATTACTGTGCGCTTTAACCGTTCAGCAAATACATGTGTAGAAGCACAGCGCTAGCAGAAACGAACGTTTCTCGACGTTTTCTAACTCAGGGAACAAGTTGCACACTTCTGAGATGCATTTGGGCAACTCTGTCAGATATGAGTTTTTTGCCTACAGAGTACATGCCTATTTGCGCAGTTGTACAGATTCTGAGTATGTAACTGGGCTTGATGAAATCAGCATTTCTCTTGCTTCCCTGTGCGTAGGGAAGCCCAGTTTTAGTCACAGTAGCTCCCACAAGTGTCTCCTCAGTGTGTTCCCATTTCCTTAGAAACAGTGTATTTGCTGGGAGAAAAGTGCATTACTGTGCGCTTTCACCGTTCAGCAAATACATGTGTAGAAGCACAGCGTTAGCAGATATGACCGTTTCTCGACGTTTTCTAACTCAGGGAACAAGTTGCACACTTCTGAGATGCATTTGGGCAACTTTGTCAGAAATGAGTTTTTTGCCTAGAGAGACATGCCTATTTGCGCAGTAGTACAGATTCTGAGTATGTAACTGGGCTTGATGAAATCAGCATTTCTCTTGCTTCCCTGTGAGTAGCGAAGCTCAGTTTTAGTCACGGTAGCTCCCACAAGTGTTTCCTCAGTGTGTTCCCATTTCCTTAGAAACAGTGTATTTGCTGGGAGAAAAGTGCATTACTGTGCGCTTTCACCGTTCAGCAAATACATGTGTAGAAGCACAGTGCTAGCAAAAACGAACGTTTCTCGACATTTTCTAACTCAGGGAACAAGTTGCACACTTCTGAGATGCATTTAGGCAACTTTGTCAGAAATGAGTTTTTTGCCTACAGAGACATGCCTATTTGCGCAGTAGTACAGATTCTGAGTATGTAACTGGGCTGGATGAAATCAGCATTTCTCTTGCTTCCCTGTGCGTAGGGAAGCTCAGTTTTAGTCACAGTAGCTCCCACAAGTGTCTCCTCAGTGTGTTCCCATTTCCTTAGAAACAGTGTATTTGCTGGGAGAAAAGTGCATTACTGTGTGCTTTCACTGTTCAGCAAGTACATGTGTAGAAGCACAGCGCTAGCAGAAATGACCATTTCTCTATGTTTTCTAACTCAGGGAACAAGTTGCACACCACTGAGATGCCTTTGGGCAACTTTGTCAGAAATGAGTTTTTTGCCTAAAGAGACATGCCTATTTGCGCAGTAGTACAGATTCTGAGTATGTAACTGGGCTTGATGAAATCAGCATTTCTCTTGCTTCCCTGTGCGTAGGGAAGCTCAGTTTTAGTCACAGTAGCTCCCACAAGTGTCTCCTCAGTGTGTTCCCAGTTCCTTAGAAACAGTGTATTTGCTGGGAGAAAAGTGCATTACTGTGCGCTTTCACCGTTCAGCAAATACATGTGTAGAAGCACAGCGCTAGCAGAAACGAACGTTTCTCGACGTTTTCTAACTCAGGGAACAAGTTGCACACTTCTGAGATGCAATTGGGCAACTTTGTCAGAAATGAGTTTTTTGCCAACAGAGGCATGCCTATTTGCGCAGTAGTACAGATTCTGAGTATGTAACTGGGCTTGATGAAATCAGCATTTCTCTTGCTTCCCTGTGCGTAGGGAAGCTTAGTTTTACAACAGTAGCTCCCACAAGTGTCTCCTCAGTATGTTCCCATTTCCTTAGAAACAGTGTATTTGCTGGGAGAAAAGTGCATTACTGTGCGCTTTCACCGTTCAGCAAATACATGTGTAGAAGCACAGCGCTAGCAGAAACGAACGTTTCTCGACGTTTTCTAACTCAGGGAAAAAGTTGCACACTTCTGAGATGCATTTGGGCAACTTTGTCAGAAATGAGTTTTTTGCCTACAGAGACATGCCTATTTGCGCAGTAGTACAGATTCTGAGTATGTAACTGGGCTTGATGAAATCAGCATTTCTCTTGCTTCCCTGTGCGTAGGGAAGCCCAGTTTTAGTCACAGTAGCTCGGACAAGTGTCTCCTCAGTGTGTTCCCAGTTCCTTAGAAACAGTGTATTTGCTGGGAGAAAAGTGCATTACTGTGCGCTTTCACCGTTCAGCATATACATGTGTAGAAGAACAGCGTTAGCAGATATGACCGTTTCTCGACGTTTTCTAACTCAGGGAACAAGTTGCACACTTCTGAGATGCATTTGGGCAACTTTGTCAGATATGAGTTTTTTGCCTACAGAGACATGCCTATTTGCGCAGTAGTACAGATTCTGAGTATGTAACTGGGCTTGATGAAATCAGCATTTCTCTTGCTTCCCTGTGCGTATGGAAGCTCAGTTTTAGTCACGGTAGCTCCCACAAGTGTCTCCTCAGTGTGTTCCCATTTCCTTAGAAACAGTGTATTTGCTGGGAGAAAAGTGCATTACTGTGTGCTTTCACCGTTCAGCCAATACATGTGTAGAAGCACAGCGCTAGCAGAAACGAACGTTTCTCGACGTTTTCTAACTCAGGGAACAAGTTGCACACTTCTGAGATGCATTTGGGCAACATTGTCAAAAATGTTTTTTTTGCCTACAGAGACATGCCTATTTGCGCAGTAGTACAGATTCTGAGTATGTAACTGGGCTGGATGAAATCAGCATTTCTCTTGCTTCCCTGTGCGTAGGGAAGCTCAGTTTTAGTCACGGTAGCTCCCACAAGTGTCTCCTCAGTGTGTTCCCATTTCCTTAGAAACAGTGTATTTGCTGGGAGAAAAGTGCATTACTGTGCGCTTTCACCGTTCAGCAAATACATGTGTAGAAGAACAGCGCTAGCAGAAACGACCGTTTCTCGACGTTTTCTAACTCAGGGAACAAGTTGCACACTTCTGAGATGCATTTGGGCAACTTTGTCAGAAATGAGTTTTTTGCCTAGAGAGACATGCCTATTTGCGCAGTAGTACAGATTCTGAGTATGTAACTGGGCTTGATGAAATCAGCATTTCTCTTGCTTCCCTGTGAGTAGCGAAGCTCAGTTTTAGTCACGGTAGCTCCCACAAGTGTTTCCTCAGTGTGTTCCCATTTCCTTAGAAACAGTGTATTTGCTGGGAGAAAAGTGCATTACTGTGCGCTTTCACCGTTCAGCAAATACATGTGTAGAAGCACAGTGCTAGCAAAAACGAACGTCTCGACATTTTCTAACTCAGGGAACAAGTTGCACACTTCTGAGATGCATTTAGGCAACTTTGTCAGAAATGAGTTTTTTGCCTACAGAGACATGCCTATTTGCGCAGTAGTACAGATTCTGAGTATGCAACTGGGCTTGATGAAATCAGCATTTCTCTTGCTTTCCTGTGCGTAGGGAAGCTCAGTTTTAGTCACAGTAGCTCCCACAAGTGTCTCCTCAGTGTGTTCCCATTTCCTTAGAAACAGTGTATTTGCTGGGAGAAAAGTGCATTACTGTGTGCTTTCACTGTTCAGCAAGTACATGTGTAGAAGCACAGCGCTAGCAGAAATGACCATTTCTCTATGTTTTCTAACACAGGGAACAAGTTGCACACTACTGAGATGCCTTTGGGCAACTTTGTCAGAAATGAGTTTTTTGCCTAAAGAGACATGCCTATTTGCGCAGTAGTACAGATTCTGAGTATGTAACTGGGCTTGATGAAATCAGCATTTCTCTTGCTTCCCTGTGCGTAGGGAAGCTCAGTTTTAGTCACAGTAGCTCCCACAAGTGTCTCCTCAGTGTGTTCCCAGTTCCTTAGAAACAGTGTATTTGCTGGGAGAAAAGTGCATTACTGTGCGCTTTCACCGTTCAGCAAATACATGTGTAGAAGCACAGCGCTAGCAGAAACGAACGTTTCTCGACGTTTTCTAACTCAGGGAACAAGTTGCACACTTCTGAGATGCAATTGGGCAACTTTGTCAGAAATGAGTTTTTTGCCAACAGAGGCATGCCTATTTGCGCAGTAGTACAGATTCTGAGTATGTAACTGGGCTTGATGAAATCAGCATTTCTCTTGCTTCCCTGTGCGTAGGGAAGCTTAGTTTTACAACAGTAGCTCCCACAAGTGTCTCCTCAGTATGTTCCCATTTCCTTAGAAACAGTGTATTTGCTGGGAGAAAAGTGCATTACTGTGCGCTTTCACCGTTCAGCAAATACATGTGTAGAAGCACAGCGCTAGCAGAAACGAACGTTTCTCGACGTTTTCTAACTCAGGGAAAAAGTTGCACACTTCTGAGATGCATTTGGGCAACTTTGTCAGAAATGAGTTTTTTGCCTACAGAGACATGCCTATTTGCGCAGTAGTACAGATTCTGAGTATGTAACTGGGCTTGATGAAATCAGCATTTCTCTTGCTTCCCTGTGCGTAGGGAAGCCCAGTTTTAGTCACAGTAGCTCCCACAAGTGTCTCCTCAGTGTGTTCCCATTTCCTTAGAAACAGTGTATTTGGTGGGAGAAAAGTGCATTACTGTGCGCTTTCACCGTTCAGCAAATTCATGTGTAGAAGCACAGCGCTAGCAGAAACGAACGTTTCTCGACGTTTTCTAACTCAGGGAACAAGTTGCACACTTCTGAGATGCATTTGGGCAACTTTGTCAGAAATGAGTTTTTTGCCTACAGAGTACATGCCTATTTGCGCAGTAGTACAGATTCTGAGTATGTAACTGGGCTTGATGAAATAAGCATTTCTCTTGCTTCCCTGTGCGTAGGGAAGCTCAGTTTTAGTCACAGTAGCTCGGACAAGTGTCTCCTCAGTGTGTTCCCAGTTCCTTAGAAACAGTGTATTTGCTGGGAGAAAAGTGCATTACTGTGCGCTTTCACCGTTCAGCATATACATGTGTAGAAGAACAGCGTTAGCAGATATGACCGTTTCTCGACGTTTTCTAACTCAGGGAACAAGTTGCACACTTCTGAGATGCATTTGGGCAACTTTGTCAGATATGAGTTTTTTGCCTACAGAGACATGCCTATTTGCGCAGTAGTACAGATTCTGAGTATGTAACTGGGCTTGATGAAATCAGCATTTCTCTTGCTTCCCTTTGCGTATGGAAGCTCAGTTTTAGTCACGGTAGCTCCCACAATTGTCTCCTCAGTGTGTTCCCATTTCCTTAGAAACAGTGTATTTGCTGGGAGAAAAGTGCATTACTGTGTGCTTTCACCGTTCAGCCAATACATGTGTAGAAGCACAGCGCTAGCAGAAACGAACGTTTCTCGACGTTTTCTAACTCAGGGATCAAGTTGCACACTTCTGAGATGCATTTGGGCAACTTTGTCAGAAATGAGTTTTTTGCCTACAGAGACATGCCTATTTGCGCAGTAGTACAGAGTCTGAGTATGTCACTGGGCTTGATGAAATCAGCATTTCTCTTGCTTCCCTGTGCGTAGGGAAGTCCAGTTTTAGTCACAGTAGCTCCCACAAGTGTCTCCTCAGTGTGTTCCCATTTCCTTAGAAACAGTGTATTTGCTGGGAGAAAAGTGCATTACTGTGCGCTTTCACCGTTCAGCAAATACATGTGTAGAAGCACAGCGTTAGCAGATATGACCGTTTCTCGACGTTTTCTAACTCAGGGAACAAGTGGCACACTTCTGAGATGCATTTGGGCAACTTTATCAGAAATGAGTTTTTTGCCTACAGAGACATGCCTATTTGCGCAGTAGTACAGATTCTGAGTATGTAACTGGGCTTGATGAAATCAGCATTTCTCTTGCTTCCCTGTGCGTAGGGAAGCTCAGTTTTAGTCACAGTAGCTCCCACAAGTGTCTCCTCAGTGTGTTCCCATTTCCTTAGAAACAGTGTATTTGCTGGGAGAAAAGTGCATTACTGTGCGCTTTCACCGTTCAGCAAAGACATGTGTAGAAGCACAGCGCTAGCAGAAACGAACGTTTCTCGACGTTTTCTAACTCAGGGAACAAGTTGCATACTTCTGAGATGCATTTGGGTAACTTTTTCAAAAATGAGTTTTTTGCCTACAGAGACATGCCTATTTGTGCAGTAGTACAGATTCTGAGTATGTAACTGGGCTTGATGAAATCAGCATTTCTCTTGCTTCCCTGTGCGTAGCGAAGCTCAGTTTTAGTCACAGTAGCTCCCACAAGTGTCTCCTCAGTGTGTTCCCATTTCCTTAGAAACAGTGTATTTGCTGGGAGAAAAGTGCATTACTGTGCGCTTTCACCGTTCAGCAAATACATGTGTAGAAGCACAGCGCTAGCAGAAACGAACGTTTCTCGATGTTTTCTAACTCAGGGAACAAGTTGCACACTTCTGAGATGCATTTGTGCAACTTTGTCAGAAATGAGTTTTTTGCCTACAGAGACATGCCTATTTGCCAGTAGTACAGATTCTGAGTATGTAACTGGGCTGGATGAAATCAGCATTTCTCTTGCTTCCCTGTGCGTAGGGAAGCTCAGTTTTAGTCACAGTAGCTCCCACAAGTGTCTCCTCAGTGTGTTCCCATTTCCTTAGAAACTGTATTTGCTGGGAGAAAAGTGCATTACTGTGCGCTTTCACCGTTCAGCAAATACATGTGTAGAAGCACAGCACTAGAAGAAACGAATGTTTCTCGACGTTTTCTAACTCAGGGAACAAGTTGCACACTTCTGAGATGCATTTGGGCAACTTTGTCGGAAATGAGTTTTTTGCCTACAGATTCATGCCTATTTGCGCAACAGGACAGATTCTGAGTATGTAACTGGGCTTGATGAAATCAGCATTTCTCTTGCTTTTCTGTGCGTAGGGAAGCTCAGTTTTAGTCACAGTAGCTCCCACAAGTGTCTCCTCAGTGTGTTCCCATTTCCTTAGAAACAGTGTATTTGCTGGGAGAAAAGTGCATTACTGTGCGCTTTCACCGTTCAGCAAATACATGTGTAGAAGCACAGCGCTAGCAGAAACGACCGTTTCTCGACGTTTTCTAACTCAGGGAACAAGTTGCACACTTCTGAGATGCATTTGGGCAACTTTGTCAGAAATGAGTTTTTTGCCTACAGAGACATGCCTATTTGCGCAGTAGTACAGATTCTGAGTATGCAACTGGGCTTAATGAAATCAGCATTTCCCTTGCTTCCCTGTATGTAGGGAAGCTCAGTTTTAGTCACAGTAGCTCCCACAAGTGTCTCCTCAGTGTGTTCCCATTTCCTTAGAAACAGTGTATTTGCTGGGAGAAAAGTGCATTACTGTGTGCTTTCACTGTTCAGCAAGTACATGTGTAGAAGCACAGCGCTAGCAGAAATGACCATTTCTCTATGTTTTCTATCTCAGGGAACAAGTTACACACTACTGAGATGCATTTGGGCAACTTTGTCAGAAATGAGTTTTTTGCCTACAGAGACATGCCTATTTGTGCAGTAGTACAGATTCTGAGTATGTAACTGGGCTGGATGAAATCAGCATTTCTCTTGCTTCCCTGTGCGTAGGGAAGCTCAGTTTTAGTCACAGTAGCTCCCACAAGTGTCTCCTCAGTGTGTTCCCATTTCCTTAGAAACTGTATTTGCTGGGAGAAAAGTGCATTACTGTGTGCTTTCACCGTTCAGCAAATACATGTGTAGAAGCACAGCGCTAGCAGAAACGAACGTTTCTCGAAGTTTTCTAACTCAGGGAACAAGTTGAACACTTCTGAGATGCATTTGGGCAACTTTGTCGGAAATGAGTTTTTTGCCTACAGATTCATGCCTATTTGCGCAACAGGACAGATTCTGAGTATGTAACTGGGCTTGATGAAGTCAGCATTTCTCTTGCTTCCCTGTGCGTAGCGAAGCTCAGTTTTAGTCACAGTAGCTCCCACAAGTGTCTCCTCAGTGTGTTCCCATTTCCTTAGAAACAGTGTATTTGCTGGGAGAAAAGTGCATTACTGTGCGCTTTCACCGTTCAGCAAATACATGTGTAGAAGCACAGCGTTAGCAGATATAACCGTTTCTTGACGTTTTCTAACTCAGGGAACAAGTTGCACACTTCTGAGACGCATTTGGGCAACTTTGTCAGAAATGAATTTTTTGCCTACAGAGACATGCCTATTTGTGCAGTAGTACAGAGTCTGAGTATGTAACTGGGCTTGATGAAATCAGCATTTCTCTTGCTTCCCTGTGCGTAGGGAAGCTCAGTTTTAGTCACAGTAGCTCCCAC
The DNA here is from genome assembly GCF_964271855.1 of Acomys minous. NCBI lineage: Eukaryota > Metazoa > Chordata > Mammalia > Rodentia > Muridae > Acomys > Acomys minous. The sequence continues at coordinate 384,066 of NW_028182177.1, forward strand.
AAGTGTCTCCTCAGTGTGTTCCCATTTCCTTAGAAACAGTGTATTTGCTGGGAGAAAAGTGCTTTACTGTGCGCTTTCACCATTCAGCAAATACATGTGTAGAAGCACAGCGCTAGCAGAAACGAACGTTTCTCGACGTTTTCTAACTCAGGGAACAAGTTGCACACTTCTGAGATGCATTTGGGCAACATTGTCAAAAATGTTTTTTTTGCCTACAGAGACATGCCTATTTGCGCAGTAGTACAGATTCTGAGTATGTAACTGGGCTGGATGAAATCAGCATTTCTCTTGCTTCCCTGTGCGTAGGGAAGCTCAGTTTTAGTCACAGTAGCTCCCACAAGTGTCTCCTCAGTGTGTTCCCATTTCCTTAGAAACAGTGTATTTGCTGGGAGAAAAGTGCATTACTGTGCGCATTCACCATTCAGCAAATACATGTGTAGAAGCACAGCGCTAGCAGAAACGAACGTTTCTCGACGTTTTCTAACTCAGGGAACAAGTTGCACACTTCTGAGATGCATTTGGGCAACTTTGTCAGAAATGAGTTTTTTGCCTACAGAGACATGCCTATTTGCGCAGTAGTACAGATTCTGAGTATGTCACTGGGCTTGATGAAATCAGCATTTCTCTTGCTTCCCTGTGCGTAGGGAAGTCCAGTTTTAGTCACAGTAGCTCCCACAAGTGTCTCCTCAGTGTGTTCCCATTTCCTTAGAAACAGTGTATTTGCTGGGAGAAAAGTGCATTACTGTGCGCTTTCACCGTTCAGCAAATACATGTGTAGAAGCACAGCGTTAGCAGATATGACCGTTTCTCGACGTTATCTAACTCAGGGAACAAGTGGCACACTTCTGAGATGCATTTGGGCAACTTTATCAGAAATGAGTTTTTTGCCTACAGAGACATGCCTATTTGCGCAGTAGTACAGATTCTGAGTATGTAACTGGGCTTGATGAAATCAGCATTTCTCTTGCTTCCCTGTGGGTAGGGAAGCTCAGTTTTAGTCACAGTAGCTCCCACAAGTGTCTCCTCAGTGTGTTCCCATTTCCTTAGAAACAGTGTATTTGCTGGGAGAAAAGTGCATTACTGTGCGCTTTCACCGTTCAGCAAAGACATGTGTAGAAGCACAGCGCTAGCAGAAACGAACGTTTCTCGACGTTTTCTAACTCAGGGAACAAGTTGCACACTTCTGAGATGCATTTGGGTAACTTTTTCAAAAATGAGTTTTTTGCCTACAGAGACATGCCTATTTGTGCAGTAGTACAGATTCTGAGTATGTAACTGGGCTGGATGAAATCAGCATTTCTCTTGCTTCCCTGTGCGTAGGGAAGCTCAGTTTTAGTCACAGTAGCTCCCACAAGTGTCTCCTCAGTGTGTTCCCATTTCCTTAGAAACAGTGTATTTGCTGGGAGAAAAGTGCATTACTGTGCGCTTTCACCGTTCAGCAAATACATGTGTAGAAGCACAGCGCTAGCAGAAACGAACGTTTCTCGATGTTTTCTAACTCAGGGAACAAGTTGCACACTACTGAGATGCATTTGGGCAACTTTGTCAGAAATGAGTTTTTTGCCTACAGAGACATGCCTATTTGTGCAGTAGTACAGATTCTGAGTATGTAACTGGGCTGGATGAAATCAGCATTTCTCTTGCTTCCCTGTGCGTAGGGAAGCTCAGTTTTAGTCAAAGTAGCTCCCACAAGTGTCTCCTCAGTGTGTTCCCATTTCCTTAGAAACTGTATTGCTGGGAGAAAAATGCATTACTGTGCGCTTTCACCGTTCAGCAAATACATGTGTAGAAGCACAGCGCTAGCAGAAACGAACGTTTCTCGACGTTTTCTAACTCAGGGAACAAGTTGCACACTTCTGAGATGCATTTGGGCAACTTTGTCGGAAATGAGTTTTTTGCCTACAGATTCATGCCTATTTGCGCAACAGGACAGATTCTGAGTATGTAACTGGGCTTGATGAAGTCAGCATTTCTCTTGCTTCCCTGTGCGTAGCGAAGCTCAGTTTTAGTCACAGTAGCTCCCACAAGTGTCTCCTCAGTGTGTTCCCATTTCCTTAGAAACAGTGTATTTGCTGGGAGAAAAGTGCATTACTGTGCGCTTTCACCGTTCAGCAAATACATGTGTAGAAGCACAGCGTTAGCAGATATAACCGTTTCTTGACGTTTTCTAACTCAGGGAACAAGTTGCACACTTCTGAGATGCATTTGGGCAACTTTGTCAGAAATGAATTTTTTGCCTACAGAGACATGCCTATTTGCGCAGTAGTACAGAGTCTGAGTATGTAACTGGGCTTGATGAAATCAGCATTTCTCTTGCTTCCCTGTGCGTAGGGAAGCTCAGTTTTAGTCACAGTAGCTCCCACAAGTGTCTCCTCAGTGTGTTCCCATTTCCTTAGAAACAGTGTATTTGCTGGGAGAAAAGTGCATTACTGTGCGCTTTCACCATTCAGCAAATACATGTGTAGAAGCACAGCGCTAGCAGAAACGAACGTTTCTCGACGTTTTCTAACTCAGGGAACAAGTTGCACACTTCTGAGATGCATTTGGGCAACATTGTCAAAAATGTTTTTTTTGCCTACAGAGACATGCCTATTTGCGCAGTAGTACAGATTCTGAGTATGTAACTGGGCTGGATGAAATCAGCATTTCTCTTGCTTCCCTGTGCGTAGGGAAGCTCAGTTTTAGTCACAGTAGCTCCCACAAGTGTCTCCTCAGTGTGTTCCCATTTCCTTAGAAACAGTGTATTTGCTGGGAGAAAAGTGCATTACTGTGCGCTTTCACCGTTCAGCAAATACATATGTAGAAGCACAGCGCTAGCAGAAACGAACGTTTCTCGACGTTTTCTAACTCAGGGAACAAGTTGCACACTTCTGAGATGCATTTGGGCAACTTTGTCGGAAATGAGTTTTTTGCCTACAGATTCATGCCTATTTGCGCAACAGGACAGATTCTGAGTATGTAACTGGGCTTGATGAAGTCAGCATTTCTCTTGCTTCCCTGTGCGTAGCGAAGCTCAGTTTTAGTCACAGTAGCTCCCACAAGTGTCTCCTCAGTGTGTTCCCATTTCCTTAGAAACAGTGTATTTGCTGGGAGAAAAGTGCATTACTGTGCGCTTTCACCGTTCAGCAAATACATGTGTAGAAGCACAGCGTTAGCAGATATAACCGTTTCTTGACGTTTTCTAACTCAGGGAACAAGTTGCACACTTCTGAGATGCATTTGGGCAACTTTGTCAGAAATGAATTTTTTGCCTACAGAGACATGCCTATTTGCGCAGTAGTACAGAGTCTGAGTATGTAACTGGGCTTGATGAAATCAGCATTTCTCTTGCTTCCCTGTGCGTAGGGAAGCTCAGTTTTAGTCACAGTAGCTCCCACAAGTGTCTCCTCAGTGTGTTCCCATTTCCTTAGAAACAGTGTATTTGCTGGGAGAAAAGTGCATTACTGTGCGCTTTCACCGTTCAGCAAATACATGTGTAGAAGCACAGCGCTAGCAGAACCGAACGTTTCTCGACGTTTTCTAACTCAGGGAACAAGTTGCACACTTCTGAGATGCATTTGGGCAACATTGTCAAAAATGTTTTTTTTTGCCTACAGAGACATGCCTATTTGCGCAGTAGTACAGATTCTGAGTATGTAACTGGGCTGGATGAAATCAGCATTTCTCTTGCTTCCCTGTGCGTAGGGAAGCTCAGTTTTAGTCACAGTAGCTCCCACAAGTGTCTCCTCGGTGTGTTCCCATTTCCTTAGAAACAGTGTATTTGCTGGGAGAAAAGTGCATTACTGTGCGCTTTCACCGTTCAGCATGTACATGTGTAGAAGCACAGCGCTAGCAGAAACGAACGTTTCTCGACGTTTTCTAACTCAGGGAACAAGTTGCACACTTCTGAGATGCATTTGGGCAACTTTGTCAGAAATGAGTTTTTTGCCTACAGAGACATGCCTATTTGCGCAGTAGTACAGATTCTGAGTATGTAACTGGGCTTGATGAAATCAGCATTTCTCTTGCTTCCCTGTGCGTATGGAAGCTCAGTTTTAGTCACGGTAGCTCCCACAATTGTCTCCTCAGTGTGTTCCCATTTACTTATAAACAGTGTATTTGCTGGGAGAAAAGTGCATTACTGTGTGCTTTCACCGTTCAGCCAATACATGTGTAGAAGCACAGCGCTAGCAGAAACGAACGTTTCTCGACGTTTTCTAACTCAGGGAACAAGTTGCACACTTCTGAGATGCATTTGGGCAACTTTGTCAGAAATGAGTTTTTTGCCTACAGAGACATGCCTATTTGCGCAGTAGTACAGATTCTGAGTATGTCACTGGGCTTGATGAAATCAGCATTTCTCTTGCTTCCCTGTGCGTAGGGAAGTCCAGTTTTAGTCACAGTAGCTCCCACAAGTGTCTCCTCAGTGTGTTCCCATTTCCTTAGAAACAGTGTATTTGCTGGGAGAAAAGTGCATTACTGTGCGCTTTCACCGTTCAGCAAAGACATGTGTAGAAGCACAGCGCTAGCAGAAACGAACGTTTCTCGACGTTTTCTGACTCAGGGAACAAGTTGCACACTTCTGAGATGCATTTGGGTAACTTTTTCAAAAATGAGTTTTTTGCCTACAGAGACATGCCTATTTGCGCAGTAGTACAGATTCTGAGTATGTAACTGGGCTGGATGAAATCAGCATTTCTCTTGCTTCCCTGTGCGTAGGGAAGCTCAGTTTTAGTCACAGTAGCTCCCACAAGTGTCTCCTCAGTGTGTTCCCATTTCCTTAGAAACAGTGTATTTGCTGGGAGAAAAGTGCATTACTGTGCGCTTTCACTGTTCAGCAAATACATGTGTAGAAGCACAGCGCTAGCAGAAACGAAAGTTTCTCGATGTTTTCTAACTCAGGGAACAAGTTGCACACTTCTGAGATGCATTTGGGCAACTTTGTCAGAAATGAGTTTTTTGCCTACAGAGACATGCCTATTTGCACAGTAGTACAGATTCTGAGTATGTAACTGGGCTTGATGAAATCAGCATTTCTCTTGCTTCCCTGAGCGTAGGGAAGCTCAGTTTTAGTCACAGTAGCTCCCACAAGTGTCTCCTCAGTGTGTTCCCATTTCCTTAGAAACAGTGTATTTGCTGGGAGAAAAGTGCATTACTGTGCGCTTTCACCGTTCAGCAAATACATGTGTAGAAGCACAGCGCTAGCAGAAACGAACGTTTCTCGACCTTTTCTAACTCAGGGAACAAGTGGCACACTTCTGAGATGCATTTGTGCAACTTTGTCAGAAATGAGTTTTTTGCCTACAGAGACATGCCTATTTGCCAGTAGTACAGATTCTGAGTATGTAACTGGGCTGGATGAAATCAGCATTTCTCTTGCTTCCCTGTGCGTAGGGAAGCTCAGTTTTAGTCACAGTAGCTCCCACAAGTGTCTCCTCAGTGTGTTCCCATTTCCTTAGAAACTGTATTTGCTGGGAGAAAAGTGCATTACTGTGCGCTTTCACCGTTCAGCAAATACATGTGTAGAAGCACAGCGCTAGAAGAAACGAACGATTCTCGACGTTTTCTAACTCAGGGAACAAGTTGCACACTTCTGAGATGCATTTGGGCAACTTTGTCGGAAATGAGTTTTTTGCCTACAGATTCATGCCTATTTGCGCAACAGGACAGATTCTGAGTATGTAACTGGGCTTGATGAAATCAGCATTTCTCTTGCTTCCCTGTGCGTAGGGAAGCTCAGTTTTAGTCACAGTAGCTCCCACAAGTGTCTCCTCAGTGTGTTCCCATTTCCTTAGAAACAGTGTATTTGCTGGGAGAAAAGTGCATTACTGTGCGCTTTCACCGTTCAGCAAATACATGTGTAGAAGCACAGCGTTACCAGATATAACCGTTTCTCGACGTTTTCTAACTCAGGGAACAAGTTGCACACTTCTGAGATGCATTTGGGCAACTTTGTCAGAAATGAGTTTTTTGCCTACAGAGACATGCCTATTTGCGCAGTAGTACAGAGTCTGAGTATGTAACTGGGCTGGATAAAATCAGCATTTCTCTTGCTTCCCTGTGCGTAGGGAAGCTCAGTTTTAGTCACAGTAGCTCCCACAAGTGTCTCCTCAGTGTGTTCCCATTTCCTTAGAAACAGTGTATTTTCTGGGAGAAAAGTGCATTACTGTGCGCTTTCACCGTTCAGCAAAGACATGTGTAGAAGCACAGCGCTAGCAGAAACGAACGTTTCTCGACGTTATCTAACTCAGGGAACAAGTTGCACACTTCTGAGATGCATTTGGGCAACTTTGTCAGAAATGAGTTTTTTGCCTACAGAGACATGCCTATTTGCGCAGTAGTACAGAGTCTGAGTATGTAACTGGGCTTGATGAAATCAGCATTTCTCTTGCTTCCCTGTGCGTAGGGAAGCTCAGTTTTAGTCACAGTAGCTCCCACAAGTGTCTCCTCAGTGTGTTCCCATTTCCTTAGAAACAGTGTATTTGCTGGGAGAAAAGTGCATTACTGTGCGCTTTCACCGTTCAGCATGTACATGTGTAGAAGCACAGCGCTAGCAGAAACGAACGTTTCTCGACGTTTTCTAACTCAGGGAACAAGTTGCACACTTCTGAGATGCATTTGGGCAACTTTGTCAGAAATGAGTTTTTTGCCTAAAGAGACATGCCTATTTGTGCAGTAGTACAGATTTTGAGTATGTAATTGGGCTTGATGAAATCAGCTTTTCTCTTGCTTCCCTGTGCGTAGGGAAGCTCAGTTTTAGTCACAGTAGCTTCCACAATTGTCTCCTCAGTGTGTTCCCATTTCCTTAGAAACAGTGTATTTGCTGGGAGAAAAGTGCATTACTGTGCACTTTCACCGTTCAGCAAATACATATGTAGAAGCACAGCGCTAGCAGAAACGACCATTTCTCGACGTTTTCTAACTCAGGGAACAAGTGGCACACTTCTGAGATGCATTTGTGCAACTTTGTCAGAAATGAGTTTTTTGCCTACAGAGACATGCCTATTTGCCAGTAGTACAGATTCTGAGTATGTAACTGGGCTGGATGAAATCAGCATTTCTCTTGCTCCCTGTGCGTAGGGAAGCTCAGTTTTAGTCACAGTAGCTCCCACAAGTGTCTCCTCAGTGTGTTCCCATTTCCTTAGAAACTGTATTTGCTGGGAGAAAAGTGCATTACTGTGCGCTTTCACCGTTCAGCAAATACATGTGTAGAAGCACAGCGCTAGAAGAAACGAACGATTCTCGACGTTTTCTAACTCAGGGAACAAGTTGCACACTTCTGAGATGCATTTGGGCAACTTTGTCGGAAATGAGTTTTTTGCCTACAGATTCATGCCTATTTGCGCAACAGGACAGATTCTGAGTATGTAACTGGGCTTGATGAAATCAGCATTTCTCTTGCTTCCATGTGCGTAGGGAAGCTCAGTTTTAGTCACAGTAGCTCCCACAAGTGTCTCCTCAGTGTGTTCCCATTTCCTTAGAAACAGTGTATTTGCTGGGAGAAAAGTGCATTACTGTGCGCTTTCACCGTTCAGCAAATACATGTGTAGAAGCACAGCGTTACCAGATATAACCGTTTCTCGACGTTTTCTAACTCAGGGAACAAGTTGCACACTTCTGAGATGCATTTGGGCAACTTTGTCAGAAATGAGTTTTTTGCCTACAGAGACATGCCTATTTGCGCAGTAGTACAGAGTCTGAGTATGTAACTGGGCTGGATGAAATCAGCATTTCTCTTGCTTCCCTGTGCGTAGGGAAGCTCAGTTTTAGTCACAGTAGCTCCCACAAGTGTCTCCTCAGTGTGTTCCCATTTCCTTAGAAACAGTGTATTTTCTGGGAGAAAAGTGCATTACTGTGCGCTTTCACCGTTCAGCAAAGACATGTGTAGAAGCACAGCGCTAGCAGAAACGAACGTTTCTCGACGTTATCTAACTCAGGGAACAAGTTGCACACTTCTGAGATGCATTTGGGCAACTTTGTCAGAAATGAGTTTTTTGCCTACAGAGACATGCCTATTTGCGCAGTAGTACAGAGTCTGAGTATGTAACTGGGCTTGATGAAATCAGCATTTCTCTTGCTTCCCTGTGCGTAGGGAAGCTCAGTTTTAGTCACAGTAGCTCCCACAAGTGTCTCCTCAGTGTGTTCCCATTTCCTTAGAAACAGTGTATTTGCTGGGAGAAAAGTGCATTACTGTGCGCTTTCACCGTTCAGCATGTACATGTGTAGAAGCACAGCGCTAGCAGAAACGAACGTTTCTCGACGTTTTCTAACTCAGGGAACAAGTTGCACACTTCTGAGATGCATTTGGGCAACTTTGTCAGAAATGAGTTTATTGCCTACAGAGACATGCCTATTTGCGCAGTAGTACAGATTCTGAGTATGTAACTGGGCTTGATGAAATCAGCATTTCTCTTGCTTCCCTGTGTGTAGGGAAGCTCAGTTTTAGTCACGGTAGCTCCCACAAGTGTCTCCTCAGTGTGTTCCATTTCCTTAGAAACAGTGTATTTGCTGGGAGAAAAGTGCATTACTGTGTGCTTTCACTGTTCAGCAAGTACATGTGTAGAAGCACAGCGCTAGCAGAAATGACCATTTCTCTATGTTTTCTAACTCAGGGAACAAGTTGCACACTACTGAGATGCATTTGGGCAACTTTGTCAGAAATGAGTTTTTTGCCTACAGAGACATGCCTATTTGCGCAGTAGTACAGATTCTGAGTATGTAACTGGGCTTGATGAAATCAGCATTTCTCTTGCTTCCCTGTGCGTAGGGAAGCTCAGTTTTAGTCACAGTAGCTCCCACAAGTGTCTCCTCAGTGTGTTCCCATTTCCTTAGAAACTGTATTTGCTGGGAGAAAAGTGCATTACTGTGCGCTTTCACCGTTCAGCAAATACATGTGTAGAAGCACAGCGCTAGCAGAAACGAACGTTTCTCGACGTTTTCTAACTCAGGGAAAAAGTTGCACACTTCTGAGATGCATTTGGGCAACTTTGTCAGAAATGAGTTTTTTGCCTACAGAGACATGCCTATTTGCGCAGTAGTACAGATTCTGAGTATGTAACTGGGCTTGAGGAAATCAGCATTTCTCTTGCTTCCCTGTGCGTAGGGAAGCTCAGTTTTAGTCACAGTAGCTCCCACAAGTGTCTCCTCAGTGTGTTCCCATTTCCTTAGAAACAGTGTATTTGCTGGGAGAAAAGTGCATTACTGTGCGCTTTCACCGTTCAGCAAAGACATGTGTAGAAGCACAGCGCTAGCAGAAACGAACGTTTCTCGACGTTTTCTAACTCAGGGAACAAGTTGCACACTTCTGAGATGCATTTGGGTAACTTTTTCAAAAATGAGTTTTTTGCCTACAGAGACATGCCTATTTGCGCAGTAGTACAGATTCTGAGTATGTAACTGGGCTGGATGAAATCAGCATTTCTCTTGCTTCCCTGTGCGTAGGGAAGCTCAGTTTTAGTCACAGTAGTTCCCACAAGTGTCTCCTCAGTGTGTTCCCATTTCCTTAGAAACAGTGTATTTGCTGGGAGAAAAGTGCATTACTGTGCGCTTTCACCGTTCAGCAAATACATGTGTAGAAGCACAGCGCTAGCAGAAACGAAAGTTTCTCGATGTTTTCTAACTCAGGGAACAAGTTGCACACTTCTGAGATGCATTTGGGCAACTTTGTCAGAAATGAGTTTTTTGCCTACAGAGACATGCCTATTTGCACAGTAGTACAGATTCTGAGTATGTAACTGGGCTTGATGAAATCAGCATTTCTCTTGCTTCCCTGAGCGTAGGGAAGCTCAGTTTTAGTCACAGTAGCTCCCACAAGTGTCTCCTCAGTGTGTTCCCATTTCTTTAGAAACAGTGTATTTGCTGGGAGAAAAGTGCATTACTGTGCGCATTCACCGTTCAGCAAATACATGTGTAGAAGCACAGCGCTAGCAGAAACGAACGTTTCTCGACCTTTTCTAACTCAGGGAACAAGTGGCACACTTCTGAGATGCATTTGTGCAACTTTGTCAGAAATGAGTTTTTTACCTACAGAGACATGCCTATTTGCCAGTAGTACAGATTCTGAGTATGTAACTGGGCTGGATGAAATCAGCATTTCTCTTGCTTCCCTGTGCGTAGGGAAGCTCAGTTTTAGTCACAGTAGCTCCCACAAGTGTCTCCTCAGTGTGTTCCCATTTCCTTAGAAACTGTATTTGCTGGGAGAAAAGTGCATTACTGTGCGCTTTCACCATTCAGCAAATACATGTGTAGAAGCACAGCGCTAGAAGAAACGAACGTTTCTCGACGTTTTCTAACTCAGGGAACAAGTTGCACACTTCTGAGATGCATTTGAGCAACTTTGTCGGAAATGAGTTTTTTGCCTACAGATTCATGCCTATTTGCGCAACAGGACAGATTCTGAGTATGTAACTGGGCTTGATGAAATCAGCATTTCTCATGCTTCTCTGTGCGTAGGGAAGCTCAGTTTTAGTCACAGTAGCTCCCACAAGTGTCTCCTCAGTGTGTTCCCATTTCCTTAGAAACAGTGTATTTGCTGGGAGAAAAGTGCATTACTGTGCGCTTTCACCGTTCAGCAAATACATGTGTAGAAGCACAGCGTTAGCAGATATAACCGTTTCTCGACGTTTTCTAACTCAGGGAACAAGTTGCACACTTCTGAGATGCATTTGGGCAACTTTGTCAGAAATGAGTTTTTTGCCTACAGAGACATGCCTATTTGCGCAGTAGTACAGAGTCTGAGTATGTAACTGGGCTGGATGAAATCAGCATTTCTCTTGCTTCCCTGTGCGTAGGGAATCTCAGTTTTAGTCACAGTAGCTCCCACAAGTGTCTCCTCAGTGTGTTCCCATTTCCTTAGAAACAGTGTATTTGCTGGGAGAAAAGTGCATTACTGTGCGCTTTCACCGTTCAGCAAAGACATGTGTAGAAGCACAGCGCTAGCAGAAACGAACGTTTCTCGACGTTATCTAACTCAGGGAACAAGTTGCACACTTCTGAGATGCATTTGGGCAACTTTGTCAGAAAAGAGTTTTTTGCCTACAGAGACATGCCTATTTGCGCAGTAGTACAGAGTCTGAGTATGTAACTGGGCTTGATGAAATCAGCATTTCTCTTGCTTCCCTGTGCGTAGGGAAGCTCAGTTTTAGTCACAGTAGCTCCCACAAGTGTCTCCTCAGTGTGTTCCCATTTCCTTAGAAACAGTGTATTTGCTGGGAGAAAAGTGCATTACTGTGCGCTTTCACCGTTCAGCATGTACATGTGTAGAAGCACAGCGCTAGCAGAAACGAACGTTTCTCGACGTTTTCTAACTCAGGGAACAAGTTGCACACTTCTGAGATGCATTTGGGCAACTTTGTCAGAAATGAGTTTTTTGCCTAAAGAGACATGCCTATTTGTGCAGTAGTACAGATTTTGAGTATGTAATTGGGCTTGATGAAATCAGCATTTCTCTTGCTTCCCTGTGCGTAGGGAAGCTCAGTTTTAGTCACAGTAGCTTCCACAATTGTCTCCTCAGTGTGTTCCCATTTCCTTAGAAACAGTGTATTTGCTGGGAGAAAAGTGCATTACTGTGCACTTTCACCGTTCAGCAAATACATATGTAGAAGCACAGCGCTAGCAGAAACGACCATTTCTCGACGTTTTCTAACTCAGGGAACAAGTTGCACACTTCTGAGATGCATTTGGGCAACTTTGTCAGAAATGAGTTTTTTGCCTACAGAGACATGCCTATTTGCGCAGTAGTACAGATTCTGAGTATGTAACTGGGCTTGATGAAATCAGCATTTCTCTTGCTTCCCTGTGCATAGGGAAGCTCAGTTTCAGTCACAGTAGCTCCCACAAGTGTCTCCTCAGTGTGTTCCCATTTCCTTAGAAACAGTGTATTTGCTGGGAGAAAAGTGCATTACTGTGCGCTTTCACCATTCAGCAAATACATGTGTAGAAGCACAGCGCTAGCAGAAACGAACGTTTCTCGACGTTTTCTAACTCAGGGAACAAGTTGCACACTTCTGAGATGCATTTGGGCAACTTTGTCAGAAATGAGTTTTTTGCCTACAGAGACATGCCTATTTGCGCAGTAGTACAGATTCTGAGTATGTAACTGGGCTTGATGAAATCAGCATTTCTCTTGCTTCCCTGTGTGTAGGGAAGCTCAGTTTTAGTCACGGTAGCTCCCACAAGTGTCTCCTCAGTGTGTTCCCATTTCCTTAGAAACAGTGTATTTGCTGGGAGAAAAGTGCATTACTGTGCGCTTTCACCGTTCAGCAAATACATGTGTAGAAGCACAGTGCTATCAAAAACGAACGTTTCTCGACATTTTCTAACTCAGGGAACAAGTTGCACACTTCTGAGTTGCATTTGGGCAACTTTGTCAGAAATGAGTTTTTTGCCTACAGAGACATGCCTATTTGCGCAGTAGTACAGATTCTGAGTATGTAACTGGGCTTGATGAAATCAGCATTTCTCTTGCTTCCCTGTGCGTAGGGAAGCTCAGTTTTAGTCACAGTAGCTCCCACAAGTGTCTCCTCAGTGTGTTCCCAGTTCCTTAGAAACTGTATTTGCTGGGAGAAAAGTGCATTACTGTGCGCTTTCACCGTTCAGCAAATACATGTGTAGAAGCACAGCGCTAGCAGAAACGAACGTTTCTCGACGTTTTCTAACTCAGGGAACAAGTTGAACACTTCTGAGATGCATTTGGGCAACTTTGTCGGAAATGAGTTTTTTGCCTACAGATTCATGCCTATTTGCGCAACAGGACAGATTCTGAGTATGTAACTGGGCTTGATGAAATCAGCATTTCTCTTGCTTCCCTGTGCGTAGCAAAGCTCAGTTTTAGTCACAGTAGCTCCCACAAGTGTCTCCTCAGTGTGTTCCCATTTCCTTAGAAACAGTGTATTTGCTGGGAGAAAAGTGCATTACTGTGCGCTTTCACTGTTCAGCAAATACATGTGTAGAAGCACAGCGTTAGCAGATATAACCGTTTCTCGACGTTTTCTAACTCAGGGAACAAGTTGCACACTTCTGAGATGCATTTGGGCAACTTTGTCAGAAATGAGTTTTTTGCCTACAGAGACATGCCTATTTGCGCAGTAGTACAGAGTCTGAGTATGTAACTGGGCTTGGTGATATCAGCATTTCTCTTGCTTCCCTGTGCGTAGGGAAGCTCAGTTTTAGTCACAGTAGCTCCCACAAGTGTCTCCTCAGTGTGTACCCATTTCCTTAGAAACAGTGTATTTGCTGGGAGAAAAGTGCATTACTGTGTGCTTTCACCATTCAGCAAATACATGTGTAGAAGCACAGCGCTAGCAGAAACGAACGTTTCTCGACGTTTTCTAACTCAGGGAACAACTTGCACACTTCTGAGATGCATTTGGGCAACTTTGTCAAAAATGTGTTTTTTGCCTACAGAGACATGCCTATTTGCGCAGTAGTAAAGATTCTGAGTATGTAACTGGGCTGGATGAAATCAGCATTTCTCTTGCTTCCCTGTGCGTAGGGAAGCTCAGTTTTAGTCACGGTAGCTCCCACAAGTGTCTCCTCAGTGTGTTCCCATTTCCTTAGAAACAGTGTACTTGCTGGGAGAAAAGTGCATTACTGTGCGCTTTCACCGTTCAGCAAATACATGTGTAGAAGCACAGCGCTAGCAGAAACGACCGTTTCTCGACGTTTTCTAACTCAGGGAACAAGTTGCACACTTCTGAGATGCATTTGGGCAACTTTGTCAGAAATGAGTTTTTTGCCTACAGAGACATGACTATTTGCGCAGTAGTACAGATTCTGAGTATGTAACTCGGCTTGATGAAATCAGCATTTCTCTTGCTTCCCTGTGCGTAGGGAAGCTCAGTTTTAGTCACAGTAGCTCCCACAAGTGTCTCCTCTGTGTGTTCCCATTTCCTTATAAACAGTGTATTTGCTGGGAGAAAAGTGCATTACTGTGCGCTTTCACAGTTCAGCATGTACATGTGTAGAAGCACAGCGCTAGCAGAAACGAACGTTTCTCGACGTTTTCTAACTCAGGGAACGAGTTGCACACTTCTGAGATGCATTTGGGCAACTTTGTCAGAAATGAGTTTTTTGCCTAAAGAGACATGCCTATTTGTGCAGTAGTACAGATTTTGAGTATGTAATTGGGCTTGATGAAATCAGCATTTCTCTTGCTTCCCTGTGCGTAGGGAAGCTCAGTTTTAGTCACAGTAGCTTCCACAATTGTCTCCTCAGTGTGTTCCCATTTCCTTAGAAACAGTGTATTTGCTGGGAGAAAAGTGCATTACTGTGCGCTATCACCGTTCAGCAAATACATATGTAGAAGCACAGCGCTAGCAGAAACGACCATTTCTCGACGTTTTCTAACTCAGGGAACAAGTTGCACACTTCTGAGATGCATTTGGTCAACTTTGTCAGAAATGAGTTTTTTGCCTACAGAGACATGCCTATTTGCGCAGTAGTACAGATTCTGAGTATGTAACTGGGCTGGATGAAATCAGCATTTCTCTTGCTTCCCTGTGCGTAGCGAAGCTCAGTTTTAGTCACAGTAGCTCCCACAAGTGTCTCCTCAGTGTGTTCCCATTTCCTAAGAAACAGTGTATTTGCTGGGAGAAAAGTGCATCACTGTGCGCTTTCACCGTTCAGCAAATACATGTGTAGAAGCACAGCGTTAGCAGATATAACCGTTTCTTGACGTTTTCTAACTCAGGGAACAAGTTGCACACTTCTGAGATGCATTTGGGCAACTTTGTCAGAAATGAGTTTTTTGCCTACAGAGACATGCCTATTTGCGCAGTAGTACAGATTCTGAGTATGTAACTTGGCTTGATGAAATCAGCATTTCTCTTGCTTCCCTGTGCGTAGGGAAGCTCAGTTTTAGTCACAGTAGCTCCCACAAGTGTCTCCTCAGTGTGTTCCCATTTCCTTAGAAACAGTGTATTTGCTGGGAGAAAAGTGCATTACTGTGCGCTTTCACCGTTCAGCAAATACATGTGTAGAAGCACAGCGCTAGCAGAAACGAACGTTTCTCGACGTTTTCTAACTCAGGGAACAAGTTGCACACTTCTGAGATGCATTTGGGTAACTTTTTCAAAAATGAGTTTTTTGCCTACAGAGACATGCCTATTTGCGCAGTAGTACAGATTGTGAGTATGTAACTGGGCTGGATGAAATCAGCATTTCTCTTGCTTCCCTGTGCGTAGGGAAGCTCAGTTTTAGTCACAGTAGCTCCCACAAGTGTCTCCTCAGTGTGTTCCCATTTCCTTAGAAACAGTGTATTGGCTGGGAGAAAAGTGGATTACTGTGCGCTTTCACCGTTCAACAAATACATGTGTAGAAGCACAGCGCCAGCAGAAACGAACGTTTGCGACGTTTTCTAACTCAGGGAACAAGTTGCACACTTCTGAGATGCATTTGGTCAACTTTGTCAGAAATGAGTTTTTTGCCTACAGAGACATGCCTATTTGCGCAGTAGTACAGATTCTGAGTATGTAACTGGGCTGGATGAAATCAGCATTTCTCTTGCTTCCCTGTGCGTAGCGAAGCTCAGTTTTAGTCACAGTAGCTCCCACAAGTGTCTCCTCAGTGTGTTCCCATTTCCTAAGAAACAGTGTATTTGCTGGGAGAAAAGTGCATTACTGTGCGCTTTCACCGTTCAGCAAATACATGTGTAGAAGCACAGCGTTAGCAGATATAACCGTTTCTTGACGTTTTCTAACTCAGGGAACAAGTTGCACACTTCTGAGATGCATTTGGGCAACTTTGTCAGAAATGAGTTTTTTGCCTACAGAGACATGCCTATTTGCGCAGTAGTACAGATTCTGAGTATGTAACTTGGCTTGATGAAATCAGCATTTCTCTTGCTTCCCTGTGCGTAGGGAAGCTCAGTTTTAGTCACAGTAGCTCCCACAAGTGTCTCCTCAGTGTGTTCCCATTTCCTTAGAAACAGTGTATTTGCTGGGAGAAAAGTGCATTACTGTGCGCTTTCACCGTTCAGCAAATACATGTGTAGAAGCACAGCGCTAGCAGAAACGAACGTTTCTCGACGTTTTCTAACTCAGGGAACAAGTTGCACACTTCTGAGATGCATTTGGGTAACTTTTTCAAAAATGAGTTTTTTGCCTACAGAGACATGCCTATTTGCGCAGTAGTACAGATTGTGAGTATGTAACTGGGCTGGATGAAATCAGCATTTCTCTTGCTTCCCTGTGCGTAGGGAAGCTCAGTTTTAGTCACAGTAGCTCCCACAAGTGTCTCCTCAGTGTGTTCCCATTTCCTTAGAAACAGTGTATTGGCTGGGAGAAAAGTGGATTACTGTGCGCTTTCACCGTTCAACAAATACATGTGTAGAAGCACAGCGCCAGCAGAAACGAACGTTTGCGACGTTTTCTAACTCAGGGAACAAGTTGCACACTTCTGAGATGCATTTGGGCAACTTTGTCAGAAATGACTTTTTTGCCTACAGAGACATGCCTATTTGCGCAGTAGTACAGATTCTGAGTATGTAACTGGGCTTGATGATATCAGCATTTCTCTTGCTTCCCTGTGCGTAGGGAAGCTCAGTTTTAGTCACAATAGCTCCCACAAGTGTCTCCTCAGTGTGTTCCCATTTCCTTAGAAACAGTGTATTTGCGGGGAGAAAAGTGCATTACTGTGCGCTTTCACCGTTCAGCAAATACATGTGTAGAAGCACAGCGCTAGCAGAAACGAACGTTTCTCGACGTTTTCTAACTCAGGGAACAAGTTGCACACTTCTGAGATGCATTTGTGCAACTTTGTCAGAAATGAGTTTTTTGCCTACAGAGACATGCCTATTTGCCAGTAGTACAGATTCTGAGTATGTAACTGGGCTGGATGAAATCAGCATTTCTCTTGCTTCCCTGTGCGTAGGGAAGCTCAGTTTTAGTCACAGTAACTCCCACAAGTGTCTCCTCAGTGTGTTCCCCTTTCCTTAGAAACTGTATTTGCTGGGAGAAAAGTGCATTACTGTCCGCTTTCACCGTTCAGCAAATACATGTGTAGAAGCACAGCGCTAGCAGAAACGAACGTTTCTCGACGTTTTCTAACTCAGGGAACAAGTTGCACACTTCTGAGATGCATTTGGGCAACTTTGTTTGAAATGAGTTTTTTGCCTACAGAGACATGCCTATTTGCGCAACAGGACAGATTCTGAGTATGTAACTGGGATTGATGAAATCAGCATTTCTCTTGCTTCCCTGTGCGTAGCGAAGCTCAGTTTTAGTCACGGTAGCTTCCACAAGTGTCTCCTCAGTGTGTTCCCATTTCCTTAGAAACAGTGTATTTGCTGGGAGAAAAGTGCATTACTGTGCGCATTCACCGTTCAGCAAATACATGTGTAGAAGCACAGCGCTAGCAGAAACGAACGTTTCTCGACATTTTCTAACTCAGGGAACAAGTTGCAACCTTCTGAGATGCATTTGGGCAACTTTGTCAGAAATGAGTTTTTTGCCTACAGATTCATGCCTATTTGCGCAGTAGTACAGATTCTGAGTATGTAACTGGGCTTGATGAAATCAGCATTTCTCTTGCTTCCTTGTGCGTAGGGAAGCTCAGTTTTAGTCACAGTAGCTCCCACAAGTGTCTCCTCAGTGTGTTCCCATTTCCTTAGAAACAGTGTATTTGCTGGGAGAAAAGTACATTACTGTGCGCTTTCACCGTTCAGCAAATACATGTGTAGAAGCACAGCGCTAGCAGAAACGAACGTTTCTCGACGTTTTCTAACTCAGGGAACAAGTTGCACACTTCTGAGATGCATTTGGGTAACTTTTTCAAAAATGAGTTTTTTGCCTACAGAGACATGCCTATTTGCGCAGTAGTAAAGATTCTGAGTATGTAACTGGGCTGGATGAAATCAGCATTTCTCTTGCTTCCCTGTGCGTAGGGAAGCTCAGTTTTAGTCACAGTAGCTCCCACAAGTGTCTCCTCAGTGTGTTCCCATTTCCTTAGAAACAGTGTATTTGCTGGGAGAAAAGTGCATTACTGTGCGCTTTCACCGTTCAGCAAATACATGTGTAGAAGCACAGCGCTAGCAGAAACGAACGTTTCTCGACGTTTTCTAACTCAGGGAACAAGTTGCACACTTCTGAGATGCATTTGGGCAACTTTGTCAGAAATGAGTTTTTTGCCTACAGAGACATGCCTATTTGCGCAGTAGTACAGATTCTGAGTATGTAACTGGGCTTGATGAAATCAGCATTTCTCTTGCTTCCCTGTGCGTAGGGAAGCTCAGTTTTAGTCACAGTAGCTCCCACAAGTGTCTCCTCAGTGTGTTCCCATTTCCTTAGAAACAGTGTATTTGCTGGGAGAAAAGTGCATTACTGTGCGCTTTCACCGTTCAGCAAATACATGTGTAGAAGCACAGCGCTAGCAGAAACGTACGTTTCTCGACGTTTTCTAACTCCGGGAAAAAGTTGCACACTTCTGAGATGCATTTGGGCAACTTTGTCAGAAATGAGTTTTTTGCCTACAGAGACATGCCTATTTGCCAGTAGTACAGATTCTGAGTATGTAACTGGGCTGGATGAAATCAGCATTTCTCTTGCTTCCCTGTGTGTAGGGAAGCTCAGTTTTAGTCACAGTAGCTCCCACAAGTGTCTCCTCAGTGTGTTCCCATTTCCTTAGAAACTGTATTTGCTGGGAGAAAAGTGCATTACTGTGCGCTTTCACCGTTCAGCAAATACATGTGTAGAAGCACAGCGCTAGCAGAAACGAACGTTTCTCGACGTTTTCTAACTCAGGGAACAAGTTGCACACTTCTGAGATGCATTTGGGCAACTTTGTCGGAAATGAGTTTTTTGCCTACAGATTCATGCCTATTTGCGCAACAGGACAGATTCTGAGTATGTAACTGGGCTTGATGAAATCAGCATTTCTCTTGCTTCCCTGTGCGTAGCGAAGCTCAGTTTTAGTCACAGTAGCTCCCAAAAGTGTCTCCTCAGTGTGTTCCCATTTCCTTAGAAACAGTGTATTTGCTGGGAGAAAAGTGCATTACTGTGCGCTTTCACCGTTCAGCAAATACATGTGTAGAAGCACAGCGTTAGCAGATATAACCGTTTCTCGACGTTTTCTAACTCAGGGAACAAGTTGCACACTTCTGAGATGCATTTGGGCAACTTTGTCAGAAATGAGGTTTTTGCCTACAGAGACATGCCTATTTGCGCAGTAGTACAGATTCTGAGTATGTAACTGGGCTTGATGAAATCAGCATTTCTCTTGCTTCCCTGTGCGTAGGGAAGCTCAGTTTTAGTCACAGTAGCTCCCACAAGTGTCTCCTCAGTGTGTTCCCATTTCCTTAGAAACAGTGTATTTGCTGGGAGAAAAGTGCATTACTGTGCGCTTTCACCATTCAGCAAATACATGTGTAGAAGCACAGCGCTAGCAGAAACGACCGTTTCTCGACGTTTTCTAACTCAGGGAAGAAGTTGCACACTTCTGAGATGCATTTGGGCAACTTTGTCAAAAATGTGTTTTTTGCCTACAGAGATATGCCTATTTGCGCAGTAGTACAGATTCTGAGTATGTAACTGGGCTTGATGAAATCAGCATTTCTCTTGCTTCCCTGTGCGTAGGGAAGCTCAGTTTTAGTCACGGTAGCTCCCACAAGTGTCTCCTCAGTGTGTTCCCATTTCCTTAGACACAGTGTATTTGCTGGGAGAAAAGTGCATTACTGTGCGCTTTCACCGTTCAGCAAATACATGTGTAGAAGCACAGCGCTAGCAGAAACGACCGTTTCTCGACGTTTTCTAACTCAGGGAACAAGTTGCACACTTCTGAGATGCATTTGGTCAACTTTGTCAGAAATGAGTTTTTTGCCTACAGATTCATGCCTATTTGCGCAACAGGACAGATTCTGAGTATGTAACTGGGCTTGATGAAATCAGCATTTCTCTTGCTTCCCTGTGCGTAGCGAAGCTCAGTTTTAGTCACAGTAGCTCCCACAAGTGTCTCCTCAGTGTGTTCCCATTTCCTTAGAAACAGTGTATTTGCTGGGAGAAAAGTGCATTACTGTGCGCTTTCACCGTTCAGCAAATACATGTGTAGAAGCACAGCGTTAGCAGATATAACCGTTTCTTGACGTTTTCTAACTCAGGGAACAAGTTGCACACTTCTGAGATGCATTTGGGCAACTTTGTCAGAAATGAGTTTTTTGCCTACAGAGACATGCCTATTTGCGCAGTAGTACAGATTCTGAGTATGTAACTGTGCTGGATGAAATCAGCATTTCTCTTGCTTCCCTGTGCGTAGGGAAGCTCAGTTTTAGTGACAGTAGCTCCCACAAGTGTCTCCTCAGTGTGTTCCCATTTCCTTAGAAACAGTGTATTTGCTGGGAGAAAAGTGCATTACTGTGCGCTTTCACCATTCAGCAAATACATGTGTAGAAGCACAGCGCTAGCAGAAACGACCGTTTCTCGACGTTTTCTAACTCAGGGAACAAGTTGCACACTTCTGAGATGCATTTGGGCAACTTTGTCAGAAATGAGTTTTTTGCCTACAGAGACATGCCTATTTGCGCAGTAGTACAGATTCTGAGTATGTAACTGGGCTTGATGAAATCAGCATTTCTCTTGCTTCCCTGTGCGTAGGGAAGCTCAGTTTTAGTCACAGTAGCTCCCACAAGTGTCTCCTCAGTGTGTTCCCATTTCCTTAGACACAGTGTATTTGCTGGGAGAAAAGTGCATTACTGTGCGCTTTCACCGTTCAGCAAATACATGTGTAGAAGCACAGCACTAGCAGAAACGACCGTTTCTCGACGTTTTCTAACTCAGGGAACAAGTTGCACACTTCTGAGATGCATTTGGGCAACTTTGTCAGAAATGAGTTTTTTGCCTACAGAGACATGCCTATTTGCGCAGTAGTACAGATTCTGAGTATGTAACTGGGCTTGATGAAATCAGCATTTCTCTTGCTTCCCTGTGCGTAGGGAAGCTCAGTTTTAGTCACAGTAGCTCCCACAAGTGTCTCCTCAGTGTGTTCCCATTTCCTTAGAAACAGTGTATTTGCTGGGAGAAAAGTGCATTACTGTGCGCTTTCACCGTTCAGCAAATACATGTGTAGAAGCACAGCGCTAGCAGAAACGTACGTTTCTCGACGTTTTCTAACTCCGGGAAAAAGTTGCACACTTCTGAGATGCATTTGGGCAACTTTGTCAGAAATGAGTTTTTTGCCTACAGAGACATGCCTATTTGCCAGTAGTACAGATTCTGAGTATGTAACTGGGCTGGATGAAATCAGCATTTCTCTTGCTTCCCTGTGTGTAGGGAAGCTCAGTTTTAGTCACAGTAGCTCCCACAAGTGTCTCCTCAGTGTGTTCCCATTTCCTTAGAAACTGTATTTGCTGGGAGAAAAGTGCATTACTGTGCGCTTTCACCGTTCAGCAAATACATGTGTAGAAGCACAGCGCTAGCAGAAACGAACGTTTCTCGACGTTTTCTAACTCAGGGAACAAGTTGCACACTTCTGAGATGCATTTGGGCAACTTTGTCGGAAATGAGTTTTTTGCCTACAGATTCATGCCTATTTGCGCAACAGGACAGATTCTGAGTATGTAACTGGGCTTGATGAAATCAGCATTTCTCTTGCTTCCCTGTGCGTAGCGAAGCTCAGTTTTAGTCACAGTAGCTCCCAAAAGTGTCTCCTCAGTGTGTTCCCATTTCCTTAGAAACAGTGTATTTGCTGGGAGAAAAGTGCATTACTGTGCGCTTTCACCGTTCAGCAAATACATGTGTAGAAGCACAGCGTTAGCAGATATAACCGTTTCTCGACGTTTTCTAACTCAGGGAACAAGTTGCAGACTTCTGAGATGCATTTGGGCAACTTTGTCAGAAATGAGGTTTTTGCCTACAGAGACATGCCTATTTGCGCAGTAGTACAGATTCTGAGTATGTAACTGGGCTTGATGAAATCAGCATTTCTCTTGCTTCCCTGTGCGTAGGGAAGCTCAGTTTTAGTCACAGTAGCTCCCACAAGTGTCTCCTCAGTGTGTTCCCATTTCCTTAGAAACAGTGTATTTGCTGGGAGAAAAGTGCATTACTGTGCGCTTTCACCATTCAGCAAATACATGTGTAGAAGCACAGCGCTAGCAGAAACGACCGTTTCTCGACGTTTTCTAACTCAGGGAACAAGTTGCACACTTCTGAGATGCATTTGGGCAACTTTGTCAAAAATGTGTTTTTTGCCTACAGAGATATGCCTATTTGCGCAGTAGTACAGATTCTGAGTATGTAACTGGGCTTGATGAAATCAGCATTTCTCTTGCTTCCCTGTGCGTAGGGAAGCTCAGTTTTAGTCACGGTAGCTCCCACAAGTGTCTCCTCAGTGTGTTCCCATTTCCTTAGACACAGTGTATTTGCTGGGAGAAAAGTGCATTACTGTGCGCTTTCACCGTTCAGCAAATACATGTGTAGAAGCACAGCGCTAGCAGAAACGACCGTTTCTCGACGTTTTCTAACTCAGGGAACAAGTTGCACACTTCTGAGATGCATTTGGTCAACTTTGTCAGAAATGAGTTTTTTGCCTACAGATTCATGCCTATTTGCGCAACAGGACAGATTCTGAGTATGTAACTGGGCTTGATGAAATCAGCATTTCTCTTGCTTCCCTGTGCGTAGCGAAGCTCAGTTTTAGTCACAGTAGCTCCCACAAGTGTCTCCTCAGTGTGTTCCCATTTCCTTAGAAACAGTGTATTTGCTGGGAGAAAAGTGCATTACTGTGCGCTTTCACCGTTCAGCAAATACATGTGTAGAAGCACAGCGTTAGCAGATATAACCGTTTCTCGACGTTTTCTAACTCAGGGAACAAGTTGCACACTTCTGAGATGCATTTGGGCAACTTTGTCAGAAATGAGTTTTTTGCCTACAGAGACATGCCTATTTGCGCAGTAGTACAGATTCTGAGTATGTAACTGGGCTTGATGAAATCAGCATTTCTCTTGCTTCCCTGTGCGTAGGGAAGCTCAGTTTTAGTCACAGTAGCTCCCACAAGTGTCTCCTCAGTGTGTTCCCATTTCCTTAGACACAGTGTATTTGCTGGGAGAAAAGTGCATTACTGTGCGCTTTCACCGTTCAGCAAATACATGTGTAGAAGCACAGCACTAGCAGAAACGACCGTTTCTCGACGTTTTCTAACTCAGGGAACAAGTTGCACACTTCTGAGATGCATTTGGGCAACTTTGTCGGAAATGAGTTTTTTGCCTACAGATTCATGCCTATTTGCGCAACAGGACAGATTCTGAGTATGTAACTGGGCTTGATGAAATCAGCATTTCTCTTGCTTCCCTGTGCGTAGCGAAGCTCAGTTTTAGTCACAGTAGCTCCCACAAGTGTCTCCTCAGTGTGTTCCCATTTCCTTAGAAACAGTGTATTTGCTGGGAGAAAAGTGCATTACTGTGCGCTTTCACCGTTCAGCAAATACATGTGTAGAAGCACAGCGTTAGCAGATATAACCGTTTCTCGACGTTTTCTAACTCAGGGAACAAGTTGCACACTTCTGAGATGCATTTGGGCAACTTTGTCAGAAATGAGTTTTTTGCCTACAGAGACATGCCTATTTGCGCAGTAGTACAGATTCTGAGTATGTAACCGGGCTTGATGAAATCAGCATTTCTCTTGCTTCCCTGTGCGTAGGGAAGCTCAGTTTTAGTCACAGTAGCTCCCACAAGTGTCTCCTCAGTGTGTTCCCATTTCCTTAGAAACAGTGTATTTGCTGGGAGAAAAGTGCATTACTGTGTGCTTTCACCATTCAGCAAATACATGTGTAGAAGCACAGCGCTAGCAGAAACGAACGTTTCTCGACGTTTTCTAACTCAGGGAACAAGTTGCACACTTCTGAGATGCATTTGGGCAACTTTGTCAAAAATGTGTTTTTTGCCTACAGAGACATGCCTATTTGCGCAGTAGTACAGATTCTGAGTATGTAACTGTGCTGGATGAAATCAGCATTTCTCTTGCTTCCCTGTGCGTAGGGGAGCTCAGTTTTAGTCACGGTAGCTCCCACAAGTGTCTCCTCAGTGTGTTCCCATTTCCTTAGAAACAGTGTATTTGCTGGGAGAAAAGTGCATTACTGTGCGCTTTCACCGTTCAGCAAATACATGTGTAGAAGCACAGCGCTAGCAGAAACGACCGTTTCTCGACGTTTTCTAACTCAGGGAACAAGTTGCACACTTCTGAGATGCATTTGGGCAACTTTGTCAGAAATGAGTTTTTTGCCTACAGAGACATGCCTATTTGCGCAGTAGTACAGATTCTGAGTATGTAACTGGGCTTGATGAAATCAGCATTTCTCTTGCTTCCCTGTGCGTAGGGAAGCTCAGTTTTAGTCACTGTAGCTCCACAAGTGTCTCCTCAGTGTGTTCCCAATTCCTTAGAAACAGTGTATTTGCTGGGAGAAAAGTGCATTACTGTGCGCTTTCACCGTTCAGCAAATACATGTGTAGAAGCACAGCGCTAGCAGAAACGAACGTTTCTCGACGTTTTCTAACTCACAGAACAAGTTGCACACTTCTGAGATGCATTTGGGCAACTTTGTCAGAAATGAGTTTTTTGCCTACAGAGACATGCCTATTTGCGCAGTAGTACAGATTCTGAGTATGTAACTGGGCTTGAAGAAATCAGGATTTCTCTTGCTTCCCTGTGCGTAGGGAAGCTCAGTTTTAGTCACAGTAGCTCCCACAATTGTCTCCTCAGTGTGTTCCCATTTCCTTAGAAACAGTGTATTTGCTGGGAGAAAAGTGCATTACTGTGCGCCTTCACCGTTCAGCAAATACATATGTAGAAGCACAGCATTAGCAGATATGACCGTTTCTCGACGTTTTCTAACTCAGGGAACAAGTTGCACACTTCTGAGATGCATTTGGGCAACTTTGTCAGAAATGAGTTTTTCGCCTTCAGAGACATGCCTATTTGCGCAGTAGTACAGATTCTGAGTATGTAACTCGGCTTGATGAAATCAGCATTTCTCTTGCTTCCCTGTGCGTAGGGAAGCTCAGTTTTAGTCACAGTAGCTCCCACAAGTGTCTCCTCTGTGTGTTCCCATTTCCTTAGAAACAGTGTATTTGCTGGGAGAAAAGTGCATTACTGTGCGCTTTCACCGTTCAGCAAGTACATGTGTAGAAGCACAGCGCTAGCAGAAACGAACGTTTCTCGACGTTTTCTAACTCAGGGAACAAGTTGCACACTTCTGAGATGCATTTGGGCAACTTTGTCAGAAATGAGTTTTTTGCCTAAAGAGACATGCCTATTTGTGCAGTAGTATAGATTCTGAGTATGTAATTGGGCTTGATGAAATCAGCATTTCTCTTGCTTCCCTGTGCGTAGGGAAGCTCAGTTTTAGTCACAGTAGCTCCCACAAGTGTCTCCTCAGTGTGTTCCCATTTCCTTAGAAACAGTGTATTTGCTGGGAGAAAAGTGCATTACTGTGCGCTTTCACCGTTCAGCAAATACATGTGTAGAAGCACAGCGCTAGCAGAAACGAACGTTTCTCGACGTTTTCTAACTCAGGGAACAAGTTGCACACTTCTGAGATGCATTTGGGCAACTTTGTCAGAAATGAGTTTTTTGCCTACAGAGACATGCCTATTAGCGCAGTAGTACAGATTCTGAGTATTTAACTGGGCTTGATGAAATCAGCATTTCTCTTGCTTCCCTGTGCGTAGGGAAGCTCAGTTTTAGTCACAGTAGCTCCCACAAGTGTCTCCTCAGTGTGTTCCCATTTCCTTAGAAACAGTGTATTTGCTGGGAGAAAAGTGCATTACTGTGCGCTTTCACCGTTCAGCAAATACATGTGTAGAAGCACAGCGCTAGCAGTAACGAAAGTTTCTCGATGTTTTCTAACTCAGGGAACAAGTTGCACACTTCTGAGATGCATTTGGGCATCTTTGTCAGAAATGAGTTTTTTGCCTACAGATTTATGCCTATTTGCGCAGTAGTACAGATTCTGAGTATGTAACTGGGCTTGATGAAATCAGCATTTCTCTTGCTTCCCTGTGCGTAGGGAAGCTCAGTTTTAGTCACAGTAGCTCCCACAAGTGTCTCCTCAGTGTGTTCCCATTTCCTTAGAAACAGTGTATTTGCTGGGAGAAAAGTGCATTACTGTGCGCTTTCACCGTTCAGCAAATACATATGTAGAAGCACAGCGCTAGCAGAAACGACCGTTTCTCGACGTTTTCTAACTCAGGGAACAAGTTGCACACTTCTGAGATGCATTTGGGCAACTTTGTCAAAAATGTGTTTTTTGCCTACAGAGACATGCCTATTTGCGCAGTAGTACAGATTCTGAGTATGTAACTGGGCTGGATGAAATCAGCATTTCTCTTGCTTCCCTGTGCGTAGGGAAGCTCAGTTTTAGTCACAGTAGCTCCCACAAGTGTCTCCTCAGTGTGTTCCCATTTCCTTAGAAACAGTGTATTTGCTGGGAGAAAAGTGCATTACTGTGCGCTTTCACCGTTCAGCAAATACATGTGTTGAAGCACAGCGCTAGCAGAAACGACCGTTTCTCGACGTTTTCTAACTCAGGGAACAAGTTGCACACTTCTGAGATGCATTTGGGCAACTTTGTCAGAAATGAGTTTTTTGCCTACAGAGACATGCCTATTTGCGCAGTAGTACAGATTCTGAGTATATAACTGGGCTTGATGAAATCAGCATTTCTCTTGCTTCCCTGTGCGTAGGGAAGCTCAGTTTTAGTCATAGTAGCTCCCACAAGTATCTCCTCAGTGTGTTCCCATTTCCTTAGAAACAGTGTATTTGCTGGGAGAAAAGTGCATTACTGTGCGCTTTCACCGTTCAGCAAATACATGTGTAGAAGCACAGCGTTAGCAGATATGACCGTTTCTCGACGTTTTCTAACTCAGGGAACAAGTTGCACACTTCTGAGATGCATTTGGGCAACTTTGTCAGAAATGAGTTTTTTGCCTACAGAGACATGCCTATTTGCGCAGTAGTACAGATTCTGAGTATGTAACTTGGCTTGATGAAATCAGCATTTCTCTTGCTTCCCTGTGCGTAGGGAAGCTCAGTTTTAGTCACAGTAGCTCCCACAAGTGTCTCCTCAGTGTGTTCCCATTTCCTTAGAAACAGTGTATTTGCTGGGAGAAAAGTGCATTACTGTGCGCTTTCACCGTTCAGCAAATACATATGTAGAAGCACAGCGCTAGCAGAAACGACCGTTTCTCGACGTTTTCTAACTCAGGGAACAAGTTGCACACTTCTGAGATGCATTTGGGCAACTTTGTCAAAAATGTGTTTTTTGCCTACAGAGACATGCCTATTTGCGCAGTAGTACAGATTCTGAGTATGTAACTGGCTGGATGAAATCAGCATTTCTCTTGCTTCCCTGTGCGTAGGGAAGCTCAGTTTTAGTCACGGTAGCTCCCACAAGTGTCTCCTCAGTGTGTTCCCATTTCCTTAGAAACAGTGTATTTGCTGGGAGAAAAGTGCATTACTGTGCGCTTTCACCGTTCAGCAAATACATGTGTAGAAGCACAGCGCTAGCAGAAACGAAAGTTTCTCGACGTTTTCTAACTCAGGGAACAAGTTGCACACTTCTGAGATGCATTTGGGCATCTTTGTCAGAAATGAGTTTTTTGCCTACAGATTTATGCCTATTTGCGCAGTAGTACAGATTCTGAGTATGTAACTGGGCTTGATGAAATCAGCATTTCTCTTGCTTCCCTGTGCGTAGGGAAGCTCAGTTTTAGTCACAGTAGCTCCCACAAGTGTCTCCTCAGTGTGTTCCCATTTCCTTAGAAACAGTGTATTTGCTGGGAGAAAAGTGCATTACTGTGCGCTTTCACCGTTCAGCAAATACATATGTAGAAGCACAGCGCTAGCAGAAACGACCGTTTCTCGACGTTTTCTAACTCAGGGAACAAGTTGCACACTTCTGAGATGCATTTGGGCAACTTTGTCAAAAATGTGTTTTTTGCCTACAGAGACATGCCTATTTGCGCAGTAGTACAGATTCTGAGTATGTAACTGGGCTGGATGAAATCAGCATTTCTCTTGCTTCCCTGTGCGTAGAGAAGCTCAGTTTTAGTCACAGTAGCTCCCACAAGTGTCTCCTCAGTGTGTTCCCATTTCCTTAGAAACAGTGTATTTGCTGGGAGAAAAGTGCATTACTGTGCGCTTTCACCGTTCAGCAAATACATGTGTTGAAGCACAGCGCTAGCAGAAACGACCGTTTCTCGACGTTTTCTAACTCAGAAAACAAGTTGCACACTTCTGAGATGCATTTGGGCAACTTTGTCAGAAATGAGTTTTTTGCCTACAGAGACATGCCTATTTGCGCAGTAGTACAGATTCTGAGTATGTAACTTGGCTTGATGAAATCAGCATTTCTCTTGCTTCCCTGTGCGTAGGGAAGCCCAGTTTTAGTCACAGTAGCTCCCACAAGTGTCTCCTCAGTGTGTTCCCATTTCCTTAGAAACAGTGTATTTGCTGGGAGAAAAGTGCATTACTGTGCTCTTTCACCGTTCAGCAAATACATGTGGAGAAGCACAGCGCTAGCAGAAACGAACGTTTCTCGACGTTTTCTAACTCAGGGAACAAGTTGCACACTTCTGAGATGCATTTGGGCAACTTTGTCAGAAATGAGTTTTTTGCCTACAGAGACATGCCTATTTGCGCAGTAGTCCAGATTCTGAGTATGTAACTGGGCTTGATGAAATCAGCATTTCTCTTGCTTCCCTGTGCGTAGGGAAGCTCAGTTTTAGTCACAGTAGCTCCCACAAGTGTCTCCTCAGTGTGTTCCCATTTACTTAGAAACAGTGTATTTGCTGGGAGAAAAGTGCATTACTGTGCGCTTTCACCGTTCAGCAAATACATGTGTAGAAGCACAGCGCTAGCAGAAACGAACGTTTCTCGACGTTTTCTAACTCAGGGAACAAGTTGCACACTTCTGAGATGCATTTGGGCATCTTTGTCAGAAATGAGTTTTTTGCCTACAGATTTATGCCTATTTGCGCAGTAGTACAGATTCTGAGTATGTAACTGGGCTTGATGAAATCAGCATTTCTCTTGCTTCCCTGTGCGTAGGGAAGCTCAGTTTTAGTCACAGTAGCTCCCACAAGTGTCTCCTCAGTGTGTTCCCATTTCCTTAGAAACAGTGTATTTGCTGGGAGAAAAGTGCATTACTGTGCGCTTTCACCGTTCAGCAAATACATATGTAGAAGCACAGCGCTAGCAGAAACGACCGTTTCTCGACGTTTTCTAACTCAGGGAACAAGTTGCACACTTCTGAGATGCATTTGAGCAACTTTGTCAAAAATGTGTTTTTTGCCTACAGAGACATGCCTATTTGCGCAGTAGTACAGATTCTGAGTATGTAACTGGGCTGGATGAAATCAGCATTTCTCTTGCTTCCCTGTGCGTAGGGAAGCTCAGTTTTAGTCACGGTAGCTCCCACAAGTGTCTCCTCAGTGTGTTCCCATTTCCTTAGAAACAGTGTATTTGCTGGGAGAAAAGTGCATTACTGTGCGCTTTCACCGTTCAGCAAATACATGTGTAGAAGCACAGCGCTAGCAGAAATGAACGTTTCTCGACGTTTTCTAACTCAGGGAACAAGTTGCACACTTCTGAGATGCATTTGGCCAACTTTGTCAGAAATGAGTTTTTTGCCTACAGAGACATGCCTATTTGCGCAGTAGTATAGATTCTGAGTATGTAACTGGGCTTGATGAAATCAGCATTTCTCTTGCTTCCCTGTGCGTAGGGAAGCTCAGTTTTCGTCATAGTAGCTCCCACAAGTATCTCCTCAGTGTGTTCCCATTTCCTTAGAAACAGTGTATTTGCTGGGAGAAAAGTGCATTACTGTGCGCTTTCACCGTTCAGCAAATACATGTGTAGAAGCACAGCGTTAGCAGATATGACCGTTTCTCGACGTTTTCTAACTCAGGGAACAAGTTGCACACTTCTGAGATGCATTTGGGCAACTTTGTCAGAAATGAGTTTTTTGCCTACAGAGACATGCCTATTTGCGCAGTAGTACAGATTCTGAGTATGTAACTGGGCTTGATGAAATCAGGATTTCTCTTGCTTCCCTGTGCATAGGAAAGCTCAGTTTTAGTCACAGTAGCTCCCACAAGTGTCTCCTCAGTGTCTTCCCATTTCCATAGTAACAGTGTATTTGCTGGGAGAAAAGTGCATTACTGTGCGCTTTCACCGTTCAGCAAATACATGTGTAGAAGCACAGCGATAGCAGAAACGACCGTTTCTCGACGTTTTCTAACTCAGGGAACAAGTTGCACACTTCTGAGATGCATTTGGGCAACTTTGTCAGAAATGAGTTTTTTGCCTACAGAGACATGCCTATTTGCGCAGTAGTACAGATTCTGAGTATGTAACTGGGCTTGATGAAATCAGCATTTCTCTTGCTTCACTGTGCGTAGGGAAGCTCAGTTTTGGTCACAGTAGCTCCCACAAGTGTCTCCTCAGTGTGTTCCCATTTCCTTAGAAACAGTGTATTTGCTGGGAGAAAAGTGCATTACTGTTCTCTTTCACCGTTCAGCAAATACATATGTAGAAGCACAGCGCTAGCAGAAACGACCGTTTCTCGACGTTTTCTAACTCAGGGAACAAGTTGCACACTTCTGAGATGCATTTGGGCAACTTTGTCAAAAATGTGTTTTTTGCCTACAGAGACATGCCTATTTGCGCAGTAGTACAAATTCTGAGTATGTAACTTGGCTTGATGAAATCAGCATTTCTCTTGCTTCCCTGTGCGTAGGGAAGCTCAGTTTTAGTCACAGTAGCTCCCACAAGTGTCTCCTCAGTGTGTTCCCATTTTCTTAGAAACAGTGTATTTGCTGGGATAAAAGTGCATTACTGTGCGCTTTCACCGTTCAGCAAGTACATGTGTAGAAGCACAGCGCTAGCAGAAACGACCGTTTCTCGACGTTTTCTAACTCAGAGAACAAGTTGCACACTTCTGAGATGCATTTGGGCAACTTTGTCAGAAATGAGGTTTTTGCCTACAGAGACATGCCTATTTGCGCAGTAGTACAGATTCTGAGTATGTAAATGGGCTTGATGAAATCAGCATTTCTCTTGCTTCCCTGTGCGTAGGGAAGCTCAGTTTTAGTCACAGTAGCTCCCACAAGTGTCTCCTCAGTGTGTTCCCATTTCCTTAGAAACAGTGTATTTGCTGGGAGAAAAGTGCATTACTGTGCGCTTTCACCGTTCAGCAAATACATGTGTAGAAGCACAGTGCTAGCAGAAACGAACGTTTCTCCACGTTTTCTAATTCAGGGAACAAGTTGCACACTTCTGAGATGCATTTGGGCATCTTTGTCAGAAATGAGTTTTTTGCCTACAGAGACATGCCTATTTGCGCAGTAGTACAGATTCTGAGTATGTAACTGGGCTTGATGAAATCAGCATTTCTCTTGCTTCCCTCTGCGTAGGGAAGCTCAGTTTTAGTCCCAGTAGCTCCCACAAGTGTCTCCTCAGTGTGTTCCCATTTCCTTAGAAACAGTGTATTTGCTGGGAGAAAAGTGCATTACTGTGCGCTTTCACCGTTCAGCAAATACATGTGTAGAAGCACAGCGCTAGCAGATACGACCGTTTCTCGACGTTTTCTAACTCAGGGAACAAGTTGCATACTTCTGAGATGCATTTGGGCAACTTTGTCAGAAATGAGTTTTTTGCCTACAGATTCATGCCTATTTGCCCAGTAGTACAGATTCTGAGTATGTAACTGGGCTTGGTGAAATCAGCATTTCTCTTGCTTCCCTGTGCGTAGGGAAGCTCAGTTTTAGTCACAGTAGCTCCCACAAGTGTCTCCTCAGTGTGTTCCCATTTCATTAGAAACAGTGTATTTGCTGGGATAAAAGTGCATTACTGTGCGCTTTCACCGTTCAGCAAATACATGTGTAGAAGCACAGCGTTAGCAGATATGACCATTTCTCGACGTTTTCTAACTCAGGGAACAAGTTGCACACTTCTGAGATGCATTTGGGCAACTTTGTCAGAAATGAGTTTTTTGCCTACAGAGACATGCCTATTTGCGCAGTAGTACAGATTCTGAGTATGTAACTGGGCTTGATGAAATCAGCATTTCTCTTGCTTCCCTGTGCGTAGGGAAGCTCAGATTTAGTCACAGTAGCTCCCACAAGTGTCTCCTCTGTGTGTTCCCATTTCCTTAGAAACAGTGTATTTGCTGGGAGAAAAGTGCATTACTGTGCGTTTTCACCGTTCAGCAAGTACATGTGTAGAAGCACAGTACTAGCAGAAACAAACGTTTCTCGACGTTTTCTAACTCATGGAACAAGTTGCACACTTCTGAGATGCATTTGGGCAACTTTGTCAGAAATGAGTTTTTTGCCTAATGAGACATGCCTATTTCTGCAGTAGTACAGATTCTGAGTATGTAACTGGGCTTGATGAAATCAGCATTTCTCTTGCTTCCCTGTGCGTAGGGAAGCTCAGTTTTAGTCACAGTAGCTCCCACAAGTGTCTCCTCAGTGTGTTCCCATTTCCTTAGAAACAGTGTATTTGCTGGGAGAAAAGTGCATTACTGTGCGCTTTCACCGTTCAGCAAAGACATGTGTAGAAGCACAGCGCTAGCAGAAACGAACGTTTCTCGACGTTTTCTAACTCAGGGAACAAGTTGCACACTTCTGAGATGCATTTGGTCAACTTTGTCAGAAATGAGTTTTTTGCCTACAGAGACATGCCTATTTGCGCAGTAGTACAGATTCTGAGTATGTAACTGGGCTTGATGAAATCAGCATTTCTCTTGCTTCCCTGTGCGTAGGGAAGCTCAGTTTTAGTCACAGTAGCTCCCACAAGTGTCTCCTCAGTGTGTTCCCATTTCCTTAGAAACAGTGTATTTGCTGGGAGAAAAGTACATTACTGTGGGCTTTCACCGTTCAGCAAATACATGTGTAGAAGCACAGCGCTAGCAGAAACGAACGTTTCCTGACGTTTTCTAACTCAGGGAACAAGTTGCACACTTCTGAGATGCATTTGGGCAACTTTGTCAGAAATGAGTTTTTTGCCTACAGAGACATGCCTATTTGCGCAGTAGTACAGATTCTGAGTATGTAACTGGGCTTGATGAAATCAGCATTTCTCTTGCTTCCCTGTGCGTAGTGAAGCTCAGTTTTAGTCACAGTAGCTCCCACAAGTGTCTCCTCAGTGTGTTCCCATTTCCTTAGAAACAGTGTATTTGCTGGGAGAAAAGTGCATTACTGTGCTCTTTCACCGTTCAGCAAATACATGTGTAGAAGCACAGCGCTAGCAGAAACGAACGTTACTCGACATTTTCTAACTCAGGGAACAAGTTGCACACTTCTGAGATGCATATGGGCAACTTTGTCAGAAATGAGTTTTTTGCCTACAGAGACATGCCTATTTGCGCAGTAGTCCAGATTCTGAGTATGTAACTGGGCTTGATGAAATCAGCATTTCTCTTGCTTCCCTGTGCGTAGGGAAGCTCAGTTTTAGTCACAGTAGCTCCCACAAGTGTCTCCTCAGTGTGTTCCCATTTCCTTAGAAACAGTGTATTTGCTGGGAGAAAAGTGCATTACTGTGCGCTTTCACCGTTCAGCAAATACATGTGTAGAAGCACAGCGCTAGCAGAAACGACCGTTTCTCGACGTTTTCTAACTCAGGGAACAAGTTGCACACTTCTGAGATGCATTTGGGCAACTTTGTCAGAAATGAGTTTTTTGCCTACAGAGACATGCCTATTTGCGCAGTAGTACAGATTCTGAGTATGTAACTGGGCTGGATGAAATCAGCATTTCTCTTGCTTCCCTGTGCGTAGGGAAGCTCAGTTTTAGTCACAGTAGCTCCCACAAGTGTCTCCTCAGTGTGTTCCCATTTCCTTAGAAACAGTGTATTTGCTGGGAGAAAAGTGCATTACTGTGCGCTTTCACCGTTCAGCAAATACATGTGTAGAAGAACAGCGCTAGCAGAATCGAACGTTTCTCGACGTTTTCTAACTCAGGGAACAAGTTGCACACTTCTGAGATGCATTTGGCAACTTTCTCAGAAATGAGTTTTTTGCCTACACAGACATGTCTATTTGTGCAGTAGTACAGATTCTGAGTATGTAACTGGGCTGGATGAAATCAGCATTTCTCTTGCTTCCCTGTGCGTAGGGAAGCTCAGTTTTAGTCACAGTAGCTCCCACAAGTGTCTCCTCAGTGTGTTCCCATTTCCTTAGAAACAGTGTATTTGCTGGGAGAAAAGTGCATTACTGTGCGCTTTCACCGTTCAGCAAATACATGTGTAGAAGCACAGCGTTAGCAGATATGACCGTTTCTCGACGTTTTCTAACTCAGGGAACAAGTTGCACACTTCTGAGATGCATTTGGGCAACTTTGTCAGAAATGAGTTTTTTGCCTACAGAGACATGCCTATTTGCGCAGTAGTACAGATTCTGAGTATGTAACTGGGCTTGATGAAATCAGCATTTCTCTTGCTTCCCTGTGCGTATAGAAGCTCAGTTTTAGTCACAGTAGCTCCCACAAGTGTCTCCTCAGTGTGTTCCCAGTTCCTTAGAAACAGTGTATTTGCTGGGAGAAAAGTGCATTACTGTGCGCTTTCACCGTTCAGCAAATGCATGTGTAGAAGCACAGCGCCAGCAGAAACGAACGTTTCTCGACGTTTTGTAACTCAGGGAACAAGTTGCACACTTCTGAGATGCATTTGGGCAACTTTGTCAGAAATGAGTTTTTTGCCTAAAGAGACATGCCTATTTGCGCAGTAGTACAGATTCTGAATATGTAACTGGGCTTGATGAAATCAGCATTTCTCTTGCTTCCCTGTGCGTAGGGAAGCTCAGTTTTAGTCACAGTAGCTCCCACAAGTGTCTCCTCAGTGTGTTCCCATTTCCTCAGAAACAGTGTATTTGCTGGGAGAAAAGTGCATTACTGTGCGCTTTCACCGTTCAGCAAATACATGTGTAGAAGCACAGCGCTAGCAGAAACGAACGTTTCTCGATGTTTTCTAACTCAGGGAACAAGTTGCACACTTCTGAGATGCATTTGGGTAACTTTCTCAAAAATGAGTTTTTTGCCTACAGAGACATGCCTATTTGTGCAGTAGTACAGATTCTGAGTATGTAACTGTGCTTGATGAAATCAGCATTTCTCTTGCTTCCCTGTGCGTAGGGAAGCTCAGTTTTAGTCACAGTAGCTCTTACAAATGTCTCCTCAGTGTGTTCCCAGTTCCTTAAAAACAGTGTATTTGCTGAGAGAAAAGTGCATTACTGTGCGCTTTCACCGTTCAGCAAATACATGTGTAGATGCACGGCGCTAGCAGATACGACCGTTTCTCGACGTTTTCTAACTCAGGGAACAAGTTGCACACTTCTGAGATGCATTTGGGCAACTTTGTCAGAAATGAGTTTTTTGCCTACAGAGACATGCCTATTTGCGCAGTAGTACAGATTCTGAGTATGTAACTGGGCTGGATGAAATCAGCATTTCTCTTGCTTCCCTGTGCGTAGGGAAGCTCAGTTTTAGTCACAGTAGCTCCCACAAGTGTCTCCTCAGTGTGTTCCCATTTCCTTAGAAACAGTGTATTTGCTGGGAGAAAAGTGCATTACCGTGCGCTTTCACCGTTCAGCAAATGCATGTGTAGAAGCACAGCGCTAGCAGAAACGAACGTTTCTCGACGTTTTGTAACTCAGGGAACAAGTTGCACACTTCTGAGATGCATTTGGGCAACTTTGTCAGAAATGAGTTTTTTGCCTAAAGAGACATGCCTATTTGCGCAGTAGTACAGATTCTGAGTAGGTAACTGGGCTTGATGAAATCAGCATTTCTCTTGCTTCCCTGTGCGTAGGGAAGCTCAGTTTTAGTCACAGTAGCTCCCACAAGTGTCTCCTCAGTGTGTTCCCATTTCCTCAGAAACAGTGTATTTGCTGGGGAAAAGTGCATTACTGTGCGCTTTCACCGTTCAGCAAATACATGTGTAGAAGCACAGCGCTAGCAGAAACGAACGTTTCTCGATGTTTTCTAACTCAGGGAACAAGTTGCACACTTCTGAGATGCATTTGGGTAACTTTCTCAAAAATGAGTTTTTTGCCTACAGAGACATGCCTATTTGCGCAGTAGTACAGATTCTGAGTATGTAACTGGGCTTGATGAAATCAGCATTTCTCTTGTTCCCTGTGCGTAGGGAAGCTCAGTTTTAGTCACAGTAGCTCCCACAAGTGTCTCCTCAGTGTGTTCCCATTTCCTTAGAAACAGTGTATTTGCTGGGAGAAAAGTGCATTACTGTGCGCTTTCACCGTTCAGCAAATACATGTGTAGAAGCACAGCGTTAGCAGATATGACCGTTTCTCGACGTTTTCTAACTCAGGGAACAAGTGGCACACTTCTGAGATGCATTTGGGCAACTTTGTCAGAAATGAGTTTTTTGCCTACAGAGACATGCCTATTTGCGCAGTAGTACAGATTCTGAGTTTGTAACTGGGCTTGATGAAATCAGCATTTCTCTTGCTTCCCTGTACGTAGGGAAGCTCAGTTTTAGTCACAGTAGCTACCACAAATGTCTCCTCAGTGTGTCCCCAGTTCCTTAGAAACAGTGTATTTGCTGGGAGAAAAGTGCATTACTGTGCGCTTTCACCGTTCAGCAAATACATGTGTAGAAGCACAGCGCTAGCAGACACGAACGTTTCTCGACGTTTTCTAACTCAGGGAACAAGTTGCACACTTCAGATGCATTTGTGTAACTATCTCAAAAATGAGTTTTTTGCCTATAGAGACATGCCTATTTGCGCAGTAGTACAGATTCTGAGTATGTAACTGGGCTTGATGAAATCAGCATTTCTCTTGCTTCCCTGTGCGTAGGGAAGCTCAGTTTTAGTCACAGTAGCTCCCACAAGTGTCTCCTCAGTGTGTTACCATTTCCTTAGAAACAGTGTATTTGCTGGGAGAAAAGTGAATTAATGTGCGCTTTCACCGTTCAGCAAATACATGTGTAGAAGCACAGCGCTAGCTGAAACGACCGTTTCTCGACGTTTTCTATCTCAGGGAACAAGTTGCACACTTCTGAGATGCATTTGGGCAACTTTGTCAAAAATGAGTTTTTTGCCTACAGAGACATGCCTATTTGCGCAGTAGTACACATTCTGAGTATGTAACTGGGCTGGATGAAATCAGCATTTCTCTTGCTTCCCTGTGCGTAGGGAAGCTCAGTTTTAGTCACAGTAGCTCCCACAAGTGTCTCCTCAGTGTGTTCCCATTGCCTCAGAAACAGTGTATTTGCTGGGAGAAAAGTGCATTACTGTGCGCTTTCACCGTTCAGCAAATACATGTGTAGAAGCACAGCGCTAGCAGAAACGAACGTTTCTCGATGTTTTCTAACTCAGGGAACAAGTTGCACACTTCTGAGATGCATTTGGGTAACTTTCTCAAAAATGAGTTTTTTGCCTACAGAGACATGCCTATTTGCGCAGTAGTAGAGATTCTGAGTATGTAACTGGGCTTGATGAAATCAGCATTTCTCTTGATTCCCTGTGCGTAGGGAAGCTCAGTTTTAGTCACAGTAGCTCCCACAAGTGTCTCCTCAGTGTGTTCCCAGTTCCTTAGAAACAGTGTATTTGTTGGGAGAAAAAGGCATTACTGTGCGCTTTCACCGTTCAGCAAATACATGTGTAGAAGCACAGCGCTAGCTGAAACGACCGTTTCTCGACGTTTTCTAACTCAGGGAACAAGTGGCACACTTCTGAGATGCATTTGGGCAACTTTGTCAGAAATGAGTTTTTTGCCTACAGAAACATGCCTATTTGCGCAGTAGTACAGATTCTGAGTAGGTAACTGGGCTTGATGTAATCAGCATTCTCTTGCTTCCCTGTGCGTAGGGAAGCTCAGTTTTAGTCACAGTAGCTCCCACAAGTGTCTCCTCAGTGTGTTCCCATTTCCTTAGAAACAGTGTATTTACTGGGAGAAAAGTGCATTACTGTGCGCTTTCACCGTTCAGCAAATACATGTGTAGAAGCACAGCGCTAGCAGAAACGACCGTTTCTCGACGTTTTCTAACTCAGGGAACAAGTTGCACACTTCTGAGATGCATTTGGGCAACTTTGTCAGAAATGAGTTTTTTGCCTACAGAGACATGCCTATTTGCGCAGTAGTACAGATTCTGAGTATGTAACTGGGCTTGATGAAATCAGCATTTCTCTTGCTTCCCTGTGCGTAGGGAAGCTCAGTTTTAGTCACAGTAGCTCCCACAAGTGTCTCCTTAGTGTGTTCCCATTTCCTTAGAAACAGTGTATTTGCTGGGAGAAAAGTGCATTACTGTGCGCTTTCACCGTTCAGCAAATACATGTGTAGAAGCACAGCGCTAGCAGAAACGACCGTTTCTCGACGTTTTCTAACTCAGGGAACAAGTTGCACACTTCTGAGATGCATTTGGGTAACTTTCTCAAAAATGAGTTTTTTGCCTACAGAGACATGCCTATTTGCGCAGTAGTACATATTCTGAGTATGTAACTGGGCTTGATTAAATCAGCATTTCTCTCGCTTCCCTGTGCGTAGGGAAGCTCAGTTTTAGTCACAGTAGCTCCCACAAGTGTCTCCTCAGTGTGTTCCCATTTCCTTAGAAACAGTGTATTTGTTGGGAGAAAAGTGCATTACTGTGCGCTTTCACCGTTCAGCAAATACATGTGTAGAAGCACAGCGCTAGCTGAAACGACCGTTTGTCGACGTTTTCTAACTCAGGGAACAAGTTGCACACTTCTGAGAGTCATTTGGGTAACTTTCTCAAAAATGAGTTTTTTGCCTACAGAGACATGCCTATTTGCGCAGTAGTACAGATTCTGAGTATGTAACTGGGCTTGATGAAATCAGCATTTCTCTTGCTTCCCTGTGCGTAGGGAAGCTCAGTTTTAGTCCCAGTAGCTCCCACAAGTGTCTCCTCAGTGTGTTCCCATTTCCTTAGAAACAGTGTATTTGCTGGGAGAAAAGTGCATTACTGTGCGCTTTCACCGTTCAGCAAATACATGTGTAGAAGCACAGCGCTAGCTGAAACGACCGTTTGTCGACGTTTTCTAACTCAGGGAACAAGTTACACAGTTCTGAGATGCATTTGGGTAACTTTCTCAAAAATGAGTTTTTTGCCTACAGAGACATGCCTATTTGCGCAGTAGTACAGATTCTGAGTATGTAACTGGGCTTGATGAAATCAGCATTTCTCTTGCTTCCCTGTGCGTAGGGAAGCTCAGTTTTAGTCACAGTAGCTCCCACAAGTGTCTCCTCAGTGTGTTCCCATTTCCTTAGAAACAGTGTATTTGCTGGGAGAAAAGTGCATTACTGTGCGCTTTCACCGTTCAGCAAATACATGTGTAGAAGCACAGCGCTAGCAGAAACGACCGTTTCTCGACATTTTCTAACTCAGGGAACAAGTTGCACACTTCTGAGATGCATTTGTGTAACTATCTCAAAAATGAGTTTTTTGCCTACAGAGACATGCCTATTTTCGCAGTAGTACAGATTCTGAGTAGGTAACTGGGCTTGATGAAATCAGCATTTCTCTTGCTTCCCTGTGCATAGGGAAGCTCAGTTTTAGTCACAGTAGCTCCCACAAGTGTCTCCTCAGTGTGTTCCCAGTTCCTTAGAAACAGTGTATTTGCTGGGAGAAAAGTGCATTACAGTGCGCTTTCACCGTTCAGCAAATACATGTGTAGAAGCACAGCGCTAGCTGAAACGACCGTTTCTCGACGTTTTCTAAATCACGGAACAAGATGCACACTTCTGAGATGCATTTGTGTAACTATCTCAAAAATGAGTTTTTTGCCTACAGAGACATGCCTATTTGCGCAGTAGTACAGATTCTGAGTATGTAACTGGGCTTGATGAAATCAGCATTTCTCTTGCTTCCCTGTGCGTAGGGAAGCTCAGTTTTAGTAACAGTAGCTCCCACAAGTGTCTCCTTAGTGTGTTCCCATTTCCTTAGAAACAGTGTATTAGTTGGGAGAAAAGTGCATTACTGTGCGCTTTCACCGTTCAGCAAATACATGTGTAGAAGCACAGCGCTAGCTGAAACGACCGTTTGTCGACGTTTTCTAACTCAGGGAACAAGTTACACAGTTCTGAGATGCATTTGGGTAACTTTCTCAAAAATGAGTTTTTTGCCTACAGAGACATGCCTATTTGCGCAGTAGTACAGATTCTGAGTATGTAACTGGGCTTGATGAAATCAGCATTTCTCTTGCTTCCCTGTGCGTAGGGAAGCTCAGTTTTAGTCACAGTAGCTCCCACAAGTGTCTCCTCAGTGTGTTCCCATTTCCTTAGAAACAGTGTATTTGCTGGGAGAAAAGTGCATTACTGTGCGCTTTCACCGTTCAGCAAATACATGTGTAGAAGCACAGCGCTAGCAGAAACGACCGTTTCTCGACATTTTCTAACTCAGGGAACAAGTTGCACACTTCTGAGATGCATTTGTGTAACTATCTCAAAAATGAGTTTTTTGCCTACAGAGACATGCCTATTTGCGCAGTAGTACAGATTCTGAGTATGTAACTGGGCTTGATGAAATCAGCATTTCTCTTGCTTCCCTGTGCGTAGGGAAGCTCAGTTTTAGTCACAGTAGCTCCCACAAGTGTCTCCTCAGTGTGTTCCCAGTTCCTTAGAAACAGTGTATTTGCTGGGATGAAAGTGCATTACTGTGCGCTTTCACCGTTCAGCAAATACATGTGTAGAAGCACAGCGCTAGCTGAAACGACCGTTTCTCGACGTTTTCTAACTCAGGGAACAAGTGGCACACTTCTGAGATGCATTTGGTAAACTTTGTCAGAAATGAGTTTTTTTGCCTACAGAGACATGCCTATTTGCGCAGTAGTACAGATTCTGAGTATGTAACTGGGCTTGATGAAATCAGCATTTCTCTTGCTTCCCTGTGCGTAGGGAAGCTCACTTTTAGTCACAGTAGCTCCCACAAGTGTCTCCTCAGTGTGCTCCCAGTTCTTTAGAAACAGTGTATTTGCTGGGAGAAAAGTGCATTACTGTGCGCTTTCACCGTTCAGCAAATACATGTGTAGAAGCACAGCGCTAGCAGAAACGAACGTTTCTCGATGTTTTCTAACTGAGGGAACAAGTTGCACACTTCTGAGATGCATTTGGGCCACTTTGTCAGAAATGAGTTTTTTGCCTAAAGAGACAGGCCTATTTTCGCAGTAGTACAGATTCTGAGTAGGTAACTGGGCTTGATGATATCAGCATTTCTCTTGCTTCCCTGTGCGTAGGGAAGCTCAGTTTTAGTCACAGTAGCTCCCACAAGTGTCTCCTCAGTGTGTTCCCATTTCCTTAGAAACAGTGTATTTGTTGGGAGAAAAGTGCATTACTGTGCGCCTTTACCGTTCAGCAAATACATGTGTAGAAGCACAGCGCTAGCAGAAACGACCGTTTCTCGACGTTTTCTAACTCAGGGAACAAGTTGCACACTTCTGAGATGCATTTGTGTAACTATCTCAAAAATGAATTTTTTGCCTACAGAGACATGCCTATTTGCGCAGTAGTACAGATTCTGAGTATGTAACTGGGCTTGATGAAATCAGCATTTCTCTTGCTTCCCTGTGCGTAGGGAAGCTCACTTTTAGTCACAGTAGCTCCCACAAGTGTCTCCTCCGTGTGTTCCCAGTTCCTTAGAAACAGTGTATTTGCTGGGAGAAAAGTGCATTACTGTGCGCTTTCACCGTTCAGCAAATACATGTGTAGAAGCACAGCGCTAGCAGAAACGAACGTTTCTCGACGTTTTCTAACTCAGGGAACAAGTTGCACACTTCTGAGATGCATTTGTGTAACTATCTCAAAAATGAGTTTTTTGCCTACAGAGACATGCCTATTTGCGCAGTAGTACAGATTCTGAGTATGTAACTGGGCTTGATTAAATCAGCATTTCTCTTGCTTCCCTGTGCGTAGGGAAGCTCAGTTTTAGTCACAGTAGCTCCCACAAGTGTCTCCTCAGTGTATTCCCAGTTCCTTAGAAACAGTGTATTTGCTGGGAGAAAAGTGCATTACTGTGCGCTTTCACCGTTCAGCAAATACATGTGTAGAAGCACAGCGCTAGCAGAAACGACGGTTTCTCGACGTTTTCTGACTCAGGGAACAAGTTGCACACTTCTGAGATGCATTTGGGCAACTTTGTCAGAAATGAGTTTTTTGCCTACAGAGACATGCCTATTTGTGCAGTAGTACTGATTCTGAGTATGTAACTGGGCTTGATGAAATCAGCATTTCTCTTGTTACCCTGTGCGTAGGGAAGCTCAGTTTTAGTCACAGTAGCTCCCACAAGTGTCTCCTCAGTGTGTTCCCATTTCCTTAGAAACAGTGTATTTGCTGGGAGAAAAGTGCATTACTGTGAGCTTTCACAGTTCAGCAAATAGATGTGTAGATGCACGGTGCTAGCAGATACGACCGTTTCTCGACGTTTTCTAACTCAGGGAACAAGTTGCACACTTCTGAGATGCATTTGGGCAACTTTGTCAGAAATGAGTTTTTTGCCTACAGAGACATGCCTATTTGCGCAGTAGTACAGATTCTGAGTATGTAACTGGGCTTGATGAAATCAGCATTTCTCTTGCTTCCCTGTGCGTATAGAAGCTCAGTTTTAGTCACAGTAGCTCCCACAAGTGTCTCCTCAGTGTGTTCCCAGTTCCTTAGAAACAGTGTATTTGCTGGGAGAAAAGTGCATTACTGTGCGCTTTCACCGTTCAGCAAATGCATGTGTAGAAGCACAGCGCCAGCAGAAACGAACGTTTCTCGACGTTTTGTAACTCAGGGAACAAGTGGCACACTTCTGAGATGCATTTGGGCAACTTTGTCAGAAATGAGTTTTTTGCCTAAAGAGACATGCCTATTTGCGCAGTAGTACAGATTCTGAGTATGTAACTGGGCTTGATGAAATCAGCATTTCTCTTGCTTCCCTGTGCGTAGGGAAGCTCAGTTTTAGTCACAGTAGCTCCCACAAGTGTCTCCTCAGTGTGTTCCCATTTCCTCAGAAACAGTGTATTTGCTGGGAGAAAAGTGCATTACTGTGCGCTTTCACCGTTCAGCAAATACATGTGTAGAAGCACAGCGCTATCAGAAACGAACGTTTCTCGATGTTTTCTAACTCAGGGAACAAGTTGCACACTTCTGAGATGCATTTGGGTAACTTTCTCAAAAATGAGTTTTTTGCCTACAGAGACATGCCTATTTGCGCAGTAGTACAGATTCTGAGTATGTAACTGGGCTTGATGAAATCAGCATTTCTCTTGTTCCCTGTGCGTAGGGAAGCTCAGTTTTAGTCACAGTAGCTCCCACAAGTGTCTCCTCAGTGTGTTCCCATTTCCTTAGAAACAGTGTATTTGCTGGGAGAAAAGTGCATTACTGTGCGCTTTCACCGTTCAGCAAATACATGTGTAGAAGCACAGCGTTAGCAGATATGACCGTTTCTCGACGTTTTCTAACTCAGGGAACAAGTGGCACACTTCTGAGATGCATTTGGGCAACTTTGTCAGAAATGAGTTTTTTGCCTACAGAGACATGCCTATTTGCGCAGTAGTACAGATTCTGAGTATGTAACTGGGCTTGATGAAATCAGCATTTCTCTTGCTTCCCTGTGCGTAGGGAAGCTCAGTTTTAGTCACAGTAGCTCCCACAAGTGTCTCCTCAGTGTGTTACCATTTCCTTAGAAACAGTGTATTTGCTGGGAGAAAAGTGAATTAATGTGCGCTTTCACCGTTCAGCAAATACATGTGTAGAAGCACAGGGCTACCTGAAACGACCGTTTCTCGACGTTTTCTATCTCAGGGAATAAGTTGCACACTTCTGAGATGCATTTGGGCAACTTTGTCAAAAATCAGTTTTTTGCCTACAGAGACATGCCTATTTGCGCAGTAGTACAGATTCTGAGTATGTAACTGGGCTGGATGAAATCAGCATTTCTCTTGCTTCCCTGTGCGTAGGGAAGCTCAGTTTTAGTCACAGTAGCTCCCACAAGTGTCTCCTCAGTGTGTTCCCATTGCCTCAGAAACAGTGTATTTGCTGGGAGAAAAGTGCATTACTGTGCGCTTTCACCGTTCAGCAAATACATGTGTAGAAGCACAGCGCTAGCAGAAACGAACGTTTCTCGATGTTTTCTAACTCAGGGAACAAGTTGCACACTTCTGAGATGCATTTGGGTAACTTTCTCAAAAATGAGTTTTTTGCCTACAGAGACATGCCTATTTGCGCAGTAGTAGAGATTCTGAGTATGTAACTGGGCTTGATGAAATCAGCATTTCTCTTGATTCCCTGTGCGTAGGGAAGCTCAATTTTAGTCACAGTAGCTCCCACAAGTGTCTCCTCAGTGTGTTCCCAGTTCCTTAGAAACAGTGTATTTGTTGGGAGAAAAAGGCATTACTGTGCGCTTTCACCGTTCAGCAAATACATGTGTAGAAGCACAGCGCTAGCTGAAACGACCGTT
The DNA here is from genome assembly GCF_964271855.1 of Acomys minous. Lineage (NCBI taxonomy): Eukaryota > Metazoa > Chordata > Mammalia > Rodentia > Muridae > Acomys > Acomys minous. Next base: position 428,438 of record NW_028182177.1, read on the forward strand.
TCTCGACGTTTTCTAACTCAGGGAACAAGTGGCACACTTCTGAGATGCATTTGGGCAACTTTGTCAGAAATGAGTTTTTTGCCTACAGAAAAATGCCTATTTGCGCAGTAGTACAGATTCTGAGTAGGTAACTGGGCTTGATGTAATCAGCATTCTCTTGCTTCCCTGTGCGTAGGGAAGCTCAGTTTTAGTCACAGTAGCTCCCACAAGTGTCTCCTTAGTGTGTTCCCATTTCCTTAGACACAGTGTATTTGCTGGGAGAAAAGTGCATTACTGTGCGCTTTCACCGTTCAGCAACTACATGTGTAGAAGCACAGCGCTAGCAGAAACGACCGTTTCTCGACGTTTTCTAACTCAGGGAACAAGTTGCACACTTCTGAAATGCATTTGGGCAACTTTGTCAGAAATGAGTTTTTTGGCTACAGAGACATGCCTATTTGCGCAGTAGTACAGATTCTGAGTATGTAACTGGGCTTGATGAAATCAGCATTTCTCTTGCTTCCCTGTGCGTAGGGAAGCTCAGTTTTAGTCACAGTAGCTCCCACAAGTGTCTCCTTAGTGTGTTCCCATTTCCTTAGAAACAGTGTATTTGTTGGGAGAAAAGTGCATTACTGTGCTCTTTCACCGTTCAGCAAATACATGTGTAGAAGCACAGCGCTAGCAGAAACGACCGTTTCTCGACGTTTTCTAACTCAGGGAACAAGTTGCACACTTCTGAGATGCATTTGGGTAACTTTCTCAAAAATGAGTTTTTTGCCTACAGAGACATGCCTATTTGCGCAGTAGTACAGATTCTGAGTATGTAACTGTGCTTGATGAAATCAGCATTTCTCTTGCTTCCCTGTGCGTAGGGAAGCTCAGTTTTAGTCACAGTAGCTCTTACAAATGTCTCCTCAGTGTGTTCCCAGTTCCTTAAAAACAGTGTATTTGCTGAGAGAAAAGTGCATTACTGTGCGCTTTCACCGTTCAGCAAATACATGTGTAGAAGCACAGCGCTAGCAGAAACGAACGTTTCTCGACGTTTTCTAACTCAGGGAACAAGTTGCACACTTCTGAGATGCATTTGGCCAACTTTGTCAGAAATGAGTTTTTTGCCTACAGAGACATGCCTATTTGTGCAGTAGTACTGATTCTGAGTATGTAACTGGGCTTGATGAAATCAGCATTTCTCTTGTTACCCTGTGCGTAGGGAAGCTCAGTTTTAGTCACAGTAGCTCCCACAAGTGTCTCCTCAGTGTGTTCCCATTTCCTTAGAAACAGTGTATTTGCTGGGAGAAAAGTGCATTACTGTGCGCTTTCACCGTTCAGCAAATGCATGTGTAGAAGCACAGCGCTAGCAGAAACGAACGTTTCTCGACGTTTTGTAACTCAGGGAACAAGTTGCACACTTCTGAGATGCATTTGGGCAACTTTGTCAGAAATGAGTTTTTTGCCTAAAGAGACATGCCTATTTGCGCAGTAGTACAGATTCTGAGTAGGTAACTGGGCTTGATGAAATCAGCATTTCTCTTGCTTCCCTGTGCGTAGGGAAGCTCAGTTTTAGTCACAGTAGCTCCCACAAGTGTCTCCTCAGTGTGTTCGCATTTCCTCAGAAACAGTGTATTTGCTGGGAGAAAAGTGCATTACTGTGCGCTTTCACCGTTCAGCAAATACATGTGTAGAAGCACAGCGCTAGCAGAAACGAACGTTTCTCGATGTTTTCTAACTCAGGGAACAAGTTGCACACTTCTGAGATGCATTTGGGTAACTTTCTCAAAAATGAGTTTTTTGCCTACAGAGACATGCCTATTTGCGCAGTAGTACAGATTCTGAGTATGTAACTGGGCTTGATGAAATCAGCATTTCTCTTGTTCCCTGTGCGTAGGGAAGCTCAGTTTTAGTCACAGTAGCTCCCACAAGTGTCTCCTCAGTGTGTTCCCATTTCCTTAGAAACAGTGTATTTGCTGGGAGAAAAGTGCATTACTGTGCGCTTTCACCGTTCAGCAAATACATGTGTAGAAGCACAGCGTTAGCAGATATGACCGTTTCTCGACGTTTTCTAACTCAGGGAACAAGTGGCACACTTCTGAGATGCATTTGGGCAACTTTGTCAGAAATGAGTTTTTTGCCTACAGAGACATGCCTATTTGCGCAGTAGTACAGATTCTGAGTATGTAACTGGGCTTGATGAAATCAGCATTTCTCTTGCTTCCCTGTGCGTAGGGAAGCTCAGTTTTAGTCACAGTAGCTCCCACAAGTGTCTCCTCAGTGTGTTACCATTTCCTTAGAAACAGTGTATTTGCTGGGAGAAAAGTGAATTAATGTGCGCTTTCACCGTTCAGCAAATACATGTGTAGAAGCACAGGGCTACCTGAAACGACCGTTTCTCGACGTTTTCTATCTCAGGGAATAAGTTGCACACTTCTGAGATGCATTTGGGCAACTTTGTCAAAAATCAGTTTTTTGCCTACAGAGACATGCCTATTTGCGCAGTAGTACAGATTCTGAGTATGTAACTGGGCTGGATGAAATCAGCATTTCTCTTGCTTCCCTGTGCGTAGGGAAGCTCAGTTTTAGTCACAGTAGCTCCCACAAGTGTCTCCTCAGTGTGTTCCCATTGCCTCAGAAACAGTGTATTTGCTGGGAGAAAAGTGCATTACTGTGCGCTTTCACCGTTCAGCAAATACATGTGTAGAAGCACAGCGCTAGCAGAAACGAACGTTTCTCGATGTTTTCTAACTCAGGGAACAAGTTGCACACTTCTGAGATGCATTTGGGTAACTTTCTCAAAAATGAGTTTTTTGCCTACAGAGACATGCCTATTTGCGCAGTAGTAGAGATTCTGAGTATGTAACTGGGCTTGATGAAATCAGCATTTCTCTTGATTCCCTGTGCGTAGGGAAGCTCAATTTTAGTCACAGTAGCTCCCACAAGTGTCTCCTCAGTGTGTTCCCAGTTCCTTAGAAACAGTGTATTTGTTGGGAGAAAAAGGCATTACTGTGCGCTTTCACCGTTCAGCAAATACATGTGTAGAAGCACAGCGCTAGCTGAAACGACCGTTTCTCGACGTTTTCTAACTCAGGGAACAAGTGGCACACTTCTGAGATGCATTTGGGCAACTTTGTCAGAAATGAGTTTTTTGCCTACAGAAAAATGCCTATTTGCGCAGTAGTACAGATTCTGAGTAGGTAACTGGGCTTGATGTAATCAGCATTCTCTTGCTTCCCTGTGCGTAGGGAAGCTCAGTTTTAGTCACAGTAGCTCCCACAAGTGTCTCCTTAGTGTGTTCCCATTTCCTTAGACACAGTGTATTTGCTGGGAGAAAAGTGCATTACTGTGCGCTTTCACCGTTCAGCAACTACATGTGTAGAAGCACAGCGCTAGCAGAAACGACCGTTTCTCGACGTTTTCTAACTCAGGGAACAAGTTGCACACTTCTGAAATGCATTTGGGCAACTTTGTCAGAAATGAGTTTTTTGGCTACAGAGACATGCCTATTTGCGCAGTAGTACAGATTCTGAGTATGTAACTGGGCTTGATGAAATCAGCATTTCTCTTGCTTCCCTGTGCGTAGGGAAGCTCAGTTTTAGTCACAGTAGCTCCCACAAGTGTCTCCTTAGTGTGTTCCCATTTCCTTAGAAACAGTGTATTTGTTGGGAGAAAAGTGCATTACTGTGCTCTTTCACCGTTCAGCAAATACATGTGTAGAAGCACAGCGCTAGCAGAAACGACCGTTTCTCGACGTTTTCTAACTCAGGGAACAAGTTGCACACTTCTGAGATGCATTTGGGTAACTTTCTCAAAAATGAGTTTTTTGCCTACAGAGACATGCCTATTTGCGCAGTAGTACAGATTCTGAGTATGTAACTGGGCTTGATTAAATCAGCATTTCTCTCGCTTCCCTGTGCGTAGGGAAGCTCAGTTTTAGTCACAGTAGCTCCCACAAGTGTCTCCTCAGTGTGTTCCCATTTCCTTAGAAACAGTGTATTTGTTGGGAGAAAAGTGCATTACTGTGCGCTTTCACCGTTCAGCAAATACATGTGTAGAAGCACAGCGCTAGCTGAAACGACCGTTTGTCGACGTTTTCTAACTCAGGGAACAAGTTGCACACTTCTGAGAGTCATTTGGGTAACTTTCTCAAAAATGAGTTTTTTGCCTAGAGAGACATGCCTATTTGCGCAGTAGTACAGATTCTGAGTATGTAACTGGGCTTGATGAAATCAGCATTTCTCTTGCTTCCCTGTGCGTAGGGAAGCTCAGTTTTAGTCACAGTAGCTCCCACAAGTGTCTCCTCAGTGTGTTACCATTTCCTTAGAAACAGTGTATTTGCTGGGAGAAAAGTGAATTAATGTGCGCTTTCACCGTTCAGCAAATACATGTGTAGAAGCACAGGGCTCCTGAAACGACCGTTTCTCGACGTTTTCTATCTCAGGGAATAAGTTGCACACTTCTGAGATGCATTTGGGCAACTTTGTCAAAAATCAGTTTTTTGCCTACAGAGACATGCCTATTTGCGCAGTAGTACAGATTCTGAGTATGTAACTGGGCTGGATGAAATCAGCATTTCTCTTGCTTCCCTGTGCGTAGGGAAGCTCAGTTTTAGTCACTGTAGCTCCCACAAGTGTCTCCTCAGTGTGTTCCCATTGCCTCAGAAACAGTGTATTTGCTGGGAGAAAAGTGCATTACTGTGCGCTTTCACCGTTCAGCAAATACATGTGTAGAAGCACAGCGCTAGCAGAAACGAACGTTTCTCGATGTTTTCTAACTCAGGGAACAAGTTGCACACTTCTGAGATGCATTTGGGTAACTTTCTCAAAAATGAGTTTTTTGCCTACAGAGACATGCCTATTTGCGCAGTAGTAGAGATTCTGAGTATGTAACTGGGCTTGATGAAATCAGCATTTCTCTTGATTCCCTGTGCGTAGGGAAGCTCAATTTTAGTCACAGTAGCTCCCACAAGTGTCTCCTCAGTGTGTTCCCAGTTCCTTAGAAACAGTGTATTTGTTGGGAGAAAAAGGCATTACTGTGCGCTTTCACCGTTCAGCAAATACATGTGTAGAAGCACAGCGCTAGCTGAAACGACCGTTTCTCGACGTTTTCTAACTCAGGGAACAAGTGGCACACTTCTGAGATGCATTTGGGCAACTTTGTCAGAAATGAGTTTTTTGCCTACAGAAAAATGCCTATTTGCGCAGTAGTACAGATTCTGAGTAGGTAACTGGGCTTGATGTAATCAGCATTCTCTTGCTTCCCTGTGCGTAGGGAAGCTCAGTTTTAGTCACAGTAGCTCCCACAAGTGTCTCCTTAGTGTGTTCCCATTTCCTTAGACACAGTGTATTTGCTGGGAGAAAAGTGCATTACTGTGCGCTTTCACCGTTCAGCAACTACATGTGTAGAAGCACAGCGCTAGCAGAAACGACCGTTTCTCGACGTTTTCTAACTCAGGGAACAAGTTGCACACTTCTGAAATGCATTTGGGCAACTTTGTCAGAAATGAGTTTTTTGGCTACAGAGACATGCCTATTTGCGCAGTAGTACAGATTCTGAGTATGTAACTGGGCTTGATGAAATCAGCATTTCTCTTGCTTCCCTGTGCGTAGGGAAGCTCAGTTTTAGTCACAGTAGCTCCCACAAGTGTCTCCTTAGTGTGTTCCCATTTCCTTAGAAACAGTGTATTTGTTGGGAGAAAAGTGCATTACTGTGCTCTTTCACCGTTCAGCAAATACATGTGTAGAAGCACAGCGCTAGCAGAAACGACCGTTTCTCGACGTTTTCTAACTCAGGGAACAAGTTGCACACTTCTGAGATGCATTTGGGTAACTTTCTCAAAAATGAGTTTTTTGCCTACAGAGACATGCCTATTTGCGCAGTAGTACAGATTCTGAGTATGTAACTGGGCTTGATTAAATCAGCATTTCTCTCGCTTCCCTGTGCGTAGGGAAGCTCAGTTTTAGTCACAGTAGCTCCCACAAGTGTCTCCTCAGTGTGTTCCCATTTCCTTAGAAACAGTGTATTTGTTGGGAGAAAAGTGCATTACTGTGCGCTTTCACCGTTCAGCAAATACATGTGTAGAAGCACAGCGCTAGCTGAAACGACCGTTTGTCGACGTTTTCTAACTCAGGGAACAAGTTGCACACTTCTGAGAGTCATTTGGGTAACTTTCTCAAAAATGAGTTTTTTGCCTAGAGAGACATGCCTATTTGCGCAGTAGTACAGATTCTGAGTATGTAACTGGGCTTGATGAAATCAGCATTTCTCTTGCTTCCCTGTGCGTAGGGAAGCTCAGTTTTAGTCACAGTAGCTCCCACAAGTGTCTCCTCAGTGTGTTCCCATTTCCTTAGAAACAGTGTATTTGCTGGGAGAAAAGTGCATTACTGTGCGCTTTCACCGTTCAGCAAATACATGTGTAGAAGCACAGCGCTAGCAGAAACGACCGTTTCTCGACGTTTTCTAAATCACGGAACAAGATGCACACTTCTGAGATGCATTTGGGTAACTTTCTCAAAAATGAGTTTTTTGCCTACAGAGACATGCCTATTTGCGCAGTAGTACAGATTCTGAGTATGTAACTGGGCTTGATGAAATCAGCATTTCTCTTGTTCCCTGTGCGTAGGGAAGCTCAGTTTTAGTCACAGTAGCTCCCACAAGTGTCTCCTCAGTGTGTTCCCATTTCCTTAGAAACAGTGTATTTGCTGGGAGAAAAGTGCATTACTGTGCGCTTTCACCGTTCAGCAAATACATGTGTAGAAGCACAGCGTTAGCAGATATGACCGTTTCTCGACGTTTTCTAACTCAGGGAACAAGTGGCACACTTCTGAGATGCATTTGGGCAACTTTGTCAGAAATGAGTTTTTTGCCTACAGAGACATGCCTATTTGCGCAGTAGTACAGATTCTGAGTATGTAACTGGGCTTGATGAAATCAGCATTTCTCTTGCTTCCCTGTGCGTAGGGAAGCTCAGTTTTAGTCACAGTAGCTCCCACAAGTGTCTCCTCAGTGTGTTACCATTTCCTTAGAAACAGTGTATTTGCTGGGAGAAAAGTGAATTAATGTGCGCTTTCACCGTTCAGCAAATACATGTGTAGAAGCACAGCGCTAGCTGAAACGACCGTTTCTCGACGTTTTCTATCTCAGGGAACAAGTTGCACACTTCTGAGATGCATTTGGGCAACTTTGTCAAAAATCAGTTTTTTGCCTACAGAGACATGCCTATTTGCGCAGTAGTACAGATTCTGAGTATGTAACTGGGCTGGATGAAATCAGCATTTCTCTTGCTTCCCTGTGCGTAGGGAAGCTCAGTTTTAGTCACAGTAGCTCCCACAAGTGTCTCCTCAGTGTGTTCCCATTGCCTCAGAAACAGTGTATTTGCTGGGAGAAAAGTGCATTACTGTGCGCTTTCACCGTTCAGCAAATACATGTGTAGAAGCACAGCGCTAGCAGAAACGAACGTTTCTCGATGTTTTCTAACTCAGGGAACAAGTTGCACACTTCTGAGATGCATTTGGGTAACTTTCTCAAAAATGAGTTTTTTGCCTACAGAGACATGCCTATTTGCGCAGTAGTAGAGATTCTGAGTATGTAACTGGGCTTGATGAAATCAGCATTTCTCTTGATTCCCTGTGCGTAGGGAAGCTCAATTTTAGTCACAGTAGCTCCCACAAGTGTCTCCTCAGTGTGTTCCCAGTTCCTTAGAAACAGTGTATTTGTTGGGAGAAAAAGGCATTACTGTGCGCTTTCACCGTTCAGCAAATACATGTGTAGAAGCACAGCGCTAGCTGAAACGACCGTTTCTCGACGTTTTCTAACTCAGGGAACAAGTGGCACACTTCTGAGATGCATTTGGGCAACTTTGTCAGAAATGAGTTTTTTGCCTACAGAAAAATGCCTATTTGCGCAGTAGTACAGATTCTGAGTAGGTAACTGGGCTTGATGTAATCAGCATTCTCTTGCTTCCCTGTGCGTAGGGAAGCTCAGTTTTAGTCACAGTAGCTCCCACAAGTGTCTCCTTAGTGTGTTCCCATTTCCTTAGACACAGTGTATTTGCTGGGAGAAAAGTGCATTACTGTGCGCTTTCACCGTTCAGCAAATACATGTGTAGAAGCACAGCGCTAGCAGAAACGACCGTTTCTCGACGTTTTCTAACTCAGGGAACAAGTTGCACACTTCTGAGATGCATTTGGGCAACTTTGTCAGAAATGAGTTTTTTGGCTACAGAGACATGCCTATTTGCGCAGTAGTACAGATTCTGAGTATGTAACTGGGCTTGATGAAATCAGCATTTCTCTTGCTTCCCTGTGCGTAGGGAAGCTCAGTTTTAGTCACAGTAGCTCCCACAAGTGTCTCCTTAGTGTGTTCCCATTTCCTTAGAAACAGTGTATTTGTTGGGAGAAAAGTGCATTACTGTGCTCTTTCACCGTTCAGCAAATACATGTGTAGAAGCACAGCGCTAGCAGAAACGACCGTTTCTCGACGTTTTCTAACTCAGGGAACAAGTTGCACACTTCTGAGATGCATTTGGGTAACTTTCTCAAAAATGAGTTTTTTGCCTACAGAGACATGCCTATTTGCGCAGTAGTACAGATTCTGAGTATGTAACTGGGCTTGATTAAATCAGCATTTCTCTCGCTTCCCTGTGCGTAGGGAAGCTCAGTTTTAGTCACAGTAGCTCCCACAAGTGTCTCCTCAGTGTGTTCCCATTTCCTTAGAAACAGTGTATTTGTTGGGAGAAAAGTGCATTACTGTGCGCTTTCACCGTTCAGCAAATACATGTGTAGAAGCACAGCGCTAGCTGAAACGACCGTTTGTCGACGTTTTCTAACTCAGGGAACAAGTTGCACACTTCTGAGAGTCATTTGGGTAACTTTCTCAAAAATGAGTTTTTTGCCTAGAGAGACATGCCTATTTGCGCAGTAGTACAGATTCTGAGTATGTAACTGGGCTTGATGAAATCAGCATTTCTCTTGCTTCCCTGTGCGTAGGGAAGCTCAGTTTTAGTCACAGTAGCTCCCACAAGTGTCTCCTCAGTGTGTTCCCATTTCCTTAGAAACAGTGTATTTGCTGGGAGAAAAGTGCATTACTGTGCGCTTTCACCGTTCAGCAAATACATGTGTAGAAGCACAGCGCTAGCAGAAACGACCGTTTCTCGACGTTTTCTAAATCACGGAACAAGATGCACACTTCTGAGATGCATTTGGGCAACTTTGTCAGAAATGAGTTTTTTGCCTTACAGAGACATGCCTATTTGCGCAGTAGTACAGATTCTGAGTATGTAACTGGGCTTGATGAAATCAGCATTTCTCTTGCTTCCCTGTGCGTAGGGAAGCTCAGTTTTAGTCACAGTAGCTCCCACAAGTGTCTCCTCAGTGTGTTCCCAGTTCCTTAGAAACAGTGTATTTGCTGTGAGAAAAGTGCATTAGTGTGCGCTTTCACTGTTCAGCAAATACATGTGTAGAAGCACAGCGCTAGCTGAAACGACCGTTTCTCGACGTTTTCTAACTCAGGGAACAAGTGGCACACTTCTGAGATGCATTTGGTAAACTTTGTCAGAAATGAGTTTTTTGCCTACAGAGACATGCCTATTTGCGTAGTAGTACAGATTCTGAGTATGTAACTGGGCTTGATGAAATCAGCATTTCTCTTGCTTCCCTGTGCGTAGGGAAGCTCACTTTTAGTCACAGTAGCTCCCACAAGTGTCTCGTCAGTGTGCTCCCAGTTCTTTAGAAACAGTGTATTTCCTCGGAGAAAAGTGCATTACTGTGCGCTTTCACCGTTCAGCAAATACATGTGTAGAAACACAGCGCTAGCAGAAACGAACGTTTCTCGATGTTTTCTAACTCAGGGAACAAGTTGCACACTTCTGAGATGCATTTGGGCAACTTTGTCAGAAATGAGTTTTTTGCCTACAGAGACATGCCTATTTGCGCAGTAGTACAGATTCTGAGTATGTAACTGGGCTTGATGAAATCAGCATTTCTCTTGCTTCCCTGTGCGTAGGGAAGCTCAGTTTTAGTAACAGTAGCTCCCACAAGTGTCTCCTTAGTGTGTTCCCATTTCCTTAGAAACAGTGTATTAGTTGGGAGAAAAGTGCATTACTGTGCGCTTTCACCGTTCAGCAAATACATGTGTAGAAGCACAGCGCTAGCTGAAACGACCGTTTGTCGACGTTTTCTAACTCAGGGAACAAGTTACACAGTTCTGAGATGCATTTGGGTAACTTTCTCAAAAATGAGTTTTTTGCCTACAGAGACATGTCTATTTGCGCAGTAGTACAGATTCTGAGTATGTAACTGGGCTTGATGAAATCAGCATTTCTCTTGCTTCCCTGTGCGTAGGGAAGCTCAGTTTTAGTCACAGTAGCTCCCACAAGTGTCTCCTCAGTGTGTTCCCATTTCCTTAGAAACAGTGTATTTGCTGGGAGAAAAGTGCATTACTGTGCGCTTTCACCGTTCAGCAAATACATGTGTAGAAGCACAGCGCTAGCAGAAACGACCGTTTCTCGACATTTTCTAACTCAGGGAACAAGTTGCACACTTCTGAGATGCATTTGTGTAACTATCTCAAAAATGAGTTTTTTGCCTACAGAGACATGCCTATTTGCGCAGTAGTACAGATTCTGAGTATGTAACTGTGCTTGATGAAATCAGCATTTCTCTTGCTTCCCTGTGCGTAGGGAAGCTCAGTTTTAGTAACAGTAGCTCCCACAAGTGTCTCCTTAGTGTGTTCCCATTTCCTTAGAAACAGTGTATTAGTTGGGAGAAAAGTGCATTACTGTGCGCTTTCACCGTTCAGCAAATACATGTGTAGAAGCACAGCGCTAGCTGAAACGACCGTTTGTCGACGTTTTCTAACTCAGGGAACAAGTTACAAAGTTCTGAGATGCATTTGGGTAAATTTCTCAAAAATGAGTTTTTTGCCTACAGAGACATGCCTATTTGCGCAGTAGTACAGATTCTGAGTATGTAACTGGGCTTGATGAAATCAGCATTTCTCTTGCTTCCCTGTGCGTAGGGAAGCTCAGTTTTAGTCACAGTAGCTCCCACAAGTGTCTCCTCAGTGTGTTCCCATTTCCTTAGAAACAGTGTATTTGCTGGGAGAAAAGTGCATTACTGTGCGCTTTCACCGTTCAGCAAATACATGTGTAGAAGCACAGCGCTAGCAGAAACGACCGTTTCTCGACATTTTCTAACTCAGGGAACAAGTTGCACACTTCTGAGATGCATTTGTGTAACTATCTCAAAAATGAGTTTTTTGCCTACAGAGACATGCCTATTTGCGCAGTAGTACAGATTCTGAGTATGTAACTGGGCTTGATGAAATCAGCATTTCTCTTGCTTCCCTGTGCGTAGGGAAGCTCAGTTTTAGTCACAGTAGCTCCCACAAGTGTCTCCTCAGTGTGTTCCCAGTTCCTTAGAAACAGTGTATTTGCTGGGAGAAAAGTGCATTACTGTGCGCTTTCACCGTTCAGCAAATACATGTGTAGAAGCACAGCGCTAGCTGAAACGACCGTTTCTCGACGTTTTCTAACTCAGGGAACAAGTGGCAAACTTCTGAGATGCATTTGGTAAACTTTGTCAGAAATGAGTTTTTTTGCCTACAGAGACATGCCTATTTGCGCAGTAGTACAGATTCTGAGTATGTAACTGGGCTTGATGAAATCAGCATTTCTCTTGCTTCCCTGTGCGTAGGGAAGCTCACTTTTAGTCACAGTAGCTCCCACAAGTGTCTCCTCAGTGTGCTCCCAGTTCTTTAGAAACAGTGTATTTGCTGGGAGAAAAGTGCATTACTGTGCGCTTTCACCGTTCAGCAAATACATGTGTAGAAGCACAGCGCTAGCAGAAACGAACGTTTCTCGACGTTTTCTAACTCAGGGAACAAGTTGCACACTTCTGAGATGCATTTGGGCAACTTTGTCAGAAATGAGTTTTTTGCCTACAGAGACATGCCTATTTGCGCAGTAGTACAGATTCTGAGTATGTAACTGGGCTTGATGAAATCAGCATTTCTCTTGCTTCCCTGTGCGTATAGAAGCTCAGTTTTAGTCACAGTAGCTCCCACAAGTGTCTCCTCAGTGTGTTCCCAGTTCCTTAGAAACAGTGTATTTGCTGGGAGAAAAGTGCATTACTGTGCGCTTTCACCGTTCAGCAAATGCATGTGTAGAAGCACAGCGCCAGCAGAAACGAACGTTTCTCGACGTTTTGTAACTCAGGGAACAAGTGGCACACTTCTGAGATGCATTTGGGCAACTTTGTCAGAAATGAGTTTTTTGCCTAAAGAGACATGCCTATTTGCGCAGTAGTACAGATTCTGAGTATGTAACTGGGCTTGATGAAATCAGCATTTCTCTTGCTTCCCTGTGCGTAGGGAAGCTCAGTTTTAGTCACAGTAGCTCCCACAAGTGTCTCCTCAGTGTGTTCCCATTTCCTCAGAAACAGTGTATTTGCTGGGAGAAAAGTGCATTACTGTGAGCTTTCACCGTTCAGCAAATACATGTGTAGAAGCACAGCGCTAGCAGAAACGAACGTTTCTCGATGTTTTCTAACTCAGGGAACAAGTTGCACACTTCTGAGATGCATTTGGGTAACTTTCTCAAAAATGAGTTTTTTGCCTACAGAGACATGCCTATTTGTGCAGTAGTACAGATTCTGAGTATGTAACTGTGCTTGATGAAATCAGCATTTCTCTTGCCTCCCTGTGCGTAGGGAAGCTCAGTTTTAGTCACAGTAGCTCTTACAAATGTCTCCTCAGTGTGTTCCCAGTTCCTTAAAAACAGTGTATTTGCTGAGAGAAAAGTGCATTACTGTGCGCTTTCACCGTTCAGCAAATACATGTGTAGAAGCACAGCGCTAGCAGAAACGAACGTTTCTCGACGTTTTCTAACTCAGGGAACAAGTTGCACACTTCTGAGATGCATTTGGCCAACTTTGTCAGAAATGAGTTTTTTGCCTACAGAGACATGCCTATTTGTGCAGTAGTACTGATTCTGAGTATGTAACTGGGCTTGATGAAATCAGCATTTCTCTTGTTACCCTGTGCGTAGGGAAGCTCAGTTTTAGTCACAGTAGCTCCCAAAAGTGTCTCCTCAGTGTGTTCCCATTTCCTTAGAAACAGTGTATTTGCTGGGAGAAAAGTGCATTACTGTGCGCTTTCACCGTTCAGCAAATGCATGTGTAGAAGCACAGCGCTAGCAGAAACGAACGTTTCTCGACGTTTTGTAACTCAGGGAACAAGTTGCACACTTCTGAGATGCATTTGGGCAACTTTGTCAGAAATGAGTTTTTTGCCTAAAGAGACATGCCTATTTGCGCAGTAGTACAGATTCTGAGTAGGTAACTGGGCTTGATGAAATCAGCATTTCTCTTGCTTCCCTGTGCGTAGGGAAGCTCAGTTTTAGTCACAGTAGATCCCACAAGTGTCTCCTCAGTGTGTTCCCATTTCCTCAGAAACAGTGTATTTGCTGGGAGAAAAGTGCATTACTGTGCGCTTTCACCGTTCAGCAAATACATGTGTAGAAGCACAGCGCTAGCAGAAACGAACGTTTCTCGATGTTTTCTAACTCAGGGAACAAGTTGCACACTTCTGAGATGCATTTGGGTAACTTTCTCAAAAATGAGTTTTTTGCCTACAGAGACATGCCTATTTGCGCAGTAGTACAGATTCTGAGTATGTAACTGGGCTTGATGAAATCAGCATTTCTCTTGCTTCCCTGTGTGTAGGGAAGCTATGTTTTAGTCACAGTAGCTCCCACAAGTGTCTCCTCAGTGTGTTCCCATTTCCTTAGAAACAGTGTATTTGCTGGGAGAAAAGTGCATTACTGTGCGCTTTCACCGTTCAGCAAATACATGTGTAGAAGCACAGCGTTAGCAGATATGACCGTTTCTCGACGTTTTCTAACTCAGGGAACAAGTGGCACACTTCTGAGATGCATTTGGGCAACTTTGTCAGAAATGAGTTTTTTGCCTACAGAGACATGCCTATTTGCGCAGTAGTACAGATTCAGAGTATGTAACTGGGCTTGATGAAATCAGCATTTCTCTTGCTTCCCTGTGCGTAGGGAAGCTCAGTTTTAGTCACAGTAGCTCCCACAAGTGTCTCCTCAGTGTGTTACCATTTCCTTAGAAACAGTGTATTTGCTGGGAGAAAAGTGCATTACTGTGCGCTTTCACCGTTCAGCAAATACATGTGTAGAAGCACAGCGCTAGCAGAAACGAACGTTTCTCGATGTTTTCTAACTCAGGGAACAAGTTGCACACTTCTGAGATGCATTTGGGTAACTTTCTCAAAAATGAGTTTTTTGCCTACAGAGACATGCCTATTTGCGCAGTAGTAGAGATTCTGAGTATGTAACTAGGCTTGATGAAATCAGCATTTCTCTTGATTCCCTGTGCGTAGGGAAGCTCAATTTTAGTCACAGTAGCTCCCACAAGTGTCTCCTCAGTGTGTTCCCAGTTCCTTAGAAACAGTGTATTTGTTGGGAGAAAAAGGCATTACTGTGCGCTTTCACCGTTCAGCAAATACATGTGTAGAAGCACAGCGCTAGCTGAAACGACCGTTTCTCGACGTTTTCTAACTCAGGGAACAAGTGGCACACTTCTGAGATGCATTTGGACAACTTTGTCAGAAATGAGTTTTTTGCCTACAGAAACATGCCTATTTGCGCAGTAGTACAGATTCTGAGTAGGTAACTGGGCTTGATGTAATCAGCATTCTCTTGCTTCCCTGTGCGTAGGGAAGCTCAGTTTTAGTCACAGTAGCTCCCACAAGTGTCTCCTTAGTGTGTTCCCATTTCCTTAGACACAGTGTATTTGCTGGGAGAAAAGTGCATTACTGTGCGCTTTCACCGTTCAGCAAATACATGTGTAGAAGCACAGCGCTAGCAGAAACGACCGTTTCTCGACGTTTTCTAACTCAGGGAACAAGTTGCACACTTCTGAGATGCATTTGGGCAACTTTGTCAGAAATGAGTTTTTTGGCTACAGAGACATGCCTATTTGCGCAGTAGTACAGATTCTGAGTATGTAACTGGGCTTGATGAAATCAGCATTTCTCTTGCTTCCCTGTGCGTAGGGAAGCTCAGTTTTAGTCACAGTAGCTCCCACAAGTGTCTCCTCAGTGTGTTCCCATTTCCTTAGAAACAGTGTATTTGTTGGGAGAAAAGTGCATTACTGTGCTCTTTCACCGTTCAGCAAATACATGTGTAGAAGCACAGCGCTAGCAGAAACGACCGTTTCTCGACGTTTTCTAACTCAGGGAACAAGTTGCACACTTCTGAGATGCATTTGGGTAACTTTCTCAAAAATGAGTTTTTTGCCTACAGAGACATGCCTATTTGCGCAGTAGTACAGATTCTGAGTATGTAACTGGGCTTGATTAAATCAGCATTTCTCTCGCTTCCCTGTGCGTAGGGAAGCTCAGTTTTAGTCACAGTAGCTCCCACAAGTGTCTCCTCAGTGTGTTCCCATTTCCTTAGAAACAGTGTATTTGTTGGGAGAAAAGTGCATTACTGTGCGCTTTCACCGTTCAGCAAATACATGTGTAGAAGCACAGCGCTAGCTGAAACGACCGTTTGTCGACGTTTTCTAACTCAGGGAACAAGTTGCACACTTCTGAGAGTCATTTGGGTAACTTTCTCAAAAATGAGTTTTTTGCCTAGAGAGACATGCCTATTTGCGCAGTAGTACAGATTCTGAGTATGTAACTGGGCTTGATGAAATCAGCATTTCTCTTGCTTCCCTGTGCGTAGGGAAGCTCAGTTTTAGTCACAGTAGCTCCCACAAGTGTCTCCTCAGTGTGTTCCCATTTCCTTAGAAACAGTGTATTTGCTGGGAGAAAAGTGCATTACTGTGCGCTTTCACCGTTCAGCAAATACATGTGTAGAAGCACAGCGCTAGCAGAAACGACCGTTTCTCGACGTTTTCTAAATCACGGAACAAGATGCACACTTCTGAGATGCATTTGGGCAACTTTGTCAGAAATGAGTTTTTTGCCTTACAGAGACATGCCTATTTGCGCAGTAGTACAGATTCTGAGTATGTAACTGGGCTTGTTGAAATCAGCATTTCTCTTGCTTCCCTGTGCGTAGGGAAGCTCAGTTTTAGTCACAGTAGCTCCCACAAGTGTCTCCTCAGTGTGTTCCCAGTTCCTTAGAAACAGTGTATTTGCTGTGAGAAAAGTGCATTAGTGTGCGCTTTCACTGTTCAGCAAATACATGTGTAGAAGCACAGCGCTAGCTGAAACGACCGTTTCTCGACGTTTTCTAACTCAGGGAACAAGTGGCACACTTCTGAGATGCATTTGGTAAACTTTGTCAGAAATGAGTTTTTTGCCTACAGAGACATGCCTATTTGCGTAGTAGTACAGATTCTGAGTATGTAACTGGGCTTGATGAAATCAGCATTTCTCTTGCTTCCCTGTGCGTAGGGAAGCTCACTTTTAGTCACAGTAGCTCCCACAAGTGTCTCGTCAGTGTGCTCCCAGTTCTTTAGAAACAGTGTATTTGCTCGGAGAAAAGTGCATTACTGTGCGCTTTCACCGTTCAGCAAATACATGTGTAGAAGCACAGCGCTAGCAGAAACGAACGTTTCTCGATGTTTTCTAACTCAGGGAACAAGTTGCACACTTCTGAAATGCATTTGGGCAACTTTGTCAGAAATGAGTTTTTTGCCTACAGAGACATGCCTATTTGCGCAGTAGTAGAGATTCTGAGTATGTAACTGGGCTTGATGAAATCAGCATTTCTCTTGCTTCCCTGTGCGTAGGGAAGCTCAGTTTTAGTCACAGTAGCTCCCACAAGTGTCTCCTCAGTGTGTTCCCATTTCCTTAGAAACAGTGTATTTGCTGGGAGAAAAGTGCATTACTGTGCGCTTTCACCGTTCAGCAAATACATGTGTAGAAGCACAGCGCTAGCAGAAACGACCGTTTCTCGACATTTTCTAACTCAGGGAACAAGTTGCACACTTCTGAGATGCATTTGTGTAACTATCTCAAAAATGTGTTTTTTGCCTACAGAGACATGCCTATTTGCGCAGTAGTACAGATTCTGAGTATGTAACTGGGCTTGATGAAATCAGCATTTCTCTTGCTTCCCTGTGCGTAGGGAAGCTCAGTTTTAGTCACAGTAGCTCCCACAAGTGTCTCCTCAGTGTGTTCCCAGTTCCTTAGAAACAGTGTATTTGCTGGGAGAAAAGTGCATTACTGTGCGCTTTCACCGTTCAGCAAATACATGTGTAGAAGCACAGCGCTAGCTGAAACGACCGTTTCTCGACGTTTTCTAAATCACGGAACAAGATGCACACTTCTGAGATGCATTTGTGTAACTATCTCAAAAATGAGTTTTTTGCCTACAGAGACATGCCTATTTGCGCAGTAGTACAGATTCTGAGTATGTAACTGGGCTTGATGAAATCAGCATTTCTCTTGCTTCCCTGTGCGTAGGGAAGCTCAGTTTTAGTAACAGTAGCTCCCACAAGTGTCTCCTTAGTGTGTTCCCATTTCCTTAGAAACAGTGTATTAGTTGGGAGAAAAGTGCATTACTGTGCGCTTTCACCGTTCAGCAAATACATGTGTAGAAGCACAGCGCTAGCTGAAACGACCGTTTGTCGACGTTTTCTAACTCAGGGAACAAGTTACAAAGTTCTGAGATGCATTTGGGTAAATTTCTCAAAAATGAGTTTTTTGCCTACAGAGACATGCCTATTTGCGCAGTAGTACAGATTCTGAGTATGTAACTGGGCTTGATGAAATCAGCATTTCTTTTGCTTCCCTGTGCGTAGGGAAGCTCAGTTTTAGTCACAGTAGCTCCCACAAGTGTCTCCTCAGTGTGTTCCCATTTCCTTAGAAACAGTGTATTTGCTGGGAGAAAAGTGCATTACTGTGCGCTTTCACCGTTCAGCAAATACATGTGTAGAAGCACAGCGCTAGCAGAAACGACCGTTTCTCGACATTTTCTAACTCAGGGAACAAGTTGCACACTTCTGAGATGCATTTGTGTAACTATCTCAAAAATGAGTTTTTTGCCTACAGAGACATGCCTATTTGCGCAGTAGTACAGATTCTGAGTATGTAACTGGGCTTGATGAAATCAGCATTTCTCTTGCTTCCCTGTGCGTAGGGAAGCTCAGTTTTAGTCACAGTAGCTCCCACAAGTGTCTCCTCAGTGTGTTCCCAGTTCCTTAGAAACAGTGTATTTGCTGGGAGAAAAGTGCATTACTGTGCGCTTTCACCGTTCAGCAAATACATGTGTAGAAGCACAGCGCTAGCAGAAACGAACGTTTCTCGATGTTTTCTAACTGAGGGAACAAGTTGCACACTTCTGAGATGCATTTGGGCCACTTTGTCAGAAATGAGTTTTTTGCCTAAAGAGACAGGCCTATTTGCGCAGTAGTACAGATTCTGAGTAGGTAACTGGGCTTGATGATATCAGCATTTCTCTTGCTTCCCTGTGCGTAGGGAAGCTCAGTTTTAGTCACAGTAGCTCCCACAAGTGTCTCCTCAGTGTGTTCCCATTTCCTTAGAAACAGTGTATTTGCTGGGGGAAAAGTGCATTACTGTGCGCCTTCACCGTTCAGCAAATACATGTGTAGAAGCACAGCGCTAGCAGAAACGACCGTTTCTCGACGTTTTCTAACTCAGGGAACAAGTTGCACACTTCTGAGATGCATTTGTGTAACTATCTCAAAAATGAATTTTTTGCCTACAGAGACATGCCTATTTGCGCAGTAGTACAGATTCTGAGTATGTAACTGGGCTTGATGAAATCAGCATTTCTCTTGCTTCCCTGTGCGTAGGGAAGCTCAGTTTTAGTCACAGTAGCTCCCACAAGTGTCTCCTCCGTGTGTTCCCAGTTCCTTAGAAACAGTGTATTTGCTGGGAGAAAAGTGCATTACTGTGCGCTTTCACCATTCAGCAAATACATGTGTAGAAGCACAGCGCTAGCAGAAACTAACGTTTCTCGACGTTTTCTAACTCAGGGAACAAGTTGCACACTTCTGAGATGCATTTGTGTAACTATCTCAAAAATGAGTTTTTTGCCTACAGAGACATGCCTATTTGCGCAGTAGTACAGATTCTGAGTATGTAACTGGGCTTGATGAAATCAGCATTTCTCTTGCTTCCCTGTGCGTAGGGAAGCTCAGTTTTAGTCACAGTAGCTCCCACAAGTGTCTCCTCAGTGTGTTCCCAGTTCCTTTGAAACAGTGTATTTGCTGGGAGAAAAGTGCATTACTGTGCGCTTTCACCGTTCAGCAAATACATGTGTAGAAGCACAGCGCTAGCAGAAACTAACGTTTCTCGACGTTTTCTAACTCGGGGAACAAGTGGCACACTTCTGAGATGCATTTGGGCAACTTTGTCAGAAACGAGTTTTTTGCCTAAAGAGACATGCCTATTTGCGCAGTAGTACAGATTCTGAGTATGTAACTGGGCTTGATGAAATCAGCATTTCTCTTGCTTCCCTGTGCGTAGTGAAGCTCAGTTTTCGTCACAGTAGCTCCCACAAATGTCTCCTCAGTGTGTTCCCATTTCCTTAGAAACAGTGTATTTGCTGGGATAAAAGTGCATTACTGTGCGCTTTCACCGTTCAGCAAATACATGTGTAGAAGCACAGCGCTAGCAGAAACGACCGTTTCTCGACGTTTTCTAACTCAGGGAACAATTTGCACACTTCTGAGATGCATTTGGGCAACTTTGTCAGAAATGAGTTTTTTGCCTAAAGAGACATGCCTATTTGCGCAGTAGGACAGATTCTGAGTAGGTAACTGGGCTTGATGAAATCAGCATTCTCTTGCTTCCCTGTGCGTAGGGAAGCTCAGTTTTAGTCGCAGTAGCTCCCACAAGTGTCTCCTCAGTGTGTTCCCATTTCCTTAGAAACAGTGTATTTGCTGGGAGAAAAGTGCATTACTGTGCACTTTCACCGTTCAGCAAATACATGTGTAGAAGCACAGCGCTAGCAGAAACGTCCGTTTCTCGACGTTTTCTAACACAGGGAACAAGTGGCACCCTTCTGAGATGCATTTGGGCAACTTTGTCAGAAATGAGTTTTTTGCCTAAAGAGACATGCCTATTTGCGCAGTAGTACAGATTCTGAGTATGTAACTGGGCTTGATGAAATCAGCATTCTCTTGCTTCCCTGTGCGTAGGGAAGCTCAGTTTTAGTCACAGTAGCTCCCACAAGTGTCTCCTCAGTGTGTTCCCATTTCCTTAGAAACAGTGTATTTGCTGGGAGAAAAGTGCATTACTGTGCGCTTTCACCGTTCAGCAAATACATGTGTAGAAGCACAGCGCTAGCAGAAACTAACGTTTCTCGACGTTTTCTAACACAGGGAACAAGTGGCACACTTCTGAGATGCATTTGGGCAACTTTGTCAGAAATGAGTTTTTTGCCTAAAGAGACATGCCTATTTGCGCAGTAGTACAGATTCTGAGTATGTAACTGGGCTTGATGAAATCAGCATTTCTCTTGCTTCCCTGTGCGTAGGGAAGCTCAGGTTTAGTCACAGTAGCTCCCACAAGTGTCTCCTCAGTGTGTTCCCATTTCCTTAGAAACAGTGTATTTGCTGGGAGAAAGGTGCATTACTGTGCACTTTCACCGTTCAGCAAATACATGTGTAGAAGCACAGCGCTAGCAGAAACAACCATTTCTCACCGTTTTCTAACTCATGGAACAAGATGCACACTTCTGAGATGCATTTGGGCAACTTTGTCAGAAATGAGTTTTTTGGCTAAAGAGACATGCCTATTTGCGCAGTAGGACAGATCCTGAGTATGTAACTGGGCTTGATGAAATCAGCATTTCTCTTGCTTCCCTGTGCGTAGGGAAGCTCAGTTTTAGTCACAGTAGCTCTCACAAGTGTCTCCTCAGTGTGTTCCCATTTCCTTAGAAACAGTGTATTTGCTGGGAGAAAAGTGCATTACTGTGCACTTTCACCGTTCAGCAAATACATGTGTAGAAGCACAGCGCTAGCAGAAACGAACGTTTCTCGACGTTTTCTGACTCAGGGAACAAGTTGCACACTTCTGAGATGCATTTGGGCAACTTTGTCAGAAATGAGTTTTTTGCCTAAAGAGACATTCCTATTTGCGCAGTAGTACACATTCTGAGTATGTAACTGTGCTTGATGAAATCAGCATTTCTCTTGCTTCCCTGTGCGTAGGGAAGCTCAGTTTTCGTCACAGTAGCTCCCACAAGTGTCTCCTCAGTGTGTTACCATTTTCTTAGAAACAGTGTATTTGCTGGGAGAAAAGTGCATTACTGTGCGCTTTCACCGTTCAGCAAATACATGTGTAGAAGCACAGCGCTAGCAGAAACTAACGTTTCTCGACGTTTTCTAACTCAGGGAACAAGTTGCACACTTCTGAGATGCATTTGGGCAACTTTGTCAGAAATGAGTTTTTTGCCTAAAGAGACATGCCTATTTGTGCAGTAGGACAGATTCTGAGTAGGTAACTGAGCTTGATGAAATCAGCATTCTCTTGCTTCCCTGTGCGTAGGGAAGCTCAGTTTTAGTCACAGTAGCTCCCACAAGTGTCTCCTCAGTGTGTTCCCATTTCCTTAGAAACAGTGTATTTGCTGGGAGAAAAGTGCATTACTGTGCGCTTTCACCGTTCAGCAAATACATGTGTAGAAGCACAGCGCTAGCAGAAACGACCGTTTCTCGACGTTTTCTAACACAGGGAACAAGTGGCACCCTTCTGAGATGCATTTGGGCAACTTTGTCAGAAATGAGTTTTTTGCCTAAAGAGACATGCCTATTTGCGCAGTAGTACAGATTCTGAGTATGTAACTGGGCTTGATGAAATCAGCATTTCTCTTGCTTCCCTGTGCGTAGGGAAGCTCAGTTTTAGTCACAGTAGCGCCCACAAGTGTCTCCTCAGTGTGTTCCCATTTCCTTAGAAACAGTGTATTTGCTGGGAGAAAGGTGCATTACTGTGCACTTTCACCGTTCAGCAAATACATGTGTAGAAGCACAGCGGTAGCAGAAACAACCATTTCTCACCGTTTTCTAACTCATGGAACAAGATGCACACTTCTGAGATGCATTTGGGCAACTTTGTCAGAAATGAGTTTTTTGCCTAAAGAGACATGCCTATTTGCGTAGTAGTACAGATTCTGAGTATGTAACTGGGCTTGATGAAATCAGCATTTCTCTTGCTTCCCTGTGCGTAGGGAAGCTCAGTTTTAGTCACAGTAGCTCCCACAAGTGTCTCCTCAGTGTGTTCCCATTTCCTTAGAAACAGTGTATTTGCTGGGAGAAAAGTGCATTACTGTGCGCTTTCACCGTTCAGCAAATACATGTGTAGAAGCACAGCGCTAGCAGAAACGAACGTTTCTCGACGTTTTCTAACTCAGGGAACAAGTTGCACACTTCTGAGATGCATTTGGGTAACTTTCTCAAAAATGAGTTTTTTGCCTACAGAGACATGCCTATTTGCGCAGTAGTACAGATTCTGAGTATGTAACTGGGCTTGATGAAATCAGCATTTCTCTTGCTTCCCTGTGCGTAGCGAAGCTCAGTTTTAGTCACAGTAGCTCCCACAAGTGTCTCCTCAGTGTGTTCCCATTTCCTTAGAAACAGTGTATTTGCTGGGAGAAAAGTGCATTACCGTGCGCTTTCACCGTTCAGCAAATACATGTGTAGAAGCACAGCGCTAGCAGAAACTAACGTTTCTCGACGTTTTCTAACTCAGGGAACAAGTGGCACACTTCTGAGATGCATTTGGGCAACTTTGTCAGAAATGAGTTTTTTGCCTAAAGAGACATGCCTATTTGCGCAGTAGGACAGATTCTGAGTATGTAACTGGGCTTGATGAAATCAGCATTTCTCTTGCTTCCCTGTGCGTAGGGAAGCTCAGTTTTTGTCACAGTAGCTCCCACAAGTGTCTCCTCAGTGTGTTCCCATTTCCTTAGAAACAGTGTATTTGCTGGGAGAAAAGTGCATTACTGTGCGCTTTCACCGTTCAGCAAATACATGTGTAGAAGCACAGCGCTAGCAGAAACGACCGTTTCTCGACGTTTTCTGACTCAGGGAACAAGTTGCACACTTCTGAGATGCATTTGGGCAACTTTGTCAGAAATGAGTTTTTTGCCTAAAGAGACATGCCTATTTGCGCAGTAGTACACATTCTGAGTATGTAACTGTGCTTGATGAAATCAGCATTTCTCTTGCTTCCCTGTGCGTAGGGAAGCTCAGTTTCAGTCACAGTAGCTCCCACAAGTGTCTCCTCAGTGTTTTACCATTTCCTTAGAAACAGTGTATTTGCTGGGAGAAAAGTGCATTACTGTGCGCTCTCACCGTTCAGCAAATACATGTGTAGAAGCACAGCGCTAGCAGAAACTAACGTTTCTCGACGTTTTCTAACTCAGGGAACAAGTTGCACACTTCTGAGATGCATTTGGGCAACTTTGTAAGAAATGAGTTTTTTGCCTACAGAGACATGCCTATTTGCGCAGTAGTACAGATTCTGAGTATGTAACTGGGCTTGATGAAATCAGCATTTCTCTTGCTTCCCTGTGCGTAGGGAAGCTCAGTTTTAGTCACAGTAGCTCCCACAAGTGTCTCCTCAGTGTGTTCCCATTTCCTTAGAAACAGTGTATTTGCTGGGAGAAAAGTGCATTACTGTGCGCTTTCACCGTTCAGCAAATACATGTGTAGAAGCACAGCGCTAGCAGAAACGAACGTTTCTCGACGTTTTCTAACTCAGGGAACAAGTTGCACACTTCTGAGATGCATTTGTGTAACTATCTCAAAAATGAGTTTTTTGCCTACAGAGACATGCCTATTTGCGCAGTAGTACAGATTCTGAGTATGTAACTGGGCTGGATGAAATCAGCATTTCTCTTGCTTCCCTGTGCGTAGGGAAGCTCAGTTTTCGTCACAGTAGCTCCCACAAGTGTCTCCTCAGTGTGTTCCCATTCCTTAGAAACAGTGTATTTGCTGGGATAAAAGTGCATTACTGTGCGCTTTCACCGTTCAGCAAATACATGTGTAGAAGCACAGCGCTCGCAGAAACGACCGTTTCTCGACGTTTTCTAACTCAGGGAACAAGTTGCACACTTCTGAGATGCATTTGGGCAACTTTGTCAGAAATGAGTTTTTTGCCTACAGAGACATGCCTATTTGCGCAGTAGTACAGATTCTGAGTATGTAACTGGGCTTGATGAAATCAGCCTTTCTCTTGCTTCCCTGTGCGGAGGGAAGCTCAGTTTTAGTCACAGTAGCTCCCACAAGTGTCTCCTCAGTGTGTTCCCATTTCCATAGAAACAGTGTATTTGCTGGGAGAAAGGTGCATTACTGTGCACTTTCACCGTTCAGCAAATACATGTGTAGAAGCACAGCGCTAGCAGAAACAACCATTTCTCACCATTTTCTAACTCATGGAACAAGATGCACACTTTTGAGATGCATTTGGGCAACTTTGTCAGAAATGAGATTTTTGCCTACAGAGACATGCCTATTTGCGCAGTAGTACAGATTCTGAGTATATAACTGGGCTTGATGAAATCAGCATTTCTCTTGCTTCCCTGTGCGTAGGGAAGCTCAGTTTTAGTCACAGTAGCTCCCACAAGTGTCTCCTCAGTGTGTTCCCATTTCCTTAGAAACAGTGTATTTGCTGGGAGAAAAGTGCATTACTGTGCGCTTTCACCGTTCAGCAAATACATGTGTAGAAGCACAGCGCTAGCAGAAACGAACGTTTCTCGACGTTTTCTAACTCAGGGAACAAGTTGCACACTTCTGAGATGCATTTGTGTAACTATCTCAAAAATGAGTTTTTTGCCTACAGAGACATGCCTATTTGCGCAGTAGTACAGATTCTGAGTATGTAACTGGGCTTGATGAAATCAGCATTTCTCTTGCTTCTCTGTGCGTAGGGAAGCTCAGTTTTAGTCACAGTAGCTCCCACAAGTGTCTCCTCAGTGTGTTCCCATTTCCTTAGAAACAGTGTATTTGCTGGGAGAAAAGTGCATTACTGTGCGCTTTCACCGTTCAGCAAATACATGTGTAGAAGCACAGCGCTAGCAGAAACTAACGTTTCTCGACGTTTTCTAACTCAGGGAACAAGATGAACACTTCTGAGATGCATTTGGGCAACTTTGTCAGAAATGAGTTTTTTGCCTAAAGAGACATGCCTATTTGCGCAGTAGGACAGATTCTGAGTATGTAACTGGGCTTGATGAAATCAGCATTTCTCTTGCTTCCCTGTGCGTAGGGAAGCTCAGTTTTCGTCACAGTAGCTCCCACAAGTGTCTCCTCAGTGTGTTCCCATTTCCTTAGAAACAGTGTATTTGATGGGATAAAAGTGCATTACTGTGCGCTTTCACCGTTCAGCAAATACATGTGTAGAAGCACAGCGCTAGCAGAAACGACAGTTTCCCGACGTTTTCTGACGCAGGGAACAAGTTGCACACTTCTGAGATGCATTTGGGCAACTTTGTCAGAAATGAGTTTTTTGCCTAAAGAGACATGCCTCTTTGCACAGTAGTACAGATTCTGAGTATGTAACTGTGCTTGATGAAATCAGCATTTCTCTTGCTTCCCTGTGCGTAGGGAAGCTCAGTTTCAGTCACAGTAGCTCCCACAAGTGTCTCCTCAGTGTGTTACCATTTCCTTAGAAACAGTGTATTTGCTGGGAGAAAAGTGCATTACTGTGCGCTTTCACCTTTCAGCAAATACATGTGTAGAAGCACAGCGCTAGCAGAAACTAACGTTTCTCGACGTTTTCTAACTCAGGGAACAAGTTGCACACTTCTGAGATGCATTTGGGCAACTTTGTCAGAAATGAGTTTTTTGCCTAAAGAGACATGCCTATTTGCGCAGTAGGACAGATTCTGAGTAGGTAACTGGGCTTGATGAATTCAGCATTCTCTTGCTTCCCTGTGCGTAGGGAAGCTCAGTTTTAGTCACAGTAGCTCCCACAAGTGTCTCCTCAGTGTGTTCCCATTTCCTTAGAAACAGTGTATTTGCTTGGAGAAAAGTGCATTACTGTGCGCTTTCACCGTTCAGCAAATACATGTGTAGAAGCAAAGCGCTAGCAGAAACTAACGTTTCTCGACGTTTTCTAACACAGGGAACAAGTGGCACACTTCTGAGATGCATTTGGGCAACTTTGTCAGAAATGAGTTTTTTGCCTACAGAGACATGCCTATTTGCGCAGTAGTACAGATTCTGAGTATGTAACTGGGCTTGATGAAATCAGCATTTCTCTTGCTTCCCTGTGCGGAGGGAAGCTCAGTTTTAGTCACAGTAGCTCCCACAAGTGTCTCCTCAGTGTGTTCCCATTTCCTTAGAAACAGTGTATTTGCTGGGAGAAAGGTGCATTACTGTGCACTTTCACCGTTCAGCAAATACATGTGTAGAAGCACAGCGCTAGCAGAAACTAACGTTTCTCGACGTTTTCTAACTCAGGGAACAAGTGGCACACTTCTGAGATGCATTTGGGCAACTTTGTCAGAAACGAGTTTTTTGCCTAAAGAGACATGCCTATTTGCGCAGTAGTACAGATTCTGAGTATGTAACTGGGCTTGATGAAATCAGCATTTCTCTTGCTTCCCTGTGCGTAGGGGAGCTCAGTTTTCGTCACAGTAGCTCCCACAAGTGTCTCCTCAGTGTGTTCCCATTTCCTTAGAAACAGTGTATTTGCTGGGATAAAAGTGCATTACTGTGCGCTTTCACCGTTCAGCAAATACATGTGTAGAAGCACAGCGCTCGCAGAAACGACCGTTTCTCGACGTTTTCTAACTCAGGGAACAAGTTGCACACTTCTGAGATGCATTTGGGCAACTTTGTCAGAAATGAGTTTTTTGCCTACAGAGACATGCCTATTTGCGCAGTAGTACAGATTCTGAGTATGTAACTGGGCTTGATGAAATCAGCATTTCTCTTGCTTCCCTGTGCGTAGGGAAGCTCAGTTTTAGTCACAGTAGCTCCCACAAGTGTCTCCTTAGTGTGTTCCCATTTCCTTAGAAACAGTGTATTTGCTGGGAGAAAAGTGCATTACTGTGCGCTTTCACCGTTCAGCAAATATATGTGTAGAAGCACAGCGCTAGCAGAAACGACCGTTTCTCGACGTTTTCTAACTCAGGGAACAAGTTGCACACTTCTGAGATGCATTTGGGCAACTTTGTCAGAAATGAGTTTTTTGCCTACAGAGACATGCCTATTTGCCAAGTAGTACAGATTCTGAGTATGTAACTGTGCTTGATGAAATCAGCATTTCTCTTGCTTCCCTGTGCGTAGGGAAGCTCAGTTTCAGTCACAGTAGCTCCCACAAGTGTCTCCTCAGTGTGTTACCATTTCCTTAGAAACAGTGTATTTGCTGGGAGAAAAGTGCATTACTGTGCGCTTTCACCGTTCAGCAAATACATGTGTAGAAGCACAGCGCTAGCAGAAACTAACCTTTCTCGACGTTTTCTGACTTAGGGAACAAGTTGCACACTTCTGAGATGCATTTGGGCACCTTTGTCAGAAATGAGTTTTTTGCCTAAAGAGACATGCCTATTTGCGCAGTAGTACAGATTCTGAGTATGTAACTGTGCTTGATGAAATCAGCATTTCTCTTGCTTCCCTGTGCGTAGGGAAGCTCAGTTTCAGTCACAGTAGCTCCCACAAGTGTCTCCTCAGTGTGTTACCATTTCCTTAGAAACAGTGTATTTGCTGGGAGAAAAGTGCATTACTGTGCGCTTTCACCGTTCAGCAAATACATGTGTAGAAGCACAGCGCTAGCAGAAACTAACGTTTCTCGACGTTTTCTAACTCAGGGAACAGGTTGCACACTTCTGAGATGCATTTGGGCAACTTTGTCAGAAATGAGTTTTTTGCCTAAAGTGACATGCCTATTTGCGCAGTAGGACAGATTCTGAGTAGGTAACTGGGCTTGATGAAATCAGCATTCTCTTGCTTCCCTGTGCGTAGGGAAGCTCAGTTTTAGTCACAGTAGCTCCCACAAGTGTCTCCTCAGTGTGTTCCCATTTCCTTAGAAACAGTGTATTTGCTGGGAGAAAAGTGCATTACTGTGCGCTTTCACCGTTCAGCAAATACTTGTGTAGAAGCACAGCGCTAGCAGAAACGACCGTCTCTCGACGTTTTCTAACACAGGGAACAAGTTGCACCCTTCTGAGATGCATTTGGGCAACTTTGTCAGAAATGAGTTTTTTGCCTAAAGAGACATGCCTATTTGCGCAGTAGTACAGATTCTTAGTATGTAACTGGGCTTGATGAAATCAGCATTTCTCTTGCTTCCCTGTGCGTAGGGAAGCTCAGTTTTAGTCACAGTAGCTCCCACAAGTGTCTCCTCAGTGTGTTCCCATTTCCTTAGAAACAGTGTATTTGCTGGGAGAAAGGTGCATTACTGTGCACTTTCACCGTTCAGCAAATACATGTGTAGAAGCACAGCGCTAGCAGAAACAACCATTTCTCACCGTTTTCTAACTCATGGAACAAGATGCACACTTCTGAGATGCATTTGGGCAACTTTGTCAGAAATGAGTTTTTTGCCTACAGAGACATGCCTATTTGCGCAGTAGTACAGATTCTGAGTATGTAACTGGGCTTGATGAAATCAGCATTTCTCTTGCTTCCCTGTGCGTAGGGAAGCTCAGTTTTAGTCACAGTAGCTCCCACAAGTGTCTCCTCAGTGTGTTCCCATTTCCTTAGAAACAGTGTATTTGCTGGGAGAAAAGTGCATTACTGTGCGCTTTCACCGTTCAGCAAATACATGTGTAGAAGCACAGCGCTAGCAGAAACGAACGTTTCTCGACGTTTTCTAACTCAGGGAACAAGTTGCACACTTCTGAGATGCATTTGTGTAACTATCTCAAAAATGAGTTTTTTGCCTACAGAGACATGCCTATTTGCGCAGTAGTACAGATTCTGAGTATGTAACTGGGCTGGATGAAATCAGCATTTCTCTTGCTTCCCTGTGCGTAGGGAAGCTCAGTTTTAGTCACAGTAGCTCCCACAAGTGTCTCCTCAGTGTGTTCCCAGTTCCTTAGAAACAGTGTATTTGCTGGGAGAAAAGTGCATTACTGTGCGCTTTCACCGTTCAGCAAATACATGTGTAGAAGCACAGCGCTAGCAGAAACTAACGTTTCTCGACGTTTTCTAACTCAGGGAACAAGTGGCACACTTCTGAGATGCATTTGGGCAACTTTGTCAGAAACGAGTTTTTTGCCTAAAGAGACATGCCTATTTGCGCAGTAGTACAGATTCTGAGTATGTAACTGGGCTTGATGAAATCAGCATTTCTCTTGCTTCCCTGTGCGTAGGGAAGCTCAGTTTTCGTCACAGTAGCTCCCACAAGTGTCTCCTCAGTGTGTTCCCATTTCCTTAGAAACAGTGTATTTGCTGGGATAAAAGTGCATTACTGTGCGCTTTCACCGTTCAGCAAATACATGTGTAGAAGCACAGCGCTAGCAGAAACAACCGTTTCTCGACGTTTTCTAACTCAGGGAACAAGTGGCACACTTCTGAGATGCATTTGGGCAACTTTGTCAGAAATGAGTTTTTTGCCTACAGAGAGATGCCTATTTGCGCAGTAGTACAGATTCTGAGTATGTAACTGGGCTTGATGAAATCAGCATTTCTCTTGCTTCCCTGTGCGTAGGGAAGCTCAGTTTTAGTCACAGTAGCTCCCACAAGTGTCTCCTTAGTGTGTTCCCATTTCCTTAGAAACAGTGTATTTGCTGGGAGAAAAGTGCATTACTGTGCGCTTTCACCATTCAGCAAATACATGTGTAGAAGCACAGCGCTAGCAGAAACGACCGTTTCTCGACGTTTTCTAACTCAGGGAACAAGTTGCACACTTCTGAGATGCATTTGGGTAACTTTCTCAGAAATGAGTTTTTTGCCTACAGAGACATGCCTATTTGCGCAGTAGTACAGATTCTGAGTATGTAACTGGGCTTGATGAAATCAGCATTTCTCTTGCTTCCCTGTGCGTGGGGAAGCTCAGTTTTAGTCACAGTAGCTCCCACAAGTGTCTCCTTAGTGTGTTCCCATTTCCTTCGAAACAGTGTATTTGTTGGGAGAAAAGTGCATTACTGTGCGCTTTCACCGTTCAGCAAATACATGTGTAGAAGCACAGCGCTAGCTGAAACGACCGTTTGTCGACGTTTTCTAACTCTGGGAACAAGTTACACAGTTCTGAGATGCATTTGGGTAACTTTCTCAAAAATGAGTTTTTTGCCTACAGAGACATGCCTATTTGCGCAGTAGTACAGATTCTGAGTATGTAACTGGGCTTGATGAAATCAGCATTTCTCTTGCTTCCCTGTGCGTAGGGAAGCTCAGTTTTAGTCACAGTAGCTCCCACAAGTGTCTCCTCAGTGTGTTCCCATTTCCTTAGAAACAGTGTATTTGCTGGGATAAAAGTGCATTATTGTGCGCTTTCACCGTTCAGCAAATACATGTGTAGAAGCACAGCGCTAGCAGAAACGACCGTTTCTCGACGTTTTCTAACTCAGCGAACAAGTTCCACACTTCTGAGATGCATTTGGGCAACTTTGTCAGAAATGAGTTTTTTGCCTACAGAGACATGCCTATTTGCCCAGTAGTACAGATTCTGAGTATGTAACTGGGCTTGATGAAATCAGCATTTCTCTTGCTTCCCTGTGCGTAGGGAAGCTCAGTTTTAGTCACAGTAGCTCCCACAAGTGTCTCCTTAGTGTGTTCCCATTTCCTTAGAAACAGTGTATTTGCTGGGAGAAAAGTGCATTACTGTGCGCTTTCACCGTTCAGCAAATACATGCGTAGAAGCACAGCGCTAGCAGAAACGACCGTTTGTCGACGTTTTCTAACTCAGGGAACAAGTTACACAGTTCTGAGATGCATTTGGGTAACTTTCTCAAAAATGAGTTTTTTGCCTACAGAGACATGCCTATTTGCGCAGTAGTACAGATTCTGAGTATGTAACTGGGCTTGATGAAATCAGCATTTCTCTTGCTTCGCTGTGCGTAGGGAAGCTCAGTTTTAGTCACAGTAGCTCCCACAAGTGTCTCCTCAGTGTGTTCCCAGTTCCTTAGAAACAGTGTATTTGCTGGGAGAAAAGTGCATAACTGTGCGCTTTCACCATTCAGCAAATACATGTGTAGAAGCACAGCGCTAGCTGAAACGACCGTTTCTCGACGTTTTCTAACTCAGGGAACAAGTGGCACACTTCTGAGATGCATTTGTTAAACTTTGTCAGAAATGAGTTTTTTGCCAACAGAGACATGCCTATTTGCGCAGTAGTACAGATTCTGAGTATGTAACTGGGCTTGATGAAATCAGCATTTCTCTTGCTTCCCTGTGCGTAGGGAAGCTCACTTTTAGTCACAGTAGCTCCCACAAGTGTCTCCTCAGTGTGTTCCCAGTTCCTTAGAAACAGTGTATTTGCTGGGAGAAAAGTGCATTACTGTGCGCTTTCACCGTTCAGCAAATACATGTGTAGAAGCACAGCGCTAGCAGAAACGACCGTTTCTCGACGTTTTCTAACACAGATAACAAGTTGCACCCTTCTGAGATGCATTTGGGCAACTTTGTCAGAAATGAGTTTTTTGCCTAAAGAGAAATGCCTATTTGCGCAGTAGTACAGATTCTGAGTATGTAACTGGGCTTGATGAAATCAGCATTTCTCTTGCTTCCCTGTGTGTAGGGAAGCTCAGTTTTAGTCACAGTAGCTCCCACAAGTGTCTCCTCAGTGTGTTCCCATTTCCTTAGAAACAGTGTATTTTCTGGGAGAAAGGTGCATTACTGTGCACTTTCACCGTTCAGCAAATACATGTGTAGAAGCACAGCGCTAGCAGAAACAACCATTTCTCACCGTTTTCTAACTCATGGAACAAGATGCACACTTCTGAGATGCATTTGGGCAACTTTGTCAGAAATGAGTTTTTTGCCTATAGAGACATGCCTATTTGCGCAGTAGTACAGATTCTGAGTATGTAACTGGGCTTGATGAAATCAGCATTTCTCTTGCTTCCCTGTGCGTAGGGAAGCTCAGTTTTAGTCACAGTAGCTCCCACAAGTGTCTCCTCAGTGTGTTCCCATTTCCTTAGAAACAGTGTATTTGCTGGGAGAAAAGTGCATTACTGTGCGCTTTCACCGTTCAGCAAATACATGTGTAGAAGCACAGCGCTAGCAGAAACGACCGTTTCTCGACGTTTTCTAACTCAGGGAAGAAGTTGCACACTTCTGAGATGCATTTGGTAAACTTTGTCAGAAATGAGTTTTTTGCCTAAAGAGACATACCTATTTGCGCAGTAGTACAGATTCTGAGTATGTAACTGGGCTTGATGAAATCAGCATTTCTCTTGCTTCCCTGTGCGTAGGGAAGCTCAGTTTTAGTCACAGTAGCTCCCACAAGTGTCTCCTCAGTGTGTTCCCATTTCCTTAGAAACAGTGTATTTGCTGGGATAAAAGTGCATTATTGTGCGCTTTCACCGTTCAGCAAATACATGTGTAGAAGCACAGCGCTAGCAGAAACGACCGTTTCTCGACGTTTTCTAACTCAGCGAACAAGTTCCACACTTCTGAGATGCATTTGGGCAACTTTGTCAGAAATGAGTTTTTTGCCTACAGAGACATGCCTATTTGCCCAGTAGTACAGATTCTGAGTATGTAACTGGGCTTGATGAAATCAGCATTTCTCTTGCTTCCCTGTGCGTAGGGAAGCTCAGTTTTAGTCACAGTAGCTCCCACAAGTGTCTCCTTAGTGTGTTCCCATTTCCTTAGAAACAGTGTATTTGCTGGGAGAAAAGTGCATTACTGTGCGCTTTCACCGTTCAGCAAATACATGCGTAGAAGCACAGCGCTAGCAGAAACGACCGTTTGTCGACGTTTTCTAACTCAGGGAACAAGTTACACAGTTCTGAGATGCATTTGGGTAACTTTCTCAAAAATGAGTTTTTTGCCTACAGAGACATGCCTATTTGCGCAGTAGTACAGATTCTGAGTATGTAACTGGGCTTGATGAAATCAGCATTTCTCTTGCTTCGCTGTGCGTAGGGAAGCTCAGTTTTAGTCACAGTAGCTCCCACAAGTGTCTCCTCAGTGTGTTCCCAGTTCCTTAGAAACAGTGTATTTGCTGGGAGAAAAGTGCATAACTGTGCGCTTTCACCATTCAGCAAATACATGTGTAGAAGCACAGCGCTAGCTGAAACGACCGTTTCTCGACGTTTTCTAACTCAGGGAACAAGTGGCACACTTCTGAGATGCATTTGTTAAACTTTGTCAGAAATGAGTTTTTTGCCAACAGAGACATGCCTATTTGCGCAGTAGTACAGATTCTGAGTATGTAACTGGGCTTGATGAAATCAGCATTTCTCTTGCTTCCCTGTGCGTAGGGAAGCTCACTTTTAGTCACAGTAGCTCCCACAAGTGTCTCCTCAGTGTGTTCCCAGTTCCTTAGAAACAGTGTATTTGCTGGGAGAAAAGTGCATTACTGTGCGCTTTCACCGTTCAGCAAATACATGTGTAGAAGCACAGCGCTAGCAGAAACGACCGTTTCTCGACGTTTTCTAACACAGATAACAAGTTGCACCCTTCTGAGATGCATTTGGGCAACTTTGTCAGAAATGAGTTTTTTGCCTAAAGAGAAATGCCTATTTGCGCAGTAGTACAGATTCTGAGTATGTAACTGGGCTTGATGAAATCAGCATTTCTCTTGCTTCCCTGTGTGTAGGGAAGCTCAGTTTTAGTCACAGTAGCTCCCACAAGTGTCTCCTCAGTGTGTTCCCATTTCCTTAGAAACAGTGTATTTTCTGGGAGAAAGGTGCATTACTGTGCACTTTCACCGTTCAGCAAATACATGTGTAGAAGCACAGCGCTAGCAGAAACAACCATTTCTCACCGTTTTCTAACTCATGGAACAAGATGCACACTTCTGAGATGCATTTGGGCAACTTTGTCAGAAATGAGTTTTTTGCCTATAGAGACATGCCTATTTGCGCAGTAGTACAGATTCTGAGTATGTAACTGGGCTTGATGAAATCAGCATTTCTCTTGCTTCCCTGTGCGTAGGGAAGCTCAGTTTTAGTCACAGTAGCTCCCACAAGTGTCTCCTCAGTGTGTTCCCATTTCCTTAGAAACAGTGTATTTGCTGGGAGAAAAGTGCATTACTGTGCGCTTTCACCGTTCAGCAAATACATGTGTAGAAGCACAGCGCTAGCAGAAACGACCGTTTCTCGACGTTTTCTAACTCAGGGAAGAAGTTGCACACTTCTGAGATGCATTTGGTAAACTTTGTCAGAAATGAGTTTTTTGCCTAAAGAGACATACCTATTTGCGCAGTAGTACAGATTCTGAGTATGTAACTGGGCTTGATGAAATCAGCATTTCTCTTGCTTCCCTGTGCGTAGGGAAGCTCAGTTTTAGTCACAGTAGCTCCCACAAGTGTCTCCTCAGTGTGTTCCCATTTCCTTAGAAACAGTGTATTTGCTGGGATAAAAGTGCATTATTGTGCGCTTTCACCGTTCAGCAAATACATGTGTAGAAGCACAGCGCTAGCAGAAACGACCGTTTCTCGACGTTTTCTAACTCAGCGAACAAGTTCCACACTTCTGAGATGCATTTGGGCAACTTTGTCAGAAATGAGTTTTTTGCCTACAGAGACATGCCTATTTGCCCAGTAGTACAGATTCTGAGTATGTAACTGGGCTTGATGAAATCAGCATTTCTCTTGCTTCCCTGTGCGTAGGGAAGCTCAGTTTTAGTCACAGTAGCTCCCACAAGTGTCTCCTTAGTGTGTTCCCATTTCCTTAGAAACAGTGTATTTGCTGGGAGAAAAGTGCATTACTGTGCGCTTTCACCGTTCAGCAAATACATGCGTAGAAGCACAGCGCTAGCAGAAACGACCGTTTGTCGACGTTTTCTAACTCAGGGAACAAGTTACACAGTTCTGAGATGCATTTGGGTAACTTTCTCAAAAATGAGTTTTTTGCCTACAGAGACATGCCTATTTGCGCAGTAGTACAGATTCTGAGTATGTAACTGGGCTTGATGAAATCAGCATTTCTCTTGCTTCGCTGTGCGTAGGGAAGCTCAGTTTTAGTCACAGTAGCTCCCACAAGTGTCTCCTCAGTGTGTTCCCAGTTCCTTAGAAACAGTGTATTTGCTGGGAGAAAAGTGCATAACTGTGCGCTTTCACCATTCAGCAAATACATGTGTAGAAGCACAGCGCTAGCTGAAACGACCGTTTCTCGACGTTTTCTAACTCAGGGAACAAGTGGCACACTTCTGAGATGCATTTGTTAAACTTTGTCAGAAATGAGTTTTTTGCCAACAGAGACATGCCTATTTGCGCAGTAGTACAGATTCTGAGTATGTAACTGGGCTTGATGAAATCAGCATTTCTCTTGCTTCCCTGTGCGTAGGGAAGCTCACTTTTAGTCACAGTAGCTCCCACAAGTGTCTCCTCAGTGTGTTCCCAGTTCCTTAGAAACAGTGTATTTGCTGGGAGAAAAGTGCATTACTGTGCGCTTTCACCGTTCAGCAAATACATGTGTAGAAGCACAGCGCTAGCAGAAACGACCGTTTCTCGACGTTTTCTAACACAGATAACAAGTTGCACCCTTCTGAGATGCATTTGGGCAACTTTGTCAGAAATGAGTTTTTTGCCTAAAGAGAAATGCCTATTTGCGCAGTAGTACAGATTCTGAGTATGTAACTGGGCTTGATGAAATCAGCATTTCTCTTGCTTCCCTGTGTGTAGGGAAGCTCAGTTTTAGTCACAGTAGCTCCCACAAGTGTCTCCTCAGTGTGTTCCCATTTCCTTAGAAACAGTGTATTTTCTGGGAGAAAGGTGCATTACTGTGCACTTTCACCGTTCAGCAAATACATGTGTAGAAGCACAGCGCTAGCAGAAACAACCATTTCTCACCGTTTTCTAACTCATGGAACAAGATGCACACTTCTGAGATGCATTTGGGCAACTTTGTCAGAAATGAGTTTTTTGCCTATAGAGACATGCCTATTTGCGCAGTAGTACAGATTCTGAGTATGTAACTGGGCTTGATGAAATCAGCATTTCTCTTGCTTCCCTGTGCGTAGGGAAGCTCAGTTTTAGTCACAGTAGCTCCCACAAGTGTCTCCTCAGTGTGTTCCCATTTCCTTAGAAACAGTGTATTTGCTGGGAGAAAAGTGCATTACTGTGCGCTTTCACCGTTCAGCAAATACATGTGTAGAAGCACAGCGCTAGCAGAAACGAACGTTTCTCGACGTTTTCTAACTCAGGGAACAAGTTGCACACTTCTGAGATGCATTTGTGTAACTATCTCAAAAATGAGTTTTTTGCCTACAGAGACATGCCTATTTGCGCAGTAGTACAGATTCTGAGTATGTAACTGGGCTTGATGAAATCAGCATTTCTCTTGCTTCCATGTGCGTAGGGAAGCTCAGTTTTCGTCACAGTAGCTCCCACAAGTGTCTCCTCAGTGTGTTCCCATTTCCTTAGAAACAGTGTATTTGCTGGGATAAAAGTGCATTACTGTGCGCTTTCACCGTTCAGCAAATACATGTGTAGAAGCACAGCGCTAGCAGAAACAACCGTTTCTCGACGTTTTCTAACTCAGGGAACAAGTGGCACACTTCTGAGATGCATTTGGGCAACTTTGTCAGAAATGAGTTTTTTGCCTACAGAGAGATGCCTATTTGCACAGTAGTACAGATTCTGAGTATGTAACTGGGCTTGATGAAATCAGCATTTCTCTTGCTTCCCTGTGCGTAGGGAAGCTCAGTTTTAGTCACAGTAGCTCCCACAAGTGTCTCCTTAGTGTGTTCCCATTTCCTTAGAAACAGTGTATTTGCTGGGAGAAAAGTGCATTACTGTGCGCTTTCACCGTTCAGCAAATACATGTGTAGAAGCACAGCGCTAGCAGAAACGAACGTTTCTCGACGTTTTCTAACTCAGGGAACAAGTTGCACACTTCTGAGATGCATTTGGGTAACTTTCTCAAAAATGAGTTTTTTGCCTACAGAGACATGCCTATTTGCGCAGTAGTACAGATTCTGAGTATGTAACTGGGCTTGATGAAATCAGCATTTCTCTTGCTTCCCTGTGCGTAGGGAAGCTCAGTTTTAGTCACAGTAGCTCCCACAAGTGTCTCCTTAGTGTGTTCCCATTTCCTTAGAAACAGTGTATTTGTTGGGAGAAAAGTGCATTACTGTGCGCTTTCACCGTTCAGCAAATACATGTGTAGAAGCACAGCGCTAGCTGAAACGACCGTTTGTCGACGTTTTCTAACTCAGGGAACAAGTTACACACTTCTGAGATGCATTTGGGTAACTTTCTCAAAAATGAGTTTTTTGCCTACAGAGACATGCCTATTTGCGCAGTAGTACAGATTCTGAGTATGTAACTGGGCTTGATGAAATCAGCATTTCTCTTGCTTCCCTGTGCGTAGGGAAGCTCAGTTTTAGTCACAGTAGCTCCCACAAGTGTCTCCTCAGTGTGTTCCCATTTCCTTAGAAACAGTGTATTTGCTGGGAGAAAAGTGCATTACTGTGCGCTTTCACCATTCAGCAAATACATGTGTAGAAGCACAGCGCTAGCAGAAACGACCGTTTCTCGACGTTTTCTAACTCAGGGAAGAAGTTGCACACTTCTGAGATGCATTTGGGCAACTTTGTCAGAAATGAGTTTTTTGCCTAAAGAGACATGCCTATTTGCGCAGTAGTACAGATTCTGAGTATGTAACTGGGCTTGATGAAATCAGCATTTCTCTTGCTTCCCTGTGCGTAGGGAAGCTCAGTTTTAGTCACAGTAGCTCCCACAAGTGTCTCCTCAGTGTGTTCCCATTTCCTTAGAAACAGTGTATTTGCTGGGATAAAAGTGCATTACTGTGCGCTTTCACCGTTCAGCAAATACATGTGTAGAAGCACAGCGCTAGCAGAAACGACCGTTTCTCGACGTTTTCTAACTCAGGGAAGAAGTTCCACACTTCTGAGATGCATTTGGGCAACTTTGTCAGAAATGAGTTTTTTGCCTACAGAGACATGCCTATTTGCACAGTAGTACAGATTCTGAGTATGTAACTGGGCTTGATGAAATCAGCATTTCTCTTGCTTCCCTGTGCGTAGGGAAGCTCAGTTTTAGTCACAGTAGCTCCCACAAGTGTCTCCTTAGTGTGTTCCCATTTCCTTAGAAACAGTGTATTTACTGGGAGAAAAGTGCATTACTGTGCGCTTTCACCGTTCAGCAAATACATGTGTAGAAGCACAGCGCTAGCAGAAACGACCGTTTGTCGACGTTTTCTAACTCAGGGAACAAGTTACACAGTTCTGAGATGCATTTGGGTAACTTTCTCAAAAATGAGTTTTTTGCCTACAGAGACATGCCTATTTGCGCAGTAGTACAGATTCTGAGTATGTAACTGGGCTTGATGAAATCAGCATTTCTCTTGCTTCCCTGTGCGTAGGGAAGCTCAGTTTTAGTCACAGTAGCTCCCACAAGTGTCTCCTCAGTGTGTTCCCAGTTCCTTAGAAACAGTGTATTTGCTGGGAGAAAAGTGCATAACTGTGCGCTTTCACCGTTCAGCAAATACATGTGTAGAAGCACAGCGCTAGCTGAAACGACCGTTTCTCGACGTTTTCTAACTCAGGGAACAAGTGGCACACTTCTGAGATGCATTTGTTAAACTTTGTCAGAAATGAGTTTTTTGCCTACAGAGACATGCCTATTTGCGCAGTAGTACAGATTCTGAGTATGTAACTGGGCTTGATGAAATCAGCATTTCTCTTGCTTCCCTGTGCGTAGGGAAGCTCACTTTTAGTCACAGTAGCTCCCACAAGTGTCTCCTCAGTGTGTTCCCAGTTCCTTAGAAACAGTGTATTTGCTGGGAGAAAAGTGCATTACTGTGCGCTTTCACCGTTCAGCAAATACATGTGTAGAAGCACAGCGCTAGCAGAAACGAACGTTTCTCGATGTTTTCTAACTCAGGGAACAAGTTGCACACTTCTGAGATGCATTTGGGCAACTTTGTCAGAAATGAGTTTTTTGCCTACAGAGACATGCCTATTTGCGCAGTAGTACAGATTCTGAGTATGTAACTGGGCTTGATGAAATCAGCATTTCTCTTGCTTCCCTGTTCGTAGGGAAGCTCAGTTTTAGTCACAGTAGCTCCCACAAGTGTCTCCTCAGTGTGTTCCCATTTCCTTCGAAACAGTGTATTTGCAGGGAAAAAAGTGCATTACTGTGCGCTTTCACCGTTCAACAAATACATGTGTAGAAGCACAGCGCTAGCAGAAAGTAACGTTTCTCTACGTTTTCTATCTCAGGGAACAAGTTGCACACTTCTGAGATGCATTTGGGCAACTTTGTCAGAAAGGAGTTTTTTGCCTACAGAGACATGCCTATTTGCGCAGTAGTACAGATTCTGAGTATGTAACTGGGCTTGATGAAATCAGCATTTCTCTTGCTTCCCTGTGCGTAGGGAAGCTCACTTTTAGTCACAGTAGCTCCCACAAGTGTCTCCTCAGTGTGTTCCCAGTTCCTTAGAAACAGTGTATTTGCTGGGAGAAAAGTGAATTACTGTGCGCTTTCACCGTTCAGCAAATACATGTGTAGAAGCACAGCGCTAGCTGAAACGACCGTTTGTCGACGTTTTCTAACTCAGGGAACAAGTTACACAGTTCTGAGATGCATTTGGGTAACTTTCTCAAAAATGAGTTTTTTGCCTACAGAGACATGCCTATTTGCGCAGTAGTACAGATTCTGAGTATGTAACTGGGCTTGATGAAATCAGCATTTCTCTTGCTTCGCTGTGCGTAGGGAAGCTCAGTTTTAGTCACAGTAGCTCCCACAAGTGTCTCCTCAGTGTGTTCCCATTTCCTTAGAAACAGTGTATTTGCTGGGATAAAAGTGCATTACTGTGCGCTTTCACCGTTCAGCAAATACATGTGTAGAAGCACAGCGCTAGCAGAAACGACCGTTTCTCGACGTTTTCTAACTCAGGGAACAAGTTGCCCACTTCTGAGATGCATTTGGGCAACTTTGTCAGAAATGAGTTTTTTGCCTACAGAGACATGCCTATTTGCCAAGTAGTACAGATTCTGAGTATGTAACTGGGCTTGATGAAATCAGCATTTCTCTTGCTTCCCTGTGCGTAGGGAAGCTCAGTTTTAGTCACAGTAGCTCCCACAAGTGTCTCCTTAGTGTGTTCCCATTTCCTTAGAAACAGTGTATTTGCTGGGAGAAAAGTGCATTACTGTGCGCTTTCACAGTTCAGCAAATACATGTGTAGAAGCACAGCGCTAGCAGAAACGACCGTTTGTCGACGTTTTCTAACTCAGGGAACAAGTTACACAGTTCTGAGATGTATTTGGGTAACTTTCTCAAAAATGAGTTTTTTGCCTACAGAGACATGCCTATTTGCGCAGTAGTACAGGTTCTGAGTATGTAACTGGGCTTGATGAAATCAGCATTTCTCTTGCTTCGCTGTGCGTAGGGAAGCTCAGTTTTAGTCAAAGTAGCTCCCACAAGTGTCTCCTCAGTGTGTTCCCAGTTCCTTAGAAACAGTGTATTTGCTGGGAGAAAAGTGCATAACTGTGCGCTTTCACCGTTCAGCAAATACATGTGTAGAAGCACAGCGCTAGCTGAAACGACCGTTTCTCGACGTTTTCTAACTCAGGGAACAAGTGGCACACTTCTGAGATGCATTTGTTAAACTTTGTCAGAAATGAGTTTTTTGCCAACAGAGACATGCCTATTTGCGCAGTAGTACAGATTCTGAGTATGTAACTGGGCTTGATGAAATCAGCATTTCTCTTGCTTCCCTGTGCGTAGGGAAGCTCAGTTTTAGTCACAGTAGCTCCCACAAGTGTCTCCTCAGTGTGTTCCCATTTCCTTCGAAACAGTGTATTTGCAGGGAAAAAAGTGAATTACTCTGTGCTTTTACCGTTCAACAAATACATGTGTAGAAGCACAGCGCTAGCAGAATCGACCGTTTCTCGACGTTTTCTAACTCAGGGAACAAGATATACACTTCTGAGATGCATTTGGGCAACTTTGTCAGAAATGAGTTTTTTGCCTACAGAGACATGCCTTATTGCGCAGTAGTACAGATTCTGAGTATGTAACAGGGCTTGATGAAATCAGCATTTCTCTTGCTTCCCTGTGCGTAGGGAAGCTCAGTTTTAGTCACAGTAGCTCCCACAAGTGTCTCCTCAGTGTGTTCCCATTTCCTTAGAAACAGTGTATTTGCTGGGAGAAAAGTGCATTACTGTGCGCTTACACCGTTCAGCAAGTACATGTGTAGAAGCACAGCGCTAGCAGAAACGACCGTTTCTCGACGTTTTCTAACTGAGGGAACAAGTTGCACACTTCTGATGCATTTGGGCCACTTTGTCAGAAATGAGTTTTTTGCCTAAAGAGACATGCCTATTTGCGCAGTAGTACAGATTCTGAGTATGTAACCGGGCTTGATGAAATCAGCATTTCTCTTGCTTCCCTTTGTGTAGGGAAACTCAGTTTTAGTCACAGTAGCTCCCACAAGTGTCTCCTCAGTGTGTTCCCATTTCCTTCGAAACAGTGTATTTGCTGGGAGAAAAGTGCATTACTGTGCGCTTTCACCGTTCAGCAAATACATGTGTAGAAGCACAGTGCTAGCAGAAACGACCGTTTCTCGACGTTTTCTAACTCAGGGAACAAGTTGCACACTTCTGAGATGCATTTGGGCAACTTTGTCAGAAATGAGTTTTTTGCCTAAAGAGACATGCCTATTTGCGCAGTAGTACAGATTCTGAGTATGTAACTGGGCTTGATGAAATCAGCATTTCTCTTGCTTCCCTGTGCGTAGGGAAGCTCAGTTTTCATCACTGTAGCTCCCACATGTGTCTCCTCAGTGTGTTCCCATTTCCTTAGAAACAGTGTATTTGCTGGGAGAAAAGTGCATTACTGTGTGCTTTCACCGTTCAGAAAATACATGTGTAGAAGCACAGCGCTAGCAGAAAAGACCGTTTCTCGACGTTTTCTAACTCAGGGAACAAGTTGCACACTTCTGAGATGCATTTGGGCAACTTTGTCAGAAATGAGTTTTTTGCCTAAAGAGACATGCCTATTTGCGCAGTAGTACAGATTCTGAGTATGTACCTGGGCTTGATGAAATCAGCATTTTTCTTGCTTCCCTGTGCGTAGGGAAGCTCAGTTTTAGTCACAGTAGCTCCCACAAGTGTCTCCTCAGTGTGTTCCCATTTCCTTCGAAACAGTGTATTTGCTGGGAGAAAAGTGCATTACTGTGCGCTTTCACCGTTCAGCAAATACATGTGTAGAAGCACAGTGCTAGCAGAAACGACCGTTTCTCGACGTTTTCTAACTCAGGGAACAAGTTGCACACTTCTGAGATGCATTTGGGCAACTTTGTCAGAAATGAGTTTTTTGCCTAAAGAGACATGCCTATTTGCGCAGTAGTACAGATTCTGAGTATGTAACTGGGCTTGATGAAATCAGCATTTCTCTTGCTTCCCTGTGCGTAGGGAAGCTCAGTTTTCGTCACTGTAGCTCCCACATGTGTCTCCTCAGTGTGTTCCCATTTCCTTAGAAACAGTGTATTTGCTGGGAGAAAAGTGCATTACTGTGCGCTTTCACCGTTCAGCAAATACATGTGTAGAAGCACAGCGCTAGCAGAAACGACCGTTTCTCGACGTTTTCTAACTCAGGGAACAAGTTGCACACTGCTGAGATGCATTTGGGCAACTTTGTCAGAAATGAGTTTTTTGCCTAAAGAGACATGCCTATTTGCGCAGTAGTACAGATTTTGAGTATGTAACTGGGCTTGATGAAATCAGCATTTCTCTTGCTTCCCTGTGCGTAGGGAAGCTCAGTTTTCGTCACTGTAGCTCCCACAAGTGTCTCCTCAGTGTGTTCCCATTTCCTTAGAAACAGTGTATTTGCTGGGAGAAAAGTGCATTACTGTGCGCTTTCACCGTTCAGCAAATACATGAGTTGAGGCACAGCGCTAGCAGAAAAGACCATTTCTCGACGTTTTCTAACTCAGGGAACAAGTTGCACACTTCTGAGATGCATTTGGGCAACTTTGTCAGAAATGAGTTTTTTGCCTAAAGAGACATGCCTATTTGCGCAGTAGTACAGATTCTGAGTATGTAACTGGGCTTGATGAAATCAGCATTTCTCTTGCTTCCCTGTGCGTAGGGAAGCTCAGTTTTAGTCACAGTAGCTCCCACAAGTGTCTCCTCAGTGTGTTCCCATTTCCTTGGAAACAGTGTATTTGCTGGGAGAAAAGTGCATTACTGTGCGCTTTCACCGTTCAGCAAATACATGTGTAGAAGCAGAGCGCTAGCAGAAAAGAACGTTTCTCGACGTTTTCTAACTCAGGGAACAAGTTGCACACTTCTGAGATGCATTTGGGCAACTTTGTCAGAAATGAGTTTTTTTGCCTAAAGAGACATGCCTATTTGCGCAGTAGTACAGATTCTGAGTTTGTCACTGGGCTTGATGAAATCAGCATTTCTCTTGCTTCCCTGTGCGTAGGGAAGCTCAGTTTTAGTCACAGTAGCTCCCACAAGTGTCTCCTCAGTGTGTTCCCATCTCCTTAGAAACAGTGTATTTGCTGGGAGAAAAGTGCATTACTGTGCGCTTTCACCGTTCAGCAAATACATGTGTAGAAGCACAGCGCTAGCAGAAACGACCGTTTCTCGACGTTTTCTAACTCAGGGAACAAGTTGCACACTTCTGAGATGCATTTGGGCAACTTTGTCAGAAATGAGTTTTTTTGCCTAAAGAGACATGCCTATTTGCGCAGTAGTACAGATTCTGAGTATGCCACTGGGCTTGATGAAATCAGCATTTCTCTTGCTTCCCTGTGCGTAGGGAAGCTCAGTTTTAATCACAGTAGCTCCCACAAGTGTCTCCTCAGTGTGTTCCCATTTCCTTAGAAACAGTGTATTTGATGGGAGAAAAGTGCATTACTGTGCGCTTTCACCGTTCAGAAAATAGATGTGTAGAAGCACAGCGCTAGCAGAAAAGACCGTTTCTCGACGTTTTCTAACTCAGGGAACAAGTTGAACACTTCTGAGATGCATTTGGGCAACTTTGTCAGAAATGAGTTTTTTGCCTAAAGAGACATGCCTATTTGCGCAGTAGTACAGATTATGAGTATGTAACTGGGTTTGATGAAATCAGCATTTCTCTTGC
This sequence comes from Acomys minous, assembly GCF_964271855.1. Lineage (NCBI taxonomy): Eukaryota > Metazoa > Chordata > Mammalia > Rodentia > Muridae > Acomys > Acomys minous. The sequence continues at coordinate 472,529 of NW_028182177.1, forward strand.
TTCCCTGTGCGTAGGGAAGCTCAGTTTTAGTCACAGTAGCTCCCACAAGTGTCTCCTCAGTGTGTTCCCATTTCCTTAGAAACAGTGTATTTCCTGGGAGAAAAGTGCATTACTGTGCGCTTTCACCGTTCAGCAAATACATGGGTAGAAGCACAGGGCTAGCAGAAACGAACGTTTCTCGACGTTTTCTAACTCAGGGAACAAGTGGCACACTTCTGAGATGCATTTGGGCAACTTTGTCAGAAATGAGTTTTTTGCCTACAGAGACATGCCTATTTGCGCAGTAGTACAGATTCTGAGTATGTAACTGGGCTTGATGAAATCAGCATTTCTCTTGCTTCCCTGTGCGTTGGTAAGCTCAGTTATAGTCACAGTAGCTCCCACAAGGGTCTCCTCAGTGTGTTCCCATTTCCTTAGAAACAGTGTATTTGCTGGGAGAAAAGTGCATTACTGTGAGCTTTCACCATTCAGCAAAAACATGTGTAGAAGCACAGTGCTAGTAGAAACGACTGTTTCTCGACGTTTTCTAATTCAGGGAACAAGTTGCACACTTCTGAGATGCATTTGGGCCACTTTGTCAGAAATGAGTTTTTTGCCTAAAGAGACATGCCTATTTGCGCAGTAGTACAGATTCTGAGTATGTAACTAGGCTTGATGAAATCAGCATTTCTCTTGCTTCCCTGTGTGTATGGAAGCTATGTTTTAGTCACAGTAGCTCCCACAAGTGTCTCCTCAGTGTGTTCCCATTTCCTTAGAAACAGTGTATTTGCTGGGAGAAAAGTGCATTACTGTGCGCTTTCACCGTTCAGCAAATACATTTGTAGAAGCACAGCACTAGCAGAAACGACCGTTTCTCGAGGTTTTCTAAGTCAGGGAACAAGTTGCACACTTCTGAGATGCATTTGGGCAACTTTGTCAGAAATGAGTTTTTTGCCTAAAGAGACATGCCTATTTGCGCAGTAGTACAGATTCTGAGTATGTAACTGGGCTTGATGAAATCAGCATTTCTCTTGCTTCCCTGTGCGGAGAGAAGCTCAGTTTTAGTCAGAGTAGCTCCCACAAGTATCTCCTCAGTGTGTTCCCATTTCCTTAGAAACAGTGTATTTGCTGGGAGAAAAGTGCATTACTGTGCTCTTTCACCGTTCAGCCAATACATGTGTAGAAGCACAGCACTAGCAGAAACGACCGTTTCTCGACGTTTTCTAACTCAGGGAACAAGTTGCACACTTCTGAGATGCATTTGCGCAACTTTGTCAGAAATGAGTTTTTTGCCTAAAGAGACATGCCTATTTGCGCAGTAGTACATATTCTGAGTATGTAACTGGGCTTGATGAACTCAGCATTTCTCTTGCTTCCCTGTGCGGAGAGAAGCGCAGTTTTAGTCAGAGTAGCTCCCACAAGTGTCTCCTCAGTGTGTTCCCATTTCCTTAGAAACAGTGTATTTGCTGGGAGAAAAAGTGCATTACTGTGCGCTTTCACCGTTCAGCAAATACATGTGTAGAAGCACAGCGCTAGCAGAAACGATCGTTTCTCGACGTTTTCTAACTCAGGGAACAAGTGGCACACTTCTGAGATGCATTTGGGCAACTTTGTCAGAAATGAGTTTTTTGCCTAAAGAGACATGCCTATTTGCGCAGTAGTACAGATTCTGAGTATGTAACTGGGCTTGATGAAATCAGCATTTCTCTTGCTTCCCTGTGCGTAGGGAAGCTCAGTTTTAGTCACAGTAGCTCCCACAAGTGTCTCCTCAGTGTGTTCCCATTTCCTTAGAAACAGTGTATTTGCAGGGAGAAAAGTGCATTACTGTGCGCTTTCACCGTTCAGCAAATACATGTGTAGAAGCACAGCGCTAGCAGAAACGACCGTTTCTCGACGTTTTCTAACTCAGGGAACAAGTTGCACACTTCTGAGATGCATTTGGCCAACTTTGTCAGAAATGAGTTTTTTTCCCTAAAGAGACATGCGTATTTGGGCAGTAGTACAGATTCTGAGTATGTAACTGGGCTTGATGAAATCAGCATTTCTCTTGCTTCCCTGTGCGTAGGGAATCTCAGTTTTAGTCACTGTAGCTCCCACAAGTGTCTCCTCAGTGTGTTCCCATTTCCTTAGAAACAGTGTATTTGCTGGGAGAAAAGTGCATTACTGTGCGCTTTCACCATTCAGCAAATACATATGGAGAAGCACAGCGCTAGCAGAAACGAACGTTTCTCCACGTTTTCTAACTCAGGGAACAAGTTGCACACTTCTGAGATGCATTTGGGCAACTTTGTCAGAAATGAGTTTTTTGCCTAAAGAGACATGCCTATTTGCGCAGTAGTACAGATTCTGAGTATGTAACTGGGCTTGATGAAATCAGCATTTCTCTTGCTTCCCTGTGCGTAGGGAAGCTCAGTTTTAGTCACAGTAGCTCCCACAAGTGTCTCCTCAGTGTGTTCCCCTTTCCTTAGAAACAGTGTATTTGCTGGGAGAAAAGTGCATTACTGTGTGCTTTCACCGTTCAGCAAATACATGTGTAGAAGCACAGCACTAGCAGAAACGACCGTTTCTCGACGTTTTCTAACTCAGGGAACAAGTTGCACACTTCTGAGATGCATTTGGGCAAGTTTGTCAGAAATGAGTTTTTTGCCTACAGAGACATGCCTATTTGCGCAGTAGTACAGATTCTGAGTATGTAACTGGGCTTGATGAAATCAGCATTTCTCTTGCTTCCCTGTGTGTAGGGAAGCTATGTTTTAGTCACAGTAGCTCCCACAAGTGTCTCCTCAGTGTGTTCCCATTTCCTTAGAAGCAGTGTATTTGCTGGGAGAAAAGTGCATTACTGTGCGCTTTCACCATTCAGCAAATACATGTGTAGAAGCACAGCACTAGCAGAAACGACTGTTTCTCGAAGTTTTCTAACTCAGGGAACAAGTTGCACACTTCTGAGATGCATTTGGGGAACTTTGTCAGAAATGAGTTTTTTGCCTAAAGAGACATGCCTATTTGCGCAGTAGTACATATTCTGAGTATGTAACTGGGCTTGATGAAATCAGCATTTCTCTTGCTTCCCTGTGCGTAAGGAATCTCAGTTTTAGTCACTGTAGCTCCCACAAGTGTCTCCTCAGTGTGTTCCCATTTCCTTAGAAACAGTGTATTTGCTGGGAGAAAAGTGCATTACTGTGCGCTTTCACCGTTCAGCCAATACATGTGTAGAAGCACAGCGCTAGCAGAAACGAAGGTTTCTCGACGTTTTCTAACTCAGGGAACAAGTTGCCCACTTCTGAGATGCATTTGGGCAACTTTGTCAGAAATGAGTTTTTTGCCTAAAGAGACATGCCTATTTGCGCAGTAGTACAGATTCTGAGTATGTAACTGGGCTTGATGAAATCAGCATTTCTCTTGCTTCCCTGTGCGTAGGGAAGCTCAGTTTTAGTCACAGTAGCTCCCACAAGTGTCTCCTCAGTGTGTTCCCATTTCCTTAGAAACAGTGTATATGCTGGGAGAAAAGTGCATTACTGTGCACTTTCACCATTCAGCAAATACATGTGTAGAAGCACAGCGCTAGCAGAAACGACCGTTTCTCGACGTTTTCTAACTCAGGGAACAAGTTGCCCACTTCTGAGATGCATTTGGGCAACTTTGTCAGAAATGAGTTTTTTGCCTAAAGAGACATGCCTATTTGCGCAGTAGTACAGATTCTGAGTATGTAACTGGGCTTGATGAAATCAGCATTTCTCTTGCTTCCCTGTGCGTAGGGAAGCTCAGTTTTAGTCACAGTAGCTCCCACAAGTGTCTCCTCAGTGTGTTCCCATTTCCTTAGAAACAGTGTATATGCTGGGAGAAAAGTGCATTACTGTGCGCTTTCACCATTCAGCAAATACATGTGTAGAAGCACAGCGCTAGCAGAAACGACCGTTTCTTGACGTTTTCTAACTCAGGGAACAAGTTGCCCACTTCTGAGATGCATTTGGGCAACTTTGTCAGAAATGAGTTTTTTGCCTAAAGAGACATGCCTATTTGCGCAGTAGTACAGATTCTGAGTATGTAACTGGGCTTGATGAAATCAGCATTTCTCTTGCTACCCTGTGCGTAGGGAAGCTCAGTTTTAGTCCCAGTAGCTCCCACAAGTGTCTCCTCAGTGTGTTCCCATTTCCTTAGAAACAGTGTATTTGCTGGGAGAAAATTGCATTACTGTGCGCTTTCACCGTTCAGCAAATACATGTGTAGAAGCACAGCGCTAGCAGAAACGACCGTTTCTCGACGTTTTCTAACTCAGGGAACAAGTTACCCACTTCTGAGATGCATTTGGGCAACTTTGTCAGAAATGAGTTTTTTGCCTACAGAGACATGCCTATTTGCGCAGTAGTACAGATTCTGAGTATGTAACTGGGCTTGATGAAATCAGCATTTCTCTTGCTTCCCTGTGTGTAGGGAAGCTATGCTTTAGTCACAGTAGCTCCCACAAGTGTCTCCTCAGTGTGTTCCCATTTCCTTAGAAGCAGTGTATTTGCTGGGAGAAAAGTGCATTACTGTGCGCTTTCACCGTTCAGCAAATACATATGTAGAAGCACAGCGCTAGCAGAAACGAACGTTTCTCCACGTTTTCTAACTCAGGGAACAAGTTGCACACTTCTGAGATGCATTTGGGCAACTTTGTCAGAAATGAGTTTTTTGCCTAAAGAGACATGCCTATTTGCGCAGTAGTACAGATTCTGAGTATGTAACTGGGCTTGATGAAATCAGCATTTCTCTTGCTTCCCTGTGCGTAGGGAAGCTCAGTTTTAGTCACAGTAGCTCCCACAAGTGTCTCCTCAGTGTGTTCCCCTTTCCTTAGAAACAGTGTATTTGCTGGGAGAAAAGTGCATTACTGTGTGCTTTCACCGTTCAGCAAATACATGTGTAGAAGCACAGCACTAGCAGAAACGACCGTTTCTCGACGTTTTCTAACTCAGGGAACAAGTTGCACACTTCTGAGATGCATTTGGGCAAGTTTGTCAGAAATGAGTTTTTTGCCTACAGAGACATGCCTATTTGCGCAGTAGTACAGATTCTGAGTATGTAACTGGGCTTGATGAAATCAGCATTTCTCTTGCTTCCCTGTGTGTAGGGAAGCTATGTTTTAGTCACAGTAGCTCCCACAAGTGTCTCCTCAGTGTGTTCCCATTTCCTTAGAAGCAGTGTATTTGCTGGGAGAAAAGTGCATTACTGTGCGCTTTCACCGTTCAGCAAATACATGTGTAGAAGCACAGCACTAGCAGAAACGACTGTTTCTCGAAGTTTTCTAACTCAGGGAACAAGTTGCACACTTCTGAGATGCATTTGGGGAACTTTGTCAGAAATGAGTTTTTTGCCTAAAGAGACATGCCTATTTGCGCAGTAGTACATATTCTGAGTATGTAACTGGGCTTGATGAAATCAGCATTTCTCTTGCTTCCCTGTGCGTAAGGAATCTCAGTTTTAGTCACTGTAGCTCCCACAAGTGTCTCCTCAGTGTGTTCCCATTTCCTTAGAAACAGTGTATTTGCTGGGAGAAAAGTGCATTACTGTGCGCTTTCACCGTTCAGCCAATACATGTGTAGAAGCACAGCGCTAGCAGAAACGAAGGTTTCTCGACGTTTTCTAACTCAGGGAACAAGTTGCCCACTTCTGAGATGCATTTGGGCAACTTTGTCAGAAATGAGTTTTTTGCCTAAAGAGACATGCCTATTTGCGCAGTAGTACAGATTCTGAGTATGTAACTGGGCTTGATGAAATCAGCATTTCTCTTGCTTCCCTGTGCGTAGGGAAGCTCAGTTTTAGTCACAGTAGCTCCCACAAGTGTCTCCTCAGTGTGTTCCCATTTCCTTAGAAACAGTGTATATGCTGGGAGAAAAGTGCATTACTGTGCACTTTCACCATTCAGCAAATACATGTGTAGAAGCACAGCGCTAGCAGAAACGACCGTTTCTCGACGTTTTCTAACTCAGGGAACAAGTTGCCCACTTCTGAGATGCATTTGGGCAACTTTGTCAGAAATGAGTTTTTTGCCTAAAGAGACATGCCTATTTGCGCAGTAGTACAGATTCTGAGTATGTAACTGGGCTTGATGAAATCAGCATTTCTCTTGCTTCCCTGTGCGTAGGGAAGCTCAGTTTTAGTCACAGTAGCTCCCACAAGTGTCTCCTCAGTGTGTTCCCATTTCCTTAGAAACAGTGTATATGCTGGGAGAAAAGTGCATTACTGTGCGCTTTCACCATTCAGCAAATACATGTGTAGAAGCACAGCGCTAGCAGAAACGACCGTTTCTTGACGTTTTCTAACTCAGGGAACAAGTTGCCCACTTCTGAGATGCATTTGGGCAACTTTGTCAGAAATGAGTTTTTTGCCTAAAGAGACATGCCTATTTGCGCAGTAGTACAGATTCTGAGTATGTAACTGGGCTTGATGAAATCAGCATTTCTCTTGCTACCCTGTGCGTAGGGAAGCTCAGTTTTAGTCCCAGTAGCTCCCACAAGTGTCTCCTCAGTGTGTTCCCATTTCCTTAGAAACAGTGTATTTGCTGGGAGAAAATTGCATTACTGTGCGCTTTCACCGTTCAGCAAATACATGTGTAGAAGCACAGCGCTAGCAGAAACGACCGTTTCTCGACGTTTTCTAACTCAGGGAACAAGTTACCCACTTCTGAGATGCATTTGGGCAACTTTGTCAGAAATGAGTTTTTTGCCTACAGAGACATGCCTATTTGCGCAGTAGTACAGATTCTGAGTATGTAACTGGGCTTGATGAAATCAGCATTTCTCTTGCTTCCCTGTGTGTAGGGAAGCTATGCTTTAGTCACAGTAGCTCCCACAAGTGTCTCCTCAGTGTGTTCCCATTTCCTTAGAAGCAGTGTATTTGCTGGGAGAAAAGTGCATTACTGTGCGCTTTCACCGTTCAGCAAATACATGTGTAGAAGCACAGCACTAGCAGAAACGACCGTTTCTCGAAGTTTTCTAACTCAGGGAACAAGTTGCACACTTCTGAGATGCATTTGGGGAGCTTTGTCAGAAATGAGTTTTTTGCCTAAAGAGACATGCCTATTTGCGCAGTAGTACATATTCTGAGTATGTACCTGGGCTTGATGAAATCAGCATTTCTCTTGCTTCATTGTGCGTAAGGAATCTCAGTTTTAGTGACTGTAGCTCCCACAAGTGTCTCCTCAGTGTGTTCCCATTTCCTTAGAAACAGTGTATTTGCTGGGAGAAAAGTGCATTACTGTGCGCTTTCACCGTTCAGCCAATACATGTGTAGAAGCACAGCGCTAGCAGAAACGAACGTTTCTCGACGTTTTCTAACTCAGGGAACAAGTTGCCCACTTCTGAGATGCATTTGGGCAACTTTTTCAGAAATGAATTTTTTGCCTAAAGAGACATGCCTATTTGCGCAGTAGTACAGATTCTGAGTATGTAACTGGGCTTGATGAAATCAGCATTTCTCTTGCTTCCCTGTGCGTAGGGAAGCTCAGTTTTAGTCACAGTAGCTCCCACAAGTGTCTCCTCAGTGTGTTCCCATTTCCTTAGAAACAGTGTATATGCTGGGAGAAAAGTGCATTACTGTGCGCTTTCACCATTCAGCAAATACATGTGTAGAAGCACAGCGCTAGCAGAAACGACCGTTTCTCGACGTTTTCTAACTCAGGGAACAAGTTGCCCACTTCTGAGATGCATTTGGGCAACTTTGTCAGAAATGAGTTTTTTGCCTAAAGAGACATTCCTATTTGAGCACTAGTACAGATTCTGAGTATGTAACTGGGCTTGATGAAATCAGCATTTCTCTTGCTTCCCTGTGCGTAGGGAAGCTCAGTTTTAGTCACTGTAGCTCCCACTAGTGTCTCCTCAGTGTGTTCCCATTTCCTTAGAAACAGTGTATTTGCTGGGAGAAAAGTGCATTACTGTGTGCTTTCACCGTTCAGCAAATACATGTGTAGAAGCACAGCGCTAGCAGAAGCGACCTTTTCTCGACGTTTTCTAACTCAGGGAACAAGTGGCACACTTCTGAGATGCATTTGGGCAACTTTGTCAGAAATGAGTTTTTTGCCTAAAGAGACATGCCTATTTGCGCAGTAGTACAGATTCTGAGTATGTAACTGGGCTTGATGAATTCAGCATTTCTCTTGCTTCCCTGTGCGTAGGGAAGCTCAGTTTTAGTCACAGTAGCTCCCACAAGTGTCTCCTCAGTGTGTTCCCATTTCCTTAGAAACAGTGTATTTGCTGGGAGAAAAGTGCATTACTGTGCGCTTTCACCGTTAAGCAAATACATTTGTAGAAGCACAGCACTAGCAGAAACGACCATTTCTCGAGGTTTTCTAAGTCAGGGAACAAGTTGCACACTTCTGAGATGCATTTGGGCAACTTTGTCAGAAATGAGTTTTTTGCCTAAAGAGACATGCCTATTTGCGCAGTAGTACAGATTCTGAGTATGTAACTGGGCTTGATGAAATCAGCATTTCTCTTGCTTCCCTGTGCGGAGAGAAGCTCAGTTTTAGTCAGAGTAGCTCCCACAAGTATCTCCTCAGTGTGTTCCCATTTCCTTAGAAACAGTGTATTTGCTGGGAGAAAAGTGCATTACTGTGCTCTTTCACCGTTCAGCCAATACATGTGTAGAAGCACAGCACTAGCAGAAACGACCGTTTCTCGACGTTTTCTAACTCAGGGAACAAGTTGCACACTTCTGAGATGCATTTGCGCAACTTTGTCAGAAATGAGTTTTTTGCCTAAAGAGACATGCCTATTTGCGCAGTAGTACATATTCTGAGTATGTAACTGGGCTTGATGAACTCAGCATTTCTCTTGCTTCCCTGTGCGGAGAGAAGCGCAGTTTTAGTCAGAGTAGCTCCCACAAGTGTCTCCTCAGTGTGTTCCCATTTCCTTAGAAACAGTGTATTTGCTGGGAGAAAATTGCATTACTGTACGCTTTCACCGACAGCCAATACATGTGTAGAAGCACAGCGCTAGCAGAAACGATCGTTTCTCGACGTTTTCTAACTCAGGGAACAAGTTGCACACTTCTGAGATGCATTTGGGCAACTTTGTCAGAAATGAGTTTTTTGCCTAAAGAGACATGCCTATTTGCGCAGTAGTACAGATTCTGAGTATGTAACTGGGCTTGATGAAATCAGCATTTCTCTTGCTTCCCTGTGCGTAGGGAAGCTCAGTTTTAGTCACAGTAGCTCCCACAAGTGTCTCTTCAGTGTGTTCCCATTTCCTTAGAAACAGTGTATTTGCTGGGAGAAAAGTGCATTATTGTGCGCGTTCACCGCTCAGCAAATACATGTGTAGAAGCACAGCGCTAGCAGAAACGACCGTTTCTCGACGTTTTCTAACTCAGGGAACAAGTTGCACACTTCTGAGATGCATTTGGGCAACTTTGTCAGAAATGAGTTTTTTGCCTACAGAGACATGCCTATTTGCGCAGTAGTACAGATTCTGAGTATGTAACTGGACTTGATGAAATCAGCATTTCTCTTACTTCCTTGTGCGTAGGGAAGCTCAGTTTTCGTCACAGTAGCTCCCACAAGTGTCTCCTCAGTGTGTTCCCATTTCCTTAGAAACAGTGTATTTGCTGGGAGAAAAGTGCATTACTGTGCGCTTTCACCGTTCAGCAAGTACATGTGTAGAAGCACAGCGCTAGCAGAAACGACCGTTTCTCGACGTTTTCTAACTCAGGGAACAAGTTGCACACTTCTGAGATGCATTTGGGCAACTTTGTCAGAAATGAGTTTTTTGCCTAAAGAGACATGCCTATTTGCGCAGTAGTACAGATTCTGAGTATGTAACTGGGCTTGATGAAATCAGCATTTCTCTTGCTTCCCTGTGCGTAGGGAAGCTCAGTTTTAGTCACAGTAGCTCCCACAAGTGTCTCTTCAGTGTGTTCCCATTTCCTTAGAAACAGTGTATTTGCTGGGAAAAAAGTGCATTACTGTGCGCTTTCACCGTTCAGCAAATACATGTGTAGAAGCACAGCGCTAGCAGAAATGACCGTTTCTCAACGTTTTCTAACTCAGGGAACAAGTTGCACACTTCTGAGATGCATTTTGGGCAACTTTGTCAGAAATGAGTTTTTTGCCTACAGAGACATGCCTATTTGCACAGTAGTACAGATTCTGAGTATGTAACTGTGCTTGATGAAATCAGCATTTCTTTTGCTTCCCTGTGCGTAGGGAAGCTCAGTTTTAGTCACAGTAGCTCCCACAAGTGTCTCCTCAGTGTGTTCCCATTTCCTTAGAAACAGTGTATTTGCTGGGAGAAAAGTGCATTACTGTGCGCTTTCACCGTTCAGGAAATACATGTGTAGAAGCACAGCGCTAGCAGAAACGACCGTTTCTCGACGTTTTCTAACTCAGGGAACAAGTTGCACACTTCTGAGATGCATTTGGGCAACTTTGTCAGAAATGAGTTTTTTGCCTAAAGAGACATGCCTATTTGCGCAGTAGTACAGATTCTGAGTATGTAACTGAGCTTGATGAAATCAGCATTTCTCTTGCTTCCTTGTGTGTAGGGAAGCTCAGTTTTAGTCAGAGTAGCTCCCACAAGTGTCTCCTCAGTGTATTCCCATTTCCTTAGAAACAGTGTATTTGCTGGGAGAAAAGTGCATTACTGTGCGCTTTCACCGTTCAGCAAGTACATGTGTAGAAGCACAGCGCTAGCAGAAGCGACCGTTTCTCGACGTTTTCTAACTCAGGGAACAAGTTGCACACTTCTGAGATGCATTTGGGTAACTTTGTCAGAAATGAGTTTTTTGCCTACAGAGACATGCCTATTTGCGCAGTAGTACAGATTCTGAGTAGGTAACTGGGCTTGATGAAATCAGCATTTCTCTTGCTTCCCTGTGCGTAGGGAAGCTCAGTTTTAGTCACAGTAGCTCCCACAAGTGTCTCCTCAGTGTGTTCCCATTTCCTTAGAAACAGTGTATTTGCTGGGAGAAAAGTGCATTACTGTGCGCTTTCACCGTTCAGCAAGTACATGTGTAGAAGCACAGCGCTAGCAGAAGCAGAAACGACCATTTCTCGACGTTTTCTAACTCAGGGAACAAGTTGCACACTTCTGAGATGCATTTGGGCAACTTTGTCAGAAATGAGTTTTTTGCCTACAGAGACATGCCTATTTGCGCAGTAGTACAGATTCTGAGTATGTAACTGGGCTTGATGAAATCAGCATTTCTCTTGCTTCCCTGTGCGTAGGGAAGCTCAGTTTTAGTCACAGTAGCTCCCACAAGTGTCTATCAGTGTGTTCCCATTTCCTTAGAAACAGTGTATTTGCTGGGAGAAAAGTGCATTACTGTGCGCTTTCACCGTTCAGCAAATACATGTGTAGAAGCACAGCGCTAGCAGAAACGACCGTTTCTCGACGTTTTCTAATTCAGGGAACAAGTTGCACACTTCTGAGATGCATTTCGGCAACTTTGTCAGAAATGAGTTTTTTGCCTACAGAGACATGCCTATTTGCGCAGTAGCAGAGATTCTGAGTATGTAACTGGGCTTGATGAAATCAGCATTTCTCTTGCTTCCCTGTGCGTAGGGAAGCTCAGTTTTAGTCACAGTAGCTCCCACAAGTGTCTCCTCAGTGTGTTCCCATTTCCTTAGAAACAGTGTATTTGCTGGGCGAAAAGTGCATTACTGTGCGCTTTCACCGTTCAGCAAATACATGTGTAGAAGCACAGCGCTAGCAGAAACGACCGTTTCTCAACGTTTTCTAACTCAGGGAACAAGGTGCACACTTCTGAGATGCATTTGGGCAACTTTGTCAGAAATGAGTTTTTTGCCTACAGAGACATGCCTATTTGCGCAGTAGTACAGATTCTGAGTATGTAACTGGGCTTGATGAAATCAGCATTTCTCTTGCTTCCCTGTGCGTAGGGAAGCTCAGTTTTAGTCACAGTAGCTCCCACAAGTGTCTCCTCAGTGTATTCCCATTTCCTTAGAAACAGTGTATTTGCTGGGAGAAAAGTGCATTACTGTGCGTTTTCACCGTTCAGCAAATACATGTGTAGAATAACAGCGCTAGCAGAAACGACCGTTTCTCGACGTTTTCTAACTCAGGGAACAAGTTGCACACTTCTGAGATGCATTTGGGCAACTTTGTCAGAAATGAGTTTTTTGCCTACAGAGACATGCCTATTTGCGCAGTAGTACAGATTCTGAGTATGTAACTGGGCTTGATGAAATCAGCATTTCTCTTGCTTCCCTGTGCGTAGGGAAGCTCAGTTTTAGTCACAGTAGCTCCCACAAGTGTCTCCTCAGTGTGTTCCCATTTCCTTAGAAACAGTGTATTTGCTGGGAGAAAAGTGCATTACTGTGCGCTTTCACCGTTCAGCAAGTACATGTGTAGAAGCACAGCGCTAGCAGAAACGACCGTTTCTCAAGGTTTTCTAACTCAGGGAACAAGTTGCACACTTCTGAGATGCATTTGGGCAACTTTGTCAGAAATGAGTTTTTTGCCTACAGAGACATGCCTATTTGCACAGTAGTACAGATTCTGAGTATGTAACTGGGCTTGATGAAATCAGCATTTCTCTTGCTTCCCTGTGCGTAGGGAAGCTCAGTTTTAGTCACAGTAGCTCCCACAAGTGTCTCCTCAGTGTGTTCGAATTTCCTTAGAAACAGTGTATTTGCTGGGAGAAAAGTGCATTACTGTGGGCTTTCACCGTTCAGCAAGTACATGTGTAGAAGCACAGCGCTAGCAGAAAAGACCATTTCTCGACGTTTTCTAACTCAGGGAACAAGTTGCACACTTCTGAGATGCATTTGGGCAACTTTGTCAGAAATGAGTTTTTTGCCTAAAGAGACATGCCTATTTGCGCAGTAGTACAGATTCTGAGTATGTAACTGGGCTTGATGAAATCAGCATTTCTCTTGCTTCCCTGTGCGTAGGGAAGCTCAGTTTTAGTCACAGTAGCTCCCACAAGTGTCTCCTCAGTGTGTTCCCATTTACTTAGAAACAGTGTATTTGCTGGGAGAAAAGTGCATTACTGTGCGCATTCACCGTTCAGCAAGTACATGTGTAGAAGCACAGCGCTAGTAGAAACGACCGTTTCTCGACGTTTTCTAACTCAGAGAACAAGTTGCACACTTCTGAGATGCATTTGGCCAACTTTGTCAGAAATGAGTTTTTTGCCTAAAGAGACATGCCTATTTGCGCAGTAGTACAGATTCTGAGTATGTAACTGGGCTTGATGAAATCAGCATTTCTCTTGCTTCCCTGTGCGTAGGGAAGCTCAGTTTTAGTCACAGTAGCTCCCACAAGTGTCTCCACAGTGTTCCCATTTCCGTAGAAACAGTGTATTTGCTGGGAGAAAAGTGCATTACTGTGCGCTTTCACCATTCAGCAAATACATGTGTAGAAGCACAGCGCTAGCAGAAAAAACCGTTTCTCGACGTTTTCTAACTCAGGGAACAAGTTGCACACTTCTGAGATGCATTTGGGCAACTTTGTCAGAAATGAGTTTTTTGCCTACAGAGACATGCCTATTTGAGCAGTAGTACAGATTCTGAGTATGTAACTGGGCTTGATGAAATCAGCATTTCTCTTGCTTCCCTGTGCGTAGGGAAGCTCAGTTTTAGTCACAGTAGCTCCCACAAGTGTCTCCTCAGTGTGTTCCCATTTTCTTAGAGACAGTGTATTTGCTGGGAGAAAAGTGCATTACTGTGGGCTTTCACCGTTCAGCAAGTATATGTGTAGAAGCACAGCGCTAGCAGAAACGAACGTTTCTCGAAGTTTCTAAATCAGAGAACAAATTGCACACTTCTGAGATGCATTTGGGCAACTTTGTCAGAAATGAGTTTTTTTCCTACAGAGACATGCCTATTGCGCAGTAGTACAGATTCTGAGTATGTAACTGGGCTTGATGAAATCAGCATTTCTCTTGCTTCCCTGTGCGTAGGGAAGCTCAGTTTTAGTCACAGTAGCTCCCACAAGTGTCTCCTCAGTGTGTTCCCATTTCCTTAGAAACAGTGTATTTGCTGGGAGAAAAGTGCATTACTGTGCGCTTTCACCGTTCAGCAAATACATGTGTAGAAGCACAGCGCTAGCAGAAACGAGCGTTTCTCGACGTTTTCTAACTCAGGGAACAAGTTGCACACATCTGAGATGCATTTGGGCAACTTTGTCAGAAATGAGTTTTTTTCCTACAGAGACATGCCTATATGCGCAGTAGTACAGATTCTGAGTATGTAACTGGGCTTGATGAAATCAGCATTTCTCTTGCTTCCCTGTGCGTAGGGAAGCTCAGTTTTAGTCACAGTAGCTCCCACAAGTGTCTCCTCAGTGTGTTCCCATTTCCTTAGAAACAGTGTATTTGCTGGGAGAAAAGTGCATTACTGTGCGTATTCACCGTTCAGCAAATACATGTGTAGAATAACAGCGCTAGCAGAAACGACCGTTTCTCGAAGTTTCTAAATCAGAGAACAAATTGCAAACTTCTGAGATGCATTTGGGCAACTTTGTCAGAAATGAGTTTTTTTCCTACAGAGACATGCCTATTGCGCAGTAGTACAGATTCTGAGTATGTAACTGGGCTTGATGAAATCAGCATTTCTCTTGCTTCCCTGTGCGTAGGGAAGCTCAGTTTTAGTCACAGTAGCTCCCACAAGTGTCTCCTCAGTGTGTTCCCATTTCCTTAGAAACAGTGTATTTGCTGGGAGAAAAGTGCATTACTGTGCGCTTTCACCGTTCAGCAAATACATGTGTAGAAGCACAGCGCTAGCAGAAACGAGCGTTTCTCGACGTTTTCTAACTCAGGGAACAAGTTGCACACATCTGAGATGCATTTGGGCAACTTTGTCAGAAATGAGTTTTTTTCCTACAGAGACATGCCTATATGCGCAGTAGTACAGATTCTGAGTATGTAACTGGGCTTGATGAAATCAGCATTTCTCTTGCTTCCCTGTGCGTAGGGAAGCTCAGTTTTAGTCACAGTAGCTCCCACAAGTGTCTCCTCAGTGTGTTCCCATTTCCTTAGAAACAGTGTATTTGCTGGGAGAAAAGTGCATTACTGTGCGTTTTCACCGTTCAGCAAATACATGTGTAGAATAACAGCGCTAGCAGAAACGACCGTTTCTCGACGTTTTCTAACTCAGGGAACAAGTTGCACACTTCTGAGATGCATTTGGGCAACTTTGTCAGAAATGAGTTTTTTGCCTACAGAGACATGCCTATTTGCGCAGTAGTACAGATTCTGAGTATGTAACTGGGCTTGATGAAATCAGCATTTCTCTTGCTTCCCTGTGCGTAGGGAAGCTCAGTTTTAGTCACAGTAGCTCCCACAAGTGTCTCCTCAGTGTGTTCCCATTTCCTTAGAAACAGTGTATTTGCTGGGAGAAAAGTGCATTACTGTGCGCTTTCACCGTTCAGCAAGTACATGTGTAGAAGCACAGCGCTAGCAGAAACGACCGTTTCTCAAGGTTTTCTAACTCAGGGAACAAGTTGCACACTTCTGAGATGCATTTGGGCAACTTTGTCAGAAATGAGTTTTTTGCCTACAGAGACATGCCTATTTGCACAGTAGTACAGATTCTGAGTATGTAACTGGGCTTGATGAAATCAGCATTTCTCTTGCTTCCCTGTGCGTAGGGAAGCTCAGTTTTAGTCACAGTAGCTCCCACATGTGTCTCCTCAGTGTGTTCGAATTTCCTTAGAAACAGTGTATTTGCTGGGAGAAAACTGCATTACTGTGCGCTTTCACCGTTCAGCAAGTACATGTGTAGAAGCACAGCGCTAGCAGAAACGACCGTTTCTCGACGTTTTCTAACTCAGAGAACAAGTTGCACACTTCTGAGATGCATTTGGGCAACTTTGTCAGAAATGAGTTTTTTGCCTAAAGAGACATGCCTATTTGCGCAGTAGTACAGATTCTGAGTATGTAACTGGGCTTGATGAAATCAGCATTTTTCTCTCTTCCCTGTGCGTAGGGAAGCTCAGTTTTAGTCACAGTAGCTCCCACAAGTGTCTCCTCAGTGTGTTCCCATTTCCTTAGAAACAGTGTATTTGCTGGGAGAAAAGTGCATTACTGTGCGCTTTCACCGTTCAGCAAGTACACTTGTAGAAGCACAGCGCTAGCAGAAACGACCGTTTCTCGACGTTTTCTAACTCAGAGAACAAGTTGCACACTTCTGAGATGCATTTGGGCAACTTTGTCAGAAATGAGTTTTTTGCCTACAGAGACATGCCTATTTGCGCAGTAGTACAGATTCTGAGTATGTAACTGGGCTTGATGAAATCAGCATTTCTCTTGCTTCCCTGTGCGTAGCGAAGCTCAGTTTTAGTCACAGTAGCTCCCACAAGTGTCTCCACAGTGTTCCCATTTCCGTAGAAACAGTGTATTTGCTGGGAGAAAAGTGCATTACTGTGCGCTTTCACCGTTCAGCAAATACATGTGTAGAAGCACAGCGCTAGCAGAAAAGACCGTTTCTCGACGTTTTCTAACTCAAGGAACAAGTTGCACACTTCTGAGATGCATTTGGGCAACTTTGTCAGAAATGAGGTTTTTGCCTAAAGAGACATGCCTATTCGCGCAGTAGTACAGATTCTGAGTATGTAACTGGGCTTGATGAAATCAGCATTTCTCTTGCTTCCCTGTGCGTAGGGAAGCTCAGTTTTAGTCACAGTAGCTCCCACAAGTGTCTCCTCAGTGTGTTCCCATTTCCTTAGAAACAGTGTATTTGCTGGGAGAAAAGTGCATTACTGTGAGCTTTCACCATTCAGCAAATACATGTGTAGAAGCACAGCGCTAGCAGAAACGAATGTTTCTCGACGTTTTCTAACTCAGGGAACAAGTTGCACACTTCTGAGATGCATTTGGGCAACTTTGTCAGAAATGAGTTTTTTGCCTAAAGAGACATGCCTATTCGCGCAGTAGTACAGATTCTGAGTATGTAACTGGGCTTGATGAAATCAGCATTTCTCTTGCTTCCCTGTGTGTAGGGAAGCTCAGTTTTAGTCACAGTAGCTCCCACAAGTGTCTCCTCAGTGTGTTCCCATTTCCTTAGAAACAGTGTATTTGCTGGGAGAAAAGTGCATTACTGTGCGCGTTCACCGTTCAGCAAATACATGTGTAGAAGCACAGCGCTAGCAGAAACGAACGTTTCTCGATGTTTTCTAACTCAGCGAACAAGTTGCACACTTCTGATATGCATTTGGGCAACTTTGTCAGAAATGAGGTTTTTGCCTACAGAGACATGCCTATTTGCGCAGTAGCAGAGATTCTGAGTATGTAACTGGGCTTGATGAAATCAGCATTTCTCTTGCTTCCCTGTGCGTAGGGAAGCTCAGTTTTAGTCACAGTAGCTCCCACAAGTGTCTCCTCAGTGTGTTCCCATTTCCTTAGAAACAGTGTATTTGCTGGGCGAAAAGTGCATTACTGTGCGCTTTCACCGTTCAGCAAATACATGTGTAGAAGCACAGCGCTAGCAGAAACGACCGTTTCTCAACGTTTTCTAACTCAGGGAACAAGGTGCACACTTCTGAGATGCATTTGGGCAACTTTGTCAGAAATGAGTTTTTTGCCTACAGAGACATGCCTATTTGCGCAGTAGTACAGATTCTGAGTATGTAACTGGGCTTGATGAAATCAGCATTTCTCTTGCTTCCCTGTGCGTAGGGAAGCTCAGTTTTAGTCACAGTAGCTCCCACAAGTGTCTCCTCAGTGTATTCCCATTTCCTTAGAAACAGTGTATTTGCTGGGAGAAAAGTGCATTACTGTGCGTTTTCACCGTTCAGCAAATACATGTGTAGAATAACAGCGCTAGCAGAAACGACCGTTTCTCGACGTTTTCTAACTCAGGGAACAAGTTGCACACTTCTGAGATGCATTTGGGCAACTTTGTCAGAAATGAGTTTTTTGCCTACAGAGACATGCCTATTTGCGCAGTAGTACAGATTCTGAGTATGTAACTGGGCTTGATGAAATCAGCATTTCTCTTGCTTCCCTGTGCGTAGGGAAGCTCAGTTTTAGTCACAGTAGCTCCCACAAGTGTCTCCTCAGTGTGTTCCCATTTCCTTAGAAACAGTGTATTTGCTGGGAGAAAAGTGCATTACTGTGCGCTTTCACCGTTCAGCAAGTACATGTGTAGAAGCACAGCGCTAGCAGAAACGACCGTTTCTCAAGGTTTTCTAACTCAGGGAACAAGTTGCACACTTCTGAGATGCATTTGGGCAACTTTGTCAGAAATGAGTTTTTTGCCTACAGAGACATGCCTATTTGCACAGTAGTACAGATTCTGAGTATGTAACTGGGCTTGATGAAATCAGCATTTCTCTTGCTTCCCTGTGCGTAGCGAAGCTCAGTTTTAGTCACAGTAGCTCCCACAAGTGTCTCCACAGTGTTCCCATTTCCGTAGAAACAGTGTATTTGCTGGGAGAAAAGTGCATTACTGTGCGCTTTCACCGTTCAGCAAATACATGTGTAGAAGCACAGCGCTAGCAGAAAAGACCGTTTCTCGACGTTTTCTAACTCAAGGAACAAGTTGCACACTTCTGAGATGCATTTGGGCAACTTTGTCAGAAATGAGGTTTTTGCCTAAAGAGACATGCCTATTCGCGCAGTAGTACAGATTCTGAGTATGTAACTGGGCTTGATGAAATCAGCATTTCTCTTGCTTCCCTGTGCGTAGGGAAGCTCAGTTTTAGTCACAGTAGCTCCCACAAGTGTCTCCTCAGTGTGTTCCCATTTCCTTAGAAACAGTGTATTTGCTGGGAGAAAAGTGCATTACTGTGAGCTTTCACCATTCAGCAAATACATGTGTAGAAGCACAGCGCTAGCAGAAACGAATGTTTCTCGACGTTTTCTAACTCAGGGAACAAGTTGCACACTTCTGAGATGCATTTGGGCAACTTTGTCAGAAATGAGTTTTTTGCCTAAAGAGACATGCCTATTCGCGCAGTAGTACAGATTCTGAGTATGTAACTGGGCTTGATGAAATCAGCATTTCTCTTGCTTCCCTGTGTGTAGGGAAGCTCAGTTTTAGTCACAGTAGCTCCCACAAGTGTCTCCTCAGTGTGTTCCCATTTCCTTAGAAACAGTGTATTTGCTGGGAGAAAAGTGCATTACTGTGCGCGTTCACCGTTCAGCAAATACATGTGTAGAAGCACAGCGCTAGCAGAAACGAACGTTTCTCGATGTTTTCTAACTCAGCGAACAAGTTGCACACTTCTGATATGCATTTGGGCAACTTTGTCAGAAATGAGGTTTTTGCCTACAGAGACATGCCTATTTGCGCAGTAGCAGAGATTCTGAGTATGTAACTGGGCTTGATGAAATCAGCATTTCTCTTGCTTCCCTGTGCGTAGGGAAGCTCAGTTTTAGTCACAGTAGCTCCCACAAGTGTCTCCTCAGTGTGTTCCCATTTCCTTAGAAACAGTGTATTTGCTGGGCGAAAAGTGCATTACTGTGCGCTTTCACCGTTCAGCAAATACATGTGTAGAAGCACAGCGCTAGCAGAAACGACCGTTTCTCAACGTTTTCTAACTCAGGGAACAAGGTGCACACTTCTGAGATGCATTTGGGCAACTTTGTCAGAAATGAGTTTTTTGCCTACAGAGACATGCCTATTTGCGCAGTAGTACAGATTCTGAGTATGTAACTGGGCTTGATGAAATCAGCATTTCTCTTGCTTCCCTGTGCGTAGGGAAGCTCAGTTTTAGTCACAGTAGCTCCCACAAGTGTCTCCTCAGTGTATTCCCATTTCCTTAGAAACAGTGTATTTGCTGGGAGAAAAGTGCATTACTGTGCGTTTTCACCGTTCAGCAAATACATGTGTAGAATAACAGCGCTAGCAGAAACGACCGTTTCTCGACGTTTTCTAACTCAGGGAACAAGTTGCACACTTCTGAGATGCATTTGGGCAACTTTGTCAGAAATGAGTTTTTTGCCTACAGAGACATGCCTATTTGCGCAGTAGTACAGATTCTGAGTATGTAACTGGGCTTGATGAAATCAGCATTTCTCTTGCTTCCCTGTGCGTAGGGAAGCTCAGTTTTAGTCACAGTAGCTCCCACAAGTGTCTCCTCAGTGTGTTCCCATTTCCTTAGAAACAGTGTATTTGCTGGGAGAAAAGTGCATTACTGTGCGCTTTCACCGTTCAGCAAGTACATGTGTAGAAGCACAGCGCTAGCAGAAACGACCGTTTCTCAAGGTTTTCTAACTCAGGGAACAAGTTGCACACTTCTGAGATGCATTTGGGCAACTTTGTCAGAAATGAGTTTTTTGCCTACAGAGACATGCCTATTTGCACAGTAGTACAGATTCTGAGTATGTAACTGGGCTTGATGAAATCAGCATTTCTCTTGCTTCCCTGTGCGTAGGGAAGCTCAGTTTTAGTCACAGTAGCTCCCACAAGTGTCTCCTCAGTGTGTTCGAATTTCCTTAGAAACAGTGTATTTGCTGGGAGAAAAGTGCATTACTGTGGGCTTTCACCGTTCAGCAAGTACATGTGTAGAAGCACAGCGCTAGCAGAAAAGACCATTTCTCGACGTTTTCTAACTCAGGGAACAAGTTGCACACTTCTGAGATGCATTTGGGCAACTTTGTCAGAAATGAGTTTTTTGCCTAAAGAGACATGCCTATTTGCGCAGTAGTACAGATTCTGAGTATGTAACTGGGCTTGATGAAATCAGCATTTCTCTTGCTTCCCTGTGCGTAGGGAAGCTCAGTTTTAGTCACAGTAGCTCCCACAAGTGTCTCCTCAGTGTGTTCCCATTTACTTAGAAACAGTGTATTTGCTGGGAGAAAAGTGCATTACTGTGCGCATTCACCGTTCAGCAAGTACATGTGTAGAAGCACAGCGCTAGTAGAAACGACCGTTTCTCGACGTTTTCTAACTCAGAGAACAAGTTGCACACTTCTGAGATGCATTTGGCCAACTTTGTCAGAAATGAGTTTTTTGCCTAAAGAGACATGCCTATTTGCGCAGTAGTACAGATTCTGAGTATGTAACTGGGCTTGATGAAATCAGCATTTCTCTTGCTTCCCTGTGCGTAGGGAAGCTCAGTTTTAGTCACAGTAGCTCCCACAAGTGTCTCCACAGTGTTCCCATTTCCGTAGAAACAGTGTATTTGCTGGGAGAAAAGTGCATTACTGTGCGCTTTCACCATTCAGCAAATACATGTGTAGAAGCACAGCGCTAGCAGAAAAAACCGTTTCTCGACGTTTTCTAACTCAGGGAACAAGTTGCACACTTCTGAGATGCATTTGGGCAACTTTGTCAGAAATGAGTTTTTTGCCTACAGAGACATGCCTATTTGAGCAGTAGTACAGATTCTGAGTATGTAACTGGGCTTGATGAAATCAGCATTTCTCTTGCTTCCCTGTGCGTAGGGAAGCTCAGTTTTAGTCACAGTAGCTCCCACAAGTGTCTCCTCAGTGTGTTCCCATTTTCTTAGAGACAGTGTATTTGCTGGGAGAAAAGTGCATTACTGTGGGCTTTCACCGTTCAGCAAGTATATGTGTAGAAGCACAGCGCTAGCAGAAACGAACGTTTCTCGAAGTTTCTAAATCAGAGAACAAATTGCACACTTCTGAGATGCATTTGGGCAACTTTGTCAGAAATGAGTTTTTTTCCTACAGAGACATGCCTATTGCGCAGTAGTACAGATTCTGAGTATGTAACTGGGCTTGATGAAATCAGCATTTCTCTTGCTTCCCTGTGCGTAGGGAAGCTCAGTTTTAGTCACAGTAGCTCCCACAAGTGTCTCCTCAGTGTGTTCCCATTTCCTTAGAAACAGTGTATTTGCTGGGAGAAAAGTGCATTACTGTGCGCTTTCACCGTTCAGCAAATACATGTGTAGAAGCACAGCGCTAGCAGAAACGAGCGTTTCTCGACGTTTTCTAACTCAGGGAACAAGTTGCACACATCTGAGATGCATTTGGGCAACTTTGTCAGAAATGAGTTTTTTTCCTACAGAGACATGCCTATATGCGCAGTAGTACAGATTCTGAGTATGTAACTGGGCTTGATGAAATCAGCATTTCTCTTGCTTCCCTGTGCGTAGGGAAGCTCAGTTTTAGTCACAGTAGCTCCCACAAGTGTCTCCTCAGTGTGTTCCCATTTCCTTAGAAACAGTGTATTTGCTGGGAGAAAAGTGCATTACTGTGCGTTTTCACCGTTCAGCAAATACATGTGTAGAATAACAGCGCTAGCAGAAACGACCGTTTCTCGAAGTTTCTAAATCAGAGAACAAATTGCAAACTTCTGAGATGCATTTGGGCAACTTTGTCAGAAATGAGTTTTTTTCCTACAGAGACATGCCTATTGCGCAGTAGTACAGATTCTGAGTATGTAACTGGGCTTGATGAAATCAGCATTTCTCTTGCTTCCCTGTGCGTAGGGAAGCTCAGTTTTAGTCACAGTAGCTCCCACAAGTGTCTCCTCAGTGTGTTCCCATTTCCTTAGAAACAGTGTATTTGCTGGGAGAAAAGTGCATTACTGTGCGCTTTCACCGTTCAGCAAATACATGTGTAGAAGCACAGCGCTAGCAGAAACGAGCGTTTCTCGACGTTTTCTAACTCAGGGAACAAGTTGCACACATCTGAGATGCATTTGGGCAACTTTGTCAGAAATGAGTTTTTTTCCTACAGAGACATGCCTATATGCGCAGTAGTACAGATTCTGAGTATGTAACTGGGCTTGATGAAATCAGCATTTCTCTTGCTTCCCTGTGCGTAGGGAAGCTCAGTTTTAGTCACAGTAGCTCCCACAAGTGTCTCCTCAGTGTGTTCCCATTTCCTTAGAAACAGTGTATTTGCTGGGAGAAAAGTGCATTACTGTGCGTTTTCACCGTTCAGCAAATACATGTGTAGAATAACAGCGCTAGCAGAAACGACCGTTTCTCGACGTTTTCTAACTCAGGGAACAAGTTGCACACTTCTGAGATGCATTTGGGCAACTTTGTCAGAAATGAGTTTTTTGCCTACAGAGACATGCCTATTTGCGCAGTAGTACAGATTCTGAGTATGTAACTGGGCTTGATGAAATCAGCATTTCTCTTGCTTCCCTGTGCGTAGGGAAGCTCAGTTTTAGTCACAGTAGCTCCCACAAGTGTCTCCTCAGTGTGTTCCCATTTCCTTAGAAACAGTGTATTTGCTGGGAGAAAAGTGCATTACTGTGCGCTTTCACCGTTCAGCAAGTACATGTGTAGAAGCACAGCGCTAGCAGAAACGACCGTTTCTCAAGGTTTTCTAACTCAGGGAACAAGTTGCACACTTCTGAGATGCATTTGGGCAACTTTGTCAGAAATGAGTTTTTTGCCTACAGAGACATGCCTATTTGCACAGTAGTACAGATTCTGAGTATGTAACTGGGCTTGATGAAATCAGCATTTCTCTTGCTTCCCTGTGCGTAGGGAAGCTCAGTTTTAGTCACAGTAGCTCCCACATGTGTCTCCTCAGTGTGTTCGAATTTCCTTAGAAACAGTGTATTTGCTGGGAGAAAACTGCATTACTGTGCGCTTTCACCGTTCAGCAAGTACATGTGTAGAAGCACAGCGCTAGCAGAAACGACCGTTTCTCGACGTTTTCTAACTCAGAGAACAAGTTGCACACTTCTGAGATGCATTTGGGCAACTTTGTCAGAAATGAGTTTTTTGCCTAAAGAGACATGCCTATTTGCGCAGTAGTACAGATTCTGAGTATGTAACTGGGCTTGATGAAATCAGCATTTTTCTCTCTTCCCTGTGCGTAGGGAAGCTCAGTTTTAGTCACAGTAGCTCCCACAAGTGTCTCCTCAGTGTGTTCCCATTTCCTTAGAAACAGTGTATTTGCTGGGAGAAAAGTGCATTACTGTGCGCTTTCACCGTTCAGCAAGTACACTTGTAGAAGCACAGCGCTAGCAGAAACGACCGTTTCTCGACGTTTTCTAACTCAGAGAACAAGTTGCACACTTCTGAGATGCATTTGGGCAACTTTGTCAGAAATGAGTTTTTTGCCTACAGAGACATGCCTATTTGCGCAGTAGTACAGATTCTGAGTATGTAACTGGGCTTGATGAAATCAGCATTTCTCTTGCTTCCCTGTGCGTAGCGAAGCTCAGTTTTAGTCACAGTAGCTCCCACAAGTGTCTCCACAGTGTTCCCATTTCCGTAGAAACAGTGTATTTGCTGGGAGAAAAGTGCATTACTGTGCGCTTTCACCGTTCAGCAAATACATGTGTAGAAGCACAGCGCTAGCAGAAAAGACCGTTTCTCGACGTTTTCTAACTCAAGGAACAAGTTGCACACTTCTGAGATGCATTTGGGCAACTTTGTCAGAAATGAGGTTTTTGCCTAAAGAGACATGCCTATTCGCGCAGTAGTACAGATTCTGAGTATGTAACTGGGCTTGATGAAATCAGCATTTCTCTTGCTTCCCTGTGCGTAGGGAAGCTCAGTTTTAGTCACAGTAGCTCCCACAAGTGTCTCCTCAGTGTGTTCCCATTTCCTTAGAAACAGTGTATTTGCTGGGAGAAAAGTGCATTACTGTGAGCTTTCACCATTCAGCAAATACATGTGTAGAAGCACAGCGCTAGCAGAAACGAATGTTTCTCGACGTTTTCTAACTCAGGGAACAAGTTGCACACTTCTGAGATGCATTTGGGCAACTTTGTCAGAAATGAGTTTTTTGCCTAAAGAGACATGCCTATTCGCGCAGTAGTACAGATTCTGAGTATGTAACTGGGCTTGATGAAATCAGCATTTCTCTTGCTTCCCTGTGTGTAGGGAAGCTCAGTTTTAGTCACAGTAGCTCCCACAAGTGTCTCCTCAGTGTGTTCCCATTTCCTTAGAAACAGTGTATTTGCTGGGAGAAAAGTGCATTACTGTGCGCTTTCACCGTTCAGCAAATACATGTGTAGAAGCACAGCGCTAGCAGAAACGAACGTTTCTCGATGTTTTCTAACTCAGCGAACAAGTTGCACACTTCTGATATGCATTTGGGCAACTTTGTCAGAAATGAGGTTTTTGCCTACAGAGACATGCCTATTTGCGCAGTAGTACAGATTCTGAGTAGGTAACTGGGCTTGATGAAATCAGCATTTCTCTTGCTTCCCTGTGCGTAGGGGAGCTCAGTTTTAGTCACTGTAGCTCCCACAAGTGTCTCCTCAGTGTGTTCCCATTTCCTTAGAAACAGTGTATTTGCTGGGAGAAAAGTGCATTACTGTGCGCTTTCACCGTTCAGCAAATACATGTGTAGAAGCACAGCCCTAGCAGAAACGACCGTTTCTCGACGTTTTCTAACTCAGGGAACAAGTTGCACACTTCTGAGATGCATTTGGGCAACTTTGTCAGAAATGAGTTTTTGGCCTACAGAGTTGCCTATTTGCGCAGTAGTAGAGATTCTGAGTATGTAACTGGGCTGGATGAAATCAGCATTTCTCTTGCTTCCCTGTGCGTAGGGAAGCTCAGTTTTAGTCACAGTAGCTCCCACAAGTGTCTCCTCAGTGTGTTCCCAGTTCCTTAGAAACAGTGTATTTGCTGGGAGAAAAGTACATTACTGTGCGCTTTCACCGTTCTGCAAATACATGTGTAGAAGCACAGCGCTAGCAGAAAAGAACGTTTCTCGACGTTTTCTAACTCAGGGAACAAGTGGCACACTTCTGAGATGCATTCGGGCAACTTTGTCAGAAATGAGTTTTTTGCCTACATATTCATGCCTATTTGCGCAGTAGTACAAATTCTGAGTATGTAACTGGGCTTGATGAAATCAGCATTTCTCTTGCTTCCCTGTGCGTAGGGAAGCTCAGTTTTAGTCACAGTAGCTCCCACAAGTGTCTCCTCAGTGTGTTCCCATTTCCTTAGAAACAGTGTATTTGCTGAGAGAAAAGTGCATTACTGTGCGCTTTCACCGTTCAGCAAATACATGTGTAGAAGCACAGTGCTAGCAGAAACGACCGTTTCTCGACGTTTTCTAACTCAGGGAACAAGTTGCACACTTCTGAGATGCATTTGGGCAACTTTGTCAGAAATGAGTTTTTTGCCTACAGAGACATGCCTATTTGCGCAGTAGTACAGATTCTGAGTATGTAACTGGGCTTGATGAAATCAGCATTTCTCTTGCTTCCCTGTGCGTAGGGAAGCTCAGTTTTAGTCACAGTAGCTCCTACAAGTGTCTCCTCAGTGTGTTCCCATTTCCTTAGAAACAGTGTATTTGCTGGGAGAAAAGTGCATTACTGTGAGCTTTCACCATTCAGCAAATACATGTGTAGAAGCACAGCGCTAGCAGAAACGAACGTTTCTCGAAGTTTTCTAACTCAGGGAACAAGTTGCACACTTCTGAGATGCATTTGGGCAACTTTGTCAGAAATGAGTTTTTTGCCTAAAGAGACATGCCTATTTGCGCAGTAGTACAGATTCTGAGTATGTAACTGGGCTTGATGAAATCAGCATTTCTCTTGCTTCCCTGTGTGTAGGGAAGCTCAGTTTTAGTCACAGTAGCTCCCACAAGTGTCTCCTCAGTGTGTTCCCATTTCCTTAGAAACAGTGTATTTGCTGGGAGAAAAGTGCATTACTGTGCGCTTTCACCGTTCAGCAAATACATGTGTAGAAGCACAGCGCTAGCATAAACGAACGTTTCTCGACGTTTTCTAACTCAGGGAACAAGTTGCACACTTCTGAGATGCATTTGGGCAACTTTGTCAGAAATGAGTTTTTTCCTACAGATTCATGCCTATTTGCGCAGTAGTACAGATTCTGAGTATGTAACTGGGCTTGATGAAATCAGCATTTCTCTTGCTTCCCTGTGCATAGGGAAGATCAGTTTTAGTCACAGTAGCTCCTACAAGTGTCTCCTCAGTGTGTTCCCATTTCCTTAGAAACAGTGTATTTGCTGGGAGAAAAGTGCATTACTGTGCGCTTTCACCGTTCAGCAAATACATGTGTAGAAGCACAGCGCTAGCAGAAACGACCGTTTCTCGACGTTTTCTAACTCAGGGAACAAGTTGCACACTTCTGAGATGCATTTGGGCAACTTTGTCAGAAATGAGTTTTTTGCCTAAAGAGACATGCCTATTCGCGCAGTAGTACAGATTCTGAGTATGTAACTGGGCTTGATGAAATCAGCATTTCTCTTGCTTCCCTGTGTGTAGGGAAGCTCAGTTTTAGTCACAGTAGCTCCCACAAGTGTCTCCTCAGTGTGTTCCCATTTCCTTAGAAACAGTGTATTTGCTGGGAGAAAAGTGCATTACTGTGCGCTTTCACCGTTCAGCAAATACATGTGTAGAAGCACAGCGCTAGCAGAAACGAACGTTTCTCGATGTTTTCTAACTCAGGGAACAAGTTGCACACTTCTGAGATGCATTTGGGCAACTTTGTCAGAAATGAGGTTTTTGCCTAAAGAGACATGCCTATATGCGCAGTAGTACAGATTCTGAGTATGTCACTGGGCTTGATGAAATCAGCATTTCTCTTGCTTCCCTGTGCTTAGGGAAGCTCAGTTTTAGTCACAGTAGCTCCCACAAGTGTCTCCTCAGTGTGTTCCCATTTCCTTAGAAACAGTGTATTTGCTGGGAGAAAAGTGCATTACTGTGTGCATTCACCATTCAGCAAATACATGTGTAGAAGCACAGCGCTAGCTGAAACGACCGTTTCTCGACGTTTTCTAACTCAGGGAACAAGTGGCACACTTCTGAGATGCATTTGGGCAACGTTGTCAGAAATGAGTTTTTTGCCTAAAGAGACATGCCTATTTGCGCAGTAGTACAGATTCTGAGTATTTAACTGGGCTTGATGAAATCAGCATTTCTCTTGGTTCCCTGTGCGTAGGGAAGCTCAGGTTTAGTCACAGTAGCTCCCACAAGTGTCTCCTCAGTGTGTTCCCATTTCCTTAGAAACAGTGTATTTGCTGGGAGAAAAGTGCATTACTGTGCGCTTTCACCCTTCAGCAAATACATGTGTAGAAGCACAGCGCTAGCAGAAACGAACGTTTCTCGACGTTTTCGAACTCAGGGAACAAGTTGCACACTTCTGAGATGCATTTCGGTAACTTTCTCAAAAATGAGTTTTTTGCCTACAGAGACATGCCTATTTGCGCAGTAGTACAGATTCTGAGTATGTAACTGGGCTTGATGAAATCAGCATTTCTCTTGCTTCCCTGTGCGTAGCGAAGCTCAGTTTTAGTCACAGTAGCTCCCACAAGTGTCTCCTCAGTGTGTTCCCATTTCCTTAGAAACAGTGTATTTGCTGGGAGAAAAGTGCATTACTGTGCGCTTTCACCGTTCAGCAAATACATGTGTAGAAGCACAGCGCTAGCAGAAACGACCGTTTCTCGAAGTTTTCTAACTCAGGGAACAAGTTTCACACTTCTGAGATGCATTTGGGCAACTGTCAGAAATGAGTTTTTTGCCTAAAGAGACATGCCTATTTGCGCAGTAGTACAGATTCTGAGTATGTAACTGGGCTTGATGAAATCAGCATTTCTCTTGCTTCCCTGTGCGTAGGGAAGCTCAGTTTCAGTCACAGTAGCTCCCACAAGTGTCTCCTCAGTGTGTTCCCAGTTCCTTAGAAACAGTGTATTTGCTGGGAGAAAAGTGCATTACTGTGCGCTTTCACCATTCAGCAAATACATGTGTAGAAGCACAGCAGTAGCAGAAAAGAACGTTTCTCGACGTTTTCTAACTCAGGGAACAGGTTGCACACTTCTGAGATGCATTTGGGCAACTTTGTCAGAAATGAGTTTTTTGCCTACAGAGACATGCCTATTTGCGCAGTAGTACAGATTCTGAGTATGTAACTGGGATTGATGAAATCAGCATTTCTCTTGCTTCCCTGTGCGTAGGGAAGCTCAGTTTTAGTCACAGTAGCTCCCACAAGTGTCTCCTCAGTGTGTTCCCATTTCCTTAGAAACAGTGTATTTGCTGGGAGAAAAGTGCATTACTGTGCGCTTTCACCGTTCAGCAAATACATGTGTAGAAGCACAGCGCTAGCAGAAACGACCGTTTCTCGATGTTTTCTAACTCAGGGAAGAAGATGCACACTTCTGAGATGCATTTGGGCAACTTTGTCAGAAATGAGTTTTTTGCCTAAAGAGACATGCCTATTTGCGCAGTAGTACAGATTCTGAGTATGTAATTGGGCTGGATGAAATCAGCATTTCTCTTGCTTCCCTCTGCGTAGGGAAGCTGAGTTTTAGTCACAGTAGCTCCCACAAGTGTCTCCTCAGTGTGTTCCCATTTCCTTAGAAACAGTGTATTTGCTGTTAGAAAAGTGCATTACTGTGCGCTTTCACCGTTCTGCAAATACATGTGTAGAAGCACAGCGCTAGCAGAAACGACCGTTTCTCGACGTTTTCTAACTCAGGGAAAAAGTTGCACACTTCTGAGATGCATTTGGGCAACTTTGTCAGAAATGAGTTTTTTGCCTACTGAGAAATGCCTATTTGCGCAGTAGTACAGATTCTGAGTATGTAACTGGGCTTGATGAAATCAGCATTTCTCTAGCTTCCCTGTGTGTAGGGAAGCTCAGTTTTAGTCACAGTAGCTCCCACAAGTGTCTCCTCAGTGTGTTCCCAGTTCCTTAGAAACAGTGTATTTGCTGGGAGAAAAGTGCATTACTCTGCGCTTTCACCGTTCAGCAAATACATGTGTAGAAGCACAGCGCTAGCAGAAACGACCGTTTCTCGACGTTTTCTAACTCAGGGAACAAGTTGCACACTTCTGAGATGCATTTGGGCAACTTTGTCAGAAATGAGTTTTTTGCCTAAAGAGACATGCCTATTTGCGCAGTAGTACAGATTCTGAGTATGTAACTGGGCTTGATGAAATCAGCATTTCTCTTGCTTCCCTGTGCGTAGGGAAGCTCAGTTTTAGTCAGAGTAGCTCCCACAAGTGTCTCCTCAGTGTGTTCCCATTTCCTTAGAAACAGTGTATTTGCTGGGAGAAAAGTGCATTACTGTGTGCTTTCACCGTTCAGCAAATACATGTGTAGAAGCACAGCGCTAGCAAAAATGACCGTTTCTCGACGTTTTCTAACTCAGGGAACAAGTTGCACACTTCTGAGATGCATTTGGGCAACTTTGTCAGAAATGAGTTTTTTGCCTAAAGAGACATGCCTATTTGCGCAGTAGTACAGATTCTGAGTATGTAACTGGGCTGGATGAAATCAGCATTTCTCTTGCTTCCCTGTGCGTAGGGAAGCTCAGTTTTAGTCAGAGTAGCTCCCACAAGTGTCTCCTCAGTGTGTTCCCATTTCCTTAGAAACAGTGTATTTGCTGGGAGAAAAGTGCATTACTGTGCGCTTTCACCGTTCAGCAAATACATGTGTAGAAGCACAGCACTAGCAGAAACGACCGTTTCTCGACGTTTTCTAACTCAGGGAACAAGTTGCACACTTCTGAGATGCATTTGGGCAACTTTGTCAGAAATGAGTTTTTTGCCTACAGAGACATGCCTATTTGCGCAGTAGTAAAGATTCTGAGTATGTAACTGGGCTTGATGAAATCAGCATTTCTCTTGCCTCCCTGTGCGTAGGGAAGCTCAGTTTTAGTCACAGTAGCTCCCACAAGTGTCTCCTCAGTGTGTTCCCATTTCCTTAGAAACAGTGTATTTGCTGGGAGAAAAGTGCATTACTGTGCGCTTTCACCGTTCAGCAAATACATGTGTAGAAGCACAGCGTTAGCAGATATGTCCGTTTCTCGACGTTTTCTAACTCAGGGAACAAGTTGCACACTTCTGAGATGCATTTGGGCAACTTTGTCAGAAATGAGTTTTTTGCCTACAGAGACATGCCTATTTGCGCAGTAGTACAGATTCTGAGTATGTAACTGGGCTTGATGAATTCAGCATTTCTCTTGCTTCACTGTGCGTAGGGAAGCTCAGTTTTAGTCACAGTAGCTCCCACAAGTGTCTC
This sequence comes from Acomys minous, assembly GCF_964271855.1. Taxonomy (NCBI): domain Eukaryota; kingdom Metazoa; phylum Chordata; class Mammalia; order Rodentia; family Muridae; genus Acomys; species Acomys minous. Next base: position 503,326 of record NW_028182177.1, read on the forward strand.
CTCAGGGTGTTCCCATTTCCTTAGAAACAGTGTATTTGCTGGGAGAAAAGTGCATTACTGTGCGCTTTCACCGTTCAGCAAATACATGTGTAGAAGCACAGCACTAGCAGAAATGACCGTTTCTCGACGTTTTCTAACTCAGGGAACAAGTTTCACACTTCTGAGATGCATTTGGGCAACTTTGTCAGAAATGAGTTTTTTGCCTAAAGAGACATGCCTATTTGCGCAGTAGTACAGATTCTGAGTATGTAACTGGGCTTGATGAAATCAGCATTTCTCTTGCTTCCCTGTGCGTAGGGAAGCTCAGTTTCAGTCACAGTAGCTCCCACAAGTGTCTCCTCAGTGTGTTCCCAGTTCCTTAGAAACAGTGTATTTGCTGGGAGAAAAGTGCATTCTGTGCGCTTTCACCATTCAGCAAATACATGTGTAGAAGCACAGCGGTAGCAGAAAAGAACGTTTCTCGACGTTTTCTAACTCAGGGAACAGGTTGCACACTTCTGAGATGCATTTGGGCAACTTTGTCAGAAATGAGTTTTTTGCCTACAGAGACATGCCTATTTGCGGAGTAGTACAGATTCTGAGTATGTAATTGGGCTGGATGAAATCAGCATTTCTCTTGCTTCCCTGTGCGTTTGGAAGCTCAGTTTTAGTCACAGTAGCTCCCACTAGTGTCTCCTCAGTGTGTTCCCATTTCCTTAGAAACAGTGTATTTGCTGTTAGAAAAGTGCATTACTGTGTGCTTTCACCGTTCTGCAAATACATGTGTAGAAGCACAGCGCTAGCAGAAACGACCGTTTCTCGACGTTTTCTAACTCAGGGAAAAAGTTGCACACTTCTGAGATGCATTTGGGCAACTTTGTCAGAAATGAGTTTTTTGCCTACAGAGAAATGCCAATTTGCGCAGTAGTACAGATTCTGAGTATGTAACTGGGCTTGATGAAATCAGCATTTCTCTAGCTTCCCTGTGCGTAGGGAAGCTCAGTTTTAGTCACAGTAGCTCCCACAAGTGTCTCCTCAGTGTGTTCCCAGTTCCTTAGAAACAGTGTATTTGCTGGGAGAAAAGTGCATTACTGTGCGCTTTCACCGTTCAGCAAATACATGTGTTGAAGCACAGCGCTAGCAGAAACGACCGTTTCTCGACGTTTTCTAACTCAGGGAACAAGTTGCACACTTCTGAGATGCATTTGGGCAACTTTGTCAGAAATGAGTTTTTTGCCTACAGAGACATGCCTATTTGCGCAGTAGTACAGATTCTGAGTATGTAACTGGGCTTGATGAAATCAGCATTTCTCCTGCTTCCCTGTGCATAGGGAAGCTCAGTTTTAGTCACAGTAGCTCCCACAAGTGTCTCCTCAGTGTGTTCCCATTTCCTTAGAAACAGTGTATTTGCTGGGAGAAAAGTGCATTACTGTGCGCTTTCACCGTTCAGCAAATACATGTGTAGAAGCACAGCGCTAGCAGAAACGAACGTTTCTCGACGTTTTCTAACTCAGGGAACAAGTTGCACACTTCTGAGATGCATTTGGGCAACTTTGTCAGAAATGAGTTTTTTGCCTACAGAGACATGCCTATTTGCGCAGTAGTACAGATTCTGAGTATGTAACTGGGCTTGATGAAATCAGCATTTCTCTTGCTTCCCTGTGCGTAGGGAAGCTCAGTTTTAGTCACAGTAGCTCCCAAAAGTGTCTCCTCAGTGTGTTCCCATTTCCTTAGAAACAGTGTATTTGCTGGGAGAAAAGTGCATTACTGTGCGCTTTCACCGTTCAGCAAATACATGTGTAGAAGCACAGCGCTAGCAGAAACGACCGTTTCTCGACGTTTTCTAACTCAGGGAACAAGTTGCACACTTCTGAGATGCATTTGGGCAACTTTGTCAGAAATGAGTTTTTTGCCTACAGAGACATGCCTATTTGCGCAGTAGTACAGATTCTGAGTATGTAACTGGGCTTGATGAAATCAGCATTTCTCTTGCTTCCCTGTGCGTAGGGAAGCTCAGTTTTAGTCACAGTAGCTCCCACAAGTGTCTCCTCAGTGTGTTCCCATTTCCTTAGAAACAGTGTATTTGCTGGGAGAAAAGTGCATTACTGTGCGCTTTCACCGTTCAGCAAATACATGTGTAGAAGCACAGCGCTAGCAGAAACGACCGTTTCTCGACGTTTTCTACCTCAGGGAACAAGTTGCACACTTCTGAGATGCATTTGGGCAACTTTGTCAGAAATGAGTTTTTTGCCTACAGAGACATGCCTATTTGCGAAGTAGTACAGATTCTGAGTATGTAACTGGGCTTGATGAAATCAGCATTTCTCTTGCTTCCCTGTGCGTAGGGAAGCTCAGTTTTAGTCACAGTAGCTCCCACAAGTGTCTCCTCAGTGTGTTCCCATTTCCTTAGAAACAGTGTATTTGCTGGGAGAAAAGTGCATTACTGTGCGCTTTCACCGTTCAGCAAATACATGTGTTGAAGCACAGCGCTAGCAGAAACGACCGTTTCTCGATGTTTTCTAACTCAGGGAAGAAGATGCACACTTCTGAGATGCATTTGGGCAACTTTGTCAGAAATGAGTTTTTTGCCTAAAGAGACATGCCTATTTGCGCAGTAGTACAGATTCTGAGTATGTAATTGGGCTGGATGAAATCAGCATTTCTCTTGCTTCCCTGTGCGTAGGGAAGCTGAGTTTTAGTCACAGTAGCTCCCACAAGTGTCTCCTCAGTGTGTTCCCATTTCCTTAGAAACAGTGTATTTGCTGGGAGAAAAGTGCATTACTGTGCGCTTTCACCGTTCAGCAAATACATGTGTTGAAGCACAGCGCTAGCAGAAACGACCGTTTCTCGATGTTTTCTAACTCAGGGAAGAAGATGCACACTTCTGAGATGCATTTGGGCAACTTTGTCAGAAATGAGTTTTTTGCCTAAAGAGACATGCCTATTTGCGCAGTAGTACAGATTCTGAGTATGTAATTGGGCTGGATGAAATCAGCATTTCTCTTGCTTCCCTGTGCGTAGGGAAGCTGAGTTTTAGTCACAGTAGCTCCCACAAGTGTCTCCTCAGTGTGTTCCCATTTCCTTAGAAACAGTGTATTTGCTGTTAGAAAAGTGCATTACTGTGCGCTTTCACCGTTCTGCAAATACATGTGTAGAAGCACAGTGCTAGCAGAAACGACCGTTTCTCGACGTTTTCTAACTCAGGGAAAAAGTTGCACACTTCTGAGATGCATTTGGGCAACTTTGTCAGAAATGAGTTTTTTGCCTACTGAGAAATGCCTATTTGCGCAGTAGTACAGATTCTGAGTATGTAACTGGGCTTGATGAAATCAGCATTTCTCTAGCCTCCCTGTGTGTAGGGAAGCTCAGTTTTAGTCACAGTAGCTCCCACAAGTGTCTCCTCAGTGTGTTCCCAGTTCCTTAGAAACAGTGTATTTGCTGGGAGAAAAGTGCATTACTGTGCGCTTTCACCGTTCAGCAAATACATGTGTAGAAGCACAGCGCTAGCAGAAACGACCGTTTCTCGACGTTTTCTAACTCAGGGAACAAGTTGCACACTTCTGAGATGCATTTGGGCAACTTTGTCAGAAATGAGTTTTTTGCCTACAGAGACATGCCTATTTGCGCAGTAGTACAGATTCTGAGTATGTAACTGGGCTTGATGAAATCAGCATTTCTCCTGCTTCCCTGTGCGTAGGGAAGCTCAGTTTTAGTCACAGTAGCTCCCACAAGTGTCTCCTCAGTGTGTTCCCATTTCCTTAGAAACAGTGTATTTGCTGGGAGAAAAGTGCATTACTGTGCGCTTTCACCGTTCAGCAAATACATGTGTAGAAGCATAGCGCTAGCAGAAACGAATGTTTCTCGACGTTTTCTAACTCAGGGAACAAGTTGCACACTTCTGAGATGCATTTGGGCAACTTTGTCAGAAATGAGTTTTTTGCCTACAGAGACATGCCTATTTGCGCAGTAGTACAGATTCTGAGTATGTAACTGGGCTTGATGAAATCAGCATTTCTCTTGCTTCCCTGTGCGTAGGGAAGCTCAGTTTTAGTCAGAGTAGCTCCCACAAGTGTCTCCTCAGTGTGTTCCCATTTCCTTAGAAACAGTGTATTTGCTGGGAGAAAAGTGCATTACTGTGTGCTTTCACCGTTCAGCAAATACATGTGTAGAAGCACAGCGCTAGCAAAAATGACCGTTTCTCGACGTTTTCTAACTCAGGGAACAAGTTGCACACTTCTGAGATGCATTTGGGCAACTTTGTCAGAAATGAGTTTTTTGCCTAAAGAGACATGCCTATTTGCGCAGTAGTACAGATTCTGAGTATGTAACTGGGCTGGATGAAATCAGCATTTCTCTTGCTTCCCTGTGCGTAGGGAAGCTCAGTTTTAGTCAGAGTAGCTCCCACAAGTGTCTCCTCAGTGTGTTCCCATTTCCTTAGAAACAGTGTATTTGCTGGGAGAAAAGTGCATTACTGTGCGCTTTCACCGTTCAGCAAATACATGTGTAGAAGCACAGCACTAGCAGAAACGACCGTTTCTCGACGTTTTCTAACTCAGGGAACAAGTTGCACACTTCTGAGATGCATTTGGGCAACTTTGTCAGAAATGAGTTTTTTGCCTACAGAGACATGCCTATTTGCGCAGTAGTACAGATTCTGAGTATGTAACTGGGCTTGATGAAATCAGCATTTCTCTTGCCTCCCTGTGCGTAGGGAAGCTCAGTTTTAGTCACAGTAGCTCCCACAAGTGTCTCCTCAGTGTGTTCCCATTTCCTTAGAAACAGTGTATTTGCTGGGAGAAAAGTGCATTACTGTGCGCTTTCACCGTTCAGCAAATACATGTGTAGAAGCACAGCGTTAGCAGATATGACCGTTTCTCGACGTTTTCTAACTCAGGGAACAAGTTGCACACTTCTGAGATGCATTTGGGCAACTTTGTCAGAAATGAGTTTTTTGCCTACAGAGACATGCCTATTTGCGCAGTAGTACAGATTCTGAGTATGTAACTGGGCTTGATGAAATCAGCATTTCTCTTGCTTCACTGTGCGTAGGGAAGCTCAGTTTTAGTCACAGTAGCTCCCACAAGTGTCTCCTCAGGGTGTTACCATTTCCTTAGAAACAGTGTATTTGCTGGGAGAAAAGTGCATTACTGTGCGCTTTCACCGTTCAGCAAATACATGTGTAGAAGCACAGCACTAGCAGAAATGACCGTTTCTCGACGTTTTCTAACTCAGGGAACAAGTTTCACACTTCTGAGATGCATTTGGGCAACTTTGTCAGAAATGAGTTTTTTGCCTAAAGAGACATGCCTATTTGCGCAGTAGTACAGATTCTGAGTATGTAACTGGGCTTGATGAAATCAGCATTTCTCTTGCTTCCCTGTGCGTAGGGAAGCTCAGTTTCAGTCACAGTAGCTCCCACAAGTGTCTCCTCAGTGTGTTCCCAGTTCCTTAGAAACAGTGTATGTGCTGGGAGAAAAGTGCATTCTGTGCGCTTTCACCATTCAGCAAATACATGTGTAGAAGCACAGCGGTAGCAGAAAAGAACGTTTCTCGACGTTTTCTAACTCAGGGAACAGGTTGCACACTTCTGAGATGCATTTGGGCAACTTTGTCAGAAATGAGTTTTTTGCCTACAGAGACATGCCTATTTGCGGAGTAGTACAGATTCTGAGTATGTAATTGGGCTGGATGAAATCAGCATTTCTCTTGCTTCCCTGTGCGTAGGGAAGCTCAGTTTTAGTCACAGTAGCTCCCACTAGTGTCTCCTCAGTGTGTTCCCATTTCCTTAGAAACAGTGTATTTGCTGTTAGAAAAGTGCATTACTGTGCGCTTTCACCGTTCTGCAAATACATGTGTAGAAGCACAGCGCTAGCAGAAACGACCGTTTCTCGACGTTTTCTAACTCAGGGAAAAAGTTGCACACTTCTGAGATGCATTTGGGCAACTTTGTCAGAAATGAGTTTTTTGCCTACAGAGAATTGCCAATTTGCGCAGTAGTACAGATTCTGAGTATGTAACTGGGCTTGATGAAATCAGCATTTCTCTAGCTTCCCTGTGCGTAGGGAAGCTCAGTTTTAGTCACAGTAGCTCCCACAAGTGTCTCCTCAGTGTGTTCCCAGTTCCTTAGAAACAGTGTATTTGCTGGGAGTAAAGTGCATTACTGTGCGCTTTCACCGTTCAGCAAATACATGTGTAGAAGCACAGCGCTAGCAGAAACGACCGTTTCTCGACGTTTTCTAACTCAGGGAACAAGTTGCACACTTCTGAGATGCATTTGGGCAACTTTGTCAGAAATGAGTTTTTTGCCTACAGAGACATGCCTATTTGCGCAGTAGTACAGATTCTGAGTATGTAACTGGGCTTGATGAAATCAGCATTTCTCCTGCTTCCCTGTGCATAGGGAAGCTCAGTTTTAGTCACAGTAGCTCCCACAAGTGTCTCCTCAGTGTGTTCCCATTTCCTTAGAAACAGTGTATTTGCTGGGAGAAAAGTGCATTACTGTGCGCTTTCACCGTTCAGCAAATACATGTGTTGAAGCACAGCGCTAGCAGAAACGACCGTTTCTCGACGTTTTCTAACTCAGGGAACAAGTTGCACACTTCTGAGATGCATTTGGGCAACTTTGTCAGAAATGAGTTTTTTGCCTACAGAGACATGCCTATTTGCGCAGTAGTACAGATTCTGAGTATGTAACTGGGCTTGATGAAATCAGCATTTCTCTTGCTTCCCTGTGCATAGGGAAGCTCAGTTTTAGTCACAGTAGCTCCCACAAGTGTCTCCTCAGTGTGTTCCCATTTCCTTAGAAACAGTGTATTTGCTGGGAGAAAAGTGCATTACTGTGCGCTTTCACCGTTCAGCAAATACATGTGTAGAAGCACAGCGCTAGCAGAAACGAACGTTTCTCGACGTTTTCTAACTCAGGGAACAAGTTGCACACTTCTGAGATGCATTTGGGCAACTTTGTCAGAAATGAGTTTTTTGCCTACAGAGACATGCCTATTTGCGCAGTAGTACAGATTCTGAGTATGTAACTGGGCTTGATGAAATCAGCATTTCTCTTGCTTCCCTGTGCGTAGGGAAGCTCAGTTTTAGTCACAGTAGCTCCCAAAAGTGTCTCCTCAGTGTGTTCCCATTTCCTTAGAAACAGTGTATTTGCTGGGAGAAAAGTGCATTACTGTGCGCTTTCACCGTTCAGCAAATACATGTGTAGAAGCACAGCGCTAGCAGAAACGACCGTTTCTCGACGTTTTCTAACTCAGGGAACAAGTTGCACACTTCTGAGATGCATTTGGGCAACTTTGTCAGAAATGAGTTTTTTGCCTACAGAGACATGCCTATTTGCGCAGTAGTACAGATTCTGAGTATGTAACTGGGCTTGATGAAATCAGCATTTCTCTTGCTTCCCTGTGCGTAGGGAAGCTCAGTTTTAGTCACAGTAGCTCCCACAAGTGTCTCCTCAGTGTGTTCCCATTTCCTTAGAAACAGTGTATTTGCTGGGAGAAAAGTGCATTACTGTGCGCTTTCACCGTTCAGCAAATACATGTGTAGAAGCACAGCGCTAGCAGAAACGACCGTTTCTCGACGTTTTCTACCTCAGGGAACAAGTTGCACACTTCTGAGATGCATTTGGGCAACTTTGTCAGAAATGAGTTTTTTGCCTACAGAGACATGCCTATTTGCGCAGTAGTACAGATTCTGAGTATGTAACTGGGCTTGATGAAATCAGCATTTCTCTTGCTTCCCTGTGCGTAGGGAAGCTCAGTTTTAGTCACAGTAGCTCCCACAAGTGTCTCCTCAGTGTGTTTCCAGTTCCTTAGAAACAGTGTATTTGCTGGGAGAAAAGTGCATTACTGTGCACTTTCACCGTTCAGCAAATACATGTGTAGAAGCACAGCGCTAGCAGAAACGAACGTTTCTCCACGTTTTCTAACTCAGGGAACAAGTTGCACACTTCTGAGATGCATTTGGGCAACTTTGTCAGAAATGGGTTTTTTGCCTAAAGAGACATGCCTATTTGCGCAGTAGTACAGATTCTGAGTATGTAACTGGGCTTGATGAAATCAGCATTTCTCTTGCTTCCCTGTGCGTAGGGAAGCTCAGTTTTAGTCACAGTAGCTCCCACAAGTGTCTCCTCAGTGTGTTCCCATTTCCTTAGAAACAGTGTATTTGCTGGGAGAGAAGTGCATTACTGTGAGCTTTCACCGTTCAGCAAATACATGTGTAGAAGCACAGCGCTAGCAGAAACGACCGTTTCTCGACGTTTTCTAACTCAGGGAACAAGTTGCACACTTCTGAAATGCATTTGGGTAACTTTCTCAAAAATGAGTTTTTTGCCTACAGAGACATGCCTATTTTTGCAGTAGTACAGATTCTGAGTATGTAACTGGGCTTGATGAAATCAGCATTTCTCTTGCTTCCCTGTGCATAGGGAAGCTCAGTTTTAGTCACAGTAGCTCCCACAAGTGTCTCCTCAGTGTGTTCCCATTTCCTTAGAAACAGTGTATTTGCTGGGAGAGAAGTGCATTACTGTGCGCTTTCACCGTTCAGCAAATGCATGTGTAGAAGCACAGCGCTAGCAGGAACGAACATTTCTCGAAGTTTTCTAACTCAGAGAACAAGTTGCACACTTCTGAGATGCATTTGGGCAACTTTGTCAGAAATGAGTTTTTTGCCTAAAGAGACATGCCTATTTGCGCAGTAGTACAGATTCTGAGTATGTAACTGGGCTTGATGAAATCAGCATTTCTCTTGCTTCCCTGTGCGTAGGGAAGCTCAGTTTTAGTCACAGTTGCTCCCACAAGTGTCTCCTCAGTGTGTTCCAGATCCTTAGAAGCAGTGTATTTGCTGGGAGAAAAGTGCATTACTGTGCGCTTTCACCGTTCAGCAAATACATGTGTAGACGCCCAGCGCTAGCAGAAAAGACCCTTTCTCGACGTTGTCTAACTCAGGGAACAAGTTGCACACTTCTGAGATGCATTTGGGCAACTTTCTCAAAAATGAGTTTTTTGCCTACAGAGACATGCCTATTTGGGCAGTAGTACAGAGTCTGAGTATGTAACTGGGCTTGATGAAATCCTGCATTTCTCTTGCTTCCCTGTGCGTAGGGAAGCTCAGTTTTAGTCACAGTAGCTCCCACAAGTGTCTCCTCAGTGTGTTCCCATTTCCTTAGAAACAGTGTATTTGCTGGGAGAAAAGTGCATTACTGTGCGCTTTCACCGTTAAGCAAGTACATGTGTAGAAGCACAGCACTAGCAGAAACGAACGTTTCTCGACGTTTTCTAACTCAGGGAACAAGTTGCACACTTCTGAGATGCATTTGGGCAACTTTGTCAGAAATGAGTTTTTTGCCTAAAGAGACATGCCTATTTGCGCAGTAGTACAGATTCTGAGTATGTAACTGGGCTTGATGAAATCAGCATTTCTCTTGCTTCCCTGTGCGTAGGGAAGCTCAGTTTTAGTCACAATAGCTCCCACAAGTGTCTCCTCAGTGTGTTCCCATTTCCTTAGAAACAGTGTATTTGCTGGGAGAAAAGTGCATTACTGTGCGCTTTGACCGTTCAGCAAATACATGCGTAGAAGCACAGCGCTAGCAGAAACGAACGTTTCTCGACGTTTTCTAACTCAGGGAACAAGTTGCTGACTTCTGAGATGCATTTGGGCAACTTTGTCAGAAATGAGTTTTTTGCCTAAAGAGACATGCCTATTTGCGCAGTAGTACAGATTCTGAGTATGTAACTGGGCTTGATGAAATCAGCATTTCTCTTGCTTCCCTGTGCGTAGGGAAGCTCAGTTTTAGTCACAGTAGCTCCCACAAGTGTCTCCTCAGTGTGTTCCCATTTCCTTAGAAACAGTGTATTTGCTGGGAGTAAAGTACAATACTGTGCGCTTTCACCGTTCAGCAAATACATGTGTAGAAGCACAGCGCTAGCAGAAACGAACGTTTCTCGACGTTTTCTAACTCAGGGAACAAGTTGCACACTTCTGAGATGCATTTGGGCAACTTTGTCAGAAATGAGTTTTTTGCCTACAGAGACATGCCTATTTGCGCAGTAGTACAGATTCTTAGTATGTAACTGGGCTTGATGAAATCAGTATTTCTCTGGCTTCCCTGTGTGTAGGGAAGCTCAGTTTTAGTCACAGTAGCTCCCACAAGTGTCTCCTCAGTGTGTTCCAATTTCCTTAGAAACAGTGTATTTGCTGGGAGAAAAGTGCATTACTGTGCGCTTTCACCGTTCAGCAAATACATGTGTAGAAGCACAGCGCTAGCAGAAACGACCGTTTCTCGACGTTTTCTAACTCAGGGAACAAGTTGCACACTTCTGAGATGCATTTGGGCAACTTTGTCAGAAATGAGTTTTTTGCCTAAAGAGACATGCCTATTTGCGCAGTAGTACAGATTCTGAGTATGTAACTGGGCTTGATGAAATCAGCATTTCTCTTGCTTCCCTGTGCGTAGGGAAGCTCAGTTTTAGTAACAGTAGCTCCCACAAGTGTCTCCTCAGTGTGTTCCCATTTCCTTAGAAACAGTGTATTTGCTGGGAGAAAAGTGCATTACTGTGCGCTTTCACCGTTCAGCAAATACATGTGTAGAAGCACAGCGTTAGCAGATATGACCGTTTCTCGAAGTTTTCTAACTCAGGGAACAAGTTGCACACTTCTGAGATGCATTTGGGCAACTTTGTCAGAAATGAGTTTTTTGCCTACAGAGACATGCAAGTTGCACACTTCTGAGATGCATTTGGGCAACTTTGTCAGAAATGAGTTTTTTGGCTAAAGAGACATGCCTATTTGCGCAGTAGTACAGATTCTGAGTATGTAGCTGGGCTTGATGAAATCAGCATTTCTCTTGCTTCCCTGTGTGTAGGGAAGCTCAGTTTTAGTCACAGTAGCTCCCACAAGTGTCTCCTCAGTGTGTTCCCATTTCCTTAGAAACAGTGTATTTGCTGGGAGAAAAGTGCATTACTGTGCGCTTTCACCGTTCAGCAAGTACATGTGTAGATGCACAGCGCTAGCAGAAACGCACGTTTCTCGACGTTTTCTAACTCAGAGAACAAGTTGCACACTTCTGAGATGCATTTGGGCAACTTTGTCAGAAATGAGTTTTTAGAGACATGCCTATTTGCGCAGTAGTACAGATTCTGAGTATGTAACTGGGCTTGATGAAATCAGCATTTCTCTTGCTTCCCTGTGCGTAGGGAAGCTCAGTTTTAGTCACAGTAGCTCCCACAAGTGTCTCCTCAGTGTGTTCCCATTTCCTTAGAAACAGTGTATTTGCTGGGAGAAAAGTGCATTACTGTGCGCTTTCACCGTTCAGCAAATACATGTGTAGAAGCACAGCGTTAGCAGATATGACCGTTTCTCGAAGTTTTCTAACTCAGGGAACAAGTTGCACACTTCTGAGATGCATTTGGGCAACTTTGTCAGAAATGAGTTTTTTGCCTAAAGAGACATGCCTATTTGCGCAGTAGTACATATTCTGAGTATGTAACTGGGCTTGATGAAATCAGCATTTCTCTTGCTTCCCTGTGCGTAGGGAAGCTCAGTTTTAGTCACAGTAGCTCCCACAAGTGTCTCCTCAGTGTGTTCCCATTTCCTTAGAAACAGTGTATTTGCTGGGAGAAAAGTGCATTACTGTGCGCTTTCACCGTTCAGCAAATACATGTGTAGAAGCACAGCGTTAGCAGATATGACCGTTTCTCGACGTTTTCTAACTCAGGGAACAAGTTGCACACTTCTGAGATGCATTTGGGCAACTTTGTCAGAAATGAGTTTTTTGCCTAAAGAGACATGCCTATTTGCGCAGTAGTACAGATTCTGAGTATGTAACTGGGCTTGATGAAATCAGCATTTCTCTTGCTTCCCTGTGCGTAGGGAAGCTCAGTTTTAGTCACAGTAGCTCCCAGAAGTGTCTCCTCAGTGTTTTCCCATTTCCTTAGAAACAGTGTATTTGCTGGGAGAAAAGTGCATTACTGTGCGCTTTCACCGTTCAGCAAATACATGTGTAGAAGCACAGCGCTAGCAGAAACGAACGTTTCTCGACGTTTTCTAACTCAGGGAACAAGTTGCACACTTCTGAGATGCATTTGGGCAACTTTGTCAGAAATGAGTTTTTTGCCTACAGAGACATGCCTATTTGCGCAGTAGTACAGATTCTGAGTATGTAACTGGGCTTGATGAAATCAGCATTTCTCTTGCTTCCCTGTGCGTAGGGAAGCTCAGTTTTAGTCACAGTAGCTCCCACAAGTGTCTCCTCAGTATGTTCCCATTTCCTTAGAAACAGTGTATTTGCTGAGAGAAAAGTGCATTACTGTGCGCTTTCACCATTCAGCAAATACATGTGTAGAAGCACAGCGCTAGCAGAAACGACCGTTTCTCGACGTTTTCTAACTCAGGGAACAAGTTGCACACTTCTGAGATACATTTGGGCAACTTTGTCAGAAATGAGTTTTTTGCCTACAGAGACATGCCTATTTGCGCAGTAGTACAGATTCTGAGTATGTAACTGGGCTTGATGAAATCAGCATTTCTCTTGCTTCCCTGTGCGTAGGGAAGTTCAGTTTTAGTCACAGTAGCTCCCACAAGTGTCTCCTCAGTGTGTTCCCATTTCCTTAGAAACAGTGTATTTGCTGGGAGAAAAGTGCATTACTGTGCGCTTTCACCGTTCAGCAAATACATGTGTAGAAGCACAGCGCTAGCAGAAACGACCGTTTCTCGACGTTTTCTAACTCAGGGAACAAGTTGCACACTTCTGAGATGCATTTGGGCAACTTTGTCAGAAATGAGTTTTTTGCCTACAGAGACATGCCTATTTGCGCAGTAGTACAGATTCTGAGTATGTAACTGGGCTTGATGAAATCAGCATTTCTCTTGCTTCCCTGTGCGTAGGGAAGCTCAGTTTTAGTCACAGTAGCTCCCACAAGTGTCTCCTCAGTGTGTTCCCATTTCCTTAGAAACAGTGTATTTGCTGGGAGAAAAGTGCATTACTGTGCGCTTTCACCGTTCAGCAAATACATGTGTAGAAGCACAGCGTTAGCAGATATGATCGTTTCTCGACGTTTTCTAACTCAGGGAACAAGTGGCACACTTCTGAGATGCATTTGGGCAACTTTGTCAGAAATGAGTTTTTTGCCTACAGAGACATGTCTATTTGCGCAGTAGTACAGATTCTGAGTATGTAACTGGGCTTGATGAAATCAGCATTTCTCTTGCTTCCCTGTCCGTAGGGAAGCTCAGTTTTAGTCACCGTAGCTCCCACAATTGTCTCCTCAGTGTGTTCCCATTTCCTTAGAAACAGTGTATTTGCTGGGAGAAAAGTGCATTACTGTGCGCTTTCACCGTTCAGCAAGTACATGTGTAGATGCACAGCGCTAGCAGAAACGCACGTTTCTCGACGTTTTCTAACTCAGAGAACAATTTGCACACTTCTGAGATGCATTTGGGCAACTTTTTCAGAAATGAGTTTTTTGCCTACAGAGACATGCCTATTTGCGCAGTAGTACAGATTCTTAGTATGTAACTGGGCTTGATGAAATCAGCATTTCTCTTGCTTCCCTGTGCGTAGGGAAGCTCAGTTTTAGTCACAGTAGCTCCCACAAGTGTCTCTTCAGTGTGTTCCCATTTCCTTAGAAACAGTGTATTTGCTGGGAGAAAAGTGCATTACTGTGCACTTTCACCGTTCAGCAAGTACATGTGTAGAAGCACAGCGCTAGCAGAAACGACCGTTTCTCGACGTTTTCTAACTCAGGGAACAAGTTGCACACTTCTGAGATGCATTTGGGCAACTTTGTCAGAAATGAGTTTTTTGCCTACAGAGACATGCTTATTTGCGCAGTAGTACAGATTCTGAGTATGTAACTGGGCTTGATGAAATCAGCATTTCTCTTGCTTCCCTGTGCGTAGGGAAGCTCAGTTTTAGTCACCGTAGCTCCCACAATTGTGTCCTCAGTGTGTTCACATTTCCTTAGAAACAGTGTATTTGCTGGGAGAAAAGTGCATTACTGTGCGCTTTCACCGTTCAGCAAGTACATGTGTAGATGCACAGCGCTAGCAGAAACGCACCTTTCTCGACGTTTTCTAACTCAGAGAACAAGTTGCACACTTCTGAGATGCATTTGGGCAACTTTGTCAGAAATGAGTTTTTTGCCTACAGAGACATGCCTATTTGCGCAGTAGTACAGATTCTGAGTATGTAACTGGGCTTGATGAAATCAGCATTTCTCTTGCTTCCCTGTGCGTAGGGAAGCTCAGTTTTAGTCACAGTAGCTCCCACAAGTGTCTCCTCAGTGTGTTCCCATTTCCTTAGAAACAGTGTATTTGCTGGGAGAAAAGTGCATTACTGTGCGCTTTCACCGTTCAGCAAATACATGTGTAGAAGCACAGCGTTAGCAGATATGACCGTTTCTCGAAGTTTTCTAACTCAGGGAACAAGTTGCACACTTCTGAGATGCATTTGGGCAACTTTGTCAGAAATGAGTTTTTTGCCTACAGAGACATGCCTATTTGCGCAGTAGTACATATTCTGAGTATGTAACTGGGCTTGATGAAATCAGCATTTCTCTTGCTTCCCTGTGCGTAGGGAAGCTCAGTTTTAGTCACAGTAGCTCCCACAAGTGTCTCCTCAGTGTGTTCCCATTTCGTTAGAAACAGTGTATTTGCTGGGAGAAAAGTGCATTACTGTGCGCTTTCACCGTTCAGCAAATACATGTGTAGAAACACAGCGTTAGCAGATATGACTGTTTCTCGAAGTTTTCTAACTCAGGGAACAAGTTGCACACTTCTGAGATGCATTTGGGCAACTTTGTCAGAAATGAGTTTTTTGCCTACAGAGACATGCCTATTTGCGCAGTAGTACAGATTCTGAGTATGTAACTGGGCTTGATGAAATCAGCATTTCTCTTGCTTCCCTGTGCGTAGGGAAGCTCAGTTTTAGTCACAGTAGCTCCCAGAAGTGTCTCCTCAGTGTTTTCCCATTTCCTTAGAAACAGTGTATTTGCTGGGAGAAAAGTGCATTACTGTACGCTTTCACCGTTCAGCAAATACATGTGTAGAAGCACAGCGCTAGCAGAAACGAACGTTTCTCGACGTTTTCTAACTCAGGGAACAAGTTGCACACTTCTGAGATGCATTTGGGCAACTTTGTCAGAAATGAGGTTTTTGCCTACAGAGACATGCCTATTTGCGCAGTAGTACAGATTCTGAGTATGTAACTGGGCTTGATGAAATCAGCATTTCTCTTGCTTCCCTGTGCGTAGGGAAGCTCAGTTTTAGTCACAGTAGCTCCCACAAGTGTCTCCTCAGTATGTTCCCATTTCCTTAGAAACAGTGTATTTGCTGAGAGAAAAGTGCATTACTCTGCGCTTTCACCGTTCAGCAAATACATGTGTAGAAGCACAGCGCTAGCAGAAACGACCGTTTCTCGACGTTTTCTAACTCAGGGAACAAGTTGCACACTTCTGAGATACATTTGGGCAACTTTGTCAGAAATGAGTTTTTTGCCTACAGAGACATGCCTATTTGCGCAGTAGTACAGATTCTGAGTATGTAACTGGGCTTGATGAAATCAGCATTTCTCTTGCTTCCCTGTGCGTAGGGAAGCTCAGTTTTAGTCACAGTAGCTCCCACAAGTGTCTCCTCAGTGTGTTCCCATTTCCTTAGAAACAGTGTATTTGCTGGGAGAAAAGTGCATTACTGTGCGCTTTCACCGTTCAGCAAATACATGTGTAGAAGCACAGCGTTAGCAGATATGACCGTTTCTCGAAGTTTTCTAACTCAGGGAACAAGTTGCACACTTCTGAGATGCATTTGGGCAACTTTGTCAGAAATGAGTTTTTTGCCTACAGAGACATGCCTATTTGCGCAGTAGTACATATTCTGAGTATGTAACTGGGCTTGATGAAATCAGCATTTCTCTTGCTTCCCTGTGCGTAGGGAAGCTCAGTTTTAGTCACAGTAGCTCCCACAAGTGTCTCCTCAGTGTGTTCCCATTTCCTTAGAAACAGTGTATTTGCTGGGAGAAAAGTGCATTACTGTGCGCTTTCACCGTTCAGCAAATACATGTGTAGAAACACAGCGTTAGCAGATATGACTGTTTCTCGAAGTTTTCTAACTCAGGGAACAAGTTGCACACTTCTGAGATGCATTTGGGCAACTTTGTCAGAAATGAGTTTTTTGCCTACAGAGACATGCCTATTTGCGCAGTAGTACAGATTCTGAGTATGTAACTGGGCTTGATGAAATCAGCATTTCTCTTGCTTCCCTGTGCGTAGGGAAGCTCAGTTTTAGTCACAGTAGCTCCCAGAAGTGTCTCCTCAGTGTTTTCCCATTTCCTTAGAAACAGTGTATTTGCTGGGAGAAAAGTGCATTACTGTACGCTTTCACCGTTCAGCAAATACATGTGTAGAAGCACAGCGCTAGCAGAAACGAACGTTTCTCGACGTTTTCTAACTCAGGGAACAAGTTGCACACTTCTGAGATGCATTTGGGCAACTTTGTCAGAAATGAGGTTTTTGCCTACAGAGACATGCCTATTTGCGCAGTAGTACAGATTCTGAGTATGTAACTGGGCTTGATGAAATCAGCATTTCTCTTGCTTCCCTGTGCGTAGGGAAGCTCAGTTTTCGTCACAGTAGCTCCCACAAGTGTCTCCTCAGTGTGTTCCCATTTCCTTAGAAACAGTGTATTTGCTGGGAGAAAAGTGCATTACTGTGCGCTTTCACCGTTCAGCAAATACATGTGTAGAAGCACAGCGTTAGCAGATATGACCGTTTCTCGACGTTTTCTAACTCAGGGAACAAGTTGCACACTTCTGAGATGCATTTGGGCAACTTTGTCAGAAATGAGTTTTTTGCCTACAGAGACATGTCTATTTGCGCAGTAGTACAGATTCTGAGTATGTAACTGGGCTTGATGAAATCAGCATTTCTCTTGCTTCCCTGTGCGTAGAGAAGCTCAGTTTTGGTCAAAGTAGGTCCCACAAGTGTCTCCTCAGTGTGTTCCCATTTCCTTAGAAACAGTGTATTTGCTGGGAGAAAAGTGCATTACTGTGCGCTTTCACCGTTCAGCAAGTACATGTGTATATGCACAGCGCTAGCAGAAACGAACGTTCCTCGATGTTTTCTAACTCAGAGAACAAGTTGCACACTTCTGAGATGCATTTGGGCAACTTTGTCAGAAATGAGTTTTTTGCCTACAGAGACATGCCTATTTGCGCAGTAGTACAGATTCTGAGTATGTAGCTGGGCTTGATGAAATCAGCATTTCTCTTGCTTCCCTGTGTGTAGGGAAGCTCAGTTTTAGTCACAGTAGCTCCCACAAGTGTCTCCTCAGTGTGTTCCCATTTCCTTAGAAACAGTGTATTTGCTGGGAGAAAAGTGCATTACTGTGCGCTTTCACCGTTCAGCAAGTACATGTGTAGATGCACAGCGCTAGCAGAAACGCACGTTTCTCGACGTTTTCTAACTCAGAGAACAAGTTGCACACTTCTGAGATGCATTTGGGCAACTTTGTCAGAAATGAGTTTTTTGCCTACAGAGACATGCCTATTTGCGCAGTAGTACAGATTCTGAGTATGTAACTGGGCTTGATGAAATCAGCATTTTTCTTTCTTCCCTGTGCGTAGGGAAGCTCAGTTTTAGTCACAGTAGCTCCCACAAGTGTCTCCTCAGTGTGTTCCCATTTCCTTAGAAACAGTGTATTTGCTGGGAGAAAAGTGCATTATTGTGCGCTTTCACCGTTCAGCAAATACATGTGTAGAAGCACAGCGTTAGCAGATATGACCGTTTCTCGAAGTTTTCTAACTCAGGGAACAAGTTGCACACTTCTGAGATGCATTTGGGCAACTTTGTCAGAAATGAGTTTTTTGCCTACAGAGACATGCCTATTTGCGCAGTAGTACATATTCTGAGTATGTAACTGGGCTTGATGAAATCAGCATTTCTCTTACTTCCCTGTGCATAGGGAAGCTCAGTTTTAGTCACAGTAGCTCCCACAAGTGTCTCCTCAGTGTGTTCCCATTTCCTTAGAAACAGTGTATTTGCTGGGAGAAAAGTGCATTACTGTGCGCTTTCACCGTTCAGCAAATACATGTGTAGAAGCACAGCGCTAGCAGAACCGAACGTTTCTCGACGTTTTCTAACTCAGGGAACAAGTTGCACACTTCTGAGATGCATTTGGGCAACTTTGTCAGAAATGAGTTTTTTGCCTACAGAGACATGCCTATTTGCGCAGTAGTACAGATTCTGAGTATGTAACTGGGCTTGATGAAATCAGCATTTCTCTTGCTTCCCTGTGCGTAGGGAAGCTCAGTTTTAGTCACAGTAGCTCCCACAAGTGTCTCCTCAGTGTGTTCCCATTTCCTTAGAAACAGTGTATTTGCTGGGAGAAAAGTGCATTACTGTGCGCTTTCACCGTTCAGCAAATACATGTGTAGAAGCACAGCGCTAGCAGAACCGAACGTTTCTCGACGTTTTCTAACTCAGGGAACAAGTTGCACACTTCTGAGATGCATTTGGGCAACTTTGTCAGAAATGAGTTTTTTGCCTACAGAGACATGCCTATTTGCGCAGTAGTACAGATTCTGAGTATGTAACTGGGCTTGATGAAATCAGCATTTTTCTTTCTTCCCTGTGCGTAGGGAAGCTCAGTTTTAGTCACAGTAGCTCCCACAAGTGTCTCCTCAGTGTGTTCCCATTTCCTTAGAAACAGTGTATTTGCTGGGAGAAAAGTGCATTATTGTGCGCTTTCACCGTTCAGCAAATACATGTGTAGAAGCACAGCGTTAGCAGATATGACCGTTTCTCGAAGTTTTCTAACTCAGGGAACAAGTTGCACACTTCTGAGATGCATTTGGGCAACTTTGTCAGAAATGAGTTTTTTGCCTACAGAGACATGCCTATTTGCGCAGTAGTACATATTCTGAGTATGTAACTGGGCTTGATGAAATCAGCATTTCTCTTACTTCCCTGTGCGTAGGGAAGCTCAGTTTTAGTCACAGTAGCTCCCACAAGTGTCTCCTCAGTGTGTTCCCATTTCCTTAGAAACAGTGTATTTGCTGGGAGAAAAGTGCATTACTGTGCGCTTTCACCGTTCAGCAAATACATGTGTAGAAGCACAGCGCTAGCAGAACCGAACGTTTCTCGACGTTTTCTAACTCAGGGAACAAGTTGCACACTTCTGAGATGCATTTGGGCAACTTTGTCAGAAATGAGTTTTTTGCCTACAGAGACATGCCTATTTGCGCAGTAGTACAGATTCTGAGTATGTAACTGGGCTTGATGAAATCAGCATTTCTCTTGCTTCCCTGTGCGTAGGGAAGCTCAGTTTTAGTCACAGTAGCTCCCACAAGTGTCTCCTCAGTGTGTTCCCATTTCCTTAGAAACAGTGTATTTGCTGGGAGAAAAGTGCATTACTGTGCGCTTTCACCGTTCAGCAAATACATGTGTAGAAGCACAGCGTTAGCAGATATGACCGTTTCTCGACGTTTTCTAACTCAGGGAACAAGTTGCACACTTCTGAGATGCATTTGGGCAACTTTGTCAGAAATGAGTTTTTTGCCTACAGAGACATGTCTATTTGCGCAGTAGTACAGATTCTGAGTATGTAACTGGGCTTGATGAAATCAGCATTTCTCTTGCTTCCCTGTCCGTAGGGAAGCTCAGTTTTAGTCACAGTAGCTCCCACAAGTGTCTCCTCAGTGTGTTCCCATTTCCTTAGAAACAGTGTATTTGCTGGGAGAAAAGTGCATTACTGTGCGCTTTCACCGTTCAGCAAATACATGTGTAGAAGCACAGCGTTAGCAGATATGACCGTTTCTCGACGTTTTCTAACTCAGGGAACAAGTTGCACACTTCTGAGATGCATTTGGGCAACTTTGTCAGAAATGAGTTTTTTGCCTAAAGAGACATGCCTATTTGCGCAGTAGTACAGATTCTGAGTATGTAACTGGGCTTGATAAAATCAGCATTTCTCTTGCTTCCCTGTGCGTAGGGAAGCTCAGTTTTAGTCACAGTAGCTCCCAGAAGTGTCTCCTCAGTGTTTTCCCATTTCCTTAGAAACAGTGTATTTGCTGGGAGAAAAGTGCATTACTGTGCGCTTTCACCGTTCAGCAAATACATGTGTAGAAGCACAGCGCTAGCAGAACCGAACGTTTCTCGACGTTTTCTAACTCAGGGAACAAGTTGCACACTTCTGAGATGCATTTGGGCAACTTTGTCAGAAATGAGTTTTTTGCCTACAGAGACATGCCTATTTGCGCAGTAGTACAGATTCTGAGTATGTAACTGGGCTTGATGAAATCAGCATTTCTCTTGCTTCCCTGTGCGTAGGGAAGCTCAGTTTTAGTCACAGTAGCTCCCACAAGTGTCTCCTCAGTGTGTTCCCATTTCCTTAGAAACAGTGTATTTGCTGGGAGAAAAGTGCATTACTGTGCGCTTTCACCGTTCAGCAAATACATGTGTAGAAGCACAGCGTTAGCAGATATGACCGTTTCTCGACGTTTTCTAACTCAGGGAACAAGTTGCACACTTCTGAGATGCATTTGGGCAACTTTGTCAGAAATGAGTTTTTTGCCTACAGAGACATGTCTATTTGCGCAGTAGTACAGATTCTGAGTATGTAACTGGGCTTGATGAAATCAGCATTTCTCTTGCTTCCCTGTCCGTAGGGAAGCTCAGTTTTAGTCACAGTAGCTCCCACAAGTGTCTCTTCAGTGTGTTCCCATTTCCTTAGAAACAGTGTATTTGCTGGGAGAAAAGTGCATTACTGTGCACTTTCACCGTTCAGCAAGTACATGTGTAGAAGCACAGCGCTAGCAGAAACGACCGTTTCTCGACGTTTTCTAACTCAGGGAACAAGTTGCACACTTCTGAGATGCATTTGGGCAACTTTGTCAGAAATGAGTTTTTTGCCTACAGAGACATGCTCATTTGCGCAGTAGTACAGATTCTGAGTATGTAACTGGGCTTGATGAAATCAGCATTTCTCTTGCTTCCCTGTGCGTAGGGAAGCTCAGTTTTAGTCACCGTAGCTCCCACAATTGTGTCCTCAGTGTGTTCACATTTCCTTAGAAACAGTGTATTTGCTGGGAGAAAAGTGCATTACTGTGCGCTTTCACCGTTCAGCAAGTACATGTGTAGATGCACAGCGCTAGCAGAAACGCACGTTTCTCGACGTTTTCTAACTCAGAGAACAAGTTGCACACTTCTGAGATGCATTTGGGCAACTTTGTCAGAAATGAGTTTTTTGCCTACAGAGACATGCCTATTTGCGCAGTAGTACAGATTCTGAGTATGTAACTGGGCTTGATGAAATCAGCATTTCTCTTGCTTCCCTGTGCGTAGGGAAGCTCAGTTTTAGTCACAGTAGCTCCCACAAGTGTCTCCTCAGTGTGTTCCCATTTCCTTAGAAACAGTGTATTTGCTGGGAGAAAAGTGCATTACTGTGCGCTTTCACCGTTCAGCAAATACATGTGTAGAAGCACAGCGCTAGCAGAAACAAACGTTTCTCGACGTTTTCTAACTCAGGGAACAAGTTGCACACTTCTGAGATGCATTTGGGCAACTTTGTCAGAAATGAGTTTTTTGCCTACAGAGACATGCCTATTTGCGCAGTAGTACATATTCTGAGTATGTAACTGGGCTTGATGAAATCAGCATTTCTCTTGCTTCCCTGTGCGTAGGGAAGCTCAGTTTTAGTCACAGTAGCTCCCACATGTGTCTCCTCAGTGTGTTCCCATTTCCTTAGAAACAGTGTATTTGCTGGGAGAAAAGTGCATTACTGTGCGCTTTCACCGTTCAGCAAATACATGTGTAGAAGCACAGCGTTAGCAGATATGACCGTTTCTCGAAGTTTTCTAACTCAGGGAACAAGTTGCACACTTCTGAGATGCATTTGGGCAACTTTGTCAGAAATGAGTTTTTTGCCTACAGAGACATGCCTATTTGCGCAGTAGTACAGATTCTGAGTATGTAACTGGGCTTGATGAAATCAGCATTTCGCTTGCTTCCCTGTGCGTAGGGAAGCTCAGTTTTAGTCACAGTAGCTCCCACAAGTGTCTCCTCAGTGTGTTCCCAGTTCCTTAGAAACAGTGTATTTGCTGGGAGAAAAGTGCATTACTGTGCGCTTTCACCGTTCAGCAAATACATGTGTAGAAGCACAGCGCTAGCAGAAACGAACGTTTCTCGACGTTTTCTAACTCAGGGAACAAGTTGCACACTTCTGAGATGCATTTGGGCAACTTTGTCAGAAATGAGTTTTTTGCCTACAGAGACATGCCTATTTGCGCAGTAGTACAGATTCTGAGTATGTAACTGGGCTTGATGAAATCAGCATTTCTCTTGCTTCCCTGTGCGTAGGGAAGCTCAGTTTTAGTCACAGTAGCTCCCACAAGTGTCTCCTCAGTGTGTTCCCATTTCCTTAGAAACAGTGTATTTGCTGGGAGAAAAGTGCATTACTGTGTGCTTTCACCGTTCAGCAAATACATGTGTAGAAGCTCAGCGTTAGCAGATATGACCGTTTCTCGACGTTTTCTAACTCAGGGAACAAGTTGCACACTTCTGAGATGCATTTGGGCAACTTTGTCAGAAATGAGTTTTTTGCCTGCAGAGACATGCCTATTTGCGCAGTAGTACAGATTCTGAGTATGTAACTGGGCTTGATGAAATCAGCATTTCTCTTGCTTCCCTGTGCGTAGGGAAGATCAGTTTTAGTCACAGTAGCTCCCACAAGTGTCTCCTCAGTGTGTTCCCATTTCCTTAGAAACAGTGTATTTGCTGGGAGAAAAGTGCATTACTGTGCGCTTTCACCGTTCAGCAAATACATGTGTAGAAGCACAGCGTTAGCAGATATGACCGTTTCTCGACGTTTTCTAACTCAGGGAACAAGTTGCACACTTCTGAGATGCATTTGGGCAACTTTGTCAGAAATGAGTTTTTTGCCTACAGAGACATGTCTATTTGCACAGTAGTACAGATTCTGAGTATGTAACTGGGCTTGATGAAATCAGCATTTCTCTTGCTTCCCTGTCCGTAGGGAAGCTCAGTTTTAGTCACCGTAGCTCCCACAATTGTCTCCTCAGTGTGTTCCCATTTCCTTAGAAACAATGTATTTGCTGGGAGAAAAGTACATTACTGTGCGCTTTCACCGTTCAGCAAGTACATGTGTAGATGCACAGCGCTAGCAGAAACGCACGTTTCTCGACGTTTTCTAACTCAGAGAACAAGTTGCACACTTCTGAGATGCATTTGGGCAACTTTGTCAGAAATGAGTTTTTTGCCTACAGAGACATGTCTATTTGCGCAGTAGTACAGATTCTGAGTATGTAACTGGGCTCTTTGAAATCAGCATTTCTCTTGCTTCCCTGTGCGTAGGGAAGCTCAGTTTTAGTCACAGTAGCTCCCAGAAGTGTCTCCTCAGTGTGTTCCCATTTCCTTAGAAACAGTGTATTTGCTGGGAGAAAAGTGCATTACTGTGCGCTTTCACCCTTCAGCAAGTACATGTGTAGAAGCACAGCGCTAGCAGAAACGAACGTTTCTCGGCGTTTTCTAACTCAGGGAACAAGTTGCACACTTCTGAGATGCATTTGGGCAACTTTGTCAGAAATGAGTTTTTTGCCTACAGAGACATGCCTATTTGCGCAGTAGTACAGATTCTGAGTATGTAACTGGGCTTGATGAAATCAGCATTTCTCTTGCTTCCCTGTGCGTAGGGAAGCTCAGTTTTAGTCACAGTAGCTCCCACAAGTGTCTCCTCAGTGTGTTCCCATTTCATTAGAAACAGTGTATTTGTTGGGAGATAAGTGCATTACTGTGCGCTTTCACCGTTCAGCAAATACATGTGTAGAAGCACAGCGTTAGCAGATATGACCGTTTCTCGACGTTTTCTAACTCAGGGAACAAGTTGCACACTTCTGAGATGCATTTGGGCAACTTTGTCAGAAATGAGTTTTTTGCCTACAGAGACATGTCTATTTGCACAGTAGTACAGATTCTGAGTATGTAACTGGGCTTGATGAAATCAGCATTTCTCTTGCTTCCCTGTCCGTAGGGAAGCTCAGTTTTAGTCACCGTAGCTCCCACAATTGTCTCCTCAGTGTGTTCCCATTTCCTTAGAAACAATGTATTTGCTGGGAGAAAAGTGCATTACTGTGCGCTTTCACCGTTCAGCAAGTACATGTGTAGATGCACAGCGCTAGCAGAAACGCACGTTTCTCGACGTTTTCTAACTCAGAGAACAAGTTGCACACTTCTGAGATGCATTTGGGCAACTTTGTCAGAAATGAGTTTTTTGCCTACAGAGACATGCCTATTTGCGCAGTAGTACAGATTCTGAGTATGTAACTGGGCTCTTTGAAATCAGCATTTCTCTTGCTTCCCTGTGCGTAGGGAAGCTCAGTTTTAGTCACAGTAGCTCCCAGAAGTGTCTCCTCAGTGTGTTCCCATTTCCTTAGAAACAGTGTATTTGCTGGGAGAAAAGTGCATTACTGTGCGCTTTCACCCTTCAGCAAGTACATGTGTAGAAGCACAGCGCTAGCAGAAACGAACGTTTCTCGGCGTTTTCTAACTCAGGGAACAAGTTGCACACTTCTGAGATGCATTTGGGCAACTTTGTCAGAAATGAGTTTTTTGCCTACAGAGACATGCCTATTTGCGCAGTAGTACAGATTCTGAGTATGTAACTGGGCTTGATGAAATCAGCATTTCTCTTGCTTCCCTGTGCGTAGGGAAGCTCAGTTTTAGTCACAGTAGCTCCCACAAGTGTCTCCTCAGTGTGTTCCCATTTCATTAGAAACAGTGTATTTGTTGGGAGATAAGTGCATTACTGTGCGCTTTCACCGTTCAGCAAATACATGTGTAGAAGCACAGCGTTAGCAGATATGACCGTTTCTCGAAGTTTTCTAACTCAGGGAACAAGTTGCACACTTCTGAGATGCATTTGGGCAACTTTGTCAGAAATGAGTTTTTTGCCTACAGAGACATGCCTATTTGCGCAGTAGTACAGATTCTGAGTATGTAACTGGGCTTGATGAAATCAGCATTTCTCTTGCTTCCCTGTGCGTAGGGAAGCTCAGTTTTAGTCACAGTAGCTCCCACAAGTGTCTCCTCAGTGTGTTCCCATTTCCTTAGAAACAGTGTATTTGCTGGGAGAAAAGTGCATTACTGTGCGCTTTCACCGTTCAGCAAATACATGTGTAGAAGCACAGCGCTAACAGAAACGAACGTTTCTCGACGTTTTCTAACTCAGGGAACAAGTTGCACACTTCTGAGATGCATTTGGGCAACTTTGTCAGAAATGAGTTTTTTGCCTAAAGAGACATGCCTATTTGCGCAGTAGTACAGTTTCTGAGTATGTAACTGGGCTTGATGAAATCAGCATTTCTCTTGCTTCCCTGTGCGTAGGGAAGCTCAGTTTTAGTCACAGTAGCTCCCACAAGTGTCTCCTCAGTGTGTTCCCATTTCCTTAGAAACAGTGTATTTGCTGAGAGAAAAGTGCATTACTGTGCGCTTTCACCGTTCAGCAAATACATGTGTAGAAGCACAGCGCTAGCAGAAACGATCGTTTCTCGACGTTTTCTAACTCAGGGAACAAGTTGCACACTTCTGAGATGCATTTGGGCAACTTTGTCAGAAATGAGTTTTTTGCCTAGAGACATGCCTATTTGCGCAGTAATACAGATTCTGAGTATGTAACTGGGCTTGATGAAATCTGCATTTCTCTTGCTTCCCTGTGCGTAGGGAAGCTCAGTTTTAGTCACAGTAGCTCCCACAAGTTTCTCCTCAGTGTGTTCCCATTTCCTTAGAAACAGTGTATTTGCTGGGAGAAAAGTGCATTACTGTGCGCTTTCACCGTTCAGCAAATACATGTGTAGAAGCACAGCGTTAGCAGATATGACCGTTTCTCGAAGTTTTCTAACTCAGGGAACAAGTTGCACACTTCTGAGATGCATTTGGGCAACTTTGTCAGAAATGAGTTTTTTGCCTAAAGAGACATGCCTATTTGCGCAGTAGTACATATTCTGAGTATGTAACTGGGCTTGATGAAATCAGCATTTCTCTTGCTTCCCTGTGCGTAGGGAAGCTCAGTTTTAGTCACCGTAGCTCCCACAATTGTGTCCTCAGTGTGTTCACATTTCCTTAGAAACAGTGTATTTGCTGGGAGAAAAGTGCATTACTGTGCGCTTTCACCGTTCAGCAAGTACATGTGTAGATGCACAGCGCTAGCAGAAACGACCGTTTCTCGACGTTTTCTAACTCAGAGAACAAGTTGCACACTTCTGAGATGCATTTGGGCAACTTTGTCAGAAATGAGTTTTTTGCCTACAGAGACATGCCTATTTGCGCAGTAGTACAGATTCTGAGTATGTAACTGGGCTTGATGAAATCAGCATTTCTCTTGCTTCCCTGTGCGTAGGGAAGCTCAGTTTTAGTCACAGTAGCTCCCACAAGTGTCTCCTCAGTGTGTTCCCATTTCCTTAGAAACAGTGTATTTGCTGGGAGAAAAGTGCATTACTGTGCGCTTTCACCGTTCAGCAAATACATGTGTAGAAGCACAGCGTTAGCAGATATGACCGTTTCTCGAAGTTTTCTAACTCAGGGAACAAGTTGCACACTTCTGAGATGCATTTGGGCAACTTTGTCAGAAATGAGTTTTTTGCCTAAAGAGACATGCCTATTTGCGCAGTAGTACATATTCTGAGTATGTAACTGGGCTTGATGAAATCAGCATTTCTCTTGCTTCCCTGTGCGTAGGGAAGCTCAGTTTTAGTCACAGTAGCTCCCACAAGTGTCTCCTCAGTGTGTTCCCATTTCCTTAGAAACAGTGTATTTGCTGGGAGAAAAGTGCATTACTGTGCGCTTTCACCGTTCAGCAAATACATGTGTAGAAGCACAGCGTTAGCAGATATGACCGTTTCTCGAAGTTTTCTAACTCAGGGAACAAGTTGCACACTTCTGAGATGCATTTGGGCAACTTTGTCAGAAATGAGTTTTTTGCCTACAGAGACATGCCTATTTGCGCAGTAGTACAGATTCTGAGTATGTAACTGGGCTTGATGAAATCAGCATTTCTCTTGCTTCCCTGTGCGTAGGGAAGCTCAGTTTTAGTCACAGTAGCTCCCAGAAGTGTCTCCTCAGTGTTTTCCCATTTCCTTAGAAACAGTGTATTTGCTGGGAGAAAAGTGCATTACTGTGCGCTTTCACCGTTCAGCAAGTACATGTGTAGATGCACAGTGCTAGCAGAAACGCACGTTTCTCGACGTTTTCTAACTCAGAGAACAAGTTGCACACTTCTGAGATGCATTTGGGCAACTTTGTCAGAAATGAGTTTTTTGCCTACAGAGACATGCCTATTTGCGCAGTAGTACAGATTCTGAGTATGTAACTGGGCTTGATGAAATCAGCATTTCTCTTGCTTCCCTGTGCGTAGGGAAGCTCAGTTTTAGTCACAGTAGCTCCCACAAGTGTCTCCTCAGTGTGTTCCCATTTCCTTAGAAACAGTGTATTTGCTGGGAGAAAAGTGCATTACTGTGCGATTTCACCGTTCAGCAAATACATGTGTAGAAGCACAGCGTTAGCAGATATGACCGTTTCTCGAAGTTTTCTAACTCAGGGAACAAGTTGCACACTTCTGAGATGCATTTGGCAACTTTGTCAGAAATGAGTTTTTTGCCTAAAGAGACATGCCTATTTGCGCAGTAGTACAGATTCTGAGTATGTAACTGGGCTTGATGAAATCAGCATTTCTCTTGCTTCCCTGTGCGTAGGGAAGCTCAGTTTTAGTCACAGTAGCTCCCACAAGTGTCTCCTCAGTGTGTTCCCATTTCCTTAGAAACAGTGTATTTGCTGGGAGAAAAGTGCATTACTGTGCGCTTTCACCGTTCAGCAAATACATGTGTAGAAGCACAGCGTTAGCAGATATGACCGTTTCTCGAAGTTTTCTAACTCAGGGAACAAGTTGCACACTTCTGAGATGCATTTGGGCAACTTTGTCAGAAATGAGTTTTTTGCCTAAAGAGACATGCCTATTTGCGCATGAGTACAGATTCTGAGTATGTAACTGGGCTTGATGAAATCAGCATTTCTCTTGCTTCCCTGTGCGTAGGGAAGCTCAGTTTTAGTCACAGTAGCTCCCACAAGTGTCTCCTCAGTGTGTTCCCATTTCCTTAGAAACAGTGTATTTGCTGGGAGAAAAGTGCATTACTGTGCGCTTTCACCGTTCAGCAAATACATGTGTAGAAGCACAGCGTTAGCAGATATGACCGTTTCTCGACGTTTTCTAACTCAGGGAACAAGTTGCACACTTCTGAGATGCATTTGGGCAACTTTGTCAGAAATGAGTTTTTTGCCTACAGAGACATGCCTATTTGCGCAGTAGTACAGATTCTGAGTATGTAACTGGGCTTGATGAAATCAGCATTTCTCTTGCTTCCCTGTGCGTAGGGAAGATCAGTTTTAGTCACAGTAGCTCCCACAAGTGTCTCCTCAGTGTGTTCCCATTTCCTTAGAAACAGTGTATTTGCTGGGAGAAAAGTGCATTACTGTGCGCTTTCACCGTTCAGCAAATACATGTGTAGAAGCACATCGTTAGCAGATATGACCGTTTCTCGACGTTTTCTAACTCAGGGAACAAGTTGCACACTTCTGAGATGCATTTGGGCAACTTTGTCAGAAATGAGTTTTTTGCCTACAGAGACATGTCTATTTGCACAGTAGTACAGATTCTGAGTATGTAACTGGGCTTGATGAAATCAGCATTTCTCTTGCTTCCCTGTCCGTAGGGAAGCTCAGTTTTAGTCACCGTAGCTCCCACAATTGTCTCCTCAGTGTGTTCCCATTTCCTTAGAAACAGTGTATTTGCTGGGAGAAAAGTGCATTATTGTGCGCTTTCACCGTTCAGCAAGTACATGTGTAGATGCACAGCGCTAGCAGAAACGCACGTTTCTCGACGTTTTCTAACTCAGAGAACAAGTTGCACACTTCTGAGATGCATTTGGGCAAC
Organism: Acomys minous; assembly: GCF_964271855.1. Taxonomy (NCBI): domain Eukaryota; kingdom Metazoa; phylum Chordata; class Mammalia; order Rodentia; family Muridae; genus Acomys; species Acomys minous. The sequence continues at coordinate 532,294 of NW_028182177.1, forward strand.
TTTGTCAGAAATGAGTTTTTTGCCTACAGAGACATGCCTATTTGCGCAGTAGTACAGATTCTGAGTATGTAACTGGGCTCTATGAAATCAGCATTTCTCTTGCTTCCCTGTGCGTAGGGAAGATCAGTTTTAGTCACAGTAGCTCCCACAAGTGTCTCCTCAGTGTGTTCCCATTTCCTTAGAAACAGTGTATTTGCTGGGAGAAAAGTGCATTACTGTGCGCTTTCACCCTTCAGCAAGTACATGTGTAGAAGCACAGCGCTAGCAGAAACGAACGTTTCTCGGCGTTTTCTAACTCAGGGAACAAGTTGCACACTTCTGAGATGCATTTGGGCAACTTTGTCAGAAATGAGTTTTTTGCCTACAGAGACATGCCTATTTGCGCAGTAGTACAGTTTCTGAGTATGTAACTGGGCTTGATGAAATCAGCATTTCTCTTGCTTCCCTGTGCGTAGGGAAGCTCAGTTTTAGTCACAGTAGCTCCCACAAGTGTCTCCTCAGTGTGTTCCCATTTCCTTAGAAACAGTGTATTTGCTGAGAGAAAAGTGCATTACTGTGCGCTTTCACCGTTCAGCAAATACATGTGTAGAAGCACAGCGCTAGCAGAAACGATCGTTTCTCGACGTTTTCTAACTCAGGGAACAAGTTGCACACTTCTGAGATGCATTTGGGCAACTTTGTCAGAAATGAGTTTTTTGCCTAGAGACATGCCTATTTGCGCAGTAATACAGATTCTGAGTATGTAACTGGGCTTGATGAAATCTGCATTTCTCTTGCTTCCCTGTGCGTAGGGAAGCTCAGTTTTAGTCACAGTAGCTCCCACAAGTTTCTCCTCAGTGTGTTCCCATTTCCTTAGAAACAGTGTATTTGCTGGGAGAAAAGTGCATTACTGTGCGCTTTCACCGTTCAGCAAATACATGTGTAGAAGCACAGCGTTAGCAGATATGACCGTTTCTCGAAGTTTTCTAACTCAGGGAACAAGTTGCACACTTCTGAGATGCATTTGGGCAACTTTGTCAGAAATGAGTTTTTTGCCTACAGAGACATGCCTATTTGCGCAGTAGTACAGATTCTGAGTATGTAACTGGGCTTGATGAAATCAGCATTTCTCTTGCTTCCCTGTGCGTAGGGAAGCTCAGTTTTAGTCACAGTAGCTCCCACAAGTGTCTCCTCAGTGTGTTCCCATTTCCTTAGAAACAGTGTATTTGCTGGGAGAAAAGTGCATTACTGTGCGCTTTCACCGTTCAGCAAATACATGTGTAGAAGCACAGCGCTAGCAGAAACGAACGTTTCTCGACGTTTTCTAACTCAGGGAACAAGTTGCACACTTCTGAGATGCATTTGGGCAACTTTGTCAGAAATGAGTTTTTTGCCTACAGAGACATGCCTATTTGCGCAGTAGTACAGATTCTGAGTATGTAACTGGGCTTGATGAAATCAGCATTTCTCTTGCTTCCCTGTGCGTAGGGAAGCTCAGTTTTAGTCACAGTAGCTCCCACAAGTGTCTCCTCAGTGTGTTCCCATTTCCTTAGAAACAGTGTATTTGCTGGGAGAAAAGTGCATTACTGTGCGCTTTCACCGTTCAGCAAATACATGTGTAGAAGCACAGCGCTAGATGAAACGAACGTTTCTCGAAGTTTTCTAACTCAGGGAACAAGTTGCACACTTCTGAGATGCATTTGGGCAACTTTTTCAGAAATGAGTTTTTTGCCTACAGATTCATGCCTATTTGCGCAGTAGTACAGATTCTGAGTACGTAACTGGGCTTGATGAAATCAGCATTTCTCTTGCTTCCCTGTGCGTAGGGAAGCTCAGTTTTAGTCACAGTAGCTCCCACAAGTGTCTCCTCAGTGTGTTCCCATTTCCTTAGACACAGTGTATTTGCTGGGAGAAAAGTGCATTACTGTGCGCTTTCACCGTTCAGCAAATACATGTGTAGAAGCACAGCGTTAGCAGATATGACCGTTTCTCGAAGTTTTCTAACTCAGGGAACAAGTTGCACACTTCTGAGATGCATTTGGGCAACTTTGTCAGAAATGAGTTTTTTGCCTAAAGAGACATGCCTATTTGCGCAGTAGTACATATTCTGAGTATGTAACTGGGCTTGATGAAATCAGCATTTCTCTTGCTTCCCTGTGCGTAGGGAAGCTCAGTTTTAGTCACCGTAGCTCCCACAATTGTGTCCTCAGTGTGTTCACATTTCCTTAGAAACAGTGTATTTGCTGGGAGAAAAGTGCATTACTGTGCGCTTTCACCGTTCAGCAAGTACATGTGTAGATGCACAGCGCTAGCAGAAACGCACGTTTCTCGACGTTTTCTAACTCAGAGAACAAGTTGCACACTTCTGAGATGCATTTGGGCAACTTTGTGAGAAATGAGTTTTTTGCCTACAGAGACATGCCTATTTGCGCAGTAGTACAGATTCTGAGTATGTAACTGGGCTTGATGAAATCAGCATTTCTCTTGCTTCCCTGTGCGTAGGGAAGCTCAGTTTTAGTCACAGTAGCTCCCACAAGTGTCTCCTCAGTGTGTTCCCATTTCCTTAGAAACAGTGTATTTGCTGGGAGAAAAGTGCATTACTGTGCGCTTTCACCGTTCAGCAAATACATGTGTAGAAGCACAGCGTTAGCAGATATGACCGTTTCTCGAAGTTTTCTAACTCAGGGAACAAGTTGCACACTTCTGAGATGCATTTGGGCAACTTTGTCAGAAATGAGTTTTTTGCCTAAAGAGACATGCCTATTTGCGCAGTAGTACATATTCTGAGTATGTAACTGGGCTTGATGAAATCAGCATTTCTCTTGCTTCCCTGTGCGTAGGGAAGCTCAGTTTTAGTCACAGTAGCTCCCACAAGTGTCTCCTCAGTGTGTTCCCATTTCCTTAGAAACAGTGTATTTGCTGGGAGAAAAGTGCATTACTGTGCGCTTTCACCGTACAGCAAATACATGTGTAGAAGCACAGCGTTAGCAGATATGACCGTTTCTCGAAGTTTTCTAACTCAGGGAACAAGTTGCACACTTCTGAGATGCATTTGGGCAACTTTGTCAGAAATGAGTTTTTTGCCTACAGAGACATGCCTATTTGCGCAGTAGTACAGATTCTGAGTATGTAACTGGGCTTGATGAAATCAGCATTTCTCTTGCTTCCCTGTGCGTAGGGAAGCTCAGTTTTAGTCACAGTAGCTCCCAGAAGTGTCTCCTCAGTGTTTTCCCATTTCCTTAGAAACAGTGTATTTGCTGGGAGAAAAGTGCATTACTGTGCGCTTTCACCGTTCAGCAAGTACATGTGTAGATGCACAGCGCTAGCAGAAACGCACGTTTCTCGACGTTTTCTAACTCAGAGAACAAGTTGCACACTTCTGAGATGCATTTGGGCAACTTTGTCAGAAATGAGTTTTTTGCCTACAGAGACATGCCTATTTGCGCAGTAGTACAGATTCTGAGTATGTAACTGGGCTTGATGAAATCAGCATTTCTCTTGCTTCCCTGTGCGTAGGGAAGCTCAGTTTTAGTCACAGTAGCTCCCACAAGTGTCTCCTCAGTGTGTTCCCATTTCCTTAGAAACAGTGTATTTGCTGGGAGAAAAGTGCATTACTGTGCGCTTTCACCGTTCAGCAAATACATGTGTAGAAGCACAGCGTTAGCAGATATGACCGTTTCTCGAAGTTTTCTAACTCAGGGAACAAGTTGCACACTTCTGAGATGCATTTGGCAACTTTGTCAGAAATGAGTTTTTTGCCTAAAGAGACATGCCTATTTGCGCAGTAGTACAGATTCTGAGTATGTAACTGGGCTTGATGAAATCAGCATTTCTCTTGCTTCCCTGTGCGTAGGGAAGCTCAGTTTTAGTCACAGTAGCTCCCACAAGTGTCTCCTCAGTGTGTTCCCATTTCCTTAGAAACAGTGTATTTGCTGGGAGAAAAGTGCATTACTGTGCGCTTTCACCGTTCAGCAAATACATGTGTAGAAGCACAGCGTTAGCAGATATGACCGTTTCTCGAAGTTTTCTAACTCAGGGAACAAGTTGCACACTTCTGAGATGCATTTGGGCAACTTTGTCAGAAATGAGTTTTTTGCCTAAAGAGACATGCCTATTTGCGCAGTAGTACAGATTCTGAGTATGTAACTGGGCTTGATGAAATCAGCATTTCTCTTGCTTCCCTGTGCGTAGGGAAGATCAGTTTTAGTCACAGTAGCTCCCACAAGTGTCTCCTCAGTGTGTTCCCATTTCCTTAGAAACAGTGTATTTGCTGGGAGAAAAGTGCATTACTGTGCGCTTTCACCGTTCAGCAAATACATGTGTAGAAGCACAGCGTTAGGAGATATGACCGTTTCTCGACGTTTTCTAACTCAGGGAACAAGTTGCACACTTCTGAGATGCATTTGGGCAACTTTGTGAGAAATGAGTTTTTTGCCTACAGAGACATGTCTATTTGCACAGTAGTACAGATTCTGAGTATGTAACTGGGCTTGATGAAATCAGCATTTCTCTTGCTTCCCTGTCCGTAGGGAAGCTCAGTTTTAGTCACCGTAGCTCCCACAATTGTCTCCTCAGTGTGTTCCCATTTCCTTAGAAACAGTGTATTTGCTGGGAGAAAAGTGCATTACTGTGCGCTTTCACCGTTCAGCAAGTACATGTGTAGATGCACAGCGCTAGCAGAAACGCACGTTTCTCGACGTTTTCTAACTCAGAGAACAAGTTGCACACTTCTGAGATGCATTTGGGCAACTTTGTCAGAAATGAGTTTTTTGCCTACAGAGACATGCCTATTTGCGCAGTAGTACAGATTCTGAGTATGTAACTGGGCTCTATGAAATCAGCATTTCTCTTGCTTCCCTGTGCGTAGGGAAGCTCAGTTTTAGTCACAGTAGCTCCCACAAGTGTCTCCTCAGTGTGTTCCCATTTCCTTAGAAACAGTGTATTTGCTGCGAGAAAAGTGCATTACTGTGCGCTTTCACCGTTCATCAAGTACATGTGTAGAAGCACAGCGCTAGCAGAAATGACCGTTTCTCGACGTTTTCTAACTCAGGGAACAAGTTGCACACTTCTGAGATGCATTTGGGCAACTTTGTCAGAAATGAGTTTTTTGCCTACAGAGACATACCTATTTGCGCAGTAGTACAGTTTCTGAGTATGTAACTGGGCTTGATGAAATCAGCATTTCTCTTGCTTCCCTGTGCGTAGGGAAGCTCAGTTTTAGTCACAGTAGCTCCCACAAGTGTCTCCTCAGTGTGTTCCCATTTCCTTAGAAACAGTGTATTTGCTGAGAGAAAAGTGCATTACTGTGCGCTTTCACCGTTCAGCAAATACATGTGTAGAAGCACAGCGCTAGCAGAAACGATCGTTTCTCGACGTTTTCTAACTCAGGGAACAAGTTGCACACTTCTGAGATGCATTTGGGCAACTTTGTCAGAAATGAGTTTTTTGCCTAGAGACATGCCTATTTGCGCAGTAATACAGATTCTGAGTATGTAACTGGGCTTGATGAAATCTGCATTTCTCTTGCTTCCCTGTGCGTAGGGAAGCTCAGTTTTAGTCACAGTAGCTCCCACAAGTTTCTCCTCAGTGTGTTCCCATTTCCTTAGAAACAGTGTATTTGCTGGGAGAAAAGTGCATTACTGTGCGCTTTCACCGTTCAGCAAATACATGTGTAGAAGCACAGCGTTAGCAGATATGACCGTTTCTCGAAGTTTTCTAACTCAGGGAACAAGTTGCACACTTCTGACATGCATTTGGGCAACTTTGTCAGAAATGAGTTTTTTGCCTACAGAGACATGCCTATTTGCGCAGTAGTACAGATTCTGAGTATGTAACTGGGCTTGATGAAATCAGCATTTCTCTTGCTTCCCTGTGCGTAGGGAAGCTCAGTTTTAGTCACAGTAGCTCCCACAAGTGTCTCCTCAGTGTGTTCCCATTTCCTTAGAAACAGTGTATTTGCTGGGAGAAAAGTGCATTACTGTGCGCTTTCACCGTTCAGCAAATACATGTGTAGAAGCACAGCGCTAGCAGAAACGAACGTTTCTCGACGTTTTCTAACTCAGGGAACAAGTTGCACACTTCTGAGATGCATTTGGGCAACTTTGTCAGAAATGAGTTTTTTGCCTACAGAGACATGCCTATTTGCGCAGTAGTACAGATTCTGAGTATGTAACTGGGCTTGATGAAATCAGCATTTCTCTTGCTTCCCTGTGCGTAGGGAAGCTCAGTTTTAGTCACAGTAGCTCCCACAAGTGTCTCCTCAGTGTGTTCCCATTTCCTTAGAAACAGTGTATTTGCTGGGAGAAAAGTGCATTACTGTGCGCTTTCACCGTTCAGCAAATACATGTGTAGAAGCACAGCGCTAGATGAAACGAACGTTTCTCGAAGTTTTCTAACTCAGGGAACAAGTTGCACACTTCTGAGATGCATTTGGGCAACTTTTTCAGAAATGAGTTTTTTGCCTACAGATTCATGCCTATTTGCGCAGTAGTACAGATTCTGAGTACGTAACTGGGCTTGATGAAATCAGCATTTCTCTTGCTTCCCTGTGCGTAGGGAAGCTCAGTTTTAGTCACAGTAGCTCCCACAAGTGTCTCCTCAGTGTGTTCCCATTTCCTTAGACACAGTGTATTTGCTGGGAGAAAAGTGCATTACTGTGCGCTTTCACCGTTCAGCAAATACATGTGTAGAAGCACAGCGCTAGCAGAAACGAACGTTTCTCGACGTTTTCTAACTCAGGGAACTAGTTGCACACTTCTGAGAGGCATTTGGGCAACTTTGTCAGAAATGAGATTTTTGCCTAGAGAGACATGCCTATTTGCGCAGTAGTACAGATTCTGAGTACGTAACTGGGCTTGATGAAATCAGCATTTCTCTTGCTTCCCTGTGCGTAGGGAAGCTCAGTTTTAGTCACAGTAGCTCCCACAAGTGTCTCCTCAGTGTGTTCCCATTTCCTTAGACACAGTGTATTTGCTGGGAGAAAAGTGCATTACTGTGCGCTTTCACCGTTCAGCAAATACATGTGTAGAAGCACAGCGCTAGCAGAAACGAACGTTTCTCAACGTTTTCTAACTCAGGGAACTAGTTGCACACTTCTGAGAGGCATTTGGGCAACTTTGTCAGAAATGAGATTTTTGCCTACAGAGACATGCCTATTTGCGCAGTAGTACAGATTCTGAGTATGTAACTTGGCTTGATGAAATCAGCATTTCTCTTGCTTCCCTGTGTGTAGGGAAGCTCAGTTTTAGTCACAGTAGCTCCCACAAGTGTCTCCTCAGTGTGTTCCCATTTCCTTAGAAACAGTGTATTTGCTGGGAGAAAAGTGCATTACTGTGCGCTTTCACCGTTCAGCAAATACATGTGTAGAAGCACAGCGCTAGATGAAACGAACGTTTCTCGAAGTTTTCTAACTCAGGGAACAAGTTGCACACTTCTGAGATGCATTGGGCAACTTTGTCAGAAATGAGTTTTTTGCCTACAGAGACATGCCTATTTGCGCAGTAGTACAGATTCTGAATATGTAACTGGGCTTGATGAAATCAGCATTTCTCTTGCTTCCCTGTGCGTAGGGAAGCTCAGTTTTAGTCACAGTAGCTCCCACAAGTGTCTCCTCAGTGTGTTCCCATTTCCTTAGAAACAGTGTATTTGCTGGGAGAAAAGTGCATTACTGTGCGCTTTCACCGTTCAGCAAATACATGTGTAGAAGCACAGCGTTAGCAGATATGACCGTTTCTCGACGTTTTCTAACTCAGGGAACAAGTTGCACACTTCTGAGATGCATTTGGGCAACTTTGTCAGAAATGAGTTTTTTGCCTACAGAGACATGCCTATTTGCGCAGTAGTACAGATTCTGAGTATGTAACTGGGCTTGATGAAATCAGCATTTCTCTTGCTTCCCTGTGCGTAGGGAAGCTCAGTTTTAGTCACAGTAGCTCCCACAAGTGTCTCCTCAGTGTGTTCCCATTTCCTTAGAAACAGTGTATTTGCTGGGAGAAAAGTGCATTACTGTGTGCTTTCACCGTTCAGCAAATACATGTGTAGAAGCACAGCGCTAGCAGAAACGACCGTTTCTCGACGTTTTCTAACTCAGGGAACAAGTTGCACACTTCTGAGATGCATTTGGGCAACTTTGTCAGAAATGAGTTTTTTGCCTACAGATTCATGCCTATTTGCGCAGTAGTACAGATTCTGAGTATGTAACTGGGCTTGATGAAATCAGCATTTCTCTTGCTTCCCTGTGCGTAGGGAAGCTCAGTTTTAGTCACAGTTTCTCCCAAAAGTGTCTCCTTAGTGTGTTCCCAGTTCCTTAGAAACAGTGTATTTGCTGGGAGAAAAGTGCATTACAGTGCGCTTTCACCGTTCAGCAAATACATGTGTAGAAGCACAGCGCTAGCAGAAACGAACGTTTCTCGACGTTTTCTAACTCAGGGAACTAGTTGCACACTTCTGAGAGGCATTTGGGCAACTTTGTCAGAAATGAGATTTTTGCCTAGAGAGACATGCCTATTTGCGCAGTAGTACAGATTCTGAGTACGTAACTGGGCTTGATGAAATCAGCATTTCTCTTGCTTCCCTGTGCGTAGGGAAGCTCAGTTTTAGTCACAGTAGCTCCCACAAGTGTCTCCTCAGTGTGTTCCCATTTCCTTAGACACAGTGTATTTGCTGGGAGAAAAGTGCATTACTGTGCGCTTTCACCGTTCAGCAAATACATGTGTAGAAGCACAGCGCTAGCAGAAACGAACGTTTCTCAACGTTTTCTAACTCAGGGAACTAGTTGCACACTTCTGAGAGGCATTTGGGCAACTTTGTCAGAAATGAGATTTTTGCCTACAGAGACATGCCTATTTGCGCAGTAGTACAGATTCTGAGTACGTAACTGGGCTTGATGAAATCAGCATTTCTCTTGCTTCCCTGTGCGTAGGGAAGCTCAGTTTTAGTCACAGTAGCTCCCACAAGTGTCTCCTCAGTGTGTTCCCATTTCCTTAGACACAGTGTATTTGCTGGGAGAAAAGTGCATTACTGTGCGCTTTCACCGTTCAGCAAATACATGTGTAGAAGCACAGCGCTAGCAGGAACGAACGGTTCTCGACGTTTTCTATCTCAGGGAACTAGTTGCACACTTCTGAGATGCATTTGGGCAACTTTGTCAAAAATGAGTTTTTTGCCTAAAGAGACATGCCTATTTGCGCAGTAGTACAGATTCTGAGTATGTAACTTGGCTTGATGAAATCAGCATTTCTCTTGCTTCCCTGTGTGTAGGGAAGCTCAGTTTTAGTCACAGTAGCTCCCACAAGTGTCTCCTCAGTGTGTTCCCATTTCCTTAGAAACAGTGTATTTGCTGGGAGAAAAGTGCATTACTGTGCGCTTTCACCGTTCAGCAAATACATGTGTAGAAGCACAGCGCTAGATGAAACGAACGTTTCTCGAAGTTTTCTAACTCAGGGAACAAGTTGCACACTTCTGAGATGCATTGGGCAACTTTGTCAGAAATGAGTTTTTTGCCTACAGAGACATGCCTATTTGCGCAGTAGTACAGATTCTGAATATGTAACTGGGCTTGATGAAATCAGCATTTCTCTTGCTTCCCTGTGCGTAGGGAAGCTCAGTTTTAGTCACAGTAGCTCCCACAAGTGTCTCCTCAGTGTGTTCCCATTTCCTTAGAAACAGTGTATTTGCTGGGAGAAAAGTGCATTACTGTGTGCTTTCACCGTTCAGCAAATACATGTGTAGAAGCACAGCGCTAGCAGAAACGACCGTTTCTCGACGTTTTCTAACTCAGGGAACAAGTTGCACACTTCTGAGATGCATTTGGGCAACTTTGTCAGAAATGAGTTTTTTGCCTACAGATTCATGCCTATTTGCGCAGTAGTACAGATTCTGAGTATGTAACTGGGCTTGATGAAATCAGCATTTCTCTTGCTTCCCTGTGCGTAGGGAAGCTCAGTTTTAGTCACAGTTTCTCCCAAAAGTGTCTCCTTAGTGTGTTCCCAGTTCCTTAGAAACAGTGTATTTGCTGGGAGAAAAGTGCATTACTGTGCGCTTTCACCGTTCAGCCAATACATGTGCAGAAGCACAGCGCTAGCAGAAACGACCGTTTCTCGATGTTTTCTAACTCAGGGAACAAGTTGCACACTTCTGAGATGCATTTGGGCAACATTGTCAGAAATGAGTTTTTTGCCTACAAAGACATGCCTATTTGCGCAGTAGTACAGATTCTGAGTATGTAACTGGGCTTGATGAAATCAGCATTTCTCTTGCTTCCCTGTGCGTAGGGAAGCTCAGTTTTAGTCACAGTAGCTCCCACAAGTGTCTCCTCAGTGTGTTCCCATTTCCTTAGAAACAGTGTATTTGCTGGGAGAAAAGTGCATTACTGTGCGCTTTCACCGTTCAGCAAATACATGTGTAGAAGCACAGCGCTAGCAGAAACGAACGTTTCTCGACGTTTTCTAACTCAGGGAACAAGTGGCACACTTCTGAGATGCATTTGGGCAACTTTGTCAGTAATGAGTTTTTTGCCTAAAGAGACATGCCTATTTGCACAGTAGTACAGATTCTGAGTATGTAACTGGGCTTGATGAAATCAGCATTTCTCTTGCTTCCCTGTGCGTAGGGAAGCTCAGTTTTAGTCACAGTAGCTCCCACAAGTGTCTCCTCAGTGTGTTCCCATTTCCTTAGAAACAGTGTATTTGCTGTGAGAAAAGTGCATTACAGTGCGCTTTCACCGTTCAGCAAATACATGTGTAGAAGCACAGCGCTAGCAGAAACGACCGTTTCTCGACGTTTTCTAACTCAGGGAACAAGTTGCACACTTCTGAGATGCATTTGGGCAACTTTGTCAGAAATGAGTTTTTTGCCTACAGAGACATGCCTATTTGCGCAGTAGTACAGATTCTGAGTATGTAACTGGGCTTGATGAAATCAGCATTTCTCTTGCTTCCCTGTGCGTAGGGAAGCTCAGTTTTAGTCACAGTAGCTCCCACAAGTGTCTCCTCAGTGTGTTCCCGTTTCCTTAGAAACAGTGTAATTGCTGGGAGAAAAGTGCACTACTGTGCGCTTTCACCGTTCAGCAAATACATGTGTAGAAGCACAGCGCTAGCAGAAACGACCGTTTCTCGACGTTTTCTAACTCAGGGAACAAGTTGCACACTTTTGAGATTCATTTGGGCAACATTGTCAGAAATGAGTTTTTTGCCTACAAAGACATGCCTATTTGCTCAGTAGTACAGATTCTGAGTATGTAACTGGGCTTGATGAAATCAGCATTTCTCTTGCTTCCCTGTGCGTAGGGAAGCTCAGTTTTAGTCACAGTAGCTCCCACAAGTTTCTCCTCAGTGTGTTTCATTTCCTTTGAAACAGTGTATTTGCTGGGAGAAAAGTGCATTACTGTGTGCTTTCACCGTTCAGCAAATACATGTGTAGAGGCACAGCGCTAGCAGAAACGAACGTTTCTCGACGTTTTCTAACTCAGGGAACAATTTGCACACTTCTGAGATGCATTTGGGCAACTTTGTCAGAAATGATTTTTTTGCCTAAAGAGACATGTCTATTTGCGCAGTAGTACAGATTCTGAGTATGTAATTGGGCTTGATGAAATCAGCATTTCTCTTGCTTCCCTGTGCGTAGGGAAGCTCAGTTTTAGTCACAGTAGCTCCCACAAGTGTCTCCTCAGTGTGTTCCCATTTCCTGAGAAGAAGTGTATTTGCTGGGAGAAACGTGCATTACTGTGCGCTTTCACCGTTCAGCAAATACATGTGTAGAAGCACAGCGCTAGCAGAAACGAACGTTTCTCGACGTTTTTTAACTCCATGAACAAGTTGCACACTTCTGAGATGCATTTGTGCAACTTTGTCAGAAATGAGTTTTTTGCCTACAGAGACATGCCTTTTTGCGCAGTAGTACAGATTCTGAGTATGTAACTGGGCTTGATGAAATCAGCATTTCTCTTGTTTCCCTGTGCGTAGGGAAGCTCAGTTTTAGTCACAGTAGCTCCCACAAGTGTCTCCTCAGTGTGTTCCCATTTCCTTTGAAACAGTGTATTTGCTGGGAGAAAAGTGCATTACTGTGCCCTTTCACCGTTCAAAAAATACATGTGTAGAAGCACAGCGCTAGCAGAAACGAACATTTCTCGACGTTTTCTAACTCAGGGAACAAGTTGCACACTTCTGAGATGCATTTGGGCAACTTTGTCAGAAATGAGTTTTTTGCCTACAGATTCATGCCTATTTGCGCAGTAGTACAGATTCTGAGTATGTAACTGGACTTGATGAAATCAGCATTTCTCTTGTTTCCCTGTGCGTAGGGAAGCTCAGTTTTAATCACAGTAGCTCCCACAAGTGTCTCCTCAGTGTGTTCCCATTTCGTTAGAAACATTGTATTTGCTGGGAGAAATGTGCATTACTGTGCGCTTTCACCGTTCAGCAAATACATGTGTAGAAGCACAGCGCTAGCAGAAACGACCGTTTCTCGACGTTTTCTAACTCAGGGAACAAGTTGCACACTTCTGAGATGCATTTGGGCAACTTTGTCAGAAATGAGTTTTTTGCCTACAGAGACATGCCTATTTGCGCAGTAGTACAGATTCTGAGTATGTAACTGGGCTTGATGAAATCAGCATTTCTCTTGCTTCCCTGTGCATAGGGAAGCTCAGTTTTAGTCACAGTAGCTCCCACAAGTGTCTCCTCAGTGTGTTCCCATTTCCTTATAAACAGTGTATTTGCTGGGAGAAAAGTGCATTACTGTGCGCTTTCACCGTTCAGCAAATACATGTGTAGAAGCACAGCGCTAGCAGAAACGACCGTTTCTCGACGTTTTCTAACTCAGGGAACAAGTTGCACACTTCTGAGATGCATTTGGGCAACTTTGTCAGAAATGAGTTTTTTGCCTACAGAGACATGCCTATTTGCGCAGTAGTACAGATTCTGAGTATGTAACTGGGCTTGATGAAATCAGCATTTCTCTTGCTTCCCTGTGCGTAGGGAAGCTCAGTTTTAGTCACAGTAGCTCCCACAAGTGTCTCCTCAGTGTGTTCCCATTTCCTTAGAAACAATGTATTTGCTGGGAGAAAAGTGCATTGCTTTGCGCTTTCACCGTTCAGCAAATACATGTGTAGAAGCACAGCGCTAGCAGAAACGAACGTTTCTCGACGTTTTCTAACTCAGGGAACAAGTTGCACACTTCTGAGATGCATTTGGGCATCTTTGTCAGAAATGAGTTTTTTGCCTAAAGATTCATGCCTATTTGCGCAGTAGTACAGATTCTGAGTATGTAACTGGGCTTGATGAAATCAGCATTTCTCATGCTTCCCTGTGCGTAGGGAAGCTCAGTTTTAGTCACAGTTTCTCCCAAAAGTGTCTCCTTAGTGTGTTCCCAGTTCCTTAGAAACAGTGTATTTGCTGGGAGAAAAGTGCATTACTGTGCGCTTTCACCGTTCAGCCAATACATGTGTAGAAGCACAGCGCTAGCAGAAACGAACGTTTCTCGACGTTTTCTAACTCAGGGAACAAGTTGCACACTTCTGAGATGCATTTGGGCAACTTTGTCAGAAATGAGTTTTTTGCCTAAAGAGACATGCCTATTTGCACAGTAGTACAGATTCTGAGTATGTAACTGGGCTTGATGAAATCAGCATTTCTCTTGCTTCCCTGTGCGTAGGGAAGCTCAGTTTTAGTCACAGTAGCTCCCACAAGTGTCTCCTCAGTGTGTTCCCATTTCCTTAGAAACAGTGTATTTGCTGTGAGAAAAGTGCATTACAGTGCGCTTTCACCGTTCAGCAAATACATGTGTAGAAGCACAGCGCTAGCAGAAACGACCGTTTCTCGACGTTTTCTAACTCAGGGAACAAGTTGCACACTTCTGAGATGCATTTGGGCAACTTTGTCAGAAATGAGTTTTTTGCCTACAGAGACATGCCTATTTGCGCAGTAGTACAGATTCTGAGTATGTAACTGGGCTTGATGAAATCAGCATTTCTCTTGATCCCCTGTGCGTAGGGAAGCTCAGTTTTAGTCACAGTAGCTCCCACAAGTGTCTCCTCAGTGTGTTCCCATTTCCTTAGACACAGTGTATTTGCTGGGAGAAAAGTGCATTACTGTGCGCCTTCACCGTTCAGCAAATACATGTGTAGAAGCACAGCGCTAGCAGAAACGAACGTTTCTCGACGTTTTCAAACTCACGGAAGAAGTTGCACACTTCTGAGATGCATTTGGGCATCTTTGTCAAAAATGAGTTTTTTGCCTACAGATTCATGCCTATTTGCGCAGTAGTACAGATTCTGAGTATGTAACTGGGCTTGATGAAGTCAGCATTTCTCTTGCTTCCCTGTGCGTAGGGAAGCTCAGTTTTAGTCACAGTAGCTCCCACAAGTGTCTCCTCAGTGTGTTCCCATTTCCTTAGAAACAGTGTATTTGCTGGGAGAAAAGTGCATTACTGTGCGCTTTCACCGTTCAGCAAATACATGTGTAGAAGCACAGCGCTAGCAGAAACGACCGTTTCTCGACGTTTTCTAACTCAGGGAACAAGTTGCACACTTTTGAGATTCATTTGGGCAACATTGTCAGAAATGAGTTTTTTGCCTACAAAGACATGCCTATTTGCTCAGTAGTACAGATTCTGAGTATGTAACTGGGCTTGATGAAATCAGCATTTCTCTTGCTTCCCTGTGCGTAGGGAAGCTCAGTTTTAGTCACAGTAGCTCCCACAAGTTTCTCCTCAGTGTGTTTCATTTCCTTTGAAACAGTGTATTTGCTGGGAGAAAAGTGCATTACTGTGTGCTTTCACCGTTCAGCAAATACATGTGTAGAGGCACAGCGCTAGCAGAAACGAACGTTTCTCGACGTTTTCTAACTCAGGGAACAATTTGCACACTTCTGAGATGCATTTGGGCAACTTTGTCAGAAATGATTTTTTTGCCTAAAGAGACATGCCTATTTGCGCAGTAGTACAGATTCTGAGTATGTAATTGGGCTTGATGAAATCAGCATTTCTCTTGCTTCCCTGTGCGTAGGGAAGCTCAGTTTTAGTCACAGTAGCTCCCACAAGTGTCTCCTCAGTGTGTTCTCATTTCCTTAGAAACAGTGTATTTGCTGGGAGAAAAGTGAATTACTGTGCGCTTTCTCCGTTCAGCAAATACATGTGTAGAAGCACAGCGCTAGCAGAAACGACCGTTTCTCGACGTTTTCTAACTCAGGGAACAAGTTGCACACTTCTGAGATGCATTTGGGCAACTTTGTCAGAAATGAGTTTTTTGCCTACAGATTCATGCCTATTTGCGCAGTAGTACAGATTCTGAGTATGTAACTGGGCTTGATGAAATCAGCATTTCTCTTGCTTCCCTGTGCGTAGGGAAGCTCAGTTTTAGTCACAGTAGCTCCCACAAGTGTCTCCTCAGTGTGTTCCCATTTCCTTAGAAACAATGTATTTGCTGGGAGAAAAGTGCATTGCTTTGCGCTTTCACCGTTCAGCAAATACATGTGTAGAAGCACAGCGCTAGCAGAAACGAACGTTTCTCGACGTTTTCTAACTCAGGGAACAAGTTGCACACTTCTGAGATGCATTTGGGCAACTTTGTCAGAAATGAGTTTTTTGCCTACAGATTCATGCCTATTTGCGCAGTAGTACAGATTCTGAGTATGTAACTGGGCTTGATGAAATCAGCATTTCTCTTGCTTCCCGGTGCGTAGGGAAGCTCAGTTTTAGTCACTGTAGATCCCACAAGTGTCTCCTCAGTGTGTTCCCATTTCCTTAGAAACAGTGTATTTGCTGGAAGAAAAGTGCATTACTGTGCGCTTTCACCGTTCAGCAAATACATGTGTAGAAGCACAGCGCTAGCAGAAACGACCGTTTTTCGACGTTTTCTAACTCAGGGAACAAGTTGCACACTTCTGAGATGCATTTGGGCAACTTTGTCAGAAATGAGTTTTTTGCCTTACAGAGACATGCCTATTTGCGCAGTAGTACAGATTCTGAGTATGTAACTGGGCTTGATGAAATCAGCATTTCTCTTGCTTCCCTGTGCGTAGGGAAGCTCAGTTTTAGTCACAGTAGCTCCCACAAGTGTCTCCTCAGTGTGTTCCCATTACCTTAGAAGCAGTGTATTTGCTGGGAGAAAAGTCATTACTGTGCGCTTTCACCGTTCAGCAAATACATGTGTAGAAGCACAGCGTTAGCAGATATGACCGTTTCTCGACGTTTTCTAACTCAGGGAACAAGTTGCACACTTCTGAGATGCTTTTGGGCAACTTTGTCAGAAATGAGTTTTTGCCTAAAGAGACATGCCTATTTGCGCAGTA
Organism: Acomys minous; assembly: GCF_964271855.1. NCBI lineage: Eukaryota > Metazoa > Chordata > Mammalia > Rodentia > Muridae > Acomys > Acomys minous. The sequence goes on from NW_028182177.1 coordinate 548,559, forward strand.
GTACAGATTCTGAGTATGTAACTGGGCTTGATGAAATCAGTATTTCTCTTGCTTCCCTGTGCGTAGGGAAGCTCAATTTTAGTCACAGTAGCTCCCACAAGTGTCTCCTCAGTGTGTTCCCATTTCCTTAGAAACAGTGTATTTGCTGGGAGAAAAGTGCATTACTGTGCGCTATCACCGTTCAGCAAAAACATGTGTAGAAGCACAGCACTAGCAGAAACGACCGTTCTCGATGTTTTCTAACTCAGGGAACAAGTTGCACACTTCTGAGATGCATTTGGGTTACTTTGTCAGAAATGAGTTTTTTGCCTAAAGAGACATGCCTATTTTCGCAGTAATACAGATTCTGAGTATGTAACTGGGCTTAATGAAATCAGCATTTCTCTTGCTTCCCTGTGCGTAGGGAAGATCAGTTTTACTCACAGTAGCTCCCACAAGTGTCTCCTCAGTGTGTTCACATTTCCTTAGAAACAGTGTATTTGCTGGGAGAAAAGTGCATTACTGTGCGCTTTCACCGTTCCACAAATAAATGTGTAGAAGGACAGCGCTAGCAGAAATGAACGTTTCTCGACGGTTTCTAACTCAGGGAACAAGTTGCACACTTCTGAGATGCATTTGGGCAACTTTGTCAGAAATGAGTTTTTTGCCTAAAGAGACATGCCTATTTCCGCAGTAGTACAGATTCTGAGTATGTAACTGGGCTTGATGAAATCAGCATTTCTCTTGCTTCCCTGTGCGTAGGGAAGCTCAGTTTTAGTCACAGTAGCTCCCACAAGTGTCTCCTCAGTGTGTTCCCATTTCCATAGAAACAGTGTATTTGCTGGGAGAAAAGTGCATTACTGTGCACTTTCACCGTTCAGCAAGTACATGTGTAGAAGCACAGCGCTAGCAGAAAAGACCGTGTCTCGACGTTTTCTAACTCAGAGAACAAGTTGCACACTTCTGAGATGCATTTGGGCAACTTTATCAGAAATGAGTTTTTTGCCTAAAGAGATATGCCTATTTGCGCAGTAGTACAGATTCTGAATATGTAACTGGGCTTGAAAAAATCAGCATTTCTCTTGCTTCCCTGTTCGTAGGGAAGCTCAGTTTTAGTCACAGTAGCTCTCACAAGTGTCTCCTCAGTGTGTTCCCATTTCCTTAGAAACAGTGTATTTGCTGGGAGAAAAGTGCATTACTGTGCGCTTTCACCTTTCAGCAAATACATGTGTAGAAGCAGAGCGCTAGCAGAAACGAACGTTTCTCGACGTTTTCTAACGCAGGGAACAAGTTGCACACTTCTGAGATGCATTTGGGCAACTTTGTCAGAAATGAGTTTTTTGCCTACAAAGACATGCCTATTTTCGCAGTAGTACAGACTCTGAGTATGTAACTGGGCTTGATGAAATCAGCATTTGTCTTGCTTCCCTGTGCGTAGGGAAGCTCAGTTTTAGTCACAGTAGCTCGCACAAGAGTCTCCTCAGTTTTTTCCCATTTCCTTAGAAACAGTGTATTTGCTGGGAGAAAAGTGCATTACTGTGCGCTTTCACCGTTCAGCAAATACATGTGTAGAAGCACAGCGCTAGCAGAAACGAACGTTTCTCGACGTTTTCTAACTCACGGAAGAAGTTGCACACTTCTGAGATGCATTTGGGCATCTTTGTCAAAAATGAGTTTTTTGCCTACAGATTCATGCCTATTTGCGCAGTAGTACAGATTCTGAGTATGTAACTGGGCTTGATGAAATCAGCATTTCTCTTGCTTCCCTGTGCGTAGGGAAGCTCAGTTTTAGTCACAGTAGCTCCCACAAGTGTCTCCTCAGTGTGTTCCCATTTCCTTAGAAACAGTGTATTTGCTGGGAGAAAAGTGAATTACTGTGCGCTTTCTCCGTTCAGCAAATACATGTGTAGAAGCACAGCGCTAGCAGAAACGACCGTTTCTCGACGTTTTCTAACTCAGGGAACAAGTTGCACACTTCTGAGATGCATTTGGGCAACTTTGTCAGAAATGAGTTTTTTGCCTACAGATTCATGCCTATTTGCGCAGTAGTACAGATTCTGAGTATGTAACTGGACTTGATGAAATCAGCATTTTTCTTGTTTCCCTGTGCGTAGGGAAGCTCAGTTTTAGTCACAGTAGCTCCCACAATGTCTCATCAGTGTGTTCCCATTTCGTTAGAAACATTGTATTTGCTGGGAGAAATGTGCATTACTGTGCGCTTTCACCGTTCAGCAAATACATGTGTAGAAGCACAGCGCTAGCAGAAACGACCGTTTCTCGACGTTTTCTAACTCAGGGAACAAGTTGCACACTTCTGAGATGCATTTGGGCAACTTTGTCAGAAATGAGTTTTTTGCCTACAGAGACATGCCTATTTGCGCAGTAGTACAGATTCTGAGTATGTAACTGGGCTTGATGAAATCAGCATTTCTCTTGCTTCCCTGTGCGTAGGGAAGCTCAGTTTTAGTCACAGTAGCTCCCACAAGTGTCTCCTCAGTGTGTTCCCATTTCCTTAGAAACAATGTATTTGCTGGGAGAAAAGTGCATTGCTTTGCGCTTTCACCGTTCAGCAAATACATGTGTAGAAGCACAGCGCTAGCAGAAACGAACGTTTCTCGACGTTTTCTAACTCAGGGAACAAGTTGCACACTTCTGAGATGCATTTGGGCAACTTTGTCAGAAATGAGTTTTTTGCCTACAGATTCATGCCTATTTGCGCAGTAGTACAGATTCTGAGTATGTAACTGGGCTTGATGAAATCAGCATTTCTCTTGCTTCCCGGTGCGTAGGGAAGCTCAGTTTTAGTCACTGTAGATCCCACAAGTGTCTCCTCAGTGTGTTCCCATTTCCTTAGAAACAGTGTATTTGCTGGAAGAAAAGTGCATTACTGTGCGCTTTCACCGTTCAGCAAATACATGTGTAGAAGCACAGCGCTAGCAGAAACGACCGTTTTTCGACGTTTTCTAACTCAGGGAACAAGTTGCACACTTCTGAGATGTATTTGGGCAACTTTGTCAGAAATGAGTTTTTTGCCTTACAGAGACATGCATATTTGCGCAGTAGTACAGATTCTGAGTATGTAACTGGGCTTGATGAAATCAGCATTTCTCTTGCTTCCCTGTGCGTAGGGAAGCTCAGTTTTAGTCACAGTAGCTCCCACAAGTGTCTCCTCAGTGTGTTCCCATTACCTTAGAAGCAGTGTATTTGCTGGGAGAAAAGTGCATTACTGTGCGCTTTCACCGTTCAGCAAATACATGTGTAGAAGCACAGCGTTAGCAGATATGACCGTTTCTCGACGTTTTCTAACTCAGGGAACAAGTTGCACACTTCTGAGATGCTTTTGGGCAACTTTGTCAGAAATGAGTTTTTGCCTAAAGAGACATGCCTATTTGCGCAGTAGTACAGATTCTGAGTATGTAACTGGGCTTGATGAAATCAGCATTTCTCTTGCTTCCCTGTGCGTAGGGAAGCTCAATTTTAGTCACAGTAGCTCCCACAAGTGTCTCCTCAGTGTGTTCCCATTTCCTTAGAAACAGTGTATTTGCTGGGAGAAAAGTGCATTACTGTGCGCTATCACCGTTCAGCAAAAACATGTGTAGAAGCACAGCGCTAGCAGAAACGACCGTTCTCGATGTTTTCTAACTCAGGGAACAAGTTGCACACTTCTGAGATGCATTTGGGTTACTTTGTCAGAAATGAGTTTTTTGCCTAAAGAGACATGCCTATTTTCGCAGTAGTACAGATTCTGAGTATGTAACTGGGCTTAATGAAATCAGCATTTCTCTTGCTTCCCTGTGCGTAGGGAAGATCAGTTTTACTCACAGTAGCTCCCACAAGTGTCTCCTCAGTGTGTTCACATTTCCTTAGAAACAGTGTATTTGCTGGGAGAAAAGTGCATTACTGTTCGCTTTCACCGTTCCACAAATAAATGTGTAGAAGCACAGCGCTAGCAGAAACGACCGTTTCTCGACGTTTTCTAACTCAGGGAACAAGTTGCACACTTCTGAGATGCATTTGGGCAACTTTGTCAGAAATGAGTTTTTTGCCTACAGAGACATGCCTATTTGCGCAGTAGTACAGATTCTGAGTATGTAACTGGGCTTGATGAAATCAGCATTTCTCTTGCTTCCCTGTGCGTAGGGAAGCTCAGTTTTAGTCACAGTAGCTCCCACAAGTGTCTCCTCAGTGTGTTCCCATTTCCTTAGAAACAATGTATTTGCTGGGAGAAAAGTGCATTGCTTTGCGCTTTCACCGTTCAGCAAATACATGTGTAGAAGCACAGCGCTAGCAGAAACGAACGTTTCTCGACGTTTTCTAACTCAGGGAACAAGTTGCACACTTCTGAGATGCATTTGGGCAACTTTGTCAGAAATGAGTTTTTTGCCTACAGATTCATGCCTATTTGCGCAGTAGTACAGATTCTGAGTATGTAACTGGGCTTGATGAAATCAGCATTTCTCTTGCTTCCCGGTGCGTAGGGAAGCTCAGTTTTAGTCACTGTAGATCCCACAAGTGTCTCCTCAGTGTGTTCCCATTTCCTTAGAAACAGTGTATTTGCTGGAAGAAAAGTGCATTACTGTTCGCTTTCACCGTTCAGCAAATACATGTGTAGAAGCACAGCGCTAGCAGAAACGACCGTTTTTCGACGTTTTCTAACTCAGGGAACAAGTTGCACACTTCTGAGATGTATTTGGGCAACTTTGTCAGAAATGAGTTTTTTGCCTTACAGAGACATGCATATTTGCGCAGTAGTACAGATTCTGAGTATGTAACTGGGCTTGATGAAATCAGCATTTCTCTTGCTTCCCTGTGCGTAGGGAAGCTCAGTTTTAGTCACAGTAGCTCCCACAAGTGTCTCCTCAGTGTGTTCCCATTACCTTAGAAGCAGTGTATTTGCTGGGAGAAAAGTCATTACTGTGCGCTTTCACCGTTCAGCAAATACATGTGTAGAAGCACAGCGTTAGCAGATATGACCGTTTCTCGACGTTTTCTAACTCAGGGAACAAGTTGCACACTTCTGAGATGCTTTTGGGCAACTTTGTCAGAAATGAGTTTTTGCCTAAAGAGACATGCCTATTTGCGCAGTAGTACAGATTCTGAGTATGTAACTGGGCTTGATGAAATCAGCATTTCTCTTGCTTCCCTGTGCGTAGGGAAGCTCAATTTTAGTCACAGTAGCTCCCACAAGTGTCTCCTCAGTGTGTTCCCATTTCCTTAGAAACAGTGTATTTGCTGGGAGAAAAGTGCATTACTGTGCGCTATCACCGTTCAGCAAAAACATGTGTAGAAGCACAGCGCTAGCAGAAACGACCGTTCTCGATGTTTTCTAACTCAGGGAACAAGTTGCACACTTCTGAGATGCATTTGGGTTACTTTGTCAGAAATGAGTTTTTTGCCTAAAGAGACATGCCTATTTTCGCAGTAGTACAGATTCTGAGTATGTAACTGGGCTTAATGAAATCAGCATTTCTCTTGCTTCCCTGTGCGTAGGGAAGATCAGTTTTACTCACAGTAGCTCCCACAAGTGTCTCCTCAGTGTGTTCACATTTCCTTAGAAACAGTGTATTTGCTGGGAGAAAAGTGCATTACTGTTCGCTTTCACCGTTCCACAAATAAATGTGTAGAAGGACAGCGCTAGCAGAAATGAACGTTTCTCGACGGTTTCTAACTCAGGGAACAAGTTGCACACTTCTGAGATGCATTTGGGCAACTTTGTCAGAAATGAGTTTTTTGCCTAAAGAGACATGCCTATTTCCGCAGTAGTACAGATTCTGAGTATGTAACTGGGCTTGATGAAATCAGCATTTCTCTTGCTTCCCTGTGCGTAGGGAAGCTCAGTTTTAGTCACAGTAGCTCCCACAAGTGTCTCCTCAGTGTGTTCCCATTTCCATAGAAACAGTGTATTTGCTGGGAGAAAAGTGCATTACTGTGCACTTTCACCATTCAGCAAGTACATGTGTAGAAGCACAGCGCTAGCAGAAAAGACCGTGTCTCGACGTTTTCTAACTCAGAGAACAAGTTGCACACTTCTGAGATGCATTTGGGCAACTTTATCAGAAATGAGTTTTTTGCCTAAAGAGATATGCCTATTTGCGCAGTAGTACAGATTCTGAATATGTAACTGGGCTTGAAAAAATCAGCATTTCTCTTGCTTCCCTGTTCGTAGGGAAGCTCAGTTTTAGTCACAGTAGCTCTCACAAGTGTCTCCTCAGTGTGTTCCCATTTCCTTAGAAACAGTGTATTTGCTGGGAGAAAAGTGCATTACTGTGCGCTTTCACCGTTCAGCAAATACATGTGTAGAAGCAGAGCGCTAGCAGAAACGAACGTTTCTCGACGTTTTCTAACGCAGGGAACAAGTTGCACACTTCTGAGATGCATTTGGGCAACTTTGTCAGAAATGAGTTTTTTGCCTACAGAGACATGCCTATTTTCGCAGTAGTACAGATTCTGAGTATGTAACTGGGCTTGATGAAATCAGCATTTGTCTGGCTTCCCTGTGCGTAGGGAAGCTCAGTTTTAGTCACAGTAGCTCGCACAAGAGTCTCCTCAGTTTTTTCCCATTTCCTTAGAAACAGTGTATTTGCTGGGAGAAAAGTGCATTACTGTGCGCTTTCACCGTTCAGCAAGTACATGTGTAGAAGCACAGCGCTAGCAGAGAAGACCGTTTCTCGACGTTTTCTAACTTAGAGAACAAGTTGCACACTTCTGAGATGCATTTGGGCAACTTTGTCAGAAATGAGTTTTTTGCCTAAAGAGACATGCCTATTTGCGCAGTAGTACAGATTCTGAGTATGTAACTGGGCTTGATGAAATCAGCATTTCTCTTGCTTCCCTGTGCGTAGGGAAGCTCAGTTATATTCACAGTAGCTCCCACAAGTGTCTCCTCAGTGTGTTCCTATTTCCTTAGAAACAGTGTATTTGCTGGGAGAAAAGTGCATTACTGTGCGCTTTCACCGTTCAGCAAATACATGTGTAGTAGCACAGCGCTAGCAGAAACGAACGTTTCTCGACGTTTTCTAACTCAGGGAACAAGTTGCACACTTCTGAGATGCATTTGGGCAACTTTGTCAGAAATGAGGTTTTTGCCTAAAGAGACATGCCTATTTGCGCAGTAGTACAGATTCTGAGTATGTAACTGGGCTTGATGAAATCAGCATTTCTCTTGCTTCCCTGTGCATAGGGAAGCTCAGTTTTAGTCACAGTAGCTCCCACAAGTGTCTCCTCAGTGTGTTCCCATTTCCTTAGAAACAGTGTATTTGCTGCGAGAAAAGTGCATTACTGTGCGCTTTCACCGTTCATCAAGTACATGTGTAGAAGCACAGCGCTAGCAGAAATGACCGTTTCTCGACGTTTTCTAACTCAGGGAACAAGTTGCACACTTCTGAGATGCATTTGGGCAACTTTGTCAGAAATGAGTTTTTTGCCTAAGGAAACATGCCTATTTGCGCGGTAGTACAGATTCTGCTTATGTAACTGGGCCTGATGAAATCAGCATTTCTCTTGCTTCCCTGTGCATTGGGAAGCTCAGTTTTAGTCACAGTAGCTCCCACAAGTGTCTCCTCAGTGTGTTCCCATTTCCTTAGAAACAGTGTATTTGCTGGGAGAAAAGTCATTACTGTGCGCTTTCACCGTTCAGCAAATACATGTGTAGAAGCACAGCGTTAGCAGATATGACCGTTTCTCGACGTTTTCTAACTCAGGGAACAAGTTGCACACTTCTGAGATGCTTTTGGGCAACTTTGTCAGAAATGAGTTTTTGCCTAAAGAGACATGCCTATTTGCGCAGTAGTACAGATTCTGAGTATGTAACTGGGCTTGATGAAATCAGCATTTCTCTTGCTTCCCTGTGCGTAGGGAAGCTCAATTTTAGTCACAGTAGCTCCCACAAGTGTCTCCTCAGTGTGTTCCCATTTCCTTAGAAACAGTGTATTTGCTGGGAGAAAAGTGCATTACTGTGCGCTATCACCGTTCAGCAAAAACATGTGTAGAAGTACAGCGCTAGCAGAAACGACCGTTCTCGATGTTTTCTAACTCAGGGAACAAGTTGCACACTTCTGAGATGCATTTGGGCAACTTTGTCAGAAATGAGTTTTTTGCCTAAAGAGACATGCCTATTTTCGCAGTAGTACAGATTCTGAGTATGTAACTGGGCTTAATGAAATCAGCATTTCTCTTGCTTCCCTGTGCGTAGGGAAGATCAGTTTTACTCACAGTAGCTCCCACAAGTGTCTCCTCAGTGTGTTCACATTTCCTTAGAAACAGTGTATTTGCTGGGAGAAAAGTGCATTACTGTGCGCTTTCACCGTTCCGCAAATAAATGTGTAGAAGGACAGCGCTAGCAGAAATGAACGTTTCTCGACGTTTTCTAACTCAGGGAACAAGTTGCACACTTCTGAGATGCATTTGGGCAACTTTGTCAGAAATGAGTTTTTTGCCTAAAGAGACATGCCTATTTCCGCAGTAGTACAGATTCTGAGTATGTAACTGGGCTTGATGAAATCAGCATTTCTCTTGCTTCCCTGTGCGTAGGAAAGCTCAGTTTTAGTCACAGTAGCTCCCACAAGTGTCTCCTCAGTGTGTTCCCATTTCCTTAGAAACAGTGTATTTTCTGGGAGAAAAGTGCATTACTGTGCACTTTCACCGTTCAGTAAGTACATGTGTAGAAGCACAGCGCTAGCAGAAAAGACCGTGTCTCGACGTTTTCTAACTCAGAGAACAAGTTGCACACTTCTGAGATGCATTTGGGCAACTTTATCAGAAATGAGTTTTTTGCCTAAAGAGATATGCCTATTTGCGCAGTAGTACAGATTCTGAATATGTAACTGGGCTTGAAAAAATCAGCATTTCTCTTGCTTCCTTGTTCGTAGGGAAGCTCAGTTTTAGTCACAGTAGCTCGCACAAGAGTCTCCTCAGTTTTTTCCCATTTCCTTAGAAACAGTGTATTTGCTGGGAGAAAAGTGCATTACTGTGCGCTTTCACCGTTCAGCAAGTACATGTGTAGAAGCACAGCGCTAGCAGAGAAGACCGTTTCTCGACGTTTTCTAACTTAGAGAACAAGTTGCACACTTCTGAGATGCATTTGGGCAACTTTGTCAGAAATGAGTTTTTTGCCTAAAGAGACATGCCTATTTGCGCAGTAGTACAGATTCTGAGTATGTAACTGGGCTTGATGAAATCAGCATTTCTCTTGCTTCCCTGTGCGTAGGGAAGCTCAGATATAGTCACAGTAGCTCCCACAAGTGTCTCCTCTGTGTGTTCCTATTTCCTTAGAAACAGTGTATTTGCTGGGAGAAAAGTGCATTACTGTGCGCTTTCACCGTTCAGCAAATACATGTGTAGTAGCACAGCGCTAGCAGAAACGAACGTTTCTCGACGTTTTCTAACTCAGGGAACAAGTTGCACACTTCTGAGATGCATTTGGGCAACTTTGTCAGAAATGAGGTTTTTGCCTAAAGAGACATGCCTATTTGCGCAGTAGTACAGATACTGAGTATGTAACTGGGCTTGATGAAATCAGCATTTCTCTTGCTTCCCTCTGCATAGGGAAGCTCAGTTTTAGTCACAGTAGCTCCCACAAGTGTCTCCTCAGTGTGTTCCCATTTCCTTAGAAACAGTGTATTTGCTGGGAGAAAAGTGCATTACTGTGCGCTTTCACCGTTCATCAAGTACATGTGTAGAAGCACAGCGCTAGCAGAAATGACCGTTTCTCGACGTTTTCTAACTCAGGGAACAAGTTGCACACTTCTGAGATGCATTTGGGCAACTTTGTCAGAAATGAGTTTTTTGCCTAAGGAAACATGCCTATTTGCGCGGTAGTACAGATTCTGCGTATGTAACTGGGCCTGATGAAATCAGCATTTCTCTTGCTTCCCTGTGCATTGGGAAGCTCAGTTTTAGTCACAGTAGCTCCCACAAGTGTCTCCTCAGTGTGTTCCCATTTCCTTAGAAACAGTGTATTTGCTGGGAGAAAAGTGCATTACTGTGCACTTTCACCGTTCAGCAAATACATGTGTAGAAGCACAGCGCTAGCAGAAACGACCGTTTCTCGACGTTTTCTAACTCACGGAACAAGATGCACACTTCTGAGATGCATTTGGGCAACTTTGTCAGAAATGAGTTTTTTGCCTTAAGAGACATGCCTATTTGCGCAGTAGTACAGATTCTGAGTATGTAACTGGGCTTGATGAAATCAGCATTTCTCTTGCTTCCCTGTGCGTAGGGAAGCTCAGTTTTAGTCACAGTAGCTCGCACAAGAGTCTCCTCAGTTTTTTCCCATTTCCTTAGAAACAGTGTATTTGCTGGGAGAAACGTGCATTACTGTGCGCTTTCACCGTTCAGCAAGTACATGTGTAGAAGCACAGCGCTAGCAGAGAAGACCGTTTCTCGACGTTTTCTAACTCAGGGAACAAGTTGCACACTCTGAGATGCATTTGGGCAACTTTGTCAGAAATGAGTTTTTTGCCTACAGAGACATGCCTATTTGCGCAGTAGTACAGATTCTGAGTATGTAACTGGGCTTGATGAAATCAGCATTTCTCTTGCTTCCCTGTGCGTACGGAAGCTCAGTTTTAGTCACAGTAGCTCCCACAAGAGTCTCCTCAGTTTTTTCCCATTTCCTTAGAAACAGTGTATTTGCTGGGAGAAAAGTGCATTACTGTGCGCTTTCACCGTTCAGCAAATACATGTGTAGAAGCACAGCGCTATCAGAAACGAACGTTTCTCGACATTTTCTAACTCAGGGAACAAGATGCACACTTCTGAGATGCATTTGGGCAACTTTGTCAGAAATGAGTTTTTTGCCTAAAGAGACATGCCTATTTGCGCAGTAGTACAGATTCTGAGTATGTAACTGGGCTTGATGAAATCAGCATTTCTCTTGCTTCCCTGTGCGTAGAGAAGCTCAGTTATAGTCACAGTAGCTCCCACAAGTGTCTCCTCAGTGTGTTCCCATTTCTTTAGAAACAGTGTATTTCCTGGGAGAAAAGTGCATTACTGTGCGCTTTCACCGTTCAGCAAATACATGTGTAGAAGCACAGCGCTAGATGAAACGAACGTTTCTCGACGTTTTCTAACTAAGGGAACAAGAAGCACACTTCTGAGATGCATTTGGGCAACTTTGTCAGAAATGAGGTTTTTGCCTAAAGAGACATGCCTATTTGCGCAGTAGTACAGATTCTGAGTATGTAACTGGGCTTGATGAAATCAGCATTTCTCTTGCTTCCCTGTGCATAGGGAAGCTCAGTTTTAGTCACAGTAGCTCCCACAAGTGTCTCCTCAGTGTGTTCCCATTTCCTTAGAAACAGTGTATTTGCTGGGAGAAAAGTGCATTACTGTGCGCTTTCACCGTTCAGCAAGTACATGTGTAGAAGCACAGCGCTAGCAGAAACGACCGTTTCTCGACGTTTTCTAACTCAGGGAACAATTTGCACACTTCTGAGGTGCATTTGGGCAACTTTGTCAGAAATGAGTTTTTTGCCTAAAGAGACATGCCTATTTGCGCAGTAGTACAGATTCTGAGTATGTAACTGGGCTTGATGAAATCAGCATTTCTCTTGCTTCCCTGTGCGTAGGGAAGCTCAGTTTTAGTCACAGTAGCTCCCACAAGTGTCTCCTCAGTGTGTTCCCATTTCTTTAGAAACAGTGTATTTGCTGGGAGAAAAGTGCATTACTGTGCGCTTTCACCGTTCAGCAAATACATGTGTAGAAGCACAGCGCTATCAGAAACGAACGTTTCTAGACGTTTTCTAACTCAGGGAACAAGATGCACACTTCTGAGATGCACTTGGGCAACTTTGTCAGAAATGAGTTTTTTGCCTAAAGAGACATGCCTATTTGCGCAGTAGTACAGATTCTGAGTAGGTAACTGGGCTTGATGAAATCAGCATTTCTCTTGCTTCCCTGTGCGTAGGGAAGCTCAGTTTTAGTCACAGTAGCTCGCACAAGAGTCTCCTCAGTTTTTTCCCATTTCCTTAGAAACAGTGTATTTGCTGGGAGAAAAGTGCATTACTGTGCGCTTTCACCGTTCAGCAAATACATGTGTAGAAGCACAGCGCTATCAGAAACGAACGTTTCTCGACGTTTTCTAACTCAGGGAACAAGATGCACACTTCTGAGATGCATTTGGGCAACTTTGTCAGAAATGAGTTTTTTGCCTAAAGAGACATGCCTATTTGCGCAGTAGTACAGATTCTGAGTAGGTAACTGGGCTTGATGAAATCAGCATTTCTCTTGCTTCCCTGTGTGTAGGGAAGCTCAGTTATAGTCACAGTAGCTCCCACAAGTGTCTCCTCAGTGTGTTCCCATTTCTTTAGAAACAGTGTATTTCCTGGGAGAAAAGTGCATTACTGTGCGCTTTCACCGTTCAGCAAATACATGTGTAGAAGCACAGCGCTATCAGAAACGAACGTTTCTCGACGTTTTCTAACTCAGGGAACAAGATGCACACTTCTGAGATGCATTTGGGCAACTTTGTCAGAAATGAGTTTTTTGCCTACAGAGACATGCCTATTTGCGCAGTAGTACAGATTCTGAGTAGGTAACTGGGCTTGATGAAATCAGCATTTCTCTTGCTTCCCTGTGCGTAGGGAAGCTCAGTTTTAGTCACAGTAGCTCGCACAAGAGTCTCCTCAGTTTTTTCCCATTTCCTTAGAAACAGTGTATTTGCTGGGAGAAAAGTGCATTACTGTGCGCTTTCACCGTTCAGCAAATACATGTGTAGAAGCACAGCGCTATCAGAAACGAACGTTTCTCGACGTTTTCTAACTCAGGGAACAAGATGCACACTTCTGAGATGCATTTGGGCAACTTTGTCAGAAATGAGTTTTTTGCCTAAAGAGACATGCCTATTTGCGCAGTAGTACAGATTCTGAGTATGTAACTGGGCTTGATGAAATCAGCATTTCTCTTGCTTCCCTGTGCGTAGGGAAGCTCAGTTATAGTCACAGTAGCTCCCACAAGTGTCTCCTCAGTGTGTTCCCATTTCTTTAGAAACAGTGTATTTCCTGGGAGAAAAGTGCATTACTGTGCGCTTTCACCGTTCAGCAAATACATGTGTAGAAGCACAGCGCTATCAGAAACGAACGTTTCTCGACGTTTTCTAACTCAGGGAACAAGAAGCACACTTCTGAGATGCATTTGGGCAACTTTGTCAGAAATGAGTTTTTTGCCTAAAGAGACATGCCTATTTGCGCAGTAGTACAGATTCTGAGTATGTAACTGGGCTTGATGAAATCAGCATTTCTCTTGCTTCCCTGTGCATAGGGAAGCTCGGTTTTAGTCACAGTAGCTCCCACAAGTTTCTCCTCAGTGTGTTCCCATTTCCTTAGAAACAGTGTATTTGCTGGGAGAAAAGTGCATTACTGTGCGCTTTCACCGTTCAGCAAATACATGTATAGAAGCACAGCGCTAGCAGAAACGAACGTTTCTCGACGTTTTCTAACTCAGGGAACAAGTTGCACACTTCTGAGATGCATTTGGGCAACTTTGTCAGAAATGAGTTTTTTGCCTACAGAGACATGCCTATTTGCGCAGTAGTACAGATTCTGAGTATGTAACTGGGCTTGATGAAATCAGCATTTCTCTTGCTTCCCTGTGCGTAGGGAAGCTCAGTTTTAGTCACAGTAGCTCCCACAAGTGTCTCCTCAGTGTGTTCCCATTTCCTTAGAAACAGTGTATTTGCTGGGAGAAAAGTGCACATTCCTGTGCGCTTTCACCGTTCAGCAAATACATGTGTAGAAGCACAGCGCTATCAGAAACGAACGTTTCTCGACGTTTTCTAACTCAGGGAACAAGATGCACACTTCTGAGATGCATTTGGGCAACTTTGTCAGAAATGAGTTTTTTGCCTAAAGAGACATGCCTATTTGCGCAGTAGTACAGATTCTGAGTAGGTAACTGGGCTTGATGAAATCAGCATTTCTCTTGCTTCCCTGTGCGTAGGGAAGCTCAGTTATAGTCACAGTAGCTCCCACAAGTGTCTCCTCAGTGTGTTCCCATTTCTTTAGAAACAGTGTATTTCCTGGGAGAAAAGTGCATTACTGTGCGCTTTCACCGTTCAGCAAATACATGTGTAGAAGCACAGCGCTATCAGAAACGAACGTTTCTCGACGTTTTCTAACTCAGGGAACAAGATGCACACTTCTGAGATGCATTTGGGCAACTTTGTCAGAAATGAGTTTTTTGCCTAAAGAGACATGCCTATTTGCGCAGTAGTACAGATTCTGAGTAGGTAACTGGGCTTGATGAAATCAGCATTTCTCTTGCTTCCCTGTGCGTAGGGAAGCTCAGTTATAGTCACAGTAGCTCCCACAAGTGTCTCCTCAGTGTGTTCCCATTTCTTTAGAAACAGTGTATTTCCTGGGAGAAAAGTGCATTACTGTGCGCTTTCACCGTTCAGCAAATACATGTGTAGAAGCACAGCGCTATCAGAAACGAACGTTTCTCGACGTTTTCTAACTCAGGGAACAAGATGCACACTTCTGAGATGCATTTGGGCAACTTTGTCAGAAATGAGTTTTTTGCCTAAAGAGACATGCCTATTTGCGCAGTAGTACAGATTCTGAGTATGTAACTGGGCTTGATGAAATCAGCATTTCTCTTGCTTCCCTGTGCGTAGGGAAGCTCAGTTTTAGTCACAGTAGCTCCCACAAGTGTCTCCTCAGTGTGTTCCCATTTCCTTAGAAACAGTGTATTTGCTGGGAGAAAAGTGCATTACTGTGAGCTTTCACCGTTCAGCAAGTACATGTGTAGAAGCACAGCGCTAGCAGAAACGACCGTTTCTCGACGTTTTCTAACTCAGGGAACAAGTTGCAAACTTCTGAGATGCATTTGGGCAACTTTGTCAGAAATGAGTTTTTTGCCTAAAGAGACATGCTTATTTGCGCAGTAGTACAGATTCTGAGTATGTAACTGGGCTTGATGAAATCAGCATTTCTCTTGCTTCCCTGTGCGTAGGGAAGCTCAGTTTTAGTCACAGTAGCTCCCACAAGTGTCTCCTCAGTGTGTTCCCATTTCCTTAGAAACAGTGTATTTGCTGGGAGAAAAGTGCATTCCTGTGCGCTTTCACTGTTCAGCAAATACATGTGTAGAAGCACAGCGCTAGCAGAAACGACCGTTTCTCGACGTTTTCTAACTCAGGGAACAAGTTGCACACTTCTGAGATGCATTTGGGCAACTTTGTCAGAAATGAGTTTTTTGCCTAAAGAGACATGCCTATTTGCGCAGTAGTACAGATTCTGAGTATGTAACTGGGCTTGATGAAATCAGCATTTCTCTTGCTTCCCTGTGCGTAGGGAAGCTCAGTTTTAGTCACAGTAGCTCCCACAAGTGTCTCCTCAGTGTGTTCCCATTTCTTTAGAAACAGTGTATTTCCTGGGAGAAAAGTGCATTACTGTGCGCTTTCACCGTTCAGCAAATACATGTGTAGAAGCACAGCGCTATCAGAAACGAACGTTTCTCGACGTTTTCTAACTCAGGGAACAAGATGCACACTTCTGAGATGCATTTGGGCAACTTTGTCAGAAATGAGTTTTTTGCCTAAAGAGACATGCCTATTTGCGCAGTAGTACAGATTCTGAGTAGGTAACTGGGCTTGATGAAATCAGCATTTCTCTTGCTTCCCTGTGCGTAGGGAAGCTCAGTTTTAGTCACAGTAGCTCCCACAAGTGTCTCCTCAGTGTGTTCCCATTTCCTTAGAAACAGTGTATTTGCTGGGAGAAAAGTGCACATTCCTGTGCGCTTTCACCGTTCAGCAAATACATGTGTAGAAGCACAGCGCTAGCAGAAATGACCGTTTCTCGACGTTTTCTAACTCAGGGAACAAGTTGCACACTTCTGAGATGCATTTGGGCAACTTTTTCAGAAATGAGGTTTTTGCCTAAAGAGACATGCCTATTTGCGCAGTAGTACAGATTCTGAGTATGTAACTGGGCTTGATGAAATCAGCATTTCTCTTGCTTCCCTGTGCGTAGGGAAGCTCAGTTTTAGTCACAGTAGCTCCCAAAAGTGTCTCCTCAGTGTGTTCCCATTTCCTTAGAAACAGTGTATTTGCTGGGAGAAAAGTGCATTACTGTGCGCTTTCACCGTTCAGCAAATACATGTGTAGAAGCACAGCGCTAGCAGAAACGACCGTTTCTCGACGTTTTCTAACTCACGGAACAAGATGCACACTTCTGAGATGCATTTGGGCAACTTAGTCAGAAATGAGTTTTTTGCCTAAAGAGACATGCCTATTTGCGCAGTAGTACAGATTCTGAGTATGTAACTGGGCTTGATGAAATCAGCATTTCTCTTGCTTCCCTGTGCGTAGGGAAGCTCAGTTTTAGTCACAGTAGCTCCCACAAGTGTCTCCTCAGTGTGTTATCATTTCCTTAGAAACAGTGTATTTGCTGGGAGAAAAGTGCATTACTCTGCGCTTTCACCGTTCAGCAAATACATGTGTAGAAGCACAGCGCTAGCAGAAACGAACGTTTCTCGACGTTTTCTAACTCAGGGAACAAATTGCACACTTCTGAGATGCATTTGGGCAACTTTGTCAGAAATGAGTTTTTTGCCTACAGAGACATGCCTATTTGCTCAGTAGTACAGATTCTGAGTATGTAACTGGGCTTGATGAAATCAGCATTTCTCTTGCTTCCCTGTGCGTAGGGAAGCTCAGTTTTAGTCACTGTAGCTCCCACAAGTGTCTCCTCAGTGTTTTCCCATTTCATTAGAAACAGTGTATTTGCTGCGAGAAAAGTGCATTACTGTGTGCTTTCATCGTTCAGCAAATACATGTGTAGAAGCACAGCGCTAGCAGAGACGACCGTTTCTCGACGTTTTCTAACTCAGGGAACAAGTTGCAAACTTCTGAGATGCATTTGATCAACTTTGTCAGAAATGAGTTTTTTGCCTAAAGAGACATGCCTATTTGCGCAGTAGTACAGATTCTGAGTATGTAACTGGGCTTGATGAAATCAGCATTTCTCTTGCTTCCCTGTGCGTAGGGAAGCTCAGTTTTAGTCACAGTAGCTCCCAAAAGTGTCTCCTCAGTGTGTTCCCATTTCCTTAGAAACAGTGTATTTGCTGGGAGAAAAGTGCATTACTGTGCGCTTTCACCGTTCAGCAAATACATGTGTAGAAGCACAGCGCTAGCAGAAACGAACGTTTCTCGACGTTTTCTAACTCAGGGAACAAGTTGCACACTTCTGAGATGCATTTGGGCATCTTTGTCAGAAATGAGTTTTTTGTCTACAGAGACATGCCTATTTGCGCAGTAGTACAGATTCTGAGTATGTAACTGGGCTTGATGAAATCAGCATTTCTCTTGCTTCCCTGTGCGTAGGGAAGCTCAGTTTTAGTCACAGTAGCTCCCACAAGTGTCTCCTCAGTTTGTTCCCATTTCCTTAGAAACAGTGTATTTGCTGGGGGAAAAGTGCATTACTGTGCGCTTTCACCGTTCAGCAAATACATGTGTAGAAGCACAGCGCTAGCAGAAACGACCGTTTGTCGACGTTTTCTAACTCAGGGAACAAGTTGCACACTTCTGAGGTGCATTTTGGCAACTTTGTCAGAAATGAGTTTTTTGCCTAAAGAAACATGCCTATTTGCGCAGTAGTACAGATTCTGAGTATGTAACTGGGCTTGATGAAATCAGCATTTCTCTTGCTTCCCTGTGCGTAGGGAAGCTCAGTTTTAGTCACAGTAGCTCCCACAAGTGTCTCCTCAATGTCTTCCCATTTCCTTAGAAACAGTGTATTTGCTGGGAGAAAAGTGCATTACTGTGCGCTTTCACCGTTCAGCAAATACAGGTGTAGAAGCACAGCGCTAGCAGAAACGAACGTTTCTCGACGTTTTCTAACTCAGGGAACAAGTTGCACACTTCTGAGATGCATTTGGGCAACTTCGTCAGAAATGAGTTTTTTGCCTAAAGAGACATGCGTATTGGCGCAGTAGTACAGATTCTGAGTATGTAACTGGGCTTGATGAAATCAGCATTTCTCTTGCTTCCCTGTGCGTAGGGAAGCTCAGTTTTAGTCACAGTAGCTCCCACAAGTGTCTGCTCAGTGTGTTCCCATTTCCTTAGAAACAGTGTATTTGCTGGGAGAAAAGTGCATTACTGTGCGCTTTCACCGTTCATTAAATACATGTGTAGAAGCACAGCGCTAGCAGAAACGAACGTTTCTCGACGGTTTCTAACTCAGGGAACAAGTTGCACACTTCTGAGATGCATTTGGGCAACTTTGTCAGAAATGAGTTTTGTGCCTAAAGAGACATGCCTATTTGCGTAGTAGTACAGATTCTGAGTATGTAACTGGGCTTGATGAAATCAGCATTTCTCTTGCTTCCCTGTGCGTAGGGAAGCTCAGTTTTAGTCACAGTAGCTCCCACAAGTGTCTCCTCAGTGTGTTCCATTTCCTTAGAAACAGTGTATGTGCTGGGAGAAAAGTGCATTACTGTGCGCTTTCACCGTTCAGCAAATACGTGTGTAGAAGCAAAGCTCTAGCAGAAACGACCGTTTCTCGACGTTTTCTAACTCAGGGAACAAGTTGCACACTTCTGAGGTGCAATTGGGCAACTTTGTCAGAAATGAGTTTTTTGCCTACAGAGACATGCCTATTTACGCAGTAGTACAGATTCTGAGTATGTAACTGGGCTTGATGAAATCAGCATTTCTCTTGCTTCCCTGTGCGTAGGGAAGCTCAGTTTTAGTCACAGTAGCTCCCACAAGTGTCTCCTCAGTGTGTTCCCATTTCCTTAGAAACAGTGTATTTGCTGGGAGAAAAGTGCATTACTGTGCGCTTTCACCGTTCAGCAAATACATGTGTAGAAGCACAGCGCTAGCACAAACGACGGTTTCTCGACGTTTTCTAACTCAGGGAACAAGTTGCACACTTCTGAGGTGCATTTGGGCAACTTTGTCAGAAATGAGTTTTTTGCCTAAAGAAACATGCCTATTTGCGCAGTAGTACAGATTCTGAGTATGTAAATGTGATTGATGAAATCAGCATTTCTCTTGCTTCCCTGTGCGTAGGGAAGCTCAGTTTTAGTCACAGTAGCTCCCCCAAGTGTCTCCTCAGTGTGTTCCCATTTCCTTAGAAACAGTGTATTTGCTGGGAGAAAAGTGCATTACTGTGCGCTTTCACCGTTCAGCAAATACATGTGTAGAAGCACAGCGCTAGCAGAAACGACCGTTTCTCGACGTTTTCTAACTCAGGGAACAAGTTGCACACTTCTGAGGTGCATTTTGGCAACTTTGTCAGAAATGAGTTTTTTGCCTAAAGAAAGATGCCTATTTGCGCAGTAGTACAGATTCTGAGTAAGTAAATGTGCTTGTGAAATCAGCATTTCTCTTGCTTCCCTGTGCGTAGGGAAGCTCAGTTTTAGTCACAGTAGCTCCCACAAGTGTCTCCTCAGTGTGTTCCCATTTCCTTAGAAACAGTGTATTTGCTGGGAGAAAAGTGCATTACTGTGCGCTTTCACTGTTCAGCAAATACATGCGTAGAAGCACAGCGCTAGCAGAAACGAACATTTCTCGACGTTTTCTAACTCAGGGAACAAGTTGCACACTTCTGAGATGCATTTGGGCAACTTCGTCAGAAATGAGTTTTTTGCCTAATGAGACATGCGTATTTGCGCAGTAGTACAGATTCTGAGTATGTAACTGGGCTTGATGAAATCAGCATTTCTCTTGCTTCCCTGTGCATAGGGAAGCTCAGTTTTAGTCACAGTAGCTCCCACAAGTGTCTCCTCAGTGTGTTCCCATTTCCTTAGAAACAGTGTATTTGCTGGGAGAAAAGTGCATTACTGTGCGCTTTCACCGTTCAGCAAATACATGTGTAGAAGCACAGCGCTAGCAGAAACGACCGTTTCTCGAAGTTTTCTAACTCAGGGAACAAGTTGCACACTTCTGAGATGCATTTGGGCAACTTTGTCAGAAATGAGTTTTTTGCCTAAAGAAAGATGCCTATTTGCGCAGTAGTACAGATTCTGAGTAAGTAAATGTGCTTGATGAAATCAGTATTTCTCTTGCTTCCCTGTGCGTAGGGAAGCTCAGTTTTAGTCACAGTAGCTCCCACAAGTGTCTCCTCAGTGTGTTCCCATTTCCTTAGAAACAGTGTATTTGCTGGGAGAAAAGTGCATTACTGTGCGCTTTCACTGTTCAGCAAATACATGTGTAGAAGCACAGCGCTAGCAGAAACGAACATTTCTCGACGTTTTCTAACTCAGGGAACAAGTTGCACACTTCTGAGATGCATTTGGGCAACTTCGTCAGAAATGAGTTTTTTGCCTAATGAGACATGCGTATTTGCGCAGTAGTACAGATTCTGAGTATGTAACTGGGCTTGATGAAATCAGCATTTCTCTTGCTTCCCTGTGCATAGGGAAGCTCAGTTTTAGTCACAGTAGCTCCCACAAGTGTCTCCTCAGTGTGTTCCCATTTCCTTAGAAACAGTGTATTTGCTGGGAGAAAAGTGCATTACTGTGCGCTTTCACCGTTCAGCAAATACATGTGTAGAAGCACAGCGCTAGCAGAAACGACCGTTTCTCGACGTTTTCTAACTCAGGGAACAAGTTGCACACTTCTGAGGTGCAGTTGGGCAACTTTGTCAGAAATGAGTTTTTTGCCTACAGAGACATGCCTATTTACGCAGTAGTACAGATTCTGAGTATGTAACTGGGCTTGATGAAATCAGCATTTCTCTTGCTTCCCTGTGCGTAGGGAAGCTCAGTTTTAGTCACAGTAGCTCCCACAAGTGTCTCCTCAGTGTGTTCCCATTTCCTTAGAAACAGTGTATTTGCTGGGAGAAAAGTGCATTACTGTGTGCTTTCACCGTTCAGCAAATACAGGTGTAGAAGCACAGCGCTAGCAGAAACGAACGTTTCTCGACGTTTTCTAACTCAGGGAACAAGTTGCACACTTCTGAGATGCATTTGGGCAACTTCGTCAGAAATGAGTTTTTTGCCTAAAGAGACATGCGTATTTGCGCAGTAGTACAGATTCTGAGTATGTAACTGGGCTTGATGAAATCAGCATTTCTCTTGCTTCCCTGTGCGTAGGGAAGCTCAGTTTGAGTCACAGTAGCTCCCACAAGTATCTCCTCAGTGTGTTCCCATTTCCTTAGAAACAGTGTATTTGCTGGGAGAAAAGTGCATTACTGTGCGCTTTCACCGTTCAGCAAATACATGTGTAGAAGCACAGCGCTAGCAGAAACAAACGTTTCTCGACGTTTTCTAACTCAGGGAACAAGTTGCACACTTCTGAGGTGCAGTTGGGCAACTTTGTCAGAAATGAGTTTTTTGCCTACAGAGACATGCCTATTTGCGCAGTAGTACAGATTCTGAGTATGTAACTGGGCTTGATGAAATCAGCATTTCTCTTGCTTCCCTGTGCGTAGGGAAGCTCAGTTTTAGTCACAGTAGCTCCCACAAGTGTCTCCTCAATGTCTTCCCATTTCCTTAGAAACAGTGTATTTGCTGGGAGAAAAGTGCATTACTGTGCGCTTTCACCGTTCAGCAAATACAGGTGTAGAAGCACAGCGCTAGCAGAAACGAACGTTTCTCGACGTTTTCTAACTCAGGGAACAAGTTGCACACTTCTGAGATGCATTTGGGCAACTTCGTCAGAAATGAGTTTTTTGCCTAAAGAGACATGCGTATTTGCGCAGTAGTACAGATTCTGAGTATGTAACTGGGCTTGATGAAATCAGCATTTCTCTTGCTTCCCTGTGCGTAGGGAAGTTCAGTTTTAGTCACAGTAGCTCCCACAAGTGTCTGCTCAGTGTGTTCCCATTTCCTTAGAAACAGTGTATTTGCTGGGAGAAAAGTGCATTACTGTGCGCTTTCACCGTTCAGCAAATACATGTGTAGAAGCACAGCGCTAGCAGAAACGAACGTTTCTCTACGGTTTCTAACTCAGGGAACAAGTTGCACACTTCTGAGATGCATTTGGGCAACTTTGTCAGAAATGAGTTTTTTGCCTAAAGAGACATGCCTATTTGCGCAGTAGTACAGATTCTGAGTATGTAACTGGGCTTGATGAAATCAGCATTTCTCTTGCTTCCCTGTGCGTAGGGAAGCTCAGTTTTAGTCACAGTAGCTCCCACAAGTGTCTCCTCAGTGTGGTCCATTTCCTTAGAAACAGTGTATTTGCTGGGAGAAAAGTGCATTACTGTGCGCTTTCACCGTTCAGCAAATACATGTGTAGAAGCAAAGCGCTAGCAGAAACGACCGTTTCTCGACGTTTTCTAACTCAGGGAACAAGTTGCACACTTCTGAGGTGCAGTTGGGCAACTTTGTCAGAAATGAGTTTTTTGCCTACAGAGACATGCCTATTTACGCAGTAGTACAGATTCTGAGTATGTAACTGGGCTTGATGAAATCAGCATTTCTCTTGCTTCCCTGTGCATAGGGAAGCTCAGTTTTAGACACAGTAGCTCACACAAGTGTCTCCTCAGTGTGTTCCCATTTCCTTAGAAACAGTGTATTTGCTGGGAGAAAAGTGCATTACTGTGCGCTTTCACCGTTCAGCAAATACATGTGTAGAAGCACAGCGCTAGCAGAAACGACCGTTTCTCGACGTTTTCTAACTCAGGGAACAAGTTGCACACTTCTGAGGTGCAGTTGGGCAACTTTGTCAGAAATGAGTTTTTTGCCTAAAGAAACATGCCTATTTGCGCAGTAGTACAGATTCTGAGTATGTAAATGTGATTGATGTAATCAGCATTTCTCTTGCTTCCCTGTGCGTAGGGAAGCTCAGTTTTAGTCACAGTAGCTCCCCCAAGTGTCTCCTCAGTGTGTTCCCATTTCCTAAGAAACAGTGTATTTGCTGGGAGAAAAGTGCATTACTGTGTGCTTTCACCGTTCAGCAAATACATGTGTAGAAGCACAGCGCTAGCAGAAACGACCGTTTCTCGACGTTTTCTAACTCAGGGAACAAGTTGCACACTTCTGAAGTGCATTTTGGCAACTTTGTCAGAAATGAGTTTTTTGCCTAAAGAAAGATGCCTATTTGCGCAGTAGTACAGATTCTGAGTATGTAAATGTGCTTGATGAAATCAGCATTTCTCTTGCTTCCCTGTGCGTAGGGAAGCTCAGTTTTAGTCACAGTAGCTCCCACAAGTGTCTCCTCAGTGTGTTCCCATTTCCTTAGAAACAGTGTATTTGCTGGGTGAAAAGTGCATTACTGTACGCTTTCACTGTTCAGCAAATACATGTGTAGAAGCACAGCGCTAGCAGAAACGAACATTTCTCGACGTTTTCTAACTCAGGGAACAAGTTGCACACTTCTGAGATGCATTTGGGCAACTTCGTCAGAAATGAGTTTTTTGCCTAAAGAGACATGCGTATTTGCGCAGTAGTACAGATTCTGAGTATGAAACTGGGCTTGATGAAATCAGCATTTCTCTTGCTTCCCTGTGCATAGGGAAGCTCAGTTTTAGTCACAGTAGCTCCCACAAGTGTCTCCTCAGTGTGTTCCCATTTCCTTAGAAACAGTGTATTTGCTGGGAGAAAAGTGCATTACTGTGCGCTTTCACCGTTCAGCAAATACAGGTGTAGAAGCAAAGCGCTAGCAGAAACGAACGTTTCTCGACATTTTCTAACTCAGGGAACAAGTTGCACACTTCTGAGATGCATTTGGGCAACTTCGTCAGAAATGAGTTTTTTGCCTAAAGAGACATGCGTATTTGCGCAGTAGTACAGATCCTGAGTATGTAACTGGGCTTGATGAAATCAGCATTTCTCTTGCTTCCCTGTGCGTAGGGAAGCTCAGTTTTAGTCACAGTAGCTCCCACAAGTGTCTCCTCAGTGTGTTCCCATTTCGTTAGAAAAAGTGTATTTGCTGGGAGAAAAGTGCATTACTGTGCGCTTTCACGGTTCAGCAAATACATGTGTAGAAGCACAGCGCTAGCAGAAACGAACGTTTCTCGACGGTTTCTAACTCAGGGAACAAGTTGCACACTTCTGAGATGCATTTGGGCAACTTTGTCAGAAATGAGTTTTGTGCCTAAAGAGACATGCCTATTTGCGCAGTAGTACAGATTCTGAGTATGTAACTGGGCTTGATGAAATCAGCATTTCTCTTGCTTCCCTGTGCATAGGGAAGCTCAGTTTTAGTCACAGTAGCTCCCACAAGTGTCTCCTCAGTGAGTTCCCATTTCCTTAGAAACAGTGTATTTGCTGGGAGAAAAGTGCATTACTGTGCGCTTTCACCGTTCAGCAAATACATGTGTAGAAGCACAGCGCTAGCAGAAACGAACGTTTCTCGACGTTTTGTAACTCAGGGAACAAGTTGGACACTTCTGAGATGCATTTGGGCAACTTTGTGAGAAATGAGTTTTTTGCCTACAGAGACATGCCTATTTGCGCAGTAGTACAGATTCTCAGTATGTAACTCGGTTTGATGAAATCAGCATTTCTCTTGCTTCCCTGTGCGTAGGGAAGCTCAGTTTTAGTCACAGTAGCTCCCACAAGTGTTTCCTCAGTGTGTTCCCATTTCCTTAGAAACAGTGTATTTCCTGGGAGAAAAGTGCATTACTGTGCGCTTTCACCGTTCAGCAAATACATGTGTAGAAGCACAGCGCTAGCAGAAACGACCGTTTCTCGACGTTTTCTAACTCAGGGAACAAGTTTCACACTTCTGAGATGCATTTGGGCAACTTTGTCAGAAATGAGTTTTTTGCCTAAAGAGACATGCCTATTTGCGCAGTAGTACAGATTCTGAGTATGTAACTGGGCTTGATGAAATCAGCATTTCTCTTGCTTCCCTGTGCGTAGGGAAGCTCAGTTTTAATCACAGTAGCTCCCACAAGTGTCTCCTCAGTGTGTTCCCATTTCCTTAGAAACAGTGTATTTGCTGGGAGAAAAGTGCATTACTGTGCGCTTTCACCGTTCAGCAAATACATGTGTAGAAGCACAACGCTAGCAGAAACGATCGTTCCTCCACGTTTTCTAACTCAGGGAACAAGTTGCACAGTTCTGAGATGCATTTGGACAACTTTGTCAGAAATGAGTTTTTTGCCTACAGAGACATGCCTATTTGCGCAGTAGTACAGATTCTGAGTATGTAACTGGGCTGGATGAAATCAGCATTTTTCTTGCTTCCCTGTGCGTAGGGAAGCTCAGTTTTAGTCACAGTAGCTCCCACAAGTGTCTCCTCAGTGTGTTCCCATTTCCTTAGAAACAGTGTATTTGCTGGGAGAAAAGTGCATTAATGGGCGCTTTCACCGTTCAGCAAATACATGTGTAGAAGCACAGCACTAGCAGAAACGAACGTTTCTCGACGTTTTCTAACTCAGGGAACAAGTTGCACACTTCTGAGATGCATTTGGGCAACTTTGTCAGAAATTAGTTTTTTGCCTACAGAGACATGCCTATTTGCGCAGTAGTACAGATTCTGAGTATGTAACTGGGCTTGATGAAATCAGCATTTCTCTTGCTTCCCTTTGCGTAGGGAAGCTCAGTTTTAGTCACAGTAGCTCCCACAAGTGTCTCCTCAGTGTGTTCCCATTTCCTTAGAAACAGTGTATTTGCTGGGAGAAAAGTGCATTACTGTGTGCTTTCACCGTTCAGCAAATACATGTGTAGAAGCACAGCGCTAGCAGAAACGAACGTTTCTCGACGTTTTCTAACTCAGGGAACAAGTTGCACACTTCTGGGATGCATTTGGGCAACTTTGTTAGAAATGAGTTTTTTGCCTACAGAGAAGTACAGATTCTGAGTATGTAACTGGGCTTGATGAAATCAGCATTTCTCTTGCTTCCCTGTGCGTAGGGAAGCTCAGTTTTAGTCACAGTAGCTCCCACATGTGTCTCCTCAGTGTGTTCCCATTTCCTTAGAAACAGTGTATTTGCTGGGAGAAAAGTGCATTACTGTGCGCTTTCACCTTTCAGCAAATACATGTGTAGAAGCACAGCGCTAGCAGAAACAAACGTTTCTCGACGTTTTCTAACTCAGGGAACAAGTTGCACACTTCTGAGATGCATTTGGGTAACTTTGTCAGAAATGAGTTTTTCGCCTACAGAGACATGCCTATTTGCGCAGTAGTACAGATCCTGAGTATGTAACTGGGCTTGATGAAATCAGCATTTCTCTTGCTTCCCTGTGTGTAGGGAAGCTCAGTTTTAGTCACAGTAGCTCCCACAAGTGTCTCCTCAGTGTGTTCCTATTTCCGTAGAAACAGTATATTTGCTGGGAGAAAAGTGCATTACTGTGCGCTTTCACCGTTCAGCAAATACATGTGTAGAAGCACACCGCTAGCAGAAACGACCGTTTCTCGACGTTTTCTAACTCAGGGAACAAGTTGCACACTTCTGAGATGCATTTGGGCAACTTTGTCAGAAATTAGTTTTTTGCCTAAAGAGACATGCCTATTTGCGCAGTAGTACAGATTCTGAGTATGTAACTGGGCTGGATGAAATCAGCATTTCTCTTGCTTCCCTGTGCGTAGGGAAGCTCAGTTTTAGTCACAGTAGCTCCCACAAGTGTCTCCTCAGTGTGTTCCCATTTCCTTAGAAACAGTGTATTTGCTGGGAGAAAAGTGCATTACTGTGCGCTTTCACCGTTCAGCAAATACATGTGTAGAAGCACAGCGCTAGCACAAACGACCGTTTCTCGACGTTTTCTAACTCAGGGAACAAGTTGCACACTTCTGAGGTGCATTTGGGCAACTTTGTCAGAAATGAGTTTTTTGCCTAAAGAAACATGCCTATTTGCGCAGTAGTACAGATTCTGAGTATGTAAATGTGATTGATGTAATCAGCATTTCTCTTGCTTCCCTGTGCATAGGGAAGCTCAGTTTTAGTCACAGTAGCTCCCCCAAGTGTCTCCTCAGTGTGTTCCCATTTCCTTAGAAACAGTGTATTTGCTGGGAGAAAAGTGCATTACTGTGCGCTTTCACCGTTCAGCAAATACATGTGTAGAAGCACAGCGCCTGCAGAAACGACCGTTTCTCGACGTTTTCTAACTCAGGGAACAAGTTGCACACTTCTGAGGTGCATTTTGGCAACTTTGTCAGAAATGAGTTTTTTGCCTAAAGAAAGATGCCTATTTGCGCAGTAGTACAGATTCTGAATATGTAAATGTGCTTGATGAAATCAGCATTTCTCTTGCTTCCCTGTGCATAGGGAAGCTCAGTTTTAGTGACAGTAGCTCCCACAAGTGTCTCCTCAGTGTGTTCCCATTTCCTTAGAAACAGTGTATTTGCTGCGAGAAAAGTGCATTACTGTACGCTTTCACTGTTCAGCAAATACCTGTGTAGAAGCACAGCGCTAGCAGAAACGAACATTTCTCGACGTTTTCTAACTCAGGGAACAAGTTGCACACTTCTGAGATGCATTTGGGCAACTTCGTCAGAAATGAGTTTTTTGCCTAAAGAGACATGCGTATTTGCGCAGTAGTACAGATTCTGAGTATGTAACTGGGCTTGATGAAATCAGCATTTCTCTTGCTTCCCTGTGCGTAGGGAAGCTCAGTTTTAGTCACAGTAGCTCCCACAAGTGTCTCCTCAGTGTGTTCCCATTTCCTTAGAAACAGTGTATTTGCTGGGAGAAAAGTGCATTACTGTGCGCTTTCAACGTTCAGCAAATACAGGTGTAGAAGCAAAGCGCTAGCAGAAACGAACGTTTCTCTACATTTTCTAACTCAGGGAACAAGTTGCACACTTCTGAGATGCATTTGGGAAACTTCGTCAGAAATGAGTTTTTTGCCTAAAGAGAAATGCGTATTTGCGCAGTAGTACAGATCCTGAGTATGTAACTGGGCTTGATGAAATCAGCATTTCTCTTGCTTCCCTGTGCGTAGGGAAGCTCAGTTTTAGTCACAGTAGCTCCCACAAGTGTCTCCTAAGTGTGTTCCCATTTACTGAGAAGAAGTGTTTTTGCTGGGAGAAAAGTGCATTACTGTGCGCTTTCACCGTTCAGCAAATACATGTGTAGATGCACAGCGCTAGCAGAAACGACCGTTTCTCGACGTTTTCTAACTCAGGGAACAAGTTGCACACTTCTGAGATGCATTTGGGCAACTTTGTCAGAAATGAGTTTTTTGCCTACAGAGACATGCCTATTTGTGCAGTAGTACAGATTCTGAGTATGTAACTGGGCTGGATGAAATCAGCATTTCTCTTGCTTCCCTGTGTGTAGGGAAGCTCAGTTTTACTCACAGTAGCTCCCACAAGTGTCTCCTCAGTGTGTTCCCAGTTCCTTAGAAACAGTGTATTTGCTGGGAGAAAAGTGCATCACTGTGCGCTTTCACCGTTCAGCAAATACATGTGTAGAAGCACAGCGCTAGCTGAAACGACCGTTTCTCGACGTTTTCTAACTCAGGGAACAAGTTGCACACTTCTGAGTTGCATTTGGGCAACTTTGTCAGAAATGAGTTATTTGCCTAAAGAGACATGCCTATTGGCGCAGTAGGACAGATTCTGAGTATGTAACTGGGCTTGATGAAATCAGCATTTCTCTTGCTTCCCTGTGCGTAGGGAAGCTCAGTTTTAGTCACAGTAGCTCCCACAAGTGTCTCCTCAGTGTGTTCCTATTTCCTTAGAAACAGTGTATTTGCTGGGAGAAAAGTGCATTACTGTGCGCTTTCACCGTTCAGCAAATACATGTGTAGAAGCACAGCTCTAGCAGAAACGACCGTTTCTCGACGTTTTCTAACTCAGGGAACAAGTTGCACACTTCTGAGATGCATTTGGGCAACTTTGTCAGAAATGAGTTTTTTGCCTACAGAGACATGCCTATTTGCGCAGTAGTACAGATTCTGAATATGTAACTGGGCTTGATGAAATCAGCATTTCTCTTGCTTCCCTGTGCGTAGGGAAGCTCAGTTTTAGTCACAGTAGCTCCCACAAGTGTCTCCTCAGTGTGCTCCCATTTTCTTAGAAACAGTGTATTTCCTGGGAGAAAAGTGCATTACTGTGCGCTTTCACCTTTCAGCAAATACATGTGTAGAAGCACAGCGCTAGCAGAATAGACCGTTTCTCAACGTTTTCTAAATTAGGGACAAGTTGCACACTTCTGAGATGCATTTGGGCAACTTTGTCAGAAATGAGTTTTTTGCCTACAGATTCATGCCTATTTGCGCAGTAGTACAGATTCTGAGTATGTAACTGGGCTTGATGAAATCAGCATTTCTCTTGCTTCCCTGTGCGTAGGGAAGCTCAGTTTTAGTCACAGTAGCTACCACAAGTGTCTCCTCAGTGTGTTCCCATTTCCTTAGAAACAGTGTATTTGATGGGAGGAAAGTGCATTACTGTGCGCTTTCACCGTTCAGCAAATACATGTGTAGATGCACAGCGCTAGCAGAAACGACCGTTTCTCGACGTTTTCTAACTCAGGGAACAAGTTGCACACTTCTGAGATGCATTTGGGCAACTTTGTCAGAAATGAGTTTTTTGCCTACAGAGACATGCCTATTTGTGCAGTAGTACAGATTCTGAGTATGTAACTGGGCTGGATGAAATCAGCATTTCTCTTGCTTCCCTGTGTGTAGGGAAGCTCAGTTTTAGTCACAGTAGCTCCCACAAGTGTCTCCTCAGTGTGTTCCCAGTTCCTTAGAAACAGTGTATTTGCTGGGAGAAAAGTGCATCACTGTGCGCTTTCACCGTTCAGCAAATACATGTGTAGAAGCACAGCGCTAGCTGAAACGACCGTTTCTCGACGTTTTCTAACTCAGGGAACAAGTTGCACACTTCTGAGTTGCATTTGGGCAACTTTGTCAGAAATGAGTTATTTGCCTAAAGAGACATGCCTATTGGCGCAGTAGGACAGATTCTGAGTATGTAACTGGGCTTGATGAAATCAGCATTTCTCTTGCTTCCCTGTGCGTAGGGAAGCTCAGTTTTAGTCACAGTAGCTCCCACAAGTGTCTCCTCAGTGTGTTCCTATTTCCTTAGAAACAGTGTATTTGCTGGGAGAAAAGTGCATTACTGTGCGCTTTCACCGTTCAGCAAATACATGTGTAGAAGCACAGCGCTAGCAGAAACGACCGTTTCTCGACGTTTTCTAACTCAGGGAACAAGTTGCACACTTCTGAGATGCATTTGGGCAACTTTGTCAGAAATGAGTTTTTTGCCTACAGAGACATGCCTATTTGCGCAGTAGTACAGATTCTGAATATGTAACTGGGCTAGATGAAATCAGCATTTCTCTTGCTTCCCTGTGCGTAGGGAAGCTCAGTTTTAGTCACAGTAGCTCCCACAAGTGTCTCCTCAGTGTGTTCCCATTTCCTTAGAAACAGTGTATTTGCTGGGAGAAAAGTGCATTACTGTGCGCTTTCACCGTTCAGCAAATACATGTGTAGAAGCACAGCGCTACCAGAAACGACCGTTTCTCGACGTTTTCTAACTCAGGGAACAAGTTGCACACTTCTGAGATGCATTTGGGCAACTTTGTCAGAAATGAGTTTTTTGCCTAAAGGGACATGCCTATTTGCACAGTAGTACAAATTCTGAGTATGTAACTGGGCTTGATGAAATCAGCATTTCTCTTGCTTCCCTGTGCGTAGGGAAGCTCAGTTTTAGTCACAGTAGCTCCCACAAGTGTCTCCTCAGTGTGTTCCCATTTCCTTAGAAACAGTGTATTTGCTGGGAGAAAAGTACATTACTGTGCGCTTTCACCGTTCAGCAAATACATGTGTAGAAGCACAGCCTTAGCAGATATGACCGTTTCTCGACGTTTTCTAACTCAGGGAACAAGTTGCACACTTCTGAGATGCATTTGGGCATCTTTGTCAGAAATGAGTTTTTTGCCTACAGAGACATGCCTATTTGCGCAGTAGTACAGATTCTGAGTATGTAACTGGGCTTGATGAAATCAGCATTTCTCTTGCTTCCCTGTGCGTAGGGAATCTCAGTTTTAGTCACAGTAGCTCCCACAAGTGTCTCCTCAGTGTGTTCCCATTTCCTTAGAAACAGTGTATTTGATGGCGGAAAAGTGCATTACTGTGCGCTTTCACCGTTCAGCAAATACATGTGTAGATGCACAGCGCTAGCAGAAACGACCGTTTCTCGACGTTTTCTAACTCAGGGAACAAGTTGCACACTTCTGAGATGCATTTGGGCAACTTTGTCAGAAATGAGTTTTTTGCCTACAGAGACATGCCTATTTGTGCAGTAGTACAGATTCTGAGTATGTAACTGGGCTGGATGAAATCAGCATTTCTCTTGCTTCCCTGTGTGTAGGGAAGCTCAGTTTTAGTCACAGTAGCTCCCACAAGTGTCTCCTCAGTGTGTTCCCAGTTCCTTAGAAACAGTGTATTTGCTGGGAGAAAAGTGCATCACTGTGCGCTTTCACCGTTCAGCAAATACATGTGTAGAAGCACAGCGCTAGCTGAAACGACCGTTTCTCGACGTTTTCTAAGTCAGGGAACAAGTTGCACACTTCTGAGATGCATTTGGGCAACTTTGTCAGAAATGAGTTTTTTGCCTACAGAGACATGCCTATTTGCGCAGTAGTACAGATTCTGAATATGTAACTGGGCTAGATGAAATCAGCATTTCTCTTGCTTCCCTGTGTGTAGGGAAGCTCAGTTTTAGTCACAGTAGCTCCCACAAGTGTCTCCTCAGTGTGTTCCCATTTCCTTAGAAACAGTGTATTTGCTGGGAGAAAAGTGCATTACTGTGCGCTTTCACCGTTCAGCAAATACATGTGTAGAAGCACAGCGCTACCAGAAATGACTGTTTCTCGACGTTTTCTAACTCAGGGAACAAGTTGCACACTTCTGAGATGCATTTGGGCAACTTTGTCAGAAATGAGTTTTTTGCCTACAGAGACATGCCTATTTGCGCAGTAGTACAGATTCTGAGTATGTAACTGGGCTTGATGAAATCAGCATTTCTCTTGCTTCCCTGTGCGTAGGGAAGCTCAGTTTTAGTCACAGTAGCTCCCACAAGTGTCTCCTCAGTGTGTTCCCATTTCCTTAGAAACAGTGTATTTGCTGGGAGAAAAGTGCATTACTGTGGCTTTCACCGTTCAGCAAATACATGTGTAGAAGCACAGCGCTAGCAGAGACGACAGTTTCTCGAAGTTTTCTAACTCAGGGAACAAGTTGCACACTTCTGAGATGCATTTGGGCAACTTTGTCAGAAATGAGTTTTTTGTCTACAGAGACATGCCTATTTGCACAGTAGTACAGATTCTGAGTATGTAACTGGGCTTGATGAAATCAGCATTTCTCTTGCTTCCCTGTGCGTAGGGAAGCTCAGTTTTAGTCACAGTAGCTCCCACAAGTGTCTCCTCAGTGTGTTCCCATTTCCTTAGAAACAGTGCATTTGCTGGCAGAAAAGTGCATTACTGTGCGCTTTCACCGTTCAGCAAATACATGTGTAGAAGCACAGCGCTAGCAGAAACGAACGTTTCTCGACGTTTTCTAACTCAGGGAACAAGTTGCACACTTCTGAGATGCATTTGGGCAACTTTGTCCGAAATGAGTTTTTTGCCTACAGTGACATGCCTATTTGCGCAGTAGTACAGATTCTGAGTATGTAACTGGGCTTGATGAAATCAGCATTTCTCTTGCTTCCCTGTGCGTAGGGAAGCTCAGTTTTAGTCACAGTAGCTCCCACAAGTGTCTCCTCAGTGTGTTCCCATTTCCTTAGAAACAGTGTATTTGCTGGGAGAAAAATACATTACTGTGCGCTTTCACCGTTCAGCAAATACATGTGTAGAAGCACAGCCTTAGCAGATATGACCGTTTCTCGACGTTTTCTAACTCAGGGAACAAGTTGCACACTTCTGAGATGCATTTGGGCATCTTTGTCAGAAATGAGTTTTTTGCCTACAGAGACATGCCTATTTGCGCAGTAGTACAGATTCTGAGTATGTAACTGGGCTTGATGAAATCAGCATTTCTCTTGCTTCCCTGTGCGTAGGGAAGCTCAGTTTTAGTCACAGTAGCTCCCACAAGTGTCTCCTCAGTGTGTTCCCATTTCCTTAGAAACAGTGTATTTGCTGGGAGAAAAGTGCATTACTGTGCGCTTTCACCGTTCAGCAAATACATGTGTAGAAGCACAGCGCTAGCAGAAATGACCGTTTCTCGACGTTTTCTAAATCAGGGAACAAGTTACACACGTCTGAGATGCATTTGGGCAACTTTGTCAGAAATGAGTTTTTTGCCTACAGAGACATGCCTATTTGCGCAGTAGTACAGATTCTGAGTATGTAACTGGGCTTGATGAAATCAGCATTTCTCTTGCTTCCCTGTGCGTAGGGAATCTCAGTTTTAGTCACAGTAGCTCCCACAAGTGTCTCCTCAGTGTGTTCCCATTTCCTTAGAAACAGTGTATTTGATGGGAGAAAAGTGCATTACTGTTCGCTTTCACCGTTCAGCAAATACATGTGTAGATGCACAGCGCTAGCAGAAACGACTGTTTCTCGACGTTTTCTAACTCAGGGAACAAGTTGCACACTTCTGAGATGCATTTGGGCAACTTTGTCAGAAATGAGTTTTTTGCCTACAGAGACATGCCTATTTGTGCAGTAGTACAGATTCTGAGTATGTAACTGGGCTGGATGAAATCAGCATTTCTCTTGCTTCCCTGTGTGTAGGGAAGCTCAGTTTTAGTCACAGTAGCTCCCACAAGTGTCTCCTCAGTGTGTTCCCAGTTCCTTAGAAACAGTGTATTTGCTGGGAGAAAAGTGCATCACTGTGCGCTTTCACCGTTCAGCAAATACATGTGTAGAAGCACAGCGCTAGCTGAAACGACCGTTTCTCGACGTTTTCTAACTCAGGGAACAAGTTGCACACTTCTGAGATGCATTTGGGCAACTTTGTCAGAAATGAGTTTTTTGCCTACAGAGACATGCCTATTTGCGCAGTAGTACAGATTCTGAGTATGTAACTGGGCTTGATGAAATCAGCATTTCTCTTGCTTCCCTGTGCGTAGGGAAGCTCAGTTTTAGTCACAGTAGCTCCCACAAGTGTCTCCTCAGTGTGTTCCCATTTCCTTAGAAACAGTGTATTTGCTGGGAGAAAAGTGCATTACTGTGCGCTTTCACCGTTCAGCAAATACATGTGTAGAAGCACAGCGCTAGCAGAGACGACCGTTTCTCGAAGTTTTCTAACTCAGGGAACAAGTTGCACACTTCTGAGATGCATTTGGGCAACTTTGTCAGAAATGAGTTTTTTGTCTACAGAGACATGCCTATTTGCACAGTAGTACAGATTCTGAGTATGTAACTGGGCTTGATGAAATCAGCATTTCTCTTGCTTCCCTGTGCGTAGGGAAGCTCAGTTTTAGTCACAGTAGCTCCCACAAGTGTCTCCTCAGTGTGTTCCCATTTCCTTAGAAACAGTGCATTTGCTGGGAGAAAAGTGCATTACTGTGCGCTTTCACCGTTCAGCAAATACATGTTTAGAAGCACAGCGCTAGCAGAAACGAACGTTTCTCGACGTTTTCTAACTCAGGGAACAAGTTGCACACTTCTGAGATGCATTTGGGCAACTTTGTCCGAAATGAGTTTTTTGCCTACAGTGACATGCCTATTTGCGCAGTAGTACAGATTCTGAGTATGTAACTGG
The DNA here is from genome assembly GCF_964271855.1 of Acomys minous. NCBI lineage: Eukaryota > Metazoa > Chordata > Mammalia > Rodentia > Muridae > Acomys > Acomys minous. The sequence goes on from NW_028182177.1 coordinate 583,032, forward strand.
GCTTGATGAAATCAGCATTTCTCTTGCTTCCCTGTGCGTAGGGAAGCTCAGTTTTAGTCACAGTAGCTCCCACAAGTGTCTCCTCAGTGTGTTCCCATTTCCTTAGAAACAGTGTATTTGCTGGGAGAAAAGTACATTACTGTGCGCTTTCACCGTTCAGCAAATACATGTGTAGAAGCACAGCCTTAGCAGATATGACCGTTTCTCGACGTTTTCTAACTCAGGGAACAAGTTGCACACTTCTGAGATGCATTTGGGCATCTTTGTCAGAAATGAGTTTTTTGCCTACAGAGACATGCCTATTTGCGCAGTAGTACAGATTCTGAGTATGTAACTGGGCTTGATGAAATCAGCATTTCTCTTGCTTCCCTGTGCGTAGGGAATCTCAGTTTTAGTCACAGTAGCTCCCACAAGTGTCTCCTCAGTGTGTTCCCATTTCCTTAGAAACAGTGTTTTTGATGGGAGAAAAGTGCATTACTGTGCGCTTTCACCGTTCAGCAAATACATGTGTAGATGCACAGCGCTAGCAGAAACGACCGTTTCTCGACGTTTTCTAACTCAGGGAACAAGTTGCACACTTCTGAGATGCATTTGGGCAACTTTGTCAGAAATGAGTTTTTTGCCTACAGAGACATGCCTATTTGTGCAGTAGTACAGATTCTGAGTATGTAACTGGGCTGGATGAAATCAGCATTTCTCTTGCTTCCCTGTGTGTAGGGAAGCTCAGTTTTAGTCACAGTAGCTCCCACAAGTGTCTCCTCAGTGTGTTCCCAGTTCCTTAGAAACAGTGTATTTGCTGGGAGAAAAGTGCATCACTGTGCGCTTTCACCGTTCAGCAAATACATGTGTAGAAGCACAGCGCTAGCTGAAACGACCGTTTCTCGACGTTTTCTAAGTCAGGGAACAAGTTGCACACTTCTGAGATGCATTTGGGCAACTTTGTCAGAAATGAGTTATTTGCCTAAAGAGACATGCCTATTGGCGCAGTAGGACAGATTCTGAGTATGTAACTGGGCTTGATGAAATCAGCATTTCTCTTGCTTCCCTGTGCGTAGGGAAGCTCAGTTTTAGTCACAGTAGCTCCCACAAGTGTCTCCTCAGTGTGTTCCCAGTTCCTTAGAAACAGTGTATTTGCTGGGAGAAAAGTGCATTACTGTGCGCTTTCACCGTTCAGCAAATACATGTGTAGAAGCACAGCGCTAGCAGAAACGACCGTTTCTCGACGTTTTCTAACTCAGGGAACAAGTTGCACACTTCTGAGATGCATTTGGGCAACTTTGTCAGAAATGAGTTTTTTGCCTACAGAGACATGCCTATTTGCGCAGTAGTACAGAATCTGAGTATGTAACTGGGCTTGATGAAATCAGCATTTCTCTTGCTTCCCTTTGCGTAGGGAAGCTCAGTTTTAGTCACAGTAGCTCCCACAAGTGTCTCCTCAGTGTGTTCCCATTTCCTTAGAAACAGTGTATTTGCTGGGAGAAAAGTGCATTACTGTGCGCTTTCACCGTTCAGCAAATACATGTGTAGAAGCACAGCGCTAGCAGAAACGACCGTTTCTCGACGTTTTCTAACTCAGGGAACAAGTTGCACACTTCAGAGATGCATTTGGGCAACTTTGTCAGAAATGAGTTTTTTGCCTACAGAGACATGCCTATTTGCGCAGTAGTACAGATTCTGAGTATGTAACTGGGCTTGATGAAACCAGCATTTCTCTTGCTTCCCTGTGCGTAGGGAAACTCAGTTTTAGTCACAGTAGCTCCCACAAGTGTCTCCTCAGTGTGTTCCCATTTCCTTAGAAACAGTGTATTTGCTGGGAGAAAAGTGCATTACTGTGCGCTTTCACCGTTCAGCAAATACATGTGTAGAAGCACAGCGCTAGCAGAAACGACCGTTTCTCGACGTTTTCTAACTCAGGGAACAAGTTGCACACTTCTGAGATGCATTTGGGCAACTTTGTCAGAAATGAGTTTTTTGCCTACAGAGACATGCCTATTTGCGCAGTAGTACAGATTCTGAGTATGTAACTGGGCTTGATGAAATCAGCATTTCTCTTGCTTCCCTGTGCGTAGGGAAGCTCAGTTTTAGTCACAGTAGCTCCCACAAGTGTCTCCTCAGTGTGTTCCCATTTCCTTAGAAACAGTGTATTTGCTGGGAGAAAAGTACATTACTGTGCGCTTTCACCGTTCAGCAAATACATGTGTTGAAGCACAGCCTTAGCAGATATGACCGTTTCTCGACGTTTTCTAACTCAGGGAACAAGTTGCACACTTCTGAGATGCATTTGGGCATCTTTGTCAGAAATGAGTTTTTTGCCTACAGAGACATGCCTATTTGCGCAGTAGTACAGATTCTGAGTATGTAACTGGGCTTGATGAAATCAGCATTTCTCTTGCTTCCCTGTGCGTAGGGAAGCTCAGTTTTAGTCACAGTAGCTCCCACAAGTGTCTCCTCAGTGTGTTCCCATTTCCTTAGAAACAGTGTATTTGCTGGGAGAAAAGTGCATTACTGTGCGCTTTCACCGTTCAGCAAATAAATGTGTAGAAGCACAGCGCTAGCAGAAATGACCGTTTCTCGACGTTTTCTAAATCAGGGAACAAGTTACACACGTCTGAGATGCATTTGGGCAACTTTGTCAGAAATGAGTTTTTTGCCTACAGAGACATGCCTATTTGCGCAGTAGTACAGATTCTGAGTATGTAACTGGGCTTGATGAAATCAGCATTTCTCTTGCTTCCCTGTGCGTAGGGAAGCTCAGTTTTAGTCACAGTAGCTCCCACAAGTGTCTCCTCAGTGTGTTCCCATTTCCTTAGAAACAGTGTATTTGATGGGAGAAAAGTGCATTACTGTGCGCTTTCACCGTTCAGCAAATACATGTGTAGATGCACAGCGCTAGCAGAAACGACTGTTTCTCGACGTTTTCTAACTCAGGGAACAAGTTGCACACTTCTGAGATGCATTTGGGCAACTTTGTCAGAAATGAGTTTTTTGCCTACAGAGACATGCCTATTTGTGCAGTAGTACAGATTCTGAGTATGTAACTGGGCTGGATGAAATCAGCATTTCTCTTGCTTCCCTGTGTGTAGGGAAGCTCAGTTTTAGTCACAGTAGCTCCCACAAGTGTCTCCTCAGTGTGTTCCCAGTTCCTTAGAAACAGTGTATTTGCTGGGAGAAAAGTGCATCACTGTGCGCTTTCACCGTTCAGCAAATACATGTGTAGAAGCACAGCGCTAGCTGAAACGACCGTTTCTCGACGTTTTCTAAGTCAGGGAACAAGTTGCACACTTCTGAGATGCATTTGGGCAACTTTGTCAGAAATGAGTTATTTGCCTAAAGAGACATGCCTATTGGCGCAGTAGGACAGATTCTGAGTATGTAACTGGGCTTGATGAAATCAGCATTTCTCTTGCTTCCCTGTGCGTAGGGAAGCTCAGTTTTAGTCACAGTAGCTCCCACAAGTGTCTCCTCAGTGTGTTCCTATTTCCTTAGAAACAGTGTATTTGCTGGGAGAAAAGTGCATTACTGTGCGCTTTCACCGGTCAGCAAAGACATGTGTAGAAGCACAGCGCTAGCAGAAACGACCGTTTCTCGACGTTTTCTAACTCAGGGAACAAGTTGCACACTTCTGAGATGCATTTGGGCAACTTTGTCAGAAATGAGTTTTTTGCCTACAGAGACATGCCTATTTGCGCAGTAGTACAGATTCTGAGTATGTAACTGGGCTTGATGAAATCAGCATTTCTCTTGCTTCCCTGTGCGTAGGGAAGCTCAGTTTTAGTCACAGTAGCTCCCACAAGTGTCTCCTCAGTGTGTTCCCATTTCCTTAGAAACAGTGTATTTGCTGGGAGAAAAGTGCATTACTGTGCGCTTTCACCGTTCAGCAAATACATGTGTAGAAGCACAGCGCTAGCAGAAACGACCGTTTCTCAACGTTTTCTAACTCAGGGAACAAGTTGCACACTTCTGAGATGCATTTGGGCAACTTTGTCAGAAATGAGTTTTTTGCCTACAGAGACATGCCTATTTGCGCAGTAGTACAGATTCTGAGTATGTAACTGGGCTTGATGAAATCAGCATTTCTCTTGCTTCCCTGTGCGTAGGGAAGCTCAGTTTTAGTCACAGTAGCTCCCACAAGTGTCTCCTCAGTGTGTTCCCATTTCCTTAGAAACAGTGTATTTGCTGGGAGAAAAGTGCATTACTGTGCGCTTTCACCGTTCAGCAAATACATGTGTAGAAGCACAGCGCTAGCAGAGACGACCGTTTCTCGAAGTTTTCTAACTCAGGGAACAAGTTGCACACTTCTGAGATGCATTTGGGCACTTTGTCAGAAATGAGTTTTTTGTCTACAGAGACATGCCTATTTGCACAGTAGTACAGATTCTGAGTATGTAACTGGGCTTGATGAAATCAGCATTTCTCTTGCTTCCCTGTGCGTAGGGAAGCTCAGTTTTAGTCACAGTAGCTCCCACAAGTGTCTCCTCAGTGTGTTCCCATTTCCTTAGAAACAGTGCATTTGCTGGGAGAAAAGTGCATTACTGTGCGCTTTCACCGTTCAGCAAATACATGTGTAGAAGCACAGCGCTAGCAGAAACGAACGTTTCTCGACGTTTTCTAACTCAGGGAACAAGTTCCACACTTCTGAGATGCATTTGGGCAACTTTGTCCGAAATGAGTTATTTGCCTAAAGAGACATGCCTATTTGCGCAGTAGTACAGATTCTGAGTATGTAACTGGGCTTGATGAAATCAGCATTTCTCTTGCTTCCCTGTGCGTAGGGAAGCTCAGTTTTAGTCACAGTAGCTCCCACAAGTGTCTCCTCAGTGTGTTCCCATTTCCTTAGAAACAGTGTATTTGCTGGGAGAAAAGTACATTACTGTGCGCTTTCACCGTTCAGCAAATACATGTGTAGAAGCACAGCCTTAGCAGATATGACCGTTTCTCGACGTTTTCTAACTCAGGGAACAAGTTGCACACTTCTGAGATGCATTTGGGCATCTTTGTCAGAAATGAGTTTTTTGCCTACAGAGACATGCCTATTTGCGCAGTAGTACAGATTCTGAGTATGTAACTGGGCTTGATGAAATCAGCATTTCTCTTGCTTCCCTGTGCGTAGGGAAGCTCAGTTTTAGTCACAGTAGCTCCCACAAGTGTCTCCTCAGTGTGTTCCCATTTCCTTAGAAACAGTGTATTTGCTGGGAGAAAAGTGCATTACTGTGCGCTTTCACCGTTCAGCAAATACATGTGTAGAAGCACAGCGCTAGCAGAAATGACCGTTTCTCGACATTTTCTAAATCAGGGAACAAGTTACACACGTCTGAGATGCATTTGGGCAACTTTGTCAGAAATGAGTTTTTTGCCTACAGAGACATGCCTATTTGCGCAGTAGTACAGATTCTGAGTATGTAACTGGGCTTGATGAAATCAGCATTTCTCTTGCTTCCCTGTGCGTAGGGAATCTCAGTTTTAGTCACAGTAGCTCCCACAAGTGTCTCCTCAGTGTGTTCCCATTTCCTTAGAAACAGTGTTTTTGATGGGAGAAAAGTGCATTACTGTGCGCTTTCACCGTTCAGCAAATACATGTGTAGATGCACAGCGCTAGCAGAAACGACCGTTTCTCGACGTTTTCTAACTCAGGGAACAAGTTGCACACTTCTGAGATGCATTTGGGCAACTTTGTCAGAAATGAGTTTTTTGCCTACAGAGACATGCCTATTTGTGCAGTAGTACAGATTCTGAGTATGTAACTGGGCTGGATGAAATCAGCATTTCTCTTGCTTCCCTGTGTGTAGGGAAGCTCAGTTTTAGTCACAGTAGCTCCCACAAGTGTCTCCTCAGTGTGTTACCAGTTCCTTAGAAACAGTGTATTTGCTGGGAGAAAAGTGCATCACTGTGCGCTTTCACCGTTCAGCAAATACATGTGTAGAAGCACAGCGCTAGCTGAAACGACCGTTTCTCGACGTTTTCTAAGTCAGGGAACAAGTTGCACACTTCTGAGATGCATTTGGGCAACTTTGTCAGAAATGAGTTATTTGCCTAAAGAGACATGCCTATTGGCGCAGTAGGACAGATTCTGAGTATGTAACTGGGCTTGATGAAATCAGCATTTCTCTTGCTTCCCTGTGCGTAGGGAAGCTCAGTTTTAGTCACAGTAGCTCCCACAAGTGTCTCCTCAGTGTGTTCCCATTTCCTTAGAAACAGTGTATTTGCTGGGAGAAAAGTGCATTACTGTGCGCTTTCACCGTTCAGCAAATACATGTGTAGAAGCACAGCGCTAGCAGAAACGACCGTTTCTCGACGTTTTCTAACTCAGGGAACAAGTTGCACACTTCTGAGATGCATTTGGGCAACTTTGTCAGAAATGAGTTTTTTGCCTACAGAGACATGCCTATTTGCGCAGTAGTACAGAATCTGAGTATGTAACTGGGCTTGATGAAATCAGCATTTCTCTTGCTTCCCTTTGCGTAGGGAAGCTCAGTTTTAGTCACAGTAGCTCCCACAAGTGTCTCCTCAGTGTGTTCCCATTTCCTTAGAAACAGTGTATTTGCTGGGAGAAAAGTGCATTACTGTGCGCTTTCACCGTTCAGCAAATACATGTGTAGAAGCACAGCGCTAGCAGAAACGACCGTTTCTCGACGTTTTCTAACTCAGGGAACAAGTTGCACACTTCAGAGATGCATTTGGGCAACTTTGTCAGAAATGAGTTTTTTGCCTACAGAGACATGCCTATTTGCGCAGTAGTACAGATTCTGAGTATGTAACTGGGCTTGATGAAATCAGCATTTCTCTTGCTTCCCTGTGCGTAGGGAAGCTCAGTTTTAGTCACAGTAGCTCCCACAAGTGTCTCCTCAGTGTGTTCCTATTTCCTTAGAAACAGTGTATTTGCTGGGAGAAAAGTGCATTACTGTGCGCTTTCACCGTTCAGCAAATACATGTGTAGAAGCACAGCGCTAGCAGAAACGACCGTTTCTCGACGTTTTCTAACTCAGGGAACAAGTTGCACACTTCTGAGATGCATTTGGGCAACTTTGTCAGAAATGAGTTTTTTGCCTACAGAGACATGCCTATTTGCGCAGTAGTACAGATTCTGAGTATGTAACTGGGCTTGATGAAATCAGCATTTCTCTTGCTTCCCTGTGCGTAGGGAAGCTCAGTTTTAGTCACAGTAGCTCCCACAAGTGTCTCCTCAGTGTGTTCCCATTTCCTTAGAAACAGTGTATTTGCTGGGAGAAAAGTACATTTCTGTGCGCTTTCACCGTTCAGCAAATACATGTGTAGAAGCACAGCCTTAGCAGATATGACCGTTTCTCGACGTTTTCTAACTCAGGGAACAAGTTGCACACTTCTGAGATGCATTTGGGCATCTTTGTCAGAAATGAGTTTTTTGCCTACAGAGACATGCCTATTTGCGCAGTAGTACAGATTCTGAGTATGTAACTGGGCTTGATGAAATCAGCATTTCTCTTGCTTCCCTGTGCGTAGGGAATCTCAGTTTTAGTCACAGTAGCTCCCACAAGTGTCTCCTCAGTGTGTTCCCATTTCCTTAGAAACAGTGTATTTGATGGGAGAAAAGTGCATTACTGTGCGCTTTCACCGTTCAGCAAATACATGTGTAGATGCACAGCGCTAGCAGAAACGACCGTTTCTCGACGTTTTCTAACTCAGGGAACAAGTTGCACACTTCTGAGATGCATTTGGGCAACTTTGTCAGAAATGAGTTTTTTGCCTACAGAGACATGCCTATTTGTGCAGTAGTACAGATTCTGAGTATGTAACTGGGCTGGATGAAATCAGCATTTCTCTTGCTTCCCTGTGTGTAGGGAAGCTCAGTTTTAGTCACAGTAGCTCCCACAAGTGTCTCCTCAGTGTGTTCCCAGTTCCTTAGAAACAGTGTATTTGCTGGGAGAAAAGTGCATCACTGTGCGCTTTCACCGTTCAGCAAATACATGTGTAGAAGCACAGCGCTAGCTGAAACGACCGTTTCTCGACGTTTTCTAAGTCAGGGAACAAGTTGCACACTTCTGAGATGCATTTGGGCAACTTTGTCAGAAATGAGTTATTTGCCTAAAGAGACATGCCTATTGGCGCAGTAGGACAGATTCTGAGTATGTAACTGGGCTTGATGAAATCAGCATTTCTCTTGCTTCCCTGTGCGTAGGGAAGCTCAGTTTTAGTCACAGTAGCTCCCACAAGTGTCTCCTCAGTGTGTTCCTATTTCCTTAGAAACAGTGTATTTGCTGGGAGAAAAGTGCATTACTGTGCGCTTTCACCGTTCAGCAAATACATGTGTAGAAGCACAGCGCTAGCTGAAACGACCGTTTCTCGACGTTTTCTAACTCAGGGAACAAGTTGCACACTTCTGAGATGCATTTGGGCAACTTTGTCAGAAATGAGTTTTTTGCCTACAGAGACATGCCTATTTGCGCAGTAGTACAGAATCTGAGTATGTAACTGGGCTTGATGAAATCAGCATTTCTCTTGCTTCCCTTTGCGTAGGGAAGCTCAGTTTTAGTCACAGTAGCTCCCACAAGTGTCTCCTCAGTGTGTTCCCATTTCCTTAGAAACAGTGTATTTGCTGGGAGAAAAGTGCATTACTGTGCGCTTTCACCGTTCAGCAAATACATGTGTAGAAGCACAGCGCTAGCAGAAACGACCATTTCTCGACGTTTTCTAACTCAGGGAACAAGTTGCACACTTCTGAGATGCATTTGGGCAACTTTGTCAGAAATGAGTTTTTTGCCTACAGAGACATGCCTATTTGCGCAGTAGTACAGATTCTGAGTATGTAACTGGGCTTGATGAAATCAGCATTTCTCTTGCTTCCCTGTGCGTAGGGAAGCTCAGTTTTAGTCACAGTAGCTCCCACAAGTGTCTCCTCAGTGTGTTCCTATTTCCTTAGAAACAGTGTATTTGCTGGGAGAAAAGTGCATTACTGTGCGCTTTCACCGTTCAGCAAATACATGTGTAGAAGCACAGCGCTAGCAGAAACGACCGTTTCTCGACGTTTTCTAACTCAGGGAACAAGTTGCACACTTCTGAGATGCATTTGGGCAACTTTGTCAGAAATGAGTTTTTTGCCTACAGAGACATGCCTATTTGCGCAGTAGTACAGATTCTGAGTATGTAACTGGGCTTGATGAAATCAGCATTTCTCTTGCTTCCGTGTGCGTAGGGAAGCTCAGTTTTAGTCACAGTAGCTCCCTCAAGTGTCCTCAGTGTGTTCCCATTTCCTTAGAAACAGTGTATTTGCTGGGAGAAAAGTACATTACTGTGCGCTTTCACCGTTCAGCAAATACATGTGTAGAAGCACAGCCTTAGCAGATATGACCGTTTCTCGACGTTTTCTAACTCAGGGAACAAGTTGCACACTTCTGAGATGCATTTGGGCATCTTTGTCAGAAATGAGTTTTTTGCCTAAAGAGACATGCCTATTTGCGCAGTAGTACAGATTCTGAGTATGTAACTGGGCTTGATGAAATCAGCATTTCTCTTGCTTCCCTGTGCGTAGGGAAGCTCAGTTTTAGTCACAGTAGCTCCCACAAGTGTCTCCTCAGTGTGTTCCCATTTCCTTAGAAACAGTGTATTTGCTGGGAGAAAAGTGCATTACTGTGCGCTTTCACCGTTCAGCAAATACATGTGTAGAAGCACAGCGCTAGCAGAGACGACCGTTTCTCGAAGTTTTCTAACTCAGGGAACAAGTGGCACACTTCTGAGATGCATTTGGGCAACTTTGTCAGAAATGAGTTTTTTGTCTACAGAGACATGACTATTTGCACAGTAGTACAGATTCTGAGTATGTAACTGGGCTTGATGAAATCAGCATTTCTCTTGCTTCCCTGTGCGTAGGGAAGCTCAGTTTTAGTCACAGTAGCTCACACAAGTGTCTCCTCAGTGTGTTCCCATTTCCTTAGAAACAGTGCATTTGCTGGGAGAAAAGTGCATTACTGTGCGCTTTCACCGTTCAGCAAATACATGTGTAGAAGCACAGCGCTAGCAGAAACGAACGTTTCTCGACGTTTTCTAACTCAGGGAACAAGTTGCACACTTCTGAGATGCATTTGGGCAACTTTGTCCGAAATGAGTTGTTTGCCTACAGTGACATGCCTATTTGCGCAGTAGTACAGATTCTGAGTATGTAACTGGGCTTGATGAAATCAGCATTTCTCTTGCTTCCCTGTGCGTAGGGAAGCTCAGTTTTAGTCACAGTAGCTCCCACAAGTGTCTCCTCAGTGTGTTCCCATTTCCTTAGAAACAGTGTATTTGCTGGGAGAAAAGTACATTAATGTGCGCTTTCACCGTTCAGCAAATACATGTGTAGAAGCACAGCCTTAGCAGATATGACCGTTTCTCGACGTTTTCTAACTCAGGGAACAAGTTGCACACTTCTGAGATGCATTTGGGCAACTTTGTCAGAAATGAGTTTTTTGCCTACAGAGACATGCCTATTTGCGCAGTAGTACAGATTCTGAGTATGTAACTGGGCTTGATGAAATCAGCATTTCTCTTGCTTCCCTGTGCGTAGGGAAGCTCAGTTTTAGTCACAGTAGCTCCCACAAGTGTCTCCTCAGTGTGTTCCCATTTCCTTAGAAACAGTGTATTTGCTGGGAGAAAAGTGCATTACTGTGCGCTTTCACCGTTCAGCAAATACATGTGTAGAAGCACAGCGCTAGCAGAAATGACCGTTTCTCGACGTTTTCTAAATCAGGGAACAAGTTACACACGTCTGAGATGCATTTGGGCAACTTTGTCAGAAATGAGTTTTTTGCCTACAGAGACATGCCTATTTGCGCAGTAGTACAGATTCTGAGTATGTAACTGGGCTTGATGAAATCAGCATTTCTCTTGCTTCCCTGTGCGTAGGGAAGCTCAGTTTTAGTCACAGTAGCTCCCACAAGTGTCTCCTCAGTGTGTTCCCATTTCCTTAGAAACAGTGTATTTGATGGGAGAAAAGTGCATTACTGTGCGCTTTCACCGTTCAGCAAATACATGTGTAGATGCACAGCGCTAGCAGAAACGACCGTTTCTCGACGTTTTCTAACTCAGGGAACAAGTTGCACACTTCTGAGATGCATTTGGGCAACTTTGTCAGAAATGAGTTTTTTGCCTACAGAGACATGCCTATTTGTGCAGTAGTACAGATTCTGAGTATGTAACTGGGCTGGATGAAATCAGCATTTCTCTTCCTTCCCTGTGTGTAGGGAAGCTCAGTTTTAGTCACAGTAGCTCCCACAAGTGTCTCCTCAGTGTGTTCCCATTTCCTTAGAAACAGTGTATTTGCTGGGAGAAAAGTGCATCACTGTGCGCTTTCACCGTTCAGCAAATACATGTGTAGAAGCACAGCGCTAGCTGAAACGACCGTTTCTCGACGTTTTCTAAGTCAGGGAACAAGTTGCACACTTCTGAGATGCATTTGGGCAACTTTGTCAGAAATGAGTTATTTGCCTAAAGAGACATGCCTATTGGCGCAGTAGGACAGATTCTGAGTATGTAACTGGGCTTGATGAAATCAGCATTTCTCTTGCTTCCCTGTGCGTAGGGAAGCTCAGTTTTAGTCACAGTAGCTCCCACAAGTGTCTCCTCAGTGTGTTCCTATTTCCTTAGAAACAGTGTATTTGCTGGGAGAAAAGTGCATTACTGTGCGCTTTCACCGTTCAGCAAATACATGTGTAGAAGCACAGCGCTAGCAGAAACGACCGTTTCTCGACGTTTTCTAACTCAGGGAACAAGTTGCACACTTCTGAGATGCATTTGGGCAACTTTGTCAGAAATGAGTTTTTTGCCTACAGAGACATGCCTATTTGCGCAGTAGTACAGATTCTGAGTATGTAACTGGGCTTGATGAAATCAGCATTTCTCTTGCTTCCCTGTGCGTAGGGAAGCTCAGTTTTAGTCACAGTAGCTCCCACAAGTGTCTCCTCAGTGTGTTCCCATTTCCTTAGAAACAGTGTATTTGCTGGGAGAAAAGTACATTACTGTGCGCTTTCACCGTTCAGCAAATACATGTGTAGAAGCACAGCCTTAGCAGATATGACCGTTTCTCGACGTTTTCTAACTCAGGGAACAAGTTGCACACTTCTGAGATGCATTTGGGCATCTTTGTCAGAAATGAGTTTTTTGCCTAAAGAGACATGCCTATTTGCGCAGTAGTACAGATTCTGAGTATGTAACTGGGCTTGATGAAATCAGCATTTCTCTTGCTTCCCTGTGCGTTGGGAAGCTCAGTTTTAGTCACAGTAGCTCCCACAAGTGTCTCCTCAGTGTGTTCCCATTTCCTTAGAAACAGTGTATTTGCTGGGAGAAAAGTGCATTACTGTGCGCTTTCACCGTTCAGCAAATACATGTGTAGAAGCACAGCGCTAGCAGAGACGACCGTTTCTCGAAGTTTTCTAACTCAGGGAACAAGTTGCACACTTCTGAGATGCATTTGGGCAACTTTGTCAGAAATGAGTTTTTTGTCTACAGAGACATGCCTATTTTCACAGTAGTACAGATTCTGAGTATGTAACTGGGCTTGATGAAATCAGCATTTCTCTTGCTTCCCTGTGCGTAGGGAAGCTCAGTTTTAGTCACAGTAGCTCCCACAAGTGTCTCCTCAGTGTGTTCCCATTTCCTTAGAAACAGAGCATTTGCGGGGAGAAAAGTGCATTACTGTGCGCTTTCACCGTTCAGCAAATACATGTGTAGAAGCACAGCGCTAGCAGAAACGAACGTTTCTCGACGTTTTCTAACTCAGGGAACAAGTTGCACACTTCTGAGATGCATTTGGGCAACTTTGTCAGAAATGAGTTTTTTGCCTACAGTGACATGCCTATTTGCGCAGTAGTACAGATTCTGAGTATGTAACTGGGCTTGATGAAATCAGCATTTCTCTTGCTTCCCTGTGCGTAGGGAAGCTCAGTTTTAGTCACAGTAGCTCCCACAAGTGTCTCCTCAGTGTGTTCCCATTTCCTTAGAAACAGTGTATTTGCTGGGAGAAAAGTGCATTACTGTGCGCTTTCACCGTTCAGCAAATACATGTGTAGATTCACAGCGCTAGCAGAAACGACCGTTTCTCGACGTTTTCTAACTCAGGGAACAAGTTGCACACTTCTGAGATACATTTGGGCAACTTTGTGAGAAATGAGTTTTTTGCCTACAGAGACATGCCTATTTGTGCAGTAGTACAGATTCTGAGTATGTAACTGGGCTGGATGAAATCAGCATTTCTCTTGCTTCCCTGTGTGTAGGGAAGCTCAGTTTTAGTCACAGTAGCTCCCACAAGTGTCTCCTCAGTGTGTTCCCAGTTCCTTAGAAACAGTGTATTTGCTGGGAGAAAAGTGCATTACTGTGCGCTTTCACCGTTCAGCAAATACATGTGTAGATTCACAGCGCTAGCAGAAACGACCGTTTCTCGACGTTTTCTAACTCAGGGAACAAGTTGCACACTTCTGAGATGCATTTGGGCAACTTTGTGAGAAATGAGTTTTTTGCCTACAGAGACATGCCTATTTGTGCAGTAGTACAGATTCTGAGTATGTAACTGGGCTGGATGAAATCAGCATTTCTCTTGCTTCCCTGTGTGTAGGGAAGCTCAGTTTTAGTCACAGTAGCTCCCACAAGTGTCTCCTCAGTGTGTTCCCAGTTCCTTAGAAACAGTGTATTTGCTGGGAGAAAAGTGCATCACTGTGCGCTTTCACCGTTCAGCAAATACATGTGTAGAAGCACAGCGCTAGCTGAAACGATCGTTTCTCGACGTTTTCTAACTCAGGGAACAAGTTGCACACTTCTGAGATGCATTTGGGCAACTTTGTCAGAAATGAGTTATTTGCCTAAAGAGACATGCCTATTGGCGCAGTAGGACAGATTCTGAGTATGTAACTGGGCTTGATGAAATCAGCATTTCTCTTGCTTCCCTGTGCGTAGGGAAGCTCAGTTTTAGTCACAGTAGCTCCCACAAGTGTCTCCTCAGTGTGTTCCTATTTCCTTAGAAACAGTGTATTTGCTGGGAGAAAAGTGCATTACTGTGCGCTTTCACCGTTCAGCAAATACATGTGTAGAAGCACAGCACTAGCAGAAACGACCGTTTCTCGACGTTTTCTAACTCAGGGAACAAGTTGCACACTTCTGAGATGCATTTGGGCAACTTTGTCAGAAATGAGTTTTTTGCCTACAGAGACATGCCTATTTGCGCAGTAGTACAGATTCTGAATATGTAACTGGGCTAGATGAAATCAGCATTTCTCTTGCTTCCCTGTGCGTAGGGAAGCTCAGTTTTAGTCACAGTAGCTCCCACAAGTGTCTCCTCAGTGTGTTCCCATTTCCTTAGAAACAGTGTATTTGCTGGGAGAAAAGTGCATTACTGTGCGCTTTCACCATTCAGCAAATACATGTGTAGAAGCACAGCGCTAGTAGAAACGACCGTTTCTCGACGTTTTCTAACTCAGGGAACAAGTTGCACACTTCTGAGATGCATTTGGGCAATTTTGTGAGAAATGAGTTTTTTGCCTACAGAGACATGCCTATTTGTGCAGTAGTACAGATTCTGAGTATGTAACTGGGCTGGATGAAATCAGCATTTCTCTTGCTTCCCTGTGTGTAGGGAAGCTCAGTATTAGTCACAGTAGCTCCCACAAGTGTCTCCTCAGTGTGTTCCCATTTCCTTAGAAACAGTGTATTTGCTGGGAGAAAAGTACATTACTGTGCGCTTTCACCGTTCAGCAAATACATGTGTAGAAGCACAGCCTTAGCAGATATGACCGTTTCTCGACGTTTTCTAACTCAGGGAACAAGTTGCACACTTCTGAGATGCATTTGGGCATCTTTGTCAGAAATGAGTTTTTTGCCTACAGAGACATGCCTATTTGCGCAGTAGTACAGATTCTGAGTATGTAACTGGGCTTGATGAAATCAGCATTTCTCTTGCTTCCCTGTGCGTAGGGAAGCTCAGTTTTAGTCACAGTAGCTCCCACAAGTGTCTCCTCAGTGTGTTCCCATTTCCTTAGAAACAGTGTATTTGCTGGGAGAAAAGTGCATTACTGTGCGGTTTCACCGTTCAGCAAATACATGTGTAGAAGCACAGCGCTAGCAGAGACGACCGTTTCTCGAAGTTTTCTAACTCAGGGAACAAGTTGCACACTTCTGAGATGCATTTGGGCAACTTTGTCAGAAATGAGTTTTTTGCCTGCAGAGACATGCCTATTTGCACAGTAGTACAGATTCTGAGTATGTAACTGGGCTTGATGAAATCAGCATTTCTCTTGCTTCCCTGTGCGTAGGGAAGCTCAGTTTTAGTCACAGTAGCTCCCACAAATGTCTCCTCAGTGTGTTCCCATTTCCTTAGAAACAGTGTATTTGCTGGGAGAAAAGTGCATTACTGTGCGCTTTCACCGTTCAGCAAATACATGTGTAGAAGCACAGCGCTAGCAGACACGAACGTTTCTTGACGTTTTCTAACTCAGGGAACAAGTTGCACACTTCTGAGATGCATTTGGGCATCTTTGTCAGAAATGAGTTTTTTGCCTACAGAGACATGCCTATTTGCGCAGTAGTACAGATTCTGAGTATGTAACTGGGCTTGATGAAATCAGCATTTCTCTTGCTTCCCTGTGCGTAGGGAAGCTCAGTTTTAGTCACAGTAGCTCCCACAAGTGTCTCCTCAGTGTGTTCCCATTTCCTAAGAAACAGTGTATTTGCTGGGAGAAAAGTGCATTACTGTGCGCTTTCACCGTTCAGCAAATAAATGTGTAGAAGCACAGCGCTAGCAGAAAACACCGTTTCTCGTTGTTTTCTAAATCAGAGAACAAGTTGCACACTTCTGAGATGCATTTGGGCAACTTTGTCAGAAATGAGTTTTTTGCCTACAGAGACATGCCTATTTGCCCGGTAGTACAGATTCTGAGTATGTAACTGGGCTTGATGAAATCAGCATTTCTCTTGCTTCCCTGTGCGTAGGGAAGCTCAGTTTTAGTCACAGTAGCTCCCACAAGTGTCTCCTCAGTGTGTTCCCATTTCCTTAGAAACAGTGTATTTGTTGGGAAAAAAGTGCATTACTGTGCGCTTTCACCGTTCAGCAAATACATGTGTAGAAGCACAGTGCTAGCAGAAACGAACGTTTCTCGACGTTTTCTAACTCAGGGAACAAGGTCCACACTTCTGAGATGCATTTGGGCAACTTTGTCAGAAATGAGTTTTTTGCCCACAGATTCATGCCTATTTGCACAGTAGTACAGATTCTGAGTATGTAACTGGGCTTGATGAAATCAGCATTTCTCTTGCTTCCCTGTGCGTAGGGAAGCTCAGTTTTAGTCACAGTAGCTCCCACAAGTGTCTCTTCAGTGTGTTCCCATTTCCTTAGAAACAGTGTATTTGCTGGGAGAAAAGTGCATTACTGTGCGCTTTCACCGTTCAGCAAATACATGTGTAGAAGCACAGCGTTAGCAGATATGTCCGTTTCTCGACGTTTCTAACTCAGGGAACAATTTGCACACTTCTGAGATGCATTTGGGCAACTTTGTCAGAAATGAGTTTTTTGCCTACAGAGACATGCCTATTTGCGCAGTAGTACAGATTATGAGTATGTAACTGGGCTTGATGAAATCAGCATTTCTCTTGCTTCCCTGTGCGTAGGGAAGCTCAGTTTTAGTCACAGTAGCTCCCACAAGTGTCTCCTCAGTGTGTTCCCATTTCCTTAGAAACAGTGTATTTGCTGGGAGAAAAGTGCATTACTGTGCGCTTTCACCGTTCAGCAAATACATGTGTAGAAGCACAGCGCTAGCAGAAACGAACGTTTCTCGACGTTTTCTAACTCAGGGAACAAGTTGCACACTTCTGAGATGCATTTGGGCAACTTTGTCAGAAATGAGTTTTTTGCCTAAAGAGACATGCCTATTTACGCAGTAGTACAGATTCTGAGTATGTAACTGGGCTTGATGAAATCAGCATTTCTCTTGATTCCCTGTGCGTAGGGAAGCTCAGTTTTAGTCACAGTAGCTCCCACAAGTGTCTCCTCAGTGTGTTCCCATTTCCTTAGAAACAGTGTATTTGCTGGGAGAAAAGTGCATTACTGTGCGCTTTCACCGTTCAGCAAATACATGTGTAGAAGCACAGCGCTAGCAGAAACGAACGTTTCTCGACGTTTTCTAACTCAGGGAACAAGTTGCACACTTCTGAGATGCATTTGGGCAACTTTGTCAGAAATGAGTTTTTTGCCTACAGGGACATGCCTATTTGCGCAGTAGTACAGATTCTGAGTATGTAACTGGGCTTGATGAAATCAGCATTTCTCTTGCTTCCCTGTGCGTAGGGAAGCTCAGTTTTAGTCACAGTAGCTCCCACAAGTGTCTCCTCAGTGTGTTCCCATTTCCTTAGAAACAGTGTATTTGCTGGGAGAAAAGTGCATTACTGTGCGCTTTCACCGTTCAGCAAATACATGTGTAGAAGCACAGCGCTAGCAGAAACGACCGTTTCTCGACGTTTTCTAACTCAGGGAACAAGTTGCACACTTCTGAGATGCATTTGGGCAACTTTGTCAGAAATGAGTTTTTTGCCTACAGAGACATGCCTATTTGCGCAGTAGTACAGATTCTGAGTATGTAACTGGGCTTGATGAAATCAGCATTTCTCTTGCTTCCCTGTGCGTAGGGAAGCTCAGTTTTAGTCACAGTAGCTCCCACAAGTGTCTCCTCAGTGTGTTACCATTTACTTAGAAACAATGTATTTGCTGGGAGAAAGTGCATCACTGTGCGCTTTCACCGTTCAGCAAATACATGTGTAGAAGCACAGCGCTAGTAGAAACGACCGTTTCTCGACGTTTTCTAACTCAGGGAACAAGTTGCACACTTCTGAGATGCATTTGGGCAACTTTGTCCGAAATGAGTTTTTTGCCTAAAGAGACATGCCTATTTGCGCAGTAGTACAGATTCTGAGTATGTAACTGGGCTTGATGAATCAGCATTTTACTTGCTTCCCTGTGCGTAGGGAAGCTCAGTTTTAGTCACATTAGCTCCCACAAGTGTCTCCTTAGTGTGTTCCCATTTCCTTAGAAACAGTGTATTTGCTGGGAGAAAAGTGCATTACTGTGCGCTTTCACCGTTCAGCAAATACATGTGTAGAAGCACAGCGCTAGCAGAAACGAACGTTTCTCGACGTTTTCTAACTCAGGGAACAAATTGCACACTTCTGAGATTCATTTGGGTAACTTTCTCAAAAATGAGTTTTTTGCTTACAGATTCATGCCTATTTGCGCAGTAGTACAGATTCTGAGTATGTAACTGGGCTTGATGAAATCAGCATTTCTCTTGCTTCCCTGTGCGTAGGGAAGCTCAGTTTTAGTCACAGTAGCTCCCACAAGTGTCTCCTCAGTGTGTTCCCAGTTCCTTAGAAACAGTGTATTTGCTGGGAGAAAAGTGCATTACTGTGCGCTTTCACCGTTCAGCAAATACATGTGTAGAAGCACAGCGCTAGCAGAGACGACCGTTTCTCGAAGTTTTCTAACTCAGGGAACAAGTTGAACACTTCTGAGATGCATTTGGACAACTTTGTCAGAAATGAGTTTTTTGCCTACAGAGACATGCCTATTTGCGCAGTAGTACAGATTCTGAGTATGTAACTGGGCTTGATGAAATCAGCATTTCTCTTGCTTCCCTGTGCGTAAGGAAGCTCAGTTTTAGTCACAGTAGCTCCCACAAGTGTCTCCTCAGTGTGTTCCCATTTCCTTAGAAACAGTGCATTTGCTGGGAGAAAAGTGCATTACTGTGCGCTTTCACCGTTCAGCAAATACATGTGTAGAAGCACAGCGCTAGCAGAAACGAACGTTTCTCGACGTTTTCTAACTCAGGGAACAAGTTGCACACTTCTGAGATGCATTTGGGCAACTTTGTCAGAAATGAGTTTTTTGCCTACAGATTCATGCCTATTTGCGCAGTAGTACAGATTCTGAGTATGTAACTGGGCTTGATGAAATCAGCATTTCTCTTGCTTCCCTGTGCGTAGGGAAGCTCAGTTTTAGTCACTGTAGCTCCCACAAGTGTCTCCTCAGTGTGTTCCCATTTCCTTAGAAACAGTGTATTTGCTGGGAGAAAAGTGCATTAGTGTGCGCTTTCACCGTTCAGCAAATACATGTGTAGAAGCACAGCGCTAGCAGACACGAACGTTTCTCGACGTTTTCTAACTCAGGGAACAAGTTGCACACTTCTGAGATGCATTTGGGCATCTTTGTCAGAAATGAGTTTTTTGCCTACAGAGACATGCCTATTTGCGCAGTAGTACAGATTCTGAGTATGTAACTGGGCTTGATGAAATCAGCATTTCTCTTGCTTCCCTGTGCGTAGGGAAGCTCAGTTTTAGTCACAGTAGCTCCCACAAGTGTCTCCTCAGTGTGTTCCCATTTCCTTAGAAACAGTGTATTTGCTGGGAGAAAAGTGCATTAGTGTGCGCTTTCACCGTTCAGCAAATACATGTGTAGAAGCACAGCGCTAGCAGAGACGACCGTTTCTCGAAGTTTTCTAACTCTGGGAACAAGTTGCACACTTCTGAGATGCATTTGGGCAACTTTGTCAGAAATGAGTTTTTTGCCTACAGAGACATGCCTATTTGCGCAGTAGTACAGATTCTGAGTATGTAACTGGGCTTGATGAAATCAGCATTTCTCTTGCTTCCCTGTGCGTAGGGAAGCTCAGTTTTAGTCACAGTAGCTCCCACAAGTGTCTCCTCAGTGTGTTCCCATTTCCTTAGAAACAGTGTATTTGTTGGGAAAAAGTGCATTACTGTGCGCTTTCACCGTTCAGCAAATACATGTGTAGAAGCACAGCGCTAGCAGAAACGAACGTTTCTCGACGTTTTCTAACTCAGGGAACAAGTTGCACACTTCTGAGATGCATTTGGGCAACTTTGTCAGAAATGAGTTTTTTGCCTACAGAGACATGCCTATTTGCGCAGTAGTACAGATTCTGAGTATGTAACTGGGCTTGATGAAATCAGCATTTCTCTAGCTTCCCTGTGCGTAGGGAAGCTCAGTTTTAGTCACAGTAGCTCCCACAAGTGTCTCCTCAGTGTGTTCCCAGTTCCTTAGAAACAGTGTATTTGCTGGGAGAAAAGTGCATTACTGTGCGCTTTCACCGTTCAGCAAATACACTTGTAGAAGCACAGCGCTAGCAGAAACAAACGTTTCTCGACGTTTTCTTACTCAGGGAACAAGTTGCACACTTCTGAGATGCATTTGGGCAACTTTGTCAGAAATGAGTTTTTGCCTAAAGAGACATGCCTATTTGCGCAGTAGTACAGACTCTGAGTAGGTAACTGGGCTTGATGAAATCAGCATTCTCTTGCTTCCCTGCGAGTAGGGAAGCTCAGTTTTAATCACTGTAGCTCCCACAATTGTCTCCTCAGTGTGTTCCCATTTACTTAGAAACAATGTATTTGCTGGGAGAAAGTGCATCACTGTGCGCTTTCACCGTTCAGCAAATACATGTGTAGAAGCACAGCGCTAGTAGAAACGACCGTTTCTCGACGTTTTCTAACTCAGGGAACAAGTTGCACACTTCTGAGATGCATTTGGGCAACTTTGTCCGAAATGAGTTTTTTGCCTAAAGAGACATGCCTATTTGCGCAGTAGTACAGATTCTGAGTATGTAACTGGGCTTGATGAATCAGCATTTTACTTGCATCCCTGTGCGTAGGGAAGCTCAGTTTTAGTCACATTAGCTCCCACAAGTGTCTCCTTAGTGTGTTCCCATTTCCTTAGAAACAGTGTATTTGCTGGGAGAAAAGTGCATTACTCTGCGCTTTCACCGTTCAGCAAATACATGTGTAGAAGCACAGCGCTAGCAGAAACGAACGTTTCTCGACGTTTTCTAACTCAGGGAACAAGTTGCACATTTCTGAGATTCATTTGGGTAACTTTCTCAAAAATGAGTTTTTTGCCTACAGAGACATGCCTATTTGCGCAGTAGTACAGATTCTGAGTATGTAACTGGGCTTGATGAAATCAGCATTTCTCTTGCTTCCCTGTGCGAGGGAAGCTCAGTTTTAGTCACAGTAGCTTCCACAAGTGTCTCCTCAGTGTGTTCCCAGTTCCTTAGAAACAGTGTATTTGGTGGGAGAAAAGTGCATTACTGTGCGCTTTCACCGTTCAGCAAATACATGTGTAGAAGCACAGCGCTAGCAGAGACTACTGTTTCTCGAAGTTTTCTAACTCAGGGAACAAGTTGCACACTTCTGAGATGCATTTGGGCAACTTTGTCAGAAATGAGTTTTTTGCCTACAGAGACATGCCTATTTGCGCAGTAGTACAGATTCTGAGTATGTAACTGGGCTTGATGAAATCAGCATTTCTCTTGCTTCCCTGTGCATAGGGAAGCTCAGTTTTAGTCACAGTAGCTCCCACAAGTGTCTCCTCAGTGTGTTCCCATTTCCTTAGAAACAGTGCATTTGCTGGGAGAAAAGTGCATTACTGTGCGCTTTCACCATTCAGCAAATACATGTGTAGAAGCACAGCGCTAGCAGAAACGACCGTTTCTCGACGTTTTCTAACTCAGGGAACAAGTTGCACACTTCTGAGATGCATTTGGGCAACTTTGTCAGAAATGAGTTTTTTGCCTACAGATTCATGCCTATTTGCGCAGTAGTACAGATTCTGAGTATGTAACTGGGCTTGATGAAATCAGCATTTCTCTTGCTTCCCTGTGCGTAGGGAAGCTCAGTTTTAGTCACAGTAGCTCCCACAAATGTCTCCTCAGTGTGTTCCCATTTCCTTAGAAACAGTGTATTTGCTGGGAGAAAAGTGCATTACTGTGCGCTTTCACCGTTCAGCAAATACATGTGTAGAAGCACAGCGCTAGCAGAAACCAACGTTTCTCGACGTTTTCTAAATCAGGGAACAAGTGGCACACTTCTGAGATGCATTTGGGCATCTTTGTCAGAAATGAGTTTTTTGCCTACAGAGACATGCCTATTTGCGCAGTAGTACAGATTCTGAGTATGTAACTGGGCTTGATGAAATCAGCATTTCTCTTGCTTTCCTGTGCGTAGGGAAGCTCAGTTTTAGTCACAGTAGCTCCCACAAGTGTCTCCTCAGTGTGTTCCCATTTCCTTAGAAACAGTGTATTTGCTGGGAGAAAAGTGCATTACTGTGCGCTTTCACCGTTCAGCAAATACATGTGTAGAAGCACAGCGCTAGCAGAGACGACCGTTTCTCGAAGTTTTCTAACTCTGGGAACAAGTTGCACACTTCTGAGATGCATTTGGGCAACTTTGTCAGAAATGAGTTTTTTGCCTACAGAGACATGCCTATTTGCCCAGTAGTACAGATTCTGAGTATGTAACTGGGCTTGATGAAATCAGCATTTCTCTTGCTTACCTGTGCGTAGGGAAGCTCAGTTTTAGTCACAGTAGCTCCCACAAGTGTCTCCTCAGTGTGTTCCCATTTCCTTAGAAACAGTGTATTTGTTGGGAAAAAAGTGCATTACTGTGCGCTTTCACCGTTCAGCAAATACATGTGTAGAAGCACAGCGCTAGCAGAAACGAACGTTTCTCGACGTTTTCTAACTCAGGGAACAAGTTGCACACTTCTGAGATGCATTTGGGCAACTTTGTCAGAAATGAGTTTTTTGCCCACAGATTCATGCCTATTTGCACAGTAGGACAGATTCTGAGTATGTAACTGGGCTTTATGAAATCAGCATTTCTCTTGCTTCCCTGTGCGTAGGGAAGCTCAGTTTTAGTCACAGTAGCTCCCACAAGTGTCTCCTCAGTGTGTTCCCATTTCCTTAGAAACAGTGTATTTGCTGGGAGAAAAGTGCATTACTGTGCGCTTTCACCGTTCAGCAAATACATGTGTAGAAGCACAGCGCTAGCAGAAACGAACGTTTGTCGACGTTTTCTAACTCAGGGAACAAGTTGCACACTTCTGAGATGCATTTGGGCAACTTTGTCAGAAATGAGTTTTTTGCCTACAGAGACATGACTATTTGCGCAGTAGTACAGATTCTGAGTATGTAACTGGGCTTGATGAAATCAGCATTTCTCTTGCTTCCCTGTGCGTAGGGAAGCTCAGTTTTAGTCACAGTAGCTCCCACAAGTGTCTCCTCAGTGTGTTCCCATTTCCTTAGAAACAGTGTATTTGCTGGGAGAAAAGTGCATTACTGTGTGCTTTCACCGTTCAGCAAATACACTTGTAGAAGCACAGCGCTAGCAGAAACAAACGTTTCTCGACGTTTTCTAACTCAGGGAACAAGTTGCACACTTCTGAGATGCATTTGGGCAACTTTGTCAGAAATGAGTTTTTTGCCTACAGGGACATGCCTATTTGCGCAGTAGTACAGATTCTGAGTATGTAACTGGGCTTGATGAAATCAGCATTTCTCTTGCTTCCCTGTGCGTAGGGAAGCTCAGTTTTAGTCACAGTAGCTCCCACAAGTGTCTCCTCAGTGTGTTCCCATTTCCTTAGAAACAGTGTATTTGCTGGGAGAAAAGTGCATTACTGTGCGCTTTCACCGTTCAGCAAATACATGTGTAGAAGCACAGCGCTAGCAGAAACGACCGTTTCTCGACGTTTTCTAACTCAGGGAACAAGTTGCACACTTCTGAGATGCATTTGGGCAACTTTGTCAGAAATGAGTTTTTTGCCTACAGAGACATGCCTATTTGCGCAGTAGTACAGATTCTGAGTATGTAACTGGGCTTGATGAAATCAGCATTTCTCTTGCTTCCCTGTGCGTAGGGAAGCTCAGTTTTAGTCACAGTAGCTCCCACAAGTGTCTCCTCAGTGTGTTACCATTTACTTAGAAACAATGTATTTGCTGGGAGAAAGTGCATCACTGTGCGCTTTCACCGTTCAGCAAATACATGTGTAGAAGCACAGCGCTAGTAGAAACGACCGTTTCTCGACGTTTTCTAACTCAGGGAACAAGTTGCACACTTCTGAGATGCATTTGGGCAACTTTGTCCGAAATGAGTTTTTTGCCTAAAGAGACATGCCTATTTGCGCAGTAGTACAGATTCTGAGTATGTAACTGGGCTTGATGAATCAGCATTTTACTTGCTTCCCTGTGCGTAGGGAAGCTCAGTTTTAGTCACATTAGCTCCCACAAGTGTCTCCTCAGTGTGTTCCCATTTCCTTAGAAACAGTGTATTTGCTGGGAGAAAAGTGCATTACTGTGCGCTTTCACCGTTCAGCAAATACATGTGTAGAAGCACAGCGCTAGCAGAAACGAACGTTTCTCGACGTTTTCTAACTCAGGGAACAAATTGCACACTTCTGAGATTCATTTGGGTAACTTTCTCAAAAATGAGTTTTTTGCTTACAGATTCATGCCTATTTGCGCAGTAGTACAGATTCTGAGTATGTAACTGGGCTTGATGAAATCAGCATTTCTCTTGCTTCCCTGTGCGTAGGGAAGCTCAGTTTTAGTCACAGTAGCTCCCACAAGTGTCTCCTCAGTGTGTTCCCAGTTCCTTAGAAACAGTGTATTTGCTGGGAGAAAAGTGCATTACTGTGCGCTTTCACCGTTCAGCAAATACATGTGTAGAAGCACAGCGCTAGCAGAGACGACAGTTTCTCGAAGTTTTCTAACTCAGGGAACAAGTTGAACACTTCTGAGATGCATTTGGACAACTTTGTCAGAAATGAGTTTTTTGCCTACAGAGACATGCCTATTTGCGCAGTAGTACAGATTCTGAGTATGTAACTGGGCTTGATGAAATCAGCATTTCTCTTGCTTCCCTGTGCGTAAGGAAGCTCAGTTTTAGTCACAGTAGCTCCCACAAGTGTCTCCTCAGTGTGTTCCCATTTCCTTAGAAACAGTGCATTTGCTGGGAGAAAAGTGCATTACTGTGCGCTTTCACCGTTCAGCAAATACATGTGTAGAAGCACAGCGCTAGCAGAAACGAACGTTTCTCGACGTTTTCTAACTCAGGGAACAATTTGCACACTTCTGAGATGCATTTGGGCAACTTTGTCAGAAATGAGTTTTTTGCCTACAGATTCATGCCTATTTGCGCAGTAGTACAGATTCTGAGTATGTAACTGGGCTTGATGAAATCAGCATTTCTCTTGCTTCCCTGTGCGTAGGGAAGCTCAGTTTTAGTCACTGTAGCTCCCACAAGTGTCTCCTCAGTGTGTTCCCATTTCCTTAGAAACAGTGTATTTGCTGGGAGAAAAGTGCATTAGTGTGCGCTTTCACCGTTCAGCAAATACATGTGTAGAAGCACAGCGCTAGCAGACACGAACGTTTCTCGACGTTTTCTAACTCAGGGAACAAGTTGCACACTTCTGAGATGCATTTGGGCATCTTTGTCAGAAATGAGTTTTTTGCCTACAGAGACATGCCTATTTGCGCAGTAGTACAGATTCTGAGTATGTAACTGGGCTTGATGAAATCAGCATTTCTCTTGCTTCCCTGTGCGTAGGGAAGCTCAGTTTTAGTCACAGTAGCTCCCACAAGTGTCTCCTCAGTGTGTTCCCATTTCCTTAGAAACAGTGTATTTGCTGGGAGAAAAGTGCATTACTGTGCGCTTTCACCGTTCAGCAAATACATGTGTAGAAGCACAGCGCTAGCAGAGACGACCGTTTCTCGAAGTTTTCTAACTCTGGGAACAAGTTGCACACTTCTGAGATGCATTTGGGCAACTTTGTCAGAAATGAGTTTTTTGCCTACAGAGACATGCCTATTTGCGCAGTAGTACAGATTCTGAGTATGTAACTGGGCTTGATGAAATCAGCATTTCTCTTGCTTCCCTGTGCGTAGGGAAGCTCAGTTTTAGTCACAGTAGCTCCCACAAGTGTCTCCTCAGTGTGTTCCCATTTCCTTAGAAACAGTGTATTTGCTGGGAGAAAAGTGCATTAGTGTGCGCTTTCACCGTTCAGCAAATACATGTGTAGAAGCACAGCGCTAGCAGAGACGACCGTTTCTCGAAGTTTTCTAACTCTGGGAACAAGTTGCACACTTCTGAGATGCATTTGGGCAACTTTGTCAGAAATGAGTTTTTTGCCTACAGAGACATGCCTATTTGCGCAGTAGTACAGATTCTGAGTATGTAACTGGGCTTGATGAAATCAGCATTTCTCTAGCTTCCCTGTGCGTAGGGAAGCTCAGTTTTAGTCACAGTAGCTCCCACAAGTGTCTCCTCAGTGTGTTACCATTTCCTTAGAAACAGTGTATTTGCTGGGAGAAAAGTGCATTACTGTGCGCTTTCACCGTTCAGCAAATACACTTGTAGAAGCACAGCGCTAGCAGAAACAAACGTTTCTCGACGTTTTCTTACTCAGGGAACAAGTTGCACACTTCTGAGATGCATTTGGGCAACTTTGTCAGAAATGAGTTTTTGCCTAAAGAGACATGCCTATTTGCGCAGTAGTACAGACTCTGAGTAGGTAACTGGGCTTGATGAAATCAGCATTCTCTTGCTTCCCTGCGAGTAGGGAAGCTCAGTTTTAATCACTGTAGCTCCCACAATTGTCTCCTCAGTGTGTTCCCATTTACTTAGAAACAATGTATTTGCTGGGAGAAAGTGCATCACTGTGCGCTTTCACCGTTCAGCAAATACATGTGTAGAAGCACAGCGCTAGTAGAAACGACCGTTTCTCGACGTTTTCTAACTCAGGGAACAAGTTGCACACTTCTGAGATGCATTTGGGCAACTTTGTCCGAAATGAGTTTTTTGCCTAAAGAGACATGCCTATTTGCGCAGTAGTACAGATTCTGAGTATGTAACTGGGCTTGATGAATCAGCATTTTACTTGCATCCCTGTGCGTAGGGAAGCTCAGTTTTAGTCACATTAGCTCCCACAAGTGTCTCCTTAGTGTGTTCCCATTTCCTTAGAAACAGTGTATTTGCTGGGAGAAAAGTGCATTACTCTGCGCTTTCACCGTTCAGCAAATACATGTGTAGAAGCACAGCGCTAGCAGAAACGAACGTTTCTCGACGTTTTCTAACTCAGGGAACAAGTTGCACATTTCTGAGATTCATTTGGGTAACTTTCTCAAAAATGAGTTTTTTGCCTACAGAGACATGCCTATTTGCGCAGTAGTACAGATTCTGAGTATGTAACTGGGCTTGATGAAATCAGCATTTCTCTTGCTTCCCTGTGCGAGGGAAGCTCAGTTTTAGTCACAGTAGCTTCCACAAGTGTCTCCTCAGTGTGTTCCCAGTTCCTTAGAAACAGTGTATTTGGTGGGAGAAAAGTGCATTACTGTGCGCTTTCACCGTTCAGCAAATACATGTGTAGAAGCACAGCGCTAGCAGAGACTACTGTTTCTCGAAGTTTTCTAACTCAGGGAACAAGTTGCACACTTCTGAGATGCATTTGGGCAACTTTGTCAGAAATGAGTTTTTTGCCTACAGAGACATGCCTATTTGCGCAGTAGTACAGATTCTGAGTATGTAACTGGGCTTGATGAAATCAGCATTTCTCTTGCTTCCCTGTGCGTAGGGAAGCTCAGTTTTAGTCACAGTAGCTCCCACAAGTGTCTCCTCAGTGTGTTCCCATTTCCTTAGAAACAGTGCATTTGCTGGGAGAAAAGTGCATTACTGTGCGCTTTCACCATTCAGCAAATACATGTGTAGAAGCACAGCGCTAGCAGAAACGACCGTTTCTCGACGTTTTCTAACTCAGGGAACAAGTTGCACACTTCTGAGATGCATTTGGGCAACTTTGTCAGAAATGAGTTTTTTGCCTACAGATTCATGCCTATTTGCGCAGTAGTACAGATTCTGAGTATGTAACTGGGCTTGATGAAATCAGCATTTCTCTTGCTTCCCTGTGCGTAGGGAAGCTCAGTTTTAGTCACAGTAGCTCCCACAAATGTCTCCTCAGTGTGTTCCCATTTCCTTAGAAACAGTGTATTTGCTGGGAGAAAAGTGCATTACTGTGCGCTTTCACCGTTCAGCAAATACATGTGTAGAAGCACAGCGCTAGCAGACACGAACGTTTCTCGACGTTTTCTAACTCAGGGAACAAGTTGCACACTTCTGAGATGCATTTGGGCATCTTTGTCAGAAATGAGTTTTTTGCCTACAGAGACATGCCTATTTGCGTAGTAGTACAGATTCTGAGTATGTAACTGGGCTTGATGTAATCAGCATTTCTCTTGCTTTCCTGTGCGTAGGGAAGCTCAGTTTTAGTCACAGTAGCTCCCACAAGTGTCTCCTCAGTGTGTTCCCATTTCCTTAGAAACAGTGTATTTGCTGGGAGAAAAGTGCATTACTGTGCGCTTTCACCATTCAGCAAATACATGTGTAGAAGCACAGCGCTAGCAGAGACGACCGTTTCTCGAAGTTTTCTAACTCTGGGAACAAGTTGCACACTTCTGAGATGCATTTGGGCAACTTTGTCAGAAATGAGTTTTTTGCCTACAGAGACATGCCTATTTGCCCAGTAGTACAGATTCTGAGTATGTAACTGGGCTTGATGAAATCAGCATTTCTCTTGCTTACCTGTGCGTAGGGAAGCTCAGTTTTAGTCACAGTAGCTCCCACAAGTGTCTCCTCAGTGTGTTCCCATTTCCTTAGAAACAGTGTATTTGTTGGGAAAAAAGTGCATTACTGTGCGCTTTCACCGTTCAGCAAATACATGTGTAGAAGCACAGCGCTAGCAGAAACGAACGTTTCTCGACGTTTTCTAACTCAGGGAACAAGTTGCACACTTCTGAGATGCATTTGGGCAACTTTGTCAGAAATGAGTTTTTTGCCCACAGATTCATGCCTATTTGCACAGTAGGACAGATTCTGAGTATGTAACTGGGCTTTATGAAATCAGCATTTCTCTTGCTTCCCTGTGCGTAGGGAAGCTCAGTTTTAGTCACAGTAGCTCCCACAAGTGTCTCCTCAGTGTGTTCCCATTTCCTTAGAAACAGTGTATTTGCTGGGAGAAAAGTGCATTACTGTGCGCTTTCACCGTTCAGCAAATACATGTGTAGAAGCACAGCGCTAGCAGAAACGAACGTTTGTCGACGTTTTCTAACTCAGGGAACAAGTTGCACACTTCTGAGATGCATTTGGGCAACTTTGTCAGAAATGAGTTTTTTGCCTACAGAGACATGACTATTTGCGCAGTAGTACAGATTCTGAGTATGTAACTGGGCTTGATGAAATCAGCATTTCTCTTGCTTCCCTGTGCGTAGGGAAGCTCAGTTTTAGTCACAGTAGCTCCCACAAGTGTCTCCTCAGTGTGTTCCCATTTCCTTAGAAACAGTGTATTTGCTGGGAGAAAAGTGCATTACTGTGTGCTTTCACCGTTCAGCAAATACACTTGTAGAAGCACAGCGCTAGCAGAAACAAACGTTTCTCGACGTTTTCTAACTCAGGGAACAAGTTGCACACTTCTGAGATGCATTTGGGCAACTTTGTCAGAAATGAGTTTTTGCCTAAAGAGACATGCCTATTTGCGCAGTAGTACAGATTCTGAGTAGGTAACTGGGCTTGATGAAATCAGCATTCTCTTGCTTCCCTGTGAGTAGGGAAGCTCAGTTTTAATCACAGTAGCTCCCACAATTGTCTCCTCAGTGTGTTCCCATTTACTTAGAAACAATGTATTTGCTGGGAGAAAGTGCATCACTGTGCGCTTTCACCGTTCAGCAAATACACTTGTAGAAGCACAGCGCTAGTAGAAACGACCGTTTCTCGACGTTTTCTAACTCAGGGAACAAGTTGCACAGTTCTGAGATGCATTTGGGCAACTTTGTCCGAAATGAGTTTTTTGCCTAAAGAGACATGCCTATTTGCGCAGTAGTAGAGATTCTGAGTATGTAACTGGGCTTGATGAATCAGCATTTTACTTGCTTCCCTGTGCGTAGGGAAGCTCAGTTTTAGTCACATTAGCTCCCACAAGTGTCTCCTTAGTGTGTTCCCATTTCCTTAGAAACAGTGTATTTGCTGGGAGAAAAGTGCATTACTGTGCGCTTTCACCGTTCAGCAAATACATGTGTAGAAGCACAGCGCTAGCAGAAACGACCGTTTCTCGACGTTTTCTAACTCAGGGAACAAGTTGCACATTTCTGAGATTCATTTGGGTAACTTTCTCAAAAATGAGTTTTTTGCCTACAGAGACATGCCTATTTGCGCAGTAGTACAGATTATGAATATGTAACTGGTCTTGATGAAATCAGCATTTCTCTTGCTTCCCTGTGCGTAGGGAAGCTCAGTTTTAGTCACAGTAGCTCCCACAAGTGTCTCCTCAGTGTGTTCCCAGTTCCTTAGAAACAGTGTATTTGCTGGGAGAAAAGTGCATTACTGTGCGCTTTCACCGTTCAGCAAATACATGTGTAGAAGCACAGCGCTAGCAGAGACGACCATTTCTCGATGTTTTCTAACTCAGGGAACAAGTTGCACACTTCTGAGATGCATTTGGGCAACTTTGTCAGAAATGAGTTTTTTGCCTACAGAGATATGCCTATTTGCGCAGTAATACAGATTCTGAGTATGTAACTGGGCTTGATGAAATCAGCATTTCCCTTGCTTCCCTGTGCGTAGGGAAGCTCAGTTTTAGTCACAGTAGCTCCCACATGTGTCTCCTCAGTGTGTTCCCATTTCCTTAGAAACAGTGTATTTGCTGGGAGAAAAGTGCATTACTGTGCGCTTTCACCGTTCAGCAAATACACTTGTAGAAGCACAGCGCTAGCAGAGACGACCGTTTCTCGAAGTTTTCTAACTCAGGGAACAAGTTGCACACTTCTGAGATGCATTTGGGCAACTTTGTCAGAAATGAGTTTTTTGCCTACAGAGACATGCCTATTTGCGCAGTAGTACAGATTCTGAGAATGTAACTGGGCTTGATGAAATCAGCATTTCTCTTGCTTCCCTGTGCGTAGGGAAGCTCAGTTTTAGTCACAGTAGCTCCCACAAGTGTCTCCTCAGTGTGTTCCCATTTCCTTAGAAACAGTGTATTTGCTGGGAGAAAAGTGCATTACTGTGCGCTTTCACCGTTCAGCAAATACATGTGTAGAAGCACAGCACTAGCAGATATGACCGTTTCTCGACGTTTTCCTACTCAGGGAACAAGTTGCACACTTCTGAGATACATTTGGGCATCTTTGTCAGAAATGAGTTTTTTGCCTACAGAGACATGCCTATTTGCGCAGTAGTACAGATTCTGAGTATGTAACTGGGCTTGATGAAATCAGCATTTCTCTTGCTTCCCTGTGCGTAGGGAAGCTCAGTTTTAGTCACAGTAGCTCCCACAAGTGTCTCCTCAGTGTGTTCCCATTTCCTTAGAAACAGTGTATTTGCTGGGAGAAAAGTGCATTACTGTGCGCTTTCACCGTTCAGCAAATACATGTGTAGAAGCACAGCGCTAGCAGAAATGACCGTTTCTCGACGTTTTCTAAATCAGGGAACAAGTTACACACGTCTGAGATGCATTTGGGCAACTTTGTCAGAAATGAGTTTTTTGCCTACAGAGACATGCCTATTTGCGCAGTAGTCCAGATTCTGAGTATGTAACTGGGCTTGATGAAATCAGCATTTCTCTTGCTTCCCTGTGCGTAGGGAATCTCAGTTTTAGTCACAGTAGCTCCCACAAGTGTCTCCTGAGTGTGTTCCCATTTCCTTAGAAACA
The DNA here is from genome assembly GCF_964271855.1 of Acomys minous. NCBI lineage: Eukaryota > Metazoa > Chordata > Mammalia > Rodentia > Muridae > Acomys > Acomys minous. The sequence goes on from NW_028182177.1 coordinate 614,554, forward strand.
GTGTATTTGATGGGAGAAAAGTGCATTACTGTGCGCTTTCACCGTTCAGCAAATACATGTGTAGATGCACAGCGCTAGCAGAAACGACCGTTTCTCGACGTTTTCTAACTCAGGGAACAAGTTGCACACTTCTGAGATGCATTTGGGCAACTTTGTCAGAAATGAGTTATTTGCCTAAAGAGACATGCCTATTGGCGCAGTAGGACAGATTCTGAGTATGTAACTGGGCTTGATGAAATCAGCATTTCTCTTGCTTCCCTGTGTGTAGGGAAGCTCAGTTTTAGTCACAGTAGCTCCCACAAGTGTCTCCTCAGTGTGTTCCCAGTTCCTTAGAAACAGTGTATTTGCTGGGAGAAAAGTGCATCACTGTGCGCTTTCACCGTTCAGCAAATACATGTGTAGAAGCACAGCGCTAGCTGAAACGACCGTTTCTCGACGTTTTCTAACTCAGGGAACAAGTTGCACACTTCTGAGATGCATTTGGGCAACTTTGTCAGAAATGAGTTATTTGCCTAAAGAGACATGCCTATTGGCGCAGTAGGACAGATTCTGAGTATGTAACTGGGCTTGATGAAATCAGCATTTCTCTTGCTTCCCTGTGCGTAGGGAAGCTCAGTTTTAGTCACAGTAGCTCCCACAAGTGTCTCCTCAGTGTGTTCCTATTTCCTTAGAAACAGTGTATTTGCTGGGAGAAAAGTGCATTACTGTGCGCTTTCACCGTTCAGCAAATACATGTGTAGAAGCACAATGTTAGCAGAAACGACCGTTTCTCGACGTTTTCTAACTCAGGGAACAAGTTGCACACTTCTGAGATGCATTTGGGCAACTTTGTCAGAAATGAGTTTTTTGCCTACAGAGACATGCCTATTTGCGCAGTAGTACAGATTCTGAGTATGTAACTGGGCTTGATGAAATCAGCATTTCTCTTGCTTCCCTGTGCGTAAGGAAGCTCAGTTTTAGTCACAGTAGCTCCCACAAGTGTCTTCTCAGTGTGTTCCCATTTCCTTAGAAACAGTGCATTTGCTGGGAGAAAAGTGCATTACTGTGCGCTTTCACCGTTCAGCAAATACATGTGTAGAAGCACAGCGCTAGCAGAAACGAACGTTTCTCGACGTTTTCTAACTCAGGGAACAAGTTGCACACTTCTGAGATGCATTTGGGCAACTTTGTCAGAAATGAGTTTTTTGCCTACAGATTCATGCCTATTTGCGCAGTAGTACAGATTCTGAGTATGTAACTGGGCTTGATGAAATCAGCATTTCTCTTGCTTCCCTGTGCGTAGGGAAGCTCAGTTTTAGTCACTGTAGCTCCCACAAGTGTCTCCTCAGTGTGTTCCCATTTCCTTAGAAACAGTGTATTTGCTGGGAGAAAAGTGCATTAGTGTGCGCTTTCACCGTTCAGCAAATACATGTGTAGAAGCACAGCGCTAGCAGACACGAACGTTTCTCGACGTTTTCTAACTCAGGGAACAAGTTGCACACTTCTGAGATGCATTTGGGCATCTTTGTCAGAAATGAGTTTTTTGCCTACAGAGACATGCCTATTTGCGCAGTAGTACAGATTCTGAGTATGTAACTGGGCTTGATGAAATCAGCATTTCTCTTGCTTCCCTGTGCGTAGGGAAGCTCAGTTTTAGTCACAGTAGCTCCCACAAGTGTCTCCTCAGTGTGTTCCCATTTCCTTAGAAACAGTGTATTTGTTGGGAAAAAGTGCATTACTGTGCGCTTTCACCGTTCAGCAAATACATGTGTAGAAGCACAGCGCTAGCAGAAACGAACGTTTCTCGACGTTTTCTAACTCAGGGAACAAGTTGCACACTTCTGAGATGCATTTGGGCAACTTTGTCAGAAATGAGTTTTTTGCCTACAGAGACATGCCTATTTGCGCAGTAGTACAGATTCTGAGTATGTAACTGGGCTTGATGAAATCAGCATTTCTCTAGCTTCCCTGTGCGTAGGGAAGCTCAGTTTTAGTCACAGTAGCTCCCACAAGTGTCTCCTCAGTGTGTTACCATTTCCTTAGAAACAGTGTATTTGCTGGGAGAAAAGTGCATTACTGTGCGCTTTCACCGTTCAGCAAATACACTTGTAGAAGCACAGCGCTAGCAGAAACAAACGTTTCTCGACGTTTTCTAACTCAGGGAACAAGTTGCACACTTCTGAGATGCATTTGGGCAACTTTGTCAGAAATGAGTTTTTGCCTAAAGAGACATGCCTATTTGCGCAGTAGTACAGACTCTGAGTAGGTAACTGGGCTTGATGAAATCAGCATTCTCTTGCTTCCCTGCGAGTAGGGAAGCTCAGTTTTAATCACTGTAGCTCCCACAATTGTCTCCTCAGTGTGTTCCCATTTACTTAGAAACAATGTATTTGCTGGGAGAAAGTGCATCACTGTGCGCTTTCACCGTTCAGCAAATACATGTGTAGAAGCACAGCGCTAGTAGAAACGACCGTTTCTCGACGTTTTCTAACTCAGGGAACAAGTTGCACACTTCTGAGATGCATTTGGGCAACTTTGTCCGAAATGAGTTTTTTGCCTAAAGAGACATGCCTATTTGCGCAGTAGTACAGATTCTGAGTATGTAACTGGGCTTGATGAATCAGCATTTTACTTGCATCCCTGTGCGTAGTGAAGCTCAGTTTTAGTCACATTAGCTCCCACAAGTGTCTCCTTAGTGTGTTCCCATTTCCTTAGAAACAGTGTATTTGCTGGGAGAAAAGTGCATTACTCTGCGCTTTCACCGTTCAGCAAATACATGTGTAGAAGCACAGCGCTAGCAGAAACGAACGTTTCTCGACGTTTTCTAACTCAGGGAACAAGTTGCACATTTCTGAGATTCATTTGGGTAACTTTCTCAAAAATGAGTTTTTTGCCTACAGAGACATGCCTATTTGCGCAGTAGTACAGATTCTGAGTATGTAACTGGGCTTGATGAAATCAGCATTTCTCTTGCTTCCCTGTGCGAGGGAAGCTCAGTTTTAGTCACAGTAGCTTCCACAAGTGTCTCCTCAGTGTGTTCCCAGTTCCTTAGAAACAGTGTATTTGGTGGGAGAAAAGTGCATTACTGTGCGCTTTCACCGTTCAGCAAATACATGTGTAGAAGCACAGCGCTAGCAGAGACTACCGTTTCTCGAAGTTTTCTAACTCAGGGAACAAGTTGCACACTTCTGAGATGCATTTGGTCAACTTTGTCAGAAATGAGTTTTTTGCCTACAGAGACATGCCTATTTGCGCAGTAGTACAGATTCTGAGTATGTAACTGGGCTTGATGAAATCAGCATTTCTCTTGCTTCCCTGTGCGTAGGGAAGCTCAGTTTTAGTCACAGTAGCTCCCACAAGTGTCTCCTCAGTGTGTTCCCATTTCCTTAGAAACAGTGCATTTGCTGGGAGAAAAGTGCATTACTGTGCGCTTTCACCATTCAGCAAATACATGTGTAGAAGCACAGCGCTAGCAGAAACGACCGTTTCTCGACGTTTTCTAACTCAGGGAACAAGTTGCACACTTCTGAGATGCATTTGGGCAACTTTGTCAGAAATGAGTTTTTTGCCTACAGATTCATGCCTATTTGCGCAGTAGTACAGATTCTGAGTATGTAACTGGGCTTGATGAAATCAGCATTTCTCTTGCTTCCCTGTGCGTAGGGAAGCTCAGTTTTAGTCACAGTAGCTCCCACAAATGTCTCCTCAGTGTGTTCCCATTTCCTTAGAAACAGTGTATTTGCTGGGAGAAAAGTGCATTACTGTGCGCTTTCACCGTTCAGCAAATACATGTGTAGAAGCACAGCGCTAGCAGAAACGAACGTTTCTCGACGTTTTCTAAGTCAGGGAACAAGTTGCACACTTCTGAGATGCATTTGGGCAACTTTGTCAGAAATGAGTTTTTTGCCCACAGATTCATGCCTATTTGCACAGTAGTACAGATTCTGAGTATGTAACTGGGCTTGATGAAATCAGCATTTCTCTTGCTTCCCTGTGCGTAGGGAAGCTCAGTTTTAGTCACAGTAGCTCCCACAAGTGTCTCCTCAGTGTGTTCCCATTTCCTTAGAAACAGTGTATTTGCTGGGAGAAAAGTGCATTACTGTGCGCTTTCACCGTTCAGCAAATACATGTGTAGAAGCACAGCGCTAGCAGAAACGAACGTTTGTCGACGTTTTCTAACTCAGGGAACAAGTTGCACACTTCTGAGATGCATTTGGGCAACTTTGTCAGAAATGAGTTTTTTGCCTACAGAGACATGACTATTTGCGCAGTAGTACAGATTCTGAGTATGTAACTGGGCTTGATGAAATCAGCATTTCTCTTGCTTCCCTGTGCGTAGGGAAGCTCAGTTTTAGTCACAGTAGCTCCCACAAGTGTCTCCTCAGTGTGTTCCCATTTCCTTATAAACAGTGTATTTGCTGGGAGAAAAGTGCATTACTGTGTGCTTTCACCGTTCAGCAAATACACTTGTAGAAGCACAGCGCTAGCAGAAACAAACGTTTCTCGACGTTTTCTAACTCAGGGAACAAGTTGCACACTTCTGAGATGCATTTGGGCAACTTTGTCAGAAATGAGTTTTTGCCTAAAGAGACATGCCTATTTGCGCAGTAGTACAGATTCTGAGTAGGTAACTGGGCTTGATGAAATCAGCATTCTCTTGCTTCCCTGTGAGTAGGGAAGCTCAGTTTTAATCACAGTAGCTCCCACAATTGTCTCCTCAGTGTGTTCCCATTTACTTAGAAACAATGTATTTGCTGGGAGAAAGTGCATCACTGTGCGCTTTCACCGTTCAGCAAATACACTTGTAGAAGCACAGCGCTAGTAGAAACGACCGTTTCTCGACGTTTTCTAACTCAGGGAACAAGTTGCACACTTCTGAGATGCATTTGGGCAACTTTGTCCGAAATGAGTTTTTTGCCTAAAGAGACATGCCTATTTGCGCAGTAGTACAGATTCTGAGTATGTAACTGGGCTTGATGAATCAGCATTTTACTTGCTTCCCTGTGCGTAGGGAAGCTCAGTTTTAGTCACATTAGCTCCCACAAGTGTCTCCTTAGTGTGTTCCCATTTCCTTAGAAACAGTGTATTTGCTGGGAGAAAAGTGCATTACTGTGCGCTTTCACCGTTCAGCAAATACATGTGTAGAAGCACAGCGCTAGCAGAAACGAACGTTTCTCGACGTTTTCTAACTCAGGGAACAAGTTGCACATTTCTGAGATTCATTTGGGTAACTTTCTCAAAAATGAGTTTTTTGCCTACAGAGACATGCCTATTTGCGCAGTAGTACAGATTGTGAATATGTAACTGGTCTTGATGAAATCAGCATTTCTCTTGATTCCCTGTGCGTAGGGAAGCTCAGTTTTCGTCACAGTAGCTCCCACAAGTGTCTCCTCAGTGTGTTCCCAGTTCCTTAGAAACAGTGTATTTGCTGGGAGAAAAGTGCATTACTGTGCGCTTTACCGTTCAGCAAATACATGTGTAGAAGCACAGCGCTAGCAGAGACGACCATTTCTCGATGTTTTCTAACTCAGGGAACAAGTTGCACACTTCTGAGATGCATTTGGGCAACTTTGTCAGAAATGAGTTTTTTGCCTACAGAGACATGCCTATTTGCGCAGTAGTACAGATTCTGAGTATGTAACTGGGCTTGATGAAATCAGCATTTCTCTTGCTTCCCTGTGCGTAGGGAAGCTCAGTTTTAGTCACAGTAGCTCCCACAAGTGTCTCCTCAGTGTGTTCCCATTTCCTTAGAAACAGTGTATTTGCTGGGAGAAAAGTGCATTACTGTGCGCTTTCACCGTTCAGCAAATACACTTGTAGAAGCACAGCGCTAGCAGAGACGACCGTTTCTCGAAGTTTTCTAACTCAGGGAACAAGTTGCACACTTCTGAGATGCATTTGGGCAACTTTGTCAGAAATGAGTTTTTTGCCTACAGAGACATGCCTATTTGCGCAGTAGTACAGATTCTGAGAATGTAACTGGGCTTGATGAAATCAGCATTTCTCTTGCTTCCCTGTGCGTAGGGAAGCTCAGTTTTAGTCACAGTAGCTCCCACAAGTGTCTCCTCAGTGTGTTCCCATTTCCTTAGAAACAGTGTATTTGCTGGGAGAAAAGTGCATTACTGTGCGCTTTCACCGTTCAGCAAATACATGTGTAGAAGCACAGCACTAGCAGATATGACCGTTTCTCGACGTTTTCCTACTCAGGGAACAAGTTGCACACTTCTGAGATGCATTTGGGCATCTTTGTCAGAAATGAGTTTTTTGCCTACAGAGACATGCCTATTTGCGCAGTAGTACAGATTCTGAGTATGTAACTGGGCTTGATGAAATCAGCATTTCTCTTGCTTCCCTGTGCGTAGGGAAGCTCAGTTTTATTCACAGTAGCTCCCACAAGTGTCTCCTCAGTGTGTTCCCAAATCCTTAGAAACAGTGTATTTGCTGGGAGAAAAGTGCATTACTGTGCGCTTTCACCGTTCAGCAAATACATGTGTAGAAGCACAGCGCCAGCAGAAATGACCGTTTCTCGACGTTTTCTAAATCAGGGAACAAGTTACACACGTCTGAGATGCATTTGGGCAACTTTGTCAGAAATGAGTTTTTTGCCTACAGAGACATGCCTATTTGCGCAGTAGTCCAGATTCTGAGTATGTAACTGGGCTTGATGAAATCAGCATTTCTCTTGCTTCCCTGTGCGTAGGGAATCTCAGTTTTAGTCACAGTAGCTCCCACAAGTGTCTCCTCAGTGTGTTCCCATTTCCTTAGAAACAGTGTATTTGATGGGAGAAAAGTGCATTACTGTGCGCTTTCACCGTTCAGCAAACACATGTGTAGATGCACAGCGCTAGCAGAAACGACCGTTTCTCGACGTTTTCTAACTCAGGGAACAAGTTGCACACTTCTGAGATGCATTTGGGCAACTTTGTCAGAAATGAGTTTTTTGCCTAAAGAGACATGCCTATTTGCGCAGTAGTACAGATTCTCAGTATGTAACTGGGCTTGATGAAATCAGCATTTCTCTTGCTTCCCTGTACGTAGGGAAGCTCAGTTTTAGTCACAGTAGCTCCCACAAGTGTCTCCTCAGTGTGTTCCCATTTCCTTAGAAACAGTGTATTTGCTGGGAGAAAAGTACATTACTGTGCGCTTTCACCGTTCAGCAAATACATGTGTAGAAGCACAGCCTTAGCAGATATGACCGTTTCTCGACGTTTTCTAACTCAGGGAACAAGTTGCACACTTCTGAGATGCATTTGGGCATCTTTGTCAGAAATGAGTTTTTTGCCTAAAGAGACATGCCTATTTGCGCAGTAGTACAGATTCTGAGTATGTAACTGGGCTTGATGAAATCAGCATTTCTCTTCCTTCCCTGTGCGTAGGGAAGCTCAGTTTTAGTCACAGTAGCTCCCACAAGTGTCTCCTCAGTGTGTTCCCATTTCCTTAGAAACAGTGTATTTGCTGGGAGAAAAGTGCATTACTGTGCGCTTTCACCGTTCAGCAAATACATGTGTAGATGCACAGCGCTAGCAGAGACGACCGTTTCTCGAAGTTTTCTAACTCAGGGAACAAGTTGCACACTTCTGAGATGCATTTGGGCAACTTTGTCAGAAATGAGTTTTTTGTCTACAGAGACATGCCTATTTGCGCAGTAGTACAGATTCTGAGTATGTAACTGGGCTTGATGAAATCAGCATTTCTCTTGCTTTCCTGTGCGTAGGGAAGCTCAGTTTTAGTCACAGTAGCTCCCACAAGTGTCTCCTCAGTGTGTTCCCATTTCCTTAGAAACAGTGCATTTGCTGGGAGAAAAGTGCATTACTGTGCGCTTTCACCGTTCAGCAAATACATGTGTAGAAGCACAGCGCTAGCAGAAACGAACGTTTCTCGACGTTTTCTAACTCAGGGAACAAGTTGCACACTTCTGAGATGCATTTGGGCAACTTTGTCCGAAATGAGTTTTTTGCCTACAGTGACATGCCTATTTGCGCAGTAGTACAGATTCTGAGTATGTAACTGGGCTTGATGAAATCAGCATTTCTCTTGCTTCCCTGTGCGTAGGGAAGCTCAGTTTTAGTCACAGTAGCTCCCACAAGTGTCTCCTCAGTGTGTTCCCATTTCCTTAGAAACAGTGTATTTGCTGGGAGAAAAGTGCATTACTGTGCGCTTTCACCGTTCAGCAAATACATGTGTAGATGCACAGCGCTAGCAGAAACGACCGTTTCTCGACGTTTTCTAACTCAGGGAACAAGTTGCACACTTCTGAGATGCATTTGGGCAACTTTGTGAGAAATGAGTTTTTTGCCTACAGAGACATGCCTATTTGTGCAGTAGTACAGATTCTGAGTATGTAACTGGGCTGGATGAAATCAGCATTTCTCTTGCTTCCCTGTGTGTAGGGAAGCTCAGTTTTAGTCACAGTAGCTCCCACAAGTGTCTCCTCAGTGTGTTCCCATTTCCTTAGAAACAGTGTATTTGCTGGGAGAAAAGTGCATCACTGTGCGCTTTCACCGTTCAGCAAATACATGTGTAGAAGCACAGCGCTAGCTGAAACGATCGTTTCTCGACGTTTTCTAACTCAGGGAACAAGTTGCACACTTCTGAGATGCATTTGGGCAACTTTGTCAGAAATGAGTTATTTGCCTAAAGAGACATGCCTATTGGCGCAGTAGGACAGATTCTGAGTATGTAACTGGGCTTGATGAAATCAGCATTTCTCTTGCTTCCCTGTGCGTAGGGAAGCTCAGTTTTAGTCACAGTAGCTCCCACAAGTGTCTCCTCAGTGTGTTCCTATTTCCTTAGAAACAGTGTATTTGCTGGGAGAAAAGTGCATTACTGTGCGCTTTCACCGTTCAGCAAATACATGTGTAGAAGCACAGCGCTAGCAGAAACGACCGTTTCTCGACGTTTTCTAACTCAGGGAACAAGTTGCACACTTCTGAGATGCATTTGGGCAACTTTGTCAGAAATGAGTTTTTTGCCTACAGAGACATGCCTATTTGCGCAGTAGTACAGATTATGAATATGTAACTGGGCTAGATGAAATCAGCATTTCTCTTGCTTCCCTGTGCGTAGGGAAGCTCAGTTTTAGTCACAGTAGCTCCCACAAGTGTCTCCTCAGTGTGTTCCCATTTCCTTAGAAACAGTGTATTTGCTGGGAGAAAAGTACATTACTGTGCGCTTTCACCGTTCAGCAAATACATGTGTAGAAGCACAGCCTTAGCAGATATGACCGTTTCTCGACATTTTCTAACTCAGGGAACAAGTTGCACACTTCTGAGATGCATTTGGGCATCTTTGTCAGAAATGAGTTTTTTGCCTAAAGAGACATGCCTATTTGCGCAGTAGTACAGATTCTGAGTATGTAACTGGGCTTGATGAAATCAGCATTTCTCTTCCTTCCCTGTGCGTAGGGAAGCTCAGTTTTAGTCACAGTAGCTCCCACAAGTGTCTCCTCAGTGTGTTCCCATTTCCTTAGAAACAGTGTATTTGCTGGGAGAAAAGTGCATTACTGTGCGCTTTCACCGTTCAGCAAATACATGTGTAGATGCACAGCGCTAGCAGAGACGACCGTTTCTCGAAGTTTTCTAACTCAGGGAACAAGTTGCACACTTCTGAGATGCATTTGGGCAACTTTGTCAGAAATGAGTTTTTTGTCTACAGAGACATGCCTATTTGCGCAGTAGTACAGATTCTGAGTATGTAACTGGGCTTGATGAAATCAGCATTTCTCTTGCTTCCCTGTGCGTAGGGAAGCTCAGTTTTAGTCACAGTAGCTCCCACAAGTGTCTCCTCAGTGTGTTCCCATTTCCTTAGAAACAGTGCATTTGCTGGGAGAAAAGTGCATTACTGTGCGCTTTCACCGTTCAGCAAATACATGTGTAGAAGCACAGCGCTAGCAGAAACGAACGTTTCTCGACGTTTTCTAACTCAGGGAACAAGTTGCACACTTCTGAGATGCATTTGGGCAACTTTGTCCGAAATGAGTTTTTTGACTACAGTGACATGCCTATTTGCGCAGTAGTACAGATTCTGAGTATGTAACTGGGCTTGATGAAATCAGCATTTCTCTTGCTTCCCTGTGCGTAGGGAAGCTCAGTTTTAGTCACAGTAGCTCCCACAAGTGTCTCCTCAGTGTGTTCCCATTTCCTTAGAAACAGTGTATTTGCTGGGAGAAAAGTGCATTACTGTGCGCTTTCACCGTTCAGCAAATACATGTGTAGATGCACAGCGCTAGCAGAAACAACCGTTTCTCGACGTTTTCTAACTCAGGGAACAAGTTGCACACTTCTGAGATGCATTTGGGCAACTTTGTGAGAAATGAGTTTTTTGCCTACAGAGACATGCCTATTTGTGCAGTAGTACAGATTCTGAGTATGTAACTGGGCTGGATGAAATCAGCATTTCTCTTGCTTCCCTGTGTGTAGGGAAGCTCAGTTTTAGTCACAGTAGCTCCCACAAGTGTCTCCTCAGTGTGTTCCCATTTCCTTAGAAACAGTGTATTTGCTGGGAGAAAAGTGCATCACTGTGCGCTTTCACCGTTCAGCAAATACATGTGTAGAAGCACAGCGCTAGCTGAAACGATCGTTTCTCGACGTTTTCTAACTCAGGGAACAAGTTGCACACTTCTGAGATGCATTTGGGCAACTTTGTCAGAAATGAGTTATTTGCCTAAAGAGACATGCCTATTGGCGCAGTAGGACAGATTCTGAGTATGTAACTGGGCTTGATGAAATCAGCATTTCTCTTGCTTCCCTGTGCGTAGGGAAGCTCAGTTTTAGTCACAGTAGCTCCCACAAGTGTCTCCTCAGTGTGTTCCTATTTCCTTAGAAACAGTGTATTTGCTGGGAGAAAAGTGCATTACTGTGCGCTTTCACCGTTCAGCAAATACATGTGTAGAAGCACAGCGCTAGCAGAAACGACCGTTTCTCGACGTTTTCTAACTCAGGGAACAAGTTGCACACTTCTGAGATGCATTTGGGCAACTTTGTCAGAAATGAGTTTTTTGCCTACAGAGACATGCCTATTTGCGCAGTAGTACAGATTATGAATATGTAACTGGGCTAGATGAAATCAGCATTTCTCTTGCTTCCCTGTGCGTAGGGAAGCTCAGTTTTAGTCACAGTAGCTCCCACAAGTGTCTCCTCAGTGTGTTCCCATTTCCTTAGAAACAGTGTATTTGCTGGGAGAAAAGTGCATTACTGTGCGCTTTCACCGTTCAGCAAATACATGTGTAGAAGCACAGCGCTAGCAGAAACGACCGTTTCTCGACGTTTTCTAACTCAGGGAACAAGTTGCACACTTCTGAGATGCATTTGGGCAACTTTGTCAGAAATGAGTTTTTTGCCTAAAGAGACATGCCTATTTGCGCAGTAGTACAGATTCTGAGTATGTAACTGGGCTTGATGAAATCAGCATTTCTCTTGCTTCCCTGTGCGTAGGGAAGCTCAGTTTTAGTCACAGTAGCTCCCACAAGTGTCTCCTCAGTGTGTTCCCATTTCCTTAGAAACAGTGTATTTGCTGGGAGAAAAGTACATTACTGTGCGCTTTCACCGTTCAGCAAATACATGTGTAGAAGCACAGCCTTAGCTGATATGACCGTTTCTCGACGTTTTCTAACTCAGGGAACAAGTTGCACACTTCTGAGATGCATTTGGGCATCTTTGTCAGAAATGAGTTTTTTGCCTACAGAGACATGCCTATTTGCGCAGTAGTACAGATTCTGAGTATGTAACTGGGCTTGATGAAATCAGCATTTCTCTTGCTTCCCTGTGCGTAGGGAAGCTCAGTTTTAGTCACAGTAGCTCCCACAAGTGTCTCCTCAGTGTGTTCCCATTTCCTTAGAAACAGTGTATTTGCTGGGAGAAAAGTGCATTACTGTGCGCTTTCACCGTTCAGCAAATACATGTGTAGAAGCACAGCGCTAGCAGAGACGACCGTTTCTCGACGTTTTTTAACTCAGGGAACAAGTTGCACACTTCTGAGATGCATTTGGGCAACTTTGTCAGAAATGAGTTTTTTGCCTACAGAGACATGCCTATTTGCACAGTAGTACAGATTCTGAGTATGTAACTGGGCTTGATGAAATCAGCATTTCTCTTGCTTCCCTGTGCGTAGGGAAGCTCAGTTTTAGTCACAGTAGCTCCCACAAATGTCTCCTCAGTGTGTTCCCATTTCCTTAGAAACAGTGTATTTGCTGGGAGAAAAGTGCATTACTGTGCGCTTTCACCGTTCAGCAAATACATGTATAGAAGCACAGCGCTAGCAGACACGAACGTTTCTCGACGTTTTCTAACTCAGGGAACAAGTTGCACACTTCTGAGATGCATTTGGGCATCTTTGTCAGAAATGAGTTTTTTGCCTACAGAGACATGCCTATTTGCGCAGTAGTACAGATTCTGAGTATGTAACTGGGCTTGATGAAATCAGCATTTCTCTTGCTTCCCTGTGCGTAGGGAAGCTCAGTTTTAGTCACAGTAGCTCCCACAAGTGTCTCCTCAGTGTGTTCCCATTTCCTTAGAAACAGTGTATTTGCTGGGAGAAAAGTGCATTACTGTGCGCTTTCACCGTTCAGCAAATACATGTGTAGAAGCACAGCGCTAGCAGAAAACACCGTTTCTCGTTGTTTTCTAAATCAGAGAACAAGTTGCACACTTCTGAGATGCATTTGGGCAACTTTGTCAGAAATGAGTTTTTTGCCTACAGAGACATGCCTATTTGCCCAGTAGTACAGATTCTGAGTATGTAACTGGGCTTGATGAAATCAGCATTTCTCTTGCTTCCCTGTGCGTAGGGAAGCTCAGTTTTAGTCACAGTAGCTCCCACAAGTGTCTCCTCAGTGTGTTCCCATTTCCTTAGAAACAGTGTATTTGTTGGGAAAAAAGTGCATTACTGTGCGCTTTCAAAGTTCAGCAAATACATGTGTAGAAGCACAGTGCTAGCAGAAACGAACGTTTCTCAACGTTTTCTAACTCAGGGAACAAGTTGCACACTTCTGAGATGCATTTGGGCAACTTTGTCAGAAATGAGTTTTTTGCCCACAGATTCATGCCTATTTGCACAGTAGTACAGATTCTGAGTATGTAACTGGGCTTGATGAAATCAGCATTTCTCTTGCTTCCCTGTGCGTAGGGAAGCTCAGTTTTAGTCACAGTAGCTCCCACAAGTGTCTCTTCAATGTGTTCCCATTTCCTTAGAAACAGTGTATTTGCTGGGAGAAAAGTGCATTACTGTGCGCTTTCACCGTTCAGCAAATACATGTGTAGAAGCACAGCGTTAGCAGATATGTCCGTTTCTCGACGTTTCTAACTCAGGGAACAATTTGCACACTTCTGAGATGCATTTGGGCAACTTTGTCAGAAATGAGTTTTTTGCCTACAGAGACATGCCTATTTGCGCAGTAGTACAGATTATGAGTATGTAACTGGGCTTGATGAAATCAGCATTTCTCTTGCTTCCCTGTGCGTAGGGAAGCTCAGTTTTAGTCACAGTAGCTCCCACAAGTGTCTCCTCAGTGTGTTCCCATTTCCTTAGAAACAGTGTATTTGCTGGGAGAAAAGTGCATTACTGTGCGCTTTCACCGTTCAGCAAATACATGTGTAGAAGCACAGCGCCAGCAGAAACGAACGTTTCTCGACGTTTTCTAACTCAGGGAACAAGTTGCACACTTCTGAGATGCATTTGGGCAACTTTGTCAGAAATGAGTTTTTTGCCTACAGAGACATGCCTATTTGCGCAGTAGTACAGATTCTGAGTATGTAACTGGGCATGATGAAATCAGCATTTCTCTTGCTTCCCTCTTCGTAGGGAAGCTCAGTTTTAGTCACAGTAGCTCCCACAAGTGTCTCCTCAGTGTGTTCCCATTTCCTTAGAAACAGTGTATTTGCTGGGAGAAAAGTGCATTACTGTGCGCTTTCACCGTTCAGCAAATACATGTGTAGAAGCACAGCGTTAGAAGATATGACCGTTTCTCGACGTTTTCTAAATCAGGGAACAAGTGGCACACTTCTGAGATGCATTTGGGCAACTTTGTCAGAAATGAGTTTTTTGCCCAAAGAGACATGCCTATTTGCGCAGTAGTACAGATTCTGAGTATGTAACTGGGCTTGATGAATCAGCATTTTACTTGCTTCCCTGTGCATAGGGAAGCTCAGTTTTAGTCACATTAGCTCCCACAAGTGTCTCCTTAGTGTGTTCCCATTTCCTTAGAAACAGTGTATTTGCTGGGAGAAAAGTGCATTACTGTGCGCTTTCACCGTTCAGCAAATACATGTGTAGAAGCACAGCGTTAGCAGATATGTCCGTTTCTCGACGTTTCTAACTCAGGGAACAATTTGCACACTTCTGAGATGCATTTGGGCAACTTTGTCAGAAATGAGTTTTTTGCCTACAGAGACATGCCTATTTGCGCAGTAGTACAGATTCTGAGTATGTAAATGGGCTTGATGAAATCAGCATTTCTCTTGCTTCCCTGTGCGTAGGGAAGCTCAGTTTTAGTCACAGTAGCTCCCACAAGTGTCTCCTCAGTGTGTTCCCAGTTCCTTAGAAACAGGGTATTTGCTGGGAGAAAAGTGCATTACTGTGCGCTTTCACCGTTCAGCAAATACATGTGTAGAAGCACAGCGCTAGCAGAGACGACCGTTTCTCGAAGTTTTCTAACTCAGGGAACAAGTTGCACACTTCTGAGATGCATTTGGGCAACTTTGTCAGAAATGAGTTTTTTGCCTACAGAGACATGCCTATTTGCGCAGTAGTACAGATTCTGAGAATGTAACTGGGCTTGATGAAATCAGCATTTCTCTTGCTTCCCTGTGCGTAGGGAGCTCAGTTTTAGTCACAGTAGCTCCCACAAGTGTCTCCTCAGTGTGTTCCCATTAGAAACAGTGTATTTGCTGGGAGAAAAGTGCATTACTGTGCGCTTTCACCGTTCAGCAAATACATGTGTAGAAGCACAGCGCTAGCAGAAACGACCGTTTCTCGACGTTTTCTAACTCAGGGAACAAGTTGCACACTTCTGAGATGCATTTGGGCAACTTTGTCAGAAATGAGTTTTTTGCCTACAGAGACATGCCTATTTGCGCAGTAGTACAGATTCTGAGTATGTAACTGGGCTTGATGAAATCAGCATTTCTCTTGCTTCCCTGTGCGTAAGGAAGCTCAGTTTTAGTCACAGTAGCTCCCACAAGTGTCTCCTCAGTGTGTTCCCATTTCCTTAGAAACAGTGCATTTGCTGGGAGAAAAGTGCATTACTGTGCGCTTTCACCGTTCAGCAAATACATGTGTAGAAGCACAGCGCTAGCAGAAACGAACGTTTCTCGACGTTTTCTAACTCAGGGAACAAGTTGCACACTTCTGAGATGCATTTGGGCAACTTTGTCAGAAATGAGTTTTTTGCCTACAGATTCATGCCTATTTGCGCAGTAGTACAGATTCTGAGTATGTAACTGGGCTTGATGAAATCAGCATTTCTCTTGCTTCCCTGTGCGTAGGGAAGCTCAGTTTTAGTCACAGTAGCTCCCACAAGTGTCTCCTCAGTGTGTTACCATTTCCTTAGAAACAGTGTATTTGCTGGGAGAAAAGTGCATTACTGTGCGCTTTCACCGTTCAGCAAATACACTTGTAGAAGCACAGCGCTAGCAGAAACAAACGTTTCTCGACGTTTTCTAACTCAGGGAACAAGTTGCACACTTCTGAGATGCATTTGGGCAACTTTGTCAGAAATGAGTTTTGCCTAAAGAGACATGCCTATTTGCGCAGTAGTACAGATTCTGAGTAGGTAACTGGGCTTGATGAAATCAGCATTCTCTTGCTTCCCTGTGAGTAGGGAAGCTCAGTTTTAATCACAGTAGCTCCCACAATTGTCTCCTCAGTGTGTTCCCATTTACTTAGAAACAATGTATTTGCTGGGAGAAAGTGCATCACTGTGCGCTTTCACCGTTCAGCAAATACATGTGTAGAAGCACAGCGCTAGTAGAAACGACCGTTTCTCGACGTTTTCTAACTCAGGGAACAAGTTGCACACTTCTGAGATGCATTTGGGCAACTTTGTCCGAAATGAGTTTTTTGCCTAAAGAGACATGCCTATTTGCGCAGTAGTACAGATTCTGAGTATGTAACTGGGCTTGATGAATCAGCATTTTACTTGCTTCCCTGTGCGTAGGGAAGCTCAGTTTTAGTCACATTAGCTCCCACAAGTGTCTCCTTAGTGTGTTCCCATTTCCTTAGAAACAGTGTATTTGCTGGGAGAAAAGTGCATTACTGTGCGCTTTCACCGTTCAGCAAATACATGTGTAGAAGCACAGCGCTAGCGGAAACGACCGTTTCTCGACGTTTTCTAACTCAGGGAACAAGTTGCACACTTCTGAGATTCATTTGGGTAACTTTCTCAAAAAT
Source organism: Acomys minous (assembly GCF_964271855.1). NCBI lineage: Eukaryota > Metazoa > Chordata > Mammalia > Rodentia > Muridae > Acomys > Acomys minous. The sequence goes on from NW_028182177.1 coordinate 630,916, forward strand.
GAGTTTTTTGCTTACAGATTCATGCCTATTTGCGCAGTAGTACAGATTCTGAGTATGTAACTGGGCTTGATGAAATCAGCATTTCTCTTGCTTCCCTGTGCGTAGGGAAGCTCAGTTTTAGTCACAGTAGCTCCCACAAGTGTCTCCTCAGTGTGTTCCCAGTTCCTTAGAAACAGTGTATTTGCTGGGAGAAAAGTGCATTACTGTGCGCTTTCACCGTTCAGCAAATACATGTGTAGAAGCACAGCGCTAGCAGAGACGACCGTTTCTCGAAGTTTTCTAACTCAGGGAACAAGTTGAACACTTCTGAGATGCATTTGGATAACTTTGTCAGAAATGAGTTTTTTCCCTACAGAGACATGCCTATTTGCGCAGTAGTACAGATTCTGAGTATGTAACTGGGCTTGATGAAATCAGCATTTCTCTTGCTTCCCTGTGCGTAAGGAAGCTCAGTTTTAGTCACAGTAGCTCCCACAAGTGTCTCCTCAGTGTGTTCCCATTTCCTTAGAAACAGTGCATTTGCTGGGAGAAAAGTGCATTACTGTGCGCTTTCACCGTTCAGCAAATACATGTGTAGAAGCACAGCGCTAGCAGAAACGAACGTTTCTCGATGTTTTCTAACTCAGGGAACAAGTTGCACACTTCTGAGATGCATTTGGGCAACTTTGTCAGAAATGAGTTTTTTGCCTACAGATTCATGCCTATTTGCGCAGTAGTACAGATTCTGAGTATGTAACTGGGCTTGATGAAATCAGCATTTCTCTTGCTTCCCTGTGCGTAGGGAAGCTCAGTTTTAGTCACTGTAGCTCCCACAAGTGTCTCCTCAGTGTGTTCCCATTTCCTTAGAAACAGTGTATTTGCTGGGAGAAAAGTGCATTACTGTGCGCTTTCACCGTTCAGCAAATACATGTGTAGAAGCACAGCGCTAGCAGACACGAACGTTTCTCGACGTTTTCTAACTCAGGGAACAAGTTGCACACTTCTGAGATGCATTTGGGCATCTTTGTCAGAAATGAGTTTTTTGCCTACAGAGACATGCCTATTTGCGCAGTAGTACAGATTCTGAGTATGTAACTGGGCTTGATGAAATCAGCATTTCTCTTGCTTCCCTGTGCGTAGGGAAGCTCAGTTTTAGTCACAGTAGCTCCCACAAGTGTCTCCTCAGTGTGTTCCCATTTCCTTAGAAACAGTGTATTTGCTGGGAGAAAAGTGCATTACTGTGCGCTTTCACCGTTCAGCAAATACATGTGTAGAAGCACAGCGCTAGCAGAGACGACCGTTTCTCGAAGTTTTCTAACTCTGGGAACAAGTTGCACACTTCTGAGATGCATTTGGGCAACTTTGTCAGAAATGAGTTTTTTGCCTACAGAGACATGCCTATTTGCGCAGTAGTACAGATTCTGAGTATGTAACTGGGCTTGATGAAATCAGCATTTCTCTTGCTTCCCTGTGCGTAGGGAAGCTCAGTTTTAGTCACAGTAGCTCCCACAAGTGTCTCCTCAGTGTGTTCCCATTTCCTTAGAAACAGTGTATTTGTTGGGAAAAAGTGCATTACTGTGCGCTTTCACCGTTCAGCAAATACATGTGTAGAAGCACAGCGCTAGCAGAAACGAACGTTTCTCGACGTTTTCTAACTCAGGGAACAAGTTGCACACTTCTGAGATGCATTTGGGCAACTTTGTCAGAAATGAGTTTTTTGCCTACAGAGACATGCCTATTTGCGCAGTAGTACAGATTCTGAGTATGTAACTGGGCTTGATGAAATCAGCATTTCTCTTGCTTCCCTGTGCGTAGGGAAGCTCAGTTTTAGTCACAGTAGCTCCCACAAGTGTCTCCTCAGTGTGTTCCCATTAGAAACAGTGTATTTGATGGGAGAAAAGTGCATTACTGTGCGCTTTCACCGTTCAGCAAATACATGTGTAGAAGCACAGCGCTAGCAGAAACGACCGTTTCTCGACGTTTTCTAACTCAGGGAACAAGTTGCACACTTCTGAGATGCATTTGGGCAACTTTGTCAGAAATGACTTTTTTGCCTACAGAGACATGCCTATTTGCGCAGTAGTACAGATTCTGAGTATGTAACTGGGCTTGATGAAATCAGCATTTCTCTTGCTTCCCTGTGCGTAGGGAAGCTCAGTTTTAGTCACAGTAGCTCCCACAAGTGTCTCCTCAGTGTGTTCCCATTTCCTTAGAAACAGTGTATTTGCTGGGAGAAAAGTGCATTACTGTGCGCTTTCACCGTTCAGCAAATACACTTGTAGAAGCACAGCGCTAGCAGAAACAAACGTTTCTCGACGTTTTCTAACTCAGGGAACAAGTTGCACACTTCTGAGATGCATTTGGTCAACTTTGTCAGAAATGAGTTTTTGCCTAAAGAGACATGCCTATTTGCGCAGTAGTACAGACTCTGAGTAGGTAACTGGGCTTGATGAAATCAGCATTCTCTTGCTTCCCGGTGAGTAGGGAAGCTCAGTTTTAATCACAGTAGCTCCCACAATTGTCTCCTCAGTGTGTTCCCATTTACTTAGAAACAATGTATTTGCCGGGAGAAAGTGCATCACTGTGCGCTTTCACCGTTCAGCAAATACATGTGTAGAAGCACAGCGCTAGTAGAAATGACCGTTTCTCGACGTTTTCTAACTCAGGGAACAAGTTGCACACTTCTGAGATGCATTTGGGCAACTTTGTCAGAAATGAGTTTTTTGCCTAAAGAGACATGCCTATTTGCGCAGTAGTACAGATTCTGAGTATGTAACTGGGCTTGATGAATCAGCATTTTACTTGCTTCCCTGTGCGTAGGGAAGCTCAGTTTTAGTCACATTAGCTCCCACAAGTGTCTCCTTAGTGTGTTCCCATTTCCTTAGAAACAGTGTATTTGCTGGGAGAAAAGTGCATTACTGTGCGCTTTCACCGTTCAGCAAATACATGTGTAGAAGCACAGCGCTAGCAGAAACGAACGTTTCTCGACGTTTTCTAACTCAGGGAACAAGTTGCACATTTCTGAGATTCATTTGGGTAACTTTCTCAAAAATGAGTTTTTTGCCTACAGAGACATGCCTATTTGCGCAGTAGTACAGATTCTGAGTATGTAACTGGGCTTGATGAAATCAGCATTTCTCTTGCTTCCCTGTGCGTAGGGAAGCTCAGTTTTAGTCACAGTAGCTCCCACAAGTGTCTCCTCAGTGTGTTCCCAGTTCCTTAGAAACAGTGTATTTGGTGGGAGAAAAGTGCATTACTGTGTGCTTTCACCGTTCAGCAAATACATGTGTAGAAGCACAGCGCTAGCAGAGACGACCGTTTCTCGAAGTTTTCTAACTCAGGAAACAAGTTGCACACTTCTGAGATGCATTTGGGCAACTTTGTCAGAAATGAGTTTTTTGCCTACAGAGACATGCCTATTTGCGCAGTAGTACAGATTCTGAGTATGTAACTGGGCTTGATGAAATCAGCATTTCTCTTGCTTCCCTGTGCGTAGGGAAGCTCAGTTTTAGTCACAGTAGCTCCCACAAGTGTCTCCTCAGTGTGTTCCCATTTCCTTAGAAACAGTGTATTTGCTGGGAGAAAAGTGCATTACTGTGCGCTTTCACCGTTCAGCAAATACATGTGTAGAAGCACAGCGCTAGCAGAAACGACCGTTTCTCGACGTTTTCTAACTCAGGGAACAAGTTGCACACTTCTGAGATGCATTTGGGCAACTTTGTCAGAAATGAGTTTTTTGCCTACAGATTCATGCCTATTTGCGCAGTAGTACAGATTCTGAGTATGTAACTGGGCTTGATGAAATCAGCATTTCTCTTGCTTCCCTGTGCGTAGGGAAGCTCAGTTTTAGTCACAGTAGCTCCCACAAATGTCTCCTCAGTGTGTTCACATTTCCTTAGAAACAGTGTATTTGCTGGGAGAAAAGTGCATTACTGTGCGCTTTCACCGTTCAGCAAATACATGTGTAGAAGCACAGCGCTAGCAGACACGAACGTTTCTCGACGTTTTCTAACTCAGGGAACAAGTTGCACACTTCTGAGATGCATTTGGGCATCTTTGTCAGAAATGAGTTTTTTGCCTACAGAGACATGCCTATTTGCGCAGTAGTACAGATTCTGAGTATGTAACTGGGCTTGATGAAATCAGCATTTCTCTTGCTTCCCTGTGCGTAGGAAAGCTCAGTTTTAGTCACAGTAGCTCCCACAAGTGTCTCCTCAGTGTGTTCCCATTTCCTTAGAAACAGTGTATTTGCTGGGAGAAAAGTGCATTACTGTGCGCTTTCACCGTTCAGCAAATACATGTGTAGAAGCACAGCGCTAGCAGAGACGACCGTTTCTCGAAGTTTTCTAACTCTGGGAACAAGTTTCACACTTCTGAGATGCATTTGGGCAACTTTGTCAGAAATGAGTTTTTTGCCTACAGAGACATGCCTATTTGCGCAGTAGTACAGATTCTGAGTATGTAACTGGGCTTGATGAAATCAGCATTTCTCTTGCTTCCCTGTGCGTAGGGAAGCTCAGTTTTAGTCACAGTAGCTCCCACAAGTGTCTCCTCAGTGTGTTCCCATTTCCTTAGAAACAGTGTATTTGTTGGGAAAAAAGTGCATTACTGTGCGCTTTCACCGTTCAGCAAATACATGTGTAGAAGCACAGCGCTAGCAGAAACGAACGTTTCTCGACGTTTTCTAACTCAGGGAACAAGTTGCACACTTCTGAGATGCATTTGGACAACTTTGTCAGAAATGAGTTTTTTGCCCACAGATTCATGCCTATTTGCACAGTAGTACAGATTCTGAGTATGTAACTGGGCTTGATGAAATCAGCATTTCTCTTGCTTCCCTGTGCGTAGGGAAGCTCAGTTTTAGTCACAGTAGCTCCCACAAGTGTCTCCTCAGTGTGTTCCCATTTCCTTAGAAACAGTGTATTTGCTGGGAGAAAAGTGCATTACTGTGCGCTTTCACCGTTCAGCAAATACATGTGTAGAAGCACAGCGCTAGCAGAAACGAACGTTTGTCGACGTTTTCTAACTCAGGGAACAAGTTGCACACTTCTGAGATGCATTTGGGCAACTTTGTCAGAAATGAGTTTTTTGCCTACAGAGACATGCCTATTTGCGCAGTAGTACAGATTCTGAGTATGTAACTGGGAGTGATGAAATCAGCATTTCTCTTTCTTCCCTGTGCGTAGGGAAGCTCAGTTTTAGTCACAGTAGCTCCCACAAGTGTCTCCTCAGTGTGTTCCCATTTCCTTAGAAACATTGTATTTGCTGGGAGAAAAGTGCATCACTGCGCTTTCACCGTTCAGCAAATACATGTGTAGAAGCACAGCGCTAGCAGAAACGAACGTTTCTCGACGATTTCTAACTCAGGGAACAAGTTGCACATTTCTGAGATGCATTTGGGCAACTTTGTCAGAAATGAGTTTTTGCCTACAGAGACATGCCTATTTGCGCAGTAGTACAGATACTGAGGATGTAACTGGGCTTGATGAAATCAGCATTTCTCTTGCTTCCCTGTGCGTAGGGAAGCTCAGTTTTAGTCACAGTAGCTCCCACAAGTGTCTCCTCAGTGTGTTCCCATTTCCTTAGAAGCAGTGTATTTGCTGGGAGAAAAGTGCGTTACTGTGGGCTTTCACCGTTCTGCAAATACATGTGTAGAAGCACAGCGCTAGCAGAAAGGACCGTTTCTCGACGTTTTCTAACTCAGGGAACAAGTTGCACACTTCTGAGATGCATTTGGGCAACTTTGTCCGAAATGAGTTTTTTGCCTACAGAGACATGCCTATTTGCGCAGTAGTACAGATTCTGAGTATGTAACTGGGCTTGATGAAATCAGCATTTCTCTTGCTTCCCTGTGCGTAGGGAAGCTCAGTTTTAGTCACAGTAGCTCCCACATGTGTCTCCTCAGTGTGTTCCCATTTCCTTAGAAACAGTGTATTTGCTGGGAGAAAAGTGCATTACTGTGCGCTTTCACCGTTCAGCAAATACATGTGTAGAAGCACAGCGCTAGCAGAAATGACCGTTTCTCGACGTTTTCTAACTCAGGGAACAAGTTGCACACTTCTGAGATGCATTTGGGCAACTTTGTCCGAAATGAGTTTTTTGCCTACAGAGACATGCCTATTTGCGCAGTAGTACAGATTCTGAGTATGTAACTGGGCTTGATGAAATCAGCATTTCTCTAGCTTCCCTGTGTGTAAGGAAGCTCAGTTTTAGTCACAGTAGCTCCCACAAGTGTCTCCTCAGTGTGTTCCCAGTTCCTTAGAAACAGTGTATTTGCTGGGAGAAAAGTGCATTACTGTGCGCTTTCACCGTTCAGCAAATACATGTGTAGAAGCACAGCGCTAGCAGAAACGACTGTTTCTCGACGTTTTCTAACTCAGGGAACAAGTTGCACACTTCTGAGATGCATTTGGGTAACTTTCTCAAAAATGAGTTTTGTGCCTACAGAGACATGCCTATTTGCGCAGTAGTACAGATTCTGAGTATGTAACTGGGCTTGATGAAATCAGCATTTCTCTTGCTTCCCTGTGCGTAGGGAAGCTCAGTTTTAGTCACAGTAGCTCCCACAAGTGTCTCCTCAGTGTGTTCCCATTTCTTTAGAAACAGTGTATTTGCTGGGAGAAAAGTGCATTACTGTGCGCTTTCACCGTTCAGCAAATACATGTGTAGAAGCACAGCGCTAGAAGAAACGACCGTTTCTCGACGTTTTCTAACTCAGGGAACAAGTTGCACACTTCTGAGATGCATTTGGGCAACTTTGTCAGAAATTAGTTTTTTGCCTACAGAGACATGCCTATTTGCGCAGTAGTACAGATTCTGAGTATGTAACTGGGCTTGATGAAATCAGCATTTCTCTTGCTTCCCTGTGCGTAGGGAAGCTCAGTTTTAGTCACAGTAGCTCCCACAAGTGTCTCCTCAGTGTGTTCCCAGTTCCTAAGAAACAGTGTATTTGCTGGGAGAAAAGTGCATTACTGTGCACTTTCACTGTTCAGCAAATACATGTGTAGAAGCACAGCGCTAGCAGAAACGAACGTTTCTCGAAGTTTTCTAACTCAGGGAACAAGTTGCACACTTCTGAGATGCATTTGGGCAACTTTGTCAGAAATGAGTTTTTTGCCTAAAGAGACATGCCTATTTGCGCAGTAGTACAGATTCTGAGTATGTAACTGGGCGTGATGAAATCAGCATTTCTCTTGCTTCCCTGTGCGTAGGGAAGCTCAGTTTTAGTCACAGTAGCTCCCACAAGTGTCTCCTCAGTGTGTTCCCATTTCCTTAGAAACAGTGGATTTGCTTGGAGAAAAGTGCATTAATGTGCGCTTTCACCGTTCAGCAAATACATGTGTAGAAGCACAGCGCTAGCAGAAACGAACGTTTCTCGACGTTTTCTAACTCAGGGAACAAGTTGCACACTTATGAGGTGCATTAGGGCAACTTTGTCAGAAATGAGTTTTTTGCCTACAGAGACATGCCTATTTGCGCAGTAGTACAGATTCTGAGTATGTAACTGGGCTTGATGAAATCAGCATTTCTCTTGCTTCCCTGTGCGTAGGGAAGCTCAGTTTTACTCACAGTAGCTCCCACAAGTGTCTCCTCAGTGTGTTCCCATTTCCTTAGAAACAGAGTATTTGCTGGGAGAAAAGTGCATTACTGTGCGCTTTCACGGTTCTGCAAATACATGTGTAGAAGCACAGCGCTAGCAGAAACGACCGTTTCTCGACGTTTTCTAACTCAGGGAACAAGTTGCACACTTCTGAGGTGCATATGGGCAACTTTGTCAGTATTGAGTTTTTTGCCTACAGAGACATGCCTATTTGCTCAGTAGTACAGATTCTGAGTATGTAACTGGGCTTGATGAAATCAGCATTTCTCTTGCTTCCCTGTGCGTAGGGAAGCTCAGTTTTAGTCACAGTAGCTCCCACAAGTGTCTCCTCAGTGTGTTCCCATTTCCTTAGAAACAGTGTATTTGCTGGGAGAAAAGTGCATTACTGTGCGCTTTCACCGTTCAGCAAATACATGTCTAGAAGCACAGCGCTAGCAGAAACGACCGTGTCTCGACGTTTTCTAACTCAGGGAACAAGTTGCACACTTCTGAGATGCATTTGGGCAACTTTATCAGAAATGAGTTTTTTGCCTACAGAGACATGCCTATTTGCGCAGTAGTACAGATTCTGAGTATGTAACTGGGCTGGATGAAATCAGCATTTCTCTTCCTTCCCTGTGCGTAGGGAAGCTCAGTTTTAGTCACAGTAGCTTCCACAATTGTCTCCTCAGTGTGTTCCCATTTCCTTAGAAACAGTGTATTTGCTGGGAGAAAAGTGCATTACTGTGCGCTTTCACCGTTCAGCAAATACATATGTAGAAGCACAGCGCTAGCAGAAACGACCATTTCTCGACGTTTTCTAACTCAGGGAACAAGTTGCACACTTCTGAGATGCATTTGGTCAACTTTGTCAGAAATGAGTTTTTTGCCTACAGAGACATGCCTATTTGCGCAGTAGTACAGATTCTGAGTATGTAACTGGGCTGGATGAAATAAGCATTTCTCTTGCTTCCCTGGGCGTAGGGAAGCTCAGTTTTAGTCACAGTAGCTCCCACAAGTGTCTCCTCAGTGTGTTCCCATTTCCTAAGAAACAGTGTATTTGCTGGGAGAAAAGTGCATTACTGTGCGCTTTCACCGTTCAGCAAATACATGTGTAGAAGCACAGCGTTAGCAGATATAACCGTTTCTTGACGTTTTCTAACTCAGGGAACAAGTTGCACACTTCTGAGAGGCATTTGGGCAACTTTGTCAGAAATGAGTTTTTTGCCTACAGAGACATCCCTATTTGCGCAGTAGTACAGATTCTGAGTATGTAACTGGGCTTGATGAAATCAGCATTTCTCTTGCTTCCCTGTGCGTAGGGAAGCTCAGTTTTAGTCACGGTAGCTCCCACAAGTGTCTCCTCAGTGTGTTCCCATTTCCTTAGAAACAGTGTATTTGCTGGGAGAAAAGTGCATTACTGTCCGCTTTCACCGTTCAGCAAATACATGTGTAGAAGCACAGCGCTAGCAGAAACGAACGTTTCTCGACGTTTTCTAACTCAGGGAACAAGTTGCACACTTCTGAGATGCATTTGGGCAACTTTGTCAGAAATGAGTTTTTTGCCTACAGATTCATGCCTATTTGCGCAGTAGTACAGATTCTGAGTATGTAACTGGGCTTGATGAAATCAGCATTTCTCTTGCTTCCTTGTGCGTAGGGAAGCTCAGTTTTAGTCACAGTAGCTCCCACAAGTGTCTCCTCAGTGTGTTCCCATTTCCTTAGAAACAGTGTATTTGCTGGGAGAAAAGTGCACTACTGTGCGCTTTCACCGTTCAGCAAATACATGTGTAGAAGCACAGCGCTAGCAGAAACGAACGTTTCTCGACGTTTTCTAACTCAGGGAACAAGTTGCACACTTCTGAGATGCATTTGGGCAACTTTGTTAGAAATGAGTGTTTTGCCTACAGAGACATGCCTATTTGCGCAGTAGTACAGATTCTAAGTATGTAACTGGGCTTGATGAAATCAGCATTTCTCTTGCTTCCCTGTGCGTAGGGAAGCCCAGTTTTAGTCAAAGTAGCTCCCACAAGTGTCTCCTCAGTGTGTTCCCATTTCCTTAGAAACAGTGTATTTGCTGGGAGAAAAGTGCATTACTGTGCGCTTTCACCGTTCAGCAAATTCATGTGTAGAAGCACAGCTCTAGCAGAAACGAACGTTTCTCGACGTTTTCTAACTCAGGGAACAAGTTGCACACTTCTGAGATGCATTTGGGCAACTTTGTCAGAAATGAGTGTTTTGCCTACAGAGACATGCCTATTTGCGCAGTAGTACAGATTCTGAGTATGTAACTGGGCTTGATGAAATCAGCATTTCTCTTGCTTCCCTGTGCGTAGGGAAGCCCAGTTTTAGTCACAGTAGCTCCCACAAGTGTCTCCTCAGTGTGTTCCCATTTCCTTAGACACAGTGTATTTGCTGGGAGAAAAGTGCATTACTGTGCGCTTTCACCGTTCAGCAAATACATGTGTAGAAGCACAGTGTTAGCAGACATGACCGTTTCTCGACGTTTTCTAACACAGGGAACAAGTTGCACACTTCTGAGATGCATTTGGGCAACTTTATCAGAAATGAATTTTTTGCCTACAGAGACATGCCTATTTGCGCAGTAGTACAGATTCTGAGTATGTAACTGGGCTTGATGAAATCAGCATTTCTCTTGCTTCCCTGTGCATAGGGAAGCTCAGTTTTAGTCACAGTAGCTCCCACAAGTGTCTCCTCAGTGTGTTCCCATTTCCTTAGAAACAGTGTATTTGCTGGGAGAAAAGTGCATTACGGTGCGCTTTCACCGTTCAGCAAAGACATGTGTAGAAGCACAGCGCTAGCAGAAACGAACGTTTCTCGACGTTTTCTAACTCAGGGAACAAGTTGCACACTTCTGAGATGCATTTGGGTAACTTTTTCAAAAATGAGTTTTTTGCCTACAGAGACATGCCTATTTGCGCAGTAGTACAGATTCTGAGTATGTAACTGGGCTTGATGAAATCAGCATTTCTCTTGCTTCCCTGTGCGTAGGGAAGCCCAGTTTTAGTCAAAGTAGCTCCCACAAGTGTCTCCTCAGTGTGTTCCCATTTCCTTAGAAACAGTGTATTTGCTGGGAGAAAAGTGCATTACTGTGCGCTTTCACCGTTCAGCAAATTCATGTGTAGAAGCACAGCGCTAGCAGAAACGACCGTTTCTCGACGTTTTCTAACTCAGGGAACAAGTTGCACACTTCTGAGATGCATTTGGGCAACTTTGTCAGAAATGAGTTTTTTGCCTACAGAGTACATGCCTATTTGCGCAGTAGTACAGATTCTGAGTATGTAACTGGGCTTGATGAAATCAGCATTTCTCTTGCTTCCCTGTGCGTAGGGAAGCTCAGTTTTAGTCACAGTAGCTCCCACAAGTGTCTCCTCAGTGTGTTCCCATTTCCTTAGAAACAGTGTATTTGCTGGGAGAAAAGTGCATTACTGTGCGCTTTCACCGTTCAGCAAATACATGTGTAGAAGAACAGCGTTAGCAGATATGACCGTTTCTCGACGTTTTCTAACTCAGGGAACAAGTTGCACACTTCTGAGATGCATTTGGGCAACTTTGTCAGAAATGAGTTTTTTGCCTACAGAGACATGCCTATTTGCGCAGTAGTACAGATTCTGAGTATGTAACTGGGCTTGATGAAATCAGCATTTCTCTTGCTTCCCTGTGCGTAGGGAAGCTCAGTTTTAGTCACGGTAGCTCCCACAAGTGTCTCCTCAGTGTGTTCCCATTTCCTTAGAAACAGTGTATTTGCTGGGAGAAAAGTGCATTACTGTGCGCTTTCACCGTTCAGCAAATACATGTGTAGAAGCACAGCGCTAGCAGAAACGAACGTTTCTCGACGTTTTCTAACTCAGGGAACAAGTTGCACACTTCTGAGATGCATTTGGGCAACTTTGTCAGAAATGAGTTTTTTGCCTACAGATTCATGCCTATTTGCGCAGTAGTACAGATTCTGAGTATGTAACTGGGCTTGATGAAATCAGCATTTCTCTTGCTTCTTTGTGCGTAGGGAAGCTCAGTTTTAGTCACAGTAGCTCCCACAAGTGTCTCCTCAGTGTGTTCCCATTTCCTTAGAAACAGTGTATTTGCTGGGAGAAAAGTGCATTACTGTGCGCTTTCACCGTTCAGCAAATACATGTGTAGAAGCACAGCGCTAGCAGAAACGAACGTTTCTCGACGTTTTCTAACTCAGGAAACAAGTTGCACACTTCTGAGATGCATTTGGGCAACTTTGTCAGAAATGAGTGTTTTGCCTACAGAGACATGCCTATTTGCGCAGTAGTACAGATTCTAAGTATGTAACTGGGCTTGATGAAATCAGCATTTCGCTTGCTTCCCTGTGCGTAGGGAAGACCAGTTTTAGTCACAGTAGCTCCCACAAGTGTCTCCTCAGTGTGTTCCCATTTCCTTAGAAACAGTGTATTTGCTGGGAGAAAAGTGCATTACTGTGCGCTTTCACCGTTCAGCAAATACATGTGTAGAAGCACAGCGTTAGCAGACATGACCGTTTCTCGACGTTTTCTAACACAGGGAACAAGTTGCACACTTCTGAGATGCATTTGGGCAACTTTATCAGAAATGAGTTTTTTGCCTACAGAGACATGCCTATTTGCGCAGTAGTACAGATTCTGAGTATGTAACTGGGCTTGATGAAATCAGCATTTCTCTTGCTTCCCTGTGCGTAGGGAAGCTCAGTTTTAGTCACAGTAGCTCCCACAAGTGTCTCCTCAGTGTGTTCCCATTTCCTTAGAAACAGTGTATTTGCTGGGAGAAAAGTGCATTACGGTGCGCTTTCACCGTTCAGCAAAGACATGTGTAGAAGCACAGCGCTAGCAGAAACGAACGTTTCTCGACGTTTTCTAACTCAGGGAACAAGTTGCACACTTCTGAGATGCATTTGGGTAACTTTTTCAAAAATGAGTTTTTTGCCTACAGAGACATGCCTATTTGCGCAGTAGTACAGATTCTGAGTATGTAACTGGGCTGGATGAAATCAGCATTTCTCTTGCTTCCCTGTGCGTAGGGAAGCTCAGTTTTAGTCACAGTAGCTCCCACAAGTGTCTCCTCAGTGTGTTCCCATTTCCTTAGAAACAGTGTATTTGCTGGGAGAAAAGTGCATTACTGTGCGCTTTCACCGTTCAGCAAATACATGTGTAGAAGCACAGCGCTAGCAGAAACGAACGTTTCTCGACGTTTTCTAACTCAAGGAACAAGTTGCACACTTCTGAGATGCATTTGTGCAACTTTGTCAGAAATGAGTTTTTTGCCTACAGAGACATGCCTATTTGCCAGTAGTACAGATTCTGAGTATGTAACTGGGCTGGATGAAATCAGCATTTCTCTTGCTTCCCTGTGCGTAGGGAAGCTCAGTTTTAGTCACAGTAGCTCCCACAAGTGTCTCCTCAGTGTGTTCCCATTTCCTTAGAAACTGTATTTGCTGGGAGAAAAGTGCATTACTGTCCGCTTTCACCGTTCAGCAAATACATGTTTAGAAGCACAGCGCTAGCAGAAACAAACGTTTCTCGACATTTTCTAACTCAGGGAACAAGTTGCACACTTCTGAGATGCATTTGGGCAACTTTGTTGGAAATGAGTTTTTTGCCTACAGAGACATGCCTATTTGCGCAACAGGACAGATTCTGAGTATGTAACTGGGATTGATGAAATCAGCATTTCTCTTGCTTCCCTGTGCGTAGCGAAGCTTAGTTTTAGTCACGGTAGCTCCCACAAGTGTCTCCTCAGTGTGTTCCCATTTCCTTAGAAACAGTGTATTTGCTGGGAGAAAAGTGCATTACTGTGCGCTTTTACCGTTCAGCAAATACATGTGTAGAAGCACAGCGCTAGCAGAAACGAACGTTTCTCGACGTTTTCTAACTCAGGGAACAAGTTGCACACTTCTGAGATGCATTTGGGCAACTTTGTCAGAAATGAGTTTTTTGCCTACAGATTCATGCCTATTTGCGCAGTAGTACAGATTCTGAGTATGTAACTGGGCTTGATGAAATCAGCATTTCTCTTGCTTCCTTGTGCGTAGGGAAGCTCAGTTTTAGTCACAGTAGCTCCCACAAGTGTCTCCTCAGTGTGTTCCCATTTCCTTAGAAACAGTGTATTTGCTGGGAGAAAAGTGCATTACTGTGCGCTTTCACCGTTCAATAAATACATGTGTAGAAGCACAGCGCTAGCAGAAACGAACGTTTCTCGACGTTTTCTAACTCAGGGAACAAGTTGCACACTTCTGAGATGCATTTGGGCAACTTTGTCAGAAATGAGTTTTTTGCCTAAAGAGACATGCCTATTTGCGCAGTAGTACAGATTCTGAGTATGTAACTGGGCTTGATGAAATCAGCATTTCTCTTGCTTCCCTGTGCGTAGGGAAGCCCAGTTTTAGTCACAGTAGCTCCCACAAGTGTCTCCTCAGTGTGTTCCCATTTCCTTAGAAACAGTGTATTTGCTGGGAGAAAAGTGCATTACTGTGCGCTTTCACCGTTCAGCAAATACATGTGTAGAAGCACAGCATTAGCAGATATGACCGTTTCTCGACATTTTCTAACTCAGGGAACAAGTGGCACACTTCTGAGATGCATTTGGGCAACTTTATCAGAAATGAGTTTTTTGCCTACAGAGACATGCCTATTTGCGCAGTAGTACAGATTCTGAGTATGTAACTGGGCTTGATGAAATCAGCATTTCTCTTGCTTCCCTGTGCGTAGGGAAGCTCAGTTTTAGTCACAGTAGCTCCCACAAGTGTCTCCTCAGTGTGTTCCCAGTTCCTTACAAACAGTGTATTTGCTGGGAGAAAAGTGCATTACTGTGCGCTTTCACCGTTCAGCAAAGACATGTGTAGAAGCACAGCGTTAGCAGAAACGAACGTTTCTCGACGTTTTCTAACTCAGGGAACAAATTGCACACTTCTGAGATGCATTTGGGTAACTTTTTCAAAAATGAGTTTTTTGCCTACAGAGACATGCCTATTTGCGCAGTAGTACAGATTCTGAGTATGTAACTGGGCTTGATGAAATCAGCATTTCTCTTGCTTCCCTGTGCGTAGGGAAGCTCAGTTTTAGTCACAGTAGCTCCCACAAGTGTCTCCTCAGTGTGTTCCCATTTCCTTAGAAACAGTGTATTTGCTGGGAGAAAAGTGCATTACTGTGCCCTTTCACCGTTCAGCAAATACATGTGTAGAAGCACAGCGCTAGCAGAAACGAACGTTTCTCGACGTTTTCTAACTCAGGGAACAAGTTGCACACTTCTGAGATGCATTTGGGCAACTTTGTCAGAAATGAGTTTTTTGCCTACAGAGACATGCCTATTTGCGCAGTAGTACAGATTCTGAGTATGTAACTGGGCTTGATGAAGTCAGCATTTCTCTTGCTTCCCTGTGCGTAGGGAAGCTCAGTTTTAGTCACAGTAGCTCCCACAAGTGTCTCCTCAGTGTGTTCCCATTTCCTTAGAAACAGTGTATTTGCTGGGAGAAAAGTGCATTACTGTGCGCTTTCACCGTTCAGCAAATACATGTGTAGAAGCACAGCGCTAGCAGAAACGAACGTTTCTCGACGTTTTCTAACTCAGGGAAAAAGTTGCACACTTCTGAGATGCATTTGGGCAACTTTGTCAGAAATGAGTTTTTTGCCTACAGAGACATGCCTATTTGCCAGTAGTACAGATTCTGAGTATGTAACTGGGCTTCATGAAATCAGCATTTCTCTTGCTTCCCTGTGCGTAGGGAAGCTCAGTTTTAGTCACAGTAGCTCCCACAAGTGTCTCCTCAGTGTGTTCCCATTTCCTTAGAAACTGTATTTGCTGGGAGAAAAGTGCATTACTGTGCGCTTTCACCGTTCAGCAAATACATGTGTAGAAGCACAGCGCTAGCAGAAACGAACGTTTCTCGACGTTTAGTAACTCAGGGAACAAGTTGCACACTTCTGAGATGCATTTGGGCAACTTTGACGGAAATGAGTTTTCTGCCTACAGATTCATGCCTATTTGCGCAACAGGACAGATTCTGAGTATGTAACTGGGCTTGATGAAATCAGCATTTCTCTTGCTTCCCTGTGCGTAGCGAAGCTCAGTTTTAGTCACAGTAGCTCCCACAAGTGTCTCCTCAGTGTGTTCCCATTTCCTTAGAAACAGTGTATTTGCTGGGAGAAAAGTGCATTACTGTGCGCTTTCACCGTTCAGCAAATACATGTGTAGAAACACAGTGCTAGCAGAAACGAACGTTTCTCGACGTTTTCTAACTCAGGGAACAAGTTGCACACTTCTGAGATGCATTTGGGCATCTTTGTCAGAAATGAGTTTTTTGCCTACAGATTTATGCCTATTTGCGCAGTAGTACAGATTCTGAGTATGTAACTGGGCTTGATGAAATCAGCATTTCTCTTGCTTCCCTGTGCGTAGGGAAGCTCAGTTTTAGTCACAGTAGCTCCCACAAGTGTCTCCTCAGTGTGTTCCCATTTCCTTAGAAACAGTGTATTTGCTGGGAGAAAAGTGCATTACTGTGCGCTTTCACCGTTCAGCAAATACATATGTAGAAGCACAGCGCTAGCAGAAACGACCGTTTCTCGACGTTTTCTAACTCAGGGAACAAGTTGCACACTTCTGAGATGCATTTGGGCATCTTTGTCAGAAATGAGTTTTTTGCCTACAGATTCATGCCTATTTGCGCAGTAGTACAGATTCTGAGTATGTAACTGGGCTTGATGAAATCAGCATTTCTCTTGCTTCCCTGTGTGTAGGGAAGCTCAGTTTTAGTCACAGTAGCTCCCACAAGTGTCTCCTCAGTGTGTTCCCATTTCCTTAGAAACAGTGTATTTGCTGGGAGAAAAGTGCATTACTGTGCGCTTTCACCGTTCAGCAAATACATATGTAGAAGCACAGCGCTAGCAGAAACGACCGTTTCTCGACGTTTTCTAACTCACGGAACAAGTTGCACACTTCTGAGATGCATTTGGGCAACTTTGTCAAAAATGTGTTTTTTGCCTACAGAGACATGCCTATTTGCGCAGTAGTACAGATTCTGAGTATGTAACTGGGCTGGATGAAATCAGCATTTCTCTTGCTTCCCTGTGCGTAGGGAAGCTCAGTTTTAGTCACGGTAGCTCCCACAAGTGTCTCCTCAGTGTGTTCCCATTTCCTTAGAAACAGTGTATTTGCTGGGAGAAAAGTGCGTTACTGTGCGCTTTCACCGTTCAGCAAATACATGTGTAGAAGCACAGCGCTAGCAGAAACGACCGTTTCTCGACGTTTTCTAACTCAGAGAACAAGTTGCACACTTCTGAGATGCATTTGGGCAACTTTGTCAGAAATGAGTTTTTTGCCTACAGAGACATGCCTATTTGCGCAGTAGTACAGATTCTGAGTATGTAACTGGGCTTGATGAAATCAGCATTTCTCTTGCTTCCCTGTGCGTAGGGAAGCTCAGTTTTAGTCACAGTAGCTCCCACAAGTGTCTCCTCAGTGTGTTCCCATTTCCTTAGAAACAGTGTATTTGCTGGGAGAAAAGTGCATTACTGTGCGCTTTCACCGTTCAGCAAATACATATGTAGAAGCACAGCGCTAGCAGAAACGAACGTTTCTCGACGTTTTCTAACTCAGGGAACAAGTTGCACACTTCTGAGGTGCATTTGGGCAACTTTGTCAGAAATGAGTTTTTTGCCTACAGAGACATGCCTATTTGCGCAGTAGTCCAGATTCTGAGTATGTAACTGGGCTTGATGAAATCAGCATTTCTCTTGCTTCCTTGTGCGTAGGGAAGCTCAGTTTTAGTCACAGTAGCTCCCACAAGTGTCTCCTCAGTGTGTTCCCATTTCCTTAGAAACAGTGTATTTGCTGGGAGAAAAGTGCATTACTGTGTGCTTTCACCGTTCAGCAAATACATGTGTAGAAGCACAGCGCTAGCAGAAACGACCGTTTCTCGACGTTTTCTAACTCAGGGAACAAGTTGCACACTTCTGAGATGCATTTGGGCAACTTTGTCAGAAATGAGTTTTTTGCCTACAGATTCATGCCTATTTGCGCAGTAGTACAGATTCTGAGTATGTAACTGGGCTTGATGAAATCAGCATTTCTCTTGCTTCCCTGTGCGTAGGAAAGCTCAGTTTTAGTCACAGTAGCTCCCACAAGTGTCTCCTCAGTGTGTTCCCATTTCCTTAGAAACAGTGTATTTGCTGGGAGAAAAGTGCATTACTGTGCGCTTTCACCGTTCAGCAAATACATGTGTGGAGCACAGTGCTAGCAGAAACGAACGTTTCTCGACGTTTTCTAACTCAGGGAACAAGTTGCACACTTCTGAGATGCATTTGGGCAACTTTGTCAGAAATGAGTTTTTTGCCTACAGAGACATGCCTATTTGCGCAGTAGTACAGTTTCTGAGTATGTAACTGGGCTTGATGAAATCAGCATTTCTCTTGCTTCCCTGTGCGTAGGGAAGCTCAGTTTTAGTCCCAGTAGCTCCCACAAGTGTCTCCTCAGTGTGTTCCCATTTCCTTAGAAACAGTGTATTTGCTGGGAGAAAAGTGCATTACTGTGCGCTTTCACCGTTCAGCAAATACATGTGTAGAAGCACAGCGCTAGCAGATACGACTGTTTCTCGACGTTTTCTAACTCAGGGAACAAGTTGCACACTTCTGAGATGCATTTGGGCAACTTTGTCAGAAATGAGTTTTTTGCCTACAGATTAATGCCTATTTGCGCAGTAGTACAGAGTCTGAGTATGTAACTGGGCTTGATGAAATCAGCATTTCTCTTGCTTCCCTGTGCGTAGGGAAGCTCAGTTTTAGTCACAGTAGCTCCCACAAGTGTCTCCTCTGTGTGTTCCCATTTCATTAGAAACAGTGTATTTGCTGGGAGAAAAGTGCATTACTGTGCGCTTTCACCGTTCAGCAAATACATGTGTAGAAGCACAGCGTTAGCAGATATGACCGTTTCTCGACGTTTAATAACTCAGGGAACAAGTTGTACACTTCTGAGATGCATTTGGGCAACTTTGTCAGAAATGAGTTTTTTGCCTACAGAGACATGCCTATTTGCGCAGTAGTACAGATTCTGAGTATGTAACTGGGCTTGATGAAATCAGCATTTCTCTTGCTTCCCTGTGCGTAGGGAAGCTCAGATTTAGTCACAGTAGCTCCCACAAGTGTCTCCTCTGTGTGTTCCCATTTCCTTAGAAACAGTGTATTTGCTGGGAGAAAAGTGCATTACTGTGCGCTTTCACCGTTCAGCAAGTACATGTGTAGAAGCACAGCACTAGCAGAAACAAACGTTTCTCGACGTTTTCTAACTCATGGAACAAGTTGCACACTTCTGAGATGCATTTGGGCAACTTTGTCAGAAATGAGTTTTTTGCCTAAAGAGTCATGCCTATTTCTGCAGTAGTACAGATTCTGAGTATGTAACAGGGCTTGATGAAAGCAGCATTTCTCTTGCTTCCCTGTGCGTAGGGAAGCTCAGTTTTAGTCACAGTAGCTCCCACAAGTGTCTCCTCAGTGTGTTCCCATTTCCTTAGAAACAGTGTATTTGCTGGGAGAAAAGTGCATTACTGTGTGCTTTCACCGTTCAGAAATACATATGTAGAAGCACAGCGCTAGCAGAAACGACCGTTTCTTGACGTTTTCTAACTCAGGGAACAAGTTGCACACTTCTGAGATGCATTTGGGCAACTTTGTCAGAAATGTGTTTTTTGCCTACAGAGACATGCCTATTTGCGCAGTAGTACAGATTCTGAGTATGTAACTGGGCTTGATGAAATCAGCATTTCTCTTGCTTCCCTGTGCGTAGGGAAGCTCAGTTTTAGTCACAGTAGCTCCCACAAGTGTCTCCTCAGTGTGTTCCCATTTCCTTAGAAACAGTGTATTTGCTGGGAGAAAAGTGCATTACTGTGCGCTTTCACCGTTCAGCAAATACATGTGTAGAAGCACAGCGCTAGCAGAAACAAACGTTTCTCGACGTTTTCTAACTCAGGGAACAAGTTGCACACTTCTGAGATGCATTTGGGCAACTTTGTCAGAAATGAGTTTTTTGCCTACAGAGACATGCCTATTTGCGCAGTAGTACAGATTCTGAGTATGTAACTGGGCTTGATGAAATCAGCATTTCTCTTGCTTCCCTGTGCGTAGGGAAGCTCAGTTTTAGTCACAGTAGCTCCCACAAGTGTCTCCTCAGTGTGTTCCCATTTCCTTAGAAACAGTGTATTTGCTGGGAGAAAAGTGCATTACTGTGCGCTTTCACCGTTCAATAAATACATGTGTAGAAGCACAGCGCTAGCAGAAACGAACGTTTCTCGACATTTTCTAACTCAGGGAACAAGTTGCACACTTCTGAGATGCATTTGGGCAACTTTGTCAGAAATGAGTTTTTTGCCTACAGAGACATGCCTATTTGCGCAGTAGTCTAGATTCTGAGTATGAAACTGGGCTTGATGAAATCAGCATTTCTCTTGCTTCCCTGTGCGTAGGGAAGCTCAGTTTTAGTCTCAGTAGCTCCCACAAGTGTCTCCTCAGTGTGTTCCCATTTCCTTAGAAACAGTGTATTTGCTGTGAGAAAAGTGCATTACTGTGCCCTTTCACCGTTCAGCAAATACATGTGTAGAAGCACAGCGCTAGCAGAAACGACCGTTTCTCGACGTTTTCTAACTCAGGGAACAAGTTGCACACTTCTGAGATGCATTTGTGCAACTTTGTCAGAAATGAGTTTTTTGCCTACAGAGACATGCATATTTGCGCAGTAGTCCAGATTCTGAGTATGAAACGGGGCTTGATGAAATCAGCATTTCTCTTGCTTCCCTGTGCGTAGGGAAGCTCAGTTTTAGTCTCAGTAGCTCCCACAAGTGTCTCCTCAGTGTGTTCCCATTTCCTTAGAAACAGTGTATTTGCTGTGAGAAAAGTGCATTACTGTGCGCTTTCACCGTTCAGCAAATACATGTGTAGAAGCACAGCGCTAGCAGAAACGACCGTTTCTCGACGTTTTCTAACTCAGGGAACAAGTTGCACACTTCTGAGATGCATTTGTGCAACTTTGTCAGAAATGAGTTTTTTGCCTACAGAGACATGCCTATTTGCGCAGTAGTACAGATTCTGAGTATGTAACTGGGCTGGATGAAATCAGCATTTCTCTTGCTTCCCTGTGCGTAGGGAAGCTCAGTTTTAGTCACAGTAGCTCCCACAAGTGTCTCCTCAGTGTGTTCCCATTTCCTTAGAAACAGTGTATTTGCTGGGAGAAAAGTGCATTACTGTGCGCTTTCACCGTTCAGCAAATACATGTGTAGAAGCACAGCGCTAGCAGAAAACACCGTTTCTCGACGTTTTCTAACTCAGGGAACAAGTTGCACACTTCTGAGATGCATTTGGCAACTTTGTCAGAAATGAGTTTTTTGCCTACACAGACATGCCTATTTGTGCAGTAGTACAGATTCTGAGTATGTAACTGGGCTGGATGAAATCAGCATTTCTCTTGCTTCCCTGTGAGTAGGGAAGCTCAGTTTTAGTCACAGTAGCTCCCACAAGTGTCTCCTCAGTGTGTTCCCATTTCCTTAGAAACAGTGTATTTGCTGGGAGAAAAGTGCATTACTGTGCGCTTTCACCGTTCTGCAAATACATGTGTAGAAGCACAGCGTTAGCAGATATGACCGTTTCTCGACGTTTTCTAACTCAGGGAACAAGTGGCACACTTCTGAGATGCATTTGGGCAACTTTGTCAGAAATGAGTTTTTTGCCTAAAGAGACATGCCTATTTGTGCAGTAGTACAGATTCTGAGTATGTAAGTGGGCTTGATGAAATCAGCATTTCTCTTGCTTCCCTGTGCGTAGGGAAGCTCAGTTTTAGTCACAGTAGCTCCCACAAGTGTCTCCTCAGTGTGTTCCCATTTCCTTAGAAACAGTGTATTTGCTGGGAGAAAAGTGCATTACTGTGCGCTTTCACCGTTCAGCAAATACATGTGTAGAAGCACAGCGCTAGCAGAAAACACCGTTTCTCGACGTTTTCTAACTCAGGGAACAAGTTGCACACTTCTGAGATGCATTTGGGCAGCTATGTTAGAAACGAGTTTTTTTTCTACAGAGACATGCCTATTTGCGCAGTAGTACAGATTCTGAGTATGTAACTGGGCTGGATGAAATCAGCATTTCTCTTGCTTCCCTGTGCGTAGGGAAGCTCAGTTTTAGTCACAGTAGCTCCCACAAGTGTCTCCTCAGTGTGTTCCCATTTCCTTAGAAACAGTGTATTTGCTGGGAGAAAAGTGCATTACTGTGCGCTTTCACCGTTCAGCAAATACATGTGTAGAAGCACAGAGTTAGCAGATATGACCGTTTCTCGACATTTTCTAACTCAGGGAACAAGTTGCACACTTCTGAGATGCATTTGGGCAACTTTGTCAGAAATGGGTTTTTTGCCTACAGAGACATGCCTATTTGCGCAGTAGTACAGATTCTGAGTATGTAACTGGGCTTGATGAAATCACCATTTCTCTTGCTTCCCTGTGCGTAGGGAAGCTCAGTTTTAGTCCCAGTAGCTCCCACAAGTGTCTCCTCAGTGTGTTCCCATTTCCTTAGAAACAGTGTATTTGCTGGGAGAAAAGTGCAATACTGTGCGCTTTCACCGTTCAGCAAATACATGTGTAGAAGCACAGTGCTAGCAGAAACGACCGTTTCTCGACGTTTTCTAACTCAGGGAACAAGTTGCACACTTCTGAGATGCATTTGGGCAACTTTGTCAGAAATGAGTTTTTTGCCTACAGAGACATGCCTATTTGCGCAGTAGTACAGATTCTGAGTATGTAACTGGGCTGGATGAAATCAGCATTTCTCTTGCTTCCCTGTGCGTAGGGAAGCTCAGTTTTAGTCACAGTAGCTCCCACAAGTGTCTCCTCAGTGTGTTCCCATTTCCTTAGAAACAGTGTATTTGCTGGGAGAAAAGTGCATTACTGTGCGCTTTCACCGTTCATTAACTACATGTGTAGAAGAACAGAGCTAGCAGAATCGAACGTTTCTCGATGTTTTCTAACTCAGGGAACAAGTTGCACACTTCTGAGATGCATTTGGCAACTTTGTCAGAAATGAGTTTTTTGCCTACACAGACATGCCTATTTGTGCAGTAGTACAGATTCTGAGTATGTAACTGGGCTGGATGAAATCAGCATTTCTCTTGCTTCCCTGTGCATAGGGAAGCTCAGTTTTAGTCACAGTAGCTCCCACAAGTGTCTCCTCAGTTTGTTCCCATTTCCTTAGAAACAGTGTATTTGCTGGGAGAAAAGTGCTTTACTGTGCGCTTTCACCGTTCAGCAAATACATGTGTAGAAGCACAGCGTTAGCAGATATGACCGTTTCTCGACGTTTTCTAACTCTGGGAACAAGTGGCACACTTCTGAGATGCATTTGGGCAACTTTGTCAGAAATGAGTTTTTTGCCTACAGAGACATGCCTATTTGCGCAGTAGTATAGATTCTGAGTATGTAACTGGGCTTGATGAAATCAGCATTTCTCTTGCTTCCCTGTGCGTAGGGAAGCTCAGTTTTAGTCACAGTAGCTCCCACAAGTGTCTCCTCTGTGTGTTCCCATTTCCTTAGAAACAGTGTATTTGCTGGGAGAAAAGTGCATTACTGTGCGCTTTCACCGTTCAGCAAATACATGTGTAGAAGCACAGAGCTAGCAGAAAAGACCGTTTCTCGACGTTTTCTAACTCAGGGAACAAGTTGCACACTTCTTAGATGCATTTGGGCAACTTTGTCAGAAATGAGTTTTTTGCCTAAAGAGACATGCCTATTTGTGCAGTAGTACAGATTCTGAGTATGTAACTGGGCTTGATGAAATCAGCATTTCTCTTGCTTCCCTGTGCGTAGGGAAGCTCAGTTTTAGTCACAGTAGCTCCCACAAGTGTCTCCTCAGTGTGTTCCCATTTCCTTAGAAACAGTGTATTTGCTGGGAGAAAAGTGCATTACTGTGCGCTTTCACCGTTCAGCAAATACATGTGTAGAAGCACAGCGCTAGCAGAAACGAACGTTTCTCGACGTTTTCTAACTCAGGGAACAAGTTGCACACTTCTGAGATGCATTTGGGCAACTTTGTCAGAAATGGGTTTTTTGCCTACAGATTCATACCTATTTGCGCAGTAGTACAGATTCTGAGTATGTAACTGGGCTTGATGAAATCACCATTTCTCTTGCTTCCCTGTGCGTAGGGAAGCTCAGTTTTAGTCCCAGTAGCTCCCACAAGTGTCTCCTCAGTGTGTTCCCATTTCCTTAGAAACAGTGTATTTGCTGGGAGAAAAGTGCATTACTGTGCGCTTTCACCGTTCAGCAAATACATATGTAGAAGCACAGCGTTAGCAGATATGACCGTTTCTCGACGTTTTCTAACTCAGGGAACAAGTGGCACACTTCTTAGATGCATTTGGGCAACTTTGTCAGAAATGAGTTTTTTGCCTACAGAGACATGCCTATTTGCGCAGTAGTATAGATTCTGAGTATGTAACAGGCCTTGATGAAATCAGCATTTCTCTTGCTTCCCTGTGCGTAGGGAAGCTCAGTTTTAGTCACAGTAGCTCCCACAAGTGTCTCCTCTGTGTGTTCCCATTTCCTTAGAAAGAGTGTATTTGCTGGGAGAAAAGTGCATTACTGTGCGCTTTCACCGTTCAGCAAGTACATGTGTAGAAGCACAGCGCTAGCAGAAACGACCGTTTCTCGACGTTTTCTAACTCAGGGAACAAGTTGCACACTTCTGAGATGCATTTGGGCAACTTTGTCAGAAATGAGTTTTTTGCCTAAAGAGACATGCCTATTTGTGCAGTAGTACAGATTCTGAGTATGTAACTGGGCTTGATGCAATCAGCATTTCTCTTGCTTCCCTGTGCGTAGGTAAGCTCAGTTTTAGTCACAGTAGCTCCCACAAGTGTCTCCTCAGTGTGTTCCCATTTCCTTAGAAACAGTGTATTTGCTGGGAGAAAAGTGCATTACTGTGCGCTTTCACCGTTCAGCAAATACATGTGTAGAAGCACAGCGCTAGCAGAAACAACCGTTTCTCAACGTTTTCTAACTCAGGGAACAAGTTGCACACTTATGAGATGCATTTGGGCAACTTTGTCAGAAATGAGTTTTTTGCCTAAAGAGACATGCCTATTTGTGCAGTAGTACAGATTCTGAGTATGTAACTGGGCTTGATGAAATCAGCATTTCTCTTGCTTCCCTGTGCGTAGGGAAGCTCAGTTTTAGTCACAGTAGCTCTGACAAGTGTCTCCTCAGTGTGTTCCCATTTCCTTAGAAACAGTGTATTTGCTGGGAGAAAAGTACATTACTGTGCGCTTTCACCGTTCAGCAAATACATGTGTAGAAGCACAGTGCTAGCAGAAACGAACGTTTCTCGACGTTTTCTAACTCAGGGAACAAGTTGCACACTTCTGAGATGCATTTGGGCATCTTTGTCAGAAATGAGTTTTTTGCCTACAGAGACATGCCTATTTGCGCAGTAGTACAGATTCTGAGTATGTAACTGGGCTTGATGAAATCACCATTTCTCTTGCTTCCCAGTGCGTAGGGAAGCTCAGTTTTAGTCACAGTAGCTCCCACAAGTGTCTCCTCAGTGTGTTCCCATTTCCTTAGAAACGGTGTATTTGCTGGGAGAAAAGTGCATTACTGTGCGCTTTCACCGTTCAGCAAATACATGTGTAGAAGCACAGTGCTAGCAGAAACGAACGTTTCTCGACGTTTTCTAACTCAGGGAACAAGTTGCACACTTCTGAGATGCATTTGGGCATCTTTGTCAGAAATGAGTTTTTTGCCTACAGAGACATGCCTATTTGCGCAGTAGTACAGATTCTGAGTATGTAACTGGGCTTGATGAAATCAGCATTTCTCTTGCTTCCCTGTGCGTAGGGAAGCTCAGTTTTAGTCCCAGTAGCTCCCACAAGTGTCTCCTCAGTGTGTTCCCATTTCCTTAGAAACAGTGTATTTGCTGGGAGAAAAGTGCATTACTGTGCGCTTTCACCGTTCAGCAAATACATGTGTAGAAGCACAGCGCTAGCAGAATCGAACGTTTCTCGACGTTTTCTAACTCAGGGAACAAGTTGCACACTTCTGAGATGCATTTGGGCAACTTTGTCAGAAATGAGTTTTTTGCCTACAGATTCATGCCTATTTGCGCAGTAGTACAGATTCTGAGTATGTAACTGGGCTTGATGAAATCAGCATTTCTCTTGCTTCCCTGTGCGTAGGGAAGCTCAGTTTTAGTCACAGTAGCTCCCACAAGTGTCTCCTCAGTGTGTTCCCATTTCCTTAGAAAAAGTGTATTTGCTGGGAGAAAAGTGCATTACTGTGCGCTTTCACCGTTCAGCAAATACATGTGTAGAAGCACAGCATTAGCAGATATGACCATTTCTCGACGTTTTCTAACTCAGGGAACAAGTTGCACACTTCTGAGATGCATTTGGGCAACTTTGTCAGAAATGGGTTTTTTGCCTACAGAGACATGCCTATTTGCGCAGTAGTACAGATTCTGAGTATGTAACTGGGCTTGATGAAATCAGCATTTCTCTTGCTTCCCTGTGCGTAGGGAAGCTCAGATTTAGTCACAGTAGCTCCCACAAGTGTCTCCTCTGTGTGTTCCCATTTCCTTAGAAACAGTGTATTTGCTGGGAGAAAAGTGCATTACTGTGCGCTTTCACCGTTCAGCAAGTACATGTGTAGAAGCACAGCACTAGCAGAAACAAACGTTTCTCGACGTTTTCTAACTCATGGAACAAGTTGCACACTTCTGAGATGCATTTGGGCAACTTTGTCAGAAATGAGTTTTTTGCCTAAGGAGACATGCCTATTTCTGCAGTAGTACAGATTCTGAGTATGTAACTGGGCTTGATGAAATCAGCATTTCTCTTGCTTCCCTGTGCGTAGGGAAGCTCAGTTTTAGTCACAGTAGCTCCCACAAGTGTCTCCTCAGTGTGTTCCCATTTCCTTAGAAACAGTGTATTTGCTGGGAGAAAAGTGCATTACTGTGTGCTTTCACCGTTCAGCAAATACATATGTAGAAGCACAGCGCTAGCAGAAACGACCGTTTCTCGACGTTTTCTAACTCAGGGAACAAGTTGCACACTTCTGAGATGCATTTGGGCAACTTTGTCAGAAATGTGTTTTTTGCCTACAGAGACATGCCTATTTGCGCAGTAGTACAGATTCTGAGTATGTAACTGGGCTTGATGAAATCAGCATTTCTCTTGCTTACCTGTGCGTAGGGAAGCTCAGTTTTAGTCACAGTAGCTCCCACAAGTGTCTCCTCAGTGTGTTCCCATTTCCTTAGAAACAGTGTATTTGCTGGGAGAAAAGTGCATTACTGTGCGCTTTCACCGTTCAGCAAATACATGTGAAGAAGCACAGCGCTAGCAGAAACGAACGTTTCTCGACGTTTTCTAACTCAGGGAACAAGTTGCACACTTCTGAGATGCATTTGGGCAACTTTGTCAGAAATGGGTTTTTTGCCTACAGAGACATGCCTATTTGCGCAGAAGTACAGATTCTGAGTATGTAACTGGGCTTGATGAAATCACCATTTCTCTTGCTTCCCTGTGCGTAGGGAAGCTCAGTTTTAGTCCCAGTAGCTCCCACAAGTGTCTCCTCAGTGTGTTCCCATTTCCTTAGAAACAGTGTATTTGCTGAAAGAAAAGTGCATTACTGTGCGCTTTCACCGTTCAGCAAATACATGTGTAGAAGCACAGCGTTAGCAGATATGACCGTTTCTCGACGTTTTCTAACTCAGGGAACAAGTGGCACACTTCTGAGATGCATTTGGGCAACTTTGTCAGAAATGAGTTTTTTGCCTACAGAGACATGCCTATTTGTGCAGTAGTACAGATTCTGAGTATGTAACTGGGCTTGATGAAATCAGCATTTCTCTTGCTTCCCTGTGCGTAGGGAAGCTCAGTTTTAGTCACAGTAGCTCCCACAAGTGTCTCCTCAGTGTGTTCCCATTTCCTTAGAAACAGTGTATTTGCTGGGAGAAAAGTGCATTACTGTGCGCTTTCACCGTTCAGCAAATACATGTGTAGAAGCACAGCGCTAGCAGAAACGAACGTTTCTCGACGTTTTCTAACTCAGGGAACAAGTTGCACACTTCTGAGATGCATTTGGGCAACTTTGTCAGAAATGAGTTTTTTGCCTATAGAGACATGCCTATTTGCGCAGTAGTACAGATTCTGAGTATGTAACTGGGCTTGATGAAATCAGCATTTCTCTTGCTTCCCTGTGCGTAGGGAAGCTCAGTTTTAGTCACAGTAGCTCCCACAAGTGTCTCCTCAGTGTGTTCCCATTTCCTTAAAAACAGTGTATTTGCTGGGAGAAAAGTGCATTACTGTGCGCTTTCACCGTTCAGCAAATACATGTGTAGAAGCACAGCGCTAGCAGAAACGAACGTTTCTCGACATTTTCTAACTCAGGGAACAAGTTGCACACTTCTGAGATGCATTTGGGCAACTTTGTCAGAAATGAGTTTTTTGCCTACAGAGACATGCCTATTTGCGCAGTAGTCCAGATTCTGAGTATGTAACTGGGCTTGATGAAATCAGTATTTCTCTTGCTTCCCTGTGCGTAGGGAAGCTCAGTTTTAGTCTCAGTAGCTCCCACAAATGTATCCTCAGTGTGTTCCCATTTCCTTAGAAACAGTGTATTTGCTGTGAGAAAAGTGCATTACTGTGCGCTTTCACCGTTCAGCAAATACATGTGTAGAAGCACAGCGCTAGCAGAAACGACCGTTTCTCGACGTTTTCTAACTCAGGGAACAAGTTGCACACTTCTGAGATGCATTTGGGCAACTTTGTCAGAAATGAGTTTTTTGCCTACAGAGACATGCCTATTTGCGCAGTAGTACAGATTCTGAGTATGTAACTGGGCTGGATGAAATCAGCATTTCTCTTGCTTCCCTGTGCGTAGGGAAGCTCAGTTTTAGTCACAGTAGCTCCCACAAGTGTCTCCTCAGTGTGTTCCCATTTCCTTAGAAACAGTGTATTTGCTGGGAGAAAAGTGCATTACTGTGCGCTTTCACCGTTCAGCAAATACATGTGTAGAAGCACAGCGCTAGCAGAAACGAACGTTTCTCGACGTTTTCTAACTCAGGGAACAAGTTGCACACTTCTGAGATCCATTTGGGCAACTTTGTCAGAAATGGGTTTTTTGCCTACAGAGAAATGCCTATTTGCGCAGTAGTACAGATTCTGAGTATGTAACTGGGCTTGATGAAATCACCATTTCTCTTGCTTCCCTGTGCGTAGGGAAGCTCAGTTGTAGTCCCAGTAGCTCCCACAAGTGTCTCCTCAGTGTGTTCCCATTTCCTTAGAAACAGTGTATTTGCTGGGAGAAAAGTGCATTACTGTGCGCTTTCACCGTTCAGCAAATACATGTGTAGAAGCACAGCGTTAGCAGATATGACCGTTTCTCGACGTTTTCTAACTCAGGGAACAAGTGGCACACTTCTTAGATGCATTTGGGCAACTTTGTCAGAAATGAGTTTTTTGCCTACAGAGACATGCCTATTTGCGCAGTAGTATAGATTCTGAGTATGTAACTGGCCTTGATGAAATCAGCATTTCTCTTGCTTCCCTGTGCGTAGGGAAGCTCAGTTTTAGTCACAGTAGCTCCCACAAGTGTCTCCTCTGTGTGTTCCCATTTCCTTAGAAACAGTGTATTTGCTGGGAGAAAAGTGCATTACTGTGCGCTTTCACCGTTCAGCAAGTACATGTGTAGAAGCACAGCGCTAGCAGAAACGAACGTTTCTCGACGTTTTCTAACTCAGGGAACAAGTTGCACACTTCTGAGATGCATTTGGGCAACTTTGTCAGAAATGAGTTTTTTGCCTACAGAGACATGCCTATTTGCGCAGTAGTACAGATTCTGAGTATGTAACTGGGCTGGATGAAATCAGCATTTCTCTTGCTTCCCTGTGTGTAGGGAAGCTCAGTTTTAGTCACAGTAGCTCCCACAAGTGTCTCCTCAGTGTGTTCCCATTTCCTTAGAAACAGTGTATTTGCTGGGAGAAAAGTGCATTACTGTGCGCTTTCACCGTTCAGCAAATACATGTGTAGAAGCACAGCGTTAGCAGATATGACCGTTTCTCAACGTTTTCTAACTCAGGGAACAAGTTGCACACTTCTGAGATGCATTTGGGCAACTTTGTCAGAAATGAGTTTTTTGCCTACAGAGACATGCCTATTTGCGCAGTAGTACAGATTCTGAGTATGTAACTGGGCTGGATGAAATCAGCATTTCTCTTGCTTCCCTGTGCGTAGGGAAGCTCAGTTTTAGTCACAGGAGCTCCCACAAGTGTCTCCTCAGTGTGTTCCCATTTCCTTAGAAACAGTGTATTTGCTGGGAGAAAAGTGCATTACTGTGCGCTTTCACCGTTCAGCAAATACATGTGTAGAAGCACAGCGCTAGCAGAAACGAACGTTTCTCGACGTTTTCTAACTCAGGGAACAAGTTGCACACTTCTGAGATGCATTTGGGCAACTTTGTCAGAAATGGGTTTTTTGCCTACAGAGAAATGCCTATTTGCGCAGTAGTACAGATTCTGAGTATGTAACTGGGCTTGATGAAATCACCATTTCTCTTGCTTCCCTGTGCGTAGGGAAGCTCAGTTGTAGTCCCAGTAGCTCCCACAAGTGTCTCCTCAGTGTGTTCCCATTTCCTTAGAAACAGTGTATTTGCTGGGAGAAAAGTGCATTACTGTGCGCTTTCACCGTTCAGCAAATACATGTGTAGAAGCACAGCGTTAGCAGATATGACCGTTTCTCGACGTTTTCTAACTCAGGGAACAAGTGGCACACTTCTTAGATGCATTTGGGCAACTTTGTCAGAAATGAGTTTTTTGCCTACAGAGACATGCCTATTTGCGCAGTAGTATAGATTCTGAGTATGTAACTGGCCTTGATGAAATCAGCATTTCTCTTGCTTCCCTGTGCGTAGGGAAGCTCAGTTTTAGTCACAGTAGCTCCCACAAGTGTCTCCTCTGTGTGTTCCCATTTCCTTAGAAACAGTGTATTTGCTGGGAGAAAAGTGCATTACTGTGCGCTTTCACCGTTCAGCAAGTACATGTGTAGAAGCACAGCGCTAGCAGAAACGAACGTTTCTCGACGTTTTCTAACTCAGGGAACAAGTTGCACACTTCTGAGATGCATTTGGGCAACTTTGTCAGAAATGAGTTTTTTGCCTACAGAGACATGCCTATTTGCGCAGTAGTACAGATTCTGAGTATGTAACTGGGCTGGATGAAATCAGCATTTCTCTTGCTTCCCTGTGTGTAGGGAAGCTCAGTTTTAGTCACAGTAGCTCCCACAAGTGTCTCCTCAGTGTGTTCCCATTTCCTTAGAAACAGTGTATTTGCTGGGAGAAAAGTGCATTACTGTGCGCTTTCACCGTTCAGCAAATACATGTGTAGAAGCACAGCGTTAGCAGATATGACCGTTTCTCGACGTTTTCTAACTCAGGGAACAAGTTGCACACTTCTGAGATGCATTTGGGCAACTTTGTCAGAAATGAGTTTTTTGCCTACAGAGACATGCCTATTTGCGCAGTAGTACAGATTCTGAGTATGTAACTGGGCTGGATGAAATCAGCATTTCTCTTGCTTCCCTGTGCGTAGGGAAGCTCAGTTTTAGTCACAGTAGCTCCCACAAGTGTCTCCTCTGTGTGTTCCCATTTCCTTAGAAACAGTGTATTTGCTGGGAGAAAAGTGCATTACTGTGCGCTTTCACCGTTCAGCAAGTACATGTGTAGAAGCACAGCGCTAGCAGAAACGAACGTTTCTCGACGTTTTCTAACTCAGGGAACAAGTTGCACACTTCTGAGATGCATTTGGGCAACTTTGTCAGAAATGAGTTTTTTGCCTACAGAGACATGCCTATTTGCGCAGTAGTACAGATTCTGAGTATGTAACTGGGCTGGATGAAATCAGCATTTCTCTTGCTTCCCTGTGCGTAGGGAAGCTCAGTTTTAGTCACAGTAGCTCCCACAAGTGTCTCCTCAGTGTGTTCCCATTTCCTTAGAAACAGTGTATTTGCTGGGAGAAAAGTGCATTACTGTGCGCTTTCACCGTTCAGCAAATACATGTGTAGAAGCACAGCGCTAGCAGAAACGAACGTTTCTCGACGTTTTCTAACTCAGGGAACAAGTTGCACACTTCTGAGATGCATTTGGGCAACGTTGTCAGAAATGAGTTTTTTGCCTACAGAGACATGCCTATTTGCGCAGTAGTTCAGATTCTGAGTATGTAACTGGGCTTGATGAAATCAGCATTTCTCTTGCTTCCCTGTGCGTAGGGAAGCTCAGTTTTAGTCACAGTAGCTCCCACAAGTGTCTCCTCAGTGTGTTCCCATTTCCTTAGAAACAGTGTATTTGCTGTGAGAAAAGTGCATTACTGTGCGCTTTCACCGTTCAGCAAATACATGTGTAGAAGCACAGCGCTAGCAGAAACGACCGTTTCTCGACGTTTTCTAACTCAGGGAACAAGTTGCACACTTCTGAGATGCATTTGGGCAACTTTGTCAGAAATGAGTTTTTTGCCTACAGAGACATGCCTATTTGCGCAGTAGAACAGATTCTGAGTATGTAACTGGGCTGGATGAAATCAGCATTTCTCTTGCTTCCCTGTGCGTAGGGAAGCTCAGTTTTAGTCACAGTAGCTCCCACAAGTGTCTCCTCAGTGTGTTCCCATTTCCTTAGAAACAGTGTATTTGCTGGGAGAAAAGTGCATTACTGTGCGCTTTCACCGTTCAACAACTACATGTGTAGAAGCACAGCGCTAGCAGAATCGAACGTTTCTCGACGTTTTCTAACTCAGGGAACAAGTTGCACACTTCTGAGATGCATTTGGCAACTTTGTCAGAAATGAGTTTTTTGCCTACACAGACATGCCTATTTGTGCAGTAGTACAGATTCTGAGTATGTAACTGGGCTGGATGAAATCAGCATTTCTCTTGCTTCCCTGTGCGTAGGGAAGCTCAGTTTTAGTCACAGTAGCTCCCACAAGTGTCTCCTCAGTGTGTTCCCATTTCCTTAGAAACAGTGTATTTGCTGGGAGAAAAGTGCATTACTGTGCGCTTTCACCGTTCAGCAAATACATGTGAAGAAGCACAGCGCTAGCAGAAACGAACGTTTCTCGACGTTTTCTAACTCAGGGAACAAGTTGCACACTTCTGAGATGCATTTGGGCAACTTTGTCAGAAATGGGTTTTTTGCCTACAGAGACATGCCTATTTGCGCAGTAGTACAGATTCTGAGTATGTAACTGGGCTTGATGAAATCACCATTTCTCTTGCTTCCCTGTGCGTAGGGAAGCTCAGTTTTAGTCCCAGTAGCTCCCACAAGTGTCTCCTCAGTGTGTTCCCATTTCCTTAGAAACAGTGTATTTGCTGAAAGAAAAGTGCATTACTGTGCGCTTTCACCGTTCAGCAAATACATGTGTAGAAGCACAGCGCTAGCAGAAACGAACGTTTCTCGACATTTTCTAACTCAGGGAACAAGTTGCACACTTCTGAGATGCATTTGGGCAACTTTGTCAGAAATGAGTTTTTTGCCTACAGAGACATGCCTATTTGCGCAGTAGTCCAGATTCTGAGTATGTAACTGGGCTTGATGAAATCAGTATTTCTCTTGCTTCCCTGTGCGTAGGGAAGCTCAGTTTTAGTCTCAGTAGCTCCCACAAATGTCTCCTCAGTGTGTTCCCATTTCCTTAGAAACAGTGTATTTGCTGTGAGAAAAGTGCATTACTGTGCGCTTTCACCGTTCAGCAAATACATGTGTAGAAGCACAGCGCTAGCAGAAACGACCGTTTCTCGACGTTTTCTAACTCAGGGAACAAGTTGCACACTTCTGAGATGCATTTGGGCAACTTTGTCAGAAATGAGTTTTTTGCCTACAGAGACATGCCTATTTGCGCAGTAGTACAGATTCTGAGTATGTAACTGGGCTGGATGAAATCAGCATTTCTCTTGCTTCCCTGTGCGTAGGGAAGCTCAGTTTTAGTCACAGTAGCTCCCACAAGTGTCTCCTCAGTGTGTTCCCATTTCCTTAGAAACAGTGTATTTGCTGGGAGAAAAGTGCATTACTGTGCGCTTTCACCGTTCAGCAAATACATGTGTAGAAGCACAGCGCTAGCAGAAACGAACGTTTCTCGACGTTTTCTAACTCAGGGAACAAGTTACACACTTCTGAGATGCATTTGGGCAACTTTGTCAGAAATGGGTTTTTTGCCTACAGAGAAATGCCTATTTGCGCAGTAGTACAGATTCTGAGTATGTAACTGGGCTTGATGAAATCACCATTTCTCTTGCTTCCCTGTGCGTAGGGAAGCTCAGTTGTAGTCCCAGTAGCTCCCACAAGTGTCTCCTCAGTGTGTTCCCATTTCCTTAGAAACAGTGTATTTGCTGGGAGAAAAGTGCATTACTGTGCGCTTTCACCGTTCAGCAAATACATGTGTAGAAGCACAGCGTTAGCAGATATGACCGTTTCTCGACGTTTTCTAACTCAGGGAACAAGTGGCACACTTCTTAGATGCATTTGGGCAACTTTGTCAGAAATGAGTTTTTTGCCTACAGAGACATGCCTATTTGCGCAGTAGTATAGATTCTGAGTATGTAACTGGCCTTGATGAAATCAGCATTTCTCTTGCTTCCCTGTGCGTAGGGAAGCTCAGTTTTAGTCACAGTAGCTCCCACAAGTGTCTCCTCTGTGTGTTCCCATTTCCTTAGAAACAGTGTATTTGCTGGGAGAAAAGTGCATTACTGTGCGCTTTCACCGTTCAGCAAGTACATGTGTAGAAGCACAGCGCTAGCAGAAACGAACGTTTCTCGACGTTTTCTAACTCAGGGAACAAGTTGCACACTTCTGAGATGCATTTGGGCAACTTTGTCAGAAATGTGTTTTTTGCCTACAGAGACATGCCTATTTGCGCAGTAGTACAGATTCTGAGTATGTAACTGGGCTGGATGAAATCAGCATTTCTCTTGCTTCCCTGTGTGTAGGGAAGCTCAGTTTTAGTCACAGTAGCTCCCACAAGTGTCTCCTCAGTGTGTTCCCATTTCCTTAGAAACAGTGTATTTGCTGGGAGAAAAGTGCATTACTGTGCGCTTTCACCGTTCAGCAAGTACATGTGTAGAAGCACAGCGCTAGCAGAAACGAACGTTTCTCGACGTTTTCTAACTCAGGGAACAAGTTGCACACTTCTGAGATGCATTTGGGCAACTTTGTCAGAAATGAGTTTTTTGCCTACAGAGACATGCCTATTTGCGCAGTAGTACAGATTCTGAGTATGTAACTGGGCTGGATGAAATCAGCATTTCTCTTGCTTCCCTGTGCGTAGGGAAGCTCAGTTTTAGTCACAGTAGCTCCCACAAGTGTCTCCTCAGTGTGTTCCCATTTCCTTAGAAACAGTGTATTTGCTGGGAGAAAAGTGCATTACTGTGCGTTTTCACCGTTCAGCAAATACATGTGTAGAAGCACAGCGCTAGCAGAAACGAACGTTTCTCGACGTTTTCTAACTCAGGGAACAAGTTGCACACTTCTGAGATGCATTTGGGCAACGTTGTCAGAAATGAGTTTTTTGCCTACAGAGACATGCCTATTTGCGCAGTAGTTCAGATTCTGAGTATGTAACTGGGCTTGATGAAATCAGCATTTCTCTTGCTTCCCTGTGCGTAGGGAAGCTCAGTTTTAGTCACAGTAGCTCCCACAAGTGTCTCCTCAGTGTGTTCCCATTTCCTTAGAAACAGTGTATTTGCTGTGAGAAAAGTGCATTACTGTGCGCTTTCACCGTTCAGCAAATACATGTGTAGAAGCACAGCGCTAGCAGAAACGACCGTTTCTCGACGTTTTCTAACTCAGGGAACAAGTTGCACACTTCTGAGATGCATTTGGGCAACTTTGTCAGAAATGAGTTTTTTGCCTACAGAGACATGCCTATTTGCGCAGTAGAACAGATTCTGAGTATGTAACTGGGCTGGATGAAATCAGCATTTCTCTTGCTTCCCTGTGCGTAGGGAAGCTCAGTTTTAGTCACAGTAGCTCCCACAAGTGTCTCCTCAGTGTGTTCCCATTTCCTTAGAAACAGTGTATTTGCTGGGAGAAAAGTGCATTACTGTGCGCTTTCACCGTTCAACAACTACATGTGTAGAAGCACAGCGCTAGCAGAATCGAACGTTTCTCGACGTTTTCTAACTCAGGGAACAAGTTGCACACTTCTGAGATGCATTTGGCAACTTTGTCAGAAATGAGTTTTTTGCCTACACAGACATGCCTATTTGTGCAGTAGTACAGATTCTGAGTATGTAACTGGGCTGGATGAAATCAGCATTTCTCTTGCTTCCCTGTGCGTAGGGAAGCTCAGTTTTAGTCACAGTAGCTCCCACAAGTGTCTCCTCAGTGTGTTCCCATTTCCTTAGAAACAGTGTATTTGCTGGGAGAAAAGTGCATTACTGTGCGCTTTCACCGTTCAGCAAATACATGTGAAGAAGCACAGCGCTAGCAGAAACGAACGTTTCTCGACGTTTTCTAACTCAGGGAACAAGTTGCACACTTCTGAGATGCATTTGGGCAACTTTGTCAGAAATGGGTTTTTTGCCTACAGAGACATGCCTATTTGCGCAGTAGTACAGATTCTGAGTATGTAACTGGGCTTGATGAAATCACCATTTCTCTTGCTTCCCTGTGCGTAGGGAAGCTCAGTTTTAGTCCCAGTAGCTCCCACAAGTGTCTCCTCAGTGTGTTCCCATTTCCTTAGAAACAGTGTATTTGCTGAAAGAAAAGTGCATTAC
Source organism: Acomys minous (assembly GCF_964271855.1). Classification (NCBI taxonomy): domain Eukaryota; kingdom Metazoa; phylum Chordata; class Mammalia; order Rodentia; family Muridae; genus Acomys; species Acomys minous. The sequence goes on from NW_028182177.1 coordinate 667,262, forward strand.
TGTGCGCTTTCACCGTTCAGCAAATACATGTGTAGAAGCACAGCGCTAGCAGAAACGAACGTTTCTCGACATTTTCTAACTCAGGGAACAAGTTGCACACTTCTGAGATGCATTTGGGCAACTTTGTCAGAAATGAGTTTTTTGCCTACAGAGACATGCCTATTTGCGCAGTAGTCCAGATTCTGAGTATGTAACTGGGCTTGATGAAATCAGTATTTCTCTTGCTTCCCTGTGCGTAGGGAAGCTCAGTTTTAGTCTCAGTAGCTCCCACAAATGTCTCCTCAGTGTGTTCCCATTTCCTTAGAAACAGTGTATTTGCTGTGAGAAAAGTGCATTACTGTGCGCTTTCACCGTTCAGCAAATACATGTGTAGAAGCACAGCGCTAGCAGAAACGACCGTTTCTCGACGTTTTCTAACTCAGGGAACAAGTTGCACACTTCTGAGATGCATTTGGGCAACTTTGTCAGAAATGAGTTTTTTGCCTACAGAGACATGCCTATTTGCGCAGTAGTACAGATTCTGAGTATGTAACTGGGCTGGATGAAATCAGCATTTCTCTTGCTTCCCTGTGCGTAGGGAAGCTCAGTTTTAGTCACAGTAGCTCCCACAAGTGTCTCCTCAGTGTGTTCCCATTTCCTTAGAAACAGTGTATTTGCTGGGAGAAAAGTGCATTACTGTGCGCTTTCACCGTTCAGCAAATACATGTGTAGAAGCACAGCGCTAGCAGAAACGAACGTTTCTCGACGTTTTCTAACTCAGGGAACAAGTTACACACTTCTGAGATGCATTTGGGCAACTTTGTCAGAAATGGGTTTTTTGCCTACAGAGAAATGCCTATTTGCGCAGTAGTACAGATTCTGAGTATGTAACTGGGCTTGATGAAATCACCATTTCTCTTGCTTCCCTGTGCGTAGGGAAGCTCAGTTGTAGTCCCAGTAGCTCCCACAAGTGTCTCCTCAGTGTGTTCCCATTTCCTTAGAAACAGTGTATTTGCTGGGAGAAAAGTGCATTACTGTGCGCTTTCACCGTTCAGCAAATACATGTGTAGAAGCACAGCGTTAGCAGATATGACCGTTTCTCGACGTTTTCTAACTCAGGGAACAAGTGGCACACTTCTTAGATGCATTTGGGCAACTTTGTCAGAAATGAGTTTTTTGCCTACAGAGACATGCCTATTTGCGCAGTAGTATAGATTCTGAGTATGTAACTGGCCTTGATGAAATCAGCATTTCTCTTGCTTCCCTGTGCGTAGGGAAGCTCAGTTTTAGTCACAGTAGCTCCCACAAGTGTCTCCTCTGTGTGTTCCCATTTCCTTAGAAACAGTGTATTTGCTGGGAGAAAAGTGCATTACTGTGCGCTTTCACCGTTCAGCAAGTACATGTGTAGAAGCACAGCGCTAGCAGAAACGAACGTTTCTCGACGTTTTCTAACTCAGGGAACAAGTTGCACACTTCTGAGATGCATTTGGGCAACTTTGTCAGAAATGTGTTTTTTGCCTACAGAGACATGCCTATTTGCGCAGTAGTACAGATTCTGAGTATGTAACTGGGCTGGATGAAATCAGCATTTCTCTTGCTTCCCTGTGTGTAGGGAAGCTCAGTTTTAGTCACAGTAGCTCCCACAAGTGTCTCCTCAGTGTGTTCCCATTTCCTTAGAAACAGTGTATTTGCTGGGAGAAAAGTGCATTACTGTGCGCTTTCACCGTTCAGCAAATACATGTGTAGAAGCACAGCGTTAGCAGATATGACCGTTTCTCGACGTTTTCTAACTCAGGGAACAAGTTGCACACTTCTGAGATGCATTTGGGCAACTTTGTCAGAAATGAGTTTTTTGCCTACAGAGACATGCCTATTTGCGCAGTAGTACAGATTCTGAGTATGTAACTGGGCTGGATGAAATCAGCATTTCTCTTGCTTCCCTGTGCGTAGGGAAGCTCAGTTTTAGTCACAGGAGCTCCCACAAGTGTCTCCTCAGTGTGTTCCCATTTCCTTAGAAACAGTGTATTTGCTGGGAGAAAAGTGCATTACTGTGCGCTTTCACCGTTCAGCAAATACATGTGTAGAAGCACAGCGCTAGCAGAAACGAACGTTTCTCGACGTTTTCTAACTCAGGGAACAAGTTGCACACTTCTGAGATGCATTTGGGCAACTTTGTCAGAAATGGGTTTTTTGCCTACAGAGACATGCCTATTTGCGCAGTAGTACAGATTCTGAGTATGTAACTGGGCTTGATGAAATCACCATTTCTCTTGCTTCCCTGTGCGTAGGGAAGCTCAGTTTTAGTCCCAGTAGCTCCCACAAGTGTCTCCTCAGTGTGTTCCCATTTTCTTAGAAACAGTGTATTTGCTGGGAGAAAAGTGCATTACTGTGCGCTTTCACCGTTCAGCAAATACATGTGTAGAAGCACAAAGCTAGCAGAAACGACCGTTTCTCGACGTTTTCTAACTCAGGGAACAAGTTGCACACTTCTTAGATGCATTTGGGCAACTTTGTCAGAAATGAGTTTTTTGCCTACAGAGACATGCCTATTTGCGCAGTAGTATAGATTCTGAGTATGTAACTGGCCTTGATGAAATCAGCATTTCTCTTGCTTCCCTGTGCGTAGGGAAGCTCAGTTTTAGTCACAGTAGCTCCCACAAGTGTCTCCTCTGTGTGTTCCCATTTCCTTAGAAACAGTGTATTTGCTGGGAGAAAAGTGCATTACTTTGCGCTTTCACCGTTCAGCAAGTACATGTGTAGAAGCACAGCGCTAGCAGAAACGAACGTTTCTCGACGTTTTCTAACTCAGGGAACAAGTTGCACACTTCTGAGATGCATTTGGGCAACTTTGTCAGAAATGAGTTTTTTGCCTACAGAGACATGCCTATTTGCGCAGTAGTACAGATTCTGAGTATGTAACTGGGCTGGATGAAATCAGCATTTCTCTTGCTTCCCTGTGCGTAGGGAAGCTCAGTTTTAGTCACAGTAGCTCCCACAAGTGTCTCCTCAGTGTGTTCCCATTTCCTTAGAAACAGTGTATTTGCTGGGAGAAAAGTGCATTACTGTGCGCTTTCACCGTTCAGCAAATACATGTGTAGAAGCACAGCGCTAGCAGAAACGAACGTTTCTCGACGTTTTCTAACTCAGGGAACAAGTTGCACACTTCTTAGATGCATTTGGGCAACGTTGTCAGAAATGAGTTTTTTGCCTACAGAGACATGCCTATTTGCGCAGTAGTTCAGATTCTGAGTATGTAACTGGGCTGGATGAAATCAGCATTTCTCTTGCTTCCCTGTGCGTAGGGAAGCTCAGTTTTAGTCCCAGTAGCTCCCACAAGTGTCTCCTCAGTGTGTTCCCATTTCCTTAGAAACAGTGTATTTGCTGGGAGAAAAGTGCATTACTGTGCGCTTTCACCGTTCAGCAAATACATGTGTAGAAGCACAGCGCGAGCAGAAACGACCGTTTCTCAACTTTTTCTAACTCAGGGAACAAGTTGCACACTTCTGAGGTTCATTTGGGCAACTTTGTCAGAAATGAGTTTTTTGCCTAAAGAGACATGCCTATTTGCGCAGTAGTACAGATTCTGAGTATGTAACTGGGCTTGATGAAATCAGCATTTCTCTTGCTTCCCTGTGCGTAGGGAAGCTCAGTTTTAGTCACAGTAGCTCCCACAAGTGTCTCCTCAGTGTGTTCCCATTTCCTTAGACACAGTGTATTTGCTGGGAGAAAAGTGCATTACTGTGCGCTTTCACCGTTCAGCAAATACATGTGTAGAAGCACAGCGTTAGCAGATATGACCGTTTCTCGACGTTTTCTAACTCAGGGAACAAGTTGCACACTTCTGAGATGCATTTGGGCAACTTTGTCAGAAATGAGTTTTTTGCCTACAGAGACATGCCTATTTGCGCAGTAGTCCAGATTCTGAGTATGTAACTGGGCTTGATGAAATCAGCATTTCTCTTGCTTCCCTGTGCGTAGGGAAGCTCAGTTTTAGTCACAGTAGCTCCCACAAGTGTCTCCTCAGTGTGTTCCCATTTCCTTAGAAACAGTGTATTTGCTGGGAGAAAAGTGCATTACTGTGCGCTTTCACCGTTCAGCAAATACATGTGTAGAAGCACAGCGCTAGCAGAAACGACCGTTTCTCGATGTTTTCTAACTCAGGGAACAAGTTGCACACTTCTGAGATGCATTTGGGCAACTTTGTCAGAAATGAGTTTTTTGCCTACAGAGACATGCCTATTTGCGCAGTAGTACAGATTCTGAGTATGTAACTGGGCTTGATGAAATCAGCATTTCTCTTGCTTCCCTGTGCGTAGGGAAGCTCAGTTTTAGTCACAGTAGCTCCCACAAGTGTCTCCTCAGTGTGTTCCCATTTCCTTAGAAACAGTGTATTTGCTGGGAGAAAAGTGCATTACTGTGCGCTTTCACCGTTCAGCAAATACATGTGTAGAAGCACAGCGCTAGCAGAAACGACCGTTTCTCGACGTTTTCTAACTCAGGGAACAAGTTGCACACTTCTGAGATGCATTTGGGCAACTTTGTCAGAAATGAGTTTTTTGCCTACAGAGACATGCCTATTTGCACAGTAGTACAGATTCTGAATATGTACCTGGGCTTGATGAAATCAGCATTTCTCTTGCTTCCCTGTGCGTAGGGAAGCTCAGTTTTAGTCACAGTAGCTCCCACAAGTGTCTCCTCAGTGTGTTCCCATTTCCTTAGAAACAGTGTATTTGCTGGGAGAAAAGTGCATTACTGTGCGCTTTCACCGTTCAGCAAATACATGTGTAGAAGCACAGCGCTAGCAGAAACGAACGTTTCTCAACGTTTTCTAACTCAGGGAACAAGATGCACACTTCTGAGATGCATTTGGGCAACTTTGTCAGAAATGAGTTTTTTGCCTACAGAGACATGCCTATTTGCGCAGTAGTACAGATTCTGAGTATGTAACTGGGCTGTATGAAATCAGCATTTTTCTTGCTGCCCTGTGCGTAGGGAAGTTCAGTTTTAGTCACAGTAGCTCCCACAAGTGTCTCCTCAGTGTGTTCCCATTTCCTTAGAAACAGTGTATTTGCTGGGAGAAAAGTGCATTACTGTGCGCTTTCACCGTTCAGCAAATACATGTGTAGAAGCACAGCGCTAGCAGAAACGACCGTTTCTCGACGTTTTCTAACTCAGGGAACAAGTTGCACACTTCTGAGATGCATTTGGGCAACTTTGTCAGAAATGAGTTTTTTGCCTAAAGAGACATGCCTATTTACGCAGTAGTACAGATTCTGAGTATGTAACTGGGCTTGATGAAATCAGCATTTCTCTTGCTTCCCTGTGCGTAGGGAAGCTCAGTTTTAGTCACAGTAGCTCCCACAAGTGTCTCCTCAGTGTGTTCCCAGTTCCTTAGAAACAGTGTATTTGCTGGGAGAAAAGTGCATTACTGTGCGCTTTCACCGTTCAGCAAATACATGTGTAGAAGCACAGCGCTAGCAGAAACGACCGTTTCTCGACGTTTTCTAACTCAGGGAACAAGTGGCACACTTCTGAGATGCATTTGGGCAACTTTGTCAGAAATGAGTTTTTTGCCTACAGAGACATGCCTATTTGCAAAGTAGTACAGATTCTGAGTATGTAACTGGGCTTGATGAAATCAGCATTTCTCTTGCTTCCTTGTGCGTAGCGAAGCTCAGTTTTAGTCACAGTACCTCCCACAAGTGTCTCCTCAGTGTGTTCCCATTTCCTTAGAAACAGTGTATTTGCTGGGAGAAAAGTGCATTACTGTGCGCTTTCACCGTTCAGCAAATACATGTGTAGAAGCACAGCGCTAGCAGAAACGACCGTTTCTCGACGTTTTCTAACTCAGGGAACAAGTTGCACACTTCTGAGATGCATTTGGGTAACTTTCTCAAAAATGATTTTTTTGTCTACAGAGACATGCCTATTTGCGCAGTAGTACAGATTCTGAGTATGTAACTGGGCTTGATGAAATCAGCATTTCTCTTGCTTCCCTGTGCGTAGGGAAGCCCAGTTTTAGTCACAGTAGCTCCCACAAGTGTCTCCTCAGTGTGTTCCCATTTCCTTAGAAACAGTGTATTTGCTGGGAGAAAAGTGCATTACTGTGCGCTTTCACCGTTCAGCAAAGACATGTGTAGAAGCACAGCGCTAGCAGAAACGAACGTTTCTCGACGTATTCTAACTCAGGGAACAAGTTGCACACTTCTGAGATGCATTTGGGCAACTTTGTCAGAAATGAGTTTTTTGCCTAAAGAGACATGCCTATTTGCGCAGTAGTACAGATTCTGAGTATGTAACTGAGCTTGATGAAATCAGCATTTCTCTTGCTTCCCTGTGTGTAGGGAAGCTTAGTTTTAGTCACAGTAGCTCCCACAAGTGTCTCCTCAGTGTGTTCCCATTTCCTTAGAAACAGTGTATTTGCTGGGAGAAAAGTGCATTACTGTGCGCTTTCACCGTTCAGCAAATACATGTGTAGAAGCACAGCGCTAGCAGAAACGACCGTTTCTCGACGTTTTCTATCTCAGGGAACAAGTTGCACACTTCTGAGATGCATTTGGGCAACTTTGTCAGAAATGAGTTTTTTGCCTACAGAGACATGCCTATTTGCGCAGTAGTCCAGATTCTGAGTATGTAACTGGGCTTGATGAAATCAGCATTTCTCTTGCTTCCCTGTGCGTAGGGAAGCTCAGTTTTAGTCACAGTAGCTCCCACAAGTGTCTCCTCAGTGTGTTCCCAGTTCCTTAGAAACAGTGTATTTGCTGGGAGAAAAGTGCATTACTCTGCGCTTTCACCGTTCAGCAAATACATGTGTAGAAGCACAGCGCTAGCAGAAACGACCGTTTCTCGACGTTTTCTAACTCAGGGAACAAGTTGCACACTTCTGAGATGCATTTGGGCAACTTTGTCAGAAATGAGTTTTTTGCCTACAGAGACATGCCTATTTGCGCAGTAGTACAGATTCTGAGTATGTAACTGGGCTTGATGAAATCAGCATTTCTCTTGCTTCCCTGTGCGTAGGGAAGCTCAGTTTTAGTCACAGTAGCTCCCACAAGTGTCTCCTCTGTGTGTTCCCATTTCCTTAGAAACAGTGTATTTGCTGGGAGAAAAGTGCATTACTGTGCGCTTTCACCGTTCAGCAAGTATATGTGTAGAAGCACAGCGCTAGCAGAAAAGACTGTTTCTCGACGTTTTCTAACTCAGGGAACAAGTTGCACACTTCTGAGATGCATTTGAGCATCCTTGTCAGAAATGAGTTTTTTGCCTACAGAGACATGCCTATTTGCGCAGTAGTACAGATTCTGAGTATTTAACTGGGCTGGATGAAATCAGCATTTCTCTTGCTTCCCTGTTCGTAGGGAAGCTCAGTTTTAGTCACAGTAGCTCCCACTAGTGTCTCCTCAGTGTGTTCCCATTTCCTTAGAAACAGTGTATTTGCTGCGAGAAAAGTGCATTACTGTGCGCTTTCACCGTTCAGCAAATACATGTGTAGAAGCAGAGCGCTAGCAGATACGACCGTTTCTCGACGTTTTCTAACTCAGGGAACAAGTTGCACATTTCTGAGAAGCATTTGGGCAACTTTGTCAGAAATGAGTTTTTTGCCTACAGAGACATGCCTATTTGCGCAGTAGTACAGATTCTGAGTATGTAACTGGGCTTGATGAAATCAGTATTTCTCTTGCTTCCCTGTGCGTAGGGAAGCTCAGTTTTAGTCACAGTAGCTCCCACAAGTGTCTCCTCAGTGTGTTCCCATTTCCTTAGAAACAGTGTATTTGCTGGGAGAAAAGTACATTACTGTGCGCTTTCACCGTTCAGCAAATACATGTGTAGAAGCACAGCGCTAGCAGAAACGACCGTTTCTCGACGTTTTCTAACTCAGGGAACAAGTTGCACACTTCTGAGATGCATTTGGGCAACTTTGTCAGAAATGAGTTTTTTGCCTACAGAGACATGCCTATTTGCGCAGTAGTACAGATTCTGAGTATGTAACTGTGCTGGATGAAATCAGCATTTCTCTTGCTTCCCTGTGCGTAGGGAAGCTCAGTTTTAGTCACAGTAGCTCCCACAAGTGTCTCCTCAGTGTGTTCCCATTTCCTTAGAAACAGTGTATTTGCTGGGAGAAAAGTGCATTACTGTGAGCTTTCACAGTTCAGCAAATACATGTGTAGATGCACGGCGCTAGCAGATACGACCGTTTCTCGACGTTTTCTAACTCAGGGAACCAGTTGCACACTTCTGAGATGCATTTGGGCAACTTTGTCAGAAATGAATTTTTTGCCTACAGAGACATGCCTATTTGCGCAGTAGTACAGATTCTGAGTATGTAACTGGGCTTGATGAAATCAGCATTTCTCTTTCTTCCCTGTGCGTAGGGAAGCCCAGTTTTAGTCACAGTAGCTCCCACAAGTGTCTCCTCAGTGTGTTCCCATTTCCTTAGAAACAGTGTATTTGCTGGGAGAAAAGTGCATTACTGTGCGCTTTCACCGTTCAGCAAAGACATGTGTAGAAGCACAGCGCTAGCAGAAACGAACGTTTCTCAACGTATTCTAAATCAGGGAACAAGTTGCACACTTCTGAGATGCATTTGGGCAACTTTGTCAGAAATGAGTTTTTTGCCTACAGAGACATGCCTATTTGCGCAGTAGTACAGATTCTGAGTATGTAACTGGGCTTGATGAAATCAGCATTTCTCTTGCTTCCCTGTGCGTAGGGAAGCTCAGTTTTAGTCACAGTAGCTCCCACAAGTGTCTCCTCTGTGTGTTCCCATTTCCTTAGAAACAGTGTATTTGCTGGGAGAAAAGTGCATTACTGTGCGCTTTCACCGTTCAGCAAGTATATGTGTAGAAGCACAGCGCTACCAGAAAAGACCGTTTCTCGACGTTTTCTAACTCAGGGAACAAGTTGCACACTTCTGAGATGCATTTGGGCATCTTTGTCAGAAATGAGTTTTTTGCCTACAGAGACATGCCTATTTGCGCAGTAGTACAGATTCTGAGTATGTAACTGGGCTTGAAGAAATCAGTATTTCTCTTGCTTCCCTGTGCGTAGGGAAGCTCAGTTTTAGTCACAGTAGCTCCCACAAGTGTCTCCTCAGTGTGTTCCCATTTCCTTAGAAACAGTGTATTTGCTGGGAGAAAAGTACATTACTGTGTGCTTTCACCGTTCAGCAAATACATGTGTAGAAGCACAGTGCTAGCAGAAACGACCGTTTCTCGACGTTTTCTAACTCAGGGAACAAGTTGCAAACTTCTGAGATGCATTTGGCCAACTTTGTCAGAAATGAGTTTTTTGCCTACAGAGACATGCCTATTTGTGCAGTAGTACTGATTCTGAGTATGTAACTGGGCTTGATGAAATCAGCATTTCTCTTGTTACCCTGTGCGTAGGGAAGCTCAGTTTTAGTCACAGTAGCTCCCACAAGTGTCTCCTCAGTGTGTTCCCAATTCCTTAGAAACAGTGTATTTGCTGGGAGAAAAGTGCATTACTGTGAGCTTTCACAGTTCAGCAAATACATGTGTAGATGCACGGCGCTAGCAGATACGACCGTTTCTCGATGTTTTCTAACCCAGGGAACAAGTTTCACACTTCTGAGATGCATTTGGGCAACTTTGTCAGAAATGAGTTTTTTGCCTACAGAGACATGCCTATTTGCGCAGTAGTCCAGATTCTGAGTATGTAACTGGGCTTGATGAAATCAGCATTTCTCTTGCTTCCCTGTGCGTAGGGAAGCTCAGTTTTAGTCACAGTAGCTCCCACAAGTGTCTCCTCAGTGTGTTCCCAGTTCCTTAGAAACAGTGTATTTGCTGGGAGAAAAGTGCATTACTGTGCGCTTTCACCGTTCAGCAAATGCATGTGTCGAAGCACAGCGCTAGCAGAAATGAACGATTCTCGACGTTTTGTAACTCAGGATACAAGTTGCACACTTCTGAGATGCATTTGGGCAACTTTGTCAGAAATGAGTTTTTTGCCTAAAGAGACATGCCTATTTGCGCAGTAGTACAGATTCTGAGTATGTAACTGGGCTTGATGAAATCAGCATTTCTCTTGCTTCCCTGTGCGTAGGGAAGCTCAGTTTTAGTCACAGTAGCTCCCACAAGTGTCTCCTCAGTGTGTTCCCATTTCCTTAGAAACAGTGTATTTGCTGGGAGAAAAGTGAATTAATGTGCGCTTTCACCGTTCAGCAAATACATGTGTAGAAGCACAGCGAGTAGAAACGATCGTTTCTCCACGTTTTCTATCTCAGGGAACAAGTTGCACACTTCTGAGATGCATTTGGGCAACTTTGTCAAAAATGAGTTTTTTGCCTACAGAGACATGCCTATTTGCGCAGTAGTACAGATTCTGAGTATGTAACTGGGCTGGATGAAATCAGCATTTCTCTTGCTTCCCTGTGCGTAGGGAAGCTCAGTTTTAGTCACAGTAGCTCCCACAAGTATCTCCTCAGTGTATTCCCATTTCCTCAGAAACAGTGTATTTGCTGGGAGAAAAGTGCATTACTGTGCGCTTTCACCGATCAGCAAATACATGTGTAGAAGCACAGCGCTAGCTGAAACGACCGTTTCTCGACGTTTTCTAACTCAGGGAACAAGTGGCACACTTCTGAGATGCATTTGGGCAACTTTGTCAGAAATGAGTTTTTTGCCTACAGAGACATGCCTATTTGCGCAGTAGTACAGATTCTGAGTATGTAACTGGGCTTGATGAAATCAGCATTTCTCTTGCTTCCCTGTGCGTAGGGAAGCTCACTTTTAGTCACAGTAGCTCCCACAAGTGTCTCCTCAGTGTGTTCCCATTTCCTTAATAACAGTGTACTTGCTGGGAGAAAAGTGCATTACTGTGCGCTTTCACCGTTCAGCAAATACATGTGTAGAAGCACAGCGCTAGCAGAAACGAACGTTTCTCGATGTTTTCTAACTCAGGGAACAAGTTGCACACTTCTGAGATGCATTTGGGCAACGTTGTCAGAAATGAGTTTTTTGCCTACAGAGACATGCCTATTTGCGCAGTAGTACAGATTCTGAGTATGTAACTGGGCTTGATGAAATCAGCATTTCTCTTGCTTCCCTGTGCGTAGGGAAGCTCAGTTTTAGTCACAGTAGCTCCCACAAGTGTCTCCTCAGTGTGTTCCCATTTCCTTAGAAACAGTGTATTTGCTGGGAGAAAAGTGCATTACTGTTCACTTTCACCGTTCAGCAAATACATGTGTAGAAGCACAGCGCTAGCAGAAACGAACGTTTCTCGACGTTTTCTAACTCAGGGAACAAGTTGCACACTTCTGAGATGCATTTGGGCAACTTTGTCAGAAATGAGTTTTTTGCCTACAGAAACATGCCTATTTGCGCAGTAGTACAGATTCTGAGTAGGTAACTGGGCTTGATGTAATCAGCATTCTCTTGCTTCCCTGTGCGTAGGGAAGCTCAGTTTTAGTCACAGTAGCTCCCACAAGTGTCTCCTCAGTGTGTTCCCAGTTCCTTAGAAACAGTGTATTTGCTGGGAGAAAAGTGCATTACTCTGCGCTTTCACCGTTCAGCAAATACATGTGTAGAAGCACAGCACTAGCAGAAACGACCGTTTCTCGACGTTTTCTAACTCAGGGAACAAGTTGCACACTTCTGAGATGCATTTGGGCAACTTTGTCAGAAATGAATTTTTTGGCTACAGAGACATGCCTATTTGCGCAGTAGTACAGATTCTGAGTATGTAACTGGGCTTGATGAAATCAGCATTTCTCTTGCTTCGCTGTGCGTAGGGAAGCTCAGTTTTAGTCACAGTAGCTCCCACAAGTGTCTCCTTAGTGTGTTCCCATTTCCTTAGAAACAGTGTATTTGCTGGGAGAAAAGTGCATTACTGTGCGCTTTCACCGTTCAGCAAATACATGTGTAGAAGCACAGCGCTAGCAGAAACGACCGTTTCTCGACGTTTTCTAACTCAGGGAACAAGTTGCACACTTCTGAGATGCATTTGGGTAACTTTCTCAAAAATGAGTTTTTTGCCTACAGAGACATGCCTATTTGCGCAGTAGTACAGATTCTGAGTATGTAACTGGGCTTGATTAAATCAGCATTTCTCTCGCTTCCCTGTGCGTATGGAAGCTCAGTTTTAGTCACAGTAGCTCCCACAAGTGTCTCCTCAGTGTGTTCCCATTTCCTTAGAAACAGTGTATTTGTTGGGAGAAAAGTGCATTACTGTGCGCTTTCACCGTTCAGCAAATACATGTGTAGAAGCACAACGCTAGCTGAAACGACCGTTTCTCGACGTTTTCTAACTCAGGGAACAAGTTGCACACTTCTGAGATGCATTTGTGTAACTTTCTCAAAAATGAGTTTTTTGCCTACAGAGACATGCCTATTTGCGCAGTAGTACAGATTCTGAGTATGTAACTGTGCTTGATGACATCAGCATTTATCTTGCTTCCCTGTGCGTAGGGAAGCTCAGTTTTAGTCACAGTAGCTCCCACAAGTGTCTCCTCAGTGTGTTCCCATTTCCTTAGAAACAGTGTATTTGCTGGGAGAAAAGTGCATTACTGTGCGCTTTCACCGTTCAGCAAATACATGTGTAGAAGCACAGCGCTAGCAGAAACGACCGTTTCTCGACGTTTTCTAACTCACGGAACAAGTTGCACACTTCTGAGATGCATTTGTGTAACTATCTCAAAAATGAGTTTTTTGCCTACAGAGACATGCCTATTTGCGCAGTAGTACAGATTCTGAGTATGTAACTGGGCTTGATTAAATCAGCATTTCTCTCGCTTCCCTGTGCGTATGGAAGCTCAGTTTTAGTCACAGTAGCTCCCACAAGTGTCTCCTCAGTGTGTTCCCATTTCCTTAGAAACAGTGTATTTGCTGGGAGAAAAGTGCATTACTGTGCGCTTTCGCCGTTCAGCAAATACATGTGTAGAAGCACAGCGCTAGCTGAAACGACCGTTTCTCGACGTTTTCTAACTCAGGGAACAAGTGGCACACTTCTGAGATGCATTTGGGCAACTTTGTCAGAAATGAGTTTTTTGCCTACAGAGACATGCCTATTTGCGCAGTAGTACAGATTCTGAGTAGGTAACTGGGCTTGATGAAATCAGCATTTCTCTTGCTTCCCTGTGCGTAGGGAAGCTCAGTTTTAGTCACAGTAGCTCCCACAAGTGTCTCCTCGGTGTGTTCCCATTTCCTTAGAAACAGTGTATTTGCTGGGAGAAAAGTGCATTACTGTGCGCTTTCACCGTTCAGCAAATACATGTGTAGAAGCACAGCGCTAGCAGAAACGACCGTTTCTCGACGTTTTCTAACTCAGGGAACAAGTGGCACACTTCTGAGATGCATTTGGTAAACTTTGACAGAAATGGGTTTTTTGCCTACAGAGACGTGCCTATTTGCGCAGTAGTACAGATTCTGAGTATGTAACTGGGCTTGATGAAATCAGCATTTCTCTTGCTTCCCTGTGCGTAGGGAAGCTCAGTTTTAGTCACAGTAGCTCCCACAAGTGTCTCCTCAGTGTGTTCCCATTTCCTTAGAAACAGTGTATTTGCTGGGAGAAAAGTGCATTACTGTGCGCTTTCACCGTTCAGCAAATACATGTGTAGAAGCACAGCGCTAGCAGAAACGAACGTTTCTCGACGTTTTCTAACTCAGGGAACAAGTTGCACACTTCTGAGATGCATTTGGGCAACTTTGTCAGAAATGAGTTTTTTGCCTACAGAAACATGCCTATTTGCGCAGTAGTACAGATTCTGAGTAGGTAACTGGGCTTGATGTAATCAGCATTCTCTTGCTTCCCTGTGCGTAGGGAAGCTCAGTTTTAGTCACAGTAGCTCCCACAAGTGTCTCCTCAGTGTGTTCCCATTTCCTTAGAAACAGTGTATTTGCTGGGAGAAAAGTGCATTACTGTGCGCTTTCACCGTTCAGCAAATACATGTGTAGAAGCACAGCGCTAGCAGAAACGACCGTTTCTCGACGTTTTCTAACTCAGGGAACAAGTTGCACACTTCTGAGATGCATTTGGGCAACTTTGTCAGAAATGAGTTTTTTGGCTACAGAGACATGCCTATTTGCGCAGTAGTACAGATTCTGAGTATGTAACAGGGCTTGATGAAATCAGCATTTCTCTTGCTTCCCTGTGCGTAGGGAAGCTCAGTTTTAGTCACAGTAGCTCCCACAAGTGTCTCCTTAGTGTGTTCCCATTTCCTTAGAAACAGTGTTTGCTGGGAGAAAAGTGCATTACTGTGCGCTTTCACCGTTCAGCAAATGCATGTGTAGAAGCACAGCGCTAGCAGAAACGACCGTTTCTCGACGTTTTCTAACTCAGGGAACAAGTTGCACACTTCTGAGATGCATTTGGGTAACTTTCTCAAAAATGAGTTTTTTGCCTACAGAGACATGCCTATTTGCGCAGTAGTACAGATTCTGAGTATGTAACTGGGCTTGATTAAATCAGCATTTCTCTCGCTTCCCTGTGCGTAGGGAAGCTCAGTTTTAGTCACAGTTGCTCCCACAAGTGTCTCCTCAGTGTGTTCCCATTTCCTTAGAAACAGTGTATTTGTTGGGAGAAAAGTGCATTACTGTGCGCTTTCACCGTTCAGCAAATACATGTGTAGAAGCACAACGCTAGCTGAAACGACCGTTTGTCGACGTTTTCTAACTCAGGGAACAAGTTGCACACTTCTGAGATGCATTTGGGTAACTTTCTCAAAAATGAGTTTTCTGCCTACAGAGACATGCCTATTTGCGCAGTAGTACAGATTCTGAGTATGTAACTGGGCTTGATGAAATCAGCATTTCTCTTGCTTCCCTGTGCGTAGGGAAGCTCACTTTTAGTCACAGTAGCTCCCACAAGTGTCTCCTCAGTGTGCTTCCAGTTCTTTAGAAACAGTGTATTTGCTGGGAGAAAAGTGCATTACTGTGCGCTTTCACCGTTCAGCAAATACATGTGTAGAAGCACAGCGCTAGCAGAAACGAACGTTTCTCGATGTTTTCTAACTCAGGGAACAAGTTGCACACTTCTGAGATGCATTTGGGCAACTTTGTCAGAAATGAGTTTTTTGCCTACAGAGACATGCCTATTTGCGCAGTAGTACAGATTCTGAGTATGTAACTGGGCTTGATGAAATCAGCATTTCTCTTGCTTCCCTGTGCGTAGGGAAGCTCAGTTTTAGTCACAGTAGCTCCGACAAGTGTCTCCTTAGTGTGTTCCCATTTCCTTAGAAACAGTGTATTTGTTGGGAGAAAAGTGCATTACTGTGCGCTTTCACCGTTCAGCAAATACATGTGTAGAAGCACAGCGCTAGCTGAAACGACCGTTTGTCGACGTTTTCTAACTCAGGGAACAAGTTACACAGTTCTGAGATGCATTTGGGTAACTTTCTCAAAAATGAGTTTTCTGCCTACAGAGACATGCCTATTTGCGCAGTAGTACAGATTCTGAGTATGTAACTGGGCTTGATGAAATCAGCATTTCTCTTGCTTCCCTGTGCGTAGGGAAGCTCACTTTTAGTCACAGTAGCTCCCACAAGTGTCTCCTCAGTGTGCTTCCAGTTCTTTAGAAACAGTGTATTTGCTGGGAGAAAAGTGCATTACTGTGCGCTTTCACCGTTCAGCAAATACATGTGTAGAAGCACAGCGCTAGCAGAAACGAACGTTTCTCGACGTTTTCTAACTCAGGGAACAAGTTGCACACTTCTGAGATGCATTTGGGCAACTTTGTCAGAAATGAGTTTTTTGCCTACAGAGACATGCCTATTTGCGCAGTAGTACAGATTCTGAGTATGTAACTGGGCTTGATGAAATCAGCATTTCTCTTGCTTCCCTGTGCGTAGGGAAGCTCAGTTTTAGTCACAGTAGCTCCGACAAGTGTCTCCTTAGTGTGTTCCCATTTCCTTAGAAACAGTGTATTTGTTGGGAGAAAAGTGCATTACTGTGCGCTTTCACCGTTCAGCAAATACATGTGTAGAAGCACAGCGCTAGCTGAAACGACCGTTTGTCGACGTTTTCTAACTCAGGGAACAAGTTACACAGTTCTGAGATGCATTTGGGTAACTTTATCAAAAATGAGTTTTTTGCCTACAGAGACATGCCTATTTGCGCAGTAGTACAGATTCTGAGTATGTAACTGGGCTTGATGAAATCAGCATTTCTCTTGCTTCCCTGTGCGTAGGGAAGCTCAGTTTTAGTCACAGTAGCTCCCACAAGTGTCTCCTTGGTGTGTTCCCATTTCCTTAGAAACAGTGTATTTGCTGGGAGAAAAGTGCATTACTGTGCGCTTTCACCGTTCAGCAAATACATGTGTAGAAGCACAGCGCTAGCAGAAACGACCGTTTCTCGACGTTTTCTAACTCAGGGAACAAGTTGCACACTTCTGAGATGCATTTGGGTAACTTTCTCAAAAATGAGTTTTTTGCCTACAGAGACATGCCTATTTGCGCAGTAGTACAGATTCTGAGTATGTAACTGGGCTTGATTAAATCAGCATTTCTCTCGCTTCCCTGTGCGTATGGAAGCTCAGTTTTAGTCACAGTAGCTCCCACAAGTGTCTCCTCAGTGTGTTCCCATTTCCTTAGAAACAGTGTATTTGTTGGGAGAAAAGTGCATTACTGTGCGCTTTCACCGTTCAGCAAATACATGTGTAGAAGCACAACGCTAGCTGAAACGACCGTTTCTCGACGTTTTCTAACTCAGGGAACAAGTTGCACACTTCTGAGATGCATTAGGGTAACTTTCTCAAAAATGAGTTTTTTGCCTACAGAGACATGCCTATTTGCGCAGTAGTACAGATTCTGAGTATGTAACTGTGCTTGATGACATCAGCATTTATCTTGCTTCCCTGTGCGTAGGGAAGCTCAGTTTTAGTCACAGTAGCTCCCACAAGTGTCTCCTCAGTGTGTTCCCATTTCCTTAGAAACAGTGTATTTGCTGGGAGAAAAGTGCATTACTGTGCGCTTTCACCGTTCAGCAAATACATGTGTAGAAGCACAGCGCTAGCAGAAACGACCGTTTCTCGACGTTTTCTAACTCACGGAACAAGTTGCACACTTCTGAGATGCATTTGTGTAACTATCTCAAAAATGAGTTTTTTGCCTACAGAGACATGCCTATTTGCGCAGTAGTACAGATTCTGAGTATGTAACTGGGCTTGATTAAATCAGCATTTCTCTCGCTTCCCTGTGCGTATGGAAGCTCAGTTTTAGTCACAGTAGCTCCCACAAGTGTCTCCTCAGTGTGTTCCCATTTCCTTAGAAACAGTGTATTTGCTGGGAGAAAAGTGCATTACTGTGCGCTTTCGCCGTTCAGCAAATACATGTGTAGAAGCACAGCGCTAGCTGAAACGACCGTTTCTCGACGTTTTCTAACTCAGGGAACAAGTGGCACACTTCTGAGATGCATTCGGGCAACTTTGTCAGAAATGAGTTTTTTGCCTACAGAGACATGCCTATTTGCGCAGTAGTACAGATTCTGAGTAGGTAACTGGGCTTGATGTAATCAGCATTCTCTTGCTTCCCTGTGCGTAGGGAAGCTCAGTTTTAGTCACAGTAGCTCCCACAAGTGTCTCCTCAGTGTGTTCCCATTTCCTTAGAAACAGTGTATTTGCTGGGAGAAAAGTGCATTACTGTGCGCTTTCACCGTTCAGCAAATACATGTGTAGAAGCAGAGCGCTAGCAGAAACGACCGTTTCTCGACGTTTTCTAACTCAGGGAACAAGTTGCACACTTCTGAGATGCATTTGGGCAACTTTGTCAGAAATGAGTTTTTTGGCTACAGAGACATGCCTATTTGCGCAGTAGTACAGAATCTGAGTATGTAACAGGGCTTGATGAAATCAGCATTTCTCTTGCTTCCCTGTGCGTAGGGAAGCTCAGTTTTAGTCACAGTAGCTCCCACAAGTGTCTCCTTAGTGTGTTCCCATTTCCTTAGAAACAGTGTTTGCTGGGAGAAAAGTGCATTACTGTGCGCTTTCACCGTTCAGCAAATACATGTGTAGAAGCACAGCGCTAGCAGAAACGACCGTTTCTCGACGTTTTCTAACTCAGGGAACAAGTTGCACCCTTCTGAGATGCATTTGGGTAACTTTCTCAAAAATGAGTTTTTTGCCTACAGAGACATGCCTATTTGCGCAGTAGTACAGATTCTGAGTATGTAACTGGGCTTGATTAAATCAGCATTTCTCTCGCTTCCCTGTGCGTATGGAAGCTCAGTTTTAGTCACAGTAGCTCCCACAAGTGTCTCCTCAGTGTGTTCCCATTTCCTTAGAAACAGTGTATTTGTTGGGAGAAAAGTGCATTACTGTGCGCTTTCACCGTTCAGCAAATACATGTGTAGAAGCACAACGCTAGCTGAAACGACCGTTTGTCGACGTTTTCTAACTCAGGGAACAAGTTGCACACTTCTGAGATGCATTTGGGTAACTTTCTCAAAAATGAGTTTTCTGCCTACAGAGACATGCCTATTTGCGCAGTAGTACAGATTCTGAGTATGTAACTGGGCTTGATGAAATCAGCATTTCTCTTGCTTCCCTGTGCGTAGGGAAGCTCACTTTTAGTCACAGTAGCTCCCACAAGTGTCTCCTCAGTGTGCTTCCAGTTCTTTAGAAACAGTGTATTTGCTGGGAGAAAAGTGCATTACTGTGCGCTTTCACCGTTCAGCAAATACATGTGTAGAAGCACAGCGCTAGCAGAAACGAACGTTTCTCGATGTTTTCTAACTCAGGGAACAAGTTGCACACTTCTGAGATGCATTTGGGCAACTTTGTCAGAAATGAGTTTTTTGCCTACAGAGACATGCCTATTTGCGCAGTAGTACAGATTCTGAGTATGTAACTGGGCTTGATGAAATCAGCATTTCTCTTGCTTCCCTGTGTGTAGGGAAGCTCAGTTTTAGTCACAGTAGCTCCGACAAGTGTCTCCTTAGTGTGTTCCCATTTCCTTAGACACAGTGTATTTGTTGGGAGAAAAGTGCATTACTGTGCGCTTTCACCGTTCAGCAAATACATGTGTAGAAGCACAGCGCTAGCTGAAACGACCGTTTGTCGACGTTTTCTAACTCAGGGAACAAGTTACACAGTTCTGAGATGCATTTGGGTAACTTTCTCAAAAATGAGTTTTTTGCCTACAGAGACATGCCTATTTGCGCAGTAGTACAGATTCTGAGTATGTAACTGGGCTTGATGAAATCAGCATTTCTCTTGCTTCCCTGTGCGTAGGGAAGCTCAGTTTTAGTCACAGTAGCTCCCACAAGTTTCTCCTCAGTGTGTTCCCATTTCCTTAGAAACAGTGTATTTGCTGGGAGAAAAGTGCATTACTGTGCGCTTTCACCGTTCAGCAAATACATGTGTAGAAGCACAGCGCTAGCTGAAACGACCGTTTCTTGACGTTTTCTAACTCAGGGAACAAGTGGCACACTTCTGTGATGCATTTGGTAAACTTTGTCAGAAATGAGTTTTTTTGCCTACAGAGACATGCCTATTTGCGCAGTAGTACAGATTCTGAGTATGTAACTGGGCTTGATGAAATCAGCATTTCTTTTGCTTCCCTGTGCGTAGGGAAGCTCACTTTTAGTCACAGTAGCTCCCACAAGTGTCTCCTCAGTGTGCTCCCAGTTCTTTAGAAACAGTGTATTTGCTGGGAGAAAAGTGCATTACTGTGCGCTTTCACCGTTCAGCAAATACATGTGTAGAAGCACAGCGCTAGCAGAAACGAACGTTTCTCGATGTTTTCTAACTGAGGGAACAAGTTGCACACTTCTGAGATGCATTTGGGCAACTTTGTCAGAAATGAGTTTTTTGCCTACAGAGACAGGCCTATTTGCGCAGTAGTACAGATTCTGAGTAGGTAACTGGGCTTGATGAAATCAGCATTTCTCTTGCTTCCCTGTGCATAGGGAAGCTCACTTTTAGTCACAGTAGCTCCCACAAGTGTCTCCTCAGTGTGTTCCCAGTTCCTTAGAAACAGTGTATTTGTTGGGAGAAAAGTGCATTACTGTGCGCTTTCACCGTTCAGCAAATACATGTGTAGAAGCACAGCGCTAGCTGAAACGACCGTTTGTCGACGTTTTCTAACTCAGGGAACAAGTTACACAGTTCTGAGATGCATTTGGGTAACTTTCTCAAAAATGAGTTTTTTGCCTACAGAGACATGCCTATTTGCGCAGTAGTACAGATTCTGAGTATGTAACTGGGCTTGATGAAATCAGCATTTCTCTTGCTTCCCTGTGCGTAGGGAAGCTCAGTTTTAGTCACAGTAGCTCCCACAAGTTTCTCCTCAGTGTGTTCCCATTTCCTTAGAAACAGTGTATTTGCTGGGAGAAAAGTGCATTACTGTGCGCTTTCACCGTTCAGCAAATACATGTGTAGAAGCACAGCGCTAGCTGAAACGACCGTTTCTCGACGTTTTCTAACTCAGGGAACAAGTGGCACACTTCTGTGATGCATTTGGTAAACTTTGTCAGAAATGAGTTTTTTTGCCTACAGAGACATGCCTATTTGCGCAGTAGTACAGATTCTGAGTATGTAACTGGGCTTGATGAAATCAGCATTTCTTTTGCTTCCCTGTGCGTAGGGAAGCTCACTTTTAGTCACAGTAGCTCCCACAAGTGTCTCCTCAGTGTGCTCCCAGTTCTTTAGAAACAGTGTATTTGCTGGGAGAAAAGTGCATTACTGTGCGCTTTCACCGTTCAGCAAATACATGTGTAGAAGCACAGCGCTAGCAGAAACGAACGTTTCTCGATGTTTTCTAACTGAGGGAACAAGTTGCACACTTCTGAGATGCATTTGGGCAACTTTGTCAGAAATGAGTTTTTTGCCTACAGAGACAGGCCTATTTGCGCAGTAGTACAGATTCTGAGTAGGTAACTGGGCTTGATGAAATCAGCATTTCTCTTGCTTCCCTGTGCATAGGGAAGCTCACTTTTAGTCACAGTAGCTCCCACAAGTGTCTCCTCAGTGTGTTCCCAGTTCCTTAGAAACAGTGTATTTGCTGGGAGAAAAGTGCATTACTGTGCGCTTTCACCGTTCAGCAAATACATGTGTAGAAGCACAGCGCTAGCAGAAACGAACGTTTCTCGATGTTTTCTAACTCAGGGAACAAGTTGCACACTTCTGAGATGCATTTGGGCAACTTTGTCAGAAATGAGTTTTTTGCCTACAGAGACATGCCTATTTGCGCAGTAGTACAGATTCTGAGTAGGTAACTGGGCTTGATGAAATCAGCATTTCTCTTGCTTTCCTGTGCGTAGGGAAGCTCAGTTTTAGTCACAGTAGCTCCCACAAGTGTTTCCTTAGTGTGTTCCCATATCCATAGAAACAGTGTATTTGTTGGGAGAAAAGGGCATTACTGTGCGCCTTCACCGTTCAGGAAATACATGTGTAGAAGCACAGCGCTAGCTGAAACGACCGTTTCTCGACGTTTTCTAACTCAGGGAACAAGTTTCACACTTCTGAGATGCATTTGGGTAACTTTCTCAAAAATGAGTTTTTTGCCTAAAGAGACATGCCTATTTGCGCAGTAGTACAGATTCTGAGTATGTAACTGGGCTTGATGAAATCAGCATTTCTCTTGCTTCCCTGTGCGTAGGGAAGCTCAGTTTTAGTCACAGTAGCTCCCACAAGTGTCTCCTCAGTGTGTTCCCATTTCCTTAGAAAAAGTGTATTTGCTGGGAGAAAAGTGCATTACTGTGCGCTTTCACCGTTCAGCAAATACATGTGTAGAAGCACAGCGCTAGCAGAAACGACCGTTTCTCGACGTTTTCTAACTCATGGAACAAGATGCACACTTCTGAGATGCATTTGGGCAACTTTGTCATAAATGAGTTTTTTGCCTACAGAGACATGCCTATTTGCGCAGTAGTACAGATTCTGAGTATGTAACTGGGCTTGATGAAATCAGCATTTCTCTTGCTTCCCTGTGCGTAGGGAAGCTCAGTTTTAGTCACAGTAGCTCCCACAAGTGTCTCCTCAGTGTGTTCCCATTTCCTTAGAAACAGTGTATTTGCTGGGAGAAAAGTGCATTACTGTGCGCTTTCACCGTTCAGCAAATACATGTGTAGAAGCACAGCGCTAGCAGAAACGAACGTTTCTCGACGTTTTCTAACTCAGGGAACAAGTGGCACACTTCTGAGATGCATTTGTGTAACTATCTCAAAAATGAGTTTTTTGCCTACAGAGACATGCCTATTTGCGCAGTAGTACAGATTCTGAGTATGTAACTGGGCTTGATGAAATCAGCATTTCTCTTGCTTCCCTGTGCGTAGGGAAGCTCCGTTTTAGTCACAGTAGCTCCCACTAGTGTCTCCTCAGTGTGTTCCCATTTCCTTAGAAACAGTGTATTTGCTGGGAGAAAAGTGCATTACTGTGCGCTTTCACCGTTCAGCAAATACATGTGTAGAAGCACAGCGCTAGCAGAAACTAACGTTTCTCGACGTTTTCTAACTCAGGGAACAAGTGGCACACTTCTGAGATGCATTTGGGCAACTTTGTCAGAAATGAGTTTTTTGCCTACACAGACATGCCTATTTGCGCAGTAGGACAGATTCTGAGTATATAACTGGGCTTGATGAAATCAGCATTTCTCTTGCTTCCCTGTGCGTAGGGAAGCTCAGTTTTAGTCACAGTAGCTCCCACAAGTGTCTCCTCAGTGTGTTCCCATTTCCTTAGAAACAGTGTATTTGCTGGGATAAAAGTGCATTACTGTGCGCTTTCACCGTTCAGCAAATACATGTGTAGAAGCACAGCGCTAGCAGAAACGACCGTTTCTCGACGTTTTCTGACTCAGGGAACAAGTTGCACACTTCTGAGATGCATTTGGGCAACTTTGTCAGAAATGAGTTTTTTGCCTAAAGAGACATGCCTATTTGCGCAGTAGTACAGCTTCTGAGTATGTAACTGGGCTTGATGAAATCAGCATTTCTCTTGCTTCCCTGTGCGTAGGGAAGCTCAGTTCAGTCACAGTAGCTCCCACAAGTGTCTCCTCAGTGTGTTACCATTTCCTTAGAAACAGTGTATTTGCTGGGAGAAAAGTGCATTACTGTGCGCTTTCACCGTTCAGCAAATACATGTGTAGAAGCACAGCGCTAGCAGAAACGACCGTTTCTCGACGTTTTCTAACTCAGGGAACAAGTTGCACACTTCTGAGATGCATTTGGGCAACTTTGTCAGAAATGAGTTTTTTGCCTAAAGAGACATGCCTATTTGCGCAGTAGGACAGATTCTGAGTAGGTAACTGGGCTTGATGAAATCAGCATTCTCTTGCTTCCCTGTGCGTAGGGAAGCTCAGTTTTAGTCACAGTAGCTCCCACAAGTGTCTCCTCAGTGTGTTCCCATTTCCTTAGAAACAGTGTATTTGCTGGGAGAAAAGTGCATTACTGTGCGCTTTCACCGTTCAGCAAATACATGTGTAGAAGCACAGCGCTAGCAGAAACTAACGTTTCTCGACGTTTTCTAACACAGGGAACAAGTGGCACACTTCTGAGATGCATTTGGGCAACTTTGTCAGAAATGAGTTTTTTGCCTAAAGAGACATGCCTATTTGCGCAGTAGTACAGATTCTGAGTATGTAACTGGGCTTGATGAAATCAGCATTTCTCTTGCTTCCCTGTGCGTAGGGAAGCTCAGTTTTAGTCACAGTAGCTCCCACAAGTGTCTCCTCAGTGTGTTCCCATTTCCTTAGAAACAGTGTATTTGCTGGGAGAAAAGTGCATTACTGTGCGCTTTCACCGTTCAGCAAATACATGTGTAGAAGCACAGCGCTAGCAGAAACGAACGTTTATCGACGTTTTCTAACTCAGGGAACAAGTTGCACACTTCTGAGATGCATTTGTGTAACTATCTCAAAAATGAGTTTTTTGCCTACAGAGACATGCCTATTTGCGCAGTAGTACAGATTCTGAGTATGTAACTGGGCTGGATGAAATCAGCATTTCTCTTGCTTCCCTGTGCGTAGGGAAGCTCAGTTTTAGTCACAGTAGCTCCCACAAGTGTCTCCTCAGTGTGTTCCCAGTTCCTTAGAAACAGTGTATTTGCAGGGAGAAAAGTGCATTACTGTGCGCTTTCACCGTTCAGCAAATACATGTGTAGAAGCACAGCGCTAGCAGAAACTAACGTTTCTCGACGTTTTCTAACTCAGGGAACAAGTGGCACACTTCTGAGATGCATTTGGGCAACTTTGTCAGAAACGAGTTTTTTGCCTACAGAGACATGCCTATTTGCGCAGTAGTACAGATTCTGAGTATGTAACTGGGCTTGATGAAATCAGCATTTCTCTTGCTTCCCTGTGCGTAGGGAAGCTCAGTTTTAGTCACAGTAGCTCCCACAAGTGTCTCCTCAGTGTGTTCCCATTTCCTTAGAAACAGTGTATTTGCTGGGATAAAAGTGCATTACTGTGCGCTTTCACCGTTCAGCAAATACATGTGTAGAAGCACAGCGCTAGCAGAAACGAACGTTTCTCGACGTTTTCTAACTCAGGGAACAAGTTGCACACTTCTGAGATGCATTTGGGCAACTTTGTCAGAAATGAGTTTTTTGCCTACAGAGACATGCCTATTTGCGCAGTAGTACAGATTCTGAGTATGTAACTGGGCTGGATGAAATCAGCTTTTCTCTTGCATCCCTGTGCGTAGGGAAGCTCAGTTTTAGTCACAGTAGCTCCCACAAGTGTCTCCTCAGTGTGTTCCCAGTTCCTTAGAAACAGTGTATTTGCTGGGAGAAAAGTGAATTACTGTGCGCTTTCACCGTTCAGCAAATACATGTTTAGAAGCACAGCGCTAGCTGAAACGACCGTTTCTCGACGTTTTCTAACTCAGGGAACAAGTGGCACACTTCTGAGATGCATTTGGTAAACCTTGTAAGAAATGAGTTTTTTGCCTACAGAGACATGCCTATTTGCGCAGTAGTACAGATTCTGAGTATGTAACTGGGCTTGATGAAATCAGCATTTCTCTTGCTACCCTGTGCGTAGGGAAGCTCAGTTTTAGTCACAGTAGCTCCCACAAGTGTCTCCTCAGTGTGTTCCCATTTCCTTAGAAACAGTGTATTTGCTGGGAGAAAAGTGCATTACTGTGCGCTTTCACCGTTCAACAAATACATGTGTAGAAGCACAGCGCTAGCAGATATAACCGTTTCTCTACGTTTTCTGACTCAGGGAACAAGTTGCACACTTCTGAGATGCATTTGGGCAACTTTGTCAGAAATGAGTTTTTTGCCTAAAGAGACATGCCTATTTGCCCAGTGGTACAGATTCTGAGTATGTAACTGTGCTTGATGAAATCAGCATTTCTCTTGCTTCCCTGTGCGTAGGGAAGCTCAGTTTCAGTCACAGTAGCTCCCACAAGTGTCTCCTCAGTGTGTTCCCATTTCCTTAGAAACAGTGTATTTGCTGGGAGAAAAGTGCATTACTGTGCGCTTTCACCGTTCTGCAAATACATGTGTAGAAGCACAGCGCTAGCAGAAACGAACGTTTCTCGACGTTTTCTAACTCAGGGAACAAGTTGCACACTTCTGAGATGCATTTGGGCAACTTTGTCAGAAATGAGTTTTTTGCCTACAGAGACATGCCTATTTGCACAGTAGTACAGATTCTGAGTATGTAACTTGGCTTGATGAAATCAGCATTTCTCTTGCTTCCCTGTGCGTAGGGAAGCTCAGTTTTAGTCACAGTAGCTCCCACAAGTGTCTCCTCAGTGTGTTCCCATTTCCTTAGAAACAGTGTATTTGCTGGGAGAAAAGTGCATTACTGTGCGCTTTCACCGTTCAACAAATACATGTGTAGAAGCACAGCGCTAGCAGAAACGACCGTTTCTCGACGTTTTCTAACTCAGAGAACAAGTTCCAAACTTCTGAGGTGCATTTGGGCAACTTTGACAGAAATGAGTTTTTTGCCTACAGAGACATGCCTATTTGCGCAGTAGTAGAGATTCTGAGTATGTAACTGGGCTTGATGAAATCAGCATTTCTCTTGCTTCCCAGTGCGTAGGGAAGCTCAATTTTAGTCACAGTAGCTCGGACAAGTGTCTCCTCAGTGTGTTCCCAGTTCCTTAGAAACAGTGTATTTGCTGGGAGAAAAGTGCATTACTGTGCGCTTTCACCGTTCAGCAAATACATGTGTAGAAGCACAGTGCTAGCAAAAACGAACGTTTCTCGACATTTTCTAACTCAGGGAACAAGTTGCACACTTCTGAGATGCATTTGGGCAACTTTGTCAGAAATGAGTTTTTTGCCTACAGAGACATGCCTATTTGCGCAGTAGTACAGATTCTGAGTATGCAACTGGGCTTGATGAAATCAGCATTTCTCTTGCTTCCCTGTGCGTAGGGAAGCTCAGTTTTAGTCACAGTAGCTCCCACAAGTGTCTCCTCAGTGTGTTCCCATTTCCTTAGAAACAGTGTATTTGCTGCAAGAAAAGTGCATTACTGTGTGCTTTCACTGTTCAGCAAGTACATGTGTAGAAGCACAGCGCTAGCAGAAATGACCATTTCTCTATGTTTTCTAACTCAGGGAACAAGTTGCACACTACTGAGATGCATTTGGGCAACTTTGTCAGAAATGAGTTTTTTGCCTACAGAGACATGCCTATTTGCGCAGTAGTACAGATTCTGAGTATGTAACTGGGCTTGATGAAATCAGCATTTCTCTTGCTTCCCTGTGCGTAGGGAAGCTCAGTTTTAGTCACAGTAGCTCCCACAAGTGTCTCCTCAGTGTGTTCCCATTTCCTTAGAAACAGTGTATTTGCTGGGAGAAAAGTGCATTACTGTGCGCTTTCACCGTTCAGCAAATACATGTGTAGAAGCAGAGCGCTAGCAGAAACGACCGTTTCTCGACGTTTTCTAACTCAGGGAACAAGTTGCACACTTCTGAGATGCATTTGGGTAACTATCTCAAAAATGAGTTTTTTGCCTACAGAGACATGCCTATTTGCGCAGTAGTACAGATTCTGAGTATGTAACTAGGGTGGATGAAATCAGCTTTTCTCTTGCATCCCTGTGCGTAGGGAAGCTCAGTTTTAGTCACAGTAGCTCCCACAAGTGTCTCCTCAGTGTGTTCCCAGTTCCTTAGAAACAGTGTATTTGCTGGGAGAAAAGTGAATTTCTGTGCGCTTTCACCGTTCAGCAAATACATGTTTAGAAGCACAGCGCTAGCTGAAACGACCGTTTCTCGACGTTTTCTAACTCAGGGAACAAGTGGCACACTTCTGAGATGCATTTGGTAAACCTTGTAAGAAATGAGTTTTTTGCCTACAGAGACATTCCTATTTGCGCAGTAGTACAGATTCTGAGTATGTAACTGTGCTTGATGAAATCAGCATTTCTCTTGCTTCCCTGTGCGTAGGGAAGCTCAGTTTCAGTCACAGTAGCTCCCACAAGTGTCTCCTCAGTGTGTTCCCATTTCCTTAGAAACAGTGTATTTGCTGGGAGAAAAGTGCATTACTGTGCGCTTTCACCATTCAGCAAATACATGTGTAGAAGCACAGCGCTAGCAGAAACGAACGTTTCTCGACGTTTTCTAACTCAGGGAACAAGTTGCACACTTCTGAGATGCATTTGGGCAACTTTGTCAGAAATGAGTTTTTTGCCTACAGAGACATGCCTATTTGCACAGTAGTACAGATTCTGAGTATGTAACTGGGCTTGATGAAATCAGCATTTCTCTTGCTTCCCAGTGCGTAGGGAAGCTCAATTTTAGTCACAGTAGCTCGGACAAGTGTCTCCTCAGTGTGTTCCCAGTTCCTTAGAAACAGTGTATTTGCTGGGAGAAAAGTGCATTACTGTGCGCTTTCACCGTTCAGCAAATACATGTGTAGAAGCACAGTGCTAGCAAAAACGAACGTTTCTCGACATTTTCTAACTCAGGGAACAAGTTGCACACTTCTGAGATGCATTTGGGCAACTTTGTCAGAAATGAGTTTTTTGCCTACAGAGACATGCCTATTTGCGCAGTAGTACAGATTCTGAGTATGCAACTGGGCTTGATGAAATCAGCATTTCTCTTGCTTCCCTGTGCGTAGGGAAGCTCAGTTTTAGTCACAGTAGCTCCCACAAGTGTCTCCTCAGTGTGTTCCCATTTCCTTAGAAACAGTGTATTTGCTGCGAGAAAAGTGCATTACTGTGTGCTTTCACTGTTCAGCAAGTACATGTGTAGAAGCACAGCGCTAGCAGAAATGACCATTTCTCTATGTTTTCTAACTCAGGGAACAAGTTGCACACTACTGAGATGCATTTGGGCAACTTTGTCAGAAATGAGTTTTTTGCCTACAGAGACATTCCTATTTGCGCAGTAGTACAGATTCTGAGTATGTAACTGGGCTTGATGAAATCAGCATTTCTCTTGCTTCCCTGTGCGTAGGGAAGCTCAGTTTTAGTCACAGTAGCTCCCACAAGTGTCTCCTCAGTGTGTTCCCATTTCCTTAGAAACAGTGTATTTGCTGGGAGAAAAGTGCATTACTGTGGGCTTTCACCGTTCAGCAAATACATGTGTAGAAGCACAGCGCTAGCAGAAACGAACGTTTCTCGACGTTTTCTAACTCAGGGAACAAGTTGCACACTTCTGAGATGCATTTGGGCAACTTTGTCAGAAATGAGTTTTTTGCCTATAGAGGCATGCCTATTTGCGCAGTAGTACAGATTCTGAGTATGTAACTGGGCTTGATGAAATCAGCATTTGTCTTGCTTCCCTGTGCGTAGGGAAGCTCAGTTTTACCACAGTAGCTCCCACAAGTGTCTCCTCAGTGTGTTCCCATTTCCTTAGAAACAGTGTATTTGCTGAGAGAAAAGTGCATTACTGTGCGCTTTCACCGTTCAGCAAATACATGTGTAGAAGCACAGCGCTAGCAGAAACGAACGTTTCTCGACGTTTTCTAACTCAGGGAAAAAGTTGCACACTTCTGAGATGCATTTGGGCAACTTTGTCAGAAATGAGTTTTTTGCCTACAGAGACATGCCTATTTGCGCAGTAGTACAGATTCTGAGTATGTAACTGGCCTTGGTGAAATCAGCATTTCTCTTGCTTCCCTGTGCGTAGGGAAGCCCAGTTTTAGTCACAGTAGCTCCCACAAGTGTCTCCTCACTGTGTTCCCATTTCCTTAGAAACAGTGTATTTGCTGGGAGAAAAGTGCATTACTGTGCGCTTTCACCGTTCAGCAAATACATGTGTAGAAGCACAGCGCTAGCAGAAACGAAAGTTTCTCGACGTTTTCTAACTCAGGGAACAAGTTGCACACTTCTGAGATGCATTTGGGCAACTTTGTCAGAAATGAGTTTTTTGCCTACAGAGTACATGCCTATTTGCGCAGTTGTACAGATTCTGAGTATGTAACTGGGCTTGATGAAATCAGCATTTCTCTTGCTTCCCTGTGCGTAGGGAAGCCCAGTTTTAGTCACAGCAGCTCCCACAAGTGTCTCCTCAGTGTGTTCCCATTTCCTTAGAAACAGTGTATTTGCTGGGAGAAAAGTGCATTACTGTGCGCTTTCACCGTTCAGCAAATACATGTGTAGAAGCACAGCGTTAGCAGATATGACCGTTTCTCGACGTTTTCTAACTCAGGGAACAAGTTGCACACTTCTGAGATGCATTTGGGCAACTTTGTCAGAAATGAGTTTTTTGCCTACAGAGACATGCCTATTTGCGCAGTAGTACAGATTCTGAGTATGTAACTGGCCTTGGTGAAATCAGCATTTCTCCTGCTTCCCTGTGCGTAGGGAAGCCCAGTTTTAGTCACAGTAGCTCCCACAAGTGTCTCCTCACTGTGTTCCCATTTCCTTAGAAACAGTGTATTTGCTGGGAGAAAAGTGCATTACTGTGGGCTTTCACCGTTCAGCAAATACATGTGTAGAAGCACAGCGCTAGCAGAAACGAACGTTTCTCGA
This sequence comes from Acomys minous, assembly GCF_964271855.1. Taxonomy (NCBI): domain Eukaryota; kingdom Metazoa; phylum Chordata; class Mammalia; order Rodentia; family Muridae; genus Acomys; species Acomys minous. The sequence goes on from NW_028182177.1 coordinate 697,066, forward strand.
CGTTTTCTAACTCAGGGAACAAGTTGCACACTTCTGAGATGCATTTGGGCAACTTTGTCAGAAATGAGTTTTTTGCCTATAGAGGCATGCCTATTTGCGCAGTAGTACAGATTCTGAGTATGTAACTGGGCTTGATGAAATCAGCATTTGTCTTGCTTCCCTGTGCGTAGGGAAGCTCAGTTTTACCACAGTAGCTCCCACAAGTGTCTCCTCAGTGTGTTCCCATTTCCTTAGAAACAGTGTATTTGCTGAGAGAAAAGTGCATTACTGTGCGCTTTCACCGTTCAGCAAATACATGTGTAGAAGCACAGCGCTAGCAGAAACGAACGTTTCTCGACGTTTTCTAACTCAGGGAAAAAGTTGCACACTTCTGAGATGCATTTGGGCAACTTTGTCAGAAATGAGTTTTTTGCCTACAGAGACATGCCTATTTGCGCAGTAGTACAGATTCTGAGTATGTAACTGGCCTTGGTGAAATCAGCATTTCTCTTGCTTCCCTGTGCGTAGGGAAGCCCAGTTTTAGTCACAGTAGCTCCCACAAGTGTCTCCTCAGTGTGTTCCCATTTCCTTAGAAACAGTGTATTTGCTGGGAGAAAAGTGCATTACTGTGCGCTTTCACCGTTCAGCAAATACATGTGTAGAAGCACAGCGTTAGCAGATATGACCGTTTCTCGACGTTTTCTAACTCAGGGAACAAGTTGCACACTTCTGAGATGCATTTGGGCAACTTTGTCAGAAATGAGTTTTTTGCCTACAGAGACATGCCTATTTGCGCAGTAGTACAGATTCTGAGTATGTCACTGGGCTTGATGAAATCAGCATTTCTCTTGCTTCCCTGTGCGTACCGAAGCTCAGTTTTAGTCACAGTAGCTCCCACAAGTGTCTCCTCAGTGTGTTCCCATTTCCTTAGAAACAGTATATTTGCTGGGAGAAAAGTGCATTACTGTGCGCTTTCACCGTTCAGCAAATACATGTGTAGAAGCACAGTGCTAGCAAAAACGAACGTTTCTCGACATTTTCTAACTCAGGGAACAAGTTGCACACTTCTGAGATGCATTTAGGCAACTTTGTCAGAAATGAGTTTTTTGCCTACAGAGACATGCCTATTTGCGCAGTAGTACAGATTCTGAGTATGTAACTGGCCTTGGTGAAATCAGCATTTCTCTTGCTTCCCTCTGCGTAGGGAAGCCCAGTTTTAGTCACAGTAGCTCCCACAAGTGTCTCCTCAGTGTGTTCCCATTTCCTTAGAAACAGTGTATTTGCTGGGAGAAAAGTGCATTACTGTGCGCTTTCACCGTTCAGCAAATACATGTGTAGAAGCACAGCGTTAGCAGATATGACCGTTTCTCGATGTTTTCTAACTCAGGGAACAAGTTGCACACTTCTGAGATGCATTTGGGCAACTTTGTCAGAAATGATTTTTTTGCCTACAGAGACATGCCTATTTGCGCAGTAGTACAGATTCTGAGTATGTCACTGGGCTTGATGAAATCAGCATTTCTCTTGCTTCCCTGTGCCTACCGAAGCTCAGTTTTAGTCACAGTAGCTCCCACAAGTGTCTCCTCAGTGTGTTCCCATTTCCTTAGAAACAGTATATTTGCTGGGAGAAAAGTGCATTACTGTGCGCTTTCACCGTTCAGCAAATACATGTGTAGAAGCACAGTGCTAGCAAAAACGAACGTTTCTCGACATTTTCTAACTCAGGGAACAAGTTGCACACTTCTGAGATGCATTTAGGCAACTTTGTCAGAAATGAGTTTTTTGCCTACAGAGCCATTCCTATTTGCGCAGTAGTACAGATTCTGAGTATGAAACTGGGCTTGATGAAATCAGCATTTCTCTTGCTTTCCTGTGTGTAGGGAAGCTCAGTTTTAGTCACAGTAGCTCCCACAAGTGTCTCCTCAGTGTGTTCCCATTTTCTTAGAAACAGTGTATTTGCTGGGAGAAAAGTGCATTACTGTGAGCTTTCACTGTTCAGCAAGTACATGTGTAGAAGCACAGCGCTAGCAGAAAATACCATTTCTCTATGTTTTCTAACTCAGGGAACAAGTTGCACACTACTGAGATGCATTTGGGCAACTTTGTCAGAAATGAGTTTTTTGCCTAAAGAGACATGCCTATTTGCGCAGTAGTACAGATTCTGAGTATGTAACTGGGCTTGATGAAATCAGCATTTCTCTTGCTTCCCTGTGCGTAGGGAAGCTCAGTTTTAGTCACAGTAGCTCCCACAAGTGTCTCCTCAGTGTGTTCCCAGTTCCTTAGAAACAGTGTATTTGCTGGGAGAAAAGTGCATTACTGTGCGCTTTCACCGTTCAGCAAATACATGTGTAGAAGCACAGCGCTAGCAGAAACGAACGTTTCTCGACGTTTTCTAACTCAGGAAACAAGTTGCACACTTCTGAGATGCATTTGGGCAACTTTGTCAGAAATGAGTTTTTTGCCTACAGAGGCATGCCTATTTGCGCAGTAGTACAGATTCTGAGTATGTAACTGGGCTTGATGAAATCAGCATTTCTCTTGCTTCCCTGTGCGTAGGGAAGCCCAGTTTTAGTCACAGTAGCTCCCACAAGTGTCTCCTCAGTGTGTTCCCATTTCCTTAGAAACAGTGTATTTGCTGGGAGAAAAGTGCATTACTGTGCGCTTTCACCGTTCAGCAAATTCTTGTGTAGAAGCACAGCGCTAGCAGAAACGACCGTTTCTCGACATTTTCTAACTCAGGGAACAAGTTGCACACTTCTGAGGTGCATTTGGGCAACTTTGTCAGAAATGAGTTTTTTGCCTACAGAGACATGCCTATTTGCGCAGCAGAACAGATTCTGAGTATGTAACTGGGCTTGATGAAATCAGCATTTCTCTAGCTTCCCTGTGCGTAGATAAGCTCAGTTTTAGTCACAGTAGCTCCCACAAGTGTCTCCTCAGTGTGTTCCCATTTCCTTAGAAACAGTGTATTTGCTGCGAGAAAAGTGCATTACTGTGCGCTTTCACCGTTCAGCAAATACATGTGTAGAAGCACAGCGCTAGCAGAAACGACCGTTTCTCGACGTTTTCTAACTCAGGGAACAAGTGGCACACTTCTGAGATGCATTTGGGCAACTTTTTCAGAAATGAGTTTTTTGCCTAAGGGACATGCCTATTTGCGCAGTAGTACAGATTCTGAGTATGTAACTGGGCTTGGTGAAATCAGCATTTCTCTTGCTTCCCTGTGCGTAGGGAAGCTCAGTTTTAGTCACAGTAGCTCCCACAAGTGTCTCCTCAGTGTGTTCCCATTTCCTTAGAAACAGTGTATTTGCTGGGAGAAAAGTGCGTTACTGTGGGCTTTCACCGTTCAGCAAATACATGTGTAGAAGCACAGCGCTAGCAGAAACGACCGTTTCTCGACGTTTTCTAACTCAGGGAACAAGTTGCACACTTCTGAGGTGCATTTGGGCAACTTTGTCAGAAATGAGTTTTTTGCCTACAGAGACGTGCCTATTTGCGCAGTAGTACAGATTCTGAGTATGTAACTGGGCTTGATGAAATCAGCATTTCTCTTGCTTCCCAGTGCGTAGGGAAGCTCAATTTTAGTCACAGTAGCTCGGACAAGTGTCTCCTCAGTGTGTTCCCATTTCCTTAGAAACAGTGTATTTGCTGCGAGAAAAGTGCGTTACTGTGGGCTTTCACCGTTCAGCAAATACATGTGTAGAAGCACAGCGCTAGCAGAAACGACCGTTTCTCGACGTTTTCTAACTCAGGGAACAAGTTGCACACTTCTGAGGTGCATTTGGGCAACTTTGTCAAGAAATGAGTTTTTTGCCTACAGAGACATGCCTATTTGCGCAGTAGTACAGATTCTGAGTATGTAACTGGGCTTGATGAAATCAGCATTTCTCTTGCTTCCCTGTGCGTAGGGAAGCTCAGTTTTAGTCACAGTAGCTCCCACAAGTGTCTCCTCAGTGTGTTCCCATTTCCTTAGAAACAGTGTATTTGCTGGGAGAAAAGTGCATTACTGTGCGCTTTCACTGTTCAGCAAATACATGTGTAGAAGCATAGCGCTAGCAGAAACGACCGTTTCTCGACGTTTTCTAACTCAGGGAACAAGTTGCACACTTCTGAGATGCATTTGGGCAACTTTGTCAGAAATGAGTTTTTTGCCTAAAAAGACATGTCTATTTGCGCAGTAGTACAGATTCTGAGTATGTAACTGGGCTTGATGAAATCAGAATTTCTCTAGCTTCCCTGTGCGTAGGGAAGCTCAGTTTTAGTCACAGTAGCTCCCACAAGTGTCTCCTCAGTGTGTTCCCATTTCCTTAGAAACAGTGTATTTGCTGGGATAAAAGTGCATTACTGTGCGCTTTCACCGTTCAGCAAATACATGTGTAGAAGCACAGCGCTAGCAGAAACGACCGTTTCTCGACGTTTTCTAACTCAGGGAACAAGTTGCACACTTCTGAGATGCATTTGGGCAACTTTGTCAGAAATGAATTTTTTGGCTACAGAGACGTGCATACTTGCGCAGTAGTACAGATTCTGAGTATGTAACTGGCCTTGATGAAATCAGCATTTCTCTAGCTTCCCTGTGCGTAGGGAAGCTCAGTTTTAGTCACAGTAGCTCCCACAAGTGTCTCCTCAGTGTGTTCCCATTTCCTTAGAAACAGTGTATTGCTGCGAGAAAAGTGCGTTACTGTGGGCTTTCACCGTTCAGCAAATACATGTGTAGAAGCAGAGCGCTAGCAGAAATGACCGTTTCTCGATGTTTTCTAACTCAGGGAACAAGTTGCACACTTCTGAGGTGCATTTGGGCAACTTTGTCAGAAATGAGTTTTTTGCCTAGAGAGACATGCCTATTTGCGCAGTAGTACAGATTCTGAGTATGTAACTGGGCTTGATGAAATCAGCATTTCTCTTGCTTCCCTGTGTGTAGGGAAGCTCAGTTTTAGTCACAGTAGCTCCCACAAGTGTCTCCTCAGTGTGTTCCCATTTCCTTAGAAACAGTGTATTTGCTGGGAGAAAAGTGCATTACTGTGCGCTTTCACCGTTCAGCAAATACATGTGTAGAAGCACAGCGCTAGCAGAAACTAACGTTTCTCGACGTGTTCTAACTCAGGGAACAAGTTGCACACTTCTGAGATGCATTTGGGCAACTTTGTCAGAAATGAGTTTTTTGCCTAAAGAGACATGCCTATTTGCGCAGTAGTACAGATTCTGAGTATGTAACTGGGTTTGATGAAATCAGCATTTCTCTTGCTTCCCTGTGCGTAGGGAAGCTCAGTTTTAGTCACAGTAGCTCCCACAAGTGTCTCCTCAGTGTGTTCCCATTTCCTTAGAAACAGTGTATTTGCTGGGAGAAAAGTGCATTACTGTGCGCTTTCACCGTTCAGCAAATACATGTGTAGAAGCACAGCGTTAGCAGATATGACCGTTTCTCGACGTTTTCTAACTCAGGGAACAAGTTGCACACTTCTGAGATGCATTTGGGCAACTTTGTCAGAAATGAGTTTTTTGCCTACAGAGACATGCCTATTTGCGCAGTAGTACAGATTCTGAGTATGTCACTGGGCTTGATGAAATCAGCATTTCTCTTGCTTCCCTGTGCGTACCGAAGCTCAGTTTTAGTCACAGTAGCTCCCACAAGTGTCTCCTCAGTGTGTTCCCATTTCCTTAGAAACAGTATATTTGCTGGGAGAAAAGTGCATTACTGTGCGCTTTCACCGTTCAGCAAATACATGTGTAGAAGCACAGTGCTAGCAAAAACGAACATTTCTCGACATTTTCTAACTCAGGGAATAAGTTGCACACTTCTGAGATGCATTTAGGCAACTTTGTCAGAAATGAGTTTTTTGCCTACAGAGCCATGCCTATTTGCGCAGTAGTACAGATTCTGAGTATGCAACTGGGCTTGATGAAATCAGCATTTCTCTTGCTTTCCTGTGTGTAGGGAAGCTCAGTTTTAGTCACAGTAGCTCCCACAAGTGTCTCCTCAGTGTGTTCCCATTTTCTTAGAAACAGTGTATTTGCTGGGAGAAAAGTGCATTACTGTGTGCTTTCACTGTTCAGCAAGTACATGTGTAGAAGCACAGCGCTAGCAGAAATGACCATTTCTCTATGTTTTCTAACTCAGGGAACAAGTTGCACACTACTGAGATGCATTTAGGCAACTTTGTCAGAAATGAGTTTTTTGCCTAAAGAGACATGCCTATTTGCGCAGTAGTACAGATTCTGAGTATGTAACTGGGCTTGATGAAATCAGCATTTCTCTTGCTTCCCTGTGCGTAGGGAAGCTCAGTTTTAGTCACAGTAGCTCCCACAAGTGTCTCCTCAGTGTGTTCCCAGTTCCTTAGAAACAGTGTATTTGCTGGGAGAAAAGTGCATTATTGTGTGCTTTCACCGTTCAGCAAATACATGTGTAGAAGCACAGCGCTAGCAGAAACGAACGTTTCTCGACGTTTTCTAACTCAGGGAACAAGTTGCACACTTCTGAGATGCATTTGGGCAACTTTGTCAGAAATGAGTTTTTTGCCTACAGAGGCATGCCTATTTGCGCAGTAGTACAGATTCTGAGTATGTAACTGGGCTTGATGAAATCAGCATTTCTCTTGCTTCCCTGTGCGTAGGGAAGCTTAGTTTTACAACAGTAGCTTCCACAAGTGTCTCCTCAGTATGTTCCCATTTCCTTAGAAACAGTGTATTTGCTGGGAGAAAAGTGCATTACTGTGCGCTTTCACCGTTCAGCAAATACATGTGTAGAAGCACAGCGCTAGCAGAAACGAACGTTTCTCGACGTTTTCTAACTCAGGGAAAAAGTTGCACACTTCTGAGATGCATTTGGGCAACTTTGTCAGAAATGAGTTTTTTGCCTACAGAGACATGCCTATATGCGCAGTAGTACAGATTCTGAGTATGTAACTGGGCTTGATGAAATCAGCATTTCTCTTGCTTCCCTGTGCGTAGGGAAGCCCAGTTTTAGTCACAGTAGCTCCCACAAGTGTCTCCTCAGTGTGTTCCCATTTCCTTAGAAACACTGTATTTGCTGGGAGAAAAGTGCATTACTGTGTGCTTTCACCGTTCAGCAAATTCTTGTGTAGAAGCACAGCGCTAGCAGAAACGACTGTTTCTCGACATTTTCTAACTCAGGGAACAAGTTGCACACTTCTGAGGTGCATTTGGGCAACTTTGTCAGAAATGAGTTTTTTGCCTACAGAGACATGCCTATTTGCGCAGTAGAACAGATTCTGAGTATGTAACTGGGCTTGATGAAATCAGCATTTCTCTAGCTTCCCTGTGCGTAGATAAGCTCAGTTTTAGTCACAGTAGCTCCCACAAGTGTCTCCTCAGTGTGTTCCCATTTCCTTAGAAACAGTGTATTTGCTGGGAGAAAAGTGCGTTACTGTGGGCTTTCACCGTTCAGCAAATACATGTGTAGAAGCACAGCGCTAGCAGAAACGACCGTATCTCGACGTTTTCTAACTCAGGGAACAAGTTGCACACTTCTGAAGTGCATTTGGGCAACTTTGTCAGAAATGAGTTTTTTGCCTACAGAGACGTGCCTATTTGCGCAGTAGTACAGATTCTGAGTATGTAACTGGGCTTGATGAAATCAGCATTTCTCTAGCTTCCCTGTGCGTAGGGAAGCTCAGTTTTAGTCACAGTAGCTCCCACAAGTGTCTCCTCAGTGTGTTCCCATTTCCTTAGAAACAGTGTATTTGCTGCGAGAAAAGTGCGTTACTGTGGGCTTTCACCGTTCAGCAAATACATGTGTAGAAGCACAGCGCTAGCAGAAACGACCGTTTCTCGACGTTTTCTAACTCAGGGAACAAGTTGCACACTTCTGAGGTGCATTTGGGCAACTTTGTCAAGAAATGAGTTTTTTGCCTACAGAGACATGCCTATTTGCGCAGTAGTACAGATTCTGAGTATGTAACTGGGCTTGATGAAATCAGCATTTCTCTTGCTTCCCTGTGCGTAGGGAAGCTCAGTTTTAGTCACAGTAGCTCCCACAAGTGTCTCCTCAGTGTGTTCCCATTTCCTTAGAAACAGTGTATTTGCTGCGAGAAAAGTGCGTTAATGTGGGCTTTCAACGTTCAGCAAATACATGTGTAGAAGCACAGCGCTAGCAGAAACGTCGGTTTCTCGACGTTTTCTAACTCAGGGAACAAGTTGCACACTTCTGAGATGCATTTGGGCAACTTTGTCAGAAATGAGTTTTTTGCCTAAAAAGACATGTCTATTTGCGCAGTAGTACAGATTCTGAGTATGTAACTGGGCTTGATGAAATCAGCATTTCTCTTGCTTCCCTGTGCGTAGCGAAGCTCAGTTTTAGTCACAGTAGCTCCCACAAGTGTCTCCTCAGTGTGTTCCCATTTCCTTAGAAACAGTGTATTTGCTGCAAGAAAAGTGCATTACTGTGTGCTTTCACTGTTCAGCAAGTACATGTGTAGAAGCACAGCGCTAGCAGAAATGACCATTTCTCTATGTTTTCTAACTCAGGGAACAAGTTGCACACTACTGAGATGCATTTGGGCAACTTTGTCAGAAATGAGTTTTTTGCCTACAGAGACATGCCTATTTGCGCAGTAGTACAGATTCTGAGTATGTAACTGGGCTTGATGAAATCAGCATTTCTCTTGCTTCCCTGTGCGTAGGGAAGCTCAGTTTTAGTCACAGTAGCTCCCACAAGTGTCTCCTCAGTGTGTTCCCATTTCCTTAGAAACAGTGTATTTGCTGGGAGAAAAGTGCATTACTGTGCGCTTTCACCGTTCAGCAAATACATGTGTAGAAGCACAGCGCTAGCAGAAACGAACGTTTCTCGACGTTTTCTAACTCAGGGAACAAGTTGCACACTTCTGAGATGCATTTGGGCAACTTTGTCAGAAATGAGTTTTTTGCCTACAGAGACATGCCTATTTGCACAGTAGTACAGATTCTGAGTATGTAACTGGGCTTGATGAAATCAGCATTTCTCTTGCTTCCCTGTGCGTAGGGAAGCTCAGTTTTAGTCACAGTAGCTCCCACAAGTGTCTCCTCAGTGTGTTCCCAGTTCCTTAGAAACAGTGTATTTGCTGGGATAAAAGTGCATTACTGTGCGCTTTCACCGTTCAGCAAATACATGTGTAGAAGCACAGCGCTAGCAGAAACGACCGTTTCTCGACGTTTTCTAACTCAGAGAACAAGTTCCAAACTTCTGAGGTGCATTTGGGCAACTTTGACAGAAATGAGTTTTTTGCCTACAGAGACATGCCTATTTGCGCAGTAGTAGAGATTCTGAGTATGTAACTGGGCTTGATGAAATCAGCATTTCTCTTGCTTCCCAGTGCGTAGGGAAGCTCAATTTTAGTCACAGTAGCTCGGACAAGTGTCTCCTCAGTGTGTTCCCAGTTCCTTAGAAACAGTGTATTTGCTGGGAGAAAAGTGCATTACTGTGCGCTTTCACCGTTCAGCAAATACATGTGTAGAAGCACAGTGCTAGCAAAAACGAACGTTTCTCGACATTTTCTAACTCAGGGAACAAGTTGCACACTTCTGAGATGCATTTGGGCAACTTTGTCAGAAATGAGTTTTTTGCCTACAGAGACATGCCTATTTGCGCAGAAGTACAGATTCTGAGTATGCAACTGGGCTTGATGAAATCAGCATTTCTCTTGCTTCCCTGTGCGTAGGGAAGCTCAGTTTTAGTCACAGTAGCTCCCACAAGTGTCTCCTCAGTGTGTTCCCATTTCCTTAGAAACAGTGTATTTGCTGCGAGAAAAGTGCATTACTGTGTGCTTTCACTGTTCAGCAAGTACATGTGTAGAAGCACAGCGCTAGCAGAAATGACCATTTCTCTATGTTTTCTAACTCAGGGAACAAGTTGCACACTACTGAGATGCACTTGGGCAACTTTGTCAGAAATGAGTTTTTTGCCTACAGAGACATTCCTATTTGCGCAGTAGTACAGATTCTGAGTATGTAACTGGGCTTGATGAAATCAGCATTTCTCTTGCTTCCCTGTGCGTAGGGAAGCTCAGTTTTAGTCACAGTAGCTCCCACAAGTGTCTCCTCAGTGTGTTCCCATTTCCTTAGAAACAGTGTATTTGCTGGGAGAAAAGTGCATTACTGTGGGCTTTCACCGTTCAGCAAATACATGTGTAGAAGCACAGCGCTAGCAGAAACGAACGTTTCTCGACGTTTTCTAACTCAGGGAACAAGTTGCACACTTCTGAGATGCATTTGGGCAACTTTGTCAGAAATGAGTTTTTTGCCTATAGAGGCATGCCTATTTGCGCAGTAGTACAGATTCTGAGTATGTAACTGGGCTTGATGAAATCAGCATTTCTCTTGCTTCCCTGTGCGTAGGGAAGCTCAGTTTTACCACAGTAGCTCCCACAAGTGTCTCCTCAGTGTGTTCCCATTTCCTTAGAAACAGTGTATTTGCTGAGAGAAAAGTGCATTACTGTGCGCTTTCACCGTTCAGCAAATACATGTGTAGAAGCACAGCGCTAGCAGAAACGCACGTTTCTCGACGTTTTCTAACTCAGGGAAAAAGTTGCACACTTCTGAGATGCATTTGGGCAACTTTGTCAGAAATGAGTTTTTTGCCTACAGAGACATGCCTATTTGCGCAGTATTACAGATTCTGAGTATGTAACTGGCCTTGGTGAAATCAGCATTTCTCTTGCTTCCCTGTGCGTAGGGAAGCCCAGTTTTAGTCACAGTAGCTCCCACAAGTGTCTCCTCACTGTGTTCCCATTTCCTTAGAAACAGTGTATTTGCTGGGAGAAAAGTGCATTACTGTGCGCTTTCACCGTTCAGCAAATACATGTGTAGAAGCACAGCGCTAGCAGAAACGAAAGTTTCTCGACGTTTTCTAACTCAGGGAACAAGTTGCACACTTCTGAGATGCATTTGGGCAACTTTGTCAGAAATGAGTTTTTTGCCTACAGAGTACATGCCTATTTGCGCAGTTGTACAGATTCTGAGTATGTAACTGGGCTTGATGAAATCAGCATTTCTCTTGCTTCCCTGTGCGTAGGGAAGCCCAGTTTTAGTCACAGCAGCTCCCACAAGTGTCTCCTCAGTGTGTTCCCATTTCCTTAGAAACAGTGTATTTGCTGGGAGAAAAGTGCATTACTGTGCGCTTTCACCGTTCAGCAAAAACATGTGTAGAAGCACAGCGTTAGCAGATATGACCGTTTCTCGACGTTTTCTAACTCAGGGAACAAGTTGCACACTTCTGAGATGCATTTGGGCAACTTTGTCAGAAATGAGTTTTTTGCCTACAGAGACATGCCTATTTGCGCAGTAGTACAGATTCTGAGTATGTCACTGGGCTTGATGAAATCAGCATTTCTGTTGCTTCCCTGTGCGTACCGAAGCTCAGTTTTAGTCACAGTAGCTCCCACAAGTGTCTCCTCAGTGTGTTCCCATTTCCTTAGAAACAGTATATTTGCTGGGAGAAAAGTGCATTACTGTGCGCTTTCACCGTTCAGCAAATACATGTGTAGAAGCACAGTGCTAGCAAAAACGAACGTTTCTCGACATTTTCTAACTCAGGGAACAAGTTGCACACTTCTGAGATGCATTTAGGCAACTTTGTCAGAAATGAGTTTTTTGCCTACAGAGACATGCCTATTTGCGCAGTAGTACAGATTCTGAGTATGTAACTGGCCTTGGTGAAATCAGCATTTCTCTTGCTTCCCTGTGCGTAGGGAAGCCCAGTTTTAGTCACAGTAGCTCCCACAAGTGTCTCCTCACTGTGTTCCCATTTCCTTAGAAACAGTGTATTTGCTGGGAGAAAAGTGCATTACTGTGCGCTTTCACCGTTCAGCAAATACATGTGTAGAAGCACAGCGCTAGCAGAAACGAAAGTTTCTCGACGTTTTCTAACTCAGGGAACAAGTTGCACACTTCTGAGATGCATTTGGGCAACTTTGTCAGAAATGAGTTTTTTGCCTACAGAGTACATGCCTATTTGCGCAGTTGTACAGATTCTGAGTATGTAACTGGACTTGATGAAATCAGCATTTCTCTTGCTTCCCTGTGCGTAGGGAAGCCCAGTTTTAGTCACAGTAGCTCCCACAAGTGTCTCCTCAGTGTGTTCCCATTTCCTTAGAAACAGTGTATTTGCTGCGAGAAAAGTGCGTTACTGTGGGCTTTCACCGTTCAGCAAATACATGTGTAGAAGCACAGCGCTAGCAGAAACGACCGTTTCTCGACGTTTTCTAACTCAGGGAACAAGTTGCACACTTCTGAGGTGCATTTGGGCAACTTTGTCAAGAAATGAGTTTTTTGCCTACAGAGACATGCCTATTTGCGCAGTAGTACAGATTCTGAGTATGTAACTGGGCTTGATGAAATCAGCATTTCTCTTGCTTCCCTGTGCGTAGGGAAGCTCAGTTTTAGTCACAGTAGCTCCCACAAGTGTCTCCTCAGTGTGTTCCCATTTCCTTAGAAACAGTGTATTTGCTGCGAGAAAAGTGCGTTAATGTGGGCTTTCAACGTTCAGCAAATACATGTGTAGAAGCACAGCGCTAGCAGAAACGTCGGTTTCTCGACGTTTTCTAACTCAGGGAACAAGTTGCACACTTCTGAGATGCATTTGGGCAACTTTGTCAGAAATGAGTTTTTTGCCTAAAAAGACATGTCTATTTGCGCAGTAGTACAGATTCTGAGTATGTAACTGGGCTTGATGAAATCAGCATTTCTCTTGCTTCCCTGTGCGTAGGGAAGCTCAGTTTTAGTCACAGTAGCTCCCACAAGTGTCTCCTCAGTGTGTTCCCATTTCCTTAGAAACAGTGTATTTGCTGGGATAAAAGTGCATTACTGTGCGCTTTCACCGTTCAGCAAATACATGTGTAGAAGCACAGCGCTAGCAGAAACGACCGTTTCTCGACGTTTTCTAACTCAGAGAACAAGTTCCAAACTTCTGAGGTGCATTTGGGCAACTTTGACAGAAATGAGTTTTTTGCCTACAGAGACATGCCTATTTGCGCAGTAGTAGAGATTCTGAGTATGTAACTGGGCTTGATGAAATCAGCATTTCTCTTGCTTCCCAGTGCGTAGGGAAGCTCAATTTTAGTCACAGTAGCTCGGACAAGTGTCTCCTCAGTGTGTTCCCAGTTCCTTAGAAACAGTGTATTTGCTGGGAGAAAAGTGCATTACTGTGCGCTTTCACCGTTCAGCAAATACATGTGTAGAAGCACAGTGCTAGCAAAAACGAACGTTTCTCGACATTTTCTAACTCAGGGAACAAGTTGCACACTTCTGAGATGCATTTGGGCAACTTTGTCAGAAATGAGTTTTTTGCCTACAGAGACATGCCTATTTGCGCAGTAGTACAGATTCTGAGTATGCAACTGGGCTTGATGAAATCAGCATTTCTCTTGCTTCCCTGTGCGTAGGGAAGCTCAGTTTTAGTCACAGTAGCTCCCACAAGTGTCTCCTCAGTGTGTTCCCATTTCCTTAGAAACAGTGTATTTGCTGCGAGAAAAGTGCATTACTGTGTGCTTTCACTGTTCAGCAAGTACATGTGTAGAAGCACAGCGCTAGCAGAAATGACCATTTCTCTATGTTTTCTAACTCAGGGAACAAGTTGCACACTACTGAGATGCATTTGGGCAACTTTGTCAGAAATGAGTTTTTTGCCTACAGAGACATTCCTATTTGCGCAGTAGTACAGATTCTGAGTATGTAACTGGGCTTGATGAAATCAGCATTTCTCTTGCTTCCCTGTGCGTAGGGAAGCTCAGTTTTAGTCACAGTAGCTCCCACAAGTGTCTCCTCAGTGTGTTCCCATTTCCTTAGAAACAGTGTATTTGCTGGGAGAAAAGTGCATTACTGTGGGCTTTCACCGTTCAGCAAATACATGTGTAGAAGCACAGCGCTAGCAGAAACGAACGTTTCTCGACGTTTTCTAACTCAGGGAAAAAGTTGCACACTTCTGAGATGCATTTGGGCAACTTTGTCAGAAATGAGTTTTTTGCCTACAGAGACATGCCTATTTGCGCAGTATTACAGATTCTGAGTATGTAACTGGCCTTGGTGAAATCAGCATTTCTCTTGCTTCCCTGTGCGTAGGGAAGCCCAGTTTTAGTCACAGTAGCTCCCACAAGTGTCTCCTCACTGTGTTCCCATTTCCTTAGAAACAGTGTATTTGCTGGGAGAAAAGTGCATTACTGTGCGCTTTCACCGTTCAGCAAATACATGTGTAGAAGCACAGCGCTAGCAGAAACGAAAGTTTCTCGACGTTTTCTAACTCAGGGAACAAGTTGCACACTTCTGAGATGCATTTGGGCAACTTTGTCAGAAATGAGTTTTTTGCCTACAGAGTACATGCCTATTTGCGCAGTTGTACAGATTCTGAGTATGTAACTGGGCTTGATGAAATCAGCATTTCTCTTGCTTCCCTGTGCGTAGGGAAGCCCAGTTTTAGTCACAGCAGCTCCCACAAGTGTCTCCTCAGTGTGTTCCCATTTCCTTAGAAACAGTGTATTTGCTGGGAGAAAAGTGCATTACTGTGCGCTTTCACCGTTCAGCAAAAACATGTGTAGAAGCACAGCGTTAGCAGATATGACCGTTTCTCGACGTTTTCTAACTCAGGGAACAAGTTGCACACTTCTGAGATGCATTTGGGCAACTTTGTCAGAAATGAGTTTTTTGCCTACAGAGACATGCCTATTTGCGCAGTAGTACAGATTCTGAGTATGTCACTGGGCTTGATGAAATCAGCATTTCTGTTGCTTCCCTGTGCGTACCGAAGCTCAGTTTTAGTCACAGTAGCTCCCACAAGTGTCTCCTCAGTGTGTTCCCATTTCCTTAGAAACAGTATATTTGCTGGGAGAAAAGTGCATTACTGTGCGCTTTCACCGTTCAGCAAATACATGTGTAGAAGCACAGTGCTAGCAAAAACGAACGTTTCTCGACATTTTCTAACTCAGGGAACAAGTTGCACACTTCTGAGATGCATTTAGGCAACTTTGTCAGAAATGAGTTTTTTGCCTACAGAGACATGCCTATTTGCGCAGTAGTACAGATTCTGAGTATGTAACTGGCCTTGGTGAAATCAGCATTTCTCTTGCTTCCCTGTGCGTAGGGAAGCCCAGTTTTAGTCACAGTAGCTCCCACAAGTGTCTCCTCACTGTGTTCCCATTTCCTTAGAAACAGTGTATTTGCTGGGAGAAAAGTGCATTACTGTGCGCTTTCACCGTTCAGCAAATACATGTGTAGAAGCACAGCGCTAGCAGAAACGAAAGTTTCTCGACGTTTTCTAACTCAGGGAACAAGTTGCACACTTCTGAGATGCATTTGGGCAACTTTGTCAGAAATGAGTTTTTTGCCTACAGAGTACATGCCTATTTGCGCAGTTGTACAGATTCTGAGTATGTAACTGGACTTGATGAAATCAGCATTTCTCTTGCTTCCCTGTGCGTAGGGAAGCCCAGTTTTAGTCACAGTAGCTCCCACAAGTGTCTCCTCAGTGTGTTCCCATTTCCTTAGAAACAGTGTATTTGCTGGGAGAAAAGTGCATTACTGTGCGCTTTCACCGTTCAGCAAATACATGTGTAGAAGCACAGCGTTAGCAGATATGACCGTTTCTCGACGTTTTCTAACTCAGGGAACAAGTTGCACACTTCTGAGATGCATTTGGGCAACTTTGTCAGAAATGAGTTTTTTGCCTACAGAGACATGCCTATTTGCGCAGTAGTACAGATTCTGAGTATGTCACTGGGCTTGATGAAATCAGCATTTCTCTTGCTTCCCTGTGCGTACCGAAGCTCAGTTTTAGTCACAGTAGCTCCCACAAGTGTCTCCTCAGTGTGTTCCCATTTCCTTAGAAACAGTATATTTGCTGGGAGAAAAGTGCATTACTGTGCGCTTTCACCGTTCAGCAAATACATGTGTAGAAGCACAGTGCTAGCAAAAACGAACGTTTCTCGACATTTTCTAACTCAGGGAACAAGTTGCACACTTCTGAGATGCATTTAGGCAACTTTGTCAGAAATGAGTTTTTTGCCTACAGAGCCATTCCTATTTGCGCAGTAGTACAGATTCTGAGTATGCAACTGGGCTTGATGAAATCAGCATTTCTCTTGCTTTCCTGTGTGTAGGGAAGCTCAGTTTTAGTCACAGTAGCTCCCACAAGTGTCTCCTCAGTGTGTTCCCATTTTCTTAGAAACAGTGTATTTGCTGGGAGAAAAGTGCATTACTGTGAGCTTTCACTGTTCAGCAAGTACATGTGTAGAAGCACAGCGCTAGCAGAAAATACCATTTCTCTATGTTTTCTAACTCAGGGAACAAGTTGCACACTACTGAGATGCATTTGGGCAACTTTGTCAGAAATGAGTTTTTTGCCTAAAGAGACATGCCTATTTGCGCAGTAGTACAGATTCTGAGTATGTAACTGGGCTTGATGAAATCAGCATTTCTCTTGCTTCCCTGTGCGTAGGGAAGCTCAGTTTTAGTCACAGTAGCTCCCACAAGTGTCTCCTCAGTGTGTTCCCAGTTCCTTAGAAACAGTGTATTTGCTGGGAGAAAAGTGCATTACTGTGCGCTTTCACCGTTCAGCAAATACATGTGTAGAAGCACAGCGCTAGCAGAAACGAACGTTTCTCGACGTTTTCTAACTCAGGGATCAAGTTGCACACTTCTGAGATGCATTTGGGCAACTTTGTCAGAAATGAGTTTTTTGCCTACAGAGGCATGCCTATTTGCGCAGTAGTACAGATTCTGAGTATGTAACTGGGCTTGATGAAATCAGCATTTCTCTTGCTTCCCTGTGCGTAGATAAGCTCAGTTTTAGTCACAGTAGCTCCCACAAGTGTCTCCTCAGTGTGTTCCCATTTCCTTAGAAACAGTGTATTTGCTGCGAGAAAAGTGCATTACTGTGCGCTTTCACCGTTCAGCAAATACATGTGTAGAAGCACAGCGCTAGCAGAAACGACCGTTTCTCGACGTTTTCTAACTCAGGGAACAAGTTGCACACTTCTGAGGTGCATTTGGGCAACTTTGTCAGAAATGAGTTTTTTGCCTACAGAGACGTGCCTTTTTGCGCAGTAGTACAGATTCTGAGTATGTAACTGGGCTTGATGAAATCAGCATTTCTCTTGCTTCCCAGTGCGTAGGGAAGCTCAATTTTAGTCACAGTAGCTCGGACAAGTGTCTCCTCAGTGTGTTCCCATTTCCTTAGAAACAGTGTATTTGCTGCGAGAAAAGTGCGTTACTGTGGGCTTTCACCGTTCAGCAAATACATGTGTAGAAGCACAGCGCTAGCAGAAACGACCGTTTCTCGACGTTTTCTAACTCAGGGAACAAGTTGCACACTTCTGAGGTGCATTTGGGCAACTTTGTCAAGAAATGAGTTTTTTGCCTACAGAGACATGCCTATTTGCGCAGTAGTACAGATTCTGAGTATGTAACTGGGCTTGATGAAATCAGCATTTCTCTTGCTTCCCTGTGCGTAGGGAAGCTCAGTTTTAGTCACAGTAGCTCCCACAAGTGTCTCCTCAGTGTGTTCCCATTTCCTTAGAAACAGTGTATTTGCTGGGAGAAAAGTACATTACTGTGCGCTTTCACCGTTCAGCAAATACATGTGTAGAAGCATAGCGCTAGCAGAAACGACCGTTTCTCGACGTTTTCTAACTCAGGGAACAAGTTGCACACTTCTGAGATGCATTTGGGCAACTTTGTCAGAAATGAGTTTTTTGCCTAAAAAGACATGTCTATTTGCGCAGTAGTACAGATTCTGAGTATGTAACTGGGCTTGATGAAATCAGCATTTCTCTAGCTTCCCTGTGCGTAGGGAAGCTCAGTTTTAGTCACAGTAGCTCCCACAAGTGTCTCCTCAGTGTGTTCCCATTTCCTTAGAAACAGTGTATTTCCTGGGAGAAAAGTGCATTACTGTGCGCTTTCACCGTTCAGCAAATACATGTGTAGAAGCACAGCGCTAGCAGAAACGACCGTTTCTCGACGTTTTCTAACTCAGGGAACAAGTTGCACACTTCTGAGATGCATTTGGGCAACTTTGTCAGAAATGAATTTTTTGGCTACAGAGACGTGCCTACTTGCGCAGTAGTACAGATTCTGAGTATGTAACTGGCCTTGATGAAATCAGCATTTCTCTAGCTTCCCTGTGCGTAGGGAAGCTCAGTTTTAGTCACAGTAGCTCCCACAAGTGTCTCCTCAGTGTGTTCCCATTTCCTTAGAAACAGTGTATTGCTGCGAGAAAAGTGCGTTACTGTGGGCTTTCACCGTTCAGCAAATACATGTGTAGAAGCAGAGCGCTAGCAGAAATGACCGTTTCTCGATGTTTTCTAACTCAGGGAACAAGTTGCACACTTCTGAGGTGCATTTGGGCAACTTTGTCAGAAATGAGTTTTTTGCCTACAGAGACATGCCTATTTGCGCAGTAGTACAGATTCTGAGTATGTAACTGGGCTTGATGAAATCAGCATTTCTCTTGCTTCCCTGTGTGTAGGGAAGCTCAGTTTTAGTCACAGTAGCTCCCACAAGTGTCTCCTCAGTGTGTTCCCATTTCCTTAGAAACAGTGTATTTGCTGGGAGAAAAGTGCATTACTGTGCGCTTTCACCGTTCAGCAAATACATGTGTAGAAGCACAGCGCTAGCAGAAACTAACGTTTCTCGACGTTTTCTAACTCAGGGAACAAGTTGCACACTTCTGAGATGCATTTGGGCAACTTTGTCAGAAATGAGTTTTTTGCCTAAAGAGACATGCCTATTTGCGCAGTAGTACAGATTCTGAGTATGTAACTGGGCTTGATGAAATCAGCATTTCTCTTGCTTCCCTGTGCGTAGGGAAGCTCAGTTTTAGTCACAGTAGCTCCCACAAGTGTCTCCTCAGTGTGTTCCCATTTCCTTAGAAACAGTGTATTTGCTGGGAGAAAAGTGCATTACTGTGCGCTTTCACCGTTCAGCAAATACATGTGTAGAAGCACAGCGTTAGCAGATATGACCGTTTCTCGACGTTTTCTAACTCAGGGAACAAGTTGCACACTTCTGAGATGCATTTGGGCAACTTTGTCAGAAATGAGTTTTTTGCCTACAGAGACATGCCTATTTGCGCAGTAGTACAGATTCTGAGTATGTCACTGGGCTTGATGAAATCAGCATTTCTCTTGCTTCCCTGTGCGTACCGAAGCTCAGTTTTAGTCACAGTAGCTCCCACAAGTGTCTCCTCAGTGTGTTCCCATTTCCTTAGAAACAGTATATTTGCTGGGAGAAAAGTGCATTACTGTGCGCTTTCACCGTTCAGCAAATACATGTGTAGAAGCACAGTGCTAGCAAAAACGAACATTTCTCGACATTTTCTAACTCAGGGAACAAGTTGCACACTTCTGAGATGCATTTAGGCAACTTTGTCAGAAATGAGTTTTTTGCCTACAGAGCCATGCCTATTTGCGCAGTAGTACAGATTCTGAGTATGCAACTGGGCTTGATGAAATCAGCATTTCTCTTGCTTTCCTGTGTGTAGGGAAGCTCAGTTTTAGTCACAGTAGCTCCCACAAGTGTCTCCTCAGTGTGTTCCCATTTTCTTAGAAACAGTGTATTTGCTGGGAGAAAAGTGCATTACTGTGTGCTTTCACTGTTCAGCAAGTACATGTGTAGAAGCACAGCGCTAGCAGAAATGACCATTTCTCTATGTTTTCTAACTCAGGGAACAAGTTGCACACTACTGAGATGCATTTGGGCAACTTTGTCAGAAATGAGTTTTTTGCCTAAAGAGACATGCCTATTTGCGCAGTAGTACAGATTCTGAGTATGTAACTGGGCTTGATGAAATCAGCATTTCTCTTGCTTCCCTGTGCGTAGGGAAGCTCAGTTTTAGTCACAGTAGCTCCCACAAGTGTCTCCTCAGTGTGTTCCCAGTTCCTTAGAAACAGTGTATTTGCTGGGAGAAAAGTGCATTACTGTGCGCTTTCACCGTTCAGCAAATACATGTGTAGAAGCACAGCGCTTGCAGAAACGAACGTTTCTCGACGTTTTCTAACTCAGGGAACAAGTTGCACACTTCTGAGATGCATTTGGGCAACTTTGTCAGAAATGAGTTTTTTGCCTACAGAGGCATGCCTATTTGCGCAGTAGTACAGATTCTGAGTATGTAACTGGGCTTGATGAAATCAGCATTTCTCTTGCTTCCCTGTGCGTAGGGAAGCTTAGTTTTACAACAGTAGCTTCCACAAGTGTCTCCTCAGTATGTTCCCATTTCCTTAGAAACAGTGTATTTGCTGGGAGAAAAGTGCATTACTGTGCGCTTTCACCGTTCAGCAAATACATGTGTAGAAGCACAGCGCTAGCAGAAACGAACGTTTCTCGACGTTTTCTAACTCAGGGAAAAAGTTGCACACTTCTGAGATGCATTTGGGCAACTTTGTCAGAAATGAGTTTTTTGCCTACAGAGACATGCCTATATGCGCAGTAGTACAGATTCTGAGTATGTAACTGGGCTTGATGAAATCAGCATTTCTCTTGCTTCCCTGTGCGTAGGGAAGCCCAGTTTTAGTCACAGTAGCTCCCACAAGTGTCTCCTCAGTGTGTTCCCATTTCCTTAGAAACAGTGTATTTGCTGGGAGAAAAGTGCATTACTGTGTGCTTTCACCGTTCAGCAAATTCTTGTGTAGAAGCACAGCGCTAGCAGAAACGACTGTTTCTCGACATTTTCTAACTCAGGGAACAAGTTGCACACTTCTGAGGTGCATTTGGGCAACTTTGTCAGAAATGAGTTTTTTGCCTACAGAGACATGCCTATTTGCGCAGTAGAACAGATTCTGAGTATGTAACTGGGCTTGATGAAATCAGCATTTCTCTAGCTTCCCTGTGCGTAGATAAGCTCAGTTTTAGTCACAGTAGCTCCCACAAGTGTCTCCTCAGTGTGTTCCCATTTCCTTAGAAACAGTGTATTTGCTGGGAGAAAAGTGCGTTACTGTGGGCTTTCACCGTTCAGCAAATACATGTGTAGAAGCACAGCGCTAGCAGAAACGACCGTTTCTCGACGTTTTCTAACTCAGGGAACAAGTTGCACACTTCTGAGGTGCATTTGGGCAACTTTGTCAGAAATGAGTTTTTTGCCTACAGAGACGTGCCTATTTGCGCAGTAGTACAGATTCTGAGTATGTAACTGGGCTTGATGAAATCAGCATTTCTCTAGCTTCCCTGTGCGTAGGGAAGCTCAGTTTTAGTCACAGTAGCTCCCACAAGTGTCTCCTCAGTTTGTTCCCATGTCCTTAGAAACAGTGTATTTGCTGCGAGAAAACTGCGTTACTGTGGGCTTTCACCGTTCAGCAAATACATGTGTAGAAGCACAGCGCTAGCAGAAACGACCGTTTCTCGACGTTTTCTAACTCAGGGAACAAGTTGCACACTTCTGAGGTGCATTTGGGCAACTTTGTCAAGAAATGAGTTTTTTGCCTACAGAGACATGCCTATTTGCGCAGTAGTACAGATTGTGAGTATGTAACTGGGCTTGATGAAATCAGCATTTCTCTTGCTTCCCTGTGCGTAGGGAAGCTCAGTTTTAGTCACAGTAGCTCCCACAAGTGTCTCCTCAGTGTGTTCCCATTTCCTTAGAAACAGTGTATTTGCTGCGAGAAAAGTGCGTTACTGTGGGCTTTCACCGTTCAGCAAATACATGTGTAGAAGCACAGCGCTAGCAGAAACGTCGGTTTCTCGACGTTTTCTAACTCAGGGAACAAGTTGCACACTTCTGAGATGCATTTGGGGAACTTTGTCAGAAATGAGTTTTTTGCCTAAAAAGACATGTCTATTTGCGCAGTAGTACAGATTCTGAGTATGTAACTGGGCTTGATGAAATCAGAATTTCTCTAGCTTCCCTGTGCGTAGGGAAGCTCAGTTTTAGTCACAGTAGCTCCCACAAGTGTCTCCTCAGTGTGTTCCCATTTCCTTAGAAACAGTGTATTTCCTGGGAGAAAAGTGCATCACTGTGCGCTTTCACCGTTCAGCAAATACATGTGTAGAAGCACAGCGCTAGCAGAAACGACCGTTTCTCGACGTTTTCTAACTCAGGGAACAAGTTGCACACTTCTGAGATGCATTTGGGCAACTTTGTCAGAAATGAATTTTTTGGCTACAGAGACGTGCCTACTTGCGCAGTAGTACAGATTCTGAGTATGTAACTGGCCTTGATGAAATCAGCATTTCTCTAGCTTCCCTGTGCGTAGGGAAGCTCAGTTTTAGTCACAGTAGCTCCCACAAGTGTCTCCTCAGTGTGTTCCCATTTCCTTAGAAACAGTGTATTTGCTGCGAGAATAGTGCGTTACTGTGGGCTTTCACCGTTCAGCAAATACATGTGTAGAAGCAGAGCACTAGCAGAAATGACCGTCTCTCGATGTTTTCTAACTCAGGGAACAAGTTGCACACTTCTGAGGTGCATTTGGGCAACTTTGTCAGAAATGAGTTTTTTGCCTAAAGAGACATGCCTATTTGCGCAGTGGTACAGATTCTGAGTATGTAACTGGGCTTGATGAAATCAGCATTTCTCTTGCTTCCCTGTGCGTAGGGAAGCTCAGTTTTAGTCACAGTAGCTCCCACAAGTGTCTCCTCAGTGTGTTCCCATTTCCTTAGAAACAGTGTATTTGCTGGGAGAAAAGTGCATTACTGTGCGCTTTCACCGTTCAGCAAATACATGAGTAGAAGCACAGCGCTTGCAGAAACGACCGTTTCTCGACGTTTTCTAACTCAGGGAACAAGTTGCATACTTCTGAGATGCATTTGGGCAACTTTGTCAGAAATGAATTTTTTGCCTAAAGAGACATGCCTATTTGCGCAGTAGTACAGATTCTGAGTATGTAACTGGGCTTGATGAAATCAGCATTTCTCTTGCTTCCCTGTGCGTAGGGAAGCCCAGTTTTAGTCACAGTAGCTCCCACAAGTGTCTCCTCAGTGTGTTCCCATTTCCTTAGAAACAGTGTATTTGCTGGGAGAAAAGTGCATTACTGTGCGCTTTCACCGTTCAGCAAATACATGTGTAGAAGCACAGTGCTAGCAGAAACGACCGTTTCTCGACGTTTTCTAACTCAGGGAACAAGTTGCACACTTCTGAGGTGCATTTGGGCAACTTTGTCAGAAATGAGTTTTTTGCCTACAGAGACGTGCCTATTTGCGCAGTAGTACAGATTCTGAGTATGTAACTGGGCTTGATGAACTCAGCATTTCTCTAGCTTCCCTGTGCGTAGGGAAACTCAGTTTTAGTCACAGTAGCTCCCACAAGTGTCTCCTCCGTGTGTTCCCATTTCCTTAGAAACAGTGTATTTGCTGGGAGAAAAGTGCATTACTGTGCGCTTTCACCGTTCAGCAAATACATGTGTAGAAGCACAGCGCTAGCAGAAACGAACGTTTCTCGACGTTTTCTAACTCAGGGAACAAGTTGCACACTTCTGAGATGCATTTGGGCAACTTTGTCAGAAATGACTTTTTTGCCTAAAGAGACATGCCTATTTGCCCAGTAGTACAGATTCTGAGTATGTAACTGGGCTTGATGAAATCAGCATTTCTCTTGCTTCCCTGTGCGTAGGGAAGCTCAGTTTTAGTCACAGTAGCTCCCACAAGTGTCTCCTCAGTGTGTTCCCAGTTCCTTAGAAACAGTGTATTTGCTGGGAGAAAAGTGCATTACTGTGCGCATTCACCGTTCAGCAAATACATGTGTAGAAGCACAGCGCTAGCAGAAACGAACGTTTCTCGACGTTTTCTAACTCAGGGAACAAGTTGCACACTTCTGAGATGCATTTGGGCAACTTTGTCAGAAATGAGTTTTTTGCCTACAGAGGCATGCCTATTTGCGCAGTAGTACAGATTCTGAGTATGTAACTGGGCTTGATGAAATCAGCATTTCTCTTGCTTCCCTGTGCGTAGGGAAGCTCAGTTTTAGTCACAGTAGCTCCCACAAGTGTCTCCTCAGTGTGTTCCCATTTCCTTAGAAACAGTGTATTTGCTGGGAGAAAAGTGCATTACTGTGCGCTTTCACCGTTCAGCAAATACATGTGTAGAAGCACAGCGCTGGCAGAAACGAATGATTCTCGACGTTTTCTAACTCAGAGAACAAGTTCCAAACTTCTGAGGTGCATTTGGGCAACTTTGACAGAAATGAGTTTTTTGCCTACAGAGTCATGCCTATTTGCGCAGTAGTAGAGATTCTGAGTATGTAACTGGGCTTGATGAAATCAGCATTTCTCTTGCTTCCCTGTGCGTAGGGAAGCCCAGTTTTAGTCACAGTAGCTCCCACAAGTGTCTCCTCAGTGTGTTCCCATTTCCTTAGAAACAGTGTATTTGCTGGGAGAAAAGTGCATTACTGTGCGCTTTCACCGTTCAGCAAATACATGTGTAGAAGCACAGTGCTAGCAGAAACGACCGTTTCTCGACGTTTTCTAACTCAGGGAACAAGTTGCACACTTCTGAGATGCATTTGGGCAACTTTGTCAGAAATGAATTTTTTGCCTAAAGAGACATGCCTATTTGCGCAGTAGTACAGATTCTGAGTATGTAACTGGGCTTGATGAAATCAGCATTTCTCTTGCTTCCCTGTGCGTAGGGAAGCCCAGTTTTAGTCACAGTAGCTCCCACAAGTGTCTCCTCAGTGTGTTCCCATTTCCTTAGAAACAGTGTATTTGCTGGGAGAAAAGTGCATTACTGTGCGCTTTCACCGTTCAGCAAATACATGTGTAGAAGCACAGTGCTAGCAGAAACGACCGTTTCTCGACGTTTTCTAACTCAGGGAACAAGTTGCACACTTCTGAGGTGCATTTGGGCAACTTTGTCAGAAATGAGTTTTTTGCCTACAGAGACGTGCCTATTTGCGCAGTAGTACAGATTCTGAGTATGTAACTGGGCTTGATGAACTCAGCATTTCTCTAGCTTCCCTGTGCGTAGGGAAACTCAGTTTTAGTCACAGTAGCTCCCACAAGTGTCTCCTCAGTGTGTTCCCATTTCCTTAGAAACAGTGTATTTGCTGGGAGAAAAGTGCATTACTGTGCGCTTTCACCGTTCAGCAAATACATGTGTAGAAGCACAGCGCTGGCAGAAACGAATGATTCTCGACGTTTTCTAACTCAGAGAACAAGTTCCAAACTTCTGAGGTGCATTTGGGCAACTTTGACAGAAATGAGTTTTTTGCCTACAGAGTCATGCCTATTTGCGCAGTAGTAGAGATTCTGAGTATGTAACTGGGCTTGATGAAATCAGCATTTCTCTTGCATCCCTGTGCGTAGGGAAGCTCAGTTTTAGTCACAGTAGCTCGGACAAGTGTCTCCTCAGTTTGTTCCCAGTTCCTTAGAAACAGTGTATTTGCTGGGAGAAAAGTGCATTACTGTGCGCTTTCACCGTTCAGCAAATACATGTGTAGAAGCACAGTGCTAGCAAAAACGAACGTTTCTCGACATTTTCTAACTCAGGGAACAAGTTGCACACTTCTGAGATGCATTTGGGCATCTTTGTCAGAAATGAGTTTTTTGCCTACAGAGACATGCCTATTTGCGCAGTAGTACAGATTCTGAGTATGCAACTGGGCTTGATGAAATCAGCATTTCTCTTGCTTCCCTGTACGTAGGGAAGCTCAGTTTTAGTCACAGTAGCTCCCACAAGTGTCTCCTCAGTGTGTTCCCATTTCCTTAGAAACAGTGTATTTGCTGGGAGAAAAGTGCATTACTGTGTGCTTTCACTGTTCAGCAAGTACATGTGTAGAAGCACAGCGCTAGCAGAAACGAACGTTTCTCGACGTTTTCTAACTCAGGGAACAAGTTGCACACTTCTGAGATGCATTTGGGCAACTTTGTCAGAAATGAGTTTTTTGCCTATAGAGGCATGCCTATTTGCGCAGTAGTACAGATTCTGAGTATGTAACTGAGCTTGATGAAATCAGCATTTCACTTGCTTCCCTGTGCGTAGGGAAGCCCAGTTTTAGTCACAGTAGCTCCCACAAGTGTCTCCTCAGTGTGTTCCCATTTCCTTAGAAACAGTGTATTTGCTGGGAGAAAAGTGCATTACTGTGCGCTTTCACCGTTCAGCAAATACATGTGTAGAAGCACAGCGTTAGCAGATATGACCGTTTCTCGACGTTTTCTAACTCAGGGAACAAGTTGCACACTTCTGAGATGCATTGGGGCAACTTTGTCAGAAATGAGTTTTTTGCCTAGAGAGACATGCCTATTTGCGCAGTAGTACAGATTCTGAGTATGTAACTGGGCTTGATGAAATCAGCATTTCTCTTGCTTCCCTGTGCGTAGGGAAGCTCAGTTTTAGTCACAGTAGCTCCCACAAGTGTCTCCTCAGTGTGTTCCCATTTCCTTAGAAACAGTGTATTTGCTGGGAGAAAAGTGCATTACTGTGTGCTTTCACTGTTCAGCAAGTACATGTGTAGAAGCACAGCGCTAGCAGAAATGACCATTTCTCTATGTTTTCTAACTCAGGGAACAAGTTGCACACTACTGAGATGCATTTGGGCAACTTTGTCAGAAATGAGTTTTTTGCCTACAGAGACATGCCTATTTGTGCAGTAGTACAGATTCTGAGTATGTAACTGGGCTTGATGAAATCAGCATTTCTCTTGCTTCCCTGTGCATAGGGAAGCCCAGTTTTAGTCACGGTAGCTCCCACAAGTGTCTCCTCAGTGTGTTCCCATTTCCTTAGAAACAGTGTATTTGCTGGGAGAAAAGTGCATTACTGTGCGCTTTCACCGTTCAGCAAATACATGTGTAGAAGCACAGCGTTAGCAGATATGACCGTTTCTCGACGTTTTCTAACTCAGGGAACAAGTTGCACACTTCTGAGATGCATTTGGGCAACTTTGTCAGAAATGAGTTTTTTGCCTAGAGAGACATGCCTATTTGCGCAGTAGTACAGATTCAGAGTATGTAACTGGGCTTGATGAAATCAGCATTTCTCTTGCTTCCCTGTGCGTAGCGAAGCTCAGTTTTAGTCACGGTAGCTCCCACATGTGTTTCCTCAGTGTGTTCCCATTTCCTTAGAAACAGTGTATTTGCTGGGAGAAAAGTGCATTACTGTGCGCTTTCACCGTTCAGCAAATACATGTGTAGAAGCACAGTGGTAGCAAAAACGAACGTTTCTCGACATTTTCTAACTCAGGGAACAAGTTGCACACTTCTGAGATGCATTTAGGCAACTTTGTCAGAAATGAGTTTTTTGCCTACAGAGACATGCCTATTTGCGCAGTAGTACAGATTCTGAGTATGCAACTGGGCTTGATGAAATCAGCATTTCTCTTGCTTTCCTGTGCGTAGGGAAGCACAGTTTTAGTCACAGTAGCTCCCACAAGTGTCTCCTCAGTGTGTTCCCATTTCCTTAGAAACAGTGTATTTGCTGGGAGAAAAGTGCATTACTGTGTGCTTTCACTGTTCAGCAAGTACATGTGTAGAAGCACAGCGCTAGCAGAAATGACCATTTCTCTATGTTTTCTAACTCAGGGAACAAGTTGCACACTACTGAGATGCCTTTGGGCAACTTTGTCAGAAATGAGTTTTTTGCCTAAAGAGACATGCCTATTTGCGCAGTAGTACAGATTCTGAGTATGTAACTGGACTTGATGAAATCAGCATTTCTCTTGCTTCCCTGTGCGTAGGGAAGCTCAGTTTTAGACACAGTAGCTCCCACAAGTGTCTCCTCAGTGTGTTCCCAGTTCCTTAGAAACAGTGTATTTGCTGGGAGAAAAGTGCATTACTGTGCGCTTTCACCGTTCAGCAAAGACATGTGTAGAAGCACAGCGCTAGCAGAAACGAACGTTTCTCGACGTTTTCTAACTCAGGGAACAAGTTGCACACTTCTGAGGTGCATTTGGGTAACTTTTTCAAAAATGAGTTTTTTGCCTACAGAGACATGCCTATTTGCGCAGTAGTACAGATTCTGAGTATGTAACTGGGCTTGATGAAATCAGCATTTCTCTTGCTTCCCTGTGCGTATGGAAGCTCAGTTTTAGTCACAGTAGCTCCCACAAGTGTCTCCTCAGTGTGTTCCCATTTCCTTAGAAACAGTGTATTTGCTGGGATAAAAGTGCATTACTGTGCGCTTTCACCGTTCAGCAAAGACATGTGTAGAAGCACAGCGCTAGCAGAAACGAACGTTTCTCGACGTTTTCTAACTCAGGGAACAAGTTGCACACTTCTGAGATGCATTTGGGTAACTTTTTCAAAAATGAGTTTTTTGCCTACAGAGACATGCCTATTTGCGCAGTAGTACAGATTCTGAGTATGTAACTGGGCTTGATGAAATCAGCATTTCTCTTGCTTCCCTGTGCGTATGGAAGCTCAGTTTTAGTCACAGTAGCTCCCACAAGTGTCTCCTCAGTGTGTTCCCATTTCCTTAGAAACAGTGTATTTGCTGGGAGAAAAGTGCATTACTGTGCGCTTTCACCGTTCAGCAAAGACATGTGTAGAAGCACAGCGCTAGCAGAAACGAACGTTTCTCGACGTTTTCTAACTCAGGGAACAAGTTGCACACTTCTGAGATGCATTTGGGTAACTTTTTCAAAAATGAGTTTTTTGCCTACAGAGACATGCCTATTTGCGCAGTAGTACAGATTCTGAGTATGTAACTGGGCTTGATGAAATCAGCATTTCTCTTGCTTCCCTGTGCGTATGGAAGCTCAGTTTTAGTCACAGTAGCTCCCACAAGTGTCTCCTCAGTGTGTTCCCATTTCCTTAGAAACAGTGTATTTGCTGGGAGAAAAGTGCATTACTGTGCGCTTTCACCGTTCAGCAAATACATGTGTAGAAGCACAGCGCTAGCAGAAACGAACGTTTCTCGATGTTTTCTAACTCAGGGAACAAGTTGCACACTTCTGAGATGCATTTGGGCAACTTTGTCAGAAATGAGTTTTTTGCCTACAGAGACATGCCTATTTGCGCAGTAGTACAGATTCTGAGTATGTAACTGGGCTTGATGAAATCAGCATTTATCTTGCTTCCCTGAGCGTAGGGAAGCTCAGTTTTAGTCACAGTAGCTCCCACAAGTGTCTCCTCAGTGTGTTCCCATTTCCTTAGAAACTGTATTTGCTGGGAGAAAAGTGCATTACTGTGTGCTTTCACCGTTCAGCAAATACATGTGTAGAAGCACAGCGCTAGAAGAAACGAACGTTTCTCGACGTTTTCTAACTCAGGGAACAAGTTGCACACTTCTGAGATGCATTTGGGCAACTTTGTCGGAAATGAGTTTTTTGCCTACAGATTCATGCCTATTTGCGCAACAGGACAGATTCTGAGTATGTAACTGGGCTTGATGAAATCAGCATTTCTCTTGCTTCCCTGTGCGTAGGGAAGCTCAGTTTTAGTCACAGTAGCTCCCACAAGTGTCTCCTCAGTGTGTTCCCATTTCCTTAGAAACAGTGTATTTGCTGCCAGAAAAGTGCGTTACTGTGGGCTTTCACCGTTCAGCAAATACATGTGTAGAAGCAGAGCGCTAGCAGAAATGACCGTTTATCGATGTTTTCTAACTCAGGGAACAAGTTGCACACTTCTGAGGTGCATTTGGGCAACTTTGTCAGAAATGAGTTTTTTGCCTAAAGAGACATGCCTATTTGCGCAGTAGTACAGATTCTGAGTATGTAACTGGGCTTGATGAAATCAGCATTTCTCTTGCTTCCCTGTGCGTAGGGAAGCTCAGTTTTAGTCACAGTAGCTCCCACAAGTGTCTCCTCAGTGTGTTCCCATTTCCTTAGAAACAGTGTATTTGCTGGGAGAAAAGTGCATTACTGTGCGCTTTCACCGTTCAGCAAATACATGAGTAGAAGCACAGCGCTTGCAGAAACGACCGTTTCTCGACGTTTTCTAACTCAGGGAACAAGTTGCATACTTCTGAGATGCATTTGGGCAACTTTGTCAGAAATGAATTTTTTGCCTAAAGAGACATGCCTATTTGCGCAGTAGTACAGATTCTGAGTATGTAACTGGGCTTGATGAAATCAGCATTTCTCTTGCTTCCCTGTGCGTAGGGAAGCTCAGTTTTAGTCACAGTAGCTCCCACAAGTGTCTCCTCAGTGTGTTCCCATTTCCTTAGAAACAGTGTATTTGCTGGGAGAAAAGTGCATTACTGTGCGCTTTCACCGTTCAGCAAATACATGTGTAGAAGCACAGTGCTAGCAGAAACGACCGTTTCTCGACGTTTTCTAACTCAGGGAACAAGTTGCACACTTCTGAGGTGCATTTGGGCAACTTTGTCAGAAATGAGTTTTTTGCCTACAGAGACGTGCCTATTTGCGCAGTAGTACAGATTCTGAGTATGTAACTGGGCTTGATGAAATCAGCATTTCTCTAGCTTCCCTGTGCGTAGGGAAGCTCAGTTTTAGTCACAGTAGCTCCCACAAGTGTCTCCTCCGTGTGTTCCCATTTCCTTAGAAACAGTGTATTTGCTGGGAGAAAAGTGCATTACTGTGCGCTTTCACCGTTCAGCAAATACATGTGTAGAAGCACAGCACTAGCAGAAACGAACGTTTCTCGACGTTTTCTAACTCAGGGAACAAGTTGCACACTTCTGAGATGCATTTGGGCAACTTTGTCAGAAATGACTTTTTTGCCTAAAGAGACATGCCTATTTGCGCAGTAGTACAGATTCTGAGTATGTAACTGGGCTTGATGAAATCAGCATTTCTCTTGCTTCCCTGTGCGTAGGGAAGCTCAGTTTTAGTCACAGTAGCTCCCACAAGTGTCTCCTCAGTGTGTTCCCAGTTCCTTAGAAACAGTGTATTTGCTGGGAGAAAAGTGCATTACTGTGCGCATTCACCGTTCAGCAAATACATGTGTAGAAGCACAGCGCTAGCAGAAACGAACGTTTCTCGACGTTTTCTAACTCAGGGAACAAGTTGCACACTTCTGAGATGCATTTGGGCAACTTTGTCAGAAATGAGTTTTTTGCCTACAGAGACATGCCTATTTGCGCAGTAGTACAGATTCTGAGTATGTAACTGGGCTTGATGAAATCAGCATTTCTCTTGCTTCCCTGTGCGTAGGGAAGCTCAGTTTTAGTCACAGTAGCTCCCACAAGTGTCTCCTCAGTGTGTTCCCATTTCCTTAGAAACAGTGTATTTGCTGGGAGAAAAGTGCATTACTGTGCGCTTTCACCGTTCAGCAAATACATGAGTAGAAGCACAGCGCTAGCAGAAACGAATGATTCTCGACGTTTTCTAACTCAGAGAACAAGTTCCAAACTTCTGAGGTGCATTTGGGCAACTTTGACAGAAATGAGTTTTTTGCCTACAGAGACATGCCTATTTGCGCAGTAGTATAGATTCTGAGTATGTAACTGGGCTTGATGAAATCAGCATTTCTCTTGCATCCCAGTGCGTAGGGAAGCTCAGTTTTAGTCACAGTAGCTCGGACAAGTGTCTCCTCAGTGTGTTCCCAGTTCCTTAGAAACAGTGTATTTGCTGGGAGAAAAGTGCATTACTGTGCGCTTTCACCGTTCAGCAAATACATGTGTAGAAGCACAGTGCTAGCAAAAACGAACGTTTCTCGACATTTTCTAACTCAGGGAACAAGTTGCACACTTCTGAGATGCATTTGGGCATCTTTGTCAGAAATGAGTTTTTTGCCTACAGAGACATGCCTATTTGCGCAGTAGTACAGATTCTGAGTATGCAACTGGGCTTGATGAAATCAGCATTTCTCTTGCTTCCCTGTGCGTAGGGAAGCTCAGTTTTAGTCACAGTAGCTCCCACAAGTGTCTCCTCAGTGTGTTCCCATTTCCTTAGAAACAGTGTATTTGCTGGGAGAAAAGTGCATTACTGTGCGCTTTCACCGTTCAGCAAGTACATGTGTAGAAGCACAGCGCTAGCAGAAACGAACGTTTCTCGACGTTTTCTAACTCAGGGAACAAGTTGCACACTTCTGAGATGCATTTGTGCAACTTTGTCAGAAATGAGTTTTTTGCCTACAGAGACATGCCTATTTGCCAGTAGTACAGATTCTGAGTATGTAACTGGGCTGGATGAAATCAGCATTTCTCTTGCTTCCCTGTGCGTAGGGAAGCTCAATTTTAGTCACAGTAGCTCCCACAAGTGTCTCCTCAGTGTGTTCCCATTTCCTTAGAAACTGTATTTGCTGGGAGAAAAGTGCATTACTGTGCGCTTTCACCGTTCAGCAAATACATGTGTAGAAGCACAGCGCTAGAAGAAACGAACGTTTCTCGACATTTTCTAACTCAGGGAACAAGTTGCACACTTCTGAGATGCATTTGGGCAACTTTGTCGGAAATGAGTTTTTTGCCTACAGATTCATGCCTATTTGCGCAACAGGACAGATTCTGAGTATGTAACTGGGCTTGATGAAATCAGCATTTCTCTTGCTTCCCTGTGCGTAGGGAAGCTCAGTTTTAGTCACAGTAGCTCCCACAAGTGTCTCCTCAGTGTGTTCCCATTTCCTTAGAAACAGTGTGATTGCTGCGAGAAAAGTGCGTTACTGTGGGCTTTCACCGTTCAGCAAATACATGTGTAGAAGCAGAGCGCTAGCAGAAATGACCGTTTCTCGATGTTTTCTAACTCAGGGAACAAGTTGCACACTTCTGAGGTGCATTTGGGCAACTTTGTCAGAAATGAGTTTTTTGCCTAAAGAGACATGCCTATTTGCGCAGTAGTACAGATTCTGAGTATGTAACTGGGCTTGATGAAATCAGCATTTCTCTTGCTTCCCTGTGCGTAGGGAAGCTCAGTTTTAGTCACAGTAGCTCCCACAAGTGTCTCCTCAGTGTGTTCCCATTTCCTTAGAAACAGTGTATTTGCTGGGAGAAAAGTGCATTACTGTGCGCTTTCACCGTTCAGCAAATACATGAGTAGAAGCACAGCGCTTGCAGAAACGACCGTTTCTCGACGTTTTCTAACTCAGGGAACAAGTTGCATACTTCTGAGATGCATTTGGGCAACTTTGTCAGAAATGAATTTTTTGCCTAAAGAGACATGCCTATTTGCGCAGTAGTACAGATTCTGAGTATGTAACTGGGCTTGATGAAATCAGCATTTCTCTTGCTTCCCTGTGCGTAGGGAAGCTCAGTTTTAGTCACAGTAGCTCCCACAAGTGTCTCCTCAGTGTGTTCCCATTTCCTTAGAAACAGTGTATTTGCTGGGAGAAAAGTGCATTACTGTGTGCTTTCACTGTTCAGCAAGTACATGTGTAGAAGCACAGCGCTAGCAGAAATGACCATTTCTCTATGTTTTCTAACTCAGGGAACAAGTTGCACACTACTGAGATGCATTTGGGCAACTTTGTCAGAAATGAGTTTTTTGCCTACAGAGACATGCCTATTTGCGCAGTAGTACAGATTCTGAGTATGTAACTGGGCTTGATGAAATCAGCATTTCTCTTGCTTCCCTGTTTGTAGGGAAGCTCAGTTTTAGTCACAGTAGCTCCCACAAGTGTCTCCTCAGTGTGTTCCCATTTCCTTAGAAACAGTGTATTTGCTGGGAGAAAAGTGCATTACTGTGCGCTTTCACCGTTCAGCAAATACATGTGTAGAAGCACAGCACTAGCAGAAACGAACGTTTCTCGACGTTTTCTAACTCAGGGAACAAGTTGCACACTTCTGAGATGCATTTGGGCAACTTTGTCAGAAATGAGTTTTTTGCCTACAGAGACATGCCTATTTGCGCAGTAGTACAGATTCTGAGTATGTAACTGGGCTGGATGAAATCAGCATTTCTCTTGCTTCCCTGTGCGTAGGGAAGCTCAGTTTTAGTCACAGTAGCTCCCACAAGTGTCTCCTCAGTGTGTTCCCATTTCCTTAGAAACAGTGTATTTGCTGGGAGAAAAGTGCATTACTGTGCGCTTTCACCGTTCAGCAAATACATGTGTAGAAGCACAGCGCTAGCAGAAACGAATGATTCTCGACGTTTTCTAACTCAGAGAACAAGTTCCAAACTTCTGAGGTGCATTTGGGCAACTTTGACAGAAATGAGTTTTTTGCCTACAGAGACATGCCTATTTGCGCAGTAGTAGAGATTCTGAGTATGTAACTGGGCTTGATGAAATCAGCATTTCTCTTGCATCCCAGTGCGTAGGGAAGCTCAGTTTTAGTCACAGTAGCTCGGACAAGTGTCTCCTCAGTGTGTTCCCAGTTCCTTAGAAACAGTGTATTTGCTGGGAGAAAAGTGCATTACTCTGCGCTTTCACCGTTCAGCAAATACATGTGTAGAAGCACAGTGCTAGCTAAAACGAAGGTTTCTCGACATTTTCTAACTCAGGGAACAAGTTGCACACTTCTGAGATGCATTTGGGCATCTTTGTCAGAAATGAGTTTTTTGCCTACAGAGACATGCCTATTTGCGCAGTAGTACAGATTCTGAGTATGCAACTGGGCTTGATGAAATCAGCATTTCTCTTGCTTCCCTGTGCGTAGGGAAGCTCAGTTTTAGTCACAGTAGCTCCCACAAGTGTCTCCTCAGTGTGTTCCCATTTCCTTAGAAACAGTGTATTTGCTGGGAGAAAAGTGCATTACTGTGTGCTTTCACTGTTCAGCAAGTACATGTGTAGAAGCACAGCGCTAGCAGAAATGACCATTTCTCTATGTTTTCTAACTCAGGGAACAAGTTGCACACTACTGAGATGCATTTGGGCAACTTTGTCAGAAATGTGTTTTTTGCCTACAGAGACATGCCTATTTGCGCAGTAGTACAGATTCTGAGTATGTAACTGGGCTTGATGAAATCAGCATTTCTCTTGCTTCCCTGTTTGTAGGGAAGCTCAGTTTTAGTCACAGTAGCTCCCACAAGTGTCTCCTCAGTGTGTTCCCATTTCCTTAGAAACAGTGTATTTGCTGGGAGAAAAGTGCATTACTGTGCGCTTTCACCGTTCAGCAAATACATGTGTAGAAGCACAGCGCTAGCAGAAACGAACGTTTCTCGACGTTTTCTAACTCAGGGAACAAGTTGCACACTTCTGAGATGCATTTGGGCAACTTTGTCAGAAATGAGTTTTTTGCCTATAGAGGCATGCCTATTTGCGCAGTAGTACAGATTCTGAGTATGTAACTGAGCTTGATGAAATCAGCATTTCTCTTGCTTCCCTGTGCGTAGGGAAGCCCAGTTTTAGTCACAGTAGCTCCCACAAGTGTCTCCTCAGTGTGTTCCCATTTCCTTAGAAACAGTGTATTTGCTGGGAGAAAAGTGCATTACTGTGCGCTTTCACCGTTCAGCAAATACATGTGTAGAAGCACAGCGTTAGCAGATATGACCGTTTCTCGACGTTTTCTAACTCAGGGAACAAGTTGCACACTTCTGAGATGCATTTGGGCAACTTTGTCAGAAATGAGTTTTTTGCCTAGAGAGACATGCCTATTTGCGCAGTAGTACAGATTCTGAGTATGTAACTGGGCTTGATGAAATCAGCATTTCTCTTGCTTCCCTGTGCGTAGCGAAGCTCAGTTTTAGTCACGGTAGCTCCCACAAGTGTTTCCTCAGTGTGTTCCCATTTCCTTAGAAACAGTGTATTTGCTGGGAGAAAAGTGCATTACTGTGCGCTTTCACCGTTCAGCAAATACATGTGTAGAAGCACAGTGCTAGCAAAAACGAACGTTTCTCGACATTTTCTAACTCAGGGAACAAGTTGCACACTTCTGAGATGCATTTAGGCAACTTTGTCAGAAATGAGTTCTTTGCCTACAGAGACATGCCTATTTGCGCAGTAGTACAGATTCTGAGTATGCAACTGGGCTTGATGAAATCAGCATTTCCCTTGCTTTCCTGTGCGTAGGGAAGCTCAGTTTTAGTCATAGTAGCTCCCACAAGTGTCTCCTCAGTGTGTTCCCATTTCCTTAGAAACAGTGTATTTGCTGGGAGAAAAGTGCATTACTGTGTGCTTTCACTGTTCAGCAAGCACATGTGTAGAAGCACAGCGCTAGCAGAAATGACCATTTCTCTATGTTTTCTAACTCAGGGAACAAGTTGCACACTACTGAGATGCCTTTGGGCAACTTTGTCAGAAATGAGTTTTTTGCCTAAAGAGACATGCCTATTTGCGCAGTAGTACAGATTCTGAGTATGTAACTGGGCTTGATGAAATCAGCATTTCTCTTGCTTCCCTGTGCGTAGGGAAGCTCAGTTTTAGTCACAGTAGCTCCCACAAGTGTCTCCTCAGTGTGTTCCCAGTTCCTTAGAAACAGTGTATTTGCTGGGAGAAAAGTGCATTACTGTGCGCTTTCACCGTTCAGCAAATACATGTGTAGAAGCACAGCGCTAGCAGAAATGAACGTTTCTCGACGTTTTCTAACTCAGGGAACAAGTTGCACACTTCTGAGATGCATTTGGGCAACTTTGTCAGAAATGAGTTTTTTGCCTACAGAGGCATGCCTATTTGCGCAGTAGTACAGATTCTGAGTATGTAACTGGGCTTGATGAAATCAGCATTTCTCTTGCTTCCCTGTGCGTAGGGAAGCTTAGTTTTACAACAGTAGCTCCCACAAGTGTCTCCTCAGTATGTTCCCATTTCCTTAGAAACAGTGTATTTGCTGGGAGAAAAGTGCATTACTGTGCGCTTTCACCGTTCAGCAAATACATGTGTAGAAGCACAGCGCTAGCAGAAACGAACGTTTCTCGACGTTTTCTAACTCAGGGAAAAAGTTGCACACTTCTGAGATGCATTTGGGCAACTTTGTCAGAAATGAGTTTTTTGCCTACAGAGACATGCCTATTTGCGCAGTAGTACAGATTCTGAGTATGTAACTGGGCTTGATGAAATCAGCATTTCTCTTGCTTCCCTGTGCGTAGGGAAGCCCAGTTTTAGTCACAGTAGCTCCCACAAGTGTCTCTCAGTGTGTTCCCATTTCCTTAGAAACAGTATATTTGCTGGGAGAAAAGTGCATTACTGTGTGCTTTCACCGTTCAGCAAATACATGTGTAGAAGCACAGCGCTAGCAGAAACGAACGTTTCTCGACGTTTTCTAACTCAGGGAACAAGTTGCACACTTCTGAGATGCATTTGGGCAACTTTGTCAGAAATGAGTTTTTTGCCTACAGAGACATGCCTATTTGCGCAGTAGTACAGATTCTGAGTATGTAACTGGGCTTGATGAAATCAGCATTTCTCTTGCTTCCCTGTGGGTAGGGAAGCTCAGTTTTAGTCACAGTAGCTCCCACACGTGTCTCCTCAGTGTGTTCCCATTTCCTTAGAAACAGTGTATTTGCTGGGAGAAAAGTGCATTACTGTGCGCTTTCACCGTTCAGCAAAGACATGTGTAGAAGCACAGCGCTAGCAGAAACGAACGTTTCTCGACGTTTTCTAACTCAGGGAACAAGTTGCACACTTCTGAGATGCATTTGGGTAACTTTTTCAAAAATGAGTTTTTTGCCTACAGAGACATGCCTATTTGCGCAGTAGTACAGATTCTGAGTATGTAACTGGGCTGGATGAAATCAGCATTTCTCTTGCTTCCCTGTGCGTAGGGAAGCTCAGTTTTAGTCACAGTAGCTCCCACAAGTGTCTCCTCAGTGTGTTCCCATTTCCTTAGAAACTGTATTTGCTGGGAGAAAAGTGCATTACTGTGCGCTTTCACCGTTCAGCAAATACATGTGTAGAAGCACAGCGCTAGAAGAAACGAACGTTTCTCGACGTTTTCTAACTCAGGGAACAAGTTGCACACTTCTGAGATGCATTTGGGCAACTTTGTCGGAAATGAGTTTTTTGCCTACAGAGACATGCCTATTTGCGCAGTAGTACAGATTCTGAGTATGTAACTGGGCTTGATGAAATCAGCATTTCTCTTGCTTCCCTGTGCGTAGGGAAGCTCAGTTTTAGTCACAGTAGCTCCCACAAGTGTCTCCTCAGTGTGTTCCCATTTCCTTAGAAACAGTGTATTTGCTGGGAGAAAAGTGCATTACTGTGCGCTTTCACCGTTCAGCAAATACATGTGTAGAAGCACAGCGTTAGCAGATATAACCGTTTCTCGACGTTTTCTAACTCAGGGAACAAGTTGCACACTTCTGAGATGCATTTGGGCAACTTTGTCAGAAATGAGTTTTTTGCCTACAGAGACATGCCTATTTGCGCAGTAGTACAGATTCTGAGTATGCAACTGGGCTTGATGAAATCAGCATTTCTCTTGCTTCCCTGTGCGTAGGGAAGCTCAGTTTTAGTCACAGTAGCTCCCACAAGTGTCTCCTCAGTGTGTTCCCATTTCCTTAGAAACTGTATTTGCTGGGAGAAAAGTGCATTACTGTGCGCTTTCACCGTTCAGCAAATACATGTGTAGAAGCACAGCGCTAGCAGAAACGAACGTTTCTCGACGTTTTCTAACTCAGGGAACAAGTTGAACACTTCTGAGATGCATTTGGGCAACTTTGTCGGAAATGAGTTTTTTGCCTACAGATTCATGCCTATTTGCGCAACAGGACAGATTCTGAGTATGTAACTGGGCTTGATGAAATCAGCATTTCTCTTGCTTCCCTGTGAGTTGGGAAGCTCAGTTTTAGTCACAGTAGCTCCCACAAGGGTCTCCTCAGTGTGTTCCCATTTCCTTAGAAACAGTGTATTTGCTGGGAGAAAAGTGCATTACTGTGTGCTTTCACCGTTCAGCAAATACATGTGTAGAAGCACAGCGTTAGCAGATATAACCGTTTCTCGACGTTTTCTAACTCAGGGAACAAGTTGCACACTTCTGAGATGCATTTGGGCAACTTTGTCAGAAATGAGTTTTTTGCCTACAGAGACATGCCTATTTGCGCAGTAGTACAGAGTCTGAGTATGTAACTGGGCTTGATGAAATCAGCATTTCTCTTGCTTCCCTGTGCGTAGGGAAGCTCAGTTTTAGTCACAGTAGCTCCCACAAGTGTCTCCTCAGTGTGTTCCCATTTCCTTAGAAACAGTGTATTTGCTGGGAGAAAAGTGCATTACTGTGCGCTTTCACCATTCAGCAAATACATGTGTAGAAGCACAGCGCTAGCAGAAACGAACGTTTCTCGACGTTTTCAAACTCAGGGAACAAGTTGCACACTTCTGAGATGCACTTGGGCAACATTGTCAAAAATGTTTTTTTTTGCCTACAGAGACATGCCTATTTGCGCAGTAGTACAGATTCTGAGTATGTAACTGGGCTGGATGAAATCAGCATTTCTCTTGCTTCCCTGTGCGTAGGGAAGCTCAGTTTTAGTCACGGTAGCTCCCACAAGTGTCTCCTCAGTGTGTTCCCATTTCCTTAGAAACAGTGTATTTGCTGGGAGAAAAGTGCATTACTGTGCGCTTTCACCGTTCAGCAAATACATGTGTAGAAGAACAGCGCTAGCAGAAACGACCGTTTCTCGACGTTTTCTAACTCAGGGAACAAGTTGCACACTTCTGAGATGCATTTGGGCAACTTTGTCAGAAATGAGTTGTTTGCCTACAGAGACATGCCTATTTGCGCAGTAGTACAGATTCTGAGTATGTAACTCGGATTGATGAAATCAGCATTTCTCTTGCTTCCCTGTGCGTAGGGAAGCTCAGTTTTAGTCACAGTAGCTCCCACAAGTGTCTCCTCTGTGTGTTCCCATTTCCTTAGAAACAGTGTATTTGCTGGGAGAAAAGTGCATTACTGTGCGCTTTCACCGTTCAGCAAATACATGTGTAGAAGCACAGCGCTAGCAGAAACGACCGTTTCTCGACGTTTTCTAACTCAGGGAACAAGTTGCACACTTCTGAGATGCATTTGGGCAACTTTGTCAGAAATGAGTTTTTTGCCTAAAGAGACATGCCTATTTGCGCAGTAGTACAGATTCTGAGTATGTAACTGGGCTTGATGAAATCAGCATTTCTCTTGCTTCCCTGTGCGTAGCGAAGCTCAGTTTTAGTCACAGTAGCTCCCACAAGTGTCTCCTCAGTGTGTTCCCATTTCCTTAGAAACAGTGTATTTGCTGGGAGAAAAGTGCATTACTGTGCGCTTTCACCATTCAGCAAATACATGTGTAGA
Organism: Acomys minous; assembly: GCF_964271855.1. Classification (NCBI taxonomy): domain Eukaryota; kingdom Metazoa; phylum Chordata; class Mammalia; order Rodentia; family Muridae; genus Acomys; species Acomys minous. Next base: position 736,909 of record NW_028182177.1, read on the forward strand.
AGCACAGTGCTAGCAGAAACGACAGTTTCTCGACGTTTTCTAACTCAGGGAACAAGTTGCACACTTCTGAGGTGCATTTGGGCAACTTTGTCAGAAATGAGTTTTTTGCCTACAGCGACGTGCCTATTTGCGCAGTAGTACAGATTCTGAGTATGTAACTGGGCTTGATGAAATAAGCATTTCTCTAGCTTTCCTGTGCGTAGGGAAGCTCAGTTTTAGTCACAGTAGCTCCCACAAGTGTCTCCTCCGTGTGTTCCCATTTCCTTAGAAACAGTGTATTTGATGGGAGAAAAGTGCATTACTGTGCGCTTTCACCGTTCAGCAAATACATGTGTAGAAGCACAGCACTAGCAGAAACGAACGTTTCTCGACGTTTTCTAACTCAGGGAACAAGTTGCATACTTCTGAGATGCATTTGGGCAACTTTGTCAGAAATGACTTTTTTGCCTAAAGAGACATGCCTATTTGCGCAGTAGTACAGATTCTGAGTATGTAACTGGGCTTGATGAAATCAGCATTTCTCTTGCTTCCCTGTGCGTAGGGAAGCTCAGTTTTAGTCACAGTAGCTCCCACAAGTGTCTCCTCAGTGTGTTCCCATTTCCTTAGAAACAGTGTATTTGCTGGGAGAAAAGTGCATTACTGTGCGCATTCACCGTTCAGCAAATACATGTGTAGAAGCACAGCGCTAGCAGAAACGAACGTTTCTCGACGTTTTCTAACTCAGGGAACAAGTTGCACACTTCTGAGATTCATTTGGGCAACTTTGTCAGAAATGAGTTTTTTGCCTACAGAGGCATGCCTATTTGCGCAGTAGTACAGATTCTGAGTATGTAACTGGGCTTGATGAAATCAGCATTTCTCTTGCTTCCCTGTGCGTAGGGAAGCTCAGTTTTAGTCACAGTAGCTCCCACAAGTGTCTCCTCAGTGTGTTCCCATTTCCTTAGAAACAGTGTATTTGCTGGGAGAAAAGTGCATTACTGTGCGCTTTCACCGTTCAGCAAATACATGTGTAGAAGCACAGCGCTAGCAGAAACGAACGTTTCTCGACGTTTTCTAACTCAGGGAACAAGTTGCACACCTCTGAGATGCATTTGGGCAACTTTGTCAGAAATGAGTTTTTTGCCTAAAGAGACATGCCTATTTGCGCAGTAGTACAGATTCTGAGTATGTAACTGGGCTTGATGAAATCAGCATTTCTCTTGCTTCCCTGTGCGTAGCAAAGCTCAGTTTTAGTCACAGTAGCTCCCACAAGTGTCTCCTCAGTGTGTTCCCATTTCCTTAGAAACAGTGTATTTGCTGGGAGAAAAGTGCATTACTGTGCGCTTTCACCGTTCAGCAAATACATGTGTAGAAGCACACCGCTAGCAGAAACGAACGTTTCTCGACGTTTTCTAACTCAGGAAACAAGTTGCACACTTCTGAGATGCATTTGGGCAACTTTGTCAGAAATGAGTTTTTTGCCTATAGAGGCATGCCTATTTGCGCAGTAGTACAGATTCTGAGTATGTAACTGGGCTTGGTGAAATCAGCATTTCTCTTGCTTCCCTGTGCATAGGGAAGCCCAGTTTTAGTCACAATAGCTCCCACAAGTGTCTCTTCACTGTGTTCCCATTTCCTTAGAAACAGTGTATTTGCTGGGAGAAAAGTGCATTACTGTGCGCTTTCACCGTTCAGCAAATACATGTGTAGAAGCACAGCGCTAGCAGAAACGAACGTTTCTCGACGTTTTCTAACTCAGGGAACAAGTTGCACACTTCTGAGGTGCATTTGGGCAACTCTGTCAAAATGAGTTTTTTGCCTACAGAGTACATGCCTATTTGCGCAGTTGTACAGATTCTGAGTATGTAACTGGGCTTGATGAAATCAGCATTTCTCTTGCTTCCCTGTGCATAGGGAAGCCCAGTTTTAGTCACAGTAGCTCCCACAAGTGTCTCCTCAGTGTGTTCCCATTTCCTTAGAAACAGTGTATTTGCTGGGAGAAAAGTGCATTACTGTGCGCTTTCACCGTTCAGCAAATACATGTGTAGAAGCACAGCGTTAGCAGATATGACCGTTTCTCGACGTTTTCTAACTCAGGGAACAAGTTGCACACTTCTGAGATGCATTTGGGCAACTTTGTCAGAAATGAGTTTTTTGCCTAGAGAGACATGCCTATTTGCGCAGTAGTACAGATTCTGAGTATGTAACTGGGCTTGATGAAATCAGCATTTCTCTTGCTTCCCTGTGCGTACCGAAGCTCAGTTTTAGTCACGGTAGCTCCCACAAGTGTTTCCTCAGTGTGTTCCCATTTCCTTAGAAACAGTGTATTTGCTGGGAGAAAAGTGCATTACTGTGCGCTTTCACCGTTCAGCAAATACATGTGTAGAAGCACAGTGCTAGCAAAAACGAACGTTTCTCGACATTTTCTAACTCAGGGAACAAGTTGCACACTTCTGAGATGCATTTAGGCAACTTTGTCAGAAATGAGTTTTTTGCCTACAGAGACATGCCTATTTGCGCAGTAGTACAGATTCTGAGTATGCAACTTGGCTTGATGAAATCAGCATTTCTCTTGCTTTCCTGTGCGTAGGGAAGCTCAGTTTTAGTCACAGTAGCTCCCACAAGTGTCTCCTCAGTGTGTTCCCATTTCCTTAGAAACAGTGTATTTGCTGGGAGAAAAGTGCATTACTGTGTGCTTTCACTGTTCAGCAAGTACATGTGTAGAAGCACAGCGCTAGCAGAAATGACCATTTCTCTATGTTTTCTAACTCAGGGAACAAGTTGCACACTACTGAGATGCATTTGGGCAACTTTGTCAGAAATGAGTTTTTTGCCTAAAGAGACATGCCTATTTGCGCAGTAGTACAGATTCTGAGTATGTAACTGGGCTTGATGAAATCAGCATTTCTCTTGCTTCCCTGTGCGTAGGGAAGCTCAGTTTTAGTCACAGTAGCTCCCACAAGTGTCTCCTCAGTGTGCCCAGTTCCTTAGAATCAGTGTATTTGCTGGGAGAAAAGTGCATTACTGTGCGCTTTCACCGTTCAGCAAATACATGTGTAGAAGCACAGCGCTAGCAGAAACGAACGTTTCTCGACGTTTTCTAACTCAGGGAACAAGTTGCACACTTCTGAGATGCAATTGGGCAACTTTGTCAGAAATGAGTTTTTTGCCTACAGAGGCATGCCTATTTGCGCAGTAGTACAGATTCTGAGTATGTAACTGGGCTTGATGAAATCAGCATTTCTCTTGCTTCCCTGTGCGTAGGGAAGCTTAGTTTTACAACAGTAGCTCCCACAAGTGTCTCCTCAGTATGTTCCCATTTCCTTAGAAACAGTGCATTTGCTGGGAGAAAAGTGCATTACTGTGCGCTTTCACCGTTCAGCAAATACATGTGTAGAAGCACAGCGCTAGCAGAAACGAACGTTTCTCGACGTTTTCTAACTCAGGGAAAAAGTTGCACACTTCTGAGATGCATTTGGGCAACTTTGTCAGAAATGAGTTTTTTGCCTACAGAGACATGCCTATTTGCGCAGTAGTACAGATTCTGAGTATGTACCTGGGCTTGATGAAATCAGCATTTCTCTTGCTTCCCTGTGCGTAGGGAAGCTCAGTTTTAGTCACAGTAGCTCGGACAAGTGTCTCCTCAGTGTGTTCCCAGTTCCTTAGAAACATCGTATTTGCTGGGAGAAAAGTGCATTACTGTGCGCTTTCACCGTTCAGCATATACATGTGTAGAAGAACAGCGTTAGCAGATATGACCGTTTCTCGACGTTTTCTAACTCAGGGAACGAGTTGGACACTTCTGAGATGCATTTGGGCAACTTTGTCAGATATGAGTTTTTTGCCTACAGAGACATGCCTATTTGCGCAGTAGTACAGATTCTGAGTATGTAACTGGGCTTGATGAAATCAGCATTTCTCTTGCTTCCCTGTGCGTAGGGAAGCTCAGTTTTAGTCACGGTAGCTACCACAATTGTCTCCTCAGTGTGTTCCCATTTCCTTAGAAACAGTGTATTTGCTGGGAGAAAAGTGCATTACTGTGTGCTTTCACCGTTCAGCAAATACATGTGTAGAAGCACAGCGCTAGCAGAAACGAACGTTTCTCGACGTTTTCTAACTCAGGGAACAAGTTGCACACTTCTGAGATGCATTTGGGCAACTTTGTCAGAAATGAGTTTTTTGCCTACAGAGACATGCCTATTTGCGCAGTAGTACAGATTCTGAGTATGTCACTGGGCTTGATGAAATCAGCATTTCTCTTGCTTCCCTGTGCGTAGGGAAGTCCAGTTTTAGTCACAGTAGCTCCCACAAGTGTCTCCTCAGTGTGTTCCCATTTCCTTAGAAACAGTGTATTTGCTGGGAGAAAAGTGCATTACTGTGCGCTTTCACCGTTCAGCAAAAAAATGTGTAGAAGCACAGCGTTAGCAGATATGACCGTTTCTCGACGTTTTCTAACTCAGGGAACAAGTGGCACACTTCTGAGATGCATTTGGGCAATTTTATCAGAAATGAGTTTTTTGCCTACAGAGACATGCCTATTTGCGCAGTAGTACAGATTCTGAGTATGTAACTGGGCTTGATGAAATCAGCATTTCTCTTGCTTCCCTGTGGGTAGGGAAGCTCAGTTTTAGTCACAGTAGCTCCCACAAGTGTCTCCTCAGTGTGTTCCCATTTCCTTAGAAACAGTGTATTTGCTGGGAGAAAAGTGCATTACTGTGCGCTTTCACCGTTCAGCAAAGACATGTGTAGAAGCACAGCGCTAGCAGAAACGAACGTTTCTCGACGTTTTCTAACTCAGGGAACAAGTTGCACACTTCTGAGATGCATTTGGGTAACTTTTTCAAAAATGAGTTTTTTGCCTATAGAGACATGCCTATTTGTGCAGTAGTACAGATTCTGAGTATGTAACTGGGCTGGATGAAATCAGCATTTCTCTTGCTTCCCTGTGCGTAGGGAAGCTCAGTTTTAGTCACAGTAGCTCCCACAAGTGTCTCCTCAGTGTGTTCCCATTTCCTTAGAAACAGTGTATTTGCTGGGAGAAAAGTGCATTACTGTGCGCTTTCACCGTTCAGCAAATACATGTGTAGAAGCACAGCGCTAGCAGAAACGAACGTTTCTCGATGTTTTTTAACTCAGGGAACAAGTTGCACACTTCTGAGATGCATTTGGGCAACTTTGTCAGAAATGAGTTTTTTGCCTACAGAGACATGCCTATTTGCGCAGTAGTACAGATTCTGAGTATGTAACTGGGCTTGATGAAATCAGCATTTCTCTTGCTTCCCTGAGCGTAGGGAAGCTCAGTTTTAGTCACAGTAGCTCCCACAAGTGTCTCCTCAGTGTGTTCCCATTTCCTTAGAAACAGTGTATTTGCTGGGAGAAAAGTGCATTACTGTGCACTTTCACCGTTCAGCAAATACATGTGTAGAAGCACAGCGCTAGCAGAAACGAACGTTTCTCGACGTTTTCTAACTCAGGGAACAAGTTGCACACTTCTGAGATGCATATGTGCAACTTTGTCAGAAATGATTTTTTTGCCTACAGAGACATGCCTATTTGCCAGTAGTACAGATTCTGAGTATGTAACTGGGCTGGATGAAATCAGCATTTCTCTTGCTTCCCTGTGCGTAGGGAAGCTCAGTTTTAGTCACAGTAGCTCCCACAAGTGTCTCCTCAGTGTGTTCCCATTTCCTTAGAAACTGTATTTGCTGGGAGAAAAGTGCATTACTGTGCGCTTTCACCGTTCAGCAAATACATGTGTAGAAGCACAGCACTAGAAGAAACGAACGTTTCTCGACGTTTTCTAACTCAGGGAACAAGTTGCACACTTCTGAGATGCATTTGGGCAACTTTGTCGGAAATGAGTTTTTTGCCTACAGATTCATGCCTATTTGCGCAACAGGACAGATTCTGAGTATGTAACTAGGCTTGATGAAATCAGCATTTCTCTTGCTTCCCTGTGCGTAGGGAAGCTCAGTTTTAGTCACAGTAGCTCCCACAAGTGTCTCCTCAGTGTGTTCCCATTTCCTTATAAACAGTGTATTTGCTGGGAGAAAAGTACATTACTGTGCGCTTTCACCGTTCAGCAAATACATGTGTAGAAGCACAGCGCTAGCAGAAACGACCGTTTCTCGACGTTTTCTAACTCAGGGAACAAGTTGCACACTTCTGAGATGCATTTGGGCAACTTTGTCAGAAATGAGTTTTTTGCCTAAAGAGACATGCCTATTTGCGCAGTAGTACAGATTCTGAGTATGCAACTGTGCTTGATGAAATCAGCATTTCTCTTGCTTCCCTGTACGTAGGGAAGCTCAGTTTTAGTCACAGTTTCTCCCACAAGTGTCTCCTCAGTGTGTTCCCATTTCCTTAGAAACAGTGTATTTGCTGGGAGAAAAGTGCATTACTGTGTGCTTTCACTGTTCAGCAAGTACATGTGTAGAAGCACAGCGCTAGCAGAAATGACCATTTCTCTATGTTTTCTAACTCAGGGAACAAGTTGCACACTACTGAGATGCATTTGGGCAACTTTGTCAGAAATGAGTTTTTTGCCTACAGAGACATGCCTATTTGTGCAGTAGTACAGATTCTGAGTATGTAACTGGGCTGGATGAAATCAGCATTTCTCTTGCTTCCCTGTGCGTAGGGAAGCTCAGTTTTAGTCACAGTAGCTCCCACAAGTGTCTCCTCAGTGTGTTCCCATTTCCTTAGAAACTGTATTTGCTGGGAGAAAAGTGCATTACTGTGCGCTTTCACCGTTCAGCAAATACATGTGTAGAAGCACAGCGCTAGCAGAAACGAACGTTTCTCGACGTTTTCTAACTCAGGGAACAAGTTGAACACTTCTGAGATGCATTTGGGCAACTTTGTCGGAAATGAGTTTTTTGCCTACAGATTCATGCCTATTTGCGCAACAGGACAGATTCTGAGTATGTAACTGGGCTTGATGAAGTCAGCATTTCTCTTGCTTCCCTGTGCGTAGCGAAGATCAGTTTTAGTCACAGTAGCTCCCACAAGTGTCTCCTCAGTGTGTTCCCATTTCCGTAGAAACAGTGTATTTGCTGGGAGAAAAGTGCATTACTGTGCGCTTTCACCGTTCAGCAAATACATGTGTAGAAGCACAGCGTTAGCAGATATAACCGTTTCTAGACGTTTTCTAACTCAGGGAACAAGTGGCACACTTCTGAGATGCATTTGGGCAACTTTGTCAGAAATGAGTTTTTTGCCTACAGAGACATGACTATTTGCGCAGTAGTACAGATTCTGAGTATGTAACTGGGCTTGATGAAATCAGCATTTCTCTTGCTTCCCTGTGCATAGGGAAGCTCAGTTTTAGTCACGGTAGCTCCCACAAGTGTCTCCTCAGTGTGTTCCCATTTCCTTAGAAACAGTGTATTTGCTGGGAGAAAAGTGCATTACTGTGCGCTTTCACCGTTCAGCAAATACATGAGTAGAAGCACAGTGCTAGCAAAAACGAACGTTTCTCGACATTTTCTAACTCAGGGAACAAGTTGCACACTTCTGAGATGCATTTGGGCAACTTTGTCAGAAATGAGTTTTTTGCCTACAGAGACATGCCTATTTGCGCAGTAGTACAGATTCTGAGTATGCAACTGTGCTTGATGAAATCAGCATTTCTCTTGCTTCCCTGTGCGTAGGGAAGCTCAGTTTTAGTCACAGTAGCTCCCACAAGTGTCTCCTCAGTGTGTTCCCATTTCCTTAGAAACAGTGTATTTGCTGGGAGAAAAGTGCATTACTGTGTGCTTTCAATGTTCAGCAAGTACATGTGTAGAAGCACAGCGCTAGCTGAAATGGCCATTTCTCTATGTTTTCTAACTCAGGGAACAAGTTGCACACTACTGAGATGCATTTGGGCAACTTTGTCAGAAATGAGTTTTTTGCCTACAGAGACATGCCTATTTGCGCAGTAGTACAGATTCTGAGTATGTAACTGGGCTGGATGAAATCAGCATTTCTCTTGCTTCCCTGTGCGTAGGGAAGCTCAGTTTTAGTCACAGTAGCTCCCACAAGTGTCTCCTCAGTGTGTTCCCATTTCCTTAGAAACAGTGTATTTGCTGGGAGAAAAGTGCATTACTGTGTGCTTTCACCGTTCAGCAAATACATGTGTAGAAGCACAGTGCTAGCAGAAACGAACGTTTCTCGACGTTTTCTAACTCAGGGAACAAGTTGCACACTTTTGAGATGCATTTGGGCAACTTTGTCAGAAATGAGTTTTTTGCCTACAGAGGCATGCCTATTTGCGCAGTAGTACAGATTCTGAGTATGTAACTGGGCTTGATGAAATCAGCATTTCTCTTGCTTCCCCGTGCGTAGGGAAGCTTAGTTTTACCACAGTAGCTCCCACAAGTGTCTCCTCAGTGTGTTCCCATTTCCTTAGAAACAGTGTATTTGCTGGGAGAAAAGTGCATTACTGTGCGCTTTCACCGTTCAGCAAATACATGTGTAGAAGCACAGCGCTAGCAGAAACGAACGTTTCTCGACGTTTTCTAACTCAGTGAAAAAGTTGCACACTTCTGAGATGCATTTGGGCAACTTTGTCAGAAATGAGTTTTTTGCCTACAGAGACATGCCTATTTGCGCAGTAGTACAGATTCTGAGTATGTAACTGGGCTTGATGAAATCAGCATTTCTCTTGCTTCCCTGTGCGTAGGGAAGCTCAGTTTTAGTCACAGTAGCTGCCACAAGTGTCTCCTCAGTGTGTTCCCATTTCCTTAGAAACAGTGTATTTGCTGGGAGAAAAGTGCATTACTGTGCGCTTTCACCGTTCAGCAAATACATGTGGAGAAGCACAGCGCTAGCAGAAACGAACGTTTTTCGACGTTTTCTAACTCAGTGAAAAAGTTGCACACTTCTGAGATGCATTTGGGCAACTTTGTCAGAAATGAGTTTTTTGCCTACAGAGACATGCCTATTTGCGCAGTAGTACAGATTCTGAGTATGTAACTGGGCTTGATGAAATCAGCATTTCTCTTGCTTCCCTGTGCGTAGGGAAGCTCAGTTTTAGTCACAGTAGCTCCCACAAGTGTCTCCTCAGTGTGTTCCCATTTCCTTAGAAACAGTGTATTTGCTGGGAGAAAAGTGCATTACTGTGCGCTTTCACCTTTCAGCAAAGACATGTGTAGAAGCACAGCGCTAGCAGAAACAAACGTTTCTCGACGTTTTCTAACTCAGGGAACAAGTTGCACACTTCTGAGATGCATTTGGGTAACTTTTTAAAAATGAGTTTTTTTTCCTACAGAGACATGCCTATTTGCGCAGTAGTACAGATTCTGAGTATGTAACTGGGCTGGATGAAATCAGCATTTCTCTTGCTTCCCTGTGCGTAGGGAAGCTCAGTTTTAGTCACAGTAGCTCCCACAAGTGTCTCCTCAGTGTGTTCCCATTTCCTTAGAAACAGTGTATTTGCTGGGAGAAAAGTGCATTACTGTGCGCTTTCACCGTTCAGCAAATACATGTGTAGAAGCACAGCGCTAGCAGAAACGAACGTTTCTCGATGTTTTCTAACTCAGGGAACAAGTTGCACACTTCTGAGATGCATTTGGGCAACTTTGTCAGAAATGAGTTTTTTGCCTACAGAGACATGCCTATTTGCGCAGTAGTACAGATTCTGAGTATGTAACTGGGCTTGATGAAATCAGCATTTCTCTTGCTTCCCTGAGCATAGGGAAGCTCAGTTTTAGTCACAGTAGCTCCCACAAGTGTCTCCTCAGTGTGTTCCCATTTCCTTAGAAACAGTGTATTTGCTGGGAGAAAAGTGCATTACTGTGCGCTTTCACCGTTCAGCAAATACATGTGTAGAAGCACAGCGCTAGCAGAAACGAACGTTTCTCGACGTTTTCTAACTCAGGGAACAAGTGGCACACTTCTGAGATGCATTTGGGCAACTTTGTCAGAAATGAGTTTTTTGCCTACAGAGACATGCCTATTTGCCAGTAGTACAGATTCTGAGTATGTAACTGGGCTGGATGAAATCAGCATTTCTCTTGCTTCCCTGTGCGTAGGGAAGCTCAGTTTTAGTCACAGTAGCTCCCACAAGTGTCTCCTCAGTGTGTTCCCATTTCCTTAGAAACTGTATTTGCTGGGAGAAAAGTGCATTACTGTGCGCTTTCACCGTTCAGCAAATACATGTGTATAAGCACAGCGCTAGAAGAAACGAACGTTTCTCGACGTTTTCTAACTCAGGGAACAAGTTGCACACTTCTGAGATGCATTTGGGCAACTTTGTCGGAAATGAGTTTTTTGCCTACAGATTCATGCCTATTTGCGCAACAGGACAGATTCTGAGTATGTAACTGGGCTTGATGAAATCAGCATTTCTCTTGCTTCCTTGTGCGTAGGGAAGCTCAGTTTTAGTCACAGTAGCTCCCACAAGTGTCTCCTCAGTGTGTTCCCATTTCCTAAGAAACAGTGTATTTGCTGGGAGAAAAGTGCATTACTGTGCGCTTTCACCGTTCAGCAAATACATGTGTAGAAGCACAGCGTTAGCAGATATAACCGTTTCTTGACGTTTTCTAACTCAGGGAACAAGTTGCACACTTCTGAGATGCATTTGGGCAACTTTGTCAGAAATGAGTTTTTTGCCTACAGAGACATGCCTATTTGCGCAGTAGTACAGATTCTGAGTATGTAACTGGGCTTGATGAAATCAGCATTTCTCTTGCTTCCCTGTGCGTAGGGAAGCTCAGTTTTAGTCACGGTAGCTCCCACAAGTGTCTCCTCAGTGTGTTCCCATTTCCTTAGAAACAGTGTATTTGCTGGGAGAAAAGTGCATTACTGTGCGCTTTCACCGTTCAGCAAATACATGTGTAGAAGCACAGTGCTAGCAAAAACGAACGTTTCTCGACATTTTCTAACTCAGGGAACAAGTTGCACACTTCTGAGATGCATTTGGGCAACTTTGTCAGAAATGAGTTTTTTGCCTACAGAGACATGCCTATTTGCGCAGTAGTACAGATTCTGAGTATGCAACTGGGCTTGATGAAATCAGCATTTCTCTTGCTTCCCTGTGCGTAGGGAAGCTCAGTTTTAGTCACAGTAGCTCCCACAAGTGTCTCCTCAGTGTGTTCCCATTTCCTTAGAAACAGTGTATTTGCTGGGAGAAAAGTGCATTACTGTGTGCTTTCAATGTTCAGCAAGTACATGTGTAGAAGCACAGCGCTAGCTGAAATGGCCATTTCTCTATGTTTTCTAACTCAGGGAACAAGTTGCACACTACTGAGATGCATTTGGGCAACTTTGTCAGAAATGAGTTTTTTGCCTACAGAGACATGCCTATTTGCGCAGTAGTACAGATTCTGAGTATGTAACTGGGCTGGATGAAATCAGCATTTCTCTTGCTTCCCTGTGCGTAGGGAAGCTCAGTTTTAGTCACAGTAGCTCCCACAAGTGTCTCCTCAGTGTGTTCCCATTTCCTTAGAAACAGTGTATTTGCTGGGAGAAAAGTGCATTACTGTGTGCTTTCACCGTTCAGCAAATACATGTGTAGAAGCACAGTGCTAGCAGAAACGAACGTTTCTCGACGTTTTCTAACTCAGGGAACAAGTTGCACACTTTTGAGATGCATTTGGGCAACTTTGTCAGAAATGAGTTTTTTGCCTACAGAGGCATGCCTATTTGCGCAGTAGTACAGATTCTGAGTATGTAACTGGGCTTGATGAAATCAGCATTTCTCTTGCTTCCCCGTGCGTAGGGAAGCTTAGTTTTACCACAGTAGCTCCCACAAGTGTCTCCTCAGTGTGTTCCCATTTCCTTAGAAACAGTGTATTTGCTGGGAGAAAAGTGCATTACTGTGCGCTTTCACCGTTCAGCAAATACATGTGTAGAAGCACAGCGCTAGCAGAAACGAACGTTTCTCGACGTTTTCTAACTCAGTGAAAAAGTTGCACACTTCTGAGATGCATTTGGGCAACTTTGTCAGAAATGAGTTTTTTGCCTACAGAGACATGCCTATTTGCGCAGTAGTACAGATTCTGAGTATGTAACTGGGCTTGATGAAATCAGCATTTCTCTTGCTTCCCTGTGCGTAGGGAAGCTCAGTTTTAGTCACAGTAGCTGCCACAAGTGTCTCCTCAGTGTGTTCCCATTTCCTTAGAAACAGTGTATTTGCTGGGAGAAAAGTGCATTACTGTGCGCTTTCACCGTTCAGCAAATACATGTGGAGAAGCACAGCGCTAGCAGAAACGAACGTTTCTCGACGTTTTCTAACTCAGTGAAAAAGTTGCACACTTCTGAGATGCATTTGGGCAACTTTGTCAGAAATGAGTTTTTTGCCTACAGAGACATGCCTATTTGCGCAGTAGTACAGATTCTGAGTATGTAACTGGGCTTGATGAAATCAGCATTTCTCTTGCTTCCCTGTGCGTAGGGAAGCTCAGTTTTAGTCACAGTAGCTCCCACAAGTGTCTCCTCAGTGTGTTCCCATTTCCTTAGAAACAGTGTATTTGCTGGGAGAAAAGTGCATTACTGTGCGCTTTCACCGTTCAGCAAATACATGTGTAGAAGCACAGCGCTAGCAGAAACAAACGTTTCTCGACGTTTTCTAACTCAGGGAACAAGTTGCACACTTCTGAGATGCATTTGGGTAACTTTTTAAAAATGAGTTTTTTGCCTACAGAGACATGCCTATTTGCGCAGTAGTACAGATTCTGAGTATGTAACTGGGCTGGATGAAATCAGCATTTCTCTTGCTTCCCTGTGCGTAGGGAAGCTCAGTTTTAGTCACAGTAGCTCCCACAAGTGTCTCCTCAGTGTGTTCCCATTTCCTTACAAACAGTGTATTTGCTGGGAGAAAAGTGCATTACTGTGCGCTTTCACCGTTCAGCAAATACATGTGTAGAAGCACAGCGCTAGCAGAAACGAACGTTTCTCGATGTTTTCTAACTCAGGGAACAAGTTGCACACTTCTGAGATGCATTTGGGCAACTTTGTCAGAAATGAGTTTTTTGCCTACAGAGACATGCCTATTTGCGCAGTAGTACAGATTCTGAGTATGTAACTGGGCTTGATGAAATCAGCATTTCTCTTGCTTCCCTGAGCATAGGGAAGCTCAGTTTTAGTCACAGTAGCTCCCACAAGTGTCTCCTCAGTGTGTTCCCATTTCCTTAGAAACAGTGTATTTGCTGGGAGAAAAGTGCATTACTGTGTGCTTTCACCGTTCAGCAAATACATGTGTAGAAGCACAGTGCTAGCAGAAACGAACGTTTCTCGACGTTTTCTAACTCAGGGAACAAGTTGCACACTTTTGAGATGCATTTGGGCAACTTTGTCAGAAATGAGTTTTTTGCCTACAGAGGCATGCCTATTTGCGCAGTAGTACAGATTCTGAGTATGTAACTGGGCTTGATGAAATCAGCATTTCTCTTGCTTCCCCGTGCGTAGGGAAGCTTAGTTTTACCACAGTAGCTCCCACAAGTGTCTCCTCAGTGTGTTCCCATTTCCTTAGAAACAGTGTATTTGCTGGGAGAAAAGTGCATTACTGTGCGCTTTCACCGTTCAGCAAATACATGTGTAGAAGCACAGCGCTAGCAGAAACGAACGTTTCTCGACGTTTTCTAACTCAGTGAAAAAGTTGCACACTTCTGAGATGCATTTGGGCAACTTTGTCAGAAATGAGTTTTTTGCCTACAGAGACATGCCTATTTGCGCAGTAGTACAGATTCTGAGTATGTAACTGGGCTTGATGAAATCAGAATTTCTCTTGCTTCCCTGTGCGTAGGGAAGCTCAGTTTTAGTCACAGTAGCTGCCACAAGTGTCTCCTCAGTGTGTTCCCATTTCCTTAGAAACAGTGTATTTGCTGGGAGAAAAGTGCATTACTGTGCGCTTTCACCGTTCAGCAAATACATGTGGAGAAGCACAGCGCTAGCAGAAACGAACGTTTCTCGACGTTTTCTAACTCAGTGAAAAAGTTGCACACTTCTGAGATGCATTTGGGCAACTTTGTCAGAAATGAGTTTTTTGCCTACAGAGACATGCCTATTTGCGCAGTAGTACAGATTCTGAGTATGTAACTGGGCTTGATGAAATCAGCATTTCTCTTGCTTCCCTGTGCGTAGGGAAGCTCAGTTTTAGTCACAGTAGCTCCCACAAGTGTCTCCTCAGTGTGTTCCCATTTCCTTAGAAACAGTGTATTTGCTGGGAGAAAAGTGCATTACTGTGCGCTTTCACCGTTCAGCAAAGACATGTGTAGAAGCACAGCGCTAGCAGAAACAAACGTTTCTCGACGTTTTCTAACTCAGGGAACAAGTTGCACACTTCTGAGATGCATTTGGGTAACTTTTTAAAAATGAGTTTTTTGCCTACAGAGACATGCCTATTTGCGCAGTAGTACAGATTCTGAGTATGTAACTGGGCTGGATGAAATCAGCATTTCTCTTGCTTCCCTGTGCGTAGGGAAGCTCAGTTTTAGTCACAGTAGCTCCCACAAGTGTCTCCTCAGTGTGTTCCCATTTCCTTAGAAACAGTGTATTTGCTGGGAGAAAAGTGCATTACTGTGCGCTTTCACCGTTCAGCAAATACATGTGTAGAAGCACAGCGCTAGCAGAAACGAACGTTTCTCGATGTTTTCTAACTCAGGGAACAAGTTGCACACTTCTGAGATGCATTTGGGCAACTTTGTCAGAAATGAGTTTTTTGCCTACAGAGACATGCCTATTTGCGCAGTAGTACAGATTCTGAGTATGTAACTGGGCTTGATGAAATCAGCATTTCTCTTGCTTCCCTGAGCATAGGGAAGCTCAGTTTTAGTCACAGTAGCTCCCACAAGTGTCTCCTCAGTGTGTTCCCATTTCCTTAGAAACAGTGTATTTGCTGGGAGAAAAGTGCATTACTGTGCGCTTTCACCGTTCAGCAAATACATGTGTAGAAGCACAGCGCTAGCAGAAACGAACGTTTCTCGACGTTTTCTAACTCAGGGAACAAGTGGCACACTTCTGAGATGCATTTGGGCAACTTTGTCAGAAATGAGTTTTTTGCCTACAGAGACATGCCTATTTGCCAGTAGTACAGATTCTGAGTATGTAACTGGGCTGGATGAAATCAGCATTTCTCTTGCTTCCCTGTGCGTAGGGAAGCTCAGTTTTAGTCACAGTAGCTCCCACAAGTGTCTCCTCAGTGTGTTCCCATTTCCTTAGAAACTGTATTTGCTGGGAGAAAAGTGCATTACTGTGCGCTTTCACCGTTCAGCAAATACATGTGTATAAGCACAGCGCTAGAAGAAACGAACGTTTCTCGACGTTTTCTAACTCAGGGAACAAGTTGCACACTTCTGAGATGCATTTGGGCAACTTTGTCGGAAATGAGTTTTTTGCCTACAGATTCATGCCTATTTGCGCAACAGGACAGATTCTGAG
This sequence comes from Acomys minous, assembly GCF_964271855.1. Classification (NCBI taxonomy): domain Eukaryota; kingdom Metazoa; phylum Chordata; class Mammalia; order Rodentia; family Muridae; genus Acomys; species Acomys minous. The sequence continues at coordinate 752,251 of NW_028182177.1, forward strand.
TATGTAACTGGGCTTGATGAAATCAGCATTTCTCTTGCTTCCTTGTGCGTAGGGAAGCTCAGTTTTAGTCACAGTAGCTCCCACAAGTGTCTCCTCAGTGTGTTCCCATTTCCTAAGAAACAGTGTATTTGCTGGGAGAAAAGTGCATTACTGTGCGCTTTCACCGTTCAGCAAATACATGTGTAGAAGCACAGCGTTAGCAGATATAACCGTTTCTTGACGTTTTCTAACTCAGGGAACAAGTTGCACACTTCTGAGATGCATTTGGGCAACTTTGTCAGAAATGAGTTTTTTGCCTACAGAGACATGCCTATTTGCGCAGTAGTACAGATTCTGAGTATGTAACTGGGCTTGATGAAATCAGCATTTCTCTTGCTTCCCTGTGCGTAGGGAAGCTCAGTTTTAGTCACGGTAGCTCCCACAAGTGTCTCCTCAGTGTGTTCCCATTTCCTTAGAAACAGTGTATTTGCTGGGAGAAAAGTGCATTACTGTGCGCTTTCACCGTTCAGCAAATACATGTGTAGAAAAACAGTGCTAGCAAAAACGAACGTTTCTCGACATTTTCTAACTCAGGGAACAAGTTGCACACTTCTGAGATGCATTTGGGCAACTTTGTCAGAAATGAGTTTTTTGCCTACAGAGACATGCCTATTTGCGCAGTAGTACAGATTCTGAGTATGCAACTGGGCTTGATGAAATCAGCATTTCTCTTGCTTCCCTGTGCGTAGGGAAGCTCAGTATTAGTCACAGTAGCTCCCACAAGTGTCTCCTCAGTGTGTTCCCATTTCCTTAGAAACAGTGTATTTGCTGGGAGAAAAGTGCATTACTGTGTGCTTTCACTGTTCAGCAAGTACATGTGTGGAAGCACAGCGCTAGCAGAAATGACCATTTCTCTATGTTTTCTAACTCAGGGAACAAGTTGCACACTACTGAGATGCATTTGGGCAACTTTGTCAGAAATGAGTTTTTTGCCTACAGAGACATGCCTATTTGCGCAGTAGTACAGATTCTGAGTATGTAACTGGGCTGGATGAAATCAGCATTTCTCTTGCTTCCCTGTGCGTAGGGAAGCTCAGTTTTAGTCACAGTAGCTCCCACAAGTGTCTCCTCAGTGTGTTCCCATTTCCTTAGAAACAGTGTATTTGCTGGGAGAAAAGTGCATTACTGTGCGCTTTCACCGTTCAGCAAAGACATGTGTAGAAGCACAGCGCTAGCAGAAACGAACGTTTCTCGACGTTTTCTAACTCAGGGAACAAGTTGCACACTTCTGAGATGCATTTGGGCAACTTTGTCAGAAATGAGTTTTTTGCCTACAGAGGCATGCCTATTTGCGCAGTAGTACAGATTCTGAGTATGTAACTGGGCTTGATGAAATCAGCATTTCTCTTGCTTCCCTGTGCGTAGGGAAGCTTAGTTTTACCACAGTAGCTCCCACAAGTGTCTCCTCAGTGTGTTCCCATTTCCTTAGAAACAGTGTATTTGCTGGGAGAAAAGTGCATTACTGTGCGCTTTCACCGTTCAGCAAAGACATGTGTAGAAGCACAGCGCTAGCAGAAACGAACGTTTCTCGACGTTTTCTAACTCAGGGAACAAGTTGCACACTTCTGAGATGCATTTGGGCAACTTTGTCAGAAATGAGTTTTTTGCCTACAGAGACATGCCTATTTGCGCAGTAGTACAGATTCTGAGTATGTAACTGGGCTTGATGAAATCAGCATTTCTCTTGCTTCCCTGTGCGTAGGGAAGCTTAGTTTTACCACAGTAGCTCCCACAAGTGTCTCCTCAGTGTGTTCCCATTTCCTTAGAAACAGTGTATTTGCTGGGAGAAAAGTGCATTACTGTGCGCTTTCACCGTTCAGGAAAGACATGTGTAGAAGCACAGCGCTAGCAGAAACGAACGTTTCTCGACGTTTTCTAACTCAGGGAACAAGTTGCACACTTCTGAGATGCATTTGGGCAACTTTGTCAGAAATGAGTTTTTTGCCTACAGAGACATGCCTATTTGCGCAGTAGTACAGATTCTGAGTATGTAACTGGGCTGGATGAAATCAGCATTTCTCTTGCTTCCCTGTGCGTAGGGAAGCTCAGTTTTAGTCACAGTAGCTCCCACAAGTGTCTCCTCAGTGTGTTCCCATTTCCTTAGAAACAGTGTATTTGCTGGGAGAAAAGTGCATTACTGTGCGCTTTCACCGTTCAGCAAAGACATGTGTAGAAGCACAGCGCTAGCAGAAACGACCGTTTCTCGACGTTTTCTAACTCAGGGAACAAGTTGCACACTTCTGAGATGCATTTGGGCAACTTTGTCAGAAATGAGTTTTTTGCCTACAGAGACATGCCTATTTGCGCAGTAGTACAGATTCTGAGTATGTAACTGGGCTTGATGAAATCAGCATTTCTCTTGCTTCCCTGTGCGTAGGGAAGCTCAGTTTTAGTCACGGTAGCTCCCACAAGTGTCTCCTCAGTGTGTTCCCATTTCCTTAAAAACAGTGTATTTGCTGGGAGAAAAGTGCATTACTGTGTGCTTTCACCGTTCAGCAAGTACATGTGTGGAAGCACAGCGCTAGCAGAAATGACCATTTCTCTATGTTTTCTAACTCAGGGAACAAGTTGCACACTACTGAGATGCATTTGGGCAACTTTGTCAGAAATGAGTTTTTTGCCTACAGAGACATGCCTATTTGCGCAGTAGTACAGATTCTGAGTATGTAACTGGGCTGGATGAAATCAGCATTTCTCTTGCTTCCCTGTGCGTAGGGAAGCTCAGTTTTAGTCACAGTAGCTCCCACAAGTGTCTCCTCAGTGTGTTCCCAGTTCCTTAGAAACAGTGTATTTGCTGGGAGAAAAGTGCATTACTGTGCGCTTTCACCGTTCAGCAAATACATGTGTAGAAGCACAGCGCTAGCAGAAACGAACGTTTCTCGACGTTTTTTAACTCAGGGAACAAGTTGCACACTTCTGAGATGCATTTGGGCAACTTTGTCAGAAATGAGTTTTTTGCCTACAGAGGCATGCCTATTTGCGCAGTAGTACAGATTCTGAGTATGTAACTGGGCTGGATGAAATCAGCATTTCTCTTGCTTCCCTGTGCGTAGGGAAGCTTAGTTTTACCACAGTAGCTCCCACAAGTGTCTCCTCAGTGTGTTCCCATTTCCTTAGAAACAGTGTATTTGCTGGGAGAAAAGTGCATTACTGTGCGCTTTCACCGTTCAGCAAAGACATGTGTAGAAGCACAGCGCTAGCAGAAACGAACGTTTCTCGACGTTTTCTAACTCAGGGAACAAGTTGCACACTTCTGAGATGCATTTGGGCAACTTTGTCAGAAATGAGTTTTTTGCCTACAGAGACATGCCTATTTGCGCAGTAGTACAGATTCTGAGTATGTAACTGGGCTTGATGAAATCAGCATTTCTCTTGCTTCCCTGTGCGTAGGGAAGCTCAGTTTTAGTCACAGTAGCTCCCACAAGTGTCTCCTCAGTGTGTTCCCATTTCCTTAGAAACAGTGTATTTGCTGGGAGAAAAGTGCATTACTGTGCGCTTTCACCGTCCAGCAAAGACATGTGTAGAAGCACAGCGCTAGCAGAAACGAACGTTTCTCGACGTTTTCTAACTCAGGGAACAAGTTGCACACTTTTGAGATGCATTTGGGCAACTTTGTCAGAAATGAGTTTTTTGCCTACAGAGGCATGCCTATTTGCGCAGTAGTACAGATTCTGAGTATGTAACTGGGCTTGATGAAATCAGCATTTCTCTTGCTTCCCCGTGCGTAGGGAAGCTTAGTTTTACCACAGTAGCTCCCACAAGTGTCTCCTCAGTGTGTTCCCATTTCCTTAGAAACAGTGTATTTGCTGGGAGAAAAGTGCATTACTGTGCGCTTTCACCGTTCAGCAAATACATGTGTAGAAGCACAGCGCTAGCAGAAACGAACGTTTCTCGACGTTTTCTAACTCAGGGAACAAGTTGCACACTTCTGAGATGCATTTGGGCAACTTTGTCAGAAATGAGTTTTTTGCCTACAGAGACATGCCTATTTGCGCAGTAGTACAGATTCTGAGTATGTAACTGGGCTGGATGAAATCAGCATTTCTCTTGCTTCCCTGTGCGTAGGGAAGCTCAGTTTTAGTCACAGTAGCTCCCACAAGTGTCTCCTCAGTGTGTTCCCATTTCCTTAGAAACAGTGTATTTGCTGGGAGAAAAGTGCATTACTGTGCGCTTTCACCGTTCAGCAAATACATGTGTAGAAGCACAGCGCTAGCAGAAACGACCGTTTCTCGACGTTTTCTAACTCAGGGAACAAGTTGCACACTTCTGAGATGCATTTGGGCAACTTTGTCAGAAATGAGTTTTTTGCCTACAGAGACATGCCTATTTGCGCAGTAGTACAGATTCTGAGTATGTAACTGGGCTTGATGAAATCAGCATTTCTCTTGCTTCCCCGTGCGTAGGGAAGCTTAGTTTTACCACAGTAGCTCCCACAAGTGTCTCCTCAGTGTGTTCCCATTTCCTTAGAAACAGTGTATTTGCTGGGAGAAAAGTGCATTACTGTGCGCTTTCACCGTTCAGCAAATACATGTGTAGAAGCACAGCGCTAGCAGAAACGAACGTTTCTCGACGTTTTCTAACTCAGGGAACAAGTTGCACACTTCTGAGATGCATTTGGGCAACTTTGTCAGAAATGAGTTTTTTGCCTAAAGAGACATGCCTATTGGCGCAGTAGGACAGATTCTGAGTATGTAACTGGGCTTGATGAAATCAGCATTTCTCTTGCTTCCCTGTGCGTAGGGAAGCTCAGTTTTAGTCACAGTAGCTCCCACAAGTGTCTCCTCAGTGTGTTCCCATTTCCTTAGAAACAGTGTATTTGCTGGGAGAAAAGTGCATTACTGTGCGCTTTCACCGTTCAGCAAAGACATGTGTAGAAGCACAGCGCTAGCAGAAACGACCGTTTCTCGACGTTTTCTAACTCAGGGAACAAGTTGCACACTTCTGAGATGCATTTGGGCAACTTTGTCAGAAATGAGTTTTTTGCCTACAGAGACATGCCTATTTGCGCAGTAGTACAGATTCTGAGTATGTAACTGGGCTTGATGAAATCAGCATTTCTCTTGCTTTCCTGAGCGTAGGGAAGCTCAGTTTTAGTCACAGTAGCTCCCACAAGTGTCTCCTCAGTGTGTTCCCATTTCCTTAGAAACAGTGTATTTGCTGGGAGAAAAGTGCATTACTGTGCGCTTTCACCGTTCAGCAAATACATGTGTAGAAGCACAGCGCTAGCAGAAACGAACGTTTCTCGACGTTTTCTAACTCAGGGAACAAGTGGCACACTTCTGAGATGCATTTGGGCAACTTTGTCAGAAATGAGTTTTTTGCCTACAGAGACATGCCTATTTGCCAGTAGTACAGATTCTGAGTATGTAACTGGGCTGGATGAAATCAGCATTTCTCTTGCTTCCCTGTGCGTAGGGAAGCTCAGTTTTAGTCACAGTAGCTCCCACAAGTGTCTCCTCAGTGTGTTCCCATTTCCTTAGAAACTGTATTTGCTGGGAGAAAAGTGCATTACTGTGCGCTTTCACCGTTCAGCAAATACATGTGTAGAAGCACAGCGCTAGAAGAAACGAACGTTTCTCGACGTTTTCTAACTCAGGGAACAAGTGGCACACTTCTGAGATGCATTTGGGCAACTTTGTCAGAAATGAGTTTTTTGCCTACAGAGACATGCCTATTTGCCAGTAGTACAGATTCTGAGTATGTAACTGGGCTGGATGAAATCAGCATTTCTCTTGCTTCCCTGTGCGTAGGGAAGCTCAGTTTTAGTCACAGTAGCTCCCACAAGTGTCTCCTCAGTGTGTTCCCATTTCCTTAGAAACTGTATTTGCTGGGAGAAAAGTGCATTACTGTGCGCTTTCACCGTTCAGCAAATACATGTGTAGAAGCACAGCGCTAGAAGAAACGAACGTTTCTCGACGTTTTCTAACTCAGGGAACAAGTTGCACACTTCTGAGATGCATTTGGGCAACTTTGTCGGAAATGAGTTTTTTGCCTACAGATTCATGCCTATTTGCGCAACAGGACAGATTCTGAGTATGTAACTGGGCTTGATGAAATCAGCATTTCTCTTGCTTCCCTGTGCGTAGGGAAGCTCAGTTTTAGTCACAGTAGCTCCCACAAGTGTCTCCTCAGTGTGTTCCCATTTCCTAAGAAACAGTGTATTTGCTGGGAGAAAAGTGCATTACTGTGCGCTTTCACCGTTCAGCAAATACATGTGTAGAAGCACAGCGTTAGCAGATATAACCGTTTCTCGACGTTTTCTAACTCAGGGAACAAGTTGCACACTTCTGAGATGCATTTGGGCAACTTTGTCAGAAATGAGTTTTTTGCCTACAGAGACATGCCTATTTGCGCAGTAGTACAGATTCTGAGTATGTAACTGGGCTTGATGAAATCAGCATTTCTCTTGCTTCCCTGTGCGTAGGGAAGCTCAGTTTTAGTCACGGTAGCTCCCACAAGTGTCTCCTCAGTGTGTTCCCATTTCCTTAGAAACAGTGTATTTGCTGGGAGAAAAGTGCATTACTGTGCGCTTTCACCGTTCAGCAAATACATGTGTAGAAGCACAGCGCTAGCAAAAACGAACGTTTCTCGACATTTTCTAACTCAGGGAACAAGTTGCACACTTCTGAGATGCATTTGGGCAACTTTGTCAGAAATGAGTTTTTTGCCTACAGAGACATGCCTATTTGCGCAGTAGTACAGATTCTGAGTATGCAACTGGGCTTGATGAAATCAGCATTTCTCTTGCTTCCCTGTGCGTAGGGAAGCTCAGTTTTAGTCACAGTAGCTCCCACAAGTGTCTCCTCAGTGTGTTCCCATTTCCTTAGAAACAGTGTATTTGCTGGGAGAAAAGTGCATTACTGTGTGCTTTCACTGTTCAGCAAGTACATGTGTGGAAGCACAGCGCTAGCAGAAATGACCATTTCTCTATGTTTTCTAACTCAGGGAACAAGTTGCACACTTCTGAGATGCATTTGGGTAACTTTTTCAAAAATGAGTTTTTTGCCTACAGAGACATGCCTATTTGCGCAGTAGTACAGATTCTGAGTATGTAACTGGGCTGGATGAAATCAGCATTTCTCTTGCTTCCCTGTGCGTAGGGAAGCTCAGTTTTAGTCACAGTAGCTCCCACAAGTGTCTCCTCAGTGTGTTCCCATTTCCTTAGAAACAGTGTATTTGCTGGGAGAAAAGTGCATTACTGTGCGCTTTCACCGTTCAGCAAATACATGTGTAGAAGCACAGCGTTAGCAGATATAACCGTTTCTAGACGTTTTCTAACTCAGGGAACAAGTGGCACACTTCTGAGATGCATTTGGGCAACTTTGTCAGAAATGAGTTTTTTGCCTACAGAGACATGCCTATTTGCGCAGTAGTACAGATTCTGAGTATGTAACTGGGCTGGATGAAATCAGCATTTCTCTTGCTTCCCTGTGCGTAGGGAAGCTCAGTTTTAGTCACAGTAGCTCCCACAAGTGTCTCCTCAGTGTGTTCCCATTTCCTTAGAAACTGTATTTGCTGGGAGAAAAGTGCATTACTGTGTGCTTTCACCGTTCAGCAAATACATGTGTAGAAGCACAGCGTTAGCAGATATAACCGTTTCTAGACGTTTTCTAACTCAGGGAACAAGTGGCACACTTCTGAGATGCATTTGGGCAACTTTGTCAGAAATGAGTTTTTTGCCTACAGAGACATGCCTATTTGTGCAGTAGTACAGAGTCTGAGTATGTAACTGGGCTTGATGAAATCAGCATTTCTCTTGCTTCCCTGTGCGTAGGGAAGCTCAGTTTTAGTCACAGTAGCTTCCACAATTGTCTCCTCAGTGTGTTCCCATTTCCTTAGAAACAGTGTATTTGCTGGGAGAAAAGTGCATTACTGTGCACTTTCACCGTTCAGCAAATACATATGTAGAAGCACAGCGCTAGCAGAAACAACCATTTCTCGACGTTTTCTAACTCAGGGAACAAGTTGCACACTTCTGAGATGCATTTGGTCAACTTTGTCAGAAATGAGTTTTTTGCCTACAGAGACATGCCTATTTGCGCAGTAGTACAGATTCTGAGTATGTAACTGGGCTGGATGAAATCAGCATTTCTCTTGCTTCCCTGTGCCTAGCGAAGCTCAGTTTTAGTCACAGTAGCTCCCACAAGTGTCTCCTCAGTGTGTTCCCATTTCCTAAGAAACAGTGTATTTGCTGGGAGAAAAGTGCATTACTGTGCGCTTTCACCATTCAGGAAATACATGTGTAGAAGCACAGCGTTAGGAGATATAACCGTTTCTTGACGTTTTCTAACTCAGGGAACAAGTTGCACACTTCTGAGATGCATTTGGGCAACTTTGTCAGAAATGAGTTTTTTGCCTACAGAGACATGCCTATTTGCGCAGTAGTACAGATTCTGAGTATGTAACTGGGCTTGATGAAATCAGCATTTCTCTTCCTTCCCTGTGCGTAGGGAAGCTCAGTTTTAGTCACAGTAGCTCCCACAAGTGTCTCCTCAGTGTGTTCCCATTTCCTTAGAAACAGTGTATTTGCTGGGAGAAAAGTGCATTACTGTGCGCTCTCACCATTCAGCAAATACATGTGTAGAAGCACAGCGCTAGCAGAAACGAACGTTTCTCGACGTTTTCTAACTCAGGGAACAAGTTGCACATTTCTGAGATGCATTTGGGCAACTTTGTCAGAAATGAGTTTTTTGCCTACAGAGACATGCCTATTTGCGCAGTAGTACAGATTCTGAGTATGTAACTGGGCTTGATGAAATCAGCATTTCTCTTGCTTTCCTGTGTGTAGGGAAGCTCAGTTTTAGTCACGGTAGCTCCCACAAGTGTCTCCTCAGTGTGTTCCCATTTCCTTAGAAACAGTGTATTTGCTGGGAGAAAAGTGCATTACTGTGCGCTTTCACCGTTCAGCAAATACATGTGTAGAAGCACAGTGCTAGCAAAAACGAACGTTTCTCGACATTTTCTAACTCAGGGAACAAGTTGCACACTTCTGAGTTGCATTTGGGCAACTTTGTCAGAAATGAGTTTTTTGCCTACAGAGACATGCCTATTTGCGCAGTAGTACAGATTCTGAGTATGCAACAGGGCTTGATGAAATCAGCATTTCTCTTGCTTCCCTGTGCGTAGGGAAGCTCAGTTTTAGTCACAGTAGCTCCCACAAGTGTCTCCTCAGTGTGTTCCATTTCCTTAGAAACTGTATTTGCTGGGAGAAAAGTGCATTACTGTGCGCTTTCACCGTTCAGCAAATACATGTGTAGATGCACAGCGTTAGCAGATATAACCGTTTCTCGACGTTTTCTAACTCAGGGAACAAGTTGCACACTTCTGAGATTCATTTGGGCAACTTTGTCAGAAATGAGTTTTTTGCCTACAGAGACATGCCTATTTGCGCAGTAGTACAGAGTCTGAGTATGTAACTGGGCTTGATGATATCAGCATTTCTCTTGCTTCCCTGTGCGTAGGGAAGCTCAGTTTTAGTCACAGTAGCTCCCACAAGTGTCTCCTCAGTGTGTTCCCATTTCCTTAGAAACAGTGTATTTGCTGGGAGAAAAGTGCATTACTGTGCGCTTTCACCGTTCAGCATGTACATGTGTAGAAACACAGCGCTAGCAGAAACGAACGTTTCTCGAAGTTTTCTAACTCAGGGAACAAGTTGCACACTTCTGAGATGCATTTGGGCAACTTTGTCAGAAATGAGTTTTTTGCCTAAAGAGACATGCCTATTTGTGCAGTAGTACAGATTTTGAGTATGTAATTGGGCTTGATGAAATCAGCATTTCTCTTGCTTCCCTGTGCGTAGGGAAGCTCAGTTTTAGTCACAGTAGCTCCCACAAGTGTCTCCTCAGTGTGTTCCCATTTCCTTAGAAACAGTGTATTTGCTGGGAGAAAAGTGCATTACTGTGCGCTTTCACCGTTCAGCATGTACATGTGTAGAAGCACAGCGCTAGCAGAAACGAACGTTTCTCGACGTTTTCTAACTCAGGGAACAAGTTGCACACTTCTGAGATGCATTTGGGCAACTTTGTCAGAAATGAGTTTTTTGCCTAAAGAGACATGCCTATTTGTGCAGTAGTACACATTTTGAGTATGTAATTGGGCTTGATGAAATCAGCATTTCTCTTGCTTCCCTGTGCGTAGGGAAGCTCAGTTTTAGTCACAGTAGCTTCCACAATTGTCTCCTCAGTGTGTTCCCATTTCCTTAGAAACAGTGTATTGGCTGGGAGAAAAGTGCATTACTGTGCGCTTTCACCGTTCAGCAAATACATATGTAAAAGCACAGCGCTAGCAGAAACGACCATTTCTCGACGTTTTCTAACTCAGGGAACAAGTTGCACACTTCTGAGATGCATTTGGTCAACTTTGTCAGAAATGAGTTTTTTGCCTACAGAGACATGCCTATTTGCGCAGTAGTACAGATTCTGAGTATGTAACTGGGCTGGATGAAATCAGCATTTCTCTTGCTTCCCTGTGCGTAGCGAAGCTCAGTTTTAGTCACAGTAGCTCCCACAAGTGTCTCCTCAGTGTGTTCCCATTTCCTAAGAAACAGTGTATTTGCTGGGAGAAAAGTGCATTACTGTGCGCTTTCACCGTTCAGCAAATACATGTGTAGAAGCACAGCGTTAGCAGATATAACCGTTTCTTGACGTTTTCTAACTCAGGGAACAAGTTGCACACTTCTGAGATGCATTTGGGCAACTTTGTCAGAAATGAGTTTTTTGCCTTCAGAGACATGCCTATTTGCGCAGTAGTACAGATTCTGAGTATGTAACTGGGCTTGATGAAATCAGCATTTCTCTTGCTTCCCTGTGCGTAGGGAAGCTCAGTTTTAGTCATGGTAGCTCCCACAAGTGTCTCCTCAGTGTGTTCCCATTTCCTTAGAAACAGTGTATTTGCTGGGAGAAAAGTGCATTACTGTGCGCTTTCACCGTTCAGCAAATACATGTGTTGAAGCACAGTGCTAGCAAAAACGAACGTTTCTCGACATTTTCTAACTCAGGGAACAAGTTGCACACTTCTGAGATGCATTTGGGCAACTTTGTCAGAAATGAGTTTTTTGCCTACAGAGACATGCCTATTTGCGCAGTAGTACAGATTCTGAGTATGCAACTGGGCATGATGAAATCAGCATTTCTCTTGCTTCCCTGTGCGTAGGGAAGCTCAGTTTTAGTCACAGTAGCTCCCACAAGTGTCTCCTCAGTGTGTTCCCATTTCCTTAGAAACAGTGTATTTGCTGGGAGAAAAGTGCATTACTGTGTGCTTTCACTGTTCAGCAAGAACATTTGTAGAAGCACAGCGCTAGCAGAAATGACCATTTCTCTATGTTTTCTAACTCAGGGAACAAGTTGCACACTACTGAGATGCATTTGGGCAACTTTGTCAGAAATGAGTTTTTTGTCTACAGAGACATGCCTATTTGCGCAGTAGTACAGATTCTGAGTATGTAACTGGGCTGGATGAAATCTGCATTTCTCTTGCTTCCCTGTGCGTAGGGAAGCTCAGTTTTAGTCACAGTAGCTCCCACAAGTGTCTCCTCAGTGTGTTCCCCTTTCCTTAGAAACTGTATTTGCTGGGAGAAAAGTGCATTACTGTCTGCTTTCACCGTTCAGCAAATACATGTGTAGAAGCACAGCGCTAGCAGAAACGAACGTTTCTCGACGTTTTCTAACTCAGGGAACAAGTTGCACACTTCTGAGATGCATTTGGGCAACTTTGTTTGAAATGAGTTTTTTGCCTACAGAGACATGCCTATTTGCGCAGTAGTACAGATTCTGAGTATGTAACTGGGCTTGATGAAATCAGCATTTCTCTTGCTTCCCTGTGCGTAGGGAAGCTCAGTTTTAGTCACAGTAGCTCCCACAAGTGTCTCCTCAGTGTGTTCCCAGTTCCTTAGAAACAGTGTATTTGCTGGGAGAAAAGTGCATTACTGTGCGCTTTCACCGTTCAGCAAAGACATGTGTAGAAGCACAGCGCTAGCAGAAATGAACGTTTCCCGACGTTTTCTAACTCAGGGAACAAGTTGCACACTTCTGAGATGCATTTGGGTAACTTTTTCAAAAATGAGTTTTTTGCCTACAGAGACATGCCTATTTGCGCAGTAGTACAGATTCTGAGTATGTAACTGGGCTGGATGAAATCAGCATTTCTCTTGCTTCCCTGTGCGTAGGGAAGCTCAGTTTTAGTCACAGTAGCTCCCACAAGTGTCTCCTCAGTGTGTTCCCATTTCCTTAGAAACAGTGTATTTGCTGGGAGAAAAGTGCATTACTGTGCGCTTTCACCGTTCAGCATGTACATGTGTAGAAGCACAGCGCTAGCAGAAACGAACGTTTCTCGACGTTTTCTAACTCAGGGAACAAGTTGCACACTTCTGAGATGCATTTGGGCAACTTTCTCAGAAATGAGTTTTTTGCCTAAAGAGACATGCCTATTTGTGCAGTAGTACACATTTTGAGTATGTAATTGGGCTTGATGAAATCAGCATTTCTCTTGCTTCCCTGTGCGTAGGGAAGCTCAGTTTTAGTCACAGTAGCTTCCACAATTGTCTCCTCAGTGTGTTCCCATTTCCTTAGAAACAGTGTATTGGCTGGGAGAAAAGTGCATTACTGTGCGCTTTCACCGTTCAGCAAATACATATGTAAAAGCACAGCGCTAGCAGAAACGACCATTTCTCGACGTTTTCTAACTCAGGGAACAAGTTGCACACTTCTGAGATGCTTTTGGTCAACTTTGTCAGAAATGAGTTTTTTGCCTACAGAGACATGCCTATTTGCGCAGTAGTACAGATTCTGAGTATGTAACTGGGCTGGATGAAATCAGCATTTCTCTTGCTTCCCTGTGCATAGCGAAGCTCAGTTTTAGTCACAGTAGCTCCCACAAGTGTCTCCTCAGTGTGTTCCCATTTCCTAAGAAACAGTGTATTTGCTGGGAGAAAAGTGCATTACTGTGCGCTTTCACCGTTCAGCAAATTCATGTGTAGAAGCACAGCGTTAGCAGATATAACCGTTTCTTGACGTTTTCTAACTCAGGGAACAAGTTGCACACTTCTGAGATGCATTTGGGCAACTTTGTCAGAAATGAGTTTTTTGCCTACAGAGACATGCCTATTTGCGCAGTAGTACAGATTCTGAGTATGTAACTGGGCTTGATGAAATCAGCATTTCTCTTGCTTCCCTGTGCTAGGGAAGCTCAGTTTTAGTCACGGTAGCTCCCACAAGTGTCTCCTCAGTGTGTTCCCATTTCCTTAGAAACAGTGTATTTGCTGGGAGAAAAGTGCATTACTGTGCGCTTTCACCGTTCAGCAAATACATGTGTTGAAGCACAGTGCTAGCAAAAACGAACGTTTCTCGACATTTTCTAACTCAGGGAACAAGTTGCACACTTCTGAGATGCATTTGGGCAACTTTGTCAGAAATGAGTTTTTTGCCTACAGAGACATGCCTATGTGCGCAGTAGTACAGATTCTGAGTATGCAACTGGGCATGATGAAATCAGCATTTCTCTTGCTTCCCTGTGCGTAGGGAAGCTCAGTTTTAGTCACAGTAGCTCCCACAAGTGTCTCCTCAGTGTGTTCCCATTTCCTTAGAAACAGTGTATTTGCTGGGAGAAAAGTGCATTACTGTGTGCTTTCACTGTTCAGCAAGAACATTTGTAGAAGCACAGCGCTAGCAGAAATGACCATTTCTCTATGTTTTCTAACTCAGGGAACAAGTTGCACACTACTGAGATGCATTTGGGCAACTTTGTCAGAAATGAGTTTTTTGTCTACAGAGACATGCCTATTTGCGCAGTAGTACAGATTCTGAGTATGTAACTGGGCTGGATGAAATCTGCATTTCTCTTGCTTCCCTGTGCGTAGGGAAGCTCAGTTTTAGTCACAGTAGCTCCCACAAGTGTCTCCTCAGTGTGTTCCCCTTTCCTTAGAAACTGTATTTGCTGGGAGAAAAGTGCATTACTGTCTGCTTTCACCGTTCAGCAAATACATGTGTAGAAGCACAGCGCTAGCAGAAACGAACGTTTCTCGACGTTTTCTAACTCAGGGAACAAGTTGCACACTTCTGAGATGCATTTGGGCAACTTTGTTTGAAATGAGTTTTTTGCCTACAGAGACATGCCTATTTGCGCAGTAGTACAGATTCTGAGTATGTAACTGGGCTTGATGAAATCAGCATTTCTCTTGCTTCCCTGTGCGTAGGGAAGCTCAGTTTTAGTCACAGTAGCTCCCACAAGTGTCTCCTCAGTGTGTTCCCAGTTCCTTAGAAACAGTGTATTTGCTGGGAGAAAAGTGCATTACTGTGCGCTTTCACCGTTCAGCAAAGACATGTGTAGAAGCACAGCGCTAGCAGAAACGAACGTTTCTCGACGTTTTCTAACTCAGGGAACAAGTTGCACACTTCTGAGATGCATTTGGGTAACTTTTTCAAAAATGAGTTTTTTGCCTACAGAGACATGCCTATTTGCGCAGTAGTACAGATTCTGAGTATGTAACTGGGCTGGATGAAATCAGCATTTCTCTTGCTTCCCTGTGCGTAGGGAAGCTCAGTTTTAGTCACAGTAGCTCCCACAAGTGTCTCCTCAGTGTGTTCCCATTTCCTTAGAAACAGTGTATTTGCTGGGAGAAAAGTGCATTACTGTGCGCTTTCACCGTTCAGCAAATACATGTGTAGAAGCACAGCGCTAGCAGAAACGACCGTTTCTCGACGTTTTCTAACTCAGGGAACAAGTTGCACACTTCTGAGATGCATTTGGGCAACTTTGTCAGAAATGAGTTTTTTGCCTACAGAGACATGCCTATTTGCGCAGTAGTACAGATTCTGAGTATGTAACTGGGCTTGATGAAATCAGCATTTCTCTTGCTTCCCTGTGCGTAGGGAAGCTCAGTTTTAGTCACAGTAGCTCCCACAAGTGTCTCCTCAGTGTGTTCCCATTTCCTTAGAAACAGTGTATTTGCTGGGAGAAAAGTGCATTACTGTGCGCTTTCACCGTTCAGCAAATACATGTGTAGAAGCACAGCGCTAGCAGAAACGACCGTTTCTCGACGTTTTCTAACTCAGGGAAAAAGTTGCACACTTCTGAGATGCATTTGGGCAACTTTGTCAGAAATGAGTTTTTTGCCTACAGAGACATGCCTATTTGCCAGTAGTACAGATTCTGAGTATGTAACTGGGCAGGATGAAATCAGCATTTCTCTTGCTTCCCTGTGCGTAGGGAAGCTCAGTTTTAGTCACAGTAGCTCCCACAAGTGTCTCCTCAGTGTGTTCCCATTTCCTTAGAAACTGTATTTGCTGGGAGAAAAGTGCATTACTGTGCGCTTTCACCGTTCAGCAAATACATGTGTAGAAGCACAGCGCTAGCAGAAACGAACGTTTCTCGACGTTTTCTAACTCAGGGAACAAGTTGCACACTTCTGAGATGCATTTGGGCAACTTTGTCGGAAATGAGTTTTTTGCCTACAGATTCATGCCTATTTGCGCAACAGGACAGATTCTGAGTATGTACCTGGGCTTGATGAAATCAGCATTTCTCTTGCTTCCCTGTGCGTAGCGAATCTCAGTTTTAGTCACAGTAGCTCCCACAAGTGTCTCCTCAGTGTGTTCCCATTTCCTTAGAAACAGTGTATTTGCTGGGAGAAAAGTGCATTACTGTGCGCTTTCACCGTTCAGCAAATACATGTGTAGAAGCACAGCGTTAGCAGATATAACCGTTTCTCAACGTTTTCTAACTCAGGGAACAAGTTGCACACTTCTGAGATGCATTTGGGCAACTTTGTCAGAAATGAGTTTTTTGCCTACAGAGACATGCCTATTTGCGCAGTAGTACAGATTCTGAGTATGTAACTGGGCTTGATGAAATCAGCATTTCTCTTGCTTCCCTGTGCGTAGGGAAGCTCAGTTTTAGTCACAGTAGCTCCCACAAGTGTCTCCTCAGTGTGTTCCCATTTCCTTAGAAACAGTGTATTTGCTGGGAGAAAAGTGCATTACTGTGCGCTTTCACCATTCAGCAAATACATGTGTAGAAGCACAGCGCTAGCAGAAACGACCGTTTCTCGACATTTTCTAACTCAGGGAACAAGTTGCACACTTCTGAGATGCATTTGGGCAACTTTGTCAGAAATGACTTTTTTGCCTACAGAGAAATGCCTATTTGCGCAGTAGTACAGATTCTGAGTATGTAACTGGGCTTGATGAAATCAGCATTTCTCTTGCTTCCCTGTGCGTGGGGAAGCTCAGTTTTAGTCACAGTAGCTCCCACAAGTGTCTCCTCAGTGTGTTCCCATTTCCTTAGAAACAGTGTATTTGCTGGGAGAAAAGTGCATTACTGTGCGCTTTCACCGTTCAGCAAATACATGTGTAGAACCACAGCGCTAGCAGAAACGACCGTTTCTCGACCTTTTCTAACTCAGAGAACAAGTTGCACACTTCTGAGATGCATTTGGGCAACTTTGTCAGAAATGAGTTTTTTGCCTACAGAGACATGCCTATTTGCGCAGTAGTACAGATTCTGAGTATGTAACTGGGCTTGATGAAATCAGGATTTCTCTTGCTTCCCTGTGCGTAGGGAAGCTCAGTTTTAGTCACAGTAGCTCCCACAAGTGTCTCCTCAGTGTGTTCCCATTTCCTTAGAAACAGTGTATTTGCTGGGAGAAAAGTGCATTACTGTGCGCTTTCGCCGTTCAGCAAATACATGTGTAGAAGCACAGCACTAGCAGAAACGACCGTTTCTCGACGTTTTCTAACTCAGGGAACAAGTTGCACACTTCTGAGATGCATTTGGGCAACTTTGTCGGAAATGAGTTTTTTGCCTACAGATTCATGCCTATTTGCGCAACAGGACAGATTCTGAGTATGTAACTGGGCTTGATGAAATCAGCATTTCTCTTGCTTCCCTGTGCGTAGCGAAGCTCAGTTTTAGTCACAGTAGCTCCCACAAGTGTCTAATCAGTGTGTTCCCATTTCCTTAGAAACAGTGTATTTGCTGGGAGAAAAGTGCATTACTGTGTGCTTTCACCGTTCAGCAAATACATGTGTAGAAGCACAGCGTTAGCAGATATAACCGTTTCTCGACGTTTTCTAACTCAGGGAACAAGTTGCACACTTCTGAGATGCATTTGGGCAACTTTGTCAGAAATGAGTTTTTTGCCTACAGAGACATGCCTATTTGCGCAGTAGTACAGAGTCTGAGTATGTAACTGGGCTTGATGAAATCAGCATTTCTCTTGCTTCCCTGTGCGTAGGGAAGCTCAGTTTTAGTCACAGTAGCTCCCACAAGTGTCTCCTCAGTGTGTTCCCATTTCCTTAGAAACAGTGTATTTGCTGGGAGAAAAGTGCATTACTGTGTGCTTTCACCATTCAGCAAATACATGTGTAGAAGCACAGCGCTAGCAGAAACGAATGTTTCTCGACGTTTTCTAACTCAGGGAACAAGTTGCACACTTCTGAGATGCATTTGGGCAACTTTGTCAAAAATGTGTTTTTTGCCTACAGAGACATGCCTATTTGCGCAGTAGTACAGATTCTGAGTATGTAACTGGGCTGGATGAAATCAGCATTTCTCTTGCTTCCCTGTGCGTAGGGGAGCTCAGTTTTAGTCACGGTAGCTCCCACAAGTGTCTCCTCAGTGTGTTCCCATTTCCTTAGAAACAGTGTATTTGCTGGGAGAAAAGTGCATTACTGTGCGCTTTCACCGTTCAGCAAATACATGTGTAGAAGCACAGCGCTAGCAGAAACGACCGTTTCTCGACGTTTTCTAACTCAGGGAACAAGTTGCACACTTCTGAGATGCATTTGGGCAACTTTGTCAGAAATGAGTTTTTTGCCTACAGAGACATGCCTATTTGCGCAGTAGTACAGATTCTGAGTATGTAACTGGGCTTGATGAAATCAGCATTTCTGTTGCTTCCATGTGCGTAGGGAAGCTCAGTTTTAGTCACAGTAGCTCCCACAAGTGTCTCCTCAGTGTGTTCCCATTTCCTTAGAAACAGTGTATTTGCTGGGAGAAAAGTGCATTACTGTGCGCTTTCACCGTTCAGCAAATACATGTGTAGAAGCACAGCGCTAGCAGAAACGACCGTTTCTCGACGTTTTCTAACTCAGGGAACAAGTTGCACACTTCTGAGATGCATTTGGGCAACTTTGTCAGAAATGAGTTTTTTGCCTACAGAGACATGCCTATTTGCGCAGTAGTACAGATTCTGAGTATGTAACTGGGCTTGATGAAATCAGGATTTCTCTTGCTTCCCTGTGCGTAGGGAAGCTCAGTTTTAGTCCCAGTAGATCCCGCAAGTGTCTCCTCAGTGTGTTCCCATTTCCTTAGAAACAGTGTATTTGCTGGGAGAAAAGTGCATTACTGTGCGCTTTCACCGTTCAGCAAATCCATGTGTAGAAGCACAGTGCTAGCAGAAACGAACGTTTCTCGACGTTTTCTAACTCAGGGAACAAGTTGCACACTTCTGAGATGCATTTGGGCATCTTTGTCAGAAATGAGTTTTTTGCCTACAGATTCATGCCTATTTGCGCAGTAGTACAGATTCTGAGTATGTAACTGGGCTTGATGAAATCAGCATTTCTCTTGCTTCCCTGTGCGTAGGGAAGCTCAGTTTTAGTCACAGTAGCTCCCACAAGTGTCTCCTCAGTGTGTTCCCATTTCCTTAGAAACAGTGTATTTGCTGGGAGAAAAGTGCATTACTGTGCGCTTTCACCATTCAGCAAATACATGTGTAGAAGCACAGCGCTAGCAGAAACGAACGTTTCTCGACGTTTTCTAACTCAGGGAACAAGTTGCACACTTCTGAGATGCATTTGGGCAACTTTGTCAGAAATGAGTTTTTTGCCTACAGAGACATGCCTATTTGCGCAGTAGTACAGATTCTGAGTATGTAACTGGGCTTGATGAAATCAGCATTTCTCTTGCTTCCCTGTGTGTAGGGAAGCTCAGTTTTAGTCACGGTAGCTCCCACAAGTGTCTCCTCAGTGTGTTCCCATTTCCTTAGAAACAGTGTATTTGCTGGGAGAAAAGTGCATTACTGTGCGCTTTCACCGTTCAGCAAATACATGTGTAGAAGCACAGTGCTAGCAAAAACGAACGTTTCTCGACATTTTCTAACTCAGGGAACAAGTTGCACACTTCTGAGTTGCATTTGGGCAACTTTGTCAGAAATGAGTTTTTTGCCTACAGATTCATGCCTATTTGCGCAACAGGACAGATTCTGAGTATGTAACTGGGCTTGATGAAATCAGCATTTCTCTTGCTTCCCTGTGCGTAGCGAAGCTCAGTTTTAGTCACAGTAGCTCCCACAAGTGTCTCCTCAGTGTGTTCCCATTTCCTTAGAAACAGTGTATTTGCTGGGAGAAAAGTGCATTACTGTGTGCTTTCACTGTTCAGTAAATACATATGTAGAAGCACAGCGCTAGCAGAAACGACCATTTCTCGACGTTTTCTAACTCAGGGAACAAGTTGCACACTTCTGAGATGCATTTGGTCAACTTTGTCAGAAATGAGTTTTTTGCCTACAGAGACATGCCTATTTGCGCAGTAGTACAGATTCTGAGTATGTAACTGGGCTGGATGAAATCAGCATTTCTCTTGCTTCCCTGTGCGTAGCGAAGCTCAGTTTTAGTCACAGTAGCTCCCACAAGTGTCTCCTCAGTGTGTTCCCATTTCCTAAGAAACAGTGTATTTGCTGGGAGAAAAGTGCATTACTGTGCGCTTTCACCGTTCAGCAAATACATGTGTAGAAGCACAGCGTTAGCAGATATAACCGTTTCTTGACGTTTTCTAACTCAGGGAACAAGTTGCACACTTCTGAGATGCATTTGGGCAACTTTGTCAGAAATGAGTTTTTTGCCTACAGAGACATGCCTATTTGCGCAGTAGTACAGATTCTGAGTATGTAACTGGGCTTGATGAAATCAGCATTTCTCTTGCTTCCCTGTGCGTAGGGAAGCTCAGTTTTAGTCACGGTAGCTCCCACAAGTGTCTCCTCAGTGTGTTCCCATTTCCTTAGAAACAGTGTATTTGCTGGGAGAAAAGTGCATTACTGTGCGCTTTCACCGTTCAGCAAATACATGTGTTGAAGCACAGTGCTAGCAAAAACGAACGTTTCTCGACATTTTCTAACTCAGGGAACAAGTTGCACACTTCTGAGATGCATTTGGGCAACTTTGTCAGAAATGAGTTTTTTGCCTACAGAGACATGCCTATTTGCGCAGTAGTACAGATTCTGAGTATGCAACTGGGCATGATTAAATCAGCATTTCTCTTGCTTCCCTGTGCGTAGGGAAGCTCAGTTTTAGTCACAGTAGCTCCCACAAGTGTCTCCTCAGTGTGTTCCCATTTCCTTAGAAACAGTGTATTTGCTGGGAGAAAAGTGCATTACTGTGTGCTTTCACTGTTCAGCAAGAACATTTGTAGAAGCACAGCGCTAGCAGAAATGACCATTTCTCTATGTTTTCTAACTCAGGGAACAAGTTGCACACTACTGAGATGCATTTGGGCAACTTTGTCAGAAATGAGTTTTTTGTCTACAGAGACATGCCTATTTGCGCAGTAGTACAGATTCTGAGTATGTAACTGGGCTGGATGAAATCTGCATTTCTCTTGCTTCCCTGTGCGTAGGGAAGCTCAGTTTTAGTCACAGTAGCTCCCACAAGTGTCTCCTCAGTGTGTTCCCCTTTCCTTAGAAACTGTATTTGCTGGGAGAAAAGTGCATTACTGTCTGCTTTCACCGTTCAGCAAATACATGTGTAGAAGCACAGCGCTAGCAGAAACGAACGTTTCTCGACGTTTTCTAACTCAGGGAACAAGTTGCACACTTCTGAGATGCATTTGGGCAACTTTGTTTGAAATGAGTTTTTTGCCTACAGAGACATGCCTATTTGCGCAGTAGTACAGATTCTGAGTATGTAACTGGGCTTGATGAAATCAGCATTTCTCTTGCTTCCCTGTGCGTAGGGAAGCTCAGTTTTAGTCACAGTAGCTCCCACAAGTGTCTCCTCAGTGTGTTCCCAGTTCCTTAGAAACAGTGTATTTGCTGGGAGAAAAGTGCATTACTGTGCGCTTTCACCGTTCAGCAAAGACATGTGTAGAAGCACAGCGCTAGCAGAAACGAACGTTTCTCGACGTTTTCTAACTCAGGGAACAAGTTGCACACTTCTGAGATGCATTTGGGTAACTTTTTCAAAAATGAGTTTTTTGCCTACAGAGACATGCCTATTTGCGCAGTAGTACAGATTCTGAGTATGTAACTGGGCTGGATGAAATCAGCATTTCTCTTGCTTCCCTGTGCGTAGGGAAGCTCAGTTTTAGTCACAGTAGCTCCCACAAGTGTCTCCTCAGTGTGTTCCCATTTCCTTAGAAACAGTGTATTTGCTGGGAGAAAAGTGCATTACTGTGCGCTTTCACCGTTCAGCAAATACATGTGTAGAAGCACAGCGCTAGCAGAAACGAACGTTTCTCGACGTTTTCTAACTCAGGGAAAAAGTTGCACACTTCTGAGATGCATTTGGGCAACTTTGTCAGAAATGAGTTTTTTGCCTACAGAGACATGCCTATTTGCCAGTAGTACAGATTCTGAGTATGTAACTGGCCTGGATGAAATCAGCATTTCTCTTGCTTCCCTGTGCGTAGGGAAGCTCAGTTTTAGTCACGGTAGCTCCCACAAGTGTCTCCTCAGTGTGTTCCCATTTCCTTAAAAACAGTGTATTTGCTGGGAGAAAAGTGCATTACTGTGCGCTTTCACCGTTCAGCAAATACATGTGTAGAAGCACAGTGCTAGCAGAAACGACCGTTTCTCGACGTTTTCTAACTCAGGGAACAAGTTGCACACTTCTGAGATGCATTTGGGCAACTTTGTCAGAAATGACTTTTTTGCCTACAGAGAAATGCCTATTTGCGCAGTAGTACAGATTCTGAGTATGTAACTGGGCTTGATGAAATCAGCATTTCTCTTGCTTCCCTGTGCGTAGGGAAGCTCAGTTTTAGTCACAGTAGCTCCCACAAGTGTCTCCTCAGTGTGTTCCCATTTCCTTAGAAACAGTGTATTTGCTGGGAGAAAAGTGCATTACTGTGCGCTTTCACCGTTCAGCAAATACATGTGTAGAACCACAGCGCTAGCAGAAACGACCGTTTCTCGACCTTTTCTAACTCAGAGAACAAGTTGCACACTTCTGAGATGAATTTGGGCAACTTTGTCAGAAATGAGTTTTTTGCCTACAGAGACATGCCTATTTGCGCAGTAGTACAGATTCTGAGTATGTAACTGGGCTTGATGAAATCAGGATTTCTCTTGCTTCCCTGTGCGTAGGGAAGCTCAGTTTTAGTCACAGTAGCTCCCACAAGTGTCTCCTCAGTGTGTTCCCATTTCCTTAGACACAGTGTATTTGCTGGGAGAAAAGTGCATTACTGTGCACTTTCACCGTTCAGCAAATACATGTGTAGAAGCACAGCACTAGCAGAAACGACCGTTTCTCGACGTTTTCTAACTCAGGGAACAAGTTGCACACTTCTGAGATGCATTTGGGCAACTTTGTCGGAAATGAGTTTTTTGCCTACAGATTCATGCCTATTTGCGCAACAGGACAGATTCTGAGTATGTAACTGGGCTTGATGAAATCAGCATTTCTCTTGCTTCCCTGTGCGTAGCGAAGCTCAGTTTTAGTCACAGTAGCTCCCACAAGTGTCTCCTCAGTGTGTTCCCATTTCCTTAGAAACAGTGTATTTGCTGGGAGAAAAGTGCATTACTGTGCGCTTTCACCGTTCAGCAAATACATGTGTAGAAGCACAGCGTTAGCAGATATAACCGTTTCTCGACGTTTTCTAACTCAGGGAACAAGTTGCACACTTCTGAGATGCATTTGGGCAACTTTGTCAGAAATGAGTTTTTTGCCTACAGAGACATGCCTATTTGCGCAGTAGTACAGATTCTGAGTATGTAACTGGGCTTGATGAAATCAGCATTTCTCTTGCTTCCCTGTGCGTAGGGAAGCTCAGTTTTAGTCACAGTAGCTCCCACAAGTGTCTCCTCAGTGTGTTCCCATTTCCTTAGAAACAGTGTATTTGCTGGGAGAAAAGTGCATTACTGTGTGCTTTCACCATTCAGCAAATACATGTGTAGAAGCACAGCGCTAGCAGAAACGAACGTTTCTCGACGTTTTCTAACTCAGGGAACAAGTTGCACACTTCTGAGATGCATTTGGGCAACTTTGTCAAAAATGTGTTTTTTGCCTACAGAGACATGCCTATTTGCGCAGTAGTACAGATTCTGAGTATGTAACTGGGCTGGATGAAATCAGCATTTCTCTTGCTTCCCTGTGCGTAGGGGAGCTCAGTTTTAGTCACGGTAGCTCCCACAAGTGTCTCCTCAGTGTGTTCCCATTTCCTTAGAAACAGTGTATTTGCTGGGAGAAAAGTGCATTACTGTGCGCTTTCACCGTTCAGCAAATACATGTGTAGAAGCACAGCGCTAGCAGAAACGACCGTTTCTCGACGTTTTCTAACTCAGGGAACAAGTTGCACACTTCTGAGATGCATTTGGGCAACTTTGTCAGAAATGAGTTTTTTGCCTACAGAGACATGCCTATTTGCGCAGTAGTACAGATTCTGAGTATGTAACTGGGCTTGATGAAATCAGCATTTCTGTTGCTTCCCTGTGCGTAGGGAAGCTCAGTTTTAGTCACAGTAGCTCCCACAAGTGTCTCCTCAGTGTGTTCCCATTTCCTTAGAAACAGTGTATTTGCTGGGAGAAAAGTGCATTACTGTGCGCTTTCACCGTTCAGCAAATACATGTGTAGAAGCACAGCGCTAGCAGAAACGAACGTTTCTCGACGTTTTCTAACTCAGGGAAAAAGTTGCACACTTCTGAGATGCATTTGGGCAACTTTGTCAGAAATGAGTTTTTTGCCTACAGAGACATGCCTATTTGCCAGTAGTACAGATTCTGAGTATGTAACTGGCCTGGATGAAATCAGCATTTCTCTTGCTTCCCTGTGCGTAGGGAAGCTCAGTTTTAGTCACGGTAGCTCCCACAAGTGTCTCCTCAGTGTGTTCCCATTTCCTTAGACACAGTGTATTTGCTGGGAGAAAAGTGCATTACTGTGCGCTTTCACCGTTCAGCAAATACATGTGTAGAAGCACAGTGCTAGCAGAAACGACCGTTTCTCGACGTTTTCTAACTCAGGGAACAAGTTGCACACTTCTGAGATGCATTTGGGCAACTTTGTCAGAAATGACTTTTTTGCCTACAGAGAAATGCCTATTTGCGCAGTAGTACAGATTCTGAGTATGTAACTGGGCTTGATGAAATCAGCATTTCTCTTGCTTCCCTGTGCGTAGGGAAGCTCAGTTTTAGTCACAGTAGCTCCCACAAGTGTCTCCTCAGTGTGTTCCCATTTCCTTAGAAACAGTGTATTTGCTGGGAGAAAAGTGCATTACTGTGCGCTTTCACCGTTCAGCAAATACATGTGTAGAACCACAGCGCTAGCAGAAACGACCGTTTCTCGACCTTTTCTAACTCAGAGAACAAGTTGCACACTTCTGAGATGAATTTGGGCAACTTTGTCAGAAATGAGTTTTTTGCCTACAGAGACATGCCTATTTGCGCAGTAGTACAGATTCTGAGTATGTAACTGGGCTTGATGAAATCAGGATTTCTCTTGCTTCCCTGTGCGTAGGGAAGCTCAGTTTTAGTCACAGTAGCTCCCACAAGTGTCTCCTCAGTGTGTTCCCATTTCCTTAGACACAGTGTATTTGCTGGGAGAAAAGTGCATTACTGTGCACTTTCACCGTTCAGCAAATACATGTGTAGAAGCACAGCACTAGCAGAAACGACCGTTTCTCGACGTTTTCTAACTCAGGGAACAAGTTGCACACTTCTGAGATGCATTTGGGCAACTTTGTCGGAAATGAGTTTTTTGCCTACAGATTCATGCCTATTTGCGCAACAGGACAGATTCTGAGTATGTAACTGGGCTTGATGAAATCAGCATTTCTCTTGCTTCCCTGTGCGTAGCGAAGCTCAGTTTTAGTCACAGTAGCTCCCACAAGTGTCTCCTCAGTGTGTTCCCATTTCCTTAGAAACAGTGTATTTGCTGGGAGAAAAGTGCATTACTGTGCGCTTTCACCGTTCAGCAAATACATGTGTAGAAGCACAGCGTTAGCAGATATAACCGTTTCTCGACGTTTTCTAACTCAGGGAACAAGTTGCACACTTCTGAGATGCATTTGGGCAACTTTGTCAGAAATGAGTTTTTTGCCTACAGAGACATGCCTATTTGCGCAGTAGTACAGATTCTGAGTATGTAACTGGGCTTGATGAAATCAGCATTTCTCTTGCTTCCCTGTGCGTAGGGAAGCTCAGTTTTAGTCACAGTAGCTCCCACAAGTGTCTCCTCAGTGTGTTCCCATTTCCTTAGAAACAGTGTATTTGCTGGGAGAAAAGTGCATTACTGTGTGCTTTCACCATTCAGCAAATACATGTGTAGAAGCACAGCGCTAGCAGAAACGAACGTTTCTCGACGTTTTCTAACTCAGGGAACAAGTTGCACACTTCTGAGATGCATTTGGGCAACTTTGTCAAAAATGTGTTTTTTGCCTACAGAGACATGCCTATTTGCGCAGTAGTACAGATTCTGAGTATGTAACTGGGCTGGATGAAATCAGCATTTCTCTTGCTTCCCTGTGCGTAGGGGAGCTCAGTTTTAGTCACGGTAGCTCCCACAAGTGTCTCCTCAGTGTGTTCCCATTTCCTTAGAAACAGTGTATTTGCTGGGAGAAAAGTGCATTACTGTGCGCTTTCACCGTTCAGCAAATACATGTGTAGAAGCACAGCGCTAGCAGAAACGACCGTTTCTCGACGTTTTCTAACTCAGGGAACAAGTTGCACACTTCTGAGATGCATTTGGGCAACTTTGTCAGAAATGAGTTTTTTGCCTACAGAGACATGCCTATTTGCGCAGTAGTACAGATTCTGAGTATGTAACTGGGCTTGATGAAATCAGCATTTCTGTTGCTTCCCTGTGCGTAGGGAAGCTCAGTTTTAGTCACAGTAGCTCCCACAAGTGTCTCCTCAGTGTGTTCCCATTTCCTTAGAAACAGTGTATTTGCTGGGAGAAAAGTGCATTACTGTGCGCTTTCACCGTTCAGCAAATACATGTGTAGAAGCACAGCGCTAGCAGAAACGACCGTTTCTCAACGTTTTCTAACTCAGGGAACAAGTTGCACACTTCTGAGATGCATTTGGGCAACTTTGTCAGAAATGAGTTTTTTGCCTAAAGAGACATGCCTATTTGCGCAGTAGTACAGATTCTGAGTATGTAACTGGGCTTGATGAAATCAGCATTTCTCTTGCTTCCCTGTGCGTAGGGAAGCTCAGTTTTAGTCCCAGTAGCTCCCACAAGTGTCTCCTCAGTGTGTTCCCATTTCCTTAGACACAGTGTATTTGCTGGGAGAAAAGTGCATTACTGTGCGCTTTCACCGTTCAGCAAATCCATGTGTAGAAGCACAGTGCTAGCAGAAACGAACGTTTCTCGACGTTTTCTAACTCAGGGAACAAGTTGCACACTTCTGAGATGCATTTGGGCATCTTTGTCAGAAATGAGTTTTTTGCCTACAGATTCATGCCTATTTGCGCAGTAGTACAGATTCTGAGTATGTAACTGGGCTTGATGAAATCAGCATTTCTCTTGCTTCCCTGTTCGTAGGGAAGCTCAGTTTTAGTCACAGTAGCTCCCACAAGTGTCTCCTCAGTGTGTTCCCATTTCCTTAGACACAGTGTATATGCTGGGAGAAAAGTGCATTACTGTGCGCTTTCACCGTTCAGCAAATACATGTGTAGAAGCACAGCACTAGCAGAAACGACCGTTTCTCGACGTTTTCTAACTCAGGGAACAAGTTGCACACTTCTGAGATGCATTTGGGCAACTTTGTCGGAAATGAGTTTTTTGCCTACAGATTCAGGCCTATTTGCGCAACAGGACAGATTCTGAGTATGTAACTGGGCTTGATGAAATCAGCATTTCTCTTGCTTCCCTGTGCGTAGCGAAGCTCAGTTTTAGTCACAGTAGCTCCCACAAGTGTCTCCTCAGTGTGTTCCCATTTCCTTAGAAACAGTGTATTTGCTGGGAGAAAAGTGCATTACTGTGCGCTTTCACTGTTCAGCAAATACATGTGTAGAAGCACAGCGTTAGCAGATATAACCGTTTCTCGACGTTTTCTAACTCAGGGAACAAGTTGCACACTTCTGAGATGCATTTGGGCAACTTTGTCAGAAATGAGTTTTTTGCCTACAGAGACATGCCTATTTGCGCAGTAGTACAGATTCTGAGTATGTAACTGGGCTTGATGAAATCAGCATTTCTCTTGCTTCCCTGTGCGTAGGGAAGCTCAGTTTTAGTCACTGTAGCTCCACAAGTGTCTCCTCAGTGTGTTCCCATTTCCTTAGAAACAGTGTATTTGCTGGGAGAAAAGTGCATTACTGTGCGCTTTCACCGTTCAGCAAATACATGTGTAGAAGCACAGCGCTAGCAGAAACGACTGTTTCTCGACGATTTCTAACTCAGGGAACAAGTTGCACACTTCTGAGATGCATTTGGGCAACTTTGTCAGAAATGAGTTTTTTGCCTACAGAGACATGCCTATTTGCGCAGTAGTACAGATTCTGAGTATGTAACTGGGCTTGATGAAATCAGGATTTCTCTTGCTTCCCTGTGCGTAGGGAAGCTCAGTTTTAGTCACAGTAGCTCCCACAAGTGTCTCCTCAGTGTGTTCCCATTTCCTTAGAAACAGTGTATTTGCTGGGAGAAAAGTGCATTACTGTGCGCTTTCACCGTTCAGCAAATCCATGTGTAGAAGCACAGTGCTAGCAGAAACGAACGTTTCTCGAAGTTTTCTAACTCAGGGAACAAGTTGCACACTTCTGAGATGCATTTGGGCATCTTTGTCAGAAATGAGTTTTTTGCCTACAGATTCATGCCTATTTGCGCAGTAGTACAGATTCTGAGTATGTAACTGGGCTTGATGAAATCAGCATTTCTCTTGCTTCCCTGTTCGTAGGGAAGCTCAGTTTTAGTCACGGTAGCTCCCACAAGTGTCTCCTCAGTGTGTTCCCATTTCCTTAGAAACAGTGTATTTGCTGGGAGAAAAGTGCATTACTGTGCGCTTTCACCGTTCAGCAAATACATGTGTAGAAGCACAGCGTTAGCAGATATGACCGTTTCTCGACGTTTTCTAACTCAGGGAACAAGTTGCACACTTCTGAGATGCATTTGGGCAACTTTGTCAGAAATGAGTTTTTCGCCTTCAGAGACATGCCTATTTGCACAGTAGTACAGATTCTGAGTATGTAACTCGGCTTGATGAAATCAGCATTTCTCTTGCTTCCCTGTGCGTAGGGAAGCTCAGTTTTAGTCACAGTAGCTCCCACAAGTGTCTCCTCTGTGTGTTCCCATTTCCTTAGAAACAGTGTATTTGCTGGGAGAAAAGTGCATTACTGTGTGCTTTCACCGTTCAGCAAGTACATGTGTAGAAGCACAGCGCTAGCAGGAACGAACGTTTCTCGACGTTTTCTAACTCAGGGAACAAGTTGCACACTTCTGAGATGCATTTGGGCAACTTTGTCAGAAATGAGTTTTTTGCCTAAAGAGACATGCCTATTTGTGCAGTAGTACAGATTCTGAGTATGTAACTGGGCTTGATGAAATCAGCATTTCTCTTGCTTCCCTGTGCGTAGGGAAGCTCAGTTTTAGTCACAGTAGCTCCCACAAGTGTCTCCTCAGTGTGTTCCCATTTCCTTAGAAACAGTGTATTTGCTGGGAGAAAAGTGCATTACTGTGCGCTTTCACCGTTCAGCAAATACATGTGTAGAAGCACAGCGCTAGCAGAAACGACCGTTTCTCGACGTTTTCTAACTCAGGGAACAAGTTGCACACTTCTGAGATGCATTTGGGCAACTTTCTCAGAAATTAGTTTTTTGCCTACAGAGACATGCCTATTTGCGCAGTAGTACAGATTCTGAGTATGTAACTTGGCTTGATGAAATCAGCATTTCTCTTGCTTCCCTGTGCGTAGGGAAGCCTAGTTTTAGTCACAGTAGCTCCCACAAGTGTCTCCTCAGTGTGTTCCCATTTCCTTAGAAACAGTGTATTTGCTGGGAGAAAAGTGCATTACTGTGCGCTTTCACCGTTCAGCAAATACATGTGTAGAAGCACAGCGCTAGCAGAAACGAACGTTTCTCGACGTTTTCTAACTCAGGGAACAAGTTGCACACTTCTGAGATGCATTTGGGCAACTTTGTCAGAAATGAGTTTTTTGCCTACAGAGACATGCCTATTTGCGCAGTAGTACAGATTCTGAGTATGTAACTGGGCTTGATGAAATCAGCATTTCTCTTGCTTCCCTGTGCGTAGGGAAGCTCAGTTTTAGTCACAGTAGCTCCCACAAGTGTCTCCTCAGTGTGTTCCCATTTACTTAGAAACAGTGTATTTGCTGGGAGAAAAGTGCATTACTGTGCGCTTTCACCGTTCAGCAAATACATGTGTAGAAGCACAGTGCTAGCAGAAACGAACGTTTCTCGACGTTTTCTAACTCAGGGAACAAGTTGCACACTTCTGAGATGCATTTGGGCATCTTTGTCAGAAATGAGTTTTTTGCCTACAGATTTATGCCTATTTGCGCAGTAGTACAGATTCTGAGTATGTAACTGGGCTTGATGAAATCAGCATTTCTCTTGCTTCCCTGTGCGTAGGGAAGCTCAGTTTTAGTCACAGTAGCTCCCACAAGTGTCTCCTCTGTGTGTTCCCATTTCCTTAGAAACAGTGTATTTGCTGGGAGAAAAGTGCATTACTGTGCGCTTTCACCGTTCAGCAAATACATGTGTAGAAGCACAGCGCTAGCAGAAACGAACGTTTCTCGACGTTTTCTACTCAGGGAACAAGTTGCACACTTCTGAGATGCATTTGGGCAACTTTGTCAGAAATGAGTTTTTTGCCTACAGAGACATGCCTATTTGCGCAGTAGTACAGATTCTGAGTATGTAACTGGGCTTGATGAAATCAGCATTTCTCTTGCTTCCCTGTGCGTAGGGAAGCTCAGTTTTAGTCACAGTAGCTCCCACAAGTGTCTCCTCAGTGTGTTCCCATTTACTTAGAAACAGTGTATTTGCTGGGAGAAAAGTGCATTACTGTGCGCTTTCACCGTTCAGCAAATACATGTGTAGAAGCACAGTGCTAGCAGAAACGAACGTTTCTCGACGTTTTCTAACTCAGGGAACAAGTTGCACACTTCTGAGATGCATTTGGGCAACTTTGTCAGAAATGAGTTTTTTGCCTACAGAGACATGCCTATTTGCGCAGTAGTACAGATTCTGAGTATGTAACTGGGCTTGATGAAATCAGCATTTCTCTTGCTTCCCTGTGCGTAGGGAAGCTCAGTTTTAGTCATAGTAGCTCCCACAAGTATCTCCTCAGTGTGTTCCCATTTCCTTAGAAACAGTGTATTTGCTGGGAGAAAAGTGCATTACTGTGCGCTTTCACCGTTCAGCAAATACATGTGTAGAAGCACAGTGTTAGCAGATATGACCGTTTCTCAACGTTTTCTAACTCAGGGAACAAGTTGCACACTTCTGAGATGCATTTGGGCAACTTTGTCAGAAATGAGTTTTTTGCCTACAGAGACATGCCTATTTGCGCAGTAGTACAGATTCTGAATATGTAACTGGGCTTGATGAAATCAGGATTTCTCTTGCTTCCCTGTGCATAGGGAAGCTCAGTTTTAGTCACAGTAGCTCCCACAAGTGTCTCCTCAGTGTCTTCCCATTTCCTTAGTAACAGTGTATTTGCTGGGAGAAAAGTGCATTACTGTGCGCTTTCACCGTTCAGCATATACATGTGTAGAAGCACAGCGATAGCAGAAACGACCGTTTCTCGACGTTTTCTAACTCAGGGAACAAGTTGCACACTTCTGAGATGCATTTGGGCAACTTTGTCAGAAATGAGTTTTTTGCCTACAGAGACATGCCAATTTGCGCAGTAGTACAGATTCTGAGTATGTAACTGGGCTTGATGAAATCAGCATTTCTCTTGCTTCCCTGTGCGTAGGGAAGCTCAGTTTTAGTCACAGTAGCTCCCACAAGTGTCTCCTCAGTGTGTTCCCATTTCCTTAGAAACAGTGTATTTGCTGGGAGAAAAGTGAATTACTGTGCGCTTTCACCGTTCAGCAAATACGTATGTAGAAGCACAGCGCTAGCAGAAACGACCGTTTCTCGACGTTTTCTAACTCAGGGAACAAGTTGCACACTTCTGAGATGCATTTGGGCAACTTTGTCAAAAATGTGTTTTTTGCCTACAGAGACATGCCTATTTGCGCAGTAGTACAGATTCTGAGTATGTAACTGGGCTTGATGAAATCAGCATTTCTCTTGCTTCCCTGTGCGTAGGGAAGCTCAGTTTTAGTCACGGTAGCTCCCAAAAGTGTCCCCTCAGTGTATTCCCATTTCCTTAGAAACAGTGTATTTGCTTTGAGAAACGTGCATTACTGTGCGCTTTCACTGTTCAGCAAGTACATGTGTAGAAGCACAGCGCTAGCAGAAACGAACGTTTCTCGACGTTTTCTAACTCAGGGAACAAGTTGCACACTTCTGAGATGCATTTGGGCAACTTTGTCAGAAATGAGTTTTTTGCCTAAAGAGACATGCCTATTTGCGCAGTAGTACAGATTCTGAGTATGTAACTGGGCTTGATGAAATCAGCATTTCTCTTGCTTCCCTGTGCGTAGGGAAGCTCAGTTTTAGTCACAGTAGCTCCCACAAGTGTCTCCTCAGTGTGTTCCCATTTCCTTAGAAACAGTGTATTTGCTGGGAGAAAAGTGCATTACTGTGCGCTTTCACCATTCAGCAAATACATATGTAGAAGCACAGCGCTAGCAGAAACGACCGTTTCTCGACGTTTTCTAACTCAGGGAACAAGTTGCACACTTCTGAGGTGCATTTGGGCAACTTTGTCAGAAATGAGTTTTTTGCATACAGAGACATGCCTATTTGCGCAGTAGTACAGATTCTGAGTATGTAACTTGGCTTGATGAAATCAGCATTTCTCTTGCTCCCCTGTGCGTAGGGAAGCTCAGTTTTAGTCACAGTAGCTCCCACAAGTGTCTCCTCAGTGTGTTCCCATTTTCTTAGAAACAGTGTATTTGCTGGGATAAAAGTGCATTACTGTGAGCTTTCACCGTTCAGCAAGTACATGTGTAGAAGCACAGCGCTAGCAGAAACGACCGTTTCTAGACGTTTTCTAACTCAGAGAACAAGTTGCACACTTCTGAGATGCATTTGGGCAACTTTGTCAGAAATGAGTTTTTTGCCTACAGAGACATGCCTATTTGCGCAGTAGTACAGATTCTGAGTATGTAACTGGGCTTGATGAAATCAGCATTTCTCTTGCTTCCCTGTGCGTAGGGAAGATCAGTTTTAGTCACAGTAGCTCCCACAAGTGTCTCCTCAGTGTGTTCCCATTTCCTTAGAAACAGTGTATTTGCTGGGAGAAAAGTGCATTACTGTGCGCTTTCACCGTTCAGCAAATACATGTGTAGAAGCACAGTGCTAGCAGAAACGAACGTTTCTCCACGTTTTCTAATTCAGGGAACAAGTTGCACACTTCTGAGATGCATTTGGGCATCTTTGTCAGAAATGAGTTTTTTGCCTACAGAGACATGCCTATTTGCGCAGTAGTACAGATTCTGAGTATGTAACTGGGCTTGATGAAATCAGCATTTCTCTTGCTTCCCTCTGCGTAGGGAAGCTCAGTTTTAGTCCCAGTAGCTCCCACAAGTGTCTCCTCAGTGTGTTCCCATTTCCATAGAAACAGTGTATTTGCTGGGAGAAAAGTGCATTACTGTGCGCTTTCACCGTTCAGCAAATACATGTGTAGAAGCACAGCGCTAGCAGATACGACCGTTTCTCGACGTTTTCTAACTCAGGGAACAAGTTGCATACTTCTGAGATGCATTTGGGCAACTTTGTCAGAAATGAGTTTTTTGCCTACAGATTCATGCCTATTTGCCCAGTAGTACAGATTCTGAGTATGTAACTGGGCTTGGTGAAATCAGCATTTCTCTTGCTTCCCTGTGCGTAGGGAAGCTCAGTTTTAGTCACAGTTGCTCCCACAAGTGTCTCCTCAGTGTGTTCCCATTTCATTAGAAACAGTGTATTTGCTGGGAGAAACGTGCATTACTGTGCGCTTTCACCGTTCAGCAAGTACATGTGTAGAAGCACAGCGCTAGCAGAAACGAACGTTTCTCGACGTTTTCTAACTCAGGGAACAAGTTGCACACTTCTGAGATGCATTTGGGCAACTTTGTCAGAAATGAGTTTTTTGCCTAAAGAGACATGCCTATTTGCGCAGTAGTACAGATTCTGAGTATGTAACTGGGCTTGATGAAATCAGCATTTCTCTTGCTTCCCTGTGCGTAGGGAAGCTCAGTTTTAGTCACAGTAGCTCCCACAAGTGTCTCCTCAGTGTGTTCCCATTTCCTTAGAAACAGTGTATTTGCTGGGAGAAAAGTGCATTACTGTTTGCTTTCACCGTTCAGCAAATACATATGTAGAAGCACAGCGCTAGCAGAAACGACCGTTTCTCGACGTTTTCTAACTCAGGGAACAAGTTGCACACTTCTGAGGTGCATTTGGGCAACTTTGTCAGAAATGAGTTTTTTGCCTACAGAGACATGCCTATTTGCGCAGTAGTACAGATTCTGAGTATGTAACTGGGCTTGATGAAATCAGCATTTCTCTTGCTTCCCTGTGCGTAGGGAAGCTCAGTTTTAGTCACAGTAGCTCCCACAAGTGTCTCCTCAGTGTGTTCCCATTTCCTTAGAAACAGTGTATTTGCTGGGAGAAAAGTGCAATACTGTGCGCTTTAACCGTTCAGCAAATACATGTGTAGAAGCACAGTGCTAGCAGAAACGAACGTTTCTCGACGTTTTCTAACTCAGGGAACAAGTTGCACACTTCTGAGATGCATTTGGGCATCTTTGTCAGAAAAGAGTTTTTTGCCTACAGAGACATGCCTATTTGCGCAGTAGTACAGATTCTGAGTATGTAACTGGGCTTGATGAAATCAGCATTTCTCTTGCTTCCCTGTGCGTAGGGAAGCTCAGTTTTAGTCACAGTAGCTCCCACAAATGTCTCCTCTGTGTGTTCCCATTTCCTTAGAAACAGTGTATTTGCTGGGAGAAAAGTGCATTACTGTGTGCTTTCACCGTTCAGCAATTACATGTGTAGAAGCACAGCGCTAGCAGGAACGAACGTTTCTCGACGTTTTCTAACTCAGGGAACAAGTTGCACACTTCTGAGATGCATTTGGGCAACTTTGTCAGAAATGAGTTTTTTGCCTAAAGAGACATGCCTATTTGTGCAGTAGTACAGATTCTGAGTATGTAATTGGGCTTGATGAAATCAGCATTTCTCTTGCTTCCCTGTGCGTAGGGAAGCTCAGTTTTAGTCACAGTAGCTCCCACAAGTGTCTCCTCAGTGTGTTCCCATTTCCTTAGAAACAGTGTATTTGCTGGGAGAAAAGTGTATTACTGTGCGCTTTCACCGTTCAGCAAATACATGTGTAGAAGCACAGCGTTAGCAGATATGACCGTTTCTCGACGTTTTCTAACTCAGGGAACAAGTTGCACACTTCTGAGATGCATTTGGGCAACTTTGTCAGAAATGAGTTTTTTGCCTACAGAGACATGCCTATTTGCGCAGTAGTACAGATTCTGAGTATGTAACTGGGCTTGATGAAATCAGGATTTCTCTTGCTTCCCTGTGCATAGGGAAGCTCAGTTTTAGTCACAGTAGCTCCCACAAGTGTCTCCTCAGTGTCTTCCCATTTCCTTAGTAACAGTGTATTTGCTGGGAGAAAAGTGCATTACTGTGCGCTTTCACCGTTCAGCAAATACATGTGTAGAAGCACAGCGATAGCAGAAACGACCGTTTCTCGACGTTTTCTAACTCAGGGAACAAGTTGCACACTTCTGAGATGCATTTGGGCAACTTTGTCAGAAATGAGTTTTTTGCCTACAGAGACATGCCTATTTGCGCAGTAGTACAGATTCTGAGTATGTAACTGGGCTTGATGAAATCAGCATTTCTCTTGCTTCCCTGTGCGTAGGGAAGCTCAGTTTTAGTCACAGTAGCTCCCACAAGTGTCTCCTCAGTGTGTTCCCATTTCCTTAGAAACAGTGTATTTGCTGGGAGAAAAGTGCATTACTGTGCGCTTTCACCGTTCAGCAAATACATATGTAGAAGCACAGCGCTAGCAGAAACGACCGTTTCTCGACGTTTTCTAACTCAGGGAACAAGTTGCACACTTCTGAGATGCATTTGGGCAACTTTGTCAAAAATGTGTTTTTTGCCTACAGAGACATGCCTATTTGCGCAGTAGTACAGATTCTGAGTATGTAACTGGGCTTGATGAAATCAGCATTTCTCTTGCTTCCCTGTGCGTATGGAAGCTCAGTTTTAGTCACGGTAGCTCCCAAAAGTGTCTCCTCAGTGTGTTCCCATTTCCTTAGAAACAGTGTATTTGCTGGGAGAAACGTGCATTACTGTGCGCTTTCACCGTTCAGCAAGTACATGTGTAGAAGCACAGCGCTAGCAGAAACGAACGTTTCTCGACGTTTTCTAACTCAGGGAACAAGTTGCACACTTCTGCGATGCATTTGGGCAACTTTGTCAGAAATGAGTTTTTTGCCTAAAGAGACATGCCTATTTGCGCAGTAGTACAGATTCTGAGTATGTAACTGGGCTTGATGAAATCAGCATTTCTCTTGCTTCCCTGTGCGTAGGGAAGCTCAGTTTTAGTCACAGTAGCTCCCACAAGTGTCTCCTCAGTGTGTTCCCATTTCCTTAGAAACAGTGTATTTGCTGGGAGAAAAGTGCATTACTGTGCGCTTTCACCATTCAGCAAATACATATGTAGAAGCACAGCGCTAGCAGAAACGACCGTTTCTCGACGTTTTCTAACTCAGGGAACAAGTTGCACACTTCTGAGGTGCATTTGGGCAACTTTGTCAGAAATGAGTTTTTTGCCTACAGAGACATGCCTATTTGCGCAGTAGTACAGATTCTGAGTATGTAACTTGGCTTGATGAAATCAGCATTTCTCTTGCTTCCCTGTGCGTAGGGAAGCTCAGTTTTAGTCACAGTAGCTCCCACAAGTGTCTCCTCAGTGTGTTCCCATTTTCTTAGAAACAGTGTATTTGCTGGGATAAAAGTGCATTACTGTGAGCTTTCACCGTTCAGCAAGTACATGTGTAGAAGCACAGCGCTAGCAGAAACGACCATTTCTCGACGTTTTCTAACTCAGAGAACAAGTTGCACACTTCTGAGATGCATTTGGGCAACTTTGTCAGAAATGAGTTTTTTGCCTAAAGAGACATGCCTATTTGCGCAGTAGTACAGATTCTGAGTATGTAACTGGGCTTGATGAAATCAGCATTTCTCTTGCTTCCCTGTGCGTAGGGAAGATCAGTTTTAGTCACAGTAGCTCCCACAAGTGTCTCCTCAGTGTGTTCCCATTTCCTTAGAAACAGTGTATTTGCTGGGAGAAAAGTGCATTACTGTGCGCTTTCACCGTTCAGCAAATACATGTGTAGAAGCACAGTGCTAGCAGAAACGAACGTTTCTCCACGTTTTCTAATTCAGGGAACAAGTTGCACACTTCTGAGATGCATTTGGGCATCTTTGTCAGAAATGAGTTTTTTGCCTACAGAGACATGCCTATTTGCGCAGTAGTACAGATTCTGAGTATGTAACTGGGCTTGATGAAATCAGCATTTCTCTTGCTTCCCTCTGCGTAGGGAAGCTCAGTTTTAGTCCCAGTAGCTCCCACAAGTGTCTCCTCAGTGTGTTCCCATTTCCTTAGAAACAGTGTATT
This sequence comes from Acomys minous, assembly GCF_964271855.1. NCBI lineage: Eukaryota > Metazoa > Chordata > Mammalia > Rodentia > Muridae > Acomys > Acomys minous. The sequence continues at coordinate 789,192 of NW_028182177.1, forward strand.
TGCTGGGAGAAAAGTGCATTACTGTGCGCTTTCACCGTTCAGCAAATACATGTGTAGAAGCACAGCGCTAGCAGATACGACCGTTTCCCGACGTTTTCTAACTCAGGGAACAAGTTGCATACTTCTGAGATGCATTTGGGCAACTTTGTCAGAAATGAGTTTTTTGCCTACAGATTCATGCCTATTTGCCCAGTAGTACAGATTCTGAGTATGTAACTGGGCTTGGTGAAATCAGCATTTCTCTTGCTTCCCTGTGCGTAGGGAAGCTCAGTTTTAGTCACAGTTGCTCCCACAAGTGTCTCCTCAGTGTGTTCCCATTTCATTAGAAACAGTGTATTTGCTGGGAGAAACGTGCATTACTGTGCGCTTTCACCGTTCAGCAAGTACATGTGTAGAAGCACAGCGCTAGCAGAAACGAACGTTTCTCGACGTTTTCTAACTCAGGGAACAAGTTGCACACTTCTGAGATGCATTTGGGCAACTTTGTCAGAAATGAGTTTTTTGCCTACAGAGACATGCCTATTTGCGCAGTAGTACAGATTCTGAGTATGTAACTGGGCTTGATGAAATCAGCATTTCTCTTGCTTCCCTGTGCGTAGGGAAGCTCAGTTTTAGTCACAGTAGCTCCCACAAGTGTCTCCTCAGTGTGTTCCCATTTCCTTAGAACCAGTGTATTTGCTGGGAGAAAAGTGCATTACTGTTTGCTTTCACCGTTCAGCAAATACATATGTAGAAGCACAGCGCTAGCAGAAACGACCGTTTCTCGACGTTTTCTAACTCAGGGAACAAGTTGCACACTTCTGAGGTGCATTTGGGCAACTTTGTCAGAAATGAGTTTTTTGCCTACAGAGACATGCCTATTTGCGCAGTAGTACAGATTCTGAGTATGTAACTGGGCTTGATGAAATCAGCATTTCTCTTGCTTCCCTGTGCGTAGGGAAGCTCAGTTTTAGTCACAGTAGCTCCCACAAGTGTCTCCTCAGTGTGTTCCCATTTCCTTAGAAACAGTGTATTTGCTGGGAGAAAAGTGCATTACTGTGCGCTTTCACCGTTCAGCAAATACATATGTAGAAGCACAGCGCTAGCAGAAACGACCGTTTCTCGACGTTTTCTAACTCAGGGAACAAGTTGCACACTTCTGAGGTGCATTTGGGCAACTTTGTCAGAAATGAGTTTTTTGCCTACAGAGACATGCCTATTTGCGCAGTAGTACAGATTCTGAGTATGTAACTGGGCTTGATGAAATCAGCATTTCTCTTGCTTCCCTGTGCGTAGGGAAGCTCAGTTTTAGTCATAGTAGCTCCCACAAGTATCTCCTCAGTGTGTTCCCATTTCCTTAGAAACAGTGTATTTGCTGGGAGAAAAGTGCAATACTGTGCGCTTTAACCGTTCAGCAAATACATGTGTAGAAGCACAGCGTTAGCAGATATGACCGTTTCTCGACGTTTTCTAACTCAGGGAACAAGTTGCACACTTCTGAGATGCATTTGGGCAACTTTGTCAGAAATGAGTTTTTTGCCTACAGAGACATGCCTATTTGCGCAGTAGTACAGATTCTGAGTATGTAACTTGGCTTGATGAAATCAGCATTTCTCTTGCTTCCCTGTGCGTAGGGAAGCTCAGTTTTAGTCCCAGTAGCTCCCACAAGTGTCTCCTCTGTGTGTTCCCATTTCCTTAGAAACAGTGTATTTGCTGGGAGAAAAGTGCATTACTGTGTGCTTTCACCGTTCAGCAAGTACATGTGTAGAAGCACAGCGCTAGCAGGAACGAACGTTTCTCGACGTTTTCTAACTCAGGGAACAAGTTGCACACTTCTGAGATGCATTTGGGCAACTTTGTCAAAAATGTGTTTTTTGCCTACAGAGACATGCCTATTTGCGCAGTAGTACAGATTCTGAGTATGTAACTGGGCTGGATGAAATCAGCATTTCTCTTGCTTCCCTGTGCGTAGGGAAGCTCAGTTTTAGTCACAGTAGCTCCCACAAGTGTCTCCTCAGTGTGTTCCCATTTCCTTAGAAACAGTGTATTTGCTGGGAGAAAAGTGCATTACTGTGCGCTTTCACCGTTCAGCAAATACATGTGTTGAAGCACAGCGCTAGCAGAAACGACCGTTTCTCGACGTTTTCTAACTCAGGGAACAAGTTGCACACTTCTGAGATGCATTTGGGCAACTTTGTCAGAAATGAGTTTTTTGCCTACAGAGACATGCCTATTTGCGCAGTAGTACAGATTCTGAGTATGTAACTGGGCTTGATGAAATCAGCATTTCTCTTGCTTCCCTGTGCGTAGGGAAGCTCAGTTTTAGTCACAGTAGCTCCCACAAGTGTCTCCTCAGTGTGTTCCCATTTCCTTAGAAACAGTGTATTTGCTGGGAGAAAAGTGCATTACTGTGCGCTTTCACCGTTCAGCAAATACATGTGTAGAAGCACAGCGCTAGCAGAAACGAACGTTTCTCGACGTTTTCTAACTCAGGGAACAAGTTGCACACTTCTGAGATGCATTTGGGCAACTTTGTCAGAAATGAGTTTTTTGCCTACAGAGACATGCCTATTTGCGCAGTAGTACAGATTCTGAGTATGTAACTGGGCTTGATGAAATCAGCATTTCTCTTGCTTCCCTGTGCGTAGGGAAGCTCAGTTTTAGTCACAGTAGCTCCCACAAGTGTCTCCTCAGTGTGTTCCCATTTCCTTAGAAACAGTGTATTTGCTGGGAGAAAAGTGCATTACTGTGCGCTTTCACCGTTCAGCAAATACATGTGTAGAAGCACAGTGCTAGCAGAAACGAACGTTTCTCGACGTTTTCTAACTCAGGGAACAAGTTGCACACTTCTGAGATGCATTTGGGCATCTTTGTCAGAAATGAGTTTTTTGCCTACAGATTTATGCCTATTTGCGCAGTAGTACAGATTCTGAGTATGTAACTGGGCTTGATGAAATCAGCATTTCTCTTGCTTCCCTGTGCGTAGGGAAGCTCAGTTTTAGTCACAGTAGCTCCCACAAGTGTCTCCTCAGTGTGTTCCCATTTCCTTAGAAACAGTGTATTTGCTGGGAGAAAAGTGCATTACTGTGCGCTTTCACCGTTCAGCAAATACATATGTAGAAGCACAGCGCTAGCAGAAACGACCGTTTCTCGACGTTTTCTAACTCAGGGAACAAGTTGTACACTTCTGAGATGCAATTGGGCAACTTTGTCAAAAATGTGTTTTTTGCCTACAGAGACATGCCTATTTGCGCAGTAGTACAGATTCTGAGTATGTAACTGGGCTGGATGAAATCAGCATTTCTCTTGCTTCCCTGTGCGTAGGGAAGCTCAGTTTTAGTCACGGTAGCTCCCACAAGTGTCTCCTCAGTGTGTTCCCATTTCCTTAGAAACAGTGTATTTGCTGGGAGAAAAGTGCATTACTGTGCGCTTTCACCGTTCAGCAAATACATGTGTAGAAGCACAGTGCTAGCAGAAACGAACGTTTCTCGACGTTTTCTAACTCAGGGAACAAGTTGCATACTTCTGAGATGCATTTGGGCAACTTTGTCAGAAATGAGTTTTTTGCCTACAGATTCATGCCTATTTGCCCAGTAGTACAGATTCTGAGTATGTAACTGGGCTTGGTGAAATCAGCATTTCTCTTGCTTCCCTGTGCGTAGGGAAGCTCAGTTTTAGTCACAGTAGCTCCCACAAGTGTCTCCTCAGTGTGTTCCCATTTCATTAGAAAAAGTGTATTTGCTGGGAGAAACGTGCATTACTGTGCGCTTTCACCGTTCAGCAAGTACATGTGTAGAAGCACAGCGCTAGCAGAAACGAACGTTTCTCGACGTTTTCTAACTCAGGGAACAAGTTGCACACTTCTGAGATGCATTTGGGCAACTTTGTCAGAAATGAGTTTTTTGCCTACAGAGACATGCCTATTTGCGCAGTAGTACAGATTCTGAGTATGTAACTGGGCTTGATGAAATCAGCATTTCTCTTGCTTCCCTGTGCGTAGGGAAGCTCAGTTTTAGTCACAGTAGCTCCCACAAGTGTCTCCTCAGTGTGTTCCCATTTCCTTAGAAACAGTGTATTTGCTGGGAGAAAAGTGCATTACTGTTTGCTTTCACCGTTCAGCAAATACATATGTAGAAGCACAGCGCTAGCAGAAACGAACGTTTCTCGACGTTTTCTAACTCAGGGAACAAGTTGCACACTTCTGAGGTGCATTTGGGCAACTTTGTCAGAAATGAGTTTTTTGCCTACAGAGACATGCCTATTTGCGCAGTAGTACAGATTCTGAGTATGTAACTGGGCTTGATGAAATCAGCATTTCTCTTGCTTCCCTGTGCGTAGGGAAGCTCAGTTTTAGTCACAGTAGCTCCCACAAGTGTCTCCTCAGTGTGTTCCCATTTCCTTAGAAACAGTGTATTTGCTGGGAGAAAAGTGCAATACTGTGCGCTTTAACCGTTCAGCAAATACATGTGTAGAAGCACAGTGCTAGCAGAAACGAACGTTTCTCGACGTTTTCTAACTCAGGGAACAAGTTGCACACTTCTGATATGCATTTGGGCATCTTTGTCAGAAAAGAGTTTTTTGCCTACAGAGACATGCCTATTTGCGCAGTAGTACAGATTCTGAGTATGTAACTGGGCTTGATGAAATCAGCATTTCTCTTGCTTCCCTGTGCGTAGGGAAGCTCAGTTTTAGTCCCAGTAGCTCCCACAAGTGTCTCCTCAGTGTGTTCCCATTTCCTTAGAAACAGTGTATTTGCTGGGAGAAAAGTGCATTACTGTGCGCTTTCACCATTCAGCAAATACATGTGTAGAAGCACAGTGCTAGCAGAAACGAACGTTTCTCGACGTTTTCTAACTCAGGGAACAAGTTGCACACTTCTGAGATGCATTTGGGCATCTTTGTCAGAAATGAGTTTTTTGCCTACAGAGACATGCCTATTTGCGCAGTAGTACAGATTCTGAGTATGTAACTGGGCTTGATGAAATCAGCATTTCTCTGGCTTCCCTGTGCGTAGGGAAGCTCAGTTTTAGTCACAGTAGCTCCCACAAGTGTCTCCTCAGTGTGTTCCCATTTCCTTAGAAACAGTGTATTTGCTGGGAGAAAAGTGCATTACTGTGCGCTTTCACCGTTCAGCAAATACATGTGTAGAAGCACAGCGTTAGCAGATATGACCATTTCTCGACATTTTCTAACTCAGGGAACAAGTTGCACACTTCTGAGATGCATTTGGGCAACTTTGTCAGAAATGAGTTTTTTGCCTACAGAGACATGCCTATTTGCGCAGTAGTACAGATTCTGAGTATGTAACTGGGCTTGATGAAATCAGCATTTCTCTTGCTTTCCTGTGCGTAGGGAAGCTCAGATTTAGTCACAGTAGCTCCCACAAGTGTCTCCTCTGTGTGTTCCCATTTCCTTAGAAACAGTGTATTTGCTGGGAGAAAAGTGCATTACTGTGCGTTTTCACCGTTCAGCAAGTATATGTGTAGAAGCACAGCACTAGCAGAAACAAACGTTTCTCGACGTTTTCTAACTCATGGAACAAGTTGCACACTTCTGAGATGCATTTGGGCAACTTTGTCAGAAATGAGTTTTTTGCCTAATGAGACATGCCTATTTCTGCAGTAGTACAGATTCTGAGTATGTAACTGGGCTTGATGAAATCAGCATTTCTCTTGCTTCCCTGTGCGTAGGGAAGCTCAGTTTTAGTCACAGTAGCTCCCACAAGTGTCTCCTCAGTGTGTTCCCATTTCCTTAGAAACAGTGTATTTGCTGGGAGAAAAGTGCATTACTGTGCGCTTTCACCGTTCAGCAAATACATATGTAGAAGCACAGCGCTAGCAGAAACGACCGTTTCTCGACGTTTTCTAACTCAGGGAACAAGTTGCACACTTCTGAGATGCATTTGGGTAACTTTCTCAGAAATGAGTTTTTTGCCTACAGAGACATGCCTATTTGCGCAGTAGTAGAGATTCTGAGTATCTAACTGGGCTTGATGAAATCAGCATTTCTCTTGATTCCCTGTGCGTAGGGAAGCTCAGTTTTAGTCACAGTAGCTCCCACAAGTGTCTCCTCAGTGTGTTCCCAGTTCCTTAGAAACAGTGTATTTGTTGGGAGAAAAAGGCATTACTGTGCGCTTTCACCGTTCAGCAAATACATGTGTAGAAGCACAGCGCTAGCTGAAACGACCGTTTCTCGACGTTTTCTAACTCAGGGAACAAGTGGCACACTTCTGAGATGCATTTGGGCAACTTTGTCAGAAATGAGTTATTTGCCTACAGAGACATGCCTATTTGCGCAGTAGTACAGATTCCGAGTATGTAACTGGGCTTGATGAAATCAGCATTTCTCTTGCTTCCCTGTGCGTAGGGAAGCTCACTTTTAGTCACAGTAGCTCCCACAAGTGTCTCCTCAGTGTGTTCCCATTTCCTTAGAAACAGTGTATTTGCTGGGAGAAAAGTGCATTACTGTGCGCTTTCACCGTTCAGCAAATACATGTGTAGAAGCACAGCGCTAGCAGAAACGAACGTTTCTCGACGTTTTCTAACTCAGGGAACAAGTTGCACACTTCTGAGATGCATTTGGGCAACTTTGTCAGAAATGAGTTTTTTGCCTACAGAGACATGCCTATTTGCGCAGTAGTACAGATTCTGAGTATGTAACTGGGCTGGATGAAATCAGCATTTCTCTTGCTTCCCTGTGCGTAGGGAAGCTCAGTATTAGTCCCAGTAGCTCCCACAAGTGTCTCCTCAGTGTGTTCCCATTTCCTTAGAAACAGTGTATTTGCTGGGAGAAAAGTGCATTACTGTGCGCTTTCACCGTTCAGCAAATACATGTGTAGAAGCACAGAGCTAGCTGAAACGACCGTTTCTCGACGTTTTCTAACTCAGGGAACAAGTGGCACACTTCTGAGATGCATTTGGTCAACTTTGTCAGAAATGAGTTTTTTGCCTACAGAGACATGCCTATTTGCGCAGTAGTACAGATTCTGAGTAGGTAACTGGGCTTGATGAAATCAGCATTTCTCTTGCTTCCCTGTGCGTAGGGAAGCTCAGTTTTAGTCACAGTAGCTCCCACAAGTGTCTCCTCAGTGTGTTCCCATTTCCTTAGAAACAGTGTATTTGCTGGGAGAAAAGTGCATTACTGTGCGCTTTCACCGTTCAGCAAATACATGTGTAGAAGCACAGCGCTAGCTGAAACGACCGTTTGTCGACGTTTTCTAACTCAGGGAACAAGTGGCACACTTCTGAGATGCATTTGGTAAACTTTGACAGAAATGAGTTTTTTGCCTACAGAGACGTGCCTATTTGCGCAGTAGTACAGATTCTGAGTATGTAACTGGGCTTGATGAAATCAGCATTTCTCTTGCTTCCCTGTGCATAGGGAAGCTCAGTTTTAGTCACAGTAGCTCCCACAAGTGTCTCCTCAGTGTGTTCCCATTTCCTTAGAAACAGTGTATTTGCTGGGAGAAAAGTGCATTACTGTGCGCTTTCACCGTTCAGCAAATACATGTGTAGAAGCACAGCGCTAGCAGAAACGAACGTTTCTCGACGTTTTCTAACTCAGGGAACAAGTTGCACACTTCTGAGATGCATTTGGGCAACTTTGTCAGAAATGAGTTTTTTGGCTACAGAGACATGCCTATTTGCGCAGTAGTACAGATTCTGAGTATGTAACTGGGCTTGATGAAATCAGCATTTCTCTTGCTTCCCTGTGCGTAGGGAAGCTCAGTTTTAGTCACAGTAGCTCCCACAAGTGTCTCCTTAGTGTGTTCCCATTTCCTTAGAAACAGTGTATTTGCTGGGAGAAAAGTGCATTACTGTGCGCTTTCAACGTTCAGCAAATACATGTGTAGAAGCACAGCGCTAGCAGAAACGACCGTTTCTCGACGTTTTCTAACTCAGGGAACAAGTTGCACACTTCTGAGATGCATTTGGGTAACTTTCTCAAAAATGAGTTTTTTGCCTACAGAGACATGCCTATTTGCGCAGTAGTACAGATTCTGAGTATGTAACTGGGCTTGATTAAATCAGCATTTCTCTCGCTTCCCTGTGCGAAGGGAAGCTCAGTTTTAGTCACAGTAGCTCCCACAAGTGTCTCCTCAGTGTCTTCCCATTTCCTTAGAAACAGTGTATTTGCTGGGAGAAAAGTGAATTAATGTGCGCTTTCACCGTTCAGCAAATAAATGTGTAGAAGCACAGCGCTAGCTGAAACGACCGTTTCTCGACGTTTTCTATCTCAGGGAACAAGTTGCACACTTCTGAGATGCATTTGGGCAACTTTGTCAAAAATGAGTTTTTTGCCTACAGAGACATGCCTATTTGCGCAGTAGTACAGATTCTGAGTATGTAACTGGGCTGGATGAAATCAGCATTTCTCTTGCTTCCCTGTGCGTAGGGAAGCTCAGTTTTAGTCACAGTAGCTCCCACAAGTGTCTCCTCAGTGTGTTCCCATTGCCTCAGAAACAGTGTATTTGCTGGGAGAAAAGTGCATTACTGTGCGCTTTCACCGTTCAGCAAATACATGTGTAGAAGCACAGCGCTAGCAGAAACGAACGTTTCTCGATGTTTTCTAACTCAGGGAACAAGTTGCACACTTCTGAGATGCATTTGGGTAACTTTCTCAAAAATGAGTTTTTTGCCTACAGAGACATGCCTATTTGCGCAGTAGTAGAGATTCTGAGTATGTAACTGGGCTTGATGAAATCAGCATTTCTCTTGCTTCCCTGTGCGTAGGGAAGCTCAGTTTTAGTCACAGTAGCTCCCACAAGTGTCTCCTCAGTGTGTTCCCATTTCCTTAGAAACAGTGTATTTGCTGGGAGAAAAGTGCATTACTGTTTGCTTTCACCGTTCAGCAAATACATATGTAGAAGCACAGCGCTAGCAGAAACGACCGTTTCTCGACGTTTTCTAACTCAGGGAACAAGTTGCACACTTCTGAGGTGCATTTGGGCAACTTTGTCAGAAATGAGTTTTTTGCCTACAGAGACATGCCTATTTGCGCAGTAGTACAGATTCTGAGTATGTAACTGGGCTTGATGAAATCAGCATTTCTCTTGCTTCCCTGTGCGTAGGGAAGCTCAGTTTTAGTCACAGTAGCTCCCACAAGTGTCTCCTCAGTGTGTTCCCATTTCCTTAGAAACAGTGTATTTGCTGGGAGAAAAGTGCATTACTGTGCGCTTTCACCGTTCAGCAAATACATATGTAGAAGCACAGCGCTAGCAGAAACGACCGTTTCTCGACGTTTTCTAACTCAGGGAACAAGTTGCACACTTCTGAGGTGCATTTGGGCAACTTTGTCAGAAATGAGTTTTTTGCCTACAGAGACATGCCTATTTGCGCAGTAGTACAGATTCTGAGTATGTAACTGGGCTTGATGAAATCAGCATTTCTCTTGCTTCCCTGTGCGTAGGGAAGCTCAGTTTTAGTCATAGTAGCTCCCACAAGTATCTCCTCAGTGTGTTCCCATTTCCTTAGAAACAGTGTATTTGCTGGGAGAAAAGTGCAATACTGTGCGCTTTAACCGTTCAGCAAATACATGTGTAGAAGCACAGCGTTAGCAGATATGACCGTTTCTCGACGTTTTCTAACTCAGGGAACAAGTTGCACACTTCTGAGATGCATTTGGGCAACTTTGTCAGAAATGAGTTTTTTGCCTACAGAGACATGCCTATTTGCGCAGTAGTACAGATTCTGAGTATGTAACTGGGCTTGATGAAATCAGCATTTCTCTTGCTTCCCTGTGCGTAGGGAAGCTCAGTTTTAGTCCCAGTAGCTCCCACAAGTGTCTCCTCTGTGTGTTCCCATTTCCTTAGAAACAGTGTATTTGCTGGGAGAAAAGTGCATTACTGTGTGCTTTCACCGTTCAGCAAGTACATGTGTAGAAGCACAGCGCTAGCAGGAACGAACGTTTCTCGACGTTTTCTAACTCAGGGAACAAGTTGCACACTTCTGAGATGCATTTGGGCAACTTTGTAAAAAATGTGTTTTTTGCCTACAGAGACATGCCTATTTGCGCAGTAGTACAGATTCTGAGTATGTAACTGGGCTGGATGAAATCAGCATTTCTCTTGCTTCCCTGTGCGTAGGGAAGCTCAGTTTTAGTCACAGTAGCTCCCACAAGTGTCTCCTCAGTGTGTTCCCATTTCCTTAGAAACAGTGTATTTGCTGGGAGAAAAGTGCATTACTGTGCGCTTTCACCGTTCAGCAAATACATGTGTTGAAGCACAGCGCTAGCAGAAACGACCGTTTCTCGACGTTTTCTAACTCAGGGAACAAGTTGCACACTTCTGAGATGCATTTGGGCAACTTTGTCAGAAATGAGTTTTTTGCCTACAGAGACATGCCTATTTGCGCAGTAGTACAGATTCTGAGTATGTAACTGGGCTTGATGAAATCAGCATTTCTCTTGCTTCCCTGTGCGTAGGGAAGCTCAGTTTTAGTCACAGTAGCTCCCACAAGTGTCTCCTCAGTGTGTTCCCATTTCCTTAGAAACAGTGTATTTGCTGGGAGAAAAGTGCATTACTGTGCGCTTTCACCGTTCAGCAAATACATGTGTAGAAGCACAGCGCTAGCAGAAACGAACGTTTCTCGACGTTTTCTAACTCAGGGAACAAGTTGCACACTTCTGAGATGCATTTGGGCAACTTTGTCAGAAATGAGTTTTTTGCCTACAGAGATATGCCTATTTGCGCAGTAGTACAGATTCTGAGTATGTAACTGGGCTTGATGAAATCAGCATTTCTCTTGCTTCCCTGTGCGTAGGGAAGCTCAGTTTTAGTCACAGTAGCTCCCACAAGTGTCTCCTCAGTGTGTTCCCATTTACTTAGAAACAGTGTATTTGCTGGGAGAAAAGTGCATTACTGTGCGCTTTCACCGTTCAGCAAATATATGTGTAGAAGCACAGTGCTAGCAGAAACGAACGTTTCTCGACGTTTTCTAACTCAGGGAACAAGTTGCACACTTCTGAGATGCATTTGGGCATCTTTGTCAGAAATGAGTTTTTTGCCTACAGATTTATGCCTATTTGCGCAGTAGTACAGATTCTGAGTATGTAACTGGGCTTGATGAAATCAGCATTTCTCTTGCTTCCCTGTGCGTAGGGAAGCTCAGTTTTAGTCACAGTAGCTCCCACAAGTGTCTCCTCAGTGTGTTCCCATTTCATTAGAAACAGTGTATTTGCTGGGAGAAAAGTGCAATACTGTGCGCTTTAACCGTTCAGCAAATACATGTGTAGAAGCACAGTGCTAGCAGAAACGAACGTTTCTCGACGTTTTCTAACTCAGGGAACAAGTTGCACACTTCTGATATGCATTTGGGCATCTTTGTCAGAAAAGAGTTTTTTGCCTACAGAGACATGCCTATTTGCGCAGTAGTACAGATTCTGAGTATGTAACTGGGCTTGATGAAATCAGCATTTCTCTTGCTTCCCTGTTCGTAGGGAAGCTCAGTTTTAGTCCCAGTAGCTCCCACAAGTGTCTCCTCAGTGTGTTCCCATTTCCTTAGAAACAGTGTATTTGCTGGGAGAAAAGTGCATTACTGTGCGCTTTCACCATTCAGCAAATACATGTGTAGAAGCACAGTGCTAGCAGAAACGAACGTTTCTCGACGTTTTCTAACTCAGGGAACAAGTTGCACACTTCTGAGATGCATTTGGGCATCTTTGTCAGAAATGAGTTTTTTGCCTACAGAGACATGCCTATTTGCGCAGTAGTACACATTCTGAGTATGTAACTGGGCTTGATGAAATCAGCATTTCTCTGGCTTCCCTGTGCGTAGGGAAGCTCAGTTTTAGTCACAGTAGCTCCCACAAGTGTCTCCTCAGTGTGTTCCCATTTCCTTAGAAACAGTGTATTTGCTGGGAGAAAAGTGCATTACTGTGTGCTTTCACCGTTCAGCAAATACATGTGTAGAAGCACAGCGTTAGCAGATATGACCATTTCTCGACATTTTCTAACTCAGGGAACAAGTTGCACACTTCTGAGATGCATTTGGGCAACTTTGTCAGAAATGAGTTTTTTGCCTACAGAGACATGCCTATTTGCGCAGTAGTACAGATTCTGAGTATGTAACTGGGCTTGATGAAATCAGCATTTCTCTTGCTTTCCTGTGCGTAGGGAAGCTCAGATTTAGTCACAGTAGCTCCCACAAGTGTCTCCTCTGTGTGTTCCCATTTCCTTAGAAACAGTGTATTTGCTGGGAGAAAAGCGCATTACTGTGCGTTTTCACCGTTCAGCAAGTACATGTGTAGAAGCACAGCACTAGCAGAAACAAACGTTTCTGGACGTTTTCTAACTCATGGAACAAGTTGCACACTTCTGAGATGCATTTTGGCAACTTTGTCAGAAATGAGTTTTTTGCCTAATGAGACATGCCTATTTCTGCAGTAGTACAGATTCTGAGTATGTAACTGGGCTTGATGAAATCAGCATTTCTCTTGCTTCCCTGTGCGTAGGGAAGCTCAGTTTTAGTCACAGTAGCTCCCACAAGTGTCTCCTCAGTGTGTTCCCATTTCCTTAGAAACAGTGTATTTGCTGGGAGAAAAGTGCATTACTGTGCGCTTTCACCGTTCAGCAAATACATATGTAGAAGCACAGCGCTAGCAGAAACGACCGTTTCTCGACGTTTTCTAACTCAGGGAACAAGTTGCACACTTCTGAGATGCATTTGGGTAACTTTCTCAGAAATGAGTTTTTTGCCTACAGAGACATGCCTATTTGCGCAGTAGTAGAGATTCTGAGTATCTAACTGGGCTTGATGAAATCAGCATTTCTCTTGATTCCCTGTGCGTAGGGAAGCTCAGTTTTAGTCACAGTAGCTCCCACAAGTGTCTCCTCAGTGTGTTCCCAGTTCCTTAGAAACAGTGTATTTGTTGGGAGAAAAAGGCATTACTGTGCGCTTTCACCGTTCAGCAAATACATGTGTAGAAGCACAGCGCTAGCTGAAACGACCGTTTCTCGACGTTTTCTAACTCAGGGAACAAGTGGCACACTTCTGAGATGCATTTGGGCAACTTTGTCAGAAATGAGTTATTTGCCTACAGAGACATGCCTATTTGCGCAGTAGTACAGATTCCGAGTATGTAACTGGGCTTGATGAAATCAGCATTTCTCTTGCTTCCCTGTGCGTAGGGAAGCTCACTTTTAGTCACAGTAGCTCCCACAAGTGTCTCCTCAGTGTGTTCCCATTTCCTTAGAAACAGTGTATTTGCTGGGAGAAAAGTGCATTACTGTGCGCTTTCACCGTTCAGCAAATACATGTGTAGAAGCACAGCGCTAGCAGAAACGAACGTTTCTCGACGTTTTCTAACTCAGGGAACAAGTTGCACACTTCTGAGATGCATTTGGGCAACTTTGTCAGAAATGAGTTTTTTGCCTACAGAGACATGCCTATTTGCGCAGTAGTACAGATTCTGAGTATGTAACTGGGCTTGATGAAATCAGCATTTCTCTTGCTTCCCTGTGCGTAGGGAAGCTCAGTATTAGTCCCAGTAGCTCCCACAAGTGTCTCCTCAGTGTGTTCCCATTTCCTTAGAAACAGTGTATTTGCTGGGAGAAAAGTGCATTACTGTGCGCTTTCACCGTTCAGCAAATACATGTGTAGAAGCACAGAGCTAGCTGAAACGACCGTTTCTCGACGTTTTCTAACTCAGGGAACAAGTGGCACACTTCTGAGATGCATTTGGGCAACTTTGTCAGAAATGAGTTTTTTGCCTACAGAGACATGCCTATTTGCGCAGTAGTACAGATTCTGAGTAGGTAACTGGGCTTGATGAAATCAGCATTTCTCTTGCTTCCCTGTGCGTAGGGAAGCTCAGTTTTAGTCACAGTAGCTCCCACAAGTGTCTCCTTAGTTTGTTCCCATTTCCTTAGAAACAGTGTATTTGTTGGGAGAAAAGTGCATTACTGTGCGCTTTCACCGTTCAGCAAATACATGTGTAGAAGCACAGCGCTAGCTGAAACGACCGTTTGTCGATGTTTTCTAACTCAGGGAACAAGTGGCACACTTCTGAGATGCATTTGGTAAACTTTGACAGAAATGAGTTTTTTGCCTACAGAGACGTGCCTATTTGCGCAGTAGTACAGATTCTGAGTATGTAACTGGGCTTGATTAAATCAGCATTTCTCTTGCTTCCCTGTGCATAGGGAAGCTCAGTTTTAGTCACAGTAGCTCCCACAAGTGTCTCCTCAGTGTGTTCCCATTTCCTTAGAAACAGTGTATTTGCTGGGAGAAAAGTGCATTACTGTGCGCTTTCACCGTTCAGCAAATACATGTGTAGAAGCACAGCGCTAGCAGAAACGAACGTTTCTCGACGTTTTCTAACTCAGGGAACAAGTTGCACACTTCTGAGATGCATTTGGGCAACTTTGTCAGAAATGAGTTTTTTGGCTACAGAGACATGCCTATTTGCGCAGTAGTACAGATTCTGAGTATGTAACTGGGCTTGATGAAATCAGCATTTCTCTTGCTTCCCTGTGCGTAGGGAAGCTCAGTTTTAGTCACAGTAGCTCCCACAAGTGTCTCCTTAGTGTGTTCCCATTTCCTTAGAAACAGTGTATTTGCTGGGAGAAAAGTGCATTACTGTGCGCTTTCACCGTTCAGCAAATACATGTGTAGAAGCACAGCGCTAGCAGAAACGACCGTTTCTCGACGTTTTCTAACTCAAGGAACAAGTTGCACACTTCTGAGATGCATTTGGGTAACTTTCTCAAAAATGAGTTTTTTGCCTACAGAGACATGCCTATTTGCGCAGTAGTACAGATTCTGAGTATGTAACTGGGCTTGATTAAATCAGCATTTCTCTCGCTTCCCTGTGCGAAGGGAAGCTCAGTTTTAGTCACAGTAGCTCCCACAAGTGTCTCCTCAGTGTCTTCCCATTTCCTTAGAAACAGTGTATTTGCTGGGAGAAAAGTGCATTACTGTGCGCTTTCACCATTCAGCAAATACATGTGTAGAAGCACAGTGCTAGCAGAAACGAACGTTTCTCGACGTTTTCTAACTCAGGGAACAAGTTGCACACTTCTGAGATGCATTTGGGCATCTTTGTCAGAAATGAGTTTTTTGCCTACAGAGACATGCCTATTTGCGCAGTAGTACACATTCTGAGTATGTAACTGGGCTTGATGAAATCAGCATTTCTCTGGCTTCCCTGTGCGTAGGGAAGCTCAGTTTTAGTCACAGTAGCTCCCACAAGTGTCTCCTCAGTGTGTTCCCATTTCCTTAGAAACAGTGTATTTGCTGGGAGAAAAGTGCATTACTGTGTGCTTTCACCGTTCAGCAAATACATGTGTAGAAGCACAGCGTTAGCAGATATGACCATTTCTCGACATTTTCTAACTCAGGGAACAAGTTGCACACTTCTGAGATGCATTTGGGCAACTTTGTCAGAAATGAGTTTTTTGCCTACAGAGACATGCCTATTTGCGCAGTAGTACAGATTCTGAGTATGTAACTGGGCTTGATGAAATCAGCATTTCTCTTGCTTTCCTGTGCGTAGGGAAGCTCAGATTTAGTCACAGTAGCTCCCACAAGTGTCTCCTCTGTGTGTTCCCATTTCCTTAGAAACAGTGTATTTGCTGGGAGAAAAGCGCATTACTGTGCGTTTTCACCGTTCAGCAAGTACATGTGTAGAAGCACAGCACTAGCAGAAACAAACGTTTCTGGACGTTTTCTAACTCATGGAACAAGTTGCACACTTCTGAGATGCATTTTGGCAACTTTGTCAGAAATGAGTTTTTTGCCTAATGAGACATGCCTATTTCTGCAGTAGTACAGATTCTGAGTATGTAACTGGGCTTGATGAAATCAGCATTTCTCTTGCTTCCCTGTGCGTAGGGAAGCTCAGTTTTAGTCACAGTAGCTCCCACAAGTGTCTCCTCAGTGTGTTCCCATTTCCTTAGAAACAGTGTATTTGCTGGGAGAAAAGTGCATTACTGTGCGCTTTCACCGTTCAGCAAATACATATGTAGAAGCACAGCGCTAGCAGAAACGACCGTTTCTCGACGTTTTCTAACTCAGGGAACAAGTTGCACACTTCTGAGATGCATTTGGGTAACTTTCTCAGAAATGAGTTTTTTGCCTACAGAGACATGCCTATTTGCGCAGTAGTAGAGATTCTGAGTATCTAACTGGGCTTGATGAAATCAGCATTTCTCTTGATTCCCTGTGCGTAGGGAAGCTCAGTTTTAGTCACAGTAGCTCCCACAAGTGTCTCCTCAGTGTGTTCCCAGTTCCTTAGAAACAGTGTATTTGTTGGGAGAAAAAGGCATTACTGTGCGCTTTCACCGTTCAGCAAATACATGTGTAGAAGCACAGCGCTAGCTGAAACGACCGTTTCTCGACGTTTTCTAACTCAGGGAACAAGTGGCACACTTCTGAGATGCATTTGGGCAACTTTGTCAGAAATGAGTTATTTGCCTACAGAGACATGCCTATTTGCGCAGTAGTACAGATTCCGAGTATGTAACTGGGCTTGATGAAATCAGCATTTCTCTTGCTTCCCTGTGCGTAGGGAAGCTCACTTTTAGTCACAGTAGCTCCCACAAGTGTCTCCTCAGTGTGTTCCCATTTCCTTAGAAACAGTGTATTTGCTGGGAGAAAAGTGCATTACTGTGCGCTTTCACCGTTCAGCAAATACATGTGTAGAAGCACAGCGCTAGCAGAAACGAACGTTTCTCGACGTTTTCTAACTCAGGGAACAAGTTGCACACTTCTGAGATGCATTTGGGCAACTTTGTCAGAAATGAGTTTTTTGCCTACAGAGACATGCCTATTTGCGCAGTAGTACAGATTCTGAGTATGTAACTGGGCTTGATGAAATCAGCATTTCTCTTGCTTCCCTGTGCGTAGGGAAGCTCAGTATTAGTCCCAGTAGCTCCCACAAGTGTCTCCTCAGTGTGTTCCCATTTCCTTAGAAACAGTGTATTTGCTGGGAGAAAAGTGCATTACTGTGCGCTTTCACCGTTCAGCAAATACATGTGTAGAAGCACAGAGCTAGCTGAAACGACCGTTTCTCGACGTTTTCTAACTCAGGGAACAAGTGGCACACTTCTGAGATGCATTTGGGCAACTTTGTCAGAAATGAGTTTTTTGCCTACAGAGACATGCCTATTTGCGCAGTAGTACAGATTCTGAGTAGGTAACTGGGCTTGATGAAATCAGCATTTCTCTTGCTTCCCTGTGCGTAGGGAAGCTCAGTTTTAGTCACAGTAGCTCCCACAAGTGTCTCCTTAGTTTGTTCCCATTTCCTTAGAAACAGTGTATTTGTTGGGAGAAAAGTGCATTACTGTGCGCTTTCACCGTTCAGCAAATACATGTGTAGAAGCACAGCGCTAGCTGAAACGACCGTTTGTCGATGTTTTCTAACTCAGGGAACAAGTGGCACACTTCTTAGATGCATTTGGGCAACTTTGTCAGAAACGAGTTTTTTGCCTAAAGAGACATGCCTATTTGCGCAGTAGTACAGATTCTGAGTATGTAACTGGGCTTGATGAAATCAGCATTTCTCTTGCTTCCCTGTGCGTAGGGAAGCTCAGTTTTCGTCACAGTAGCTCCCACAAGTGTCTCCTCAGTATGTTCCCATTTCCTTAGAAACAGTGTATTTGCTGGGATAAAAGTGCATTACTGTGCGCTTTCACCGTTCAGCAAATACATGTGTAGAAGCACAGCGCTAGCAGAAACGACCGTTTCTCGACGTTTTCTAACTCAGGGAACAAGTTGCACACTTCTGAGATGCATTTGGGCAACTTTGTCAGAAATGAGTTTTTTGCCTACAGAGACATGCCTATTTGCGCAGTAGTACAGATTCTGAGTATGTAACTGGGCTTGATGAAATCAGCATTTCTCTTGCTTCCCTGTGCGTAGGGAAGCTCAGTTTTAGTCACAGTAGCTCCCACAAGTGTCTCCTTAGTGTGTTCCCATTTCCTTAGAAACAGTGTATTTGCTGGGAGAAAAGTGCATTACTGTGCGCTTTCAACGTTCAGCAAATACATGTGTAGAAGCACAGCGCTCGCAGAAACGACCGTTTCTCGACGTTTTCTAACTCAGGGAACAAGTTGCACACTTCTGAGATGCATTTGGGTAACTTTCTCAAAAATGAGTTTTTTGCCTACAGAGACATGCCTATTTGCGCAGTAGTACAGATTCTGAGTATGTAACTGGGATTGATGAAATCAGCATTTCTCTCGCTTCCCTGTGCGAAGGGAAGCTCAGTTTTAGTCACAGTAGCTCCCACAAGTGTCTCCTCAGTGTCTTCCCATTTCCTTAGAAACAGTGTATTTGCTGGGAGAAAAGTGAATTAATGTGCGCTTTCACCGTTCAGCAAATACATGTGTAGAAGCACAGCGCTAGCTGAAACGACCGTTTCTCGACGTTTTCTATCTCAGGGAACAAGTTGCACACTTCTGAGATGCATTTGGGCAACTTTGTCAAAAATGAGTTTTTTGCCTACAGAGACATGCCTATTTGCGCAGTAGTACAGATTCTGAGTATGTAACTGGGCTGGATGAAATCAGCATTTCTCTTGCTTCCCTGTGCATAGGGAAGCTCAGTTTTAGTCACAGTAGCTCCCACAAGTGTCTCCTCAGTGTGTTCCCATTGCCTCAGAAACAGTGTATTTGCTGGGAGAAAAGTGCATTACTGTGCGCTTTCACCGTTCAGCAAATACATGTGTAGAAGCACAGCGCTAGCAGAAACGAACGTTTCTCGATGTTTTCTAACTCAGGGAACAAGTTGCACACTTCTGAGATGCATTTGGGTAACTTTCTCAAAAATGAGTTTTTTGCCTACAGAGACATGCCTATTTGCGCAGTAGTAGAGATTCTGAGTATGTAACTGGGCTTGATGAAATCAGCATTTCTCTTGATTCCCTGTGCGTAGGGAAGCTCACTTTTAGTCACAGTAGCTCCCACAAGTGTCTCCTCAGTGTGTTCCCATTTCCTTAGAAACAGTGTATTTGCTGGGAGAAAAGTGCATTACTGTGTGCTTTCACCGTTCAGCAAATACATGTGTAGAAGCACAGCGCTAGCAGAAACGACCGTTTCTCGACATGTTCTAACTCAGGGAACAAGTTGCACACTTCTGAGATGCATTTGTGTAACTATCTCAAAAATGAGTTTATTGCCTACAGAGACATGCCTATTTGCGCAGTAGTACAGATTCTGAGTATGTAACTGGGCTTGATGAAATCAGCATTTCTCTTGCTTCCCTGTGCGTAGGGAAGCTAAGTTTTAGTCACAGTAGCTCCCACAAGTGTCTCCTCAGTGTGTTCCCATTTCCTTAGAAACAGTGTATTTGCTGGGAGAAAAGTGCATTACTGTGCGCTTTCACCGTTCAGCAAATACATGTGTAGAAGCACAGCGCTAGCTGAAACGACCGTTTCTCGACATTTTCTAACTCAGGGAACAAGTGGCACACTTCTGAGATGCATTTGGTAAACTTTGTCAGAAATGAGTTTTTTTGCCTATAGAGACATGCCTATTTGCGCAGTAGTACAGATTCTGAGTATGTAACTGGGCTTGATGAAATCAGCATTTCTCTTGCTTCCCTGTGCGTAGGGAAGCTCACTTTTAGTCACAGTAGCTCCCACAAGTGTCTCCTCAGTGTGCTCCCAGTTCTTTAGAAACAGTGTATTTGCTGGGAGAAAAGTGCATTACTGTGCTCTTTCACCGTTCAGCAAATACATGTGTAGAAGCACAGCGCTAGCAGAAACGAACGTTTCTCGATGTTTTCTAACTGAGGGAACAAGTTGCACACTTCTGAGATGCATTTGGGCCACTTTGTCAGAAATGAGTTTTTTGCCTAAATAGACAGGCCTATTTTCGCAGTAGTACAGATTCTGAGTAGGTAACTGGGCTTGATGAAATCAGCATTTCTCTTGCTTCCCTGTGCGTAGGGAAGCTCAGTTTTAGTCACAGTAGCTCCCACAAGTGTCTCCTAAGTGTGTTCTCATTTCCTTAGAAACAGTGTATTTGTTGGGAGAAAAGTGCATTACTGTGCGCCTTTACCGTTCAGCAAATACATGTGTAGAAGCACAGCGCTAGGAGAAACGACCGTTTCTCAACGTTTTCTAACTCAGGGAACAAGTTGCACACTTCTGAGATGCATTTGTGTAACTATCTCAAAAATGAATTTTTTGCCTACAGAGACATGCCTATTTGCGCAGTAGTACAGATTCTGAGTATGTAACTGGGCTGGATGAAATCAGCATTTCTCTTGCTTCCCTGTGCGTAGGGAAGCTCAGTTTTAGTCACAGTAGCTCCCACAAGTGTCTCCTCAGTGTGTTCCCAGTTCCTTAGAAACAGTGTATTTGCTGGGAGAAAAGTGCATGACTGTGCGCTTTCACCGTTCAGCAAATACATGTGTAGAAGCACAGCGCTAGCAGAAACTAACGTTTCTCGACGTTTTCTAACTCAGGGAACAAGTTGCACACTTCTGAGATGCATTTGTGTAACTATCTCAAAAATGAGTTTTTTGCCTACAGAGACATGCCTATTTGCGCAGTAGTACAGATTCTGAGTATGTAACTGGGCTGGATTAAATCAGCATTTCTCTTGCTTCCCTGTGCGTAGGGAAGCTCAGTTTTAGTCACAGTAGCTCCCACAAGTGTCTCCTCAGTGTGTTCCCAGTTCCTTAGAAACAGTGTATTTGCTGGGAGAAAAGTGCATTACTGTGCGCTTTCACCGTTCAGCAAATACATGTGTAGAAGCACAGCGCTAGCAGAAACTAACGTTTCTCGACGTTTTCTAACTCAGGGAACAAGTGGCACACTTCTGAGATGCATTTGGGCAACTTTGTCAGAAACGAGTTTTTTGCCTAAAGAGACATGCCTATTTGCGCAGTAGTACAGATTCTGAGTATGTAACTGGGCTTGATGAAATCAGCATTTCTCTTGCTTCCCTGTGCGTAGGGAAGCTCAGTTTTCGTCACAGTAGCTCCCACAAGTGTCTCCTCAGTGTGTTCCCATTTCCTTAGAAACAGTGTATTTGCTGGGATAAAAGTGCATTACTGTGCGCTTTCACCGTTCAGCAAATACATGTGTAGAAGCACAGCGCTAGCAGAAACGAACGTTTCTCGACGTTTTCTAACTCAGGGAACAAGTTGCACACTTCTGAGATGCATTTGGGCAACTTTGTCAGAAATGAGTTTTTTGCCTACAGAGACATGCCTATTTGCGCAGTAGTACAGATTCTGAGTATGTAACTGGGCTTGATGAAATCAGCATTTCTCTTGCTTCCCTGTGCGTAGGGAAGCTCAGTTTTAGTCACAGTAGCTCCCACAAGTGTCTCCTTAGTGTGTTCCCATTTCCTTAGAAACAGTGTATTTGCTGGGAGAAAAGTGCATTACTGTGCGCTTTCAACGTTCAGCAAATACATGTGTAGAAGCACAGCGCTAGCAGAAACGACCGTATCTCGACGTTTTCTAACTCAGGGAACAAGTTGCACACTTCTGAGATGCATTTGGGTAACTTTCTCAAAAATGAGTTTTTTGCCTACAGAGACATGCCTATTTGCGCAGTAGTACAGATTCTGAGTATGTAACTGGGCTTGATGAAATCAGCATTTCTCTTGCTTCCCTGTGCGTAGGGAAGCTCAGTTTTAGTCACAGTAGCTCCCACAAGTGTCTCCTTAGTGTGTTCCCATTTCCTTAGAAACAGTGTATTTGTTGGGATAAAAGTGCATTACTGTGCGCATTCACCGTTCAGCAAATACATGTGTAGAAGCACAGCGCTAGCAGAAACGACCGTTTCTCGACGTTTTCTAACTCAGGGAACAAGTTGCACACTTCTGAGATGCATTTGGGCAACTTTGTCAGAAATGAGTTTTTTGCCTACAGAGACATGCCTATTTGCGCAGTAGTACAGATTCTGAGTATGTAACTGGGCTTGATGAAATCAGCATTTCTCTTGCTTCCCTGTGCGTAGGGAAGCTCAGTTTTAGTCACAGTAGCTCCCACAAGTGTCTCCTTAGTGTGTTCCCATTTCCTTAGAAACAGTGTATTTGCTGGGAGAAAAGTGCATTACTGTGCGCTTTCAACGTTCAGCAAATACATGTGTAGAAGCACAGCGCTAGCAGAAACGACCGTTTCTCGACGTTTTCTAACTCAGGGAACAAGTTGCACACTTCTGAGATGCATTTGTGTAACTATCTCAAAAATGAGTTTTTTGCCTACAGAGACATGCCTATTTGCGCAGTAGTACAGATTCTGAGTATGTAACTGGGCTTGATGAAATCAGCATTTCTCTTGCTTCCCTGTGCGTAGGGAAGCTCAGTTTTAGTCACAGTAGCTCCCACAAGTGTCTCCTTAGTGTGTTCCCATTTCCTTAGAAACAGTGTATTTGTTGGGATAAAAGTGCATTACTGTGCGCTTTCACCGTTCAGCAAATACATGTGTAGAAGCACAGCGCTAGCAGAAACGACCGTTTCTCGACGTTTTCTAACTCAGGGAACAAGTTGCACACTTCTGAGATGCATTTGGGCAACTTTGTCAGAAATGAGTTTTTTGCCTACAGAGACATGCCTATTTGCGCAGTAGTACAGATTCTGAGTATGTAACTGGGCTTGATGAAATCAGCATTTCTCTTGCTTCCCTGTGCGTAGGGAAGCTCAGTTTTAGTCACAGTAGCTCCCACAAGTGTCTCCTTAGTGTGTTCCCATTTCCTTAGAAACAGTGTATTTGCTGGGAGAAAAGTGCATTACTGTGCGCTTTCAACGTTCAGCAAATACATGTGTAGAAGCACAGCGCTAGCAGAAACGACCGTTTCTCGACGTTTTCTAACTCAGGGAACAAGTTGCACACTTCTGAGATGCATTTGGGTAACTTTCTCAAAAATGAGTTTTTTGCCTACAGAGACATGCCTATTTGCGCAGTAGTACAGATTCTGAGTATGTAACTGGGCTTGATGAAATCAGCATTTCTCTTGCTTCCCTGTGCGTAGGGAAGCTCAGTTTTAGTCACAGTAGCTCCCACAAGTGTCTCCTTAGTGTGTTCCCATTTCCTTAGAAACAGTGTATTTGTTGGGAGAAAAGTGCATTACTGTGCGCTTTCACCGTTCAGCAAATACATGTGTAGAAGCACAGCGCTAGCAGAAACGACCGTTTCTCGACGTTTTCTGACTCAGGGAACAAGTTGCACACTTCTGAGATGCATTTGGGCAACTTTGTCAGAAATGAGTTTTTTGCCTAAAGAGACATGCCTATTTGCGCAGTAGTACACATTCTGAGTATGTAACTGTGCTTGATGAAATCAGCATTTCTCTTGCTTCCCTGTGCGTAGGGAAGCTCAGTTTTAGTCACAGTAGCTCCCACAAGTGTCTCCTCAGTGTGTTACCATTTTCTTAGAAACAGTGTATTTGCTGGGAGAAAAGTGCATTACTGTGCGCTTTCACCGTTCAGCAAATACATGTGTAGAAGCACAGCGCCAGCAGAAACGACCGTTTCTCAACGTTTTCTAAGTCAGGGAACAAGTTGCACACTTCTGAGATGCATTTGGGCAACTTTGTCAGAAATGAGTTTTTTGCCTAAAAAGACATGCCTATTTGCGCATTAGGACAGATTCTGAGTAGGTAACTGGGCTTGATGAAA
Organism: Acomys minous; assembly: GCF_964271855.1. Classification (NCBI taxonomy): domain Eukaryota; kingdom Metazoa; phylum Chordata; class Mammalia; order Rodentia; family Muridae; genus Acomys; species Acomys minous. Next base: position 812,746 of record NW_028182177.1, read on the forward strand.
TCAGCATTCTCTTGCTTCCCTGTGCGTAGGGAAGCTCAGTTTTAGTCACAGTAGCTCCCACAAGTGTCTCCTCAGTGTGTTCCCAGTTCCTTAGAAACAGTGTATTTGCTGGGAGAAAAGTGCATTACTGTGCGCTTTCAACGTTCAGCAAATACATGTGTAGAAGCACAGCGCTAGCAGAAACGACCGTTTCTCGACGTTTTCTAACTCAGGGAACAAGTTGCACACTTCTGAGATGCATTTGGGTAACTTTCTCAAAAATGAGTTTTTTGCCTACAGAGACATGCCTATTTGCGCAGTAGTACAGATTCTGAGTATGTAACTGGGCTTGATGAAATCAGCATTTCTCTTGCTTCCCTGTGCGTAGGGAAGCTCAGTTTTAGTCACAGTAGCTCCCACAAGTGTCTCCTTAGTGTGTTCCCATTTCCTTAGAAACAGTGTATTTGTTGGGAGAAAAGTGCATTACTGTGCGCTTTCACCGTTCAGCAAATACATGTGTAGAAGCACAGCGCTAGCAGAAACGACCGTTTCTCGACGTTTTCTGACTCAGGGAACAAGTTGCACACTTCTGAGATGCATTTGGGCAACTTTGTCAGAAATGAGTTTTTTGCCTAAAGAGACATGCCTATTTGCGCAGTAGTACACATTCTGAGTATGTAACTGTGCTTGATGAAATCAGCATTTCTCTTGCTTCCCTGTGCGTAGGGAAGCTCAGTTTTCGTCACAGTAGCTCCCACAAGTGTCTCCTCAGTGTGTTACCATTTTCTTAGAAACAGTGTATTTGCTGGGAGAAAAGTGCATTACTGTGCGCTTTCACCGTTCAGCAAATACATGTGTAGAAGCACAGCGCCAGCAGAAACGACCGTTTCTCAACGTTTTCTAACTCAGGGAACAAGTTGCACACTTCTGAGATGCATTTGGGCAACTTTGTCAGAAATGAGTTTTTTGCCTAAAGAGACATGCCTATTTGCGCAGTAGGACAGATTCTGAGTAGGTAACTGGGCTTGATGAAATCAGCATTCTCTTGCTTCCCTGTGCGTAGGGAAGCTCAGTTTTAGTCACAGTAGCTCCCACAAGTGTCTCCTCAGTGTGTTCCCATTTCCTTAGAAACAGTGTATTTGCTGGGAGAAAAGTGCATTACTGTGCGCTTTCACCGTTCAGCAAATACATGTGTAGAAGTACAGCGCTAGCAGAAACTAACGTTTCTGGACGTTTTCTAACACAGGGAACAAGTGGCACACTTCTGAGATGCATTTGGGCAACTTTGTCAGAAAGGAGTTTTTTGCCTAAAGAGACATGCCTATTTGCGCAGTAGTACAGATTCTGAGTATGTAACTGGGCTTGATGAAATCAGCATTTCTCTTGCTTCCCTGTGCGTAGGGAAGCTCAGTTTTCGTCACAGTAGCTCCCACAAGTGTCTCCTCAGTGTGTTCCCATTTCCTTAGAAACAGTGTATTTGCTGGGAGAAAAGTGCATTACTGTGCGCTTTCACCGTTCAGCAAATACATGTGTAGAAGCGCAGCGCTAGCAGAAAAGACCGTTTCTCGACGTTTTCTAACTCAGGGAACAAGTTGCACACTTCTGAGATGCATTTGGGCACCTTTGTCAGAAATGAGTTTTTTGCCTACAGAGACATGCCTATTTGCGCAGTAGTACAGATTCTGAGTATGTAACTGGGCTTGATGAAATCAGCATTTCTCTTGCTTCCCTGTGCGTAGGGAAGCTCAGTTTTAGTCACAGTAGCTTCCACAAGTGTCTCCTCAGTGTGTTCCCATTTCCTTAGAAACAGTGTATTTGCTGGGAGAAAAGTGCATTACTGTGCGGTTACACCGTTCAGCAAATATATGTGTAGAAGCACAGTGCTAGCAGAAACGACCGTTTCTCGACGTTTTCTAACTCAGGGAACAAGTTGCACACTTCTGAGATGCATTTGGGCAACTTTGTCAGAAATGAGTTTTTTTGCCTAAAGAGACATGCCTATTTGCGCAGTAGGACAGATTCTGAGTATGTAACTGGGCTTGATGAAATCAGCATTTCTCTTGCTTCCCTGTGCGTAGGGAAGCTCAGTTTTAGTCACAGTAGCTCCCACAAGTGTCTCCTCAGTGTGTTCCCTTTTCCTTAGAAACAGTGTATTTGCTGGGAGAAAAGTGCATTACTGTGCGCTTTCACCGTTCAGCAAATACATGTGTAGAAGCACAGCGCTAGCAGAAACGAACGTTTCTCGACGTTTTCTGACTCAGGGAACAAGTTGCACACTTCTGAGATGCATTTGGGCAACTTTGTCAGAAATGAGTTTATTGCCTAAAGAGACATTCCTATTTGCGCAGTAGTACACATTCTGAGTATGTAACTGTGCTTGATGAAATCAGCATTTCTCTTGCTTCCCTGTGCGTAGGGAAGCTCAGTTTTCGTCACAGTAGCTCCCACAAGTGTCTCCTCAGTGTGTTACCATTTTTTTAGAAACAGTGTATTTGCTGGGAGAAAAGTGCATTACTGTGCGCTTTCACCGTTCAGCAAATACATGTGTAGAAGCACAGCGCTAGCAGAAACTAACGTTTCTCGACGTTTTCTAACTCAGGGAACAAGTTGCACACTTCTGAGATGCATTTGGGCAACTTTGTCAGAAATGAGTTTTTTGCCTAAAGTGACATGCCTATTTGCGCAGTAGGACAGATTCTGAGTAGGTAACTGGGCTTGATGAAATCAGCATTCTCTTGCTTCCCTGTGCGTAGGGAAGCTCAGTTTTAGTCACAGTAGCTCCCACAAGTGTCTCCTCAGTGTGTTCCCATTTCCTTAGAAACAGTGTATTTGCTGGGAGAAAAGTGCATTACTGTGCGCTTTCACCGTTCAGCAAATACATGTGTAGAAGCACAGCGCTAGCAGAAACGAACGTTTCTCGACGTTTTCTAACACAGGGAACAAGTGGCACACTTCTGAGATGCATTTGGGCAACTTTGTCAGAAATGAGTTTTTTGCCTAAAGAGACATGCCTATTTGCGCAGTAGTACAGATTCTGACTATGTAACTGGGCTTGATGAAATCAGCATTTCTCTTGCTTCCCTGTGCGTAGGGAAGCTCAGTTTTAGTCACAGTAGCTCCCACAAGTGTCTCCTCAGTGTGTTCCCATTTCCTTAGAAACAGTGTATTTGCTGGGAGAAAGGTGCATTACTGTGCACTTTCACCGTTCAGCAAATACATGTGTAGAAGCACAGCGCTAGCAGAAACAACCATTTCTCACCGTTTTCTAACTCATGGAACAAGATGCACACTTCTGAGATGCATTTGGGCAACTTTGTCAGAAATGAGTTTTTTGCCTAAAGAGACATGCCTATTTGCGCAGTAGTACAGATTCTGAGTATGTAACTGGGCTTGATGAAATCAGCATTTCTCTTGCTTCCCTGTGCGTAGGGAAGCTCAGTTTTAGTCACAGTAGCTCCCACAAGTGTCTCCTCAGTGTGTTCCCATTTCCTTAGAAACAGTGTATTTGCTGGGAGAAAAGTGCATTACTGTGCGCTTTCACCGTTCAGCAAATACATGTGTAGAAGCACAGCGCTAGCTGAAACGACCGTTTCTCGACGTTTTCTAACTCAGGGAACAAGTGGCACACTTCTGAGATGCATTTGGTAAACCTTGTAAGAAATGAGTTTTTTGCCTACAGAGACATGCCTATTTGCGCAGTAGTACAGATTCTGAGTATGTACCTGGGCTTGATGATATCAGCATTTCTCTTGCTTCCCTGTGCGTAGGGAAGCTCAGTTTTAGTCACAGTAGCTCCCACAAGTGTCTCCTCAGTGTGTTCCCATTTCCTTAGAAACAGTGTATTTGCTGGGAGAAAAGTGCATTACTGTGCGCTTTCACTGTTCAGCAAATACATGTGTAGAAGCACAGCGCTAGCAGAAACTAACTTTTCTCGATGTTTTCTAACTCAGGGAACAAGTTGCACACTTCTGAGATGCATTTGGGCAACTTTGTCAGAAATGAGTTTTTTGCCTAAAGAGACATGCCTATTTGCACAGTAGGACAGATTCTGAGTAGGTAACTGGGCTTGATGAAATCAGCATTCTCTTGCTTCCCTGTGCGTAGGGAAGCTCAGTTTTAGTCACAGTAGCTCCCACAAGTGTCTCCTCAGTGTGTTCCCATTTCCTTAGAAACAGTGTATTTGCTGGGAGAAAGGTGCATTACTGTGCACTTTCACCGTTCAGCAAATACATGTGTAGAAGCACAGCGCTAGCAGAAACAACCATTTCTCACCGTTTTCTAACTCATGGAACAAGATGCACACTTCTGAGATGCATTTGGGCAACTTTGTCAGAAATGAGTTTTTTGCCTAAAGAGACATGCCTATTTGCGCAGTAGTACAGATTCTGAGTATGTAACTGGGCTTGATGAAATCAGCATTTCTCTTGCTTCCCTGTGCGTAGGGAAGCTCAGTTTTAGTCACAGTAGCTCCCACAAGTGTCTCCTCAGTGTGTTCCCATTTCCTTAGAAACAGTGTATTTGCTGGGAGAAAAGTGCATTACTGTGCGCTTTCACCGTTCAGCAAATACATGTGTAGAAGCACAGCGCTAGCAGAAACGAACGTTTCTCGACGTTTTCTAACTCAGGGAACAAGTTGCACACTTCTGAGATGCATTTGGGCAACTTTGTCAGAAATGAGTTTTTTGCCTACAGAGACATGCCTATTTGCGCAGTAGTACAGATTCTGAGTATGTAACTGGGCTTGATGAAATCAGCATTCTCTTGCTTCCCTGTGCGTAGGGAAGCTCAGTTTTAGTCACAGTAGCTCCCACAAGTGTCTCCTCAGTGTGTTCCCAGTTCCTTAGAAACAGTGTATTTGCTGGGAGAAAAGTGCATTACTGTGCGCTTTCACCGTTCAGCAAATACATGTGTAGAAGCACAGCGCTAGCAGAAACTAACGTTTCTCGACGTTTTCTAACTCAGGGAACAAGTGGCACACTTCTGAGATGCATTTGGGCAACTTTGTCAGAAATGAGTTTTTTGCCTACAGAGACATGCCTATTTGCCCAGTAGGACAGATTCTGAGTAGGTAACTGGGCTTGATGAAATCAGCATTCTCTTGCTTCCCTGTGCGTAGGGAAGCTCAGTTTTAGTCACAGTAGCTCCCACAAGTGTCTCCTCATTGTGTTCCCAGTTCCTTAGAAACAGTGTATTTGCTGGGAGAAAAGTGCATTACTGTGCGCTTTCACCGTTCAGCAAATACATGTGTAGAAGCACAGCGCTAGCAGAAACGAACGTTTCTCGACGTTTTCTAACACAGGGAACAAGTGGCACACTTCTGAGATGCATTTGGGCAACTTTGTCAGAAATGAGTTTTTTGCCTAAAGAGACATGCCTATTTGCGCAGTAGTACAGATTCTGACTATGTAACTGGGCTTGATGAAATCAGCATTTCTCTTGCTTCCCTGTGCGTAGGGAAGCTCAGTTTTAGTCACAGTAGCTCCCACAAGTGTCTCCTCAGTGTGTTCCCATTTCCTTAGAAACAGTGTATTTGCTGGGAGAAAGGTGCATTACTGTGCACTTTCACCGTTCAGCAAATACATGTGTAGAAGCACAGCGCTAGCAGAAACAACCATTTCTCACCGTTTTCTAACTCATGGAACAAGATGCACACTTCTGAGATGCATTTGGGCAACTTTGTCAGAAATGAGTTTTTTGCCTACAGAGACATGCCTATTTGCGCAGTAGTACAGATTCTGAGTATGTAACTGGGCTTGATGAAATCAGCATTTCTCTTGCTTCCCTGTGCGTAGGGAAGCTCAGTTTTAGTCACAGTAGCTCCCACAAGTGTCTCCTCAGTGTGTTCCCATTTCCTTAGAAACAGTGTATTTGCTGGGAGAAAAGTGCATTACTGTGCGCTTTCACCGTTCAGCAAATACATGTGTAGAAGCACAGCGCTAGCAGAAACGACCGTTTCTCGACGTTTTCTAACTCAGGGAACAAGTTGCACACTTCTGAGATGCATTTGTGTAACTATCTCAAAAATGAGTTTTTTGCCTACAGAGACATGCCTATTTGCGCAGTAGTACAGATTCTGAGTATGTAACTGGGCTTGATGAAATCAGCATTCTCTTGCTTCCCTGTGCGTAGGGAAGCTCAGTTTTAGTCACAGTAGCTCCCACAAGTGTCTCCTCAGTGTGTTCCCAGTTCCTTAGAAACAGTGTATTTGCTGGGAGAAAAGTGCATTACTGTGCGCTTTCACCGTTCAGCAAATACATGTGTAGAAGCACAGCGCTAGCAGAAACTAACGTTTCTCGACGTTTTCTAACTCAGGGAACAAGTGGCACACTTCTGAGATGCATTTGGGCAACTTTGTCAGAAACGAGTTTTTTGCCTAAAGAGACATGCCTATTTGCGAAGTAGTACAGATTCTGAGTATGTAACTGTGCTTGATGAAATCAGCATTTCTCTTGCTTCCCTGTGCGTAGGGAAGCTCAGTTTTCGTCACATTAGCACCCACAAGTGTCTCCTCAGTGTGTTCCCATTTCCTTAGAAACAGTGTATTTGCTGGGAGAAAAGTGCATTACTGTGCGCTTTCACCGTTCAGCAAATACATGTGTAGAAGCACAGCGCTAGCAGAAACGTCCGTTTCTCGACGTTTTCTAACTCAGGGAACAAGTTGCACACTTCTGAGATGCATTTGGGTAACTTTCTCAAAAATGAGTTTTTTGCCTACAGAGACATGCCTATTTGCGCAGTAGTACAGATTCTGAGTATGTAACTGGGCTTGATGAAATCAGCATTTCTCTTGCTTCCCTGTGCGTAGGGAAGCTCAGTTTTAGTCACAGTAGCTCCCACAAGTGTCCCCTCAGTGTGTTCCCATTTCCTTAGAAACAGTGTATTTGCTGGGAGAAAAGTGCATTACTGTGCGCTTTCACCGTTCAGCAAATACATGTGTAGAAGCACAGCGCTAGCAGAAACTAACGTTTCTCGACGTTTTCTAACTCAGGTAACAAGTGGCACCCTTCTGAGATGCATTTGGGCAACTTTGTCAGAAACGAGTTTTTTGCCTAAAGAGACATGCCTATTTGCGCAGTAGTACAGATTCTGAGTATGTAACTGGGCTTGATGAAATCAGCATTTCTCTTGCTTCCCTGTGCGTAGGGAAGCTCAGTTTTCGTCACAGTAGCTCCCACAAGTGTCTCCTCAGTGTGTTCCCATTTCCTTAGAAACAGTGTATTTGCTGGGATAAAAGTGCATTACTGTGCGCTTTCACCGTTCAGCAAATACATGTGTAGAAGCACAGCGCTCGCAGAAACGACCGTTTCTCGACGTTTTCTAACTCAGGGAACAAGTTGCACACTTCTGAGATGCATTTGGGCAACTTTGTCAGAAATGAGTTTTTTGCCTACAGAGACATGCCTATTTGCGCAGTAGTACCGATTCTGAGTATGTAACTGGGCTTGATGAAATCAGCATTTCTCTTGCTTCCCTGTGCGTAGGGAAGCTCAGTTTTAGTCACAGTAGCTCCCACAAGTGTCTCCTTAGTGTGTTCCCATTTCCTTAGAAACAGTGTATTTGCTGGGAGAAAAGTGCATTACTGTGCGCTTTCACCGTTCAGCAAATACATGTGTAGAAGCACAGCGCTAGCAGAAACGACCGTTTCTCGACGTTTTCTAACTCAGGGAACAAGTTGCACACTTCTGAGATACATTTGTGTAACTATCTCAAAAATGAGTTTTTTGCCTACAGAGACATGCCTATTTGCGCAGTAGTACAGATTCTGAGTATGTAACTGGGCTTGATGAAATCAGCTTTTCTCTTGCTTCCCTGTGCGTAGGGAAGCTCAGTTTTAGTCACAGTAGCTCCCACAAGTGTCTCCTCAGTGTGTTCCCATTTCCTTAGAAACAGTGTATTTGCTGGGAGAAAAGTGAATTTCTGTGCGCTTTCACCGTTCAGCAAATACATGTTTAGAAGCACAGCGCTAGCTGAAACGACCGTTTCTCAACGTTTTCTAACTCAGGGAACAAGTGGCACACTTCTGAGATGCATTTGGTAAACTTTGTAAGAAATGAGTTTTTTGCCTACAGAGACATGCCTATTTGCGCAGTAGTACAGATTCTGAGTATGTAACTGGGCTTGATGAAATCAGCATTTCTCTTGCTACCCTGTGCGTAGGGAAGCTCAGTTTTAGTCACAGTAGCTCCCACAAGTGTCTCCTCAGTGTGTTCCCATTTCCTTAGAAACAGTGTATTTGCTGGGAGAAAAGTGCATTACTGTGCGCTTTCACCGATGAACAAATACATGTGTAGAAGCACAGCGCTAGCAGAAACGACCGTTTCTCGACGTTTTCTGACTCAGGGAACAAGTTGCACACTTCTGAGATGCATTTGGGCAACTTTGTCAGAAATGAGTTTTTTGCCTAAAGAGACATGCCTATTTGCGCAGTAGTACAGATTCTGAGTATGTAACTGTGCTTGATGAAATCAGCATTTCTCTTGCTTCCCTGTGCGTAGGGAAGCTCAATTTCAGTCACAGTAGCTCCCACAAGTGTCTCCTCAGTGTGTTACCATTTCCTTAGAAACAGTGTATTTGCTGGGAGAAAAGTGCATTACTGTGCGCTTTCACCGTTCAGCAAATACATGTGTAGAAGCACAGCGCTAGCAGAAACGACCGTTTCTCGACGTTTTCTAACTCAGGGAACAAGTTGCACACTTCTGAGATGCATTTGGGCAACTTTGTCAGAAATGAGTTTTTTGCCTACAGAGACATGCCTATTTGCGCAGTAGTACAGATTCTGAGTATGTAACTGGGCTTGATGAAATCAGCATTTCTCTTGCTTCCCTGTGCGTAGGGAAGCTCAGTTTTAGTCACAGTAGCTCCCACAAGTGTCTCCTCAGTGTGTTCCCATTTCCTTAGAAACAGTGTATTTGCTGGGAGAAAGGTGCATTACTGTGCACTTTCACCATTCAGCAAATACATGTGTAGAAGCACAGCGCTAGCAGAAACAACCATTTCTCACCGTTTTCTAACTCATGGAACAAGATGCACACTTCTGAGATGCATTTGGGCAACTTTGTCAGAAATGAGTTTTTTGCCTACAGAGACATGCCTATTTGCGCAGTAGTACAGATTCTGAGTATGTAACTGGGCTTGAAGAAATCAGCATTTCTCTTGCTTCCCTGTGCGTAGGGAAGCTCACTTTTAGTCACAGTAGCTCCCACAAGTGTCTCCTCAGTGTGTTCCCATTTCCTTAGAAACAGTGTATTTGCTGGGAGAAAAGTGCATTACTGTGCGCTTTCACCGTTCAGCAAATACATGTGTAGAAGCACAGCGCTAGCAGAAACGAACGTTTCTCGACGTTTTCTAACTCAGGGAACAAGTTGCACACTTCTGAGATGCATTTGGGCAACTTTGTCTTAAATGAGTTTTTTGCCTACAGAGACATGACTATTTGCGCAGTAGTACAGATTCTGAGTATGTAACTGGGCTGGATGAAATCAGCATTTCTCTTGCTTCCCTGTGCGTAGGGAAGCTCAGTTTTAGTCACAGTAGCTCCCACAAGTGTCTCCTCAGTGTGTTCCAAGTTCCTTAGAAACAGTGTATTTGCTGGGAGAAAAGTGCATTACTGTGCGCTTCCACCGTTCAGCAAATACATGTGTAGAAGCACAGCGCTAGCAGAAACTAACGTTTCTCAACGTTTTCTAACTCAGGTAACAAGTGGCACCCTTCTGAGATGCATTTGGGCAACTTTGTCAGAAACGAGTTTTTTGCCTAAAGAGACATGCCTATTTGCGCAGTAGTACAGATTCTGAGTATGTAACTGGGCTTGATGAAATCAGCATTTCTCTTGCTTCCCTGTGCGTAGGGAAGCTCAGTTTTCGTCACAGTAGCTCCCACAAGTGTCTCCTCAGTGTGTTCCCATTTCCTTAGAAACAGTGTATTTGCTGGGATAAAAGTGCATTACTGTGCGCTTTCACCGTTCAGCAAATACATGTGTAGAAGCACAGCGCTCGCAGAAACGACCGTTTCTCGACGTTTTCTAACTCAGGGAACAAGTTGCACACTTCTGAGATGCATTTGGGCAACTTTGTCAGAAATGAGTTTTTTGCCTACAGAGACATGCCTATTTGCGCAGTAGTACAGATTCTGAGTATGTAACTGGGCTTGATGAAATCAGCATTTCTCTTGCTTCCCTGTGCGTAGGGAAGCTCAGTTTTAGTCACAGTAGCTCCCACAAGTGTCTCCTTAGTGTGTTCCCATTTCCTTAGAAACAGTGTATTTGCTGGGAGAAAAGTGCATTACTGTGCGCTTTCACCGTTCAGCAAATACATGTGTAGAAGCACAGCGCTAGCAGAAACGACCGTTTCTCGACGTTTTCTAACTCAGGGAACAAGTTGCACACTTCTGAGATGCATTTGTGTAACTATCTCAAAAATGAGTTTTTTGCCTACAGAGACATGCCTATTTGCGCAGTAGTACAGATTCTGAGTATGTAACTGGGCTTGATGAAATCAGCTTTTCTCTTGCTTCCCTGTGCGTAGGGAAGCTCAGTTTTAGTCACAGTAGCTCCCACAAGTGTCTCCTCAGTGTGTTCCCATTTCCTTAGAAACAGTGTATTTGCTGGGAGAAAAGTGAATTTCTGTGCGCTTTCACCGTTCAGCAAATACATGTTTAGAAGCACAGCGCTAGCTGAAATGACCGTTTCTCAACGTTTTCTAACTCAGGGAACAAGTGGCACACTTCTGAGATGCATTTGGTAAACTTTGTAAGAAATGAGTTTTTTGCCTACAGAGACATGCCTATTTGCGCAGTAGTACAGATTCTGAGTATGTAACTGGGCTTGATGAAATCAGCATTTCTCTTGCTACCCTGTGCGTAGGGAAGCTCAGTTTTAGTCACAGTAGCTCCCACAAGTGTCTCCTCAGTGTGTTCCCATTTCCTTAGAAACAGTGTATTTGCTGGGAGAAAAGTGCATTACTGTGCGCTTTCACCGTTCAACAAATACATGTGTAGAAGCACAGCGCTAGCAGAAACGACCGTTTCTCGACGTTTTCTGACTCAGGGAACAAGTTGCACACTTCTGAGATGCATTTGGGCAACTTTGTCAGAAATGAGTTTTTTGCCTAAAGAGACATGCCTATTTGCGCAGTAGTACAGATTCTGAGTATGTAACTGTGCTTGATGAAATCAGCATTTCTCTTGCTTCCCTGTGCGTAGGGAAGCTCAGTTTCAGTCACAGTAGCTCCCACAAGTGTCTCCTCAGTGTGTTACCATTTCCTTAGAAACAGTGTATTTGCTGGGAGAAAAGTGCATTACTGTGCGCTTTCACCGTTCAGCAAATACATGTGTAGAAGCACAGCGCTAGCAGAAACTAACATTTCTCGACGTTTTCTGACTCAGGGAACAAGTTGCACACTTCTGAGATGCATTTGGGCAACTTTGTCAGAAATGAGTTTTTTGCCTAAAGAGACATGCCTATTTGCGCAGTAGTACAGATTCTGAGTATGTAACTGTGCTTGATGAAATCAGCATTTCTCTTGCTTCCCTGTGCGTAGGGAAGCTCAGTTTCAGTCACAGTAGCTCCCACAAGTGTCTCCTCAGTGTGTTCCCATTTCCTTAGAAACAGTGTATTTGCTGGGAGAAAAGTGCATTACTGTGCGCTTTCACCGTTCAGCAAATACATGTGTAGAAGCACAGCGCTAGCAGAAACTAACGTTTCTCGACGTTTTCTAACTCAGGGAACAAGTTGCACACTTCTGAGATGCATTTGGGCAACTTTGTCAGAAATGAGTTTTTTGCCTAAAGAGACATGCCTATTTGCGCAGTAGGACAGATTCTGAGTAGGTAACTGGGCTTGATGAAATCAGCATTTCTCTTGCTTCCCTGTGTGTAGGGAAGCTCAGTTGTAGTCACAGTAGCTCCCACAAGTGTCTCCTCATTGTGTTCCCATTTCCTTAGAAACAGTGTATTTGCTGGGAGAAAGGTGCATTACTGTGCACTTTCACCGTTCAGCAAATACATGTGTAGAAGCACAGCGCTAGCAGAAACAACCATTTCTCACCGTTTTCTAACTCATGGAACAAGATGCACACTTCTGAGATGCATTTGAGCAACTTTGTCAGAAATGAGTTTTTTGCCTACAGAGACATGCCTATTTGCGCAGTAGTACAGATTCTGAGTATGTAACTGGGCTTGATGAAATCAGCATTTCTCTTGCTTCCCTGTGCGTAGGGAAGCTCAGTTTTAGTCACAGTAGCTCCCACAAGTGTCTCCTCAGTGTGTTCCCATTTCCTTAGAAACAGTGTATTTGCTGGGAGAAAAGTGCATTACTGTGCGCTTTCACCGTTCAGCAAATACATGTGTAGAAGCACAGCGCTAGCAGAAACGAACGTTTCTCGACGTTTTCTAACTCAGGGAACAAGTTACACACTTCAGAGATGCATTTGTGTAACTATCTCAAAAATGAGTTTTTTGCCTACAGAGACATGCCTATTTGCGCAGTAGTACAGATTCTGAGTATGTAACTGGGCTGGATGAAATCAGCATTTCTCTTGCTTCCCTGTGCGTAGGGAAGCTCAGTTTTAGTCACAGTAGCTCCCACAAGTGTCTCCTCAGTGTGTTCTCAGTTCCTTAGAAACAGTGTATTTGCTGGGAGAAAAGTGCATTACTGTGCACTTTCACCGTTCAGCAAATACATGTGTAGAAGCACAGCGCTAGCAGAAACTAACGTTTCTCGACGTTTTCTAACTCAGGGAACAAGTGGCACACTTCTGAGATGCATTTGGGCAACTTTGTCAGAAACGCGTTTTTTGCCTAAAGAGACATGCCTATTTGCGCAGTAGTACAGATTCTGAGTATGTAACTGGGCTTGATGAAATCAGCATTTCTCTTGCTTCCCTGTGCGTAGGGAAGCTCAGTTTTCGTCACAGTAGCTCCCACAAGTGTCTCCTCAGTGTGTTCCCATTTCCTTAGAAACAGTGTATTTGCTGGGATAAAAGTGCATTACTGTGCGCTTTCACCGTTCAGCAAATACATGTGTAGAAGCACAGCGCTAGCAGAAACAACCGTTTCTCGACGTTTTCTAACTCAGGGAACAAGTGGCACACTTCTGAGATGCATTTGGGCAACTTTGTCAGAAATGAGTTTTTTGCCTACAGAGAGATGCCTATTTGCGCAGTAGTACAGATTCTGAGTATGTAACTGGGCTTGATGAAATCAGCATTTCTCTTGCTTCCCTGTGCGTAGGGAAGCTCAGTTTTAGTCACAGTAGCTCCCACAAGTGTCTCCTTAGTGTGTTCCCATTTCCTTAGAAACAGTGTATTTGCTGGGAGAAAAGTGCATTACTGTGCGCTTTCACCGTTCAGCAAATACATGTGTAGAAGCACAGCGCTAGCTGAAACGACCGTTTGTCGACGTTTTCTAACTCAGGGAACAAGTTACACACTTCTGAGATGCATTTGGGTAACTTTCTCAAAAATGAGTTTTTTGCCTACAGAGACATGCCTATTTGCGCAGTAGTACAGATTCTGAGTATGTAACTGGGCTTGATGAAATCAGCATTTCTCTTGCTTCCCTGTGCGTAGGGAAGCTCAGTTTTAGTCACAGTAGCTCCCACAAGTGTCTCCTCAGTGTGTTCCCATTTCCTTAGAAACAGTGTATTTGCTGGGAGAAAAGTGCATTACTGTGCGCTTTCACCATTCAGCAAATACATGTGTAGAAGCACAGCGCTAGCAGAAACGACCGTTTCTCGACGTTTTCTAACTCAGGGAAGAAGTTGCACACTTCTGAGATGCATTTGGGCAACTTTGTCAGAAATGAGTTTTTTGCCTAAAGAGACATGCCTATTTGCGCAGTAGTACAGATTCTGAGTATGTAACTGGGCTTGATGAAATCAGCATTTCTCTTGCTTCCCTGTGCGTAGGGAAGCTCAGTTTTAGTCACAGTAGCTCCCACAAGTGTCTCCTCAGTGTGTTCCAAGTTCCTTAGAAACAGTGTATTTGCTGGGATAAAAGTGCATTACTGTGCACATTCACCGTTCAGCAAATACATGTGTAGAAGCACAGCGCTAGCAGAAACGACCGTTTCTCGACGTTTTCTAACTCAGGGAAAAAGTTCCACACTTCTGAGATGCATTTGGGCAACTTTGTCAGAAATGAGTTTTTTGCCTACAGAGACATGCCTATTTGCCCAGTAGTACAGATTCTGAGTATGTAACTGGGCTTGATGAAATCAGCATTTCTCTTGCTTCCCTGTGCGTAGGGAAGCTCAGTTTTAGTCACAGTAGCTCCCACAAGTGTCTCCTTAGTGTGTTCCCATTTCCTTAGAAACAGTGTATTTGCTGGGAGAAAAGTGCATTACTGTGCACTTTCACCGTTCAGCAAATACATGTGTAGAAGCACAGCGCTAGCAGAAACGACCGTTTGTCGACGTTTTCTAACTCAGGGAACAAGTTACACAGTTCTGAGATGCATTTGGGTAACTTTCTCAAAAATGAGTTTTTTGCCTACAGAGACATGCCTATTTGCGCAGTAGTACAGATTCTGAGTATGTAACTGGGCTTGATGAAATCAGCATTTCTCTTGCTTCGCTGTGCGTAGGGAAGCTCAGTTTTAGTCACAGTAGCTCCCACAAGTGTCTCCTCAGTGTGTTCCCAGTTCCTTAGAAACAGTGTATTTGCTGGGAGAAAAGTGCATAACTGTGCGCTTTCACCGTTCAGCAAATACATGTGTAGAAGCACAGCGCTAGCTGAAACGACCGTTTCTCGACGTTTTCTAACTCAGGGAACAAGTTGCACACTTCTGAGATGCATTTGTTAAACTTTGTCAGAAATGAGTTTTTTGCCAACAGAGACATGCCTATTTGCGCAGTAGTACAGATTCTGAGTATGTAACTGGGCTTGATGAAATCAGCATTTCTCTTGCTTCCCTGTGCGTAGGGAAGCTCTCTTTTAGTCACAGTAGCTCCCACAAGTGTCTCCTCAGTGTGTTCCCATTTCCTTAGAAAAAGTGTATTTGCTGGGAGAAAAGTGCATTACTGTGCGCTTTCACCGTTCAGCAAATACATGTGTAGAAGCACAGCGCTAGCAGAAACGACCATTTCTCGACGTTTTCTAACTCAGGGAACAAGTTGCACACTTCTGAGATGCATTTGTGTAACTATCTCAAAAATGACTTTTTTGCCTAAAGAGACATGCCTATTTGCGCAGTAGTACAGATTCTGAGTATGTAACTGGGCTTGATGAAATCAGCATTTCTCTTGCTTCCCTGTGCGTAGGGAAGCTCAATTTCAGTCACAGTAGCTCCCACAAGTGTCTCCTCAGTGTGTTACCATTTCCTTAGAAACAGTGTATTTGCTGGGAGAAAAGTGCATTACTGTGCGCTTTCACCGTTCAGCAAATACATGTGTAGAAGCACAGCGCTAGCAGAAACGACCGTTTCTCGACGTTTTCTAACTCAGGGAACAAGTTGCACACTTCTGAGATGCATTTGGGCAACTTTGTCAGAAATGAGTTTTTTGCCTACAGAGACATGCCTATTTGCGCAGTAGTACAGATTCTGAGTATGTAACTGGGCTTGATGAAATCAGCATTTCTCTTGCTTCCCTGTGCGTAGGGAAGCTCAGTTTTAGTCACAGTAGCTCCCACAAGTGTCTCCTCAGTGTGTTCCCATTTCCTTAGAAACAGTGTATTTGCTGGGAGAAAGGTGCATTACTGTGCACTTTCACCATTCAGCAAATACATGTGTAGAAGCACAGCGCTAGCAGAAACAACCATTTCTCACCGTTTTCTAACTCATGGAACAAGATGCACACTTCTGAGATGCATTTGGGCAACTTTGTCAGAAATGAGTTTTTTGCCTACAGAGACATGCCTATTTGCGCAGTAGTACAGATTCTGAGTATGTAACTGGGCTTGAAGAAATCAGCATTTCTCTTGCTTCCCTGTGCGTAGGGAAGCTCACTTTTAGTCACAGTAGCTCCCACAAGTGTCTCCTCAGTGTGTTCCCATTTCCTTAGAAACAGTGTATTTGCTGGGAGAAAAGTGCATTACTGTGCGCTTTCACCGTTCAGCAAATACATGTGTAGAAGCACAGCGCTAGCAGAAACGAACGTTTCTCGACGTTTTCTAACTCAGGGAACAAGTTGCACACTTCTGAGATGCATTTGGGCAACTTTGTCTTAAATGAGTTTTTTGCCTACAGAGACATGACTATTTGCGCAGTAGTACAGATTCTGAGTATGTAACTGGGCTGGATGAAATCAGCATTTCTCTTGCTTCCCTGTGCGTAGGGAAGCTCAGTTTTAGTCACAGTAGCTCCCACAAGTGTCTCCTCAGTGTGTTCCAAGTTCCTTAGAAACAGTGTATTTGCTGGGAGAAAAGTGCATTACTGTGCGCTTCCACCGTTCAGCAAATACATGTGTAGAAGCACAGCGCTAGCAGAAACTAACGTTTCTCAACGTTTTCTAACTCAGGTAACAAGTGGCACCCTTCTGAGATGCATTTGGGCAACTTTGTCAGAAACGAGTTTTTTGCCTAAAGAGACATGCCTATTTGCGCAGTAGTACAGATTCTGAGTATGTAACTGGGCTTGATGAAATCAGCATTTCTCTTGCTTCCCTGTGCGTAGGGAAGCTCAGTTTTCGTCACAGTAGCTCCCACAAGTGTCTCCTCAGTGTGTTCCCATTTCCTTAGAAACAGTGTATTTGCTGGGATAAAAGTGCATTACTGTGCGCTTTCACCGTTCAGCAAATACATGTGTAGAAGCACAGCGCTCGCAGAAACGACCGTTTCTCGACGTTTTCTAACTCAGGGAACAAGTTGCACACTTCTGAGATGCATTTGGGCAACTTTGTCAGAAATGAGTTTTTTGCCTACAGAGACATGCCTATTTGCGCAGTAGTACAGATTCTGAGTATGTAACTGGGCTTGATGAAATCAGCATTTCTCTTGCTTCCCTGTGCGTAGGGAAGCTCAGTTTTAGTCACAGTAGCTCCCACAAGTGTCTCCTTAGTGTGTTCCCATTTCCTTAGAAACAGTGTATTTGCTGGGAGAAAAGTGCATTACTGTGCGCTTTCACCGTTCAGCAAATACATGTGTAGAAGCACAGCGCTAGCAGAAACGACCGTTTCTCGACGTTTTCTAACTCAGGGAACAAGTTGCACACTTCTGAGATGCATTTGTGTAACTATCTCAAAAATGAGTTTTTTGCCTACAGAGACATGCCTATTTGCGCAGTAGTACAGATTCTGAGTATGTAACTGGGCTTGATGAAATCAGCTTTTCTCTTGCTTCCCTGTGCGTAGGGAAGCTCAGTTTTAGTCACAGTAGCTCCCACAAGTGTCTCCTCAGTGTGTTCCCATTTCCTTAGAAACAGTGTATTTGCTGGGAGAAAAGTGAATTTCTGTGCGCTTTCACCGTTCAGCAAATACATGTTTAGAAGCACAGCGCTAGCTGAAATGACCGTTTCTCAACGTTTTCTAACTCAGGGAACAAGTGGCACACTTCTGAGATGCATTTGGTAAACTTTGTAAGAAATGAGTTTTTTGCCTACAGAGACATGCCTATTTGCGCAGTAGTACAGATTCTGAGTATGTAACTGGGCTTGATGAAATCAGCATTTCTCTTGCTACCCTGTGCGTAGGGAAGCTCAGTTTTAGTCACAGTAGCTCCCACAAGTGTCTCCTCAGTGTGTTCCCATTTCCTTAGAAACAGTGTATTTGCTGGGAGAAAAGTGCATTACTGTGCGCTTTCACCGTTCAACAAATACATGTGTAGAAGCACAGCGCTAGCAGAAACGACCGTTTCTCGACGTTTTCTGACTCAGGGAACAAGTTGCACACTTCTGAGATGCATTTGGGCAACTTTGTCAGAAATGAGTTTTTTGCCTAAAGAGACATGCCTATTTGCGCAGTAGTACAGATTCTGAGTATGTAACTGTGCTTGATGAAATCAGCATTTCTCTTGCTTCCCTGTGCGTAGGGAAGCTCAGTTTCAGTCACAGTAGCTCCCACAAGTGTCTCCTCAGTGTGTTACCATTTCCTTAGAAACAGTGTATTTGCTGGGAGAAAAGTGCATTACTGTGCGCTTTCACCGTTCAGCAAATACATGTGTAGAAGCACAGCGCTAGCAGAAACTAACATTTCTCGACGTTTTCTGACTCAGGGAACAAGTTGCACACTTCTGAGATGCATTTGGGCAACTTTGTCAGAAATGAGTTTTTTGCCTAAAGAGACATGCCTATTTGCGCAGTAGTACAGATTCTGAGTATGTAACTGTGCTTGATGAAATCAGCATTTCTCTTGCTTCCCTGTGCGTAGGGAAGCTCAGTTTCAGTCACAGTAGCTCCCACAAGTGTCTCCTCAGTGTGTTCCCATTTCCTTAGAAACAGTGTATTTGCTGGGAGAAAAGTGCATTACTGTGCGCTTTCACCGTTCAGCAAATACATGTGTAGAAGCACAGCGCTAGCAGAAACTAACGTTTCTCGACGTTTTCTAACTCAGGGAACAAGTTGCACACTTCTGAGATGCATTTGGGCAACTTTGTCAGAAATGAGTTTTTTGCCTAAAGAGACATGCCTATTTGCGCAGTAGGACAGATTCTGAGTAGGTAACTGGGCTTGATGAAATCAGCATTCTCTTGCTTCCCTGTGTGTAGGGAAGCTCAGTTGTAGTCACAGTAGCTCCCACAAGTGTCTCCTCATTGTGTTCCCATTTCCTTAGAAACAGTGTATTTGCTGGGAGAAAGGTGCATTACTGTGCACTTTCACCGTTCAGCAAATACATGTGTAGAAGCACAGCGCTAGCAGAAACAACCATTTCTCACCGTTTTCTAACTCATGGAACAAGATGCACACTTCTGAGATGCATTTGAGCAACTTTGTCAGAAATGAGTTTTTTGCCTAAAGAGACATGCCTATTTGCGCAGTAGTACAGATTCTGAGTATGTAACTGGGCTTGATAGAATCAGCATTTCTGTTGCTTCCCTGTGCGTAGGGAAGCTCAGTTTTAGTCACCGTAGCTCCCACAAGTGTCTCCTCAGTGTGTTCCCATTTCCTTAGAAACAGTGTATTTGCTGGGAGAAAAGTGCATTACTGTGCGCTTTCACCGTTCAGCAAATACATGTGTAGAAGCACAGCGCTAGCAGAAACGAACGTTTCTCGACGTTTTCTAACTCAGGGAACAAGTTGCACACTTCTGAGATGCATTTGGGCAACTTTGTCTTAAATGAGTTTTTTGCCTACAGAGACATGACTATTTGCGCAGTAGTACAGATTCTGAGTATGTAACTGGGCTGGATGAAATCAGCATTTCTCTTGCTTCCCTGTGCGTA
Source organism: Acomys minous (assembly GCF_964271855.1). NCBI lineage: Eukaryota > Metazoa > Chordata > Mammalia > Rodentia > Muridae > Acomys > Acomys minous. The sequence continues at coordinate 832,034 of NW_028182177.1, forward strand.
GGGAAGCTCAGTTTTAGTCACAGTAGCTCCCACAAGTGTCTCCTCAGTGTGTTCCAAGTTCCTTAGAAACAGTGTATTTGCTGGGAGAAAAGTGCATTACTGTGCGCTTCCACCGTTCAGCAAATACATGTGTAGAAGCACAGCGCTAGCAGAAACTAACGTTTCTCAACGTTTTCTAACTCAGGTAACAAGTGGCACCCTTCTGAGATGCATTTGGGCAACTTTGTCAGAAACGAGTTTTTTGCCTAAAGAGACATGCCTATTTGCGCAGTAGTACAGATTCTGAGTATGTAACTGGGCTTGATGAAATCAGCATTTCTCTTGCTTCCCTGTGCGTAGGGAAGCTCAGTTTTCGTCACAGTAGCTCCCACAAGTGTCTCCTCAGTGTGTTCCCATTTCCTTAGAAACAGTGTATTTGCTGGGATAAAAGTGCATTACTGTGCGCTTTCACCGTTCAGCAAATACATGTGTAGAAGCACAGCGCTCGCAGAAACGACCGTTTCTCGACGTTTTCTAACTCAGGGAACAAGTTGCACACTTCTGAGATGCATTTGGGCAACTTTGTCAGAAATGAGTTTTTTGCCTACAGAGACATGCCTATTTGCGCAGTAGTACAGATTCTGAGTATGTAACTGGGCTTGATGAAATCAGCATTTCTCTTGCTTCCCTGTGCGTAGGGAAGCTCAGTTTTAGTCACAGTAGCTCCCACAAGTGTCTCCTTAGTGTGTTCCCATTTCCTTAGAAACAGTGTATTTGCTGGGAGAAAAGTGCATTACTGTGCGCTTTCACCGTTCAGCAAATACATGTGTAGAAGCACAGCGCTAGCAGAAACGACCGTTTCTCGACGTTTTCTAACTCAGGGAACAAGTTGCACACTTCTGAGATGCATTTGTGTAACTATCTCAAAAATGAGTTTTTTGCCTACAGAGACATGCCTATTTGCGCAGTAGTACAGATTCTGAGTATGTAACTGGGCTTGATGAAATCAGCTTTTCTCTTGCTTCCCTGTGCGTAGGGAAGCTCAGTTTTAGTCACAGTAGCTCCCACAAGTGTCTCCTCAGTGTGTTCCCATTTCCTTAGAAACAGTGTATTTGCTGGGAGAAAAGTGAATTTCTGTGCGCTTTCACCGTTCAGCAAATACATGTTTAGAAGCACAGCGCTAGCTGAAATGACCGTTTCTCAACGTTTTCTAACTCAGGGAACAAGTGGCACACTTCTGAGATGCATTTGGTAAACTTTGTAAGAAATGAGTTTTTTGCCTACAGAGACATGCCTATTTGCGCAGTAGTACAGATTCTGAGTATGTAACTGGGCTTGATGAAATCAGCATTTCTCTTGCTACCCTGTGCGTAGGGAAGCTCAGTTTTAGTCACAGTAGCTCCCACAAGTGTCTCCTCAGTGTGTTCCCATTTCCTTAGAAACAGTGTATTTGCTGGGAGAAAAGTGCATTACTGTGCGCTTTCACCGTTCAACAAATACATGTGTAGAAGCACAGCGCTAGCAGAAACGACCGTTTCTCGACGTTTTCTGACTCAGGGAACAAGTTGCACACTTCTGAGATGCATTTGGGCAACTTTGTCAGAAATGAGTTTTTTGCCTAAAGAGACATGCCTATTTGCGCAGTAGTACAGATTCTGAGTATGTAACTGTGCTTGATGAAATCAGCATTTCTCTTGCTTCCCTGTGCGTAGGGAAGCTCAGTTTCAGTCACAGTAGCTCCCACAAGTGTCTCCTCAGTGTGTTACCATTTCCTTAGAAACAGTGTATTTGCTGGGAGAAAAGTGCATTACTGTGCGCTTTCACCGTTCAGCAAATACATGTGTAGAAGCACAGCGCTAGCAGAAACTAACATTTCTCGACGTTTTCTGACTCAGGGAACAAGTTGCACACTTCTGAGATGCATTTGGGCAACTTTGTCAGAAATGAGTTTTTTGCCTAAAGAGACATGCCTATTTGCGCAGTAGTACAGATTCTGAGTATGTAACTGTGCTTGATGAAATCAGCATTTCTCTTGCTTCCCTGTGCGTAGGGAAGCTCAGTTTCAGTCACAGTAGCTCCCACAAGTGTCTCCTCAGTGTGTTCCCATTTCCTTAGAAACAGTGTATTTGCTGGGAGAAAAGTGCATTACTGTGCGCTTTCACCGTTCAGCAAATACATGTGTAGAAGCACAGCGCTAGCAGAAACTAACGTTTCTCGACGTTTTCTAACTCAGGGAACAAGTTGCACACTTCTGAGATGCATTTGGGCAACTTTGTCAGAAATGAGTTTTTTGCCTAAAGAGACATGCCTATTTGCGCAGTAGGACAGATTCTGAGTAGGTAACTGGGCTTGATGAAATCAGCATTCTCTTGCTTCCCTGTGTGTAGGGAAGCTCAGTTGTAGTCACAGTAGCTCCCACAAGTGTCTCCTCATTGTGTTCCCATTTCCTTAGAAACAGTGTATTTGCTGGGAGAAAGGTGCATTACTGTGCACTTTCACCGTTCAGCAAATACATGTGTAGAAGCACAGCGCTAGCAGAAACAACCATTTCTCACCGTTTTCTAACTCATGGAACAAGATGCACACTTCTGAGATGCATTTGAGCAACTTTGTCAGAAATGAGTTTTTTGCCTACAGAGACATGCCTATTTGCGCAGTAGTACAGATTCTGAGTATGTAACTGGGCTTGATGAAATCAGCATTTCTCTTGCTTCCCTGTGCGTAGGGAAGCTCAGTTTTAGTCACAGTAGCTCCCACAAGTGTCTCCTCAGTGTGTTCCCATTTCCTTAGAAACAGTGTATTTGCTGGGAGAAAAGTGCATTACTGTGCGCTTTCACCGTTCAGCAAATACATGTGTAGAAGCACAGCGCTAGCAGAAACGAACGTTTCTCGACGTTTTCTAACTCAGGGAACAAGTTACACACTTCAGAGATGCATTTGTGTAACTATCTCAAAAATGAGTTTTTTGCCTACAGAGACATGCCTATTTGCGCAGTAGTACAGATTCTGAGTATGTAACTGGGCTGGATGAAATCAGCATTTCTCTTGCTTCCCTGTGCGTAGGGAAGCTCAGTTTTAGTCACAGTAGCTCCCACAAGTGTCTCCTCAGTGTGTTCTCAGTTCCTTAGAAACAGTGTATTTGCTGGGAGAAAAGTGCATTACTGTGCACTTTCACCGTTCAGCAAATACATGTGTAGAAGCACAGCGCTAGCAGAAACTAACGTTTCTCGACGTTTTCTAACTCAGGGAACAAGTGGCACACTTCTGAGATGCATTTGGGCAACTTTGTCAGAAACGCGTTTTTTGCCTAAAGAGACATGCCTATTTGCGCAGTAGTACAGATTCTGAGTATGTAACTGGGCTTGATGAAATCAGCATTTCTCTTGCTTCCCTGTGCGTAGGGAAGCTCAGTTTTCGTCACAGTAGCTCCCACAAGTGTCTCCTCAGTGTGTTCCCATTTCCTTAGAAGCAGTGTATTTGCTGGGATAAAAGTGCATTACTGTGCGCTTTCACCGTTCAGCAAATACATGTGTAGAAGCACAGCGCTAGCAGAAACAACCGTTTCTCGACGTTTTCTAACTCAGGGAACAAGTGGCACACTTCTGAGATGCATTTGGGCAACTTTGTCAGAAATGAGTTTTTTGCCTACAGAGAGATGCCTATTTGCGCAGTAGTACAGATTCTGAGTATGTAACTGGGCTTGATGAAATCAGCATTTCTCTTGCTTCCCTGTGCGTAGGGAAGCTCAGTTTTAGTCACAGTAGCTCCCACAAGTGTCTCCTTAGTGTGTTCCCATTTCCTTAGAAACAGTGTATTTGCTGGGAGAAAAGTGCATTACTGTGCGCTTTCACTGTTCAGCAAATACATGTGTAGAAGCACAGCGCTAGCTGAAACGACCGTTTGTCGACGTTTTCTAACTCAGGGAACAAGTTACACACTTCTGAGATGCATTTGGGCAACTTTGTCAGAAATGAGTTTTTTGCCTAAAGAGACATGCCTATTTGCGCAGTAGTACAGATTCTGAGTATGTAACTGGGCTTGATGAAATCAGCATTTCTCTTGCTTCCCTGTGCGTAGGGAAGCTCAGTTTTAGTCACAGTAGCTCCCACAAGTGTCTCCTCAGTGTGTTCCCATTTCCTTAGAAACAGTGTATTTGCTGGGATAAAAGTGCATTACTGTGCACATTCACCGTTCAGCAAATACATGTGTAGAAGCACAGCGCTAGCAGAAACGACCGTTTCTCGACGTTTTCTAACTCAGGGAAAAAGTTCCACACTTCTGAGATGCATTTGGGCAACTTTGTCAGAAATGAGTTTTTTGCCTACAGAGACATGCCTATTTGCCCAGTAGTACAGATTCTGAGTATGTAACTGGGCTTGATGAAATCAGCATTTCTCTTGCTTCCCTGTGCGTAGGGAAGCTCAGTTTTAGTCACAGTAGCTCCCACAAGTGTCTCCTTAGTGTGTTCCCATTTCCTTAGAAACAGTGTATTTGCTGGGAGAAAAGTGCATTACTGTGCACTTTCACCGTTCAGCAAATACATGTGTAGAAGCACAGCGCTAGCAGAAACGACCGTTTGTCGACGTTTTCTAACTCAGGGAACAAGTTACACAGTTCTGAGATGCATTTGGGTAACTTTCTCAAAAATGAGTTTTTTGCCTACAGAGACATGCCTATTTGCGCAGTAGTACAGATTCTGAGTATGTAACTGGGCTTGATGAAATCAGCATTTCTCTTGCTTCGCTGTGCGTAGGGAAGCTCAGTTTTAGTCACAGTAGCTCCCACAAGTGTCTCCTCAGTGTGTTCCCAGTTCCTTAGAAACAGTGTATTTGCTGGGAGAAAAGTGCATAACTGTGCGCTTTCACCGTTCAGCAAATACATGTGTAGAAGCACAGCGCTAGCTGAAACGACCGTTTCTCGACGTTTTCTAACTCAGGGAACAAGTTGCACACTTCTGAGATGCATTTGTTAAACTTTGTCAGAAATGAGTTTTTTGCCAACAGAGACATGCCTATTTGCGCAGTAGTACAGATTCTGAGTATGTAACTGGGCTTGATGAAATCAGCATTTCTCTTGCTTCCCTGTGCGTAGGGAAGCTCTCTTTTAGTCACAGTAGCTCCCACAAGTGTCTCCTCAGTGTGTTCCCATTTCCTTAGAAAAAGTGTATTTGCTGGGAGAAAAGTGCATTACTGTGCGCTTTCACCGTTCAGCAAATACATGTGTAGAAGCACAGCGCTAGCAGAAACGACCATTTCTCGACGTTTTCTAACTCAGGGAACAAGTTGCACACTTCTGAGATGCATTTGTGTAACTATCTCAAAAATGACTTTTTTGCCTAAAGAGACATGCCTATTTGCGCAGTAGTACAGATTCTGAGTATGTAACTGGGCTTGATGAAATCAGCATTTCTCTTGCTTCCCTGTGCGTAGGGAAGCTCAGTTTTAGTCACAGTAGCTCCCACAAGTGTCTCCTCAGTGTGTTCCCAGTTCCTTAGAAACAGTGTATTTGCTGGGAGAAAAGTGAATTACTGTGTGCTTTCACCGTTCAGCAAATACATGTGTAGAAGCACAGCGCTAGCTGAAACGACCGTTTGTCGACGTTTTCTAACTCAGGGAACAAGTTACACAGTTCTGAGATGCATTTGGGTAACTTTCTCAAAAATGAGTTTTTTGCCTACAGAGACATGCCTATTTGCGCAGTAGTACAGATTCTGAGTATGTAACTGGGCTTGATGAAATCAGCATTTCTCTTGCTTCCCTGTGCGTAGGGAAGCTCAGTTTTAGTCACAGTAGCTCCCACAAGTGTCTCCTCAGTGTGTTCCCATTTCCTTAGAAACAGTGTATTTGCTGGGATAAAAGTGCATTACTGTGCGCTTTCACCGTTCAGCAAATACATGTGTAGAAGTACAGCGCTAGCTGAAACGACCGTTTCTCGACGTTTTCTAACTCAGGGAACAAGTTACACACTTCTGAGATGCATTTGGGTAACTTTCTCAAAAATGAGTTTTTTGCCTAAAGAGACATGCCTATTTGCGCAGTAGTACAGATTCTGAGTATGTAACTGGGCTTGATGAAATCAGCATTTCTCTTGCTTCCCTGTGCGTAGGGAAGCTCAGTTTTAGTCACAGTAGTTCCCACAAGTGTCTCCTCAGTGTGTTCCCATTTCCTTAGAAAAAGTGTATTTGCTGGGAGAAAAGTGCATTACTGTGCGCTTTCACCGTTCAGCAAATACATGTGTAGAAGCACAGCGCTAGCAGAAACTAACGTTTCTCGACGTTTTCTAACTCAGGGAACAAGTTGCACACTTCTGACATGCATTTGGGCAACTTTGTCAGAAATGAGCTTTTTGCCTAAAGAGACATGCCTATTTGCGCAGTAGTACAGATTCTGAGTATGTAACTGGGCTTGATGAAATCAGCATTTCTCATGCTTCCCTGTGCGTAGGGAAGCTCAGTTTTAGTCACAGTAGCTCCCACAAGTGTCTCCTCAGTGTGTTCCCAGTTCCTTAGAAACAGTGTATTTGCTGGGAGAAAAGTGAATTACTGTGCGCTTTCACCGTTCAGCAAATACATGTTTAGAAGCACAGCGCTAGCTGAAACGACCGTTTCTCGACGTTTTCTAAGTCAGGGAACAAGTGGCACACTTCTGAGATGCATTTGTTAAACTTTGTCAGAAATGAGTTTTTTGCCTACAGAGACATGCCTATTTGCGTAGTAGTACAGATTCTGAGTATGTAACTGGGCTTGATGAAATCAGCATTTCTCTTGCTTCCCTGTGTGTAGGGAAGCTCAGTTTTAGTCACAGTAGCTCCCACAAGTGTCTCCTCAGTGTGTTCCCATTTCCTTCGAAACAGTGTATTTGCAGGGAAAAAAGTGCATTACTGTGCGCTTTCACCGTTCAACAAATACATGTGTAGAAGCACAGCGCTAGCAGAAAGTAACGTTTCTCTACGTTTTCTATCTCAGGGAACAAGTTGCACACTTCTGAGATGCATTTGGGCAACTTTGTCAGAAAGGAGTTTTTTGCCTAAAGAGACATGCCTATTTGCGCAGTAGTACAGATTCTGAGTATGTAACTGGGCTTGATGAAATCAGCATTTCTCTTGCTTCCCTGTGCGTAGGGAAGCTCAGTTTTAGTCACAGTAGCTCCCACAAGTGTCTCCTCAGTGTGTTCCTATTTCCTTAGAAACAGTGTATTTGCTGGGAGAAAAGTGCATTACTGTGCGCTTTCACCGTTCAGCAAATACATGTGTAGAAGCACAGCGCTAGCAGAAACGACCGTTTCTCGACGTTTTCTAACTCAGGGAACAAGTTGCACACTTCTGAGATGCATTTGTGTAACTATCTCAAAAATGAGTTTTTTGCCTACAGAGACATGCCTATTTGCGCAGTAGTACAGATTCTGAGTATGTAACTGGGCTTGATGAAATCAGCATTTCTCTTGCTTCCCTGTGCGTAGGGAAGCTCAGTTTTAGTCACAGTAGCTCCCACAAGTGTCTCCTCAGTGTGTTCCCAGTTCCTTAGAAACAGTGTATTTGCTGGGAGAAAAGTGAATTACTGTGCGCTTTCACCGTTCAGCAAATACATGTTTAGAAGCACAGCGCTAGCTGAAACGACGGTTTCTCGACGTTTTCTAACTCAGGGAACAAGTGGCACACTTCTGAGATGCATTTGGTAAACTTTGTCAGAAATGACTTTTTTGCCTACAGAGACATGCCTATTTGCGTAGTAGTACAGATTCTGAGTATGTAACTGGGCTTGATGAAATCAGCATTTCTCTTGCTTCCCTGTGCGTAGGGAAGCTCAGTTTTAGTCACAGTAGCTCCCACAAGTGTCTCCTCTGTGTGTTCTCAGTTCCTTAGAAACAGTGTATTTGCTGGGAGAAAAGTGCATTACTGTGCGCTTTCACCGTTCAGCAAGTACATGTGTAGAAGCACAGCGCTAGCAGAAACGACCGTTTCTCGACGTTTTCTAACTGAGGGAACAAGTTGCACACTTCTGAGATGCATTTGGGCCACTTTGTCAGAAATGAGTTTTTTGCCTAAAGAGACATGCCTATTTGCGCAGTAGTACAGATTCTGAGTATGTAACCGGGCTTGATGAAATCAGCATTTCTCTTGCTTCCCTGTGCGTAGGGAAGCTCAGTTTTCGTCACTGTAGCTCCCACATGTGTCTCCTCAGTGTGTTCCCATTTCCTTAGAAACAGTGTATTTGCTGGGAGAAAAGTGCATTACTGTGCGCTTTCACCGTTCAGAAAATACATGTGTAGAAGCACAGCGCTAGCAGAAAAGACCGTTTCTCGACGTTTTCTAACTCAGGGAACAAGTTGCACACTTCTGAGATGCATTTGGGCAACTTTGTCAGAAATGAGTTTTTTGCCTAAAGAGACATGCCTATTTGCGCAGTAGTACAGATTCTGAGTATGTACCTGGGCTTGATGAAATCAGCATTTTTCTTGCTTCCCTGTGCGTAGGGAAGCTCAGTTTTAGTCACAGTAGCTCCCACAAGTGTCTCCTCAGTGTGTTCCCATTTCCTTAGAAACAGTGTATTTGCTGGGAGTAAAGTGCATTACTGTGTGCTTTCACCGTTCAGCAAATACATGTGTAGAAGCACAGCGCTAGCAGAAACGACCGTTTCTCGACGTTTTCTAACTCAGGGAACAAGTTGCACACTTCTGAGATGCATTTGGGCAACTTTGTCAGAAATGAGTTTTTTGCCTAAAGAGACATGCCTTTTTGGGCAGTAGTACAGATTCTGAGTATGTAACTGGGCTTGATGAAATCAGCATTTCTCTTGCTTCTCTGTGCATAGGGAAGCTCAGTTTTCGTCACTGTAGCTCCCACAAGTGTCTCCACAGTGTGTTCCCATTTCCTTAGAAACAGTGTATTTGCTGGGAGAAAAGTGCATTACTGTGCGCTTTCACCGTTCAGCAAATATATGTGTAGAAGCACAGTGCTAGCAGAAACGACCGTTTCTCGACGTTTTCTAACTGAGGGAACAAGTTGCACACTTCTGAGATGCATTTGGGCAACTTTGTCAGAAAGGAGTTTTTTGCCTAAAGAGACATGCCTATTTGCGCAGTAGTACAGATTCTGAGTATGTAACTGGGCTTGATGAAATCAGCATTTGTCTTGCTTCCCTGTGCGAAGGGAAGCTCAGTTTTAGTCACAGTAGCTCCCACAAGTGTCTCCTCAGTGTGTTCCCATTTCCTTAGAAACAGTGTATTTGCTGGGAGAAAAGTGCATTACTGTGCGCTTTCACCGTTCAGCAAATACGTGTGTTGAAGCACAGCGCTAGCAGAAACGACCGTTTCTCGACGTTTTCTAACTCAGGGAACAAGTTGCACACTTCTGAGATGCATTTGGGCAACTTTGTCAGAAATGAGTTTTTTGCTTAAAGAGACATGCCTATTTGCGCAGTAGTACAGATTCTGAGTATGTAACTGGGCTTTATGAAATCAGCATTTCTCTTGCTTCCCTGTGCGTAGGGAAGCTCAGTTTTAGTCACAGTAGCTCCCACAAGTGTCTCCTCAGTGTGTTCCCATTTCCTTAGAAACAGTGTATTTGTTGGGAGAAAAGTGCATTAGTGTGCGCTTTCACCATTCAGAAAATACATGTGTAGAAGCACAGCGCTAGCAGAAAAGACCGTTTCTCGACTCTTTCTAACTCAGGGAACAAGTTGCACACTTCTGAGATGCATTTGGGCAACTTTGTCAGAAATGAGTTTTTTTCCTACAGAGACATGCCTATTTGCGCAGTAGTACAGATTCTGAGTATGTACCTGGGCTTGATGAAATCAGCATTTTTCTTGCTTCCCTGTGCGTAGGGAAGCTCAGTTTTAGTCACAGTAGCTCCCACAAGTGTCTCCTCAGTGTGTTCCCATTTCCTTAGAAACAGTGTATTTGCTGGGAGTAAAGTGCATTACTGTGCGCTTTCACCGTTCAGCAAATACATGTGTAGAAGCACAGCGCTAGCAGAAACGACCGTTTCTCGACGTTTTCTAACTCAGGGAACAAGTTGTACACTTCTGAGATGCATTTGGGCAACTTTGTCAGAAATGAGTTTTTTGCCTAAAGAGACATGCCTTTTTGCGCAGTAGTACAGATTCTGAGTATGTAACTGGGCTTGATGAAATAAGCATTTCTCTTGCTTCCCTGTGCATAGGGAAGCTCAGTTTTCGTCACTGTAGCTCCCACAAGTATCTCCACAGTGTGTTCACATTTCCTTAGAAACAGTGTATTTGCTGGGAGACAAGTGCATTACTGTGCGCTTTCACCGTTCAGCAAATATATGTGTAGAAGCACAGCGCTAGCAGAAACGACCGTTTCTCGACGTTTTCTAACTGAGGGAACAAGTTGCACACTTCTGAGATGCATTTGGGCAACATTGTCAGAAAGGAGTTTTTTGCCTAAAGAGACATGCCTATTTGCGCAGTAGTACAGATTCTGAGTATGTAACTGGGCTTGATGAAATCAGCATCTCTCTTGCTTCCCTGTGCGTAGGGAAGCTCAGTTTTAGTCACAGTAGCTCCCACAAGTGTCTCCTCAGTGTGTTCCCATTTCCTTAGAAACAGTGTATTTGCTGGGAGAAAAGTGCATTACTGTGCGCTTTCACCGTTCAGCAAATACATGTGTAGAAGCACAGCGCTAGCAGAAACGAACATTTCTCGACGTTTTCTAACTCAGGGAACAAGTTTCACACTTCTGAGATGCATTTGGCAAATTTATCAGAAATGAGTTTTTTGCCTAAAGAGACGTGCCTATTTGCGCAGTAGTACAGATTCTGAGTATGTAACTGTGCTTGATGAAATCAGCATTTCTCTTGCTTTCCTGTGCGTAGGGAAGCTCAGTTTCAGTCACAGTAGCTCCCACAAGTGTCTCCTCAGTGTGTTCCCATTTCCTTAGAAACAGTGTATTTGCTGGGAGAAAAGTGCATTACTGTGCGCTTTCACCGTTCAGCAAATACATGTGTAGAAGCACAGCGCTAGCAGAAACGACCGTTTCTCGACGTTTTCTAACACAGGGAACAAGTTGCACACTTCTGAGGTGCATTTGGGCAACTTTGTCAGAAATGAGTTTTTTGCCTAAAGAGACATGCCTATTTGCGCAGTAGTACAGATTCTGAGTATATAACTGCGCTTGATGAAATCAGCATTTCTCTTGCTTCCCTGTGCGTAGTGAAGCTCAGTTTTAGTCACAGTAGCTCCCACAAGTGTCTCCTCAGTGTGTTCCCATTTCCTTAGAAACAGTGTATTTGCTGGGAGAAAAGTGCATTACTGTGCGCTTTCACCGTTCAGCAAGTACATGTGTAGAAGCACAGCGCTAGCAGAAACGACCGTTTCTCGACGTTTTCTAACTGAGGGAACATGTTGCACACTTCTGAGATGCATTTGGGCCACTTTGTCAGAAATGAGTTTTTTGCCTAAAGAGACATGCCTATTTGCGCAGTAGTACAGATTCTGAGTATGTAACCGGGCTTGATGAAATCAGCATTTCTCTTGCTTCCCTTTGTGTAGGGAAACTCAGTTTTAGTCACAGTAGCTCCCACAAGTGTCTCCTCAGTGTGTTCACATTTCCTTCGAAACAGTGTATTTGCTGGGAGAAAAGTGCATTACTGTGCGCTTTCACCGTTCAGCAAATACATGTGTAGAAGCACAGCGCTAGCAGAAACGACCGTTTCTCGACGTTTTCTAACTCAGGGAAGAAGTTGCACACTTCTGAGATGCATTTGGGCAACTTTGTCAGAAATGAGTTTTTTGCCTAAAGAGACATGCCTATTTGCGCAGTAGTACAGATTCTGAGTATGTAACTGGGCTTGATGAAATCAGCATTTCTCTTGCTTCCCTGTGCGTAGGGAAGCTCAGTTTTAGTCACAGTAGCTTCCACAAGTGTCTCCTCAGTGTGTTCCCATTTCCTTAGAAACAGTGTATTTGCTGGGAGAAAAGTGCATTACTGTGCGCTTACACCGTTCAGCAAATATATGTGTAGAAGCACAGTGCTAGCAGAAACGACCGTTTCTCGACGTTTTCTAACTGAGGGAACAAGTTGCACACTTCTGAGATGCATTTGGGCAACTTTGTCATAAATGAGTTTTTTGCCTAAAGAGACATGCCTATTTGCGCAGTAGTACAGATTCTGAGTATGTAACTGGGCTTGATGAAATCAGCATTTGTCTTGCTTCCCTGTGCGTAGGGAAGCTCAGTTTTAGTCACAGTAGCTCCCACAAGTGTCTCCTCAGTGTGTTCCCATTTCCTTAGAAACAGTGTATTTGCTGGGAGTAAAGTGCATTACTGTGCGCTTTCACCGTTCAGCAAATACATGTGTAGAAGCACAGCGCTAGCAGAAACGACCGTTTCTCGACGTTTTCTAACTCAGGGAACAAGTTGTACACTTCTGAGATGCATTTGGGCAACTTTGTCAGAAATGAGTTTTTTGCCTAAAGAGACATGCCTTTTTGCGCAGTAGTACAGATTCTGAGTATGTAACTGGGCTTGATGAAATAAGCATTTCTCTTGCTTCCCTGTGCATAGGGAAGCTCAGTTTTCGTCACTGTAGCTCCCACAAGTATCTCCACAGTGTGTTCACATTTCCTTAGAAACAGTGTATTTGCTGGGAGACAAGTGCATTACTGTGCGCTTTCACCGTTCAGCAAATATATGTGTAGAAGCACAGCGCTAGCAGAAACGACCGTTTCTCGACGTTTTCTAACTGAGGGAACAAGTTGCACACTTCTGAGATGCATTTGGGCAACATTGTCAGAAAGGAGTTTTTTGCCTAAAGAGACATGCCTATTTGCGCAGTAGTACAGATTCTGAGTATGTAACTGGGCTTGATGAAATCAGCATCTCTCTTGCTTCCCTGTGCGTAGGGAAGCTCAGTTTTAGTCACAGTAGCTCCCACAAGTGTCTCCTCAGTGTGTTCCCATTTCCTTAGAAACAGTGTATTTGCTGGGAGAAAAGTGCATTACTGTGCGCTTTCACCGTTCAGCAAATACATGTGTAGAAGCACAGCGCTAGCAGAAACGAACATTTCTCGACGTTTTCTAACTCAGGGAACAAGTTTCACACTTCTGAGATGCATTTGGCAAATTTATCAGAAATGAGTTTTTTGCCTAAAGAGACGTGCCTATTTGCGCAGTAGTACAGATTCTGAGTATGTAACTGTGCTTGATGAAATCAGCATTTCTCTTGCTTTCCTGTGCGTAGGGAAGCTCAGTTTCAGTCACAGTAGCTCCCACAAGTGTCTCCTCAGTGTGTTCCCATTTCCTTAGAAACAGTGTATTTGCTGGGAGAAAAGTGCATTACTGTGCGCTTTCACCGTTCAGCAAATACATGTGTAGAAGCACAGCGCTAGCAGAAACGACCGTTTCTCGACGTTTTCTAACACAGGGAACAAGTTGCACACTTCTGAGGTGCATTTGGGCAACTTTGTCAGAAATGAGTTTTTTGCCTAAAGAGACATGCCTATTTGCGCAGTAGTACAGATTCTGAGTATATAACTGCGCTTGATGAAATCAGCATTTCTCTTGCTTCCCTGTGCGTAGGGAAGCTCAGTTTTAGTCACAGTAGCTTCCACAAGTGTCTCCTCAGTGTGTTCCCATTTCCTTAGAAACAGTGTATTTGCTGGGAGAAAAGTGCATTACTGTGCGCTTACACCGTTCAGCAAATATATGTGTAGAAGCACAGTGCTAGCAGAAACGACCGTTTCTCGACGTTTTCTAACTGAGGGAACAAGTTGCACACTTCTGAGATGCATTTGGGCAACTTTGTCATAAATGAGTTTTTTGCCTAAAGAGACATGCCTATTTGCGCAGTAGTACAGATTCTGAGTATGTAACTGGGCTTGATGAAATCAGCATTTGTCTTGCTTCCCTGTGCGTAGGGAAGCTCAGTTTTAGTCACAGTAGCTCCCACAAGTGTCTCCTCAGTGTGTTCCCATTTCCTTAGAAACAGTGTATTTGCTGGGAGTAAAGTGCATTACTGTGCGCTTTCACCGTTCAGCAAATACATGTGTAGAAGCACAGCGCTAGCAGAAACGACCGTTTCTCGACGTTTTCTAACTCAGGGAACAAGTTGTACACTTCTGAGATGCATTTGGGCAACTTTGTCAGAAATGAGTTTTTTGCCTAAAGAGACATGCCTTTTTGCGCAGTAGTACAGATTCTGAGTATGTAACTGGGCTTGATGAAATAAGCATTTCTCTTGCTTCCCTGTGCATAGGGAAGCTCAGTTTTCGTCACTGTAGCTCCCACAAGTATCTCCACAGTGTGTTCACATTTCCTTAGAAACAGTGTATTTGCTGGGAGACAAGTGCATTACTGTGCGCTTTCACCGTTCAGCAAATATATGTGTAGAAGCACAGCGCTAGCAGAAACGACCGTTTCTCGACGTTTTCTAACTGAGGGAACAAGTTGCACACTTCTGAGATGCATTTGGGCAACATTGTCAGAAAGGAGTTTTTTGCCTAAAGAGACATGCCTATTTGCGCAGTAGTACAGATTCTGAGTATGTAACTGGGCTTGATGAAATCAGCATCTCTCTTGCTTCCCTGTGCGTAGGGAAGCTCAGTTTTAGTCACAGTAGCTCCCACAAGTGTCTCCTCAGTGTGTTCCCATTTCCTTAGAAACAGTGTATTTGCTGGGAGAAAAGTGCATTACTGTGCGCTTTCACCGTTCAGCAAATACATGTGTAGAAGCACAGCGCTAGCAGAAACGAACATTTCTCGACGTTTTCTAACTCAGGGAACAAGTTTCACACTTCTGAGATGCATTTGGCAAATTTATCAGAAATGAGTTTTTTGCCTAAAGAGACGTGCCTATTTGCGCAGTAGTACAGATTCTGAGTATGTAACTGTGCTTGATGAAATCAGCATTTCTCTTGCTTTCCTGTGCGTAGGGAAGCTCAGTTTCAGTCACAGTAGCTCCCACAAGTGTCTCCTCAGTGTGTTCCCATTTCCTTAGAAACAGTGTATTTGCTGGGAGAAAAGTGCATTACTGTGCGCTTTCACCGTTCAGCAAATACATGTGTAGAAGCACAGCGCTAGCAGAAACGACCGTTTCTCGACGTTTTCTAACACAGGGAACAAGTTGCACACTTCTGAGGTGCATTTGGGCAACTTTGTCAGAAATGAGTTTTTTGCCTAAAGAGACATGCCTATTTGCGCAGTAGTACAGATTCTGAGTATATAACTGCGCTTGATGAAATCAGCATTTCTCTTGCTTCCCTGTGCGTAGGGAAGCTCAGTTTTAGTCACAGTAGCTCCCACAAGTGTCTCCTCAGTGTGTTCCCATTTCCTTAGAAACAGTGTATTTGCTGGGAGAAAAGTGCATTACTGTGCGCTTTCACCGTTCAGCAAGTACATGTGTAGAAGCACAGCGCTAGCAGAAACGACCGTTTCTCGACGTTTTCTAACTGAGGGAACATGTTGCACACTTCTGAGATGCATTTGGGCCACTTTGTCAGAAATGAGTTTTTTGCCTAAAGAGACATGCCTATTTGCGCAGTAGTACAGATTCTGAGTATGTAACCGGGCTTGATGAAATCAGCATTTCTCTTGCTTCCCTTTGTGTAGGGAAACTCAGTTTTAGTCACAGTAGCTCCCACAAGTGTCTCCTCAGTGTGTTCACATTTCCTTCGAAACAGTGTATTTGCTGGGAGAAAAGTGCATTACTGTGCGCTTTCACCGTTCAGCAAATACATGTGTAGAAGCACAGCGCTAGCAGAAACGACCGTTTCTCGACGTTTTCTAACTCAGGGAAGAAGTTGCACACTTCTGAGATGCATTTGGGCAACTTTGTCAGAAATGAGTTTTTTGCCTAAAGAGACATGCCTATTTGCGCAGTAGTACAGATTCTGAGTATGTAACTGGGCTTGATGAAATCAGCATTTCTCTTGCTTCCCTGTGCGTAGGGAAGCTCAGTTTTAGTCACAGTAGCTTCCACAAGTGTCTCCTCAGTGTGTTCCCATTTCCTTAGAAACAGTGTATTTGCTGGGAGAAAAGTGCATTACTGTGCGCTTACACCGTTCAGCAAATATATGTGTAGAAGCACAGTGCTAGCAGAAACGACCGTTTCTCGACGTTTTCTAACTGAGGGAACAAGTTGCACACTTCTGAGATGCATTTGGGCAACTTTGTCATAAATGAGTTTTTTGCCTAAAGAGACATGCCTATTTGCGCAGTAGTACAGATTCTGAGTATGTAACTGGGCTTGATGAAATCAGCATTTGTCTTGCTTCCCTGTGCGTAGGGAAGCTCAGTTTTAGTCACAGTAGCTCCCACAAGTGTCTCCTCAGTGTGTTCCCAGTTCCTTAGAAACAGTGTATTTGCTGGGAGAAAAGTGCATTACTGTGCGCTTTCACCGTTCAGCAAATACATGTGTAGAAGCACAGCGCTAGCAGAAAAGACCGTTTCTCGACGTTTTCTAACTCAGGGAACAAGTTGCACACTTCTGAGATGCATTTGGGCAACTTTGTCAGAAATGAGTTTTTTGCCTAAAGAGACATGCCTATTTGCGCAGTAGTACAGATTCTGAGTATGTACCTGGGCTTGATGAAAACAGCATTTTTCTTGCTTCCCTGTGCGTAGGGAAGCTCAGTTTTAGTCACAGTAGCTCCCACAAGTGTCTCCTCAGTGTGTTCCCATTTCCTTAGAAACAGTGTATTTGCAGGGAGAAAAGTGCATTACTGTGCGCTTTCACCGTTCAGCAAATACATGTGTAGAAGCACAGCGCTAGCAGAAACGACCGTTTCTCGACGTTTTCTAACTCAGGGAACAAGTTGCACACTTCTGAGATGCATTTGGGCAACTTTGTCAGAAATGAGTTTTTTGCCTAAAGAGACATGCCTTTTTGCGCAGTAGTACAGATTCTGAGTATGTAACTGGGCTTGATGAAATCAGCATTTCTCTTGCTTCCCTGTGCATAGGGAAGCTCAGTTTTCGTCACTGTAGCTCTCACAAGTATCTCCACAGTGTGTTCCCATTTCCTTAGAAACAGTGTATTTGCTGGGAGAAAAGTGCATTACTGTGCGCTTTCACCGTTCAGCAAATATATGTGTAGAAGCACAGCGCTAGCAGAAACGACCGTTTCTCGACGTTTTCTAACACAGGGAACAAGTTGCACACTTCTGAGATGCATTTGGGCAACTTTGTCAGAAATGAGTTTTTTGCCTAAAGAGACATGCCTATTTGCGCAGTAGTACAGATTCTGAGTATATAACTGCGCTTGATGAAATCAGCATTTCTCTTGCTTCCCTGTGCGTAGGGAAGCTCAGTTTTAGTCACAGTAGCTCCCACAAGTGTCTCCCCAGTGTGTTCACATTTCCTTAGAAACAGTGTATTTGCTGGGAGAAAAGTGCATTACTGGGCGCTTTCACCGTTCAGCAAGTACATGTGTAGAAGCACAGCGCTAGCAGAAACGACCGTTTCTCGACGTTTTCCAACTCAGGGAAGAAGTTGCACACTTCTGAGATGCATTTGGGCAACTTTGTCAGAAATGAGTTTTTTGCCTAAAGAGACATGCCTATTTGCGCAGTAGTACAGATTCTGAGTATGTAACTGGGCTTGATGAAATCAGCATTTCTCTTGCTTCCCTGTGCGTAGGGAAGCTCAGTTTTCGTCACTGTAGCTCCCACATGTGTCTCCTCAGTGTGTTCCCATTTCCTTAGAAACAGTGTATTTGCTGGGAGAAAAGTGCATTACTGTGCGCTTTCACCGTTCAGCAAATACATGTGTAGAAGCACAGCGCTAGCAGAAACGACCGTTTCTCGACGTTTTCTAACTCAGGGAACAAGTTGCACACTGCTGAGATGCATTTGGGCAACTTTGTCAGAAATGAGTTTTTTGCCTAAAGAGACATGCCTATTTGCGCAGTAGTACAGATTTTGAGTATGTAACTGGGCTTGATGAAATCAGCATTTCTCTTGCTTCCCTGTGCATAGGGAAGCTCAGTTTTCATCACTGTAGCTCACACAAGTGTCTCCACAGTGTGTTCCCATTTCCTTAGAAACAGTGTATTTGCTGGGAGAAAAGTGCATTACTGTGTGCTTTCACCGTTCAGCAAATACATGTGTAGAAGCACAGCGCTAGCAGAAACGACAGTTTCTTGACGTTTTCTAACTCAGGGAACAAGTTCCACACTTCTGAGATGCATTTGGGCAACTTTGTCAGAAAGGAGTTTTTTGCCTAAAGAGACATGCCTATTTGCGCAGTAGTACAGATTCTGAGTATGTAACTGGGCTTGATGAAATCAGCATTTCTCTTGCTTCCCTGTGCGTAGGGAAGCTCAGTTTTAGTCACAGTAGCTCCCACAAGTGTCTCCTCAGTGTGTTCCCATTTCCTTAGAAACAGTGTATTTGCTGGGAGAAAAGTGCATTACTGTGCGCTTTCACCGTTCAGCAAATACATGTGTAGAAGCACAGCGCTAGCAGAAACGACCGTTTCTCGACGTTTTCTAACTCAGGGAACAAGTTCCACACTTCTGAGATGCATTTGGGCAACTTTGTCAGAAAGGAGTTTTTTGCCTAAAGAGACATGCCTATTTGCGCAGTAGTACAGATTCTGAGTATGTAACTGGGCTTGATGAAATCAGCATTTCTCTTGCTTCCCTGTGTGTAGGGAAGCTCAGTTTTAGTCACAGTAGCTCCCACAAGTGTCTCCTCAGTGTGTTCCCATTTCCTTAGAAACAGTGTATTTGCTGGGAGAAAAGTGCATTACTGTGCGCTTTCACCGTTCAGCAAATACATGTGTAGAAGCACAGCGCTAGCAGAAACGAATGTTTCTCGACGTTTTCTAACTGAGGGAACAAGTTGCACACTTCTGAGATGCATTTGGGCCACTTTGTCAGAAATGAGTTTTTTGCCTAAAGAGACATGCCTATTTGCGCAGTAGTACAGATTCTGAGTATGTAACCGGGCTTGATGAAATCAGCATTTCTCTTGCTTCCCTGTGTGTAGGGAAGCTCAGTTTTAGTCACAATATCTCTCACAAGTGTCTCCTCAGTGTGTTCCCATTTCCTTCGAAACAGTGTATTTGCTGGGAGAAAAGTGCATTACTGTGCGCTTTCACCGTTCAGCAAATACATGTGTAGAAGCACAGCGCTAGCAGAAACGACCGTTTCTCGACGTTTTCTAACTCAGGGAACAAGTTGCACACTTCTGAGATGCATTTGGGCAACTTTGTTAGAAATGAGTTTCTGACTATAGAGACATGCCTATTTGCGCAGTAGTACAGATTCTGAGTATGTAACTGGGCTTGATGAAATCAGCATTTCTCTTGCTTCGCTGTGCGTAGGGAAGCTCAGTTTTAGTCACAGTAGCTCCCACAAGTGTCTCCTCAGTGTGTTCCCATTTCCTTAGAAACAGTGTATTTGCTGGGAGAAAAGTGCATTACTGTGCGCTTTCACCGTTCAGCAAATACATGTGTAGGAGCAGAGCGCTAGCAGAAAAGACCGTTTCTCGACGTTTTCTAACTCAGGGAACAAGTTGCACACTTCTGAGATGCATTTGGGCAACTTTGTCAGAAATGAGTTTTTTTGCCTAAAGAGACATGCCTATTTGCGCAGTAGTACAGATTCTGAGTATGTAACTGGGCTTGATGAAATCAGCATTTCTCTTGCTTCCCTGTGTGTAGGGAAGCTATGTTTTAGTCACAGTAGCTCCCACAAGTGTCTCCTCAGTGTGTTCCCATTTCCTTAGAAACAGTGTATTTGCTGGGAGAAAAGTGCATTACTGTGCGCTTTCACCGTTCAGCAAATACATTTGTAGAAGCACAGCACTAGCAGAAACGACCGTTTCTCGAGGTTTTCTAAGTCAGGGAACAAGTTGCACACTTCTGAGATGCATTTGGGCAACTTTGTCAGAAATGAGTTTTTTGCCTAAAGAGATATGCCTATTTGCGCAGTAGTACAGATTCTGAGTATGTAACTGGGCTTGATGAAATCAGCATTTCTCTTGCTTCCCTGTGCGGAGAGAAGCTCAGTTTTAGTCAGAGTAGCTCCCACAAGTATCTCCTCAGTGTGTTCCCATTTCCTTAGAAACAGTGTATTTGCTGGGAGAAAAGTGCATTACTGTGCTCTTTCACCGTTCAGCCAATACATGTGTAGAAGCACAGCACTAGCAGAAACGACCGTTTCTCGACGTTTTCTAACTCAGGGAACAAGTTGCACACTTCTGAGATGCATTTGCGCAACTTTGTCAGAAATGAGTTTTTTGCCTAAAGAGACATGCCTATTTGCGCAGTAGTACATATTCTGAGTATGTAACTGGGCTTGATGAACTCAGCATTTCTCTTGCTTCCCTGTGCGGAGAGAAGCGCAGTTTTAGTCAGAGTAGCTCCCACAAGTGTCTCCTCAGTGTGTTCCCATTTCCTTAGAAACAGTGTATTTGCTGGGAGAAAAAGTGCATTACTGTGCGCTTTCACCGTTCAGCCAATACATGTGTAGAAGCACAGCGCTAGCAGAAACGATCGTTTCTCGACGTATTCTAACTCAGGGAACAAGTGGCACACTTCTGAGATGCATTTGGGCAACTTTGTCAGAAATGAGTTTTTTGCCTAAAGAGACATGCCTATTTGCGCAGTAGTACAGATTCTGAGTATGTAACTGGGCTTGATGAAATCAGCATTTCTCTTGCTTCCCTGTGTGTAGGGAAGCTCAGTTTTAGTCACAGTAGCTCCCACAAGTGTCTCCTCAGTGTGTTCCCATTTCCTTAGAAACAGTGTATTTGCAGGGAGAAAAGTGCATTACTGTGCGCTTTCACCGTTCAGCAAATACATGTGTAGAAGCACAGCGCTAGCAGAAACGACCGTTTCTCGACGTTTTCTAACTCAGGGAACAAGTTGCACACTTCTGAGATGCATTTGGGCAACTTTGTCAGAAATGAGTTTTTTGCCTACAGAGACATGCCTATTTGCGCAGTAGTACAGATTCTGAGTATGTAACTGGGCTTGATGAAATCAGCATTTCTCTTGCTTCCCTGTGCGTTGGGAAGCTCAGTTTTAGTCACAGTAGCTCCCACAAGGGTCTCCTCAGTGTGTTCCCATTTCCTTAGAAACAGTGTATTTGCTGGGAGAAAAGTGCATTACTGTGAGCTTTCACAATTCAGCAAAAACATGTGTAGAAGCACAGCGCTAGTAGAAACGACTGTTTCTCGACGTTTTCTAACTCAGGGAACAAGTTGCACACTTCTGAGATGCATTTGGGCAACTTTGTCAGAAATGAGTTTTTTGCCTAAAGAGACATGCCTATTTGCGCAGTAGTACAGATTCTGAGTATGTAACTGGGCTTGATGAAATCAGCATTTCTCTTGCTTCCCTGTGTGTAGGGAAGCTATGTTTTAGTCACAGTAGCTCCCACAAGTGTCTCCTCAGTGTGTTCCCATTTCCTTAGAAACAGTGTATTTGCTGGGAGAAAAGTGCATTACTGTGCGCTTTCACCGTTCAGCAAATACATTTGTAGAAGCACAGCACTAGCAGAAACAACCGTTTCTCGAGGTTTTCTAAGTCAGGGAACAAGTTGCACACTTCTGAGATGCATTCGGGCAACTTTGTCAGAAATGAGTTTTTTGCCTAAAGAGACATGCCTATTTGCGCAGTAGTACAGATTCTGAGTATGTAACTGGGCTTGATGAAATCAGCATTTCTCTTGCTTCCCTGTGCGGAGAGAAGCTCAGTTTTAGTCAGAGTAGCTCCCACAAGTATCTCCTCAGTGTGTTCCCATTTCCTTAGAAACAGTGTATTTGCTGGGAGAAAAGTGCATTACTGTGCTCTTTCACCGTTCAGCCAATACATGTGTAGAAGCACAGCACTAGCAGAAACGACCGTTTCTCGACGTTTTCTAACTCAGGGAACAAGTTTCACACTTCTGAGATGCATTTGCGCAACTTTGTCAGAAATGAGTTTTTTGCCTAAAGAGACATGCCTATTTGCGCAGTAGTACATATTCTGAGTATGTAACTGGGCTTGATGAACTCAGCATTTCTCTTGCTTCCCTGTGCGGAGAGAAGCGCAGTTTTAGTCAGAGTAGCTCCCACAAGTGTCTCCTCAGTGTGTTCCCATTTCCTTAGAAACAGTGTATTTGCTGGGAGAAAAAGTGCATTACTGTGCGCTTTCACCGTTCAGCCAATACATGTGTAGAAGCACAGCGCTAGCAGAAACGATCGTTTCTCGACGTTTTCTAACTCAGGGAACAAGTGGCACACTTCTGAGATGCATTTGGGCAACTTTGTCAGAAAAGAGTTTTTTGCCTAAAGAGACATGCCTATTTGCGCAGTAGTACAGATTCTGAGTATGTAACTGGGCTTGATGAAATCAGCATTTCTCTTGCTTCCCTGTGCGTAGGGAAGCTCAGTTTTAGTCACAGTAGCTCCCACAAGTGTCTCCTCAGTGTGTTCCCATTTCCTTAGAAACAGTGTATATGCTGGGAGAAAAGTGCATTACTGTGCGCTTTCACCATTCAGCAAATACATGTGTAGAAGCACAGCGCTAGCAGAAACGACCGTTTCTCGACGTTTTCTAACTCAGGGAGTAAGTTGCCCACTTCTGAGATGCATTTGGGCAACTTTGTCAGAAATGAGTTATTTGCCTAAAGAGACATGCCTATTTGCGCAGTAGTACAGATTCTGAGTATGTAACTGTGCTTGATGAAATCAGCATTTCTCTTGCTTTCCTGTGCGTAGGGAAGCTCAGTTTTAGTCACTGTAGCTCCCACAAGTGTCTCCTCAGTGTGTTCCCATTTCCTTAGAAACAGTGTATTTGCTGGGAGAAAAGTGCATTACTGTGTGCTTTCACCGTTCAGCAAATACATGTGTAGAAGCACAGCGCTAGCAGAAACGACCGTTTCTCGACGTTTTCTAACTCAGGGAACAAGTGGCACACTTCTGAGATGCATTTGGGCAACTTTGTCAGAAATGAGTTTTTTGCCTAAAGAGACATGCCTATTTGCGCAGTAGTACAGATTCTGAGTATGTAACTGGGCTTGATGAAATCAGCATTTCTCTTGCTTCCCTGTGCGTAGGGAAGCTCAGTTTTAGTCACAGTAGCACCCACAAGGGTCTCCTCAGTGTGTTCCCATTTCCTTAGAAACAGTGTATTTGCTGGGAGAAAAGTGCATTACTGTGAGCTTTCACCATTCAGCAAAAACATGTGTAGAAGCACAGCGCTAGTAGAAACGACTGTTTCTTGACGTTTTCTAACTCAGGGAACAAGTTGCACACTTCTGAGATGCATTTGGGCAACTTTGTCAGAAATGAGTTTTTTGCCTAAAGAGACATGCCTATTTGCGCAGTAGTACAGATTCTGAGTATGTAACTGGGCTTGATGAAATCAGCATTTCTCTTGCTTCCCTGTGCGTAGGGAAGCTATGTTTTAGTCACAGTAGCTCCCACAAGTGTCTACTCAGTGTGTTCCCATTTCCTTAGAAACAGTGTATTTGCTGGGAGAAAAGTGCATTACTGTGCTCTTTCACCGTTCAGCCAATACATGTGTAGAAGGACAGCACTAGCAGAAACGACCGTTTCTCGACGTTTTCTAACTCAGGGAACAAGTTGCACACTTCTGAGATGCATTTGCGCAACTTTGTCAGAAATGAGTTTTTTGCCTAAAGAGACATGCCTATTTGCGCAGTAGTACATATTCTGAGTATGTAACTGGGCTTGATGAACTCAGCATTTCTCTTGCTTCCCTGTGCGGAGAGAAGCGCAGTTTTAGTCAGAGTAGCTCCCACAAGTGTCTCCTCAGTGTGTTCCCATTTCCTTAGAAACAGTGTATTTGCTGGGAGAAAAGTGCATTACTGTGCGCTTTCACCGTTCAGCCAATACATGTGTAGAAGCACAGCGCTAGCAGAAACGATCGTTTCTCGACGTTTTCTAACTCAGGGAACAAGTGGCACACTTCTGAGATGCATTTGGGCAACTTTGTCAGAAATGAGTTTTTTGCCTAAAGAGACATGCCTATTTGCGCAGTAGTACAGATTCTGAGTATGTAACTGGGCTTGATGAAATCAGCATTTCTCTTGCTTCCCTGTGCGTAGGGAAGCTCAGTTTTAGTCACAGTAGCTCCCACAAGTGTCTCCTCAGTGTGTTCCCATTTCCTTAGAAACAGTGTATTTGCAGGGAGAAGAGTGCATTACTGTGCGCTTTCACCGTTCAGCAAATACATGTGTAGAAGCACAGCGCTAGCAGAAATGACCGTTTCTCGACGTTTTCTAACTCAGGGAACAAGTTGCACACTTCTGAGATGCATTTGGCCAACTTTGTCAGAAATGAGTTTTTTTCCCTAAAGAGACATGCGTATTTGGGCAGTAGTACAGATTCTGAGTATGTAACTGGGCTTGATGAAATCAGCATTTTCTCTTGCTTCCCTGTGCGTAGGGAATCTCAGTTTTAGTCACTGTAGCTCCCACAAGTGTCTCCTCAGTGTGTTCCCATTTCCTTAGAAACAGTGTATTTGCTGGGAGAAAAGTGCATTACTGTGCGCTTTCACCGTTCAGCCAATACATGTGTAGAAGCACAGCGCTAGCAGAAACGATCGTTTCTCGACGTTTTCTAACTCAGGGAACAAGTGGCACACTTCTGAGATGCATTTGGGCAACTTTGTCAGAAATGAGTTTTTTGCCTAAAGAGACATGCCTATTTGCGAAGTAGTACAGATTCTGAGTATGTAACTGGGCTTGATGAAATCAGCATTTCTCTTGCTTCCCTGTGCGTAGGGAAGCTCAGTTTTAGTCACAGTAGCTCCCACAAGTGTCTCCTCAGTGTGTTCCCATTTCCTTAGAAACAGTGTATTTGCTGGGAGAAAAGTGCATTACTGTGTGCTTTCACCGTTCAGCAAATACATGTGTAGAAGCACAGCACTAGCAGAAACGACCGTTTCTCGACGTTTTCTAACTCAGGGAACAAGTTGCACACTTCTGAGATGCATTTGGGCCACTTTGTCAGAAATGAGTTTTTTGCCTAAAGAGACATGCCTATTTGCGCAGTAGTACATATTCTGAGTATGTAACTGGGCTTGATGAAATCAGCATTTCTCTTGCTTCCCTGTGCGGAGAGAAGCTCAGTTTTAGTGTGAGTAGCTCCCACAAGTGTCTCCTCAGTGTGTTCCCATTTCCTTAGAAACAGTGTATTTGCTGGGAGAAAAGTGCATTACTGTGCGCTTTCACCGTTCAGCCAATACATGTGTAGAAGCACAGCGCTAGCAGAAACGACCGTTTCTCGACGTTTTCTAACTCAGGGAACAAGTTGCACACTTCTGAGATGCATTTGGGCAACTTTGTCAGAAATGAGTTTTTTGCCTACAGAGACATGCCTATTTGCGCAGTAGTACAGATTCTGAGTATGTAACTGGGCTTGATGAAATCAGCATTTCTCTTGCTTCCCTGTGCGTTGGGAAGCTCAGTTTTAGTCACAGTAGCTCCCACAAGGGTCTCCTCAGTGTGTTCCCATTTCCTTAGAAACAGTGTATTTGCTGGGAGAAAAGTGCATTACTGTGAGCTTTCACAATTCAGCAAAAACATGTGTAGAAGCACAGCGCTAGTAGAAACGACTGTTTCTCGACGTTTTCTAACTCAGGGAACAAGTTGCACACTTCTGAGATGCATTTGGGCAACTTTGTCAGAAATGAGTTTTTTGCCTAAAGAGACATGCCTATTTGCGCAGTAGTACAGATTCTGAGTATGTAACTGGGCTTGATGAAATCAGCATTTCTCTTGCTTCCCTGTGTGTAGGGAAGCTATGTTTTAGTCACAGTAGCTCCCACAAGTGTCTCCTCAGTGTGTTCCCATTTCCTTAGAAACAGTGTATTTGCTGGGAGAAAAGTGCATTACTGTGCGCTTTCACCGTTCAGCAAATACATTTGTAGAAGCACAGCACTAGCAGAAACAACCGTTTCTCGAGGTTTTCTAAGTCAGGGAACAAGTTGCACACTTCTGAGATGCATTTGGGCAACTTTGTCAGAAATGAGTTTTTTGCCTAAAGAGACATGCCTATTTGCGCAGTAGTACAGATTCTGAGTATGTAACTGGGCTTGATGAAATCAGCATTTCTCTTGCTTCCCTGTGCGGAGAGAAGCTCAGTTTTAGTCAGAGTAGCTCCCACAAGTATCTCCTCAGTGTGTTCCCATTTCCTTAGAAACAGTGTATTTGCTGGGAGAAAAGTGCATTACTGTGCTCTTTCACCGTTCAGCCAATACATGTGTAGAAGCACAGCACTAGCAGAAACGACCGTTTCTCGACGTTTTCTAACTCAGGGAACAAGTTTCACACTTCTGAGATGCATTTGCGCAACTTTGTCAGAAATGAGTTTTTTGCCTAAAGAGACATGCCTATTTGCGCAGTAGTACATATTCTGAGTATGTAACTGGGCTTGATGAACTCAGCATTTCTCTTGCTTCCCTGTGCGGAGAGAAGCGCAGTTTTAGTCAGAGTAGCTCCCACAAGTGTCTCCTCAGTGTGTTCCCAGTTCCTTAGAAACAGTGTATTTGCTGGGAGAAAAAGTGCATTACTGTGCGCTTTCACCGTTCAGCCAATACATGTGTAGAAGCACAGCGCTAGCAGAAACGATCGTTTCTCGACGTTTTCTAACTCAGGGAACAAGTGGCACACTTCTGAGATGCATTTGGGCAACTTTGTCAGAAAAGAGTTTTTTGCCTAAAGAGACATGCCTATTTGCGCAGTAGTACAGATTCTGAGTATGTAACTGGGCTTGATGAAATCAGCATTTCTCTTGCTTCCCTGTGCGTAGGGAAGCTCAGTTTTAGTCACAGTAGCTCCCACAAGTGTCTCCTCAGTGTGTTCCCATTTCCTTAGAAACAGTGTATATGCTGGGAGAAAAGTGCATTACTGTGCGCTTTCACCATTCAGCAAATACATGTGTAGAAGCACAGCGCTAGCAGAAACGACCGTTTCTCGACGTTTTCTAACTCAGGGAGTAAGTTGCCCACTTCTGAGATGCATTTGGGCAACTTTGTCAGAAATGAGTTATTTGCCTAAAGAGACATGCCTATTTGCGCAGTAGTACAGATTCTGAGTATGTAACTGGGCTTGATGAAATCAGCATTTCTCTTGCTTCCCTGTGCGTAGGGAAGCTATGTTTTAGTCACAGTAGCTCCCACAAGTGTCTACTCAGTGTGTTCCCATTTCCTTAGAAACAGTGTATTTGCTGGGAGAAAAGTGCATTACTGTGCTCTTTCACCGTTCAGCCAATACATGTGTAGAAGGACAGCACTAGCAGAAACGACCGTTTCTCGACGTTTTCTAACTCAGGGAACAAGTTGCACACTTCTGAGATGCATTTGCGCAACTTTGTCAGAAATGAGTTTTTTGCCTAAAGAGACATGCCTATTTGCGCAGTAGTACATATTCTGAGTATGTAACTGGGCTTGATGAACTCAGCATTTCTCTTGCTTCCCTGTGCGGAGAGAAGCGCAGTTTTAGTCAGAGTAGCTCCCACAAGTGTCTCCTCAGTGTGTTCCCATTTCCTTAGAAACAGTGTATTTGCTGGGAGAAAAGTGCATTACTGTGCGCTTTCACCGTTCAGCCAATACATGTGTAGAAGCACAGCGCTAGCAGAAACGATCGTTTCTCGACGTTTTCTAACTCAGGGAACAAGTGGCACACTTCTGAGATGCATTTGGGCAACTTTGTCAGAAATGAGTTTTTTGCCTAAAGAGACATGCCTATTTGCGCAGTAGTACAGATTCTGAGTATGTAACTGGGCTTGATGAAATCAGCATTTCTCTTGCTTCCCTGTGCGTAGGGAAGCTCAGTTTTAGTCACAGTAGCTCCCACAAGTGTCTCCTCAGTGTGTTCCCATTTCCTTAGAAACAGTGTATTTGCAGGGAGAAGAGTGCATTACTGTGCGCTTTCACCGTTCAGCAAATACATGTGTAGAAGCACAGCGCTAGCAGAAATGACCGTTTCTCGACGTTTTCTAACTCAGGGAACAAGTTGCACACTTCTGAGATGCATTTGGCCAACTTTGTCAGAAATGAGTTTTTTTCCCTAAAGAGACATGCGTATTTGGGCAGTAGTACAGATTCTGAGTATGTAACTGGGCTTGATGAAATCAGCATTTTCTCTTGCTTCCCTGTGCGTAGGGAATCTCAGTTTTAGTCACTGTAGCTCCCACAAGTGTCTCCTCAGTGTGTTCCCATTTCCTTAGAAACAGTGTATTTGCTGGGAGAAAAGTGCATTACTGTGCGCTTTCACCGTTCAGCCAATACATGTGTAGAAGCACAGCGCTAGCAGAAACGATCGTTTCTCGACGTTTTCTAACTCAGGGAACAAGTGGCACACTTCTGAGATGCATTTGGGCAACTTTGTCAGAAATGAGTTTTTTGCCTAAAGAGACATGCCTATTTGCGCAGTAGTACAGATTCTGAGTATGTAACTGGGCTTGATGAAATCAGCATTTTCTCTTGCTTCCCTGTGCGTAGGGAATCTCAGTTTTAGTCACTGTAGCTCCCACAAGTGTCTCCTCAGTGTGTTCCCATTTCCTTAGAAACAGTGTATTTGCTGGGAGAAAAGTGCATTACTGTGCGCTTTCACCATTCAGCAAATACATATGTAGAAGCACAGCGCTAGCAGAAACGAACGTTTCTCCACGTTTTCTAACTCAGGGAACAAGTTGCACACTTCTGAGATGCATTTGGGCAACTTTGTCAGAAATGAGTTTTTTGCCTAAAGAGACATGCCTATTTGCGAAGTAGTACAGATTCTGAGTATGTAACTGGGCTTGATGAAATCAGCATTTCTCTTGCTTCCCTGTGCGTAGGGAAGCTCAGTTTTAGTCACAGTAGCTCCCACAAGTGTCTCCTCAGTGTGTTCCCATTTCCTTAGAAACAGTGTATTTGCTGGGAGAAAAGTGCATTACTGTGTGCTTTCACCGTTCAGCAAATACATGTGTAGAAGCACAGCACTAGCAGAAACGACCGTTTCTCGACGTTTTCTAACTCAGGGAACAAGTTGCACACTTCTGAGATGCATTTGGGCCACTTTGTCAGAAATGAGTTTTTTGCCTAAAGAGACATGCCTATTTGCGCAGTAGTACAGATTCTGAGTATGTAACTGGGCTTGATGAAATCAGCATTTCTCTTGCTTCCCTGTGCGGAGAGAAGCTCAGTTTTAGTGTGAGTAGCTCCCACAAGTGTCTCCTCAGTGTGTTCCCATTTCCTTAGAAACAGTGTATTTGCTGGGAGAAAAGTGCATTACTGTGCGCTTTCACCGTTCAGCCAATACATGTGTAGAAGCACAGCGCTAGCAGAAACGAACGATTCTCGACGTTTTCTAACTCAGGGAACAAGTTGCACACTTCTGAGATGCATTTGGGCAACTTTGTCAGAAATGAGTTTTTTGCCTAAAGAGACATGCCTATTTGCGCAGTAGTACATATTCTGAGTATGTAACTGGGCTTGATGAAATCAGCATTTCTCTTGCTTCCCTGTGCGTAGGGAAGCTCAGTTTTAGTCACAGTAGCTCCCACAAGTGTCTCCTCAGTGTGTTCCCATTTCCTTAGAAACAGTGTATATGCTGGGAGAAAAGTGCATTACTGTGCGCTTTCACCATTCAGCAAATACATGTGTAGAAGCACAGCGCTAGCAAAAACGACCGTTTCTCCACGTTTTCTAACTCAGGGAACAAGTTGCCCACTTCTGAGATGCATTTGGGCAACTTTGTCAGAAATGAGTTTTTTGCCTAAAGAGACATGCCTATTTGCGCAGTAGTACAGATTCTGAGTATGTAACTGGGCTTGATGAAATCAGCATTTCTCTTGCTTCCCTGTGCATAGGGAAGCTCAGTTTTAGTCACAGTAGCTCCCACAAGTGTCTCTTCAGTGTGTTCCCATTTCCTTAGAAACAGTGTATTTGCTGGGAGAAAAGTGCATTACTGTGCGCGTTCACCGCTCAGCAAATACATGTGTAGAAGCACAGCGCTAGCAGAAACGACCGTTTCTCGACGTTTTCTAACTCAGGGAACAAGTTGCACACTTCTGAGATGCATTTGGGCAACTTTGTCAGAAATGAGTTTTTTGCCTACAGAGACATGCCTATTTGCGCAGTAGTACAGATTCTGAGTATGTAACTGGACTTGATGAAATCAGCATTTCTCTTACTTCCCTGTGCGTAGGGAAGCTCAGTTTTAGTCACAGTAGCTCCCACAAGTGTCTCCTCAGTGTGTTCCCATTTCCTTAGAAACAGTGTATTTGCTGGGAGAAAAGTGCATTACTGTGCACTTTCACCGTTCAGCAAGTACATGTGTAGAAGCACAGCGCTAGCAGAAACGACCGTTTCTCGACGTTTTCTAACTCAGGGAACAAGTTGGACACTTCTGAGATGCATTTGGTCAACTTTGTCAGAAATGAGTTTTTTGCCTACAGAGACATGCCTATTTGCACAGTAGTACAGATTCTGAGTAGGTAACTGGGCTTGATGAAATCAGCATTTCTCTTGCTTCCCTGTGCGTAGGGAAGCTCAGTTTTAGTCACAGGAGCTCCCACAAGTGTCTCCTCAGTGTGTTCCCATTTCCTTAGAAACAGTGTATTTGCTGGGAGAAAAGTGCATTACTGTGCGCTTTCACCGTTCAGCAAGTACATGTGTAGAAGCACAGCGCTAGCAGAAACGACCGTTTCTCAAAGTTTTCTAACTCAGGGAACAAGTTGCACACTTCTGAGATGCATTTGGGCAACTTTGTCAGAAATGAGTTTTTTGCCTACAGAGACATGGCTATTTGCACAGTAGTACAGATTCTGAGTATGTAACTGGGCTTGATGAATTCAGCATTTCTCTTGCTTCCCTGTGCGTAGGGAAGCTCAGTTTTAGTCACAGTAGCTCCCACAAGTGTCTCCTCAGTGTGTTCGAATTTCCTTAGAAACAGTGTATTTGCTGGGAGAAAAGTGCATTACTGTGGGCTTTCACCGTTCAGCAAGTACATGTGTAGAAGCACAGCGCTAGCAGAAAAGACCATTTCTCGACGTTTTCTAACTCAGGGAACAAGTTGCACACTTCTGAGATGCATTTGGGCAACTTTGTCAGAAATGAGTTTTTTGCCTAAAGAGACATGCCTATTTGCGCAGTAGTACAGATTCTGAGTATGTAACTGGGCTTGATGAAATCAGCATTTCTCTTGCTTCCCTGTGCATATGGAAGCTCAGTTTTAGTCACAGTAGCTCCCACAAGTGTCTCCTCAGTGTGTTCCCATTTACTTAGAAACAGTGTATTTGCTGGGAGAAAAGTGCATTACTGTGCGCTTTCACCGTTCAGCAAGTACATGTGTAGAAGCACAGCGCTAGTAGAAACGACCGTTTCTCGACGTTTTCTAACTCAGAGAACAAGTTGCACACTTCTGAGATGCATTTGGCCAACTTTGTCAGAAATGAGTTTTTTGCCTACAGAGACATGCCTATTTGCGCAGTAGTACAGATTCTGAGTATGTAACTGGGCTTGATGAAATCAGCATTTCTCTTGCTTCCCTGTGCGTAGGGAAGCTCAGTTTTAGTCACAGTAGCTCCCACAAGTGTCTCCACAGTGTTCCCATTTCCGTAGAAACAGTGTATTTGCTGGGAGAAAAGTGCATTACTGTGCGCTTTCACCGTTCAGCAAATACATGTGTAGAAGCACAGCGCTAGCAGAAACGACCGTTTCTCGACGTTTTCTAACTCAGGGAACAAGTTGCACACTTCTGAGATGCATTTGGGCAACTTTGTCAGAAATGAATTTTTTGCCTAAAGAGACATGCCTATTTGCGCAGTAGTACAGATTCTGAGTATGTAACTGGGCTTGATGAAATCAGCATTTCTCTTGCTTCCCTGTGCGTAGGGAAGCTCAGTTTTAGTCACAGTAGCTCCCACAAGTGTCTCCTCAGTGTGTTCCCATTTTCTTAGAAACAGTGTATTTGCTGGGAGAAAAGTGCATTACTGTGCGCTTTCACCGTTCAGCAAGTACATGTGTAGAAGCACAGCGCTAGCAGAAACGACCGTTTCTCGACGTTTTCTAACTCAGGGAACAAGTTGCACACTTCTGAGATGCATTTGGGCAACTTTGTCAGAAATGAGTTTTTTTCCTACAGAGACATGCCTATTTGCGCAGTAGTACAGATTCTGAGTATGTAACTGGGCTTGATGAAATCAGCATTTCTCTTGCTTCCCTGTGCGTAGGGAAGCTCAGTTTTAGTCACAGTAGCTACCACAAGTGTCTCCTCAGTGTGTTCCCATTTCCTTAGAAACAGTGTATTTTCTGGGAGAAAAGTGTATTACTGTGCGCTTTCACCGTTCAGCAAATATATGTGTAGAAGCACAGCGCTAGCAGAAACGAACGTTTCTCGACATTTTCTAACTCAGGGAACAAGTTGCACACTTCTGAGATGCATTTGGGCAACTTTGTCAGAAATGAGTTTTTTTCCTACAGAGACATGCCTATTTGCGCAGTAGTACAGATTCTGAGTATGTAACTGGGCTTGATGAAATCAGCATTTCTCTTGCTTCCCTGTGCGTAGGGAAGCTCAGTTTTAGTCACAGTAGCTCCCACAAGGGTCTCCACAGTGTTCCCATTTCCGTAGAAACAGTGTATTTGCTGGGAGAAAAGTGCATTACTGTGTGCTTTCACCGTTCAGCAAATACATGTGTAGAAGCACAGCGCTAGCAGAAAAGACCGTTTCTCGACGTTTTCTAACTCAAGGAACAAGTTGCACACTTCTGAGATGCATTTGGGCAACTTTGTCAGAAATGAGTTTTTTGCCTAAAGAGACATGCCTATTTGCGCAGTAGTACAGATTCTGAGTATGTAACTGGGCTTGATGAAATCAGCATTTCTCTTGCTTCCCTGTGCGTAGGGAAGCTCAGTTTTAGTCACAGTAGCTCCCACAAGTGTCTCCTCAGTGTGTTCCCATTTCCTTAGAAACAGTGTATTTGCTGGGAGAAAAGTGCATTACTGTGCGCTTTCACCGTTCAGCAAGTACACTTGTAGAAGCACAGCGCTAGCAGAAACGACCGTTTCTCGACGTTTTCTAACTCAGAGAACAAGTTGCACACTTCTGAGATGCATTTGGCCAACTTTGTCAGAAATGAGTTTTTTGCCTACAGAGACATGCCTATTTGCGCAGTAGTACAGATTCTGAGTATGTAACTGGGCTAGATGAAATCAGCATTTCTCTTGCTTCCCTGTGCGTAGGGAAGCTCAGTTTTAGTCACAGTAGCTCCCACAAGTGTCTCCTCAGTGTGTTCCCATTTCCTTAGAAACAGTGTATTTTCTGGGAGAAAAGTGCATTACTGTGCGCTTTCACCGTTCAG
The DNA here is from genome assembly GCF_964271855.1 of Acomys minous. Classification (NCBI taxonomy): domain Eukaryota; kingdom Metazoa; phylum Chordata; class Mammalia; order Rodentia; family Muridae; genus Acomys; species Acomys minous. The sequence goes on from NW_028182177.1 coordinate 865,278, forward strand.
CAAATACATGTGTAGAAGCACAGCGCTAGCAGAAAAGACCGTTTCTCGACGTTTTCTAACTCAAGGAACAAGTTGCACACTTCTGAGATGCATTTGGGCAACTTTGTCAGAAATGAGTTTTTTGCCTAAAGAGACATGCCTATTTGCGCAGTAGTACAGATTCTGAGTATGTAACTGGGCTTGATGAAATCAGCATTTCTCTTGCTTCCCTGTGCGTAGGGAAGCTCAGTTTTAGTCACAGTAGCTCCCACAAGTGTCTCCTCAGTGTGTTCCCATTTCCTTAGGAACAGTGTATTTGCTGGGAGAAAAGTGCATTACTGTGCGCTTTCACCGTTCAGGAAATACATGTGTAGAAGCACAGCGCTAGCAGAAACGACCGTTTCTCGACGTTTTCTAACTCAGGGAACAAGTTGCACACATCTGAGATGCATTTGGGCAACATTGTCAGAAATGAGTTTTTTTCCTACAGAGACATGCCTATATGCGCAGTAGTACAGATTCTGAGTATGTAACTGGGCTTGATGAAATCAGCATTTCTCTTGCTTCCCTGTGCGTAGGGAAGCTCAGTTTTAGTCACTGTAGCTCCCACAAGTGTCTCCTCAGTGTGTTCCCATTTCCTTAGAAACAGTGTATTTGCTGGGAGAAAAGTGCATTACTGTGCGCTTTCACCGTTCAGCAAGTACACTTGTAGAAGCACAGCGCTAGCAGAAACGACCGTTTCTCGACGTTTTCTAACTCAGAGAACAAGTTGCACACTTCTGAGATGCATTTGGCCAACTTTGTCAGAAATGAGTTTTTTGCCTACAGAGAATGCCTATTTGCGCAGTAGTACAGATTCTGAGTATGTAATTGGGCTTGATGAAATTAGCATTTCTCTTGCTTCCCTGTGCGTAGGGAAGCTCAGTTTTAGTCACAGTAGCTCCCAAAAGTGTCTCCTCAGTGTGTTCCCATTTCCTTAGAAACAGTGTATTAACTGGGAGAAAAGTGCATTACTGTGCGTTTTCACCGTTCAGCAAATACATGTGTAGAAGCACAGCGCTAGCAGAAACGACGGTTTCTCGACGTTTTCTAACTCAAGGAACAAGTTGCACACTTCTGAGATGTATTTGGGCAACTTTGTCAGAAATGAGTTTTTTGCCTAAAGAGACATGCCTATTTGCGCAGTAGTACAGATTCTGAGTATGTAACTGGGCTTGATGAAATCAGCATTTCTCTTGCTTCCCTGTGCGTAGGGAAGCTCAGTTTTAGTCACAGTAGCTCCCACAAGTGTCTCCTCAGTGTGTTCCCATTTCCTTAGAAACAGTGTATTTGCTGGGAGAAAAGTGCATTACTGTGCGCTTTCACCGTTCAGCAAATACATGTGTAGAAGCACAGCGCTAGCAGAAACGAACGTTTCTCGACGTTTTCTAACTCAGGGAACAATTTGCACACTTCTGAGATGCATTTGGGCAACTTTGTCAGAAATGAGTTCTTTGCCTACAGAGACATGCCTATTTGCGCAGTAGTACAGATTCTGAGTATGTAACTGGGCTTGATGAAATCAGCATTTCTCTTGCTTCCCTGTGCGTAAGGAAGCTCAGTTTTAGTCACTGTAGCTCCCACAAGTGTCTCCTCAGTGTGTTCCCATTTCCTTAGAAACAGTGTATTTGCTGGGAGAAAAGTGCATTACTGTGCGCTTTCACCGTTCACCAAATACATGTGTAGAAGCACAGCGCTAGCAGAAACGACCGTTTCTCGACGTTTTCTAACTCAGGGAACAAGTTGCACACTTCCGAGATGCATTTGGGCAACTTTGTCAGAAATGAGTTTTTGCCTAAAGAGACATGCCTATTTGCGCAGTAGTACAGATTCTGAGTATGTAACTGGGCTTGATGAAATCAGCATTTCTCTTGCTTCCCTGTGCGTAGGGAAGCTCAGTTTTAGTCACAGTAGCTCCCACAAGTGTCTCCTCAGTGTGTTCCCATTTCCTTAGAAACAGTGTATTTGCTGGGAGAAAAGTGTATTACTGTGCGCTTTCACCGTTCAGCAAATACATGTGTAGAATCACAGCCCTAGCAGAAACGACCGTTTCTCGACGTTTTCTATATCAGGGAACAAGTTGCACACTTCTGAGATGCATTTGGGCAACTTTGTCAGAAATGAGTTTTTTGCCTAAAGAGACATGCCTATTTGCGCAGTAGTACAGATTCTGAGTATGTAACTGGGCTTGATGAAATCAGCATTTCTCTTGCTTCCCTGTGCGTAGGGAAGCTCAGTTTTAGTCACAGTAGCTCCCACAAGTGTCTCCTCAGTGTGTTCCCATTTCCTTAGAAACAGTGTATTTGCTGGGAGAAAAGTGCATTACTGTGCGCTTTCACCGTTCAGCAAATACATGTGTAGAAGCACAGCGCTAGCAGAAACGAACCTTTCTCGACGTTTTCTGACTCTGGGAACAAGTTGCACACTTCTGAGATGCATTTGGGCAACTTTGTCAGAAATGAGTTTTTTGCCTAAAGAGACATGCCTATTTGCCCAGTAGTACAGATTCTGAGTATGTAACTGGGCTTGATGAAATCAGCATTTCTCTTGCTTCCCTGTGCGTAGGGAAGCTCAGTTTTAGTCACAGTAGCTCCCACAAGTGTCTCCTCAGTGTGTTCCCATTTCCTTAGAAACAGTGTATTTGCTGGGAGAAAAGTGCATTACTGTGGGCTTTCACCGTTCAGCAAGTATATGTGTAGAAGCACAGCGCTAGCAGAAACGAACGTTTCTCGAAGTTTCTAAATCAGAGAACAGATTGCACACTTCTGAGATGCATTTGGGCAACTTTGTCAGAAATGAGTTTTTTTCCTACAGAGACATGCCTATTTGCGCAGTAGTACAGATTCTGAGTATGTAACTGGGCTTGATGAAATCAGCATTTCTCTTGCTTCCCTGTGCGTAGGGAAGCTCAGTTTTAGTCACAGTAGCTCCCACAAGTGTCTCCTCAGTGTGTTCCCATTTCCTTAGAAACAGTGTATTTGCTGGGAGAAAAGTGCATTACTGTGCGCTTTCACCGTTCAGCAAATACATGTGTAGAAGCACAGCGCTAGCAGAAACGACCGTTTCTCGACGTTTTCTAACTCAGGGAACAAGTTGCACACATCTGAGATGCATTTGGGCAACATTGTCAGAAATGAGTTTTTTTCCTACAGAGACATGCCTATTTGCGCAGTAGTACAGATTCTGAGTATGTAACTGGGCTTGATGAAATCAGCATTTCTCTTGCTTCCCTGTGCGTAGGGAAGCTCAGTTTTAGTCACTGTAGCTCCCACAAGTGTCTCCTCAGTGTGTTCCCATTTCCTTAGAAACAGTGTATTTGCTGGGAGAAAAGTGCATTACTGTGCGCTTTCACCGTTCAGCAAGTACACTTGTAGAAGCACAGCGCTAGCAGAAACGACCGTTTCTCGACGTTTTCTAACTCAGAGAACAAGTTGCACACTTCTGAGATGCATTTGGCCAACTTTGTCAGAAATGAGTTTTTTGCCTACAGAGACATGCCTATTTGCGCAGTAGTACAGATTCTGAGTATGTAACTGGGCTTGATGAAATCAGCATTTCTCTTGCTTCCCTGTGCGTAGGGAAGCTCAGTTTTAGTCACAGTAGCTACCACAAGTGTCTCCTCAGTGTGTTCCCATTTCCTTAGAAACAGTGTATTTTCTGGGAGAAAAGTGCATTACTGTGCGCTTTCACCGTTCAGCAAATACATGTGTAGAAGCACAGCGCTAGCAGAAACGAACGTTTCTCGACATTTTCTAACTCAGGGAACAAGTTGCACACTTCTGAGATGCATTTGGGCAACTTTGTCAGAAATGAGTTTTTTGCCTACAGAGACATGCCTATTTGCGCAGTAGTACAGATTCTGAGTATGTAACTGGGCTTGATGAAGTCAGCATTTCTCTTGCTTCCCTGTGCGTAGGGAAGCTCAGTTTTAGTCACAGTAGCTCCCACAAGTGTCTACACAGTGTTCCCATTTCCGTAGAAACAGTGTATTTGCTGGGAGAAAAGTGCATTACTGTGCGCTTTCACCGTTAAGCAAATACATGTGTAGAAGCACAGCGCTAGCAGAAAAGACCGTTTCTCGACGTTTTCTAACTCAAGGAACAAGTTGCACACTTCTGAGATGCATTTGGGCAACTTTGTCAGAAATGAGTTTTTTGCCTACAGAGACATGCCTATTTGCGCAGTAGTAGAGATTCTGAGTATGTAACTGGGCTTGATGAAATCAGCATTTCTCTTGCTTCCCTGTGCGTAGGGAAGCTCAGTTTTAGTCACAGTAGCTCCCACAAGTGTCTCCTCAGTGTGTTCCCATTTCCTTAGAAACAGTGTATTTGCTGGGAGAAAAGTGCATTACTGTGCGCTTTCACCGTTCGGCAAATACATGTGTAGAAGCACAGCGCTAGCAGAAAAGACCGTTTCTCGACGTTTTCTAACTCAGGGAACAAGTTGGACACTTCTGAGATGCATTTGGTCAACTTTGTCAGAAATGAGTTTTTTGCCTACAGAGACATGCCTATTTGTGCCGTAGTACATATTCTCAGTATGTAACTGGGCTTGATGAAATCAGCATTTCTCTTGCTTCCCTGTGCGTAGGGAAGCTCAGTTTTAGTCACAGTAGCTCCCACAAGTGTCTCCTCAGTGTGTTCCCATTTTCTTAGAAACAGTGTATTTGCTGGGAGAAAAGTGCATTACTGTGGGCTTTCACCGTTCAGCAAGTACATGTGTAGAAGCACAGCGCTAGCAGAAAAGACCATTTCTCGACGTTTTCTAACTCAGGGAACAAGTTGCACACTTCTGAGATGCATTTGGGCAACTTTGTCAGAAATGAGTTTTTTTCCTACAGAGACATGCCTATTTGCGCAGTAGTACAGATTCTGAGTATGTAACTGGGCTTGATGAAATCAGCATTTCTCTTGCTTCCCTGTGCGTAGGGAAGCTCAGTTTTAGTCACAGTAGCTACCACAAGTGCCTCCTCAGTGTGTTCCCATTTCCTTAGAAACAGTGTATTTTCTGGGAGAAAAGTGCATTACTGTGCGCTTTCACCGTTCAGCAAATACATGTGTAGAAGCACAGCGCTAGCAGAAACGAACGTTTCTCGACATTTTCTAACTCAGGGAACAAGTTGCACACTTCTGAGATGCATTTGGGCAACTTTGTCAGAAATGAGTTTTTTGCCTACAGAGACATGCCTATTTGCGCAGTAGTACAGATTCTGAGTATGTAACTGGGCTTGATGAAATCAGCATTTCTCTTGCTTCCCTGTGCGTAGGGAAGCTCAGTTTTAGTCACAGTGGCTCCCACAAGTGTCTACACAGTGTTCCCATTTCCGTAGAAACAGTGTATTTGATGGGAGAAAAGTGCATTACTGTGCGCTTTCACCGTTCAGCAAATACATGTGTAGAAGCACAGCGCTAGCAGAAAAGACCGTTTCTCGACGTTTTCTAACTCAAGGAACAAGTTGCACACTTCTGAGATGCATTTGGGCAACTTTGTCAGAAATGAGTTTTTTGCCTAAAGAGACATGCCTATTTGCGCAGTAGTACAGATTCTGAGTATGTAACTGGGCTTGATGAAATCAGCATTTCTCTTGCTTCCCTGTGCGTAGGGAAGCTCAGTTTTAGTCACAGTAGCTCCCACAAGTGTCTCCTCAGTGTGTTCCCATTTCCTTAGAAACAGTGTATTTGCTGGGAGAAAAGTGCATTACTGTGCGCTTTCACCGTTCAGCAAATACATGTGTAGAAGCACAGCGCTAGCAGAAAAGACCGTTTCTCGACGTTTTCTAACTCAGGGAACAAGTTGGACACTTCTGAGATGCATTTGGTCAACTTTGTCAGAAATGAGTTTTTTGCCTACAGAGACATGCCTATTTGTGCCGTAGTACATATTCTCAGTATGTAACTGGGATTGATGAAATCAGCATTTCTCTTGCTTCCCTGTGCGTAGGGAAGCTCAGTTTTAGTCACAGTAGCTCCCAAAAGTGTCTCCAAAGTGTTCCCATTTCCGTAGAAACAGTGTATTTGCTGGGAGAAAAGTGCATTACTGTGAGCTTTCACCGTTCAGCAAGTACATGTGTAGAAGCACAGCGCTAGCAGAAACGAACGTTTCTCGACGTTTTCTAACTCACGGAACAAGTTGCACACTTCTGAGATGCATTTGGGCAACTTTGTCAGAAATGAGTTTTTTGCCTACAGAGAATGCCTATTTGCGCAGTAGTACAGATTCTGAGTATGTAATTGGGCTTGATGAAATCAGCATTTCTCTTGCTTCCCTGTGCGTAGGGAAGCTCAGTTTTAGTCACAGTAGCTACCACAAGTGTCTCCTCAGTGTGTTCCCATTTCCTTAGAAACAGTGTATTTGCTGGGAGAAAAGTGCATTACTGTGCGCTTTCACCGTTCAGCAAATACATGTGTAGAAGCACAGCGCTAGCAGAAACGAACGTTTCTCGACGTTTTCTAACTCAGGGAACAAGTTGCACACTTCTGAGATGCAATTGGGCAACTTTGTCAGAAATGAGTTTTTTGCCTAAAGAGACATGTCTATTTGCGCAGTAGTACAGATTCTGAGTATGTAACTGGGCTTGATGAAATCAGCATTTCTCTTGCTTCCCTGTGCGTAGGGAAGCTCAGTTTTAGTCACAGTAGCTCCCACAAGTGTCTCCTCAGTGTGTTCCCAGTTCCTTAGAAACAGTGTATTTGCTGGGAGAAAAGTGCATTACTGTGCGCTTTCACCGTTCAGCAAGTACACTTGTAGAAGCACAGCGCTAGCAGAAACGACCGTTTCTCGACGTTTTCTAACTCAGAGAACAAGTTGCACACTTCTTAGATGCATTTGTGCAACTTTGTCAGAAATGAGTTTTTTTCCTACAGAGACATGCCTATTTGCGCAGTAGTACAGATTCTGAGTATGTAACTGGGCTTGATGAAATCAGCATCTCTCTTGCTTCCCTGTGCATAGGGAAGCTCAGTTTTAGTCACAGTAGCTCCCAAAAGTGTCTCCAAAGTGTTCCCATTTCCGTAGAAACAGTGTATTTGCTGGGAGAAAAGTGCATTACTGTGTGCTTTCACCGTTCAGCAAGTACATGTGTAGAAGCACAGCGCTAGCAGAAACGAACGTTTCTCGACGTTTTCTAACTCACGGAACAAGTTGCACACTTCTTAGATGCATTTGGGCAACTTTGTCAGAAATGAGTTTTTTGCCTACAGAGACATGCCTATTTGCGCAGTAGTACAGATTCTGAGTATGTAACTGGGCTGGATGAAATCAGCATTTCTCTTGCTTCCCTGTGCGTAGGGAAGCTCAGTTTTAGTCACAGTAGCTCCCACAAGTGTCTCCTCAGTGTGTTCCCATTTCCTTAGAAACAGTGTATTTGCTGGGAGAAAAGTGCATTACTGTGCGCTTTCACCGTTCAGCAAATACATGTGTAGAAGCACAGCGCTAGCAGAAACGAACGTTTCTCGACGTTTTCTAACTCACGGAACAAGTTGCACACTTCTGAGATGCATTTGGGCAACTTTGTCAGAAATGAGTTTTTTGCCTACAGAGAATGCCTATTTGCGCAGTAGTACAGATTCTGAGTATGTAATTGGGCTTGATGAAATCAGCATTTCTCTTGCTTCCCTGTGCGTAGGGAAGCTCAGTTTTAGTCACAGTAGCTCCCAAAAGTGTCTCCTCAGTGTGTTCCCATTTCCTTAGAAACAGTGTATTAACTGGGAGAAAAGTGCATTACTGTGCGCTTTCACCGTTCAGCAAATACATGTGTAGAAGCACAGCGCTAGCAGAAACGAACGTTTCTCGACGTTTTCTAACTCAAGGAACAAGTTGCACACTTCTGAGATGCATTTGGGCAACTTTGTCAGAAATGAGTTTTTTGCCTAAAGAGACATGCCTATTTGCGCAGTAGTACAGATTCTGAGTATGTAACTGGGCTTGATGAAATCAGCATTTCTCTTGCTTCCCTGTGCGTAGGGAAGCTCAGTTTAAGTCACTGTAGCTCCCACAAGTGTCTCCTCAGTGTGTTCCCATTTCCTTAGAAACAGTGTTTTGCTGGGAGAAAAGTGCATTACTGTGCGCTTTCACCGTTCAGCAAATACATGTGTAGAAGCACAGCGCTAGCAGAAACGAACGTTTCTTGACGTTTTCTAACTCACGGAACAAGTTGCACACTTCTGAGATGCATTTGGGCAACTTTGTCAGAAATGAGTTTTTTGCCTACAGAGAATGCCTATTTGCGCAGTAGTACAGATTCTGAGTATGTAATTGGGCTTGATGAAATCAGCATTTCTCTTGCTTCCCTGTGCGTAGGGAAGCTCAGTTTTAGTCACAGTAGCTCCCACAAGTGTCTCCTCAGTGTGTTCCCATTTCCTTAGAAACAGTGTATTTGCTGGGAGAAAAGTGCATTACTGTGCGCTTTCACCGTTCAGCAAATACATGTGTAGAAGCACAGCGCTAGCAGAAACGAACGTTTCTCGACGTTTTCTAACTCAGGGAACAAGTTGCACACTTCCGAGATGCATTTGGGCAACTTTGTCAGAAATGAGTTTTTTGCCTAAAGAGACATGCCTATTTGCGCAGTAGTACAGATTCTTAGTATGTAACTGGGCTTGATGAAATCAGCATTTCTCTTGCTTCCCTGTGCGTAGGGAAGCTCAGTTTAAGTCACTGTAGCTCCCACAAGTGTCTCCTCAGTGTGTTCCCATTTCCTTAGAAACAGTGTTTTGCTGGGAGAAAAGTGCATTACTGTGCGCTTTCACCGTTCAGCAAAGACATGTGTAGAAGCACAGCGCTAGCAGAAACGAACGTTTCTCGACGTTTTCTAACTCACGGAACAAGTTGCACACTTCTGAGATGCATTTGGGCAACTTTGTCAGAAAAGAGTTTTTTGCCTACAGAGAATGCTTATTTGCGCAGTAGTACAGATTCTGAGTATGTAATTGGGCTTGATGAAATCAGCATTTCTCTTGCTTCCCTGTGCGTAGGGAAGCTCAGTTTTAGTCACAGTAGCTCCCACAAGTGTCTCCTCAGTGTGTTCCCATTTCTTTAGAAACAGTGTATTTGCTGGGAGAAAAGTGCATTACTGTGCGCTTTCACCGTTCAGCAAATACAAGTGTAGAAGCACAGCGCTAGCAGAAACGAACGTTTCTCGACGATTTCTAACTCAGGGAACAAGTTGCACACTTCTGAGATGAATTTGGGCAACTTTGTCAGAAATGAGTTCTTTGCCTACAGAGACATGCCTATTAGCGCAGTAGTACAGATTCTGAGTATGTAACTGGGCTGGATGAAATCAGCATTTCTCTTGCTTCCCTGTGCGTAAGGAAGCTCAGTTTTAGTCACTGTAGCTCCCACAAGTGTCTCCTCAGTGTGTTCCCATTTCCTTAGAAACAGTGTATTTGCTGGGAGAAAAGTGCATTACTGTGCGCTTTCACCGTTCACCAAATACATGTGTAGAAGCACAGCGCTAGCAGAAACGACCGTTTCTCGACGTTTTCTAACTCAGGGAACAAGTTGCACACTTCCGAGATGCATTTGGGCAACTTTGTCAGAAATGAGTTTTTTGCCTAAAGAGACATGCCTATTTGCGCAGTAGTACAGATTCTGAGTATGTAACTGGGCTTGATGAAATCAGCATTTCTCTTGCTTCCCTGTGCGTAGGGAAGCTCAGTTTTAGTCACAGTAGCTCCCACAAGTGTCTCCTCAGTGTGTTCCCATTTCCTTAGAAACAGTGTATTTGCTGGGAGAAAAGTGTATTACTGTGCGCTTTCACCGTTCAGCAAATACATGTGTAGAAGCACAGCGCTAGCAGAAACGACCGTTTCTCGACGTTTTCTATATCAGGGAACAAGTTGCACACTTCTGAGATGCATTTGGGCAACTTTGTCAGAAATGAGTTTTTTGCCTAAAGAGACATGCCTATTTGCGCAGTAGTACAGATTCTGAGTATGTAACTGGGCTTGATGAAATCAGCATTTCTCTTGCTTCCCTGTGCGTAGGGAAGCTCAGTTTTAGTCACAGTAGCTCCCACAAGTGTCTCCTCAGTGTGTTCCCATTTCCTTAGAAACAGTGTATTTGCTGGGAGAAAAGTGCATTACTGTGCGCTTTCACCGTTCAGCAAATACATGTGTAGAAGCACAGCGCTAGCAGAAACGAACGTTTCTCGACGTTTTCTGACTCTGGGAACAAGTTGCACACTTCTGAGATGCATTTGGGCAACTTTGTCAGAAATGAGTTTTTTGCCTAAAGAGACATGCCTATTTGCCCAGTAGTACAGATTCTGAGTATGTAACTGGGCTTGATGAAATCAGCATTTCTCTTGCTTCCCTGTGCGTAGGGAAGCTCAGTTTTAGTCACAGTAGCTCCCACAAGTGTCTCCTCAGTGTGTTCCCATTTCCTTAGAAACAGTGTATTTGCTGGGAGAAAAGTGCATTACTGTGCGCTTTCACCGTTCAGCAAATACATGTGTAGAAGCACAGCGCTAGCAGAAACGAACATTTCTCGACGTTTTCTAACTCAGGGAACAAGTTGCACACTTCTGAGATGCATTTGGGCAACTTTGTCAGAAATGAGTTTTTTGCCTAAAGAGACATGCCTATTTGCGCAGTAGTACAGATTCTGAGTATGTAACTGGGCTTGATGAAATCAGCATTTCTCTTGCTTCCCTGTGCGTAGGGAAGCTCAGTTTTAGTCACAGTAGCTCCCACAAGTGTCTCCTCAGTGTGTTCCCATTTCCTTAGAAACAGTGTATTTGCTGGGAGAAATGTGCATTACTGTGTGCTTTCACCGTTCAGCAAATACATGTGTAGAAGCACAGCGCTAGCAGAAAAGACCGTTTTTCGACATTGTCTAATTCAGAGAACAAGTTGCACACTTCTGAGATGCATTTGGGCAACTTTGTCAGAAATGAGTTTTTTGCCTACAGAGACATGCCTATTTGCGCAGTAGTACAGATTCTGAGTATGTAACTGTGCTTGATGAAATCAGCATTTCTCTTGCTTCCCTGTGCGTAGGGAAGCTCAGTTTTAGTCACAGTAGCTCCCACAAGTGTCTCCTCAGTGTGTTCCCATTTCCTTAGAAACAGTGTATTTGCTGGGAGAAAAGTGCATTACTGTGCGCTTTCACCGTTCAGCAAATACATGTGTAGAAGCACAGCGCTAGCAGAAACGAACGTTGCTCGACATTTTCTAAATCAGGGAACAAGTTGCACACTTCTGAGATGCATTTGGGCAACTTTGTCAGAAATGAGATTTTTGCCTAAAGAGACATGCCTATTTGCGCAGTAGTACAGATTCTGAGTATGTAACTGGGCTTGATGAAATCAGCATTTCTCTTGCTTCCCTGTGCCTAGGGAAGCTCAGTTTTAGTCACAGTCGCTCCCACAAGTGTCTCCACATTGTTCCCAATTCCGTAGAAACAGTGTATTTGCTGGGAGAAAAGTGCATTACTGTGCGCTTTCACCGTTCAGCAAATACATGTGTAGAAGCACAGCGCTAGCAGAAACGACCGTTTCTCGACGTTTTCTAACTCAGGGAACAAGTTGCACACTTCTGAGATGCATTTGGGCAACTTTGTCAGAAATGAGTTCTTTGCCTACAGAGACATGCCTATTCGCGCAGTAGTACAGATTCTGAGTATGTAACTGGGCTTGATGAAATCAGCATTTCTCTTGCTTCCCTGTGCGTAAGGAAGCTCAGTTTTAGTCACTGTAGCTCCCACAAGTGTCTCCTCAGTGTGTTCCCATTTCCTTAGAAACAGTGTATTTGCTGGGAGAAAAGTGCATTACTGTGCGCTTTCACCGTTCAGCAAGTACATGTGTAGAAGCACAGCGCTAGCAGAAACGACCGTTTCTCGACGTTTTCTAACTCAGGGAACAAGTTGCACACTTCTGAGATGCATTTGGGCAACTTTGTCAGAAATGAGTTTTTTGCCTAAAGAGACATGCCTATTTGCGCAGTAGTACAGATTCTGAGTATGTAACTGGGCTTGATGAAATCAGCATTTCTCTTGCTTCCCTGTGCGTAGGGAAGCTCAGTTTTAGTCACAGTAGCTCCCACAAGTGTCTCCTCAGTGTGTTCCCATTTCCTTAGAAACAGTGTATTTGCTGGGAGAAAAGTGTATTACTGTGCGCTTTCACCGTTCAGCAAATACATGTGTAGAAGCACAGCGCTAGCAGAAACGACCGTTTCTCGACGTTTTCTATATCAGGGAACAAGTTGCACACTTCTGAGATGCATTTGGGCAACTTTGTCAGAAATGAGTTTTTTGCCTAAAGAGACATGCCTATTTGCGCAGTAGTACAGATTCTGAGTATGTAACTGGGCTTGATGAAATCAGCATTTCTCTTGCTTCCCTGTGCGTAGGGAAGCTCAGTTTTAGTCACAGTAGCTCCCACAAGTGTCTCCTCAGTGTGTTCCCATTTCCTTAGAAACAGTGTATTTGCTGGGAGAAATGTGCATTACTGTGCGTTTTCACCGTTCAGCAAATACATGTGTAGAAGCACAGCGCTAGCAGAAAAGACCGTTTTTCGACATTGTCTAATTCAGAGAACAAGTTGCACACTTCTGAGATGCATTTGGGCAACTTTGTCAGAAATGAGTTTTTTGCCTACAGAGACATGCCTATTTGCGCAGTAGTACAGATTCTGAGTATGTAACTGTGCTTGATGAAATCAGCATTTCTCTTGCTTCCCTGTGCGTAGGGAAGCTCAGTTTTAGTCACAGTAGCTCCCACAAGTGTCTCCTCAGTGTGTTCCCATTTCCTTAGAAACAGTGTATTTGCTGGGAGAAAAGTGCATTACTGTGCGCTTTCACCGTTCAGCAAATACATGTGTAGAAGCACAGCGCTAGCAGAAACGAACGTTGCTCGACATTTTCTAAATCAGGGAACAAGTTGCACACTTCTGAGATGCATTTGGGCAACTTTGTCAGAAATGAGATTTTTGCCTAAAGAGACATGCCTATTTGCGCAGTAGTACAGATTCTGAGTATGTAACTGGGCTTGATGAAATCAGCATTTCTCTTGCTTCCCTGTGCCTAGGGAAGCTCAGTTTTAGTCACAGTAGCTCCCACAAGTGTCTCCACATTGTTCCCAATTCCGTAGAAACAGTGTATTTGCTGGGAGAAAAGTGCATTACTGTGCGCTTTCACCGTTCAGCAAATACATGTGTAGAAGCACAGCGCTAGCAGAAACGACCGTTTCTCGACGTTTTCTAACTCAGGGAACAAGTTGCACACTTCTGAGATGCATTTGGGCAACTTTGTCAGAAATGAGTTCTTTGCCTACAGAGACATGCCTATTCGCGCAGTAGTACAGATTCTGAGTATGTAACTGGGCTTGATGAAATCAGCATTTCTCTTGCTTCCCTGTGCGTAAGGAAGCTCAGTTTTAGTCACTGTAGCTCCCACAAGTGTCTCCTCAGTGTGTTCCCATTTCCTTAGAAACAGTGTATTTGCTGGGAGAAAAGTGCATTACTGTGCGCTTTCACCGTTCAGCAAGTACATGTGTAGAAGCACAGCGCTAGCAGAAACGACCGTTTCTCGACGTTTTCTAACTCAGGGAACAAGTTGCACACTTCTGAGATGCATTTGGGCAACTTTGTCAGAAATGAGTTTTTTGCCTAAAGAGACATGCCTATTTGCGCAGTAGTACAGATTCTGAGTATGTAACTGGGCTTGATGAAATCAGCATTTCTCTTGCTTCCCTGTGCGTAGGGAAGCTCAGTTTTAGTCACAGTAGCTCCCACAAGTGTCTCCTCAGTGTGTTCCCATTTCCTTAGAAACAGTGTATTTGCTGGGAGAAAAGTGTATTACTGTGCGCTTTCACCGTTCAGCAAATACATGTGTAGAAGCACAGCGCTAGCAGAAACGACCGTTTCTCGACGTTTTCTATATCAGGGAACAAGTTGCACACTTCTGAGATGCATTTGGGCAACTTTGTCAGAAATGAGTTTTTTGCCTAAAGAGACATGTCTATTTGCGCAGTAGTACAGATTCTGAGTATGTAACTGGGCTTGATGAAATCAGCATTTCTCTTGCTTCCCTGTGCGTAGGGAAGCTCAGTTTTAGTCACAGTAGCTCCCACAAGTGTCTCCTCAGTGTGTTCCCATTTCCTTAGAAACAGTGTATTTGCTGGGAGAAAAGTGCATTACTGTGCGCTTTCACCGTTCAGCAAGTACATGTGTAGAAGCACAGCGCTAGCAGAAACGACCGTTTCTCGACGTTTTCTAACTCAGGGAACAAGTTGCACACTTCTGAGATGCATTTGGGCAACTTTGTCAGAAATGAGTTTTTTGCCTAAAGAGACATGCCTATTTGCGCAGTAGTACAGATTCTGAGTATGTAACTGGGCTTGATGAAATCAGCATTTCTCTTGCTTCCCTGTGCGTAGGGAAGCTCAGTTTTAGTCACAGTAGCTCCCACAAGTGTCTCCTCAGTGTGTTCCCATTTCCTTAGAAACAGTGTATTTGCTGGGAGAAAAGTGTATTACTGTGCGCTTTCACCGTTCAGCAAATACATGTGTAGAAGCACAGCGCTAGCAGAAACGACCGTTTCTCGACGTTTTCTATATCAGGGAACAAGTTGCACACTTCTGAGATGCATTTGGGCAACTTTGTCAGAAATGAGTTTTTTGCCTAAAGAGACATGCCTATTTGCGCAGTAGTACAGATTCTGAGTATGTAACTGGGCTTGATGAAATCAGCATTTCTCTTGCTTCCCTGTGCGTAGGGAAGCTCAGTTTTAGTCACAGTAGCTCCCACAAGTGTCTCCTCAGTGTGTTCCCATTTCCTTAGAAACAGTGTATTTGCTGGGAGAAAAGTGCATTACTGTGCGCTTTCACCGTTCAGCAAATACATGTGTAGAAGCACAGCGCTAGCAGAAAAGACCGTTTCTCGATGTTTTCTAACTCAGGGAACAAGTTGCACACTTCTGAGATCCATTTGGGCAACTTTGTCAGAAATGTGTTTTTTTCTAAAGAGACATGCCTATTTGCGCAGTAGTACAGATTCTGAGTATGTAACTGGGCTTGATGAAATCAGCATTTCTCTTGCTTCCCTGTGCGTTGGAAAGCTCAGTTTTAGTCACAGTAGCTCCCACAAGTGTCTCCTCAGTGTGTTCCCATTTCCTTAGAAACAGTGTATTTGCTGGGAGAAAAGTGCATTACTGTGCGCTTTCACCGTTCAGCAAATACATGTGTAGAAGCACAGCGCTAGCAGAAACGACTGTTTCTCGATGTTTTCTAACTCAGGGAACAAGTTGCACACTTCTGAGATGAATTTGGGCAACTTTGTCAGAAATGTGTTTTTTGCCTACAGAGACATGCCTATTTGCGCAGTAGTACAGATTCTGAGTATGTAACTGGGCTTGATGAAATCAGCATTTCTCTTGCTTCCCTGTGCGTAGGGAAGCTCAGTTTTAGTCACAGTAGCTCCCACAAGTGTCTCCTCAGTGTGTTCCCATTTCATTAGAAACAGTGTATTTGCTGGGAGAAAAGTGCATTACTGTGCGCTTTCACCGTTCAGCAAAAACATGTGTAGAAGCACAGCGCTAGCAGAAACGACCGTTTCTCGATGTTTTCTAACTCAGGGAACAAGTTGCACACTTCTGAGATGCATTTGGGCAACTTTGTCAGAAATGAGTTTTTTGCCTACAGAGACATGCCTATTTGCGCAGTAGTACAGATTCTGAGTATGTAACTGGGATTGATGAAATCAGCATTTCTCTTGCTTCCCTGTGCGTAGGGAAGCTCAGTTTTAGTCACAGTAGCTCCCACAAGTGTTTCCTCAGTGTGTTCCCATTTCCTTAGAAACAGTGTATTTGCTGGGAGAAAAGTGCATCACTGTGCGCTTTCACCGTTCAGCAAATACAGGTGTAGAAGCACAGCGCTAGCAGAAATGAACGTTTCTCGACGTTTTCTAACTCAGGGAACAAGTTGCACACTTCTGAGATGCATTTGGGCAACTTTGTCAGAAATGAGTTTTTTGCCTACAGAGACATGCCTATTTGCGCAGTAGTACAGATTCTGAGTATGTAAATCGGTTTGATGAAATCAGCATTTCTCTTGCTTCCCTGTGCGTAGGGAAGCTCACTTTTAGTCACAGTAGCTCCCACAAGTGTCTCCTCAGTGTGTTCCCATTTCCTTAGAAACAGTGTATTTTCTGGGAGAAAAGTGCATTACTGTGCGCTTTCACCGTTCAGCAAATACATGTGTAGAAGCACAGCGCTAGCAGAAACGACCGTTTCTCGATGTTTTCTAACTCAGGGAACAAGTTGCACACTTCTGAGATGCATTTGGGCAACTTTGTCAGAAATGAGTTTTTTCCCTACAGAGACATGCCTATTTGCGCAGTAGTACAGATTCTGAGTATGTAACTGGGATTGATGAAATCAGCATTTCTCTTGCTTCCCTGTGCGTAGGGAAGCTCAGTTTTAGTCACAGTAGCTCCCACAAGTGTCTCCTCAGTGTGTTCCCATTTCCTTAGAAACAGTGTATTTGCTGGGAGAAAAGTGCATCACTGTGCGCTTTCACCGTTCAGCAAAT
Source organism: Acomys minous (assembly GCF_964271855.1). Taxonomy (NCBI): domain Eukaryota; kingdom Metazoa; phylum Chordata; class Mammalia; order Rodentia; family Muridae; genus Acomys; species Acomys minous. The sequence continues at coordinate 881,823 of NW_028182177.1, forward strand.
ACAGGTGTAGAAGCACAGCGCTAGCAGAAATGAACGTTTCTCGACGTTTTCTAACTCAGGGAACAAGTTGCACACTTCTGAGATGCATTTGGGCAACTTTGTCAGAAATGAGTTTTTTGCCTACAGAGACATGCCTATTTGTGCCGTAGTACATATTCTCAGTATGTAACTGGGCTTGATGAAATCAGCATTTCTCTTGCTTCCCTGTGCGTAGGGAAGCTCAGTTTTAGTCACAGTAGCTCCCACAAGTGTCTCCTCAGTGTGTTCCCATTTTCTTAGAAACAGTGTATTTGCTGGGAGAAAAGTGCATTACTGTGGGCTTTCACCGTTCAGCAAGTACATGTGTAGAAGCACAGCGCTAGCAGAAAAGACCATTTCTCGACGTTTTCTAACTCAGGGAACAAGTTGCACACTTCTGAGATGCATTTGGGCAACTTTGTCAGAAATGAGTTTTTTTCCTACAGAGACATGCCTATTTGCGCAGTAGTACAGATTCTGAGTATGTAACTGGGCTTGATGAAATCAGCATTTCTCTTGCTTCCCTGTGCGTAGGGAAGCTCAGTTTTAGTCACAGTAGCTACCACAAGTGTCTCCTCAGTGTGTTCCCATTTCCTTAGAAACAGTGTATTTTCTGGGAGAAAAGTGCATTACTGTGCGCTTTCACCGTTCAGCAAATACATGTGTAGAAGCACAGCGCTAGCAGAAACGAACGTTTCTCGACGTTTTCTAACTCAGGGAACAAGTTGCACACTTCTGAGATGCATTTGGGCAACTTTGTCAGAAATGAGTTTTTTGCCTACAGAGACATGCCTATTTGCGCAGTAGTACAGATTCTGAGTATGTAACTGGGCTTGATGAAATCAGCATTTCTCTTGCTTCCCTGTGCGTAGGGAAGCTCAGTTTTAGTCACAGTAGCTCCCACAAGTGTCTACACAGTGTTCCCATTTCCGTAGAAACAGTGTATTTGCTGGGAGAAAAGTGCATTACTGTGCGCTTTCACCGTTCAGCAAATACATGTGTAGAAGCACAGCGCTAGCAGAAAAGACCGTTTCTCGACGTTTTCTAACTCAAGGAACAAGTTGCACACTTCTGAGATGCATTTGGGCAACTTTGTCAGAAATGAGTTTTTTGCCTACAGAGACATGCCTATTTGCGCAGTAGTACAGATTCTGAGTATGTAACTGGGATTGATGAAATCAGCATTTCTCTTGCTTCCCTGTGCGTAGGGAAGCTCAGTTTTAGTCACAGTAGCTCCCACAAGTGTCTCCTCAGTGTGTTCCCATTTCCTTAGAAACAGTGTATTTGCTGGGAGAAAAGTGCATTACTGTGCGCTTTCACCGTTCGGCAAATACATGTGTAGAAGCACAGCGCTAGCAGAAAAGACCGTTTCTCGACGTTTTCTAACTCAGGGAACAAGTTGGACACTTCTGAGATGCATTTGGTCAACTTTGTCAGAAATGAGTTTTTTGCCTACAGAGTACATGCCTATTTGCGCAGTAGTACAGATTCTGAGTATGTAACTGGGCTTGATGAAATCAGCATTTCTCTTGCTTCCCTGTGCGTAGGGAAGCTCAGTTTTAGTCACAGTAGCTCCCAAAAGTGTCTCCAAAGTGTTCCCATTTCCGTAGAAACAGTGTATTTGCTGGGAGAAAAGTGCATTACTGTGAGCTTTCACCGTTCAGCAAGTACATGTGTAGAAGTACAGCGCTAGCAGAAACGAACGTTTCTCGACGTTTTCTAACTCACGGAACAAGTTGCACACTTCTGAGATGCATTTGGGCAACTTTGTCAGAAATGAGTTTTTTGCCTACAGAGACATGCCTATTCGCGCAGTAGTACAGATTCTGAGTATGTAATAGGGCTTGATGAAATCAGCATTTCTCTTGCTTCCCTGTGCGTAGGGAAGCTCAGTTTTAGTCACAGTAGCTCCCACAAGTGTCTCCTCAGTGTGTTCCCATTTCCTTAGAAACAGTGTATTTGCTGGGAGAAAAGTGCATTACTGTGCGCTTTCACCGTTCAGCAAATACATGTGTAGAAGCACAGCGCTAGCAGAAACGAACGTTTCTCGACGTTTTCTAACTCAGGGAACAAGTTGCACACTTCTGAGATGCATTTGGGCAACTTTGTCAGAAATGAGTTTTTTGCCTAAAGAGACATGCCTATTTGCGCAGTAGTACAGATTCTTAGTATGTAACTGGGCTTGATGAAATCAGCATTTCTCTTGCTTCCCTGTGCGTAGGGACGCTCAGTTTAAGTCACTGTAGCTCCCACAAGTGTCTCCTCAGTGTGTTCCCATTTCCTTAGAAACAGTGTATTTGCTGGGAGAAAAGTGTATTACTGTGCGCTTTCACCGTTCAGCAAATACATGTGTAGAAGCACAGCGCTAGCAGAAACGACCGTTTCTCGACGTTTTCTATATCAGGGAACAAGTTGCACACTTCTGAGATGCATTTGGGCAACTTTGTCAGAAATGAGTTTTTTGCCTAAAGAGACATGCCTATTTGCGCAGTAGTACAGATTCTGAGTATGTAACTGGGCTTGATGAAATCAGCATTTCTCTTGCTTCCCTGTGCGTAGGGAAGCTCAGTTTTAGTCACAGTAGCTCCCACAAGTGTCTCCTCAGTGTGTTCCCATTTCCTTAGAAACAGTGTATTTGCTGGGAGAAAAGTGCATTACTGTGCGCTTTCACCGTTCAGCAAATACATGTGTAGAAGCACAGCGCTAGCAGAAACGAACGTTTCTCGACGTTTTCTGACTCTGGGAACAAGTTGCACACTTCTGAGATGCATTTGGGCAACTTTGTCAGAAATGAGTTTTTTGCCTAAAGAGACATGCCTATTTGCCCAGTAGTACAGATTCTGAGTATGTAACTGGGCTTGATGAAATCAGCATTTCTCTTGCTTCCCTGTGCGTAGGGAAGCTCAGTTTTAGTCACAGTAGCTCCCACAAGTGTCTCCTCAGTGTGTTCCCATTTCCTTAGAAACAGTGTATTTGCTGGGAGAAAAGTGCATTACTGTGCGCTTTCACCGTTCAGCAAATACATGTGTAGAAGCACAGCGCTAGCAGAAACGAACGTTTCTCGACGTTTTCTAACTCAGGGAACAAGTTGCACACTTCTGAGATGCATTTGGGCAACTTTGTCAGAAATGAGTTTTTTGCCTAAAGAGACATGCCTATTTGCGCAGTAGTACAGATTCTTAGTATGTAACTGGGCTTGATGAAATCAGCATTTCTCTTGCTTCCCTGTGCGTAGGGAAGCTCAGTTTAAGTCACTGTAGCTCCCACAAGTGTCTCCTCAGCGTGTTCCCATTTCCTTAGAAACAGTGTATTTGCTGGGAGAAAAGTGCATTACTGTGCGCTTTCACCGTTCAGCAAATACATGTGTAGAAGCACAGCGCTAGCAGAAACGAACGTTTCTCGACGTTTTCTAACTCAGGGAACAAGTTGCACACTTCTGAGATGCATTTGGGCAACTTTGTCAGAAATGAGTTTTTTGCCTACAGAGACATGCCTATTTGCGCAGTAGTACAGATTCTGAGTATGTAACTGGGCTTGATGAAATCAGCATTTCTCTTGCTTCCCTGTGCGTAGTGAAGCTCAGTTTTAGTCACAGTAGCTCCCACAAGTGTCTCCTCAGTGTGTTCCCATTTCCTTAGAAACAGTGTATTTGCTGGGAGAAAAGTGCATTACTGTGCGCTTTCACCGTTCACCAAATACATGTGTAGAAGCACAGCGCTAGCAGAAACGACCGTTTCTCGACGTTTTCTAACTCAGGGAACAAGTTGCACACTTCTGAGATGCATTTGGGCAACTTTGTCAGAAATGAGTTTTTTGCCTAAAGAGACATGCCTATTTGCGCAGTAGTACAGATTCTGAGTATGTAACTGGGCTTGATGAAATCAGCATTTCTCTTGCTTCCCTGTGCGTAGGGAAGCTCAGTTTTAGTCACAGTAGCTCCCACAAGTGTCTCCTCAGTGTGTTCCCATTTCCTTAGAAACAGTGTATTTGCTGGGAGAAAAGTGTATTACTGTGCGCTTTCACCGTTCAGCAAATACATGTGTAGAAGCACAGCGCTAGCAGAAACGACCGTTTCTCGACGTTTTCTAACTCAGGGAACAAGTTGCACACTTCTGAGATGCATTTGGGCAACTTTGTCAGAAATGAGTTTTTTGCCTAAAGAGACATGCCTATTTGCGCAGTAGTACAGATTCTGAGTATGTAACTGGGCTTGATGAAATCAGCATTTCTCTTGCTTCCCTGTGCGTAGGGAAGCTCAGTTTTAGTCACAGTAGCTCCCACAAGTGTCTCCTCAGTGTGTTCCCATTTCCTTAGAAACAGTGTATTTGCTGGGAGAAATGTGCATTACTGTGCGCTTTCACCGTTCAGCAAATACATGTGTAGAAGCACAGCGCTAGCAGAAAAGACCGTTTTTCGACATTGTCTAATTCAGAGAACAAGTTGCACACTTCTGAGATGCATTTGGGCAACTTTGTCAGAAATGAGTTTTTTGCCTACAGAGACATGCCTATTTGCGCAGTAGTACAGATTCTGAGTATGTAACTGTGCTTGATGAAATCAGCATTTCTCTTGCTTCCCTGTGCGTAGGGAAGCTCAGTTTTAGTCACAGTAGCTCCCACAAGTGTCTCCTCAGTGTGTTCCCATTTCCTTAGAAACAGTGTATTTGCTGGGAGAAAAGTGCATTACTGTGCGCTTTCACCGTTCAGCAAATACATGTGTAGAAGCACAGCGCTAGCAGAAACGAACGTTGCTCGACATTTTCTAAATCAGGGAACAAGTTGCACACTTCTGAGATGCATTTGGGCAACTTTGTCAGAAATGAGATTTTTGCCTAAAGAGACATGCCTATTTGCGCAGTAGTACAGATTCTGAGTATGTAACTGGGCTTGATGAAATCAGCATTTCTCTTGCTTCCCTGTGCCTAGGGAAGCTCAGTTTTAGTCACAGTAGCTCCCACAAGTGTCTCCACATTGTTCCCAATTCCGTAGAAATAGTGTATTTGCTGGGAGAAAAGTGCATTACTGTGCGCTTTCACCGTTCAGCAAATACATGTGTAGAAGCACAGCGCTAGCAGAAACGACCGTTTCTCGACGTTTTCTAACTCAGGGAACAAGTTGCACACTTCTGAGATGCATTTGGGCAACTTTGTCAGAAATGAGTTCTTTGCCTACAGAGACATGCCTATTCGCGCAGTAGTACAGATTCTGAGTATGTAACTGGGCTTGATGAAATCAGCATTTCTCTTGCTTCCCTGTGCGTAAGGAAGCTCAGTTTTAGTCACTGTAGCTCCCACAAGTGTCTCCTCAGTGTGTTCCCATTTCCTTAGAAACAGTGTATTTGCTGGGAGAAAAGTGCATTACTGTGCGCTTTCACCGTTCAGCAAGTACATGTGTAGAAGCACAGCGCTAGCAGAAACGACCGTTTCTCGACGTTTTCTAACTCAGGGAACAAGTTGCACACTTCTGAGATGCATTTGGGCAACTTTGTCAGAAATGAGTTTTTTGCCTACAGAGACATGCCTATTTGCGCAGTAGTACAGATTCTGAGTATGTAACTGGGCTTGATGAAATCAGCATTTCTCTTGCTTCCCTGTGCGTAGTGAAGCTCAGTTTTAGTCACAGTAGCTCCCACAAGTGTCTCCTCAGTGTGTTCCCATTTCCTTAGAAACAGTGTATTTGCTGGGAGAAAAGTGCATTACTGTGCGCTTTCACCGTTCACCAAATACATGTGTAGAAGCACAGCGCTAGCAGAAACGACCGTTTCTCGACGTTTTCTAACTCAGGGAACAAGTTGCACACTTCTGAGATGCATTTGGGCAACTTTGTCAGAAATGAGTTTTTTGCCTAAAGAGACATGCCTATTTGCGCAGTAGTACAGATTCTGAGTATGTAACTGGGCTTGATGAAATCAGCATTTCTCTTGCTTCCCTGTGCGTAGGGAAGCTCAGTTTTAGTCACAGTAGCTCCCACAAGTGTCTCCTCAGTGTGTTCCCATTTCCTTAGAAACAGTGTATTTGCTGGGAGAAAAGTGTATTACTGTGCGCTTTCACCGTTCAGCAAATACATGTGTAGAAGCACAGCGCTAGCAGAAACGACCGTTTCTCGACGTTTTCTAACTCAGGGAACAAGTTGCACACTTCTGAGATGCATTTGGGCAACTTTGTCAGAAATGAGTTTTTTGCCTAAAGAGACATGCCTATTTGCGCAGTAGTACAGATTCTGAGTATGTAACTGGGCTTGATGAAATCAGCATTTCTCTTGCTTCCCTGTGCGTAGGGAAGCTCAGTTTTAGTCACAGTAGCTCCCACAAGTGTCTCCTCAGTGTGTTCCCATTTCCTTAGAAACAGTGTATTTGCTGGGAGAAATGTGCATTACTGTGCGCTTTCACCGTTCAGCAAATACATGTGTAGAAGCACAGCGCTAGCAGAAAAGACCGTTTTTCGACATTGTCTAATTCAGAGAACAAGTTGCACACTTCTGAGATGCATTTGGGCAACTTTGTCAGAAATGAGTTTTTTGCCTACAGAGACATGCCTATTTGCGCAGTAGTACAGATTCTGAGTATGTAACTGTGCTTGATGAAATCAGCATTTCTCTTGCTTCCCTGTGCGTAGGGAAGCTCAGTTTTAGTCACAGTAGCTCCCACAAGTGTCTCCTCAGTGTGTTCCCATTTCCTTAGAAACAGTGTATTTGCTGGGAGAAAAGTGCATTACTGTGCGCTTTCACCGTTCAGCAAATACATGTGTAGAAGCACAGCGCTAGCAGAAACGAACGTTGCTCGACATTTTCTAAATCAGGGAACAAGTTGCACACTTCTGAGATGCATTTGGGCAACTTTGTCAGAAATGAGATTTTTGCCTAAAGAGACATGCCTATTTGCGCAGTAGTACAGATTCTGAGTATGTAACTGGGCTTGATGAAATCAGCATTTCTCTTGCTTCCCTGTGCGTAGTGAAGCTCAGTTTTAGTCACAGTAGCTCCCACAAGTGTCTCCTCAGTGTGTTCCCATTTCCTTAGAAACAGTGTATTTGCTGGGAGAAAAGTGCATTACTGTGCGCTTTCACCGTTCACCAAATACATGTGTAGAAGCACAGCGCTAGCAGAAACGACCGTTTCTCGACGTTTTCTAACTCAGGGAACAAGTTGCACACTTCTGAGATGCATTTGGGCAACTTTGTCAGAAATGAGTTTTTTGCCTAAAGAGACATGCCTATTTGTGCAGTAGTACAGATTCTGAGTATGTAACTGGGCTTGATGAAATCAGCATTTCTCTTGCTTCCCTGTGCGTAGGGAAGCTCAGTTTTAGTCACAGTAGCTCCCACAAGTGTCTCCTCAGTGTGTTCCCATTTCCTTAGAAACAGTGTATTTGCTGGGAGAAAAGTGTATTACTGTGCGCTTTCACCGTTCAGCAAATACATGTGTAGAAGCACAGCGCTAGCAGAAACGACCGTTTCTCGACGTTTTCTAACTCAGGGAACAAGTTGCACACTTCTGAGATGCATTTGGGCAACTTTGTCAGAAATGAGTTTTTTGCCTAAAGAGACATGCCTATTTGCGCAGTAGTACAGATTCTGAGTATGTAACTGGGCTTGATGAAATCAGCATTTCTCTTGCTTCCCTGTGCGTAGGGAAGCTCAGTTTTAGTCACAGTAGCTCCCACAAGTGTCTCCTCAGTGTGTTCCCATTTCCTTAGAAACAGTGTATTTGCTGGGAGAAATGTGCATTACTGTGCGCTTTCACCGTTCAGCAAATACATGTGTAGAAGCACAGCGCTAGCAGAAAAGACCGTTTTTCGACATTGTCTAATTCAGAGAACAAGTTGCACACTTCTGAGATGCATTTGGGCAACTTTGTCAGAAATGAGTTTTTTGCCTACAGAGACATGCCTATTTGCGCAGTAGTACAGATTCTGAGTATGTAACTGTGCTTGATGAAATCAGCATTTCTCTTGCTTCCCTGTGCGTAGGGAAGCTCAGTTTTAGTCACAGTAGCTCCCACAAGTGTCTCCTCAGTGTGTTCCCATTTCCTTAGAAACAGTGTATTTGCTGGGAGAAAAGTGCATTACTGTGCGCTTTCACCGTTCAGCAAATACATGTGTAGAAGCACAGCGCTAGCAGAAACGAACGTTGCTCGACATTTTCTAAATCAGGGAACAAGTTGCACACTTCTGAGATGCATTTGGGCAACTTTGTCAGAAATGAGATTTTTGCCTAAAGAGACATGCCTATTTGCGCAGTAGTACAGATTCTGAGTATGTAACTGGGCTTGATGAAATCAGCATTTCTCTTGCTTCCCTGTGCCTAGGGAAGCTCAGTTTTAGTCACAGTAGCTCCCACAAGTGTCTCCACATTGTTCCCAATTCCGTAGAAATAGTGTATTTGCTGGGAGAAAAGTGCATTACTGTGCGCTTTCACCGTTCAGCAAATACATGTGTAGAAGCACAGCGCTAGCAGAAACGACCGTTTCTCGACGTTTTCTAACTCAGGGAACAAGTTGCACACTTCTGAGATGCATTTGGGCAACTTTGTCAGAAATGAGTTCTTTGCCTACAGAGACATGCCTATTCGCGCAGTAGTACAGATTCTGAGTATGTAACTGGGCTTGATGAAATCAGCATTTCTCTTGCTTCCCTGTGCGTAAGGAAGCTCAGTTTTAGTCACTGTAGCTCCCACAAGTGTCTCCTCAGTGTGTTCCCATTTCCTTAGAAACAGTGTATTTGCTGGGAGAAAAGTGCATTACTGTGCGCTTTCACCGTTCAGCAAGTACATGTGTAGAAGCACAGCGCTAGCAGAAACGACCGTTTCTCGACGTTTTCTAACTCAGGGAACAAGTTGCACACTTCTGAGATGCATTTGGGCAACTTTGTCAGAAATGAGTTTTTTGCCTAAAGAGACATGCCTATTTGCGCAGTAGTACAGATTCTGAGTATGTAACTGGGCTTGATGAAATCAGCATTTCTCTTGCTTCCCTGTGCGTAGGGAAGCTCAGTTTTAGTCACAGTAGCTCCCACAAGTGTCTCCTCAGTGTGTTCCCATTTCCTTAGAAACAGTGTATTTGCTGGGAGAAAAGTGTATTACTGTGCGCTTTCACCGTTCAGCAAATACATGTGTAGAAGCACAGCGCTAGCAGAAACGACCGTTTCTCGACGTTTTCTATATCAGGGAACAAGTTGCACACTTCTGAGATGCATTTGGGCAACTTTGTCAGAAATGAGTTTTTTGCCTAAAGAGACATGCCTATTTGCGCAGTAGTACAGATTCTGAGTATGTAACTGGGCTTGATGAAATCAGCATTTCTCTTGCTTCCCTGTGCGTAGGGAAGCTCAGTTTTAGTCACAGTAGCTCCCACAAGTGTCTCCTCAGTGTGTTCCCATTTCCTTAGAAACAGTGTATTTGCTGGGAGAAAAGTGCATTACTGTGCGCTTTCACCGTTCAGCAAATACATGTGTAGAAGCACAGCGCTAGCAGAAACGACCGTTTCTCGATGTTTTCTAACTCAGGGAACAAGTTGCACACTTCTGAGATGCATTTGGGCAACTTTGTCAGAAATGAGTTTTTTGCCTACAGAGACATGCCTATTCGCACAGTAGTACAGATTCTGAGTATGTAACTGGGATTGATGAAATCAGCATTTCTCTTGCTTCCCTGTGCGTAGGGAAGCTCAGTTTTAGTCACAGTAGCTCCCACAAGTGTCTCCTCAGTGTGTTCCCATTTCCTTAGAAACAGTGTATTTGCTGGGAGAAAAGTGCATCACTGTGCGCTTTCACCGTTCAGCAAATACAGGTGTAGAAGCACAGCGCTAGCAGAAATGAACGTTTCTCGACGTTTTCTAACTCAGGGAACAAGTTGCACACTTCTGAGATGCATTTGGGCAACTGTGTCAGAAATTAGTTTTTTGCCTACAGAGACATGCCTATTTGCGCAGTAGTACAGATTCTGAGTATGTAACTGGGCTTGATGAAATCAGCATTTCTCTTGCTTCCCTGTGCGTAGGGAAGCTCAGTTTTAGTCACAGTAGCTCCCACAAGTGTCTCCTCAGTGTGTTCCCATTTCCTTAGAAACAGTGTATTTGCTGGGAGAAAAGTGCGTTACTGTGAGCTTTCACCGTTCAGCAAATACATGTGTAGAAGCACAGCGCTAGCAGAAACGACCGTTTCTCGACGTTTTCTATCTCAGGGAACAAGTTGCACACTTCTGAGATGCATTTGGGCAACTTTGTCCGAAATGAGTTTTTTGCCTACAGAGACATGCCTATTTGCGCAGTAGTACAGATTCTGAGTATGTAACTGGGCTTGATGAAATCAGCATTTCTCTTGCTTCCCTGTGCGTAGGGAAGCTCAGTTTTAGTCACAGTAGCTCCCACAAGTGTCTCCTCAGTGTGTTCCCATTTCCTTAGAAACAGTGTATTTGCTGGGAGAAAAGTGCATTACTGTGCGCTTTCACCGTTCAGCAAATACATGTGTAGAAGCACAGCGCAAGCAGAAACTACCGTTTCTCGACGTTTTCTAACTCAGGGAACAAGTTGCACACTTCTGAGATGCATTTGGGCAACTTTGTCAGAAATGAGTTTTTTGCCTACAGAGACATGCCTATTTGCGCAGTAGTACAGATTCTGAGTATGTAACTGGGCTTGATGAAATCAGCATTTCTCTTGCTTCCCTGTGCGTAGGGAAGCTCAGTTTTAGTCACAGTAGCTCCCACAAGTGTCTCCTCAGTGTGTTCCCATTTCCTTGGAAACAGTGTATTTGCTGGGAGAAAAGTGCATTACTGTGCGCTTTCACCGTTCAGCAAATACATGTGTAGAAGCACAGCGCTAGCAGAAATGACAGTTTCTCGACGTTTTCTAACTCAGGGAACAAGTTGCACACTTCTGAGATGCATTTGGGCAACTTTGTCAGAAATGAGTTTTTTGCCTACAGAAACATGCCTATTTGAGCAGTAGTACAGATTCTGAGTATGTAACTGGGCTTGATGAAATCAGCATTTCTCTTGCTTCCCTGTGCATAGGGAAGCTCAGTTTTAGTCACAGTAGCTCCCACAAGTGTCTCCTCAGTGTGTTCCCATTTCCTTAGAAACAGTGTATTTGCTGGGAGAAAAGTGCATTACTGTGCGCTTTCACCGTTCAGCAAATACATGTGTAGAAGCACAGCACTAGTAGAAACGACCGTTTCTCGACGTTTTTTAACTCAGGGAACAAGTTGCACACTTCTGAGATGCATTTGGGTAACTTTGTCCGAAATGAGTTTTTTGCCTACAGAGACATGCCTATTTGCGCAGTAGTACAGATTCTGAGTATGTAACTGGGCTTGATGGAATCAGCATTTCTCTTGCTTCCCTGTGCGTAGGGAAGCTCAGTTTTAGTCACAGTAGCTCCCACAAGTGTCTCCTCAGTGTGTTCCCATTTCCTTAGAAACAGTGTATTTGCTGGGAGAAAAGTGCATTACTGTGCGCTTTCACCGTTCAGCAAATACATGTGTAGAAGCACAGCGCTAGCAGAAACGAACGTTTCTCGACGTTTTCTAACTCAGGGAACAAGTTGCACACTTCTGAGATGCATTTGGGCAACTGTGTCAGAAATTAGTTTTTTGCCTAAAGAGACATGCCTATTTGCGCAGTAGTACAGATTCTGAGTATGTAACTGGGCTTGATGAAATCAGCATTTCTCTTGCTTTCCTGTGCGTAGGGAATCTCAGTTTTAGTCACAGTAGCTCCCACAAGTGTCTCCTCAGTGTGTTCCCATTTCCTTAGAAACAGTGTATTTGCTGGGAGAAAAGTGCATTACTGTGCGCTTTCACCGTTCAGCAAATACATGTGTAGAAGCACAGCGCTAGCAGAAAAGACCGTTTCTCAATGTTTTCTAACTCAGGGAACAAGTTGCACACTTCTGAGATCCATTTGGGCAACTTTGTCAGAAATGTGTTTTTTGCCTAAAGAGACATGCCTATTTGCGCAGTAGTACAGATTCTGAGTATGTAACTGGGCTTGATGAAATCAGCATTTCTCTTGCTTCCCTGTGCGTAGGGAAGCTCAGTTTTAGTCACAGTAGCTCCCACAAGTGTCTCCTCAGTGTGTTCCCATTTCCTTAGAAACAGTGTATTTGCTGGGAGAAAAGTGCATTACTGTGCGCTTTCACCGTTCAGCAAATACATGTGTAGAAGCACAGCGCTAGCAGAAATGACTGTTTCTCGATGTTTTCTAACTCAGGGAACAAGTTGCACACTTCTGAGATGAATTTGGGCAACTTTGTCAGAAATGTGTTTTTTGCCTACAGAGACATGCCTATTTGCGCAGTAGTACAGATTCTGAGTATGTAACTGGGCTTGATGAAATCAGCATTTCTCTTGCTTCCCTGTGCGTAGGGAAGCTCAGTTTTAGTCACAGTAGCTCCCACAAGTGTCTCCTCAGTGTGTTCCCATTTCCTTAGAAACAGTGTATTTGCTGGGAGAAAAGTGCATTACTGTGCGCTTTCACCGTTCAGCAAAAACATGTGTAGAAGCACAGCGCTAGCAGAAACGACCGTTTCTCGATGTTTTCTAACTCAGGGAACAAGTTGCACACTTCTGAGATGCATTTGGGCAACTTTGTCAGAAATGAGTTTTTTGCCTACAGAGACATGCCTATTTGCGCAGTAGTACAGATTCTGAGTATGTAACTGGGATTGATGAAATCAGCATTTCTCTTGCTTCCCTGTGCGTAGGGAAGCTCAGTTTTAGTCACTGTAGCTCCCACAAGTGTCTCCTCAGTGTGTTCCCATTTCCTTAGAAACAGTGTATTTGCTGGGAGAAAAGTGCATCACTGTGCGCTTTCACCGTTCAGCAAATACAGGTGTAGAAGCACAGCGCTAGCAGAAATGAACGTTTCTCGACGTTTTCTAACTCAGGGAACAAGTTGCACACTTCTGAGATGCATTTGGGCAACTTTGTCAGAAATGAGTTTTTTGCCTACAGAGACATGCCTATTTGCGCAGTAGTACAGATTCTGAGTATGTAAATCGGTTTGATGAAATCAGCATTTCTCTTGCTTCCCTGTGCGTAGGGAAGCTCACTTTTAGTCACAGTAGCTCCCACAAGTGTCTCCTCAGTGTGTTCCCATTTCCTTAGAAACAGTGTATTTTCTGGGAGAAAAGTGCATTACTGTGCGCTTTCACCGTTCAGCAAATACATGTGTAGAAGCACAGCGCTAGCAGAAACGACCGTTTCTCGATGTTTTCTAACTCAGGGAACAAGTTGCACACTTCTGAGATGCATTTGGGCAACTTTGTCAGAAATGAGTTTTTTCCCTACAGAGACATGCCTATTTGCGCAGTAGTACAGATTCTGAGTATGTAACTGGGATTGATGAAATCAGCATTTCTCTTGCTTCCCTGTGCGTAGGGAAGCTCAGTTTTAGTCACAGTAGCTCCCACAAGTGTCTCCTCAGTGTGTTCCCATTTCCTTAGAAACAGTGTATTTGCTGGGAGAAAAGTGCATCACTGTGCGCTTTCACCGTTCAGCAAATACAGGTGTAGAAGCACAGCGCTAGCAGAAATGAACGTTTCTCGACGTTTTCTAACTCAGGGAACAAGTTGCACACTTCTGAGATGCATTTGGGCAACTTTGTCAGAAATGAGTTTTTTGCCTACAGAGACATGCCTATTTGTGCCGTAGTACATATTCTCAGTATGTAACTGGGCTTGATGAAATCAGCATTTCTCTTGCTTCCCTGTGCGTAGGGAAGCTCAGTTTTAGTCACAGTAGCTCCCACAAGTGTCTCCTCAGTGTGTTCCCATTTTCTTAGAAACAATGTATTTGCTGGGAGAAAAGTGCATTACTGTGGGCTTTCACCGTTCAGCAAGTACATGTGTAGAAGCACAGCGCTAGCAGAAAAGACCATTTCTCGACGTTTTCTAACTCAGGGAACAAGTTGCACACTTCTGAGATGCATTTGGGCAACTTTGTCAGAAATGAGTTTTTTTCCTACAGAGACATGCCTATTTGCGCAGTAGTACAGATTCTGAGTATGTAACTGGTCTTGATGAAATCAGCATTTCTCTTGCTTCCCTGTGCGTAGGGAAGCTCAGTTTTAGTCACAGTAGCTACCACAAGTGTCTCCTCAGTGTGTTCCCATTTCCTTAGAAACTGTATTTTCTGGGAGAAAAGTGCATTACTGTGCGCTTTCACCGTTCAGCAAATACATGTGTAGAAGCACAGCGCTAGCAGAAACGAACGTTTCTCGACGTTTTCTAACTCAGGGAACAAGTTGCACACTTCTGAGATGCATTTAGGCAACTTTGTCAGAAATGAGTTTTTTGCCTACAGAGACATGCCTATTTGCGCAGTAGTACAGATTCTGAGTATGTAACTGGGCTTGAAGAAATCAGCATTTCTCTTGCTTCCCTGTGCGTAGGGAAGCTCAGTTTTAGTCACAGTAGCTCCCACAAGTGTCTACACAGTGTTCCCATTTCCGTAGAAACAGTGTATTTGCTGGGAGAAAAGTGCATTACTGTGCGCTTTCACCGTTCAGCAAATACATGTGTAGAAGCACAGCGCTAGCAGAAAAGACCGTTTCTCGACGTTTTCTAACTCAAGGAACAAGTTGCACACTTCTGAGATGCATTTGGGCAACTTTGTCAGAAATGAGTTTTTTGCCTACAGAGACATGCCTATTTGCGCAGTAGTACAGATTCTGAGTATGTAACTGGGATTGATGAAATCAGCATTTCTCTTGCTTCCCTGTGCGTAGGGAAGCTCAGTTTTAGTCACAGTAGCTCCCACAAGTGTCTCCTCAGTGTGTTCCCATTTCCTTAGAAACAGTGTATTTGCTGGGAGAAAAGTGCATTACTGTGCGCTTTCACCGTTCGGCAAATACATGTGTAGAAGCACAGCGCTAGCAGAAAAGACCATTTCTCGACGTTTTCTAACTCAGGGAACAAGTTGGACACTTCTGAGATGCATTTGGTCAACTTTGTCAGAAATGAGTTTTTTGCCTACAGAGACATGCCTATTTGTGCCGTAGTACATATGCTCAGTATGTAACTGGGCTTGATGAAATCAGCATTTCTCTTGCTTCCCTGTGCGTAGGGAAGCTCAGTTTTAGTCACAGTAGCTCCCAAAAGTGTCTCCAAAGTGTTCCCATTTCCGTAGAAACAGTGTATTTGCTGGGAGAAAAGTGCATTACTGTGAGCTTTCACCGTTCAGCAAGTACATGTGTAGAAGCACAGCGCTAGCAGAAACGAACGTTTCTCGACGTTATCTAACTCACGGAACAAGTTGCACACTTCTGAGATGCATTTGGGCAACTTTGTCAGAAATGAGTTTTTTGCCTACAGAGAATGCCTATTTGCGCAGTAGTACAGATTCTGAGTATGTAATTGGGCTTGATGAAATCAGCATTTCTCTTGCTTCCCTGTGCGTAGGGAAGCTCAGTTTTAGTCACAGTAGCTCCCACAAGTGTCTCCTCAGTGTGTTCCCATTTCCTTAGAAACAGTGTATTTGCTGGGAGAAAAGTGCATTACTGTGCGCTTTCACCGTTCAGCAAATACATGTGTAGAAGCACAGCGCTAGCAGAAACGAACGTTTCTCGACGTTTTCTACCTCAGGGAACAAGTTGCACACTTCTGAGATGCATTTGGGCAACTTTGTCAGAAATGAGTTTTTTGCCTAAAGAGACATGCCTATTTGCGCAGTAGTACAGATTCTTAGTATGTAACTGGGCTTGATGAAATCAGCATTTCTCTTGCTTCCCTGTGCGTAGGGAAGCTCAGTTTAAGTCACTGTAGCTCCCACAAGTGTCTCCTCAGTGTGTTCCCATTTCCTTAGAAACAGTGTTTTGCTGGGAGAAAAGTGCATTACTGTGCGCTTTCACCGTTCAGCAAATACATGTGTAGAAGCACAGCGCTAGCAGAAACGAACGTTTCTCGACGTTTTCTAACTCAGGGAACAAGTTGCACACTTCTGAGATGCATTTGGGCAACTTTGTCAGAAAAGAGTTTTTTGCCTACAGAGAATGCTTATTTGCGCAGTAGTACAGATTCTGAGTATGTAATTGGGCTTGATGAAATCAGCATTTCTCTTGCTTCCCTGTGCGTAGGGAAGCTCAGTTTTAGTCACAGTAGCTCCCACAAGTGTCTCCTCAGTGTGTTCCCATTTCCTTAGAAACAGTGTATTTGCTGGGAGAAAAGTGCATTACTGTGCGCTTTCACCGTTCAGCAAATACATGTGTAGAAGCACAGCGCTAGCAGAAACGAACGTTTCTCGACGATTTCTAACTCAGGGAACAAGTTGCACACTTCTGAGATGAATTTGGGCAACTTTGTCAGAAATGAGTTCTTTGCCTACAGAGACATGCCTATTTGCGCAGTAGTACAAATTCTGAGTATGTAACTGGGCTGGATGAAATCAGCATTTCTCTTGCTTCCCTGTGCGTAAGGAAGCTCAGTTTTAGTCACTGTAGCTCCCACAAGTGTCTCCTCAGTGTGTTCCCATTTCCTTAGAAACAGTGTATTTGCTGGGAGAAAAGTGCATTACTGTGCGCTTTCACCGTTCACCAAATACATGTGTAGAAGCACAGCGCTAGCAGAAACGACCGTTTCTCGACGTTTTCTAACTCAGGGAACAAGTTGCACACTTCCGAGATGCATTTGGGCAACTTTGTCAGAAATGAGTTTTTTGCCTAAAGAGACATGCCTATTTGCGCAGTAGTACAGATTCTGAGTATGTAACTGGGCTTGATGAAATCAGCATTTCTCTTGCTTCCCTGTGGGTAGGGAAGCTCAGTTTTAGTCACAGTAGCTCTCACAAGTGTCTCCTCAGTGTGTTCCCATTTCCTTAGAAACAGTGTATTTGCTGGGAGAAAAGTGCATTACTGTGCGCTTTCACCGTTCAGCGAATACATGTGTAGAAGCACAGCGCTAGCAGAAACGACCGTTTCTCGACGTTTTCTATATCAGGGAACAAGTTGCACACTTCTGAGATGCATTTGGGCAACTTTGTCAGAAATGAGTTTTTTGCCTAAAGAGACATGCCTATTTGCGCAGTAGTACAGATTCTGAGTATGTAACTGGGCTAGATGAAATCAGCATTTCTCTTGCTTCCCTGTGCGTAGGGAAGCTCAGTTTTAGTCACAGTAGCTCCCACAAGTGTCTCCTCAGTGTGTTCCCATTTCCTTAGAAACAGTGTATTTGCTGGGAGAAAAGTGCATTACTGTGCGCTTTCACCGTTCAGCAAATACATGTGTAGAAGCACAGCGCTAGCAGAAACGAACGTTTCTCGACGTTTTCTGACTCTGGGAACAAGTTGCACACTTCTGAGATGCATTTGGGCAACTTTGTCAGAAATGAGTTTTTTGCCTAAAGAGACATGCCTATTTGCCCAGTAGAACAGATTCTGAGTATGTAACTGGGCTTGATGAAATCAGCATTTCTCTTGCTTCCCTGTGCGTAGGGAAGCTCAGTTTTAGTCACAGTAGCTCCCACAAGTGTCTCCTCAGTGTGTTCCCATTTCCTTAGAAACAGTGTATTTGCTGGGAGAAAAGTGCATTACTGTGCGCTTTCACCGTTCAGCAAATACATGTGTAGAAGCACAGCGCTAGCAGAAACGAACGTTTCTCGACATTTTCTAACTCAGGGAACAAGTTGCACACTTCTGAGATGCATTTGGGCAACTTTGTCAGAAATGAGTTTTTTGCCTAAAGAGACATGCCTATTTGCGCAGAAGTACAGATTCTTAGTATGTAACTGGGCTTGATGAAATCAGCATTTCTCTTGCTTCCCTGTGCGTAGGGAAGCTCAGTTTAAGTCACTGTAGCTCCCACAAGTGTCTCCTCAGTGTGTTCCCATTTCCTTAGAAACAGTGTATTTGCTGGGAGAAAAGTGCATTACTGTGCGCTTTCACCGTACAGCAAATACATGTGTAGAAGCACAGCGCTAGCAGAAACGAACGTTTCTCGACGTTTTCTAACTCAGGGAACAAGTTGCACACTTCTGAGATGCATTTGGGCAACTTTGTCAGAAAAGAGTTTTTTGCCTACAGAGAATGCTTATTTGCGCAGTAGTACAGATTCTGAGTATGTAACTGGGCTTGATGAAATCAGCATTTCTCTTGCTTCCCTGTGCGTAGGGAAGCTCAGTTTTAGTCACAGTAGCTCCCACAAATGTCTCCTCAGTGTGTTCCCATTTCCTTAGAAACAGTGTATTTGCTGGGAGAAAAGTGCATTACTGTGCGCTTTCACCGTTCAGCAAATACATGTGTAGAAGCACAGCGCTAGCAGAAAAGACCGTTTTTCGACATTGTCTAATTCAGAGAACAAGTTGCACACTTCTGAGATGCATTTGGGCAACTTTGTCAGAAATGAGTTTTTTGCCTACAGAGACATGCCTATTTGCGCAGTAGTACACATTCTGAGTATGTAACTGGGCTTGATGAAATCAGCATTTCTCTTGCTTCCCTGTGCGTAGGGAAGCTCAGTTTTAGTCACAGTAGCTCCCACAAGTGTCTCCTCAGTGTGTTCCCATTTCCTTAGAAACAGTGTATTTGCTGGGAGAAATGTGCATTACTGTGCGCTTTCACCGTTCAGCAAATACATGTGTAGAAGCACAGCGCTAGCAGAAACGAACGTTGCTCGACATTTTCTAAATCAGGGAACAAGTTGCACACTTCTGAGATGCATTTGGGCAACTTTGTCAGAAATGAGATTTTTGCCTAAAGAGACATGCCTATTTGCGCAGTAGTACAGATTCTGAGTATGTAACTGGGCTTGATGAAATCAGCATTTCTCTTGCTTCCCTCTGCCTAGGGAAGCTCAGTTTTAGTCACAGTAGCTCCCACAAGTGTCTCCACATTGTTCCCAATTCCGTAGAAACAGTGTATTTGCTGGGAGAAAAGTGCATTACTGTGCGCTTTCACCGTTCAGCAAATACATGTGTAGAAGCACAGCGCTAGCAGAAACGACCGTTTCTCGACGTTTTCTAACTCAGGGAACAAGTTGCACACTTCTGAGATGCATTTGGGCAACTTTGTCAGAAATGAGTTTTTTGCCTACAGAGACATGCCTATTCGCGCAGTAGTACAGATTCTGAGTATGTAACTGGGCTTGATGAAATCAGCATTTCTCTTGCTTCCCTGTGCGTAAGGAAGCTCAGTTTTAGTCACTGTAGCTCCCACAAGTGTCTCCTCAGTGTGTTCCCATTTCCTTAGAAACAGTGTATTTGCTGGGAGAAAAGTGCATTACTGTGCGCTTTCACCGTTCACCAAATACATGTGTAGAAGCACAGCGCTAGCAGAAACGACCGTTTCTCGACGTTTTCTAACTCAGGGAACAAGTTGCACACTTCTGAGATGCATTTGGGCAACTTTGTCAGAAATGAGTTTTTTGCCTAAAGAGACATGCCTATTTGCGCAGTAGTACAGATTCTGAGTATGTAACTGGGCTTGATGAAATCAGCATTTCTCTTGCTTCCCTGTGCGTAGGGAAGCTCAGTTTTAGTCACAGTAGCTCCCACAAGTGTCTCCTCAGTGTGTTCCCATTTCCTTAGAAACAGTGTATTTGCTGGGAGAAAAGTGTATTACTGTGCGCTTTCACCGTTCAGCAAATACATGTGTAGAAGCACAGCGCTAGCAGAAACGAACGTTTCTCGATGTTTTCTACCTCAGGGAACAAGTTGCACACTTCTGAGATGCATTTGGGCAACTTTGTCAGAAATGAGTTTTTTGCCTAAAGAGACATGCCTATTTGCGCAGTAGTACAGATTCTGAGTATGTAACTGGGCTTGATGAAATCAGCATTTCTCTTGCTTCCCTGTGCGTAGGGAAGCTCAGTTTTAGTCACAGTTGCTCGCACAAGTGTCTCCTCAGTGTGTTCCCATTTCCTTAGTAACAGTGTATTTGCTGGGAGAAAAGTGCATTACTGTGGGATTTCACCGTTCAGCAAATACATGTGTAGAAGCACAGCGCTAGCAGAAACGACCGTTTCTCGACGATTTCTAACTCAGGGAACAAGTTGCACACTTCTGAGATGCATTTGGGCAACTTTGTCAGAAATGAGTTTCTTGCCTACAGAGACATGCCTATTTGCGCAGTAGTACAGATTCTGAGTATGTAACTGGGCTTGATGAAATCAGCATTTCTCTTGCTTCCCTGTGCGCAGGGAAGCTCAGTTTTAGTCACAGTAGCTCCCACAAGTGTCTCCTCAGTGTGTTCCCATTTCCTTAGAAACAGTGTATTTGCTGGGAGAAAAGTGCATTACTGTGCGCTTTCACCGTTCAGCTAATACATGTGTAGAAGCACAGCGTTAGCAGATATAACCGTTTCTCGACGTTTTCTAACTCAGGGAACAAGTGGCACACTTCTGAGATGCATTTGGGCAACTTTGTCAGAAATGAGTTTTTTGCCTACAGAGACATGCCTATTTGCGCAGTAGTACAGAGTCTGAGTATGTAACTGGGCTGGATGAAATCAGCATTTCTCTTGCTTCCCTGTGCGTAGGGAAGCTCAGTTTTAGTCACAGTAGCTCCCACAAGTATCTCCTCAGTGTGTTCCCATTTCCTTAGAAACAGTGTATTTGCTGGGAGAAAAGTGCATTACGGTAAGCTTTCACCGTTCAGCAAAGACATGTGTAGAAGCACAGCGCTAGCAGAAACGAACGTTTCTCGACGTTATCTAACTCAGGGAACAAGTTGCACACTTCTGAGATGCATTTGGGCAACTTTGTCAGAAATGAGTTTTTTGCCTACAGAGACATGCCTATTTGCGCAGTAGTACAGAGTCTGAGTATGTAACTGGGCTTGATGAAATCAGAATTTCTCTTGCTTCCCTGTGCATAGGGAAGCTCAGTTTTAGTCACAGTAGCTCCCACAAGTGTCTCCTCAGTGTGTTCCCATTTCCTTAGAAACAGTGTATTTGCTGGGAGAAAAGTGCATTACTATGCGCTTTCACCGTTCAGCATGTACATGTGTAGAAGCACAGCGCTAGCAGAAACGAACGTTTCTCGACGTTTTCTAACTCAGGGAACAAGTTGCACACTTCTGAGATGCATTTGGGCAACTTTGTCAGAAATGAGTTTTTTGCCTACAGAGACATGCCTATTTGCGCAGTAGTACAGATTCTGAGTATGTAACTGGGCTTGATGAAATCAGCATTTCTCTTGCTTCCCTGTGTGTAGGGAAGCTCAGTTTTAGTCACGGTAGCTCCCACAAGTGTCTCCTCAGTGTGTTCCCATTTCCTTAGAAACAGTGTATTTGCTGGGAGAAAAGTGCATTACTGTGCGCTTTCACCGTTCAGCAAATACATGTGTAGAAGCACAGTGCTAGCAAAAACGAACATTTCTCGACATTTTCTAACTCAGGGAACAAGTTGCACACTTCTGAGATGCATTTGGGCAACTTTGTCAGAAATGAGTTTTTTGCCTACAGAGACATGCCTATTTGCGCAGTAGTACAGATTCTGAGTATGCAACTGGGCTGGATGAAATCAGCATTTCTCTTGCTTCCCTGTGCGTAGGGAAGCTCAGTTTTAGTCACAGTAGCTCCCACAAGTGTCTCCTCAGTGTGTTCCCATTTCCTTAGAAACAGTGTATTTGCTGGGAGAAAAGTGCATTACTGTGTGCTTTCACTGTTCAGCACGTACATGTGTAGAAGCACAGCGCTAGCAGAAATGACCATTTCTCTATGTTTTCTAACTCAGGGAACAAGTTGCACACTACTGAGATGCATTTGGGCAACTTTGTCAGAAATGAGTTTTTTGCCTACAGAGACATGCCTATTTGCGCAGTAGTACAGATTCTGAGTATGTAACTGGGCTGGATGAAATCAGCATTTCTCTTGCTTCCCTGTGCGTAGGGAAGCTCAGTTTTAGTCACAGTAGTTCCCACAAGTGTCTCCTCAGTGTGTTCCCATTTCCTTAGAAACTGTATTTGCTGGGAGAAAAGTGCATTACTGTGCGCTTTCACCGTTCAGCAAATACATGTGTAGAAGCACAGCGCTAGCAGAAACGAACGTTTCTCGACGTTTTCTAACTCAGGGAACAAGTTGAACACTTCTGAGATGCATTTGGGCAACTTTGTCGGAAATGAGTTTTTTGCCTACAGATTCATGCCTATTTGCGCAACAAGACAGATTCTGAGTATGTAACTGGGCTTGATGAAATCAGCATTTCTCTTGCTTCCCTGTGCGTAGGGAAGCTCAGTTTTAGTCACAGTAGCTCCCACAAGTGTCTCCTCAGTGTGTTCCCATTTCCTTAGAAACAGTGTATTTGCTGGGAGAAAAGTGCATTACTGTGCGCTTTCACCGTTCAGCAAATACATGTGTAGAAGCACAGCGTTAGCAGATATAACCGTTTCTCGACGTTTTCTAACTCAGGGAACAAGTTGCACACTTCTGAGATGCATTTGGGCAACTTTGTCAGAAATGAGTTTTTTGCCTACAGAGACATGCCTATTTGCGCAGTAGTACAGAGTCTGAGTATGTAACTGGGCTTGATGAAATCAGCATTTCTCTTGCTTCCCTGTGCGTAGGGAAGCTCAGTTTTAGTCACAGTAGCTCCCACAAGTGTCTCCTCAGTGTGTTCCCATTTCCTTAGAAACAGTGTATTTGCTGGGAGAAAAGTGCATTACTGTGCGCTTTCACCGTTCAGCATGTACATGTGTAGAAGCACAGCGCTAGCAGAAACGAACGTTTCTCGACGTTTTCTAACTCAGGGAACAAGTTGCACACTTCTGAGATGCATTTGGGCAACTTTGTCAGAAATGAGTTTTTTGCCTACAGATTCATGCCTATTTGCGCTGTAGTACAGATTCTGAGTATGTAACTGGGCTTGATGAAATCAGCATTTCTCTTGCTTCCTTGTGCGTAGGGAAGCTCAGTTTTAGTCACAGTAGCTCCCACAAGTGTCTCCTCAGTGTGTTCCCATTTCCTTAGAAACAGTGTATTTGCTGGGAGAAAAGTGCACTACTGTGCGCTTTCACCGTTCAGCAAATACATGTGTAGAAGCACAGCGCTAGCAGAAACGAACGTTTCTCGACGTTTTCTAACTCAGGGAACAAGTTGCACACTTCTGAGATGCATTTGGGCAACTTTGTTAGAAATGAGTGTTTTGCCTACAGAGACATGCCTATTTGCGCAGTAGTACAGATTCTAAGTATGTAACTGGGCTTGATGAAATCAGCATTTCTCTTGCTTCCCTGTGCGTAGGGAAGCCCAGTTTTAGTCAAAGTAGCTCCCACAAGTGTCTCCTCAGTGTGTTCCCATTTCCTTAGAAACAGTGTATTTGCTGGGAGAAAAGTGCATTACTGTGCGCTTTCACCGTTCAGCAAATTCATGTGTAGAAGCACAGCGCTAGCAGAAACGAACGTTTCTCGACGTTTTCTAACTCAGGGAACAAGTTGCACACTTCTGAGATGCATTTGGGCAACTTTGTCAGAAATGAGTGTTTTGCCTACAGAGACATGCCTATTTGCGCAGTAGTACAGATTCTGAGTATGTAACTGGGCTTGATGAAATCAGCATTTCTCTTGCTTCCCTGTGCGTAGGGAAGCCCAGTTTTAGTCACAGTAGCTCCCACAAGTGTCTCCTCAGTGTGTTCCCATTTCCTTAGAAACAGTGTATTTGCTGGGAGAAAAGTGCATTACTGTGCGCTTTCACCGTTCAGCAAATTCATGTGTAGAAGCACAGCGCTAGCAGAAACGACCGTTTCTCGACGTTTTCTAACTCAGGGAACAAGTTGCACACTTCTGAGATGCATTTGGGCAACTTTGTCAGAAATGAGTTTTTTGCCTACAGAGACATGCCTATTTGCGCAGTAGTACAGATTCTGAGTATGTAACTGGGCTTGATGAAATCAGCATTTCTCTTGCTTCCCTGTGCGTAGGGAAGCTCAGTTTTAGTCACGGTAGCTCCCACAAGTGTCTCCTCAGTGTGTTCCCATTTCCTTAGAAACAGTGTATTTGCTGGGAGAAAAGTGCATTACTGTGCGCTTTCACCGTTCAGCAAATACATGTGTAGAAGCACAGCGCTAGCAGAAACGAACGTTTCTCGACGTTTTCTAACTCAGGGAACAAGTTGCACACTTCTGAGATGCATTTGGGCAACTTTGTCAGAAATGAGTTTTTTGCCTACAGAGACATGCCTATTTGCGCAGTAGTACAGATTCTGAGTATGTAACTGGGCTTGATGAAATCAGCATTTCTCTTGCTTCCCTGTGCGTAGGGAAGCTCAGTTTTAGTCACAGTAGCTCCCACAAGTGTCTCCTCAGTGTGTTCCCATTTCCTTAGAAACAGTGTATTTGCTGGGAGAAAAGTGCATTACTGTGCGCTTTCACCGTTCAGCAAATACATGTGTAGAAGCACAGCGCTAGCAGAAACGAACGTTTCTCGACGTTTTCTAACTCAGGGAACAAGTTGCACACTTCTGAGATGCATTTGGGCAACTTTGTCAGAAATGAGTTTTTTGCCTACAGAGACATGCCTATTTGCGCAGTAGTACAGATTCTGAGTATGTAACTGGGCTTGATGAAGTCAGCATTTCTCTTGCTTCCCTGTGCGTAGGGAAGCTCAGTTTTAGTCACAGTAGCTCCCACAAGTGTCTCCTCAGTGTGTTCCCATTTCCTTAGAAACAGTGTATTTGCTGGGAGAAAAGTGCATTACTGTGCGCTTTCACCGTTCAGCAAATACATGTGTAGAAGCACAGCGCTAGCAGAAACGAACGTTTCTCGACGTGTTCTAACTCAGGGAAAAAGTTGCACACTTCTGAGATGCATTTGGGCAACTTTGTCAGAAATGAGTTTTTTGCCTACAGAGACATGCCTATTTGCCAGTAGTACAGATTCTGAGTATGTAACTGGGCTTCATGAAATCAGCATTTCTCTTGCTTCCCTGTGCGTAGGGAAGCTCAGTTTTAGTCACAGTAGCTCCCACAAGTGTCTCCTCAGTGTGTTCCCATTTCCTTAGAAACTGTATTTGCTGGGAGAAAAGTGCATTACTGTCCGCTTTCACCGTTCAGCAAATACATGTGTAGAAGCACAGCGCTAGCAGAAACGAACGTTTCTCGACGTTTAGTAACTCAGGGAACAAGTTGCACACTTCTGAGATGCATTTGGGCAACTTTGACGGAAATGAGTTTTCTGCCTACAGATTCATGCCTATTTGCGCAACAGGACAGATTCTGAGTATGTAACTGGGCTTGATGAAATCAGCATTTCTCTTGCTTCCCTGTGCGTAGCGAAGCTCAGTTTTAGTCACAGTAGCTCCCACAAGTGTCTCCTCAGTGTGTTCCCATTTCCTTAGAAACAGTGTATTTGCTGGGAGAAAAGTGCATTACTGTGCGCTTTCACCGTTCAGCAAATACATGTGTAGAAGCACAGTGCTAGCAGAAACGAACGTTTCTCGACGTATTCTAACTCAGGGAACAAGTTGCACACTTCTGAGATGCATTTGGGCATCTTTGTCAGAAATGAGTTTTTTGCCTACAGATTTATGCCTATTTGCGCAGTAGTACAGATTCTGAGTATGTAACTGGGCTTGATG
This sequence comes from Acomys minous, assembly GCF_964271855.1. Classification (NCBI taxonomy): domain Eukaryota; kingdom Metazoa; phylum Chordata; class Mammalia; order Rodentia; family Muridae; genus Acomys; species Acomys minous. Next base: position 907,330 of record NW_028182177.1, read on the forward strand.
AAATCAGCATTTCTCTTGCTTCCCTGTGCGTAGGGAAGCTCAGTTTTAGTCACAGTAGCTCCCACAAGTGTCTCCTCAGTGTGTTCCCATTTCCTTAGAAACAGTGTATTTGCTGGGAGAAAAGTGCATTACTGTGCGCTTTCACCGTTCAGCAAATACATGTGTAGAAGCACAGCGCTAGCAGAAACGACCGTTTCTCGACGTTTTCTAACTCAGAGAACAAGTTGCACACTTCTGAGATGCATTCGGGCAACTTTGTCAGAAATGAGTTTTTTGCCTACAGAGACATGCCTATTTGCGCAGTAGTACAGATTCTGAGTATGTAACTGGGCTTGATGAAATCAGCATTTCTCTTGCTTCCCTGTGCGTAGGGAAGCTCAGTTTTAGTCACAGTAGCTCCCACAAGTGTCTCCTCAGTGTGTTCCCTTTTCATTAGAAACAGTGTATTTGCTGGGAGAAAAGTGCATTACTGTGCGCTTTCACCGTTCAGGAAATACATATGTAGAAGCACAGCGCTAGCAGAAACGAACGTTTCTCGACGTTTTCTAACTCAGGGAACAAGTTGCACACTTCTGAGGTGCATTTGGGCAACTTTGTCAGAAATGAGTTTTTTGCCTACAGAGACATGCCTATTTGCGCAGTAGTACAGATTCTGAGTATGTAACTGGGCTTGATGAAATCAGCATTTCTCTTGCTTCCCTGTGCGTAGGGAAGCTCAGTTTTAGTCCCAGTAGCTCCCACAAGTGTCTCCTCAGTGTGTTCCCATTTCCTTAGAAACAGTGTATTTGCTGGGAGAAAAGTGCATTACTGTGCGCTTTCACCGTTCAGCAAATACATGTGTAGAAGCACAGCGCTAGCAGATACGACCGTTTCTCGACGTTTTCTAACTCAGGGAACAAGTTGCACACTTCTGAGATGCATTTGGGCAACTTTGTCAGAAATGAGTTTTTTGCCTACAGATTCATGCCTATTTGCGCAGTAGTACAGATTCTGAGTATGTAACTGGGCTTGATGAAATCAGCATTTCTCTTGCTTCCCTGTGCTTAGGGAAGCTCAGTTTTAGTCACAGTAGCTCCCACAAGTGTCTCCTCTGTGTGTTCCCATTTCCTTAGAAACAGTGTATTTGCTGGGAGAAAAGTGCATTACTGTGTGCTTTCACCGTTCAGCAAATACATGTGTAGAAGCACAGCGCTAGCAGAAACGACCGTTTCTCGACGTTTTCTAACTCAGGGAACAAGTTGCACACTTCTGAGATGCATTTGGGCAACTTTGTCAGAAATGAGTTTTTTGCCTACAGATTCATGCCTATTTGCGCAGTAGTACAGATTCTGAGTATGTAACTGGGCTTGATGAAATCAGCATTTCTCTTGCTTCCCTGTGCGTAGGGAAGCTCAGTTTTAGTCCCAGTAGCTCCCACAAGTGTCTCCTCAGTGTGTTCCCATTTCCTTAGAAACAGTGTATTTGCTGGGAGAAAAGTGCATTACTGTGCGCTTTCACCGTTCAGCAAATACATGTGTGGAGCACAGTGCTAGCAGAAACGAACGTTTCTCGACGTTTTCTAACTCAGGGAACAAGTTGCACACTTCTGAGATGCATTTGGGCATCTTTGTCAGAAATGAGTTTTTTGCCTACAGAGACATGCCTATTTGCGCAGTAGTACAGATTCTGAGTATGTAACTGGGCTTGATGAAATCAGCATTTCTCTTGCTTCCCTGTGCGTAGGGAAGCTCAGTTTTAGTCCCAGTAGCTCCCACAAGTGTCTCCTCAGTGTGTTCCCATTTCCTTAGAAACAGTGTATTTGCTGGGAGAAAAGTGCATTACTGTGCGCTTTCACCGTTCAGCAAATACATGTGTAGAAGCACAGCGCTAGCAGATACGACTGTTTCTCGACGTTTTCTAACTCAGGGAACAAGTTGCACACTTCTGAGATGCATTTGGGCAACTTTGTCAGAAATGAGTTTTTTGCCTACAGATTAATGCCTATTTGCGCAGTAGTACAGAGTCTGAGTATGTAACTGGGCTTGATGAAATCAGCATTTCTCTTGCTTCCCTGTGCGTAGGGAAGCTCAGTTTTAGTCACAGTAGCTCCCACAAGTGTCTCCTCTGTGTGTTCCCATTTCATTAGAAACAGTGTATTTGCTGGGAGAAAAGTGCATTACTGTGCGCTTTCACCGTTCAGCAAATACATGTGTAGAAGCACAGCGTTAGCAGATATGACCGTTTCTCGACGTTTAATAACTCAGGGAACAAGTTGTACACTTCTGAGATGCATTTGGGCAACTTTGTCAGAAATGAGTTTTTTGCCTACAGAGACATGCCTATTTGCGCAGTAGTACAGATTCTGAGTATGTAACTGGGCTTGATGAAATCAGCATTTCTCTTGCTTCCCTGTGCGTAGGGAAGCTCAGATTTAGTCACAGTAGCTCCCACAAGTGTCTCCTCTGTGTGTTCCCATTTCCTTAGAAACAGTGTATTTGCTGGGAGAAAAGTGCATTACTGTGCGCTTTCACCGTTCAGCAAGTACATGTGTAGAAGCACAGCACTAGCAGAAACAAACGTTTCTCAACGTTTTCTAACTCATGGAACAAGTTGCACACTTCTGAGATGCATTTGGGCAACTTTGTCAGAAATGAGTTTTTTGCCTAAAGAGTCATGCCTATTTCTGCAGTAGTACAGATTCTGAGTATGTAACAGGGCTTGATGAAATCAGCATTTCTCTTGCTTCCCTGTGCGTAGGGAAGCTCAGTTTTAGTCCCAGTAGCTCCCACAAGTGTCTCCTCAGTGTGTTCCCATTTCCTTAGAAACAGTGTATTTGCTGGGAGAAAAGTGCATTACTGTGCGCTTTCACCGTTCAGCAAATACATGTGTAGAAGCACAGCGCTAGCAGATACGACCGTTTCTCGACGTTTTCTAACTCAGGGAACAAGTTGCACACTTCTGAGATGCATTTGGGCAACTTTGTCAGAAATGAGTTTTTTGCCTACAGATTCATGCCTATTTGCGCAGTAGTACAGATTCTGAGTATGTAACTGGGCTTGATGAAATCAGCATTTCTCTTGCTTCCCTGTGCTTAGGGAAGCTCAGTTTTAGTCACAGTAGCTCCCACAAGTGTCTCCTCTGTGTGTTCCCATTTCCTTAGAAACAGTGTATTTGCTGGGAGAAAAGTGCATTACTGTGCTCTTTCACCGTTCAGCAAATACATGTGTAGAAGCACAGCGCTAGCAGAAACGAACGTTTCTCGACATTTTCTAACTCAGGGAACAAGTTGCACACTTCTGAGATGCATTTGGGCAACTTTGTCAGAAATGAGTTTTTTACCTACAGAGACATGCCTATTTGCGCAGTAGTCCAGATTCTGAGTATGTAACTGGGCTTGATGAAATCAGCATTTCTCTTGCTTCCTTGTGCGTAGGGAAGCTCAGTTTTAGTCACAGTAGCTCCCACAAGTGTCTCCTCAGTGTGTTCCCATTTCCTTAGAAACAGTGTATTTGCTGGGAGAAAAGTGCATTACTGTGAGCTTTCACCGTTCAGCAAATACATGTGTAGAAGCACAGCGCTAGCAGAAACGACCGTTTCTCGACGTTTTCTAACTCAGGGAACAAGTTGCACACTTCTGAGATGCATTTGGGCAACTTTGTCAGAAATGAGTTTTTTGCCTACAGATTCATGCCTATTTGCGCAGTAGTACAGATTCTGAGTATGTAACTGGGCTTGATGAAATCAGCATTTCTCTTGCTTCCCTGTGCGTAGGGAAGCTCAGTTTTAGTCACAGTAGCTCCCACAAGTGTCTCCTCAGTGTGTTCCCATTTCCTTAGAAACAGTGTATTTGCTGGGAGAAAAGTGCATTACTGTGCGCTTTCACCGTTCAGCAAATACATGTGTGGAGCACAGTGTTGGCAGAAACGAACGTTTCTCGACGTTTTCTAACTCAGGGAACAAGTTGCACACTTCTGAGATGCATTTGGGCATCTTTGTCAGAAATGAGTTTTTTGCCTACAGAGACATGCCTATTTGCGCAGTAGTACAGATTCTGAGTATGTAACTGGGCTTGATGAAATCAGCATTTCTCTTGCTTCCCTGTGCGTAGGGAAGCTCAGTTTTAGTCCCAGTAGCTCCCACAAGTGTCTCCTCAGTGTGTTCCCATTTCCTTAGAAACAGTGTATTTGCTGGGAGAAAAGTGCATTACTGTGCGCTTTCACCGTTCAGCAAATACATGTGTAGAAGCACAGCGCTAGCAGATACGACCGTTTCTCGACGTTTTCTAACTCAGGGAACAAGTTGCACACTTCTGAGATGCATTTGGGCAACTTTGTCAGAAATGAGTTTTTTGCCTACAGATTCATGCCTATTTGCGCAGTAGTACAGATTCTGAGTATGTAACTGGGCTTGATGAAATCAGCATTTCTCTTGCTTCCCTGTGCTTAGGGAAGCTCAGTTTTAGTCACAGTAGCTCCCACAAGTGTCTCCTCTGTGTGTTCCCATTTCCTTAGAAACAGTGTATTTGCTGGGAGAAAAGTGCATTACTGTGCTCTTTCACCGTTCAGCAAATACATGTGTAGAAGCACAGCGCTAGCAGAAACGAACGTTTCTCGACATTTTCTAACTCAGGGAACAAGTTGCACACTTCTGAGATGCATTTGGGCAACTTTGTCAGAAATGAGTTTTTTACCTACAGAGACATGCCTATTTGCGCAGTAGTCCAGATTCTGAGTATGTAACTGGGCTTGATGAAATCAGCATTTCTCTTGCTTCCTTGTGCGTAGGGAAGCTCAGTTTTAGTCACAGTAGCTCCCACAAGTGTCTCCTCAGTGTGTTCCCATTTCCTTAGAAACAGTGTATTTGCTGGGAGAAAAGTGCATTACTGTGTGCTTTCACCGTTCAGAAATACATATGTAGAAGCACAGCGCTAGCAGAAACGACCGTTTCTCGACGTTTTCTAACTCAGGGAACAAGTTGCACACTTCTGAGATGCATTTGGGCAACTTTGTCAGAAATGTGTTTTTTGCCTACAGAGACATGCCTATTTGCGCAGTAGTACAGATTCTGAGTATGTAACTGGGCTTGATGAAATCAGCATTTCTCTTGCTTCCCTGTGCGTAGGGAAGCTCAGTTTTAGTCACAGTAGCTCCCACAAGTGTCTCCTCAGTGTGTTCCCATTTCCTTAGAAACAGTGTATTTGCTGGGAGAAAAGTGCATTACTGTGCGCTTTCACCGTTCAGCAAATACATGTGTAGAAGCACAGCGCTAGCAGAAACAAACGTTTCTCGACGTTTTCTAACTCAGGGAACAAGTTGCACACTTCTGAGATGCATTTGGGCAACTTTGTCAGAAATGAGTTTTTTGCCTACAGAGACATGCCTATTTGCGCAGTAGTACAGATTCTGAGTATGTAACTGGGCTTGATGAAATCAGCATTTCTCTTGCTTCCCTGTGCGTAGGGAAGCTCAGTTTTAGTCACAGTAGCTCCCACAAGTGTCTCCTCAGTGTGTTCCCATTTCCTTAGAAACAGTGTATTTGCTGGGAGAAAAGTGCATTACTGTGCGCTTTCACCGTTCAATAAATACATGTGTAGAAGCACAGCGCTAGCAGAAACGAACGTTTCTCGACATTTTCTAACTCAGGGAACAAGTTGCACACTTCTGAGATGCATTTGGGCAACTTTGTCAGAAATGAGTTTTTTGCCTACAGAGACATGCCTATTTGTGCAGTAGTCTAGATTCTGAGTATGAAACTGGGCTTGATGAAATCAGCATTTCTCTTGCTTCCCTGTGCGTAGGGAAGCTCAGTTTTAGTCTCAGTAGCTCCCACAAGTGTCTCCTCAGTGTGTTCCCATTTCCTTAGAAACAGTGTATTTGCTGTGAGAAAAGTGCATTACTGTGCGCTTTCACCGTTCAGCAAATACATGTGTAGAAGCACAGTGCTAGCAGAAACGACTGTTTCTCGACGTTTTCTAACTCAGGGAACAAATTGCACACTTCTGAGATGCATTTGTGCAACTTTGTCAGAAATGTGTTTTTTGCCTACAGAGACATGCCTATTTGCGCAGTAGTCCAGATTCTGAGTATGAAACTGGGCTTGATGAAATCAGCATTTCTCTTGCTTCCCTGTGCGTAGGGAAGCTCAGTTTTAGTCTCAGTAGCTCCCACAAGTGTCTCCTCAGTGTGTTCCCATTTCCTTAGAAACAGTGTATTTGCTGTGAGAAAAGTGCATTACTGTGCGCTTTCACCGTTCAGCAAATACATGTGTAGAAGCACAGCGCTAGCAGAAACGACCGTTTCTCGACGTTTTCTAACTCAGGGAACAAGTTGCACACTTCTGAGATGCATTTGTGCAACTTTGTCAGAAATGAGTTTTTTGCCTACAGAGACATGCCTATTTGCGCAGTAGTACAGATTCTGAGTATGTAACTGGGCTGGATGAAATCAGCATTTCTCTTGCTTCCCTGTGCATAGGGAAGCTCAGTTTTAGTCCCAGTAGCTCCCACAAGTGTCTCCTCAGTGTGTTCCCATTTCCTTAGAAACAGTGTATTTGCTGGGAGAAAAGTGCATTACTTTGCGCTTTCACCGTTCAGCAACTACATGTGTAGAAGAACAGCGCTAGCAGAATCGAACGTTTCTCGACGTTTTCTAACTCAGGGAACAAGTTGCACACTTCTGAGATGCATTTGGCAACTTTGTCAGAAATGAGTTTTTTGCCTACACAGACATGCCTATTTGTGCAGTAGTACAGATTCTGAGTATGTAACTAGGCTGGATGAAATCAGCATTTCTCTTGCTTCCCTGTGAGTAGGGAAGCTCAGTTTTAGTCACAGTAGCTCCCACAAGTGTCTCCTCAGTGTGTTCCCATTTCCTTAGAAACAGTGTATTTGCTGGGAGAAAAGTGCATTACTGTGCGCTTTCACCGTTCTGCAAATACATGTGTAGAAGCACAGCGTTAGCAGATATGACCGTTTCTCGACGTTTTCTAACTCAGGGAACAAGTGGCACACTTCTGAGATGCATTTGGGCAACTTTGTCAGAAATGAGTTTTTTGCCTAAAGAGACATGCCTATTTGCGCAGTAGTATAGATTCTGAGTATGTAACTGGGCTGGAAGAAATCAGCATTTCTCTTGCTTCCCTGTGCGTAGGGAAGCTCAGTTTTAGTCACAGTAGCTCCCACAAGTGTCTCCTCTGTGTGTTCCCATTTCCTTAGAAACAGTGTATTTGCTGGGAGAAAAGTGCATTACTGTGCGCTTTCACCGTTCAGCAAATACATGTGTAGAAGCACAGAGCTAGCAGAAAAGACCGTTTCTCGACGTTTTCTAACTCAGGGAACAAGTTGCACACTTCTTAGATGCATTTGGGCAACTTTGTCAGAAATGAGTTTTTTGCCTAAAGAGACATGCCTATTTGTGCAGTAGTACAGATTCTGAGTATGTAAGTGGGCTTGATGAAATCAGCATTTCTCTTGCTTCCCTGTGCGTAGGGAAGCTCAGTTTTAGTCACAGTAGCTCCCACAAGTGTCTCCTCAGTGTGTTCCCATTTCCTTAGAAACAGTGTATTTGCTGGGAGAAAAGTGCATTACTGTGCGCTTTCACCGTTCAGCAAATACATGTGTAGAAGCACAGCGCTAGCAGAAACGAATGTTTCTCGACGTTTTCTAACTGAGGGAACAAGTTGCACACTTCTGAGATGCATTTGGGCCACTTTGTCAGAAATGAGTTTTTTGCCTAAAGAGACATGCCTATTTGCGCAGTAGTACAGATTCTGAGTATGTAACCGGGCTTGATGAAATCAGCATTTCTCTTGCTTCCCTGTGTGTAGGGAAGCTCAGTTTTAGTCACAATATCTCTCACAAGTGTCTCCTCAGTGTGTTCCCATTTCCTTCGAAACAGTGTATTTGCTGGGAGAAAAGTGCATTACTGTGCGCTTTCACCGTTCAGCAAATACATGCGTAGAAGCACAGCGCTAGCAGAAACGACCGTTTCTCGACGTTTTCTAACTCAGGGAACAAGTTGCACACTTCTGAGATGCATTTGGGCAACTTTGTCAGAAATGGGTTTTTTGCCTACAGAGACATGCCTATTTGCGCAGTAGTACAGATTCTGAGTATGTAACTGGGCTTGATGAAATCACCATTTCTCTTGCTTCCCTGTGCGTAGGGAAGCTCAGTTTTAGTCCCAGTAGCTCCCACAAGTGTCTCCTCAGTGTGTTCCCATTTCCTTAGAAACAGTGTATTTGCTGGGAGAAAAGTGCAATACTGTGCGCTTTCACCGTTCAGCAAATACATGTGTAGAAGCACAGTGCTAGCAGAAACGACCGTTTCTCGACGTTTTCTAACTCAGGGAACAAGTTGCACACTTCTGAGATGCATTTGGGCAACTTTGTCAGAAATGAGTTTTTTGCCTACAGAGACATGCCTATTTGCGCAGTAGTACAGATTCTGAGTATGTAACTGGGCTGGATGAAATCAGCATTTCTCTTGCTTCCCTGTGCGTAGGGAAGCTCAGTTTTAGTCACAGTAGCTCCCACAAGTGTCTCCTCAGTGTGTTCCCATTTCCTTAGAAACAGTGTATTTGCTGGGAGAAAAGTGCATTACTGTGCGCTTTCACCGTTCAGCAACTACATGTGTAGAAGAACAGAGCTAGCAGAATCGAACGTTTCTCGATGTTTTCTAACTCAGGGAACAAGTTGCACACTTCTGAGATGCTTTTGGCAACTTTGTCAGAAATGAGTTTTTTGCCTACACAGACATGCCTATTTGTGCAGTAGTACAGATTCTGAGTATGTAACTGGGCTGGATGAAATCAGCATTTCTCTTGCTTCCCTATGCATAGGGAAGCTCAGTTTTAGTCACAGTAGCTCCCACAAGTGTCTCCTCAGTGTGTTCCCATTTCCTTAGAAACAGTGTATTTGCTGGGAGAAAAGTGCATTACTGTGCGCTTTCACCGTTCTGCAAATACATGTGTAGAAGCACAGCGTTAGCAGATATGACCGTTTCTCGACGTTTTCTAACTCAGGGAACAAGTGGCACACTTCTGAGATGCATTTGGGCAACTTTGTCAGAAATGAGTTTTTTGCCTAAAGAGACATGCCTATTTGCGCAGTAGTATAGATTCTGAGTATGTAACTGGGCTGGATGAAATCAGCATTTCTCTTGCTTCCCTGTGCGTAGGGAAGCTCAGTTTTAGTCACAGTAGCTCCCACAAGTGTCTCCTCTGTGTGTTCCCATTTCCTTAGAAACAGTGTATTTGCTGGGAGAAAAGTGCATTACTGTGCGCTTTCACCGTTCAGCAAATACATGTGTAGAAGCACAGCGCTAGCAGAAAACACCGTTTCTCGACGTTTTCTAACTCAGGGAACAAGTTGCACACTTCTGAGATGCATTTGGGCAGCTATGTTAGAAACGAGTTTTTTGTCTACAGAGACATGCCTATTTGCGCAGTAGTACAGATTCTGAGTATGTAACTGGGCTGGATGAAATCAGCATTTCTCTTGCTTCCCTGTGCGTAGGGAAGCTCAGTTTTAGTCACAGTAGCTCCCACAAGTGTCTCCTCAGTGTGTTCCCATTTCCTTAGAAACAGTGTATTTGCTGGGAGAAAAGTGCATTACTGTGCGCTTTCACCGTTCAGCAAATACATGTGTAGAAGCACAGCGTTAGCAGATATGACCGTTTCTCGACGTTTTCTAACTCAGGGAACAAGTTGCACACTTCTGAGATGCATTTGGGCAACTTTGTCAGAAATGGGTTTTTTGCCTACAGAGACATGCCTATTTGCGCAGTAGTACAGATTCTGAGTATGTAACTGGGCTTGATGAAATCACCATTTCTCTTGCTTCCCTGTGCGTAGGGAAGCTCAGTTTTAGTCCCAGTAGCTCCCACAAGTGTCTCCTCAGTGTGTTCCCATTTCCTTAGAAACAGTGTATTTGCTGGGAGAAAAGTGCAATACTGTGCGCTTTCACCGTTCAGCAAATACATGTGTAGAAGCACAGTGCTAGCAGAAACGACCGTTTCTCGACGTTTTCTAACTCAGGGAACAAGTTGCACACTTCTGAGATGCATTTGGGCAACTTTGTCAGAAATGAGTTTTTTGCCTACAGAGACATGCCTATTTGCGCAGTAGTACAGATTCTGAGTATGTAACTGGGCTGGATGAAATCAGCATTTCTCTTGCTTCCCTGTGCGTAGGGAAGCTCAGTTTTAGTCACAGTAGCTCCCACAAGTGTCTCCTCAGTGTGTTCCCATTTCCTTAGAAACAGTGTATTTGCTGGGAGAAAAGTGCATTACTGTGCGCTTTCACCGTTCAGCAACTACATGTGTAGAAGAACAGAGCTAGCAGAATCGAACGTTTCTCGATGTTTTCTAACTCAGGGAACAAGTTGCACACTTCTGAGATGCTTTTGGCAACTTTGTCAGAAATGAGTTTTTTGCCTACACAGACATGCCTATTTGTGCAGTAGTACAGATTCTGAGTATGTAACTGGGCTGGATGAAATCAGCATTTCTCTTGCTTCCCTGTGCATAGGGAAGCTCAGTTTTAGTCACAGTAGCTCCCACAAGTGTCTCCTCAGTTTGTTCCCATTTCCTTAGAAACAGTGTATTTGCTGGGAGAAAAGTGCATTACTGTGCGCTTTCACCGTTCAGCAAATACATGTGTAGAAGCACAGCGTTAGCAGATATGACCGTTTCTCGACGTTTTCTAACTCAGGGAAGAAGTGGCACACTTCTGAGATGCATTTGGGCAACTTTGTCAGAAATGAGTTTTTTGCCTACAGAGACATGCCTATTTGCGCAGTAGTATAGATTCTGAGTATGTAACTGGGCTTGATGAAATCAGCATTTCTCTTGCTTCCCTGTGCGTAGGGAAGCTCAGTTTTAGTCACAGTAGCTCCCACAAGTGTCTCCTCTGTGTGTTCCCATTTCCTTAGAAACAGTGTATTTGCTGGGAGAAAAGTGCATTACTGTGCGCTTTCACCGTTCAGCAAATACATGTGTAGAAGCACAGCGCTAGCAGAAAAGACCGTTTCTCGACGTTTTCTAACTCAGGGAACAAGTTGCACACTTCTGAGATGCATTTGGGCAACTTTGTCAGAAATGGGTTTTTTGCCTACAGAGACATGCCTATTTGCGCAGTAGTACAGATTCTGAGTATGTAACTGGGCTTGATGAAATCAGCATTTCTCTTGCTTCCCTGTGCGTAGGGAAGCTCAGTTTTAGTCCCAGTAGCTCCCACAAGTGTCTCCTCAGTGTGTTCCCATTTCCTTAGAAACAGTGTATTTGCTGGGAGAAAAGTGCAATACTGTGCGCTTTCACCGTTCAGCAAATACATGTGTAGAAGCACAGTGCTAGCAGAAACGACCGTTTCTCGACGTTTTCTAACTCAGGGAACAAGTTGCACACTTCTGAGATGCATTTGGGCAACTTTGTCAGAAATGAGTTTTTTGCCTACACAGACATGCCTATTTGTGCAGTAGTACAGATTCTCAGTATGTAACTGGGCTGGATGAAATCAGCATTTCTCTTGCTTCCCTGTGCGTAGGGAAGCTCAGTTTTAGTCACAGTAGCTCCCACAAGTGTCTCCTCAGTGTGTTCCCATTTCCTTAGAAACAGTGTATTTGCTGGGAGAAAAGTGCATTACTGTGCGCTTTCACCGTTCTGCAAATACATGTGTAGAAGCACAGCGTTAGCAGATATGACCGTTTCTCGACGTTTTCTAACTCAGGGAACAAGTGGCACACTTCTGAGATGCATTTGGGCAACTTTGTCAGAAATGAGTTTTTTGCCTAAAGAGACATGCCTATTTGCGCAGTAGTATAGATTCTGAGTATGTAACTGGGCTGGATGAAATCAGCATTTCTCTTGCTTCCCTGTGCGTAGGGAAGCTCAGTTTTAGTCACAGTAGCTCCCACAAGTGTCTCCTCTGTGTGTTCCCATTTCCTTAGAAACAGTGTATTTGCTGGGAGAAAAGTGCATTACTGTGCGCTTTCACCGTTCAGCAAATACATGTGTAGAAGCACAGAGCTAGCAGAAAAGACCGTTTCTCGACGTTTTCTAACTCAGGGAACAAGTTGCACACTTCTTAGATGCATTTGGGCAACTTTGTCAGAAATGAGTTTTTTGCCTAAAGAGACATGCCTATTTGTGCAGTAGTACAGATTCTGAGTATGTAACTGGGCTTGTTGAAATCAGCATTTCTCTTGCTTCCCTGTGCGTAGGGAAGCTCAGTTTTAGTCACAGTAGCTCCCACAAGTGTCTCCTCAGTGTGTTCCCATTTCCTTAGAAACAGTGTATTTGCTGGGAGAAAAGTGCATTACTGTGCGCTTTCACCGTTCAGCAAATACATGTGTAGAAGCACAGCGCTAGCAGAAAACACCGTTTCTCGACGTTTTCTAACTCAGGGAACAAGTTGCACACTTCTGAGATGCATTTGGGCAGCTTTGTCAGAAACGAGTTTTTTGTCTACAGAGACATGCCTATTTGCGCAGTAGTACAGATTCTGAGTATGTAACTGGGCTGGATGAAATCAGCATTTCTCTTGCTTCCCTGTGCGTAGGGAAGCTCAGTTTTAGTCACAGTAGCTCCCACAAGTGTCTCCTCAGTGTGTTCCCATTTCCTTAGAAACAGTGTATTTGCTGGGAGAAAAGTGCATTACTGTGCGCTTTCACCGTTCAGCAAATACATGTGTAGAAGCACAGCGTTAGCAGATATGACCGTTTCTCGACGTTTTCTAACTCAGGGAACAAGTTGCACACTTCTGAGATGCATTTGGGCAACTTTGTCAGAAATGGGTTTTTTGCCTACAGAGACATGCCTATTTGCGCAGTAGTACAGATTCTGAGTATGTAACTGGGCTTGATGAAATCACCATTTCTCTTGCTTCCCTGTGCGTAGGGAAGCTCAGTTTTAGTCCCAGTAGCTCCCACAAGTGTCTCCTCAGTGTGTTCCCATTTCCTTAGAAACAGTGTATTTGCTGGGAGAAAAGTGCAATACTGTGCGCTTTCACCGTTCAGCAAATACATGTGTAGAAGCACAGTGCTAGCAGAAACGACCGTTTCTCGACGTTTTCTAACTCAGGGAACAAGTTGCACACTTCTGAGATGCATTTGGGCAACTTTGTCAGAAATGAGTTTTTTGCCTACAGAGACATGCCTATTTGCGCAGTAGTACAGATTCTGAGTATGTAACTGGGCTGGATGAAATCAGCATTTCTCTTGCTTCCCTGTGCGTAGGGAAGCTCAGTTTTAGTCACAGTAGCTCCCACAAGTGTCTCCTCAGTGAGTTCCCATTTCCTTAGAAACAGTGTATTTGCTGGGAGAAAAGTGCATTACTGTGCGCTTTCACCGTTCAGCAACTACATGTGTAGAAGAACAGAGCTAGCAGAATCGAACGTTTCTCGACGTTTTCTAACTCAGGGAACAAGTTGCACACTTCTGAGATGCATTTGGCAACTTTGTCAGAAATGAGTTTTTTGCCTACACAGACATGCCTATTTGTGCAGTAGTACAGATTCTGAGTATGTAACTGGGCTGGATGAAATCAGCATTTCTCTTGCTTCCCTGTGCATAGGGAAGCTCAGTTTTAGTCACAGTAGCTCCCACAAGTGTCTCCTCAGTTTGTTCCCATTTCCTTAGAAACAGTGTATTTGCTGGGAGAAAAGTGCATTACTGTGCGCTTTCACCTTTCAGCAAATACATGTGTAGAAGCACAGCGTTAGCAGATATGACCGTTTCTCGACGTTTTCTAACTCAGGGAACAAGTGGCACACTTCTGAGATGCATTTGGGCAACTTTGTCAGAAATGAGTTTTTTGCCTACAGAGACATGCCTATTTGCGCAGTAGTATAGATTCTGAGTATGTAACTGGGCTTGATGAAATCAGCATTTCTCTTGCTTCCCTGTGCGTTGGGAAGCTCAGTTTTAGTCACAGTAGCTCCCACAAGTGTCTCCTCTGTGTGTTCCCATTTCCTTAGAAACAGTGTATTTGCTGGGAGAAAAGTGCATTACTGTGCGCTTTCACCGTTCAGCAAATACATGTGTAGAAGCACAGCGTTAGCAGATATGACCGTTTCTCGACGTTTTCTAACTCAGGGAAGAAGTGGCTCACTTCTGAGATGCATTTGGGCAACTTTGTCAGAAATGAGTTTTTTGCCTACACAGACATGCCTATTTGCGCAGTAGTATAGATTCTGAGTATGTAACTGGGCTTGATGAAATCAGCATTTCTCTTGCTTCCCTGTGCGTAGGGAAGCTCAGTTTTAGTCACAGTAGCTCCCACAAGTGTCTCCTCTGTGTGTTCCCATTTCCTTAGAAACAGTGTATTTGCTGGGAGAAAAGTGCATTACTGTGCGCTTTCACCGTTCAGCAAATACATGTGTAGAAGCACAGCGCTAGCAGAAAAGACCGTTTCTCGACGTTTTCTAACTCAGGGAACAAGTTGCACACTTCTGAGATGCATTTGGGCAACTTTGTCAGAAATGGGTTTTTTGCCTACAGAGACATGCCTATTTGCGCAGTAGTACAGATTCTGAGTATGTAACTGGGCTTGATGAAATCAGCATTTCTCTTGCTTCCCTGTGCGTAGGGAAGCTCAGTTTTAGTCCCAGTAGCTCCCACAAGTGTCTCCTCAGTGTGTTCCCATTTCCTTAGAAACAGTGTATTTGCTGGGAGAAAAGTGCAATACTGTGCGCTTTCACCGTTCAGCAAATACATGTGTAGAAGCACAGTGCTAGCAGAAACGACCGTTTCTCGACGTTTTCTAACTCAGGGAACAAGTTGCACACTTCTGAGATGCATTTGGGCAACTTTGTCAGAAATGAGTTTTTTGCCTACACAGACATGCCTATTTGTGCAGTAGTACAGATTCTCAGTATGTAACTGGGCTGGATGAAATCAGCATTTCTCTTGCTTCCCTGTGCGTAGGGAAGCTCAGTTTTAGTCACAGTAGCTCCCACAAGTGTCTCCTCAGTGTGTTCCCATTTCCTTAGAAACAGTGTATTTGCTGGGAGAAAAGTGCATTACTGTGCGCTTTCACCGTTCTGCAAATACATGTGTAGAAGCACAGCGTTAGCAGATATGACCGTTTCTCGACGTTTTCTAACTCAGGGAACAAGTGGCACACTTCTGAGATGCATTTGGGCAACTTTGTCAGAAATGAGTTTTTTGCCTAAAGAGACATGCCTATTTGCGCAGTAGTATAGATTCTGAGTATGTAACTGGGCTGGATGAAATCAGCATTTCTCTTGCTTCCCTGTGCGTAGGGAAGCTCAGTTTTAGTCACAGTAGCTCCCACAAGTGTCTCCTCTGTGTGTTCCCATTTCCTTAGAAACAGTGTATTTGCTGGGAGAAAAGTGCATTACTGTGCGCTTTCACCGTTCAGCAAATACATGTGTAGAAGCACAGAGCTAGCAGAAAACACCGTTTCTCGACGTTTTCTAACTCAGGGAACAAGTTGCACACTTCTGAGATGCATTTGGGCAGCTTTGTCAGAAACGAGTTTTTTGTCTACAGAGACATGCCTATTTGCGCAGTAGTACAGATTCTGAGTATGTAACTGGGCTGGATGAAATCAGCATTTCTCTTGCTTCCCTGTGCGTAGGGAAGCTCAGTTTTAGTCACAGTAGCTCCCACAAGTGTCTCCTCAGTGTGTTCCCATTTCCTTAGAAACAGTGTATTTGCTGGGAGAAAAGTGCATTACTGTGCGCTTTCACCGTTCAGCAAATACATGTGTAGAAGCACAGCGTTAGCAGATATGACCGTTTCTCGACGTTTTCTAACTCAGGGAACAAGTTGCACACTTCTGAGATGCATTTGGGCAACTTTGTCAGAAATGGGTTTTTTGCCTACAGAGACATGCCTATTTGCGCAGTAGTACAGATTCTGAGTATGTAACTGGGCTTGATGAAATCACCATTTCTCTTGCTTCCCTGTGCGTAGGGAAGCTCAGTTTTAGTCCCAGTAGCTCCCACAAGTGTCTCCTCAGTGTGTTCCCATTTCCTTAGAAACAGTGTATTTGCTGGGAGAAAAGTGCAATACTGTGCGCTTTCACCGTTCAGCAAATACATGTGTAGAAGCACAGTGCTAGCAGAAACGACCGTTTCTCGACGTTTTCTAACTCAGGGAACAAGTTGCACACTTCTGAGATGCATTTGGGCAACTTTGTCAGAAATGAGTTTTTTGCCTACAGAGACATGCCTATTTGCGCAGTAGTACAGATTCTGAGTATGTAACTGGGCTGGATGAAATCAGCATTTCTCTTGCTTCCCTGTGCGTAGGGAAGCTCAGTTTTAGTCACAGTAGCTCCCACAAGTGTCTCCTCAGTGAGTTCCCATTTCCTTAGAAACAGTGTATTTGCTGTGAGAAAAGTGCATTACTGTGCGCTTTCACCGTTCAGCAACTACATGTGTAGAAGAACAGAGCTAGCAGAATCGAACGTTTCTCGACGTTTTCTAACTCAGGGAACAAGTTGCACACTTCTGAGATGCATTTGGCAACTTTGTCAGAAACGAGTTTTTTGTCTACAGAGACATGCCTATTTGCGCAGTAGTACAGATTCTGAGTATGTAACTGGGCTGGATGAAATCAGCATTTCTCTTGCTTCCCTGTGCGTAGGGAAGCTCAGTTTTAGTCACAGTAGCTCCCACAAGTGTCTCCTCAGTGTGTTCCCATTTCCTTAGAAACAGTGTATTTGCTGGGAGAAAAGTGCATTACTGTGCGCTTTCACCGTTCAGCAAATACATGTGTAGAAGCACAGCGTTAGCAGATATGACCGTTTCTCGACGTTTTCTAACTCAGGGAACAAGTTGCACACTTCTGAGATGCATTTGGGCAACTTTGTCAGAAATGGGTTTTTTGCCTACAGAGACATGCCTATTTGCGCAGTAGTACAGATTCTGAGTATGTAACTGGGCTTGATGAAATCACCATTTCTCTTGCTTCCCTGTGCGTAGGGAAGCTCAGTTTTAGTCCCAGTAGCTCCCACAAGTGTCTCCTCAGTGTGTTCCCATTTCCTTAGAAACAGTGTATTTGCTGGGAGAAAAGTGCAATACTGTGCGCTTTCACCGTTCAGCAAATACATGTGTAGAAGCACAGTGCTAGCAGAAACGACCGTTTCTCGACGTTTTCTAACTCAGGGAACAAGTTGCACACTTCTGAGATGCATTTGGGCAACTTTGTCAGAAATGAGTTTTTTGCCTACAGAGACATGCCTATTTGCGCAGTAGTACAGATTCTGAGTATGTAACTGGGCTGGATGAAATCAGCATTTCTCTTGCTTCCCTGTGCGTAGGGAAGCTCAGTTTTAGTCACAGTAGCTCCCACAAGTGTCTCCTCAGTGAGTTCCCATTTCCTTAGAAACAGTGTATTTGCTGTGAGAAAAGTGCATTACTGTGCGCTTTCACCGTTCAGCAACTACATGTGTAGAAGAACAGAGCTAGCAGAATCGAACGTTTCTCGACGTTTTCTAACTCAGGGAACAAGTTGCACACTTCTGAGATGCATTTGGCAACTTTGTCAGAAATGAGTTTTTTGCCTACACAGACATGCCTATTTGTGCAGTAGTACAGATTCTGAGTATGTAACTGGGCTGGATGAAATCAGCATTTCTCTTGCTTCCCTGTGCATAGGGAAGCTCAGTTTTAGTCACAGTAGCTCCCACAAGTGTCTCCTCAGTTTGTTCCCATTTCCTTAGAAACAGTGTATTTGCTGGGAGAAAAGTGCATTACTGTGCGCTTTCACCTTTCAGCAAATACATGTGTAGAAGCACAGCGTTAGCAGATATGACCGTTTCTCGACGTTTTCTAACTCAGGGAACAAGTGGCACACTTCTGAGATGCATTTGGGCAACTTTGTCAGAAATGAGTTTTTTGCCTACAGAGACATGCCTATTTGCGCAGTAGTATAGATTCTGAGTATGTAACTGGGCTTGATGAAATCAGCATTTCTCTTGCTTCCCTGTGCGTTGGGAAGCTCAGTTTTAGTCACAGTAGCTCCCACAAGTGTCTCCTCTGTGTGTTCCCATTTCCTTAGAAACAGTGTATTTGCTGCGAGAAAAGTGCATTACTGTGCGCTTTCACCGTTCAGCAAATACATGTGTAGAAGCACAGCGCTAGCAGAAAAGACCGTTTCTCGACGTTTTCTAACTCAGGGAACAAGTTGCACACTTCTGAGATGCATTTGGGCAACTTTGTCAGAAATGATTTTTTTGCCTACAGAGACATGCCTATTTGCGCAGTAGTACAGATTCTGAGTATGTAACTGGGCTTGATGAAATCAGCATTTCTCTTGCTTCCCTGTGCGTAGGGAAGCTCAGTTTTAGTCACAGTAGCTCCCACAAGTGTCTCCTCAGTGTGTTCCCATTTCCTTAGAAACAGTGTATTTGCTGGGAGAAAAGTGCATTACTGTGCGCTTTCACCGTTCAATAAATACATGTGTAGAAGCACAGCGCTAGCAGAAACGAACGTTTCTCGACATTTTCTAACTCAGGGAACAAGTTGCACACTTCTGAGATGCATTTGGGCAACTTTGTCAGAAATGAGTTTTTTGCCTACAGAGACATGCCTATTTGCGCAGTAGTCCAGATTCTGAGTATGTAACTGGGCTTGATGAAATCAGCATTTCTCTTGCTTCCCTGTGCGTAGGGAAGCTCAGTTTTAGTCTCAGTAGCTCCCACAAGTGTCTCCTCAGTGTGTTCTCCTTTCCTTAGAAACAGTGTATTTGCTGTGAGAAAAGTGCATTACTGTGCGCTTTCACCGTTCAGCAAATACATGTGTAGAAGCACAGCGCTAGCAGAAACGACCGTTTCTCGACGTTTTCTAACTCAGGGAACAAGTTGCACACTTCTGAGATGCATTTGGGCAACTTTGTCAGAAATGAGTTTTTTGCCTTCAGAGACATGCCTATTTGCGCAGTAGTACAGATTCTGAGTATGTAACTGGGCTGGATGAAATCAGCATTTCTCTTGCTTCCCTGTGCGTAGGGAAGCTCAGTTTTAGTCACAGTAGCTCCCACAAGTGTCTCCTCAGTGTGTTCCCATTTCCTTAGAAACATTGTATTTGCTGGGAGAAAAGTGCATTACTGTGCGCTTTCACCGTTCAGCAACTACATGTGTAGAAGAACAGAGCTAGCAGAATCGAACGTTTCTCGACGTTTTCTAACTCAGGGAACAAGTTGCACACTTCTGAGATGCATTTGGCAACTTTGTCAGAAATGAGTTTTTTGCCTACACAGACATGCCTATTTGTGCAGTAGTACAGATTCTGAGTATGTAACTGGGCTGGATGAAATCAGCATTTCTCTTGCTTCCCTGTGCATAGGGAAGCTCAGTTTTAGTCACAGTAGCTCCCACAAGTGTCTCCTCAGTTTGTTCCCATTTCCTTAGAAACAGTGTATTTGCTGGGAGAAAAGTGCATTACTGTGCGCTTTCACCTTTCAGCAAATACATGTGTAGAAGCACAGCGTTAGCAGATATGACCGTTTCTCGACGTTTTCTAACTCAGGGAACAAGTGGCACACTTCTGAGATGCATTTGGGCAACTTTGTCAGAAATGAGTTTTTTGCCTACAGAGACATGCCTATTTGCGCAGTAGTATAGATTCTGAGTATGTAACTGGGCTTGATGAAATCAGCATTTCTCTTGCTTCCCTGTGCGTAGGGAAGCTCAGTTTTAGTCACAGTAGCTCCCACAAGTGTCTCCTCTGTGTGTTCCCATTTCCTTAGAAACAGTGTATTTTCTGGGAGAAAAGTGCATTACTGTGCGCTTTCACCGTTCAGCAAATACATGTGTAGAAGCACAGCGCTAGCAGAAAAGACCGTTTCTCGACGTTTTCTAACTCAGGGAACAAGTTGCACACTTCTGAGATGCATTTGGGCAACTTTGTCAGAAATGATTTTTTTGCCTACAGAGACATGCCTATTTGCGCAGTAGTACAGATTCTGAGTATGTAACTGGGCTTGATGAAATCAGCATTTTTCTTGCTTCCCTGTGCGTAGGGAAGCTCAGTTTTAGTCACAGTAGCTCCCACAAGTGTCTCCTCAGTGTGTTCCCATTTCCTTAGAAACAGTGTATTTGCTGGGAGAAAAGTGCATTACTGTGCGCTTTCACCGTTCAATAAATACATGTGTAGAAGCACAGCGCTAGCAGAAACGAACGTTTCTCGACATTTTCTAACTCAGGGAACAAGTTGCACACTTCTGAGATGCATTTGGGCAGCTTTGTCAGAAACGAGTTTTTTGCCTACAGAGACATGCCTATTTGCGCAGTAGTACAGATTCTGAGTATGTAACTGGGCTGGATGAAATCAGCATTTCTCTTGCTTCCCTGTGCGTAGGGAAGCTCAGTTTTAGTCACAGTACCTCGGACAAGTGTCTCCTCAGTGTGTTCCCATTTCCTTAGAAACAGTGTATTTGCTGGGAGAAAAGTGCATTACTGTGCGCTTTCACCGTTCAGCAAATACATGTGTAGAAGCACAGCGCTAGCAGAAACGAACGTTTCTCGACGTTTTCTAACTCAGGGAACAAGTTGCACACTTCTGAGATGCATTTGGGCAACTTTGTCAGAAATGGGTTTTTTGCCTACAGAGACATGCCTATTTGCGCAGTAGTACAGATTCTGAGTATGTAACTGGGCTTGATGAAATCACCATTTCTCTTGCTTCCCTGTGCCTAGGGAAGCTCAGTTTTAGTCCCAGTAGCTCCCACAAGTGTCTCCTCAGTGTGTTCCCATTTCCTTAGAAACAGTGTATTTGCTGGGAGAAAAGTGCATTACTGTGCGCTTTCACCGTTCAGCAAATACATATGTAGAAGCACAGCGTTAGCAGATATGACCGTTTCTCGACGTTTTCTAACTCAGGGAACAAGTGGCACACTTCTTAGATGCATTTGGGCAACTTTGTCAGAAATGAGTTTTTTGCCTACAGAGACATGCCTATTTGCGCAGTAGTATAGATTCTGAGTATGTAACTGGCCTTGATGAAATCAGCATTTCTCTTGCTTCCCTGTGCGTAGGGAAGCTCAGTTTTAGTCACAGTAGCTCCCACAAGTGTCTCCTCTGTGTGTTCCCATTTCCTTAGAAAGAGTGTATTTGCTGGGAGAAAAGTGCATTACTGTGCGCTTTCACCGTTCAGCAAGTACATGTGTAGAAGCACAGCGCTAGCAGAAACGACCGTTTCTCGACGTTTTCTAACTCAGGGAACAAGTTGCACACTTCTGAGATGCATTTGGGCAACTTTGTCAGAAATGAGTTTTTTGCCTAAAGAGACATGCCTATTTGCGCAGTAGTATAGATTCTGAGTATGTAACTGGGCTTGATGCAATCAGCATTTCTCTTGCTTCCCTGTGCGTAGGTAAGCTCAGTTTTAGTCACAGTAGCTCCCACAAGTGTCTCCTCAGTGTGTTCCCATTTCCTTAGAAACAGTGTATTTGCTGGGAGAAAAGTGCATTACTGTGCGCTTTCACCGTTCAGCAAATACATGTGTAGAAGCACAGCGCTAGCAGAAACAACCGTTTCTCAACGTTTTCTAACTCAGGGAACAAGTTGCACACTTATGAGATGCATTTGGGCAACTTTGTCAGAAATGAGTTTTTTGCCTAAAGAGACATGCCTATTTGTGCAGTAGTACAGATTCTGAGTATGTAACTGGGCTTGATGAAATCAGCATTTCTCTTGCTTCCCTGTGCGTAGGGAAGCTCAGTTTTAGTCACAGTAGCTCTGACAAGTGTCTCCTCAGTGTGTTCCCATTTCCTTAGAAACAGTGTATTTGCTGGGAGAAAAGTACATTACTGTGCGCTTTCACCGTTCAGCAAATACATGTGTAGAAGCACAGTGCTAGCAGAAACGAACGTTTCTCGACGTTTTCTAACTCAGGGAACAAGTTGCACACTTCTGAGATGCATTTGGGCATCTTTGTCAGAAATGAGTTTTTTGCCTACAGAGACATGCCTATTTGCGCAGTAGTACAGATTCTGAGTATGTAACTGGGCTTGATGAAATCACCATTTCTCTTGCTTCCCTGTGCGTAGGGAAGCTCAGTTTTAGTCACAGTAGCTCCCACAAGTGTCTCCTCAGTGTGTTCCCATTTCCTTAGAAACAGTGTATTTGCTGGGAGAAAAGTGCATTACTGTGCGCTTTCACCGTTCAGCAAATACATGTGTAGAAGCACAGTGCTAGCAGAAACGAACGTTTCTCGACGTTTTCTAACTCAGGGAACAAGTTGCACACTTCTGAGATGCATTTGGGCAACTTTGTCAGAAATGAGTTTTTTGCCTACAGAGACATGCCTATTTGCGCAGTAGTACAGATTCTGAGTATGTAACTGGGCTTGATGAAATCAGCATTTCTCTTGCTTCCCTGTGCGTAGGGAAGCTCAGATTTAGTCACAGTAGCTCCCACAAGTGTCTCCTCTGTGTGTTCCCATTTCCTTAGAAACAGTGTATTTGCTGGGAGAAAAGTGCATTACTGTGCGCTTTCACCGTTCAGCAAGTACATGTGTAGAAGCACAGCACTAGCAGAAACAAACGTTTCTCGACGTTTTCTAACTCATGGAACAAGTTGCACACTTCTGAGATGAATTTGGGCAACTTTGTCAGAAATGAGTTTTTTGCCTAAAGAGACATGCCTATTTCTGCAGTAGTACAGATTCTGAGTATGTAACTGGGCTTGATGAAATCAGCATTTCTCTTGCTTCCCTGTGCGTAGGGAAGCTCAGTTTTAGTCACAGTAGCTCCCACAAGTGTCTCCTCAGTGTGTTCCCATTTCCTTAGAAACAGTGTATTTGCTGGGAGAAAAGTGCATTACTGTGTGCTTTCACCGTTCAGCAAATACATATGTAGAAGCACAGCGCTAGCAGAAACGACCGTTTCTCGACGTTTTCTAACTCAGGGAACAAGTTGCACACTTCTGAGATGCATTTGGGCAACTTTGTCAGAAATGTGTTTTTTGCCTACAGAGACATGCCTATTTGCGCAGTAGTACAGATTCTGAGTATGTAACTGGGCTTGATGAAATCAGCATTTCTCTTGCTTACCTGTGCGTAGGGAAGCTCAGTTTTAGTCACGGTAGCTCCCACAAGTGTCTCCTCAATGTGTTCCCATTTCCTTAGAAACAGTGTATTTGCTGGGAGAAAAGTGCATTACTGTGCGCTTTCACCGTTCAGCAAATACATGTGAAGAAGCACAGCGCTAGCAGAAACGAACGTTTCTCGACGTTTTCTAACTCAGGGAACAAGTTGCACACTTCTGAGATGCATTTGGGCAACTTTGTCAGAAATGGGTTTTTTGCCTACAGAGACATGCCTATTTGCGCAGTAGTACAGATTCTGAGTATGTAACTGGGCTTGATGAAATCACCATTTCTCTTGCTTCCCTGTGCGTAGGGAAGCTCAGTTTTAGTCCCAGTAGCTCCCACAAGTGTCTCCTCAGTGTGTTCCCATTTCCTTAGAAACAGTGTATTTGCTGAAAGAAAAGTGCATTACTGTGCGCTTTCACCGTTCAGCAAATACATGTGTAGAAGCACAGCGTTAGCAGATATGACCGTTTCTCGACGTTTTCTAACTCAGGGAACAAGTGGCACACTTCTGAGATGCATTTGGGCAACTTTGTCAGAAATGAGTTTTTTGCCTACAGAGACATGCCTATTTGTGCAGTAGTACAGATTCTGAGTATGTAACTGGGCTTGATGAAATCAGCATTTCTCTTGCTTCCCTGTGCGTAGGGAAGCTCAGTTTTAGTCACAGTAGCTCCCACAAGTGTCTCCTCAGTGTGTTCCCATTTCCTTAGAAACAGTGTATTTGCTGGGAGAAAAGTGCATTACTGTGCGCTTTCACCGTTCAGCAAATACATGTGTAGAAGCACAGCGCTAGCAGAAACGAACGTTTCTCGACGTTTTCTAACTCAGGGAACAAGTTGCACACTTCTGAGATGCATTTGGGCAACTTTGTCAGAAATGAGTTTTTTGCCTACAGAGACATGCCTATTTGCGCAGTAGTCCAGATTCTGAGTATGTAACTGGGCTTGATGAAATCAGTATTTCTCTTGCTTCCCTGTGCGTAGGGAAGCTCAGTTTTAGTCTCAGTAGCTCCCACAAATGTCTCCTCAGTGTGTTCCCATTTCCTTAGAAACAGTGTATTTGCTGTGAGAAAAGTGCATTACTGTGCGCTTTCACCGTTCAGCAAATACATGTGTAGAAGCACAGCGCTAGCAGAAACGACCGTTTCTCGACATTTTCTAACTCAGGGAACAAGTTGCACACTTCTGAGATGCATTTGGGCAACTTTGTCAGAAATGAGTTTTTTGCCTACAGAGACATGCCTATTTGCGCAGTAGTACAGATTCTGAGTATGTAACTGGGCTGGATGAAATCAGCATTTCTCTTGCTTCCCTGTGCGTAGGGAAGCTCAGTTTTAGTCACAGTAGCTCCCACAAGTGTCTCCTCAGTGTGTTCCCATTTCCTTAGAAACAGTGTATTTGCTGGGAGAAAAGTGCATTACTGTGCGCTTTCACCGTTCAGCAAATACATGTGTAGAAGCACAGCGCTAGCAGAAACGAACGTTTCTCGACGTTTTCTAACTCAGGGAACAAGTTGCACACTTCTGAGATGCATTTGGGCAACTTTGTCAGAAATGGGTTTTTTGCCTACAGAGAAATGCCTATTTGCGCAGTAGTACAGATTCTGAGTATGTAACTGGGCTTGATGAAATCACCATTTCTCTTGCTTCCCTGTGCGTAGGGAAGCTCAGTTGTAGTCCCAGTAGCTCCCACAAGTGTCTCCTCAGTGTGTTCCCATTTCCTTAGAAACAGTGTATTTGCTGGGAGAAAAGTGCATTACTGTGCGCTTTCACCGTTCAGCAAATACATGTGTAGAAGCACAGCGTTAGCAGATATGACCGTTTCTCGACGTTTTCTAACTCAGGGAACAAGTGGCACACTTCTTAGATGCATTTGGGCAACTTTGTCAGAAATGAGTTTTTTGCCTACAGAGACATGCCTATTTGCGCAGTAGTATAGATTCTGAGTATGTAACTGGCCTTGATGAAATCAGCATTTCTCTTGCTTCCCTGTGCGTAGGGAAGCTCAGTTTTAGTCACAGTAGCTCCCACAAGTGTCTCCTCTGTGTGTTCCCATTTCCTTAGAAACAGTGTATTTGCTGGGAGAAAAGTGCATTACTGTGCGCTTTCACCGTTCAGCAAGTACATGTGTAGAAGCACAGCGCTAGCAGAAACGAACGTTTCTCGACGTTTTCTAACTCAGGGAACAAGTTGCACACTTCTGAGATGCATTTGGGCAACTTTGTCAGAAATGAGTTTTTTGCCTACAGAGACATGCCTATTTGCGCAGTAGTCCAGATTCTGAGTATGTAACTGGGCTTGATGAAATCAGTATTTCTCTTGCTTCCCTGTGCGTAGGGAAGCTCAGTTTTAGTCTCAGTAGCTCCCACAAATGTCTCCTCAGTGTGTTCCCATTTCCTTAGAAACAGTGTATTTGCTGTGAGAAAAGTGCATTACTGTGCGCTTTCACCGTTCAGCAAATACATGTGTAGAAGCACAGCGCTAGCAGAAACGACCGTTTCTCGACGTTTTCTAACTCAGGGAACAAGTTGCACACTTCTGAGATGCATTTGGGCAACTTTGTCAGAAATGAGTTTTTTGCCTACAGAGACATGCCTATTTGCGCAGTAGTACAGATTCTGAGTATGTAACTGGGCTTGATGAAATCAGCATTTCTCTTGCTTCCCTGTGCGTAGGGAAGCTCAGTTTTAGTCACAGTAGCTCCCACAAGTGTCTCCTCAGTGTGTTCCCATTTCCTTAGAAACAGTGTATTTGCTGGGAGAAAAGTGCATTACTGTGCGCTTTCACCGTTCAGCAAATACATGTGTAGAAGCACAGCGCTAGCAGAAACGAACGTTTCTCGACGTTTTCTAACTCAGGGAACAAGTTACACACTTCTGAGATGCATTTGGGCAACTTTGTCAGAAATGGGTTTTTTGCCTACAGAGAAATGCCTATTTGCGCAGTAGTACAGATTCTGAGTATGTAACTGGGCTTGATGAAATCACCATTTCTCTTGCTTCCCTGTGCGTAGGGAAGCTCAGTTGTAGTCCCAGTAGCTCCCACAAGTGTCTCCTCAGTGTGTTCCCATTTCCTTAGAAACAGTGTATTTGCTGGGAGAAAAGTGCATTACTGTGCGCTTTCACCGTTCAGCAAATACATGTGTAGAAGCACAGCGTTAGCAGATATGACCGTTTCTCGACATTTTCTAACTCAGGGAACAAGTGGCACACTTCTTAGATGCATTTGGGCAACTTTGTCAGAAATGAGTTTTTTGCCTACAGAGACATGCCTATTTGCGCAGTAGTATAGATTCTGAGTATGTAACTGGCCTTGATGAAATCAGCATTTCTCTTGCTTCCCTGTGCGTAGGGAAGCTCAGTTTTAGTCACAGTAGCTCCCACAAGTGTCTCCTCTGTGTGTTCCCATTTCCTTAGAAACAGTGTATTTGCTGGGAGAAAAGTGCATTACTGTGCGCTTTCACCGTTCAGCAAGTACATGTGTAGAAGCACAGCGCTAGCAGAAACGAACGTTTCTCGACGTTTTCTAACTCAGGGAACAAGTTGCACACTTCTGAGATGCATTTGGGCAACTTTGTCAGAAATGAGTTTTTTGCCTACAGAGACATGCCTATTTGCGCAGTAGTACAGATTCTGAGTATGTAACTGGGCTGGATGAAATCAGCATTTCTCTTGCTTCCCTGTGTGTAGGGAAGCTCAGTTTTAGTCACAGTAGCTCCCACAAGTGTCTCCTCAGTGTGTTCCCATTTCCTTAGACACAGTGTATTTGCTGGGAGAAAAGTGCATTACTGTGCGCTTTCACCGTTCAGCAAATACATGTGTAGAAGCACAGCGTTAGCAGATATGACCGTTTCTCGACGTTTTCTAACTCAGGGAACAAGTTGCACACTTCTGAGATGCATTTGGGCAACTTTGTCAGAAATGAGTTTTTTGCCTACAGAGACATGCCTATTTGCGCAGTAGTACAGATTCTGAGTATGTAACTGGGCTGGATGAAATCAGCATTTCTCTTGCTTCCCTGTGCGTAGGGAAGCTCAGTTTTAGTCACAGGAGCTCCCACAAGTGTCTCCTCAGTGTGTTCCCATTTCCTTAGAAACAGTGTATTTGCTGGGAGAAAAGTGCATTACTGTGCGCTTTCACCGTTCAGCAAATACATGTGTAGAAGCACAGCGCTAGCAGAAACGAACGTTTCTCCACGTTTTCTAACTCAGGGAACAAGTTGCACACTTCTGAGATGCATTTGGGCAACTTTGTCAGAAATGGGTTTTTTGCCTACAGAGGCATGCCTATTTGCGCAGTAGTACAGATTCTGAGTATGTAACTGGGCTTGATGAAATCACCATTTCTCTTGCTTCCCTGTGCGTAGGGAAGCTCAGTTTTAGTCCCAGTAGCTCCCACAAGTGTCTCCTCAGTGTGTTCCCATTTTCTTAGAAACAGTGTATTTGCTGGGAGAAAAGTGCATTACTGTGCGCTTTCACCGTTCAGCAAATACATGTGTAGAAGCACAGCGTTAGCAGATATGACCGTTTCTCGACGTTTTCTAACTCAGGGAACAAGTGGCACACTTCTGAGATGCATTTGGGCAACTTTGTCAGAAATGAGTTTTTTGCCTACAGAGACATGCCTATTTGCGCAGTAGTACAGATTCTGAGTATGTAACTGGGCTGGATGAAATCAGCATTTCTCTTGCTTCCCTGTGCGTAGGGAAGCTCAGTTTTAGTCACAGTAGCTCCCACAAGTGTCTCCTCAGTGTGTTCCCATTTCCTTAGAAACAGTGTATTTGCTGGGAGAAAAGTGCATTACTGTGCGCTTTCACCGTTCAGCAAATACATGTGTAGAAGCACAGCGCTAGCAGAAACGAACGTTTCTCGACGTTTTCTAACTCAGGGAACAAGTTGCACACTTCTGAGATGCATTTGGGCAACGTTGTCAGAAATGAGTTTTTTGCCTACAGAGACATGCCTATTTGCGCAGTAGTTCAGATTCTGAGTATGTAACTGGGCTGGATGAAATCAGCATTTCTCTTGCTTCCCTGTGCGTAGGGAAGCTCAGTTTTAGTCCCAGTAGCTCCCACAAGTGTCTCCTCAGTGTGTTCCAATTTCCTTAGAAACAGTGTATTTGCTGGGAGAAAAGTGCATTACTGTGCGCTTTCACCGTTCAGCAAATACATGTGTAGAAGCACAGCGCGAGCAGAAACGACCGTTTCTCGACGTTTTCTAACTCAGGGAACAAGTTGCACACTTCTGAGATGCATTTGGGCAACGTTGTCAGAAATGAGTTTTTTGCCTACAGAGACATGCCTATTTGCGCAGTAGTTCAGATTCTGAGTATGTAACTGGGCTGGATGAAATCAGCATTTCTCTTGCTTCCCTGTGCGTAGGGAAGCTCAGTTTTAGTCCCAGTAGCTCCCACAAGTGTCTCCTCAGTGTGTTCCCATTTCCTTAGAAACAGTGTATTTGCTGGGAGAAAAGTGCATTACTGTGCGCTTTCACCGTTCAGCAAATACATGTGTAGAAGCACAGCGCGAGCAGAAACGACCGTTTCTCGACGTTTTCTAACTCAGGGAACAAGTTGCACACTTCTGAGGTGCATTTGGGCAACTTTGTCAGAAATGAGTTTTTTGCCTAAAGAGACATGCCTATTTGCGCAGTAGTACAGATTCTGAGTATGTAACTGGGCTTGATGAAATCAGCATTTCTCTTGCTTCCCTGTGCGTAGGGAAGCTCAGTTTTAGTCACAGTAGCTCCCACAAGTGTCTCCTCAGTGTGTTCCCATTTCCTTAGACACAGTGTATTTGCTGGGAGAAAAGTGCATTACTGTGCGCTTTCACCGTTCAGCAAATACATGTGTAGAAGCACAGCGCTAGCAGAAACGAACGTTTCTCGACGTTTTCTAACTCAGGGAACAAGTTGCACACTTCTGAGATGCATTTGGGCAACGTTGTCAGAAATGAGTTTTTTGCCTACAGAGACATGCCTATTTGCGCAGTAGTTCAGATTCTGAGTATGTAACTGGGCTGGATGAAATCAGCATTTCTCTTGCTTCCCTGTGCGTAGGGAAGCTCAGTTTTAGTCCCAGTAGCTCCCACAAGTGTCTCCTCAGTGTGTTCCAATTTCCTTAGAAACAGTGTATTTGCTGGGAGAAAAGTGCATTACTGTGCGCTTTCACCGTTCAGCAAATACATGTGTAGAAGCACAGCGCGAGCAGAAACGACCGTTTCTCGACGTTTTCTAACTCAGGGAACAAGTTGCACACTTCTGAGATGCATTTGGGCAACGTTGTCAGAAATGAGTTTTTTGCCTACAGAGACATGCCTATTTGCGCAGTAGTTCAGATTCTGAGTATGTAACTGGGCTGGATGAAATCAGCATTTCTCTTGCTTCCCTGTGCGTAGGGAAGCTCAGTTTTAGTCCCAGTAGCTCCCACAAGTGTCTCCTCAGTGTGTTCCCATTTCCTTAGAAACAGTGTATTTGCTGGGAGAAAAGTGCATTACTGTGCGCTTTCACCGTTCAGCAAATACATGTGTAGAAGCACAGCGCGAGCAGAAACGACCGTTTCTCGACGTTTTCTAACTCAGGGAACAAGTTGCACACTTCTGAGGTGCATTTGGGCAACTTTGTCAGAAATGAGTTTTTTGCCTAAAGAGACATGCCTATTTGCGCAGTAGTACAGATTCTGAGTATGTAACTGGGCTTGATGAAATCAGCATTTCTCTTGCTTCCCTGTGCGTAGGGAAGCTCAGTTTTAGTCACAGTAGCTCCCACAAGTGTCTCCTCAGTGTGTTCCCATTTCCTTAGACACAGTGTATTTGCTGGGAGAAAAGTGCATTACTGTGCGCTTTCACCGTTCAGCAAATACATGTGTAGAAGCACAGCGTTAGCAGATATGACCGTTTCTCGACGTTTTCTAACTCAGGGAACAAGTTGCACACTTCTGAGATGCATTTGGGCAACTTTGTCAGAAATGAGTTTTTTGCCTACAGAGACATGCCTATTTGCGCAGTAGTACAGATTCTGAGTATGTAACTGGGCTTGATGAAATCAGCATTTCTCTTGCTTCCCTGTGTGTAGGGAAGCTCAGTTTTAGTCACAGTAGCTCCCACAAGTGTCTCCTCAGTGTGTTCCCATTTCCTTAGAAACAGTGTATTTGCTGGGAGAAAAGTGCATTACTGTGCTCTTTCACCGTTCAGCAAATACATGTGTAGAAGCACAGCGCTAGCAGAAACGAACGTTTCTCGACATTTTCTAACTCAGGGAACAAGTTGCACACTTCTGCGATGCATTTGGGCAACTTTGTCAGAAATGAGTTTTTTGCCTACAGAGATATGCCTATTTGCGCAGTAGTCCAGATTCTGAGTATGTAACTGGGCTTGATGAAATCAGCATTTCTCTTGCTTCCCTGTGCGTAGGGAAGCTCAGTTTTAGTCACAGTAGCTCCCACAAGTGTCTCCTCAGTGTGTTCCCATTTCCTTAGAAACAGTGTATTTGCTGGGAGAAAAGTGCATTACTGTGCGCTTTCACCGTTCAGCAAATACATGTGTAGAAGCACAGCGCTAGCAGAAACGACCGTTTCTCGATGTTTTCTAACTCAGGGAACAAGTTGCACACTTCTGAGATGCATTTGGGCAACTTTGTCAGAAATGAGTTTTTTGCCTACAGAGACATGCCTATTTGCGCAGTAGTACAGATTCTGAGTATGTAACTGGGCTTGATGAAATCAGCATTTCTCTTGCTTCCCTGTGCGTAGGGAAGCTCAGTTTTAGTCACAGTAGCTCCCACAAGTGTCTCCTCAGTGTGTTCCCATTTCCTTAGAAACAGTGTATTTGCTGGGAGAAAAGTGCATTACTGTGCGCTTTCACCGTTCAGCAAATACATGTGTAGAAGCACAGCGCTAGCAGAAACTAACGTTTCTCGACGTTTTCTAACTCAGGGAACAAGTTGCACACTTCTGAGATGCATTTGGGCAACTTTGTCAGAAATGAGTTTTTTGCCTACAGAGACATGCCTATTTGCACAGTAGTACAGATTCTGAATATGTACCTGGGCTTGATGAAATCAGCATTTCTCTTGCTTCCCTGTGCGTAGGGAAGCTCAGTTTTAGTCACAGTAGCTCCCACAAGTGTCTCCTCAGTGTGTTCCCATTTCCTTAGAAACAGTGTATTTGCTGGGAGAAAAGTGCATTACTGTGCGCTTTCACCGTTCAGCAAATACATGTGTAGAAGCACAGCGCTAGCAGAAACGAACGTTTCTCAACGTTTTCTAACTCAGGGAACAAGATGCACACTTCTGAGATGCATTTGGGCAACTTTGTCAGAAATGAGTTTTTTGCCTACAGAGACATGCCTATTTGCGCAGTAGTACAGATTCTGAGTATGTAACTGGGCTGTATGAAATCAGCATTTTTCTTGCTGCCCTGTGCGTAGGGAAGTTCAGTTTTAGTCACAGTAGCTCCCACAAGTGTCTCCTCAGTGTGTTCCCATTTCCTTAGAAACAGTGTATTTGCTGGGAGAAAAGTGCATTACTGTGTGCTTTCACCGTTCAGCAAATACATGTGTAGAAGCACAGCGCTAGCAGAAACGACCGTTTCTCGACGTTTTCTAACTCAGGGAACAAGTTGCACACTTCTGAGATGCATTTGGGCAACTTTGTCAGAAATGAGTTTTTTGCCTAAAGAGACATGCCTATTTACGCAGTAGTACAGATTCTGAGTATGTAACTGGGCTTGATGAAATCAGCATTTCTCTTGCTTCCCTGTGCGTAGGGAAGCTCAGTTTTAGTCACAGTAGCTCCCACAAGTGTCTCCTCAGTGTGTTCCCAGTTCCTTAGAAACAGTGTATTTGCTGGGAGAAAAGTGCATTACTGTGCGCTTTCACCGTTCAGCAAATACATGTGTAGAAGCACAGCGCTAGCAGAAATGACCGTTTCTCGACGTTTTCTAACTCAGGGAACAAGTGGCACACTTCTGAGATGCATTTGGGCAACTTTGTCAGAAATGAGTTTTTTGCCTACAGAGACATGCCTATTTGCAAAGTAGTACAGATTCTGAGTATGTAACTGGGCTTGATGAAATCAGCATTTCTCTTGCTTCCTTGTGCGTAGCGAAGCTCAGTTTTAGTCACAGTACCTCCCACAAGTGTCTCCTCAGTGTGTTCCCATTTCCTTAGAAACAGTGTATTTGCTGGAAGAAAAGTGCATTACTGTGAGCTTTCACCGTTCAGCAAATACATGTGTAGAAGCACAGCGCTAGCAGAAACGACCGTTTCTCGACGTTTTCTAACTCAGGGAACAAGTTGCACACTTCTGAGATGCATTTGGGTAACTTTCTGAAAAATGATTTTTTTGTCTACAGAGACATGCCTATTTGCGCAGTAGTACAGATTCTGAGTATGTAACTGGGCTTGATGAAATCAGCATTTCTCTTGCTTCCCTGTGCGTAGGGAAGCCCAGTTTTAGTCACAGTAGCTCCCACAAGTGTCTCCTCAGTGTGTTCCCATTTCCTTAGAAACAGTGTATTTGCTGGGAGAAAAGTGCATTACTGTGCGCTTTCACCGTTCAGCAAAGACATGTGTAGAAGCACAGCGCTAGCAGAAACGAACGTTTCTCGACGTATTCTAACTCAGGGAACAAGTTGCACACTTCTGAGATGCATTTGGGCAACTTTGTCAGAAATGAGTTTTTTGCCTAAAGAGACATGCCTATTTGCGCAGTAGTACAGATTCTGAGTATGTAACTGAGCTTGATGAAATCAGCATTTCTCTTGCTTCCCTGTGTGTAGGGAAGCTTAGTTTTAGTCACAGTAGCTCCCACAAGTGTCTCCTCAGTGTGTTCCCATTTCCTTAGAAACAGTGTATTTGCTGGGAGAAAAGTGCATTACTGTGCGCTTTCACCGTTCAGCAAATACATGTGTAGAAGCACAGCGCTAGCAGAAACGAAAGTTTCTCGACGTTTTCTATCTCAGGGAACAAGTTGCACACTTCTGAGATGCATTTGGGCAACTTTGTCAGAAATGAGTTTTTTGCCTACAGAGACATGCCTATTTGCGCAGTAGTCCAGATTCTGAGTATGTAACTGGGCTTGATGAAATCAGCATTTCTCTTGCTTCCCTGTGCGTAGGGAAGCTCAGTTTTAGTCACAGTAGCTCCCACAAGTGTCTCCTCAGTGTGTTCCCAGTTCCTTAGAAACAGTGTATTTGCTGGGAGAAAAGTGCATTACTCTGCGCTTTCACCGTTCAGCAAATACATGTGTAGAAGCACAGCGCTAGCAGAAACGACCGTTTCTCGATGTTTTCTAACTCAGGGAACAAGTTGCACACTTCTGAGATGCATTTGGGCAACTTTGTCAGAAATGAGTTTTTTGCCTACAGAGACATGCCTATTTGCGCAGTAGTACAGATTCTGAGTATGTAACTGGGCTTGATGAAATCAGCATTTCTCTTGCTTCCCTGTGCGTAGGGAAGCTCAGTTTTAGTCACAGTAGCTCCCACAAGTGTCTCCTCTGTGTGTTCTCATTTCCTTAGAAACAGTGTATTTGCTGGGAGAAAAGTGCATTACTGTGCGCTTTCACCGTTCAGCAAGTATATGTGTAGAAGCACAGCGCTAGCAGAAAAGACTGTTTCTCGACTTTTCTAACTCAGGGAACAAGTTGCACACTTCTGAGATGCAATTAAGCATCCTTGTCAGAAATGAGTTTTTTGCCTACAGAGACATGCCTATTTGCGCAGTAGTACAGATTCTGAGTATTTAACTGGGCTGGATGAAATCAGCATTTCTCTTGCTTCCCTGTTCGTAGGGAAGCTCAGTTTTAGTCACAGTAGCTCCCACTAGTGTCTCCTCTGTGTGTTCTCATTTCCTTAGAAACAGTGTATTTGCTGGGAGAAAAGTGCATTACTGTGCGCTTTCACCGTTCAGCAAGTATATGTGTAGAAGCACAGCGCTAGCAGAAAAGACTGTTTCTCGACGTTTTCTAACTCAGGGAACAAGTTGCACACTTCTGAGATGCATTTGAGCATCCTTGTCAGAAATGAGTTTTTTGCCTACAGAGACATGCCTATTTGCGCAGTAGTACAGATTCTGAGTATTTAACTGGGCTGGATGAAATCAGCATTTCTCTTGCTTCCCTGTTCGTAGGGAAGCTCAGTTTTAGTCACAGTAGCTCCCACTAGTGTCTCCTCAGTGTGTTCCCATTTCCTTAGAAACAGTGTATTTGCTGCGAGAAAAGTGCATTACTGTGCGCTTTCACCGTTCAGCAAATACATGTGTAGAAGCACAGCGCTAGCAGATACGACCGTTTCTCGACGTTTTCTAACTCAGGGAACAAGTTGCACATTTCTGAGAAGCATTTGGGCAACTTTGTCAGAAATGAGTTTTTTGCCTACAGAGACATGCCTATTTGCGCAGTAGTACAGATTCTGAGTATGTAACTGGGCTTGATGAAATCAGTATTTCTCTTGCTTCCCTGTGCGTAGGGAAGCTCAGTTTTAGTCACAGTAGCTCCCACAAGTGTCTCCTCAGTGTGTTCCCATTTCCTTAGAAACAGTGTATTTGCTGGGAGAAAAGTACATTACTGTGCGCTTTCACCGTTCAGCAAATACATGTGTAGAAGCACAGCGCTAGCAGAAACGACCGTTTCTCGACGTTTTCTAACTCAGGGAACAAGTTGCACACTTCTGAGATGCATTTGGGCAACTTTGTCAGAAATGAGTTTTTTGCCTACAGATTCATGCCTATTTGCGCAGTAGTACAGATTCTGAGTATGTAACTGGGCTTGATGAAATCAGCATTTCTCTTGCTTCCCTGTGCGTAGGGAAGCTCAGTTTTAGTCACAGTAGCTCCCACAAGTGTCTCCTAAGTGTGTTCCCATTTCCTTAGAAACAGTGTATTTGCTGGGAGAAAAGTGCATTACTGTGCGCTTTCACCGTTCAGCAAATACATGTGTAGAAGCACAGCGTTAGCAGATATGACCGTTTCTCGACGTTTTCTAACTCAGGGAACAAGTTGCACACTTCTGAGATGCATTTGGGCAACTTTGTCAGAAATGAGTTTTTTGCCTACAGAGACATGCCTATTTGCGCAGTAGTACAGATTCTGAGTATGTAACTGTGCTGGATGAAATCAGCATTTCTCTTGCTTCCCTGTGCGTAGGGAAGCTCAGTTTTAGTCACAGTAGCTCCCACAAGTGTCTCCTCAGTGTGTTCCCATTTCCTTAGAAACAGTGTATTTGCTGGGAGAAAAGTGCATTACTGTGAGCTTTCACAGTTCAGCAAATACATGTGTAGATGCACGGCGCTAGCAGATACGACCATTTCTCGACGTTTTCTAACTCAGGGAACCAGTTGCACACTTCTGAGATGCATTTGGGCAACTTTGTCAGAAATGAATTTTTTGCCTACAGAGACATGCCTATTTGCGCAGTAGTACAGATTCTGAGTATGTAACTGGGCTTGATGAAATCAGCATTTCTCTTTCTTCCCTGTGCGTAGGGAAGCCCAGTTTTAGTCACAGTAGCTCCCACAAGTGTCTCCTCAGTGTGTTCCCATTTCCTTAGAAACAGTGTATTTGCTGGGAGAAAAGTGCATTACTGTGCGCTTTCACCGTTCAGCAAAGACATGTGTAGAAGCACAGCGCTAGCAGAAACGAACGTTTCTCAACGTATTCTAACTCAGGGAACAAGTTACACACTTCTGAGATGCATTTGGGCAACTTTGTCAGAAATGAGTTTTTTGCCTACAGAGACATGCCTATTTGCGCAGTAGTACAGATTCTGAGTATGTAACTGGGCTTGATGAAATCAGCATTTCTCTTGCTTCCCTGTGCGTAGGGAAGCTCAGTTTTAGTCACAGTAGCTCCCACAAGTGTCTCCTCTGTGTGTTCCCATTTCCTTAGAAACAGTGTATTTGCTGGGAGAAAAGTGCATTACTGTGCGCTTTCACCGTTCAGCAAGTATATGTGTAGAAGCACAGCGCTACCAGAAAAGACCGTTTCTCGACGTTTTCTAACTCAGGGAACAAGTTGCACACTTCTGAGATGCATTTGGGCATCTTTGTCAGAAATGAGTTTTTTGCCTACAGAGACATGCCTATTTGCGCAGTAGTACAGATTCTGAGTATGTAACTGTGCTGGATGAAATCAGCATTTCTCTTGCTTCCCTGTTCGTAGGGAAGCTCAGTTTTAGTCACAGTAGCTCCCACTAGTGTCTCCTCAGTGTGTTCCCATTTCCTTAGAAACAGTGTATTTGCTGCGAGAAAAGTGCATTACTGTGCGCTTTCACCGTTCAGCAAATACATGTGTAGAAGCACAGCGCTAGCAGATACGACCGTTTCTCGACGTTTTCTAACTCAGGGAACAAGTTGCACATTTCTGAGATGCATTTGGGCAACTTTGTCAGAAATGAGTTTTTTGCCTACAGAGACATGCCTATTTGCGCAGTAGTACAGATTCTGAGTATGTAACTGGGCTTGAAGAAATCAGTATTTCTCTTGCTTCCCTGTGCGTAGGGAAGCTCAGTTTTAGTCACAGTAGCTCCCACAAGTGTCTCCTCAGTGTGTTCCCATTTCCTTAGAAACAGTGTATTTGCTGGGAGAAAAGTACATTACTGTGTGCTTTCACCATTCAGCAAATACATGTGTAGAAGCACAGCGCTAGCAGAAACGACCGTTTCTCGACGTTTTCTAACTCAGGGAACAAGTTGCACACTTCTGAGATGCATTTGGCCAACTTTGTCAGAAATGAGTTTTTTGCCTACAGAGACATGCCTATTTGTGCAGTAGTACTGATTCTGAGTATGTAACTGGGCTTGATGAAATCAGCATTTCTCTTGTTACCCTGTGCGTAGGGAAGCTCAATTTTAGTCACAGTAGCTCCCACAAGTGTCTCCTCAGTGTGTTCCCATTCCCTTAGAAACAGTGTATTTGCTGGGAGAAAAGTGCATTACTGTGAGCTTTCACAGTTCAGCAAATACATGTGTAGATGCACGGCGCTAGCAGATACGACCGTTTCTTGATGTTTTCTAACCCAGGGAACAAGTTTCACACTTCTGAGATGCATTTGGGCAACTTTGTCAGAAATGAGTTTTTTGCCTACAGAGACATGCCTATTTGCGCAGTAGTCCAGATTCTGAGTATGTAACTGGGCTTGATGAAATCAGCATTTCTCTTGCTTCCCTGTGCGTAGGGAAGCTCAGTTTTAGTCACAGTAGCTCCCACAAGTGTCTCCTCAGTGTGTTCCCAGTTCCTTAGAAACAGTGTATTTGCTGGGAGAAAAGTGCATTACTGTGCGCTTTCACCGTTCAGCAAATGCATGTGTCGAAGCACAGCGCTAGCAGAAATGAACGATTCTCGACGTTTTGTAACTCAGGATACAAGTTGCACACTTCTGAGATGCATTTGGGCAACTTTGTCAGAAATGAGTTTTTTGCCTAAAGAGACATGCCTATTTGCGCAGTAGTACAGATTCTGAGTATGTAACTGGGCTTGATGAAATCAGCATTTCTCTTGCTTCCCTGTGCGTAGGGAAGCTCAGTTTTAGTAACAGTAGCTCCCACAAGTGTCTCCTCAGTGTGTTCCCATTTCCTTAGAAACAGTGTATTTGCTGGGAGAAAAGTGAATTAATGTGCGCTTTCACCGTTCAGCAAATACATGTGTAGAAGCACAGCGAGTAGAAACGATCGTTTCTCCATGTTTTCTATCTCAGGGAACAAGTTGCACACTTCTGAGATGCATTTGGGCAACTTTGTCAAAAATGAGTTTTTTGCCTACAGAGACATGCCTATTTGCGCAGTAGTACAGATTCTGAGTATGTAACTGGGCTGGATGAAATCAGCATTTCTCTTGCTTCCCTGTGCGTAGGGAAGCTCAGTTTTAGTCACAGTAGCTCCCACAAGTGTCTCCTCAGTGTGTTCCCATTTCCTCAGAAACAGTGTATTTGCTGGGAGAAAAGTGCATTACTGTGCGCTTTCACCGTTCAGCAAATACATGTGTAGAAGCACAGCGCTAGCAGAAACGAACGTTTCTCGATGTTTTCTAACTCAGGGAACAAGTTGCACACTTCTGAGATGCATTTGGGTAACTTTCTCAAAAATGAGTTTTTTGCCTACAGAGACATGCCTATTTGCGCAGTAGTAGAGATTCTGAGTATGTAACTGGGCTAGATGAAATCAGCATTTCTCTTGATTCCCTGTGCGTAGGGAAGCTCAGTTTTAGTCACAGTAGCTCCCACAAGTGTCTCCTCAGTGTGTTCCCAGTTCCTTAGAAACAGTGTATTTGTTGGGAGAAAAAGGCATTACTGTGCGCTTTCACCGTTCAGCAAATACATGTGTAGAAGCACAGCGCTAGCTGAAACGAACGTTTCTCGACGTTTTCTAACTCAGGGAACAAGTTGCACACTTCTGAGATGCATTTGGGCAACTTTGTCAGAAATGAGTTTTTTGCCTACAGAGACATGCCTATTTGCGCAGTAGTACAGATTCTGAGTATGTAACTGTGTTTGATGAAATCAGCATTTCTCTTGCTTCCCTGTGCGTAGGGAAGCTCAGTTTGAGTCACAGTAGCTTCCACAAGTGTCTCCTCAGTGTGTTCCCATTTCCTTAGAAACAGTGTATTTGCTAGGAGAAAAGTGCATTACTGTGCGCTTTCACCGTTCAGCAAATACATGTGTAGAAGCACAGCGCTAGCAGAAACGAACGTTTCTCGA
The DNA here is from genome assembly GCF_964271855.1 of Acomys minous. Lineage (NCBI taxonomy): Eukaryota > Metazoa > Chordata > Mammalia > Rodentia > Muridae > Acomys > Acomys minous. Next base: position 946,050 of record NW_028182177.1, read on the forward strand.
CGTTTTCTAACTCAGGGAACAAGTTGCACACTTCTGAGATGCATTTGGGCAACTTTGTCAGAAATGAGTTTTTTGCCTAAAGAGACATTCCTATTTGCGCAGTAGTACAGATTCTGAGTATGTAACTGGGCTTGATGAAATCAGCATTCTCTTTCTTCCCTATGCGTAGGGAAGCTCAGTTTTAGTCACAGTAGCTCCCACAAGTGTCTCCTCAGTGTGTTCCCATTTCATTAGAAACAGTGTATTTGCTGGGAGAAGAGTGCATTACTGTGCGCTTTCACCGATCAGCAAATACATGTGTAGAAGCACAGCGCTAGCTGAAACGACCGTTTCTCGACGTTTTCTAACTCAGGGAACAAGTGGCACACTTCTGAGATGCATTTGGGCAACTTTGTCAGAAATGAGTTTTTTGCCTACAGAGACATGCCTATTTGCGCAGTAGTACAGATTCTGAGTATGTAACTGGGCTTGATGAAATCAGCATTTCTCTTGCTTCCCTGTGCGTAGGGAAGCTCACTTTTAGTCACAGTAGCTCCCACAAGTGTCTCCTCAGTGTGTTCCCATTTCCTTAGAAACAGTGTACTTGCTGGGAGAAAAGTGCATTACTGTGCGCTTTCACCGTTCAGCCAATACATGTGTAGAAGCACAGCGCTAGCAGAAACGACCGTTTCTCGACGTTTTCTAACTCAGGGAACAAGTTGCACACTTCTGAGATGCATTTGTGTAACTTTCTCAAAAATGAGTTTTTTGCCTACAGAGACATGCCTATTTGCGCAGTAGTACAGATTCTGAGTATGTAACTGGGCTTGATTAAATCAGCATTTCTCTCGCTTCCCTGTGCGTATGGAAGCTCAGTTTTAGTCACAGTAGCTCCCACAAGTGTCTCCTCAGTGTGTTCCCATTTCCTTAGAAACAGTGTATTTGTTGGGAGAAAAGTGCATTACTGTGCGCTTTCACCGTTCAGCAAATACATGTGTAGAAGCACAACGCTAGCTGAAACGACCGTTTCTCGACGTTTTCTAACTCAGGGAACAAGTTGCACACTTCTGAGATGCATTAGGGTAACTTTCTCAAAAATGAGTTTTTTGCCTACAGAGACATGCCTATTTGCGCAGTAGTACAGATTCTGAGTATGTAACTGTGCTTGATGACATCAGCATTTATCTTGCTTCCCTGTGCGTAGGGAAGCTCAGTTTTAGTCACAGTAGCTCCCACAAGTGTCTCCTCAGTGTGTTCCCATTTCCTTAGAAACAGTGTATTTGCTGGGAGAAAAGTGCATTACTGTGCGCTTTCACCGTTCAGCAAATACATGTGTAGAAGCACAGCGCTAGCAGAAACGACCGTTTCTCGACGTTTTCTAACTCACGGAACAAGTTGCACACTTCTGAGATGCATTTGTGTAACTATCTCAAAAATGAGTTTTTTGCCTACAGAGACATGCCTATTTGCGCAGTAGTACAGATTCTGAGTATGTAACTGGGCTTGATTAAATCAGCATTTCTCTCGCTTCCCTGTGCGTATGGAAGCTCAGTTTTAGTCACAGTAGCTCCCACAAGTGTCTCCTCAGTGTGTTCCCATTTCCTTAGAAACAGTGTATTTGCTGGGAGAAAAGTGCATTACTGTGCGCTTTCGCCGTTCAGCAAATACATGTGTAGAAGAACAGCGCTAGCTGAAACGACCGTTTCTCGACGTTTTCTAACTCAGGGAACAAGTGGCACACTTCTGAGATGCATTTGGGCAACTTTGTCAGAAATGAGTTTTTTGCCTACAGAGACATGCCTATTTGCGCAGTAGTACAGATTCTGAGTAGGTAACTGGGCTTGATGAAATCAGCATTTCTCTTGCTTCCCTGTGCGTAGGGAAGCTCAGTTTTAGTCACAGTAGCTCCCACAAGTGTCTCCTCAGTGTGTTCCCATTTCCTTAGAAACAGTGTATTTGCTGGGAGAAAAGTGCATTACTGTGCGCTTTCACCGTTCAGCAAATACATGTGTAGAAGCACAACGCTAGCTGAAACGACCGTTTCTCGACGTTTTCTAACTCAGGGAACAAGTTGCACACTTCTGAGATGCATTAGGGTAACTTTCTCAAAAATGAGTTTTTTGCCTACAGAGACATGCCTATTTGCGCAGTAGTACAGATTCTGAGTATGTAACTGTGCTTGATGACATCAGCATTTATCTTGCTTCCCTGTGCGTAGGGAAGCTCAGTTTTAGTCACAGTAGCTCCCACAAGTGTCTCCTCAGTGTGTTCCCATTTCCTTAGAAACAGTGTATTTGCTGGGAGAAAAGTGCATTACTGTGCGCTTTCACCGTTCAGCAAATACATGTGTAGAAGCACAGCGCTAGCAGAAACGACCGTTTCTCGACGTTTTCTAACTCACGGAACAAGTTGCACACTTCTGAGATGCATTTGTGTAACTATCTCAAAAATGAGTTTTTTGCCTACAGAGACATGCCTATTTGCGCAGTAGTACAGATTCTGAGTATGTAACTGGGCTTGATTAAATCAGCATTTCTCTCGCTTCCCTGTGCGTATGGAAGCTCAGTTTTAGTCACAGTAGCTCCCACAAGTGTCTCCTCAGTGTGTTCCCATTTCCTTAGAAACAGTGTATTTGCTGGGAGAAAAGTGCATTACTGTGCGCTTTCGCCGTTCAGCAAATACATGTGTAGAAGAACAGCGCTAGCTGAAACGACCGTTTCTCGACGTTTTCTAACTCAGGGAACAAGTGGCACACTTCTGAGATGCATTTGGGCAACTTTGTCAGAAATGAGTTTTTTGCCTACAGAGACATGCCTATTTGCGCAGTAGTACAGATTCTGAGTAGGTAACTGGGCTTGATGAAATCAGCATTTCTCTTGCTTCCCTGTGCGTAGGGAAGCTCAGTTTTAGTCACAGTAGCTCCCACAAGTGTCTCCTCAGTGTGTTCCCATTTCCTTAGAAACAGTGTATTTGCTGGGAGAAAAGTGCATTACTGTGCGCTTTCACCGTTCAGCAAATACATGTGTAGAAGCACAGCGCTAGCAGAAACGACCGTTTCTCGACGTTTTCTAACTCAGGGAACAAGTGGCACACTTCTGAGATGCATTTGGTAAACTTTGACAGAAATGGGTTTTTTGCCTACAGAGACGTGCCTATTTGCGCAGTAGTACAGATTCTGAGTATGTAACTGGGCTTGATGAAATCAGCATTTCTCTTGCTTCCCTGTGCGTAGGGAAGCTCAGTTTTAGTCACAGTAGCTCCCACAAGTGTCTCCTCAGTGTGTTCCCATTTCCTTAGAAACAGTGTATTTGCTGGGAGAAAAGTGCATTACTGTGCGCTTTCACCGTTCAGCAAATACATGTGTAGAAGCACAGCGCTAGCAGAAACGAACGTTTCTCGACGTTTTCTAACTCAGGGAACAAGTTGCACACTTCTGAGATGCATTTGGGCAACTTTGTCAGAAATGAGTTTTTTGCCTACAGAAACATGCCTATTTGCGCAGTAGTACAGATTCTGAGTAGGTAACTGGGCTTGATGTAATCAGCATTCTCTTGCTTCCCTGTGCGTAGGGAAGCTCAGTTTTAGTCACAGTAGCTCCCACAAGTGTCTCCTCAGTGTGTTCCCATTTCCTTAGAAACAGTGTATTTGCTGGGAGAAAAGTGCATTACTGTGCGCTTTCACCGTTCAGCAAATACATGTGTAGAAGCAGAGCGCTAGCAGAAACGACCGTTTCTCGACGTTTTCTAACTCAGGGAACAAGTTGCACACTTCTGAGATGCATTTGGGCAACTTTGTCAGAAATGAGTTTTTTGGCTACAGAGACATGCCTATTTGCAAAGTAGTACAGATTCTGAGTATGTAACAGGGCTTGATGAAATCAGCATTTCTCTTGCTTCCCTGTGCGTAGGGAAGCTCAGTTTTAGTCACTGTAGCTCCCACAAGTGTCTCCTTAGTGTGTTCCCATTTCCTTAGAAACAGTGTTTGCTGGGAGAAAAGTGCATTACTGTGCGCTTTCACCGTTCAGCAAATACATGTGTAGAAGCACAGCGCTAGCAGAAACGACCGTTTCTCGACGTTTTCTAACTCAGGGAACAAGTTGCACACTTCTGAGATGCATTTGGGTAACTTTCTCAAAAATGAGTTTTTTGCCTACAGAGACATGCCTATTTGCGCAGTAGTACAGATTCTGAGTATGTAACTGGGCTTGATTAAATCAGCATTTCTCTCGCTTCCCTGTGCGTAGGGAAGCTCAGTTTTAGTCACAGTAGCTCCCACAAGTGTCTCCTCAGTGTGTTCCCATTTCCTTAGAAACAGTGTATTTGTTGGGAGAAAAGTGCATTACTGTGCGCTTTCACCGTTCAGCAAATACATGTGTAGAAGCACAACGCTAGCTGAAACGACCGTTTGTCGACGTTTTCTAACTCAGGGAACAAGTTGCACACTTCTGAGATGCATTTGGGTAACTTTCTCAAAAATGAGTTTTCTGCCTACAGAGACATGCCTATTTGCGCAGTAGTACAGATTCTGAGTATGTAACTGGGCTTGATGAAATCAGCATTTCTCTTGCTTCCCTGTGCGTAGGGAAGCTCACTTTTACTCACAGTAGCTCCCACAAGTGTCTCCTCAGTGTGCTTCCAGTTCTTTAGAAACAGTGTATTTGCTGGGAGAAAAGTGCATTACTGTGCGCTTTCACCGTTCAGCAAATACATGTGTAGAAGCACAGCGCTAGCAGAAACGAACGTTTCTCGATGTTTTCTAACTCAGGGAACAAGTTGCACACTTCTGAGATGCATTTGGGCAACTTTGTCAGAAATGAGTTTTTTGCCTACAGAGACATGCCTATTTGCGCAGTAGTACAGATTCTGAGTATGTAACTGGGCTTGATGAAATCAGCATTTCTCTTGCTTCCCTGTGCGTAGGGAAGCTCAGTTTTAGTCACAGTAGCTCCGACAAGTGTCTCCTCAGTGTGTTCCCATTTCCTTAGAAACAGTGTATTTGTTGGGAGAAAAGTGCATTACTGTGCGCTTTCACCGTTCAGCAAATACATGTGTAGAAGCACAGCGCTAGCTGAAACGACCGTTTGTCGACGTTTTCTAACTCAGGGAACAAGTTACACAGTTCTGAGATGCCTTTGGGTAACTTTATCAAAAATGAGTTTTTTGCCTACAGAGACATGCCTATTTGCGCAGTAGTACAGATTCTGAGTATGTAACTGGGCTTGATGAAATCAGCATTTCTCTTGCTTCCCTGTGCGTAGGGAAGCTCAGTTTTAGTCACAGTAGCTCCCACAAGTTTCTGCTCAGTGTGTTCCCATTTCCTTAGAAACAGTGTATTTGCTGGGAGAAAAGTGCATTATGTGCGCTTTCACCGTTCAGCAAATACATGTGTAGAAGCACAGCGCTAGCTGAAACGACCGTTTCTCGACGTTTTCTAACTCAGGGAACAAGTGGCACACTTCTGTGATGCATTTGGTAAACTTTGTCAGAAATGAGTTTTTTTGCCTACAGAGACATGCCTATTTGCGCAGTAGTACAGATTCTGAGTAGGTAACTGGGCTTGATGAAATCAGCATTTCTTTTGCCTCCCTGTGCGTAGGGAAGCTCACTTTTAGTCACAGTAGCTCCCACAAGTGTCTCCTCAGTGTGCTCCCAGTTCTTTAGAAACAGTGTATTTGCTGGGAGAAAAGTGCATTACTGTGCGCTTTCACCGTTCAGCAAATACATGTGTAGAAGCACAGCGCTAGCAGAAACGAACGTTTCTCGATGTTTTCTAACTGAGGGAACAAGTTGCACACTTCTGAGATGCATTTGGGCAACTTTGTCAGAAATGAGTTTTTTGCCTACAGAGACAGGCCTATTTGCGCAGTAGTACAGATTCTGAGTAGGTAACTGGGCTTGATGAAATCAGCATTTCTCTTGCTTCCCTGTGCATAGGGAAGCTCACTTTTAGTCACAGTAGCTCCCAGAAGTGTCTCCTCAGTGTGTTCCCAGTTCCTTAGAAACAGTGTATTTGCTGGGAGAAAAGTGCATTACTGTGCGCTTTCACCGTTCAGCAAATACATGTGTAGAAGCACAGCGCTAGCAGAAACGAATGTTCTCGATGTTTTCTAACTCAGGGAACAAGTTGCACACTTCTGAGATGCATTTGGGCAACTTTGTCAGAAATGAGTTTTTTGCCTACAGAGACATGCCTATTTGCGCAGTAGTACAGATTCTGAGTAGGTAACTGGGCTTGATGAAATCAGCATTTCTCTTGCTTTCCTGTGCGTAGGGAGCTCAGTTTTAGTCACAGTAGCTCCCACAAGTGTCTCCTTAGTGTGTTCCCATATCCATAGAAACAGTGTATTTGTTGGGAGAAAAGTGCATTACTGTGCGCCTTCACCGTTCAGCAAATACATGTGTAGAAGCACAGCGCTAGCTGAAACGACCGTTTCTCGACGTTTTCTAACTCAGGGAACAAGTTACACACTTCTGAGATGCATTTGGGTAACTTTCTCAAAAATGTGTTTTTTGCCTAAAGAGACATGCCTATTTGCGCAGTAGTACAGATTCTGAGTATGTAACTGGGCTTGATGAAATCAGCATTTCTCTTGCTTCCCTGTGCGTAGGGAAGCTCAGTTTTAGTCACAGTAGCTCCCACAAGTGTCTCCTCAGTGTGTTCCCATTTCCTTAGAAACAGTGTACTTGCTGGGAGAAAAGTGCATTACTGTGCGCTTTCACCGTTCAGCAAATACATGTGTAGAAGCACAGCGCTAGCAGAAACGAACGTTTCTCGATGTTTTCTAACTCAGGGAACAAGTTGCACACTTCTGAGATGCATTTGGGCAACGTTGTCAGAAATGAGTTTTTTGCCTACAGAGACATGCCTATTTGCGCAGTAGTACAGATTCTGAGTATGTAACTGGGCTTGATGAAATCAGCATTTCTCTTGCTTCCCTGTGCGTAGGGAAGCTCAGTTTTAGTCACAGTAGCTCCCACAAGTGTCTCCTCAGTGTGTTCCCATTTCCTTAGAAACAGTGTATTTGCTGGGAGAAAAGTGCATTACTGTGCGCTTTCACCGTTCAGCAAATACATGTGTAGAAGCACAGCGCTAGCAGAAACGAACGTTTCTCGACGTTTTCTAACTCAGGGAACAAGTTGCACACTTCTGAGATGCATTTGGGCAACTTTGTCAGAAATGAGTTTTTTGCCTACAGAAACATGCCTATTTGCGCAGTAGTACAGATTCTGAGTAGGTAACTGGGCTTGATGTAATCAGCATTCTCTTGCTTCCCTGTGCGTAGGGAAGCTCAGTTTTAGTCACAGTAGCTCCCACAAGTGTCTCCTCAGTGTGTTCCCATTTCCTTAGAAACAGTGTATTTGCTGGGAGAAAAGTGCATTACTGTGCGCTTTCACCGTTCAGCAAATACATGTGTAGAAGCACAGCGCTAGCAGAAACGACCGTTTCTCGACGTTTTCTAACTCAGGGAACAAGTTGCACACTTCTGAGATGCATTTGGGCAACTTTGTCAGAAATGAGTTTTTTGGCTACAGAGACATGCCTATTTGCGCAGTAGTACAGATTCTGAGTAGGTAACTGGGCTTGATGAAATCAGCATTTCTCTTGCTTCCCTGTGCGTAGGGAAGCTCAGTTTTAGTCACAGTAGCTCCCACAAGTGTCTCCTTAGTGTGTTCCCATTTCCTTAGAAACAGTGTATTTGCTGGGAGAAAAGTGCATTACTGTGCGCTTTCACCGTTCAGCAAATACATGTGTAGAAGCACAGCGCTAGCAGAAACGACCGTTTCTCGACGTTTTCTAACTCAGGGAACAAGTTGCACACTTCTGAGATGCATTTGGGTAACTTTCTCAAAAATGAGTTTTTTGCCTACAGAGACATGCCTATTTGCGCAGTAGTACAGATTCTGAGTATGTAACTGGGCTTGATTAAATCAGCATTTCTCTCGCTTCCCTGTGCGTATGGAAGCTCAGTTTTAGTCACAGTAGCTCCCACAAGTGTCTCCTCAGTGTGTTCCCATTTCCTTAGAAACAGTGTATTTGTTGGGAGAAAAGTGCATTACTGTGCGCTTTCACCGTTCAGCAAATACATGTGTAGAAGCACAACGCTAGCTGAAACGACCGTTTCTCGACGTTTTCTAACTCAGGGAACAAGTTGCACACTTCTGAGATGCATTAGGGTAACTTTCTCAAAAATGAGTTTTTTGCCTACAGAGACATGCCTATTTGCGCAGTAGTACAGATTCTGAGTATGTAACTGGGCTTGATGAAATCAGCATTTCTCTTGCTTCCCTGTGCGTAGGGAAGCTCAGTTTTAGTCACAGTAGCTCCCACAAGTGTCTCCTCAGTGTGTTCCCATTTCCTTAGAAACAGTGTATTTGCTGGGAGAAAAGTGCATTACTGTGCGCTTTCACCGTTCAGCAAATACATGTGTAGAAGCACAGCGCTAGCAGAAACGAACGTTTCTCGACGTTTTCTAACTCAGGGAACAAGTTGCACACTTCTGAGATGCATTTGGGCAACTTTGTCAGAAATGAGTTTTTTGCCTACAGAAACATGCCTATTTGCGCAGTAGTACAGATTCTGAGTAGGTAACTGGGCTTGATGTAATCAGCATTCTCTTGCTTCCCTGTGCGTAGGGAAGCTCAGTTTTAGTCACAGTAGCTCCCACAAGTGTCTCCTCAGTGTGTTCCCATTTCCTTAGAAACAGTGTATTTGCTGGGAGAAAAGTGCATTACTGTGCGCTTTCACCGTTCAGCAAATACATGTGTAGAAGCACAGCGCTAGCAGAAACGACCGTTTCTCGACGTTTTCTAACTCAGGGAACAAGTTGCACACTTCTGAGATGCATTTGGGCAACTTTGTCAGAAATGAGTTTTTTGGCTACAGAGACATGCCTATTTGCGCAGTAGTACAGATTCTGAGTATGTAACTGGGCTTGATGAAATCAGCATTTCTCTTGCTTCCCTGTGCGTAGGGAAGCTCAGTTTTAGTCACAGTAGCTCCCACAAGTGTCTCCTTGGTGTGTTCCCATTTCCTTAGAAACAGTGTATTTGCTGTGAGAAAAGTGCATTACTGTGCGCTTTCACCGTTCAGCAAATACATGTGTAGAAGCACAGCGCTAGCAGAAACGACCGTTTCTCGACGTTTTCTAACTCAGGGAACAAGTTGCACACTTCTGAGATGCATTTGGGCAACTTTGTCAGAAATGAGTTTTTTGGCTACAGAGACATGCCTATTTGCGCAGTAGTACAGATTCTGAGTATGTAACTGGGCTTGATGAAATCAGCATTTCTCTTGCTTCCCTGTGCGTAGGGAAGCTCAGTTTTAGTCACAGTAGCTCCCACAAGTGTCTCCTCAGTGTGTTCCCATTTCCTTAGAAACAGTGTATTTGCTGGGAGAAAAGTGCATTACTGTGCGCTTTCACCGTTCAGCAAATACATGTGTAGAAGCACAGCGCTAGCAGAAACGAACGTTTCTCGACGTTTTCTAACTCAGGGAACAAGTTGCACACTTCTGAGATGCATTTGGGCAACTTTGTCAGAAATGAGTTTTTTGCCTACAGAAACATGCCTATTTGCGCAGTAGTACAGATTCTGAGTAGGTAACTGGGCTTGATGTAATCAGCATTCTCTTGCTTCCCTGTGCGTAGGGAAGCTCAGTTTTAGTCACAGTAGCTCCCACAAGTGTCTCCTCAGTGTGTTCCCATTTCCTTAGAAACAGTGTATTTGCTGGGAGAAAAGTGCATTACTGTGCGCTTTCACCGTTCAGCAAATACATGTGTAGAAGCAGAGCGCTAGCAGAAACGACCGTTTCTCGACGTTTTCTAACTCAGGGAACAAGTTGCACACTTCTGAGATGCATTTGGGCAACTTTGTCAGAAATGAGTTTTTTGGCTACAGAGACATGCCTATTTGCAAAGTAGTACAGATTCTGAGTATGTAACAGGGCTTGATGAAATCAGCATTTCTCTTGCTTCCCTGTGCGTAGGGAAGCTCAGTTTTAGTCACTGTAGCTCCCACAAGTGTCTCCTTAGTGTGTTCCCATTTCCTTAGAAACAGTGTTTGCTGGGAGAAAAGTGCATTACTGTGCGCTTTCACCGTTCAGCAAATACATGTGTAGAAGCACAGCGCTAGCAGAAACGACCGTTTCTCGACGTTTTCTAACTCAGGGAACAAGTTGCACACTTCTGAGATGCATTTGGGTAACTTTCTCAAAAATGAGTTTTTTGCCTACAGAGACATGCCTATTTGCGCAGTAGTACAGATTCTGAGTATGTAACTGGGCTTGATTAAATCAGCATTTCTCTCGCTTCCCTGTGCGTAGGGAAGCTCAGTTTTAGTCACAGTAGCTCCCACAAGTGTCTCCTCAGTGTGTTCCCATTTCCTTAGAAACAGTGTATTTGTTGGGAGAAAAGTGCATTACTGTGCGCTTTCACCGTTCAGCAAATACATGTGTAGAAGCACAACGCTAGCTGAAACGACCGTTTGTCGACGTTTTCTAACTCAGGGAACAAGTTGCACACTTCTGAGATGCATTTGGGTAACTTTCTCAAAAATGAGTTTTCTGCCTACAGAGACATGCCTATTTGCGCAGTAGTACAGATTCTGAGTATGTAACTGGGCTTGATGAAATCAGCATTTCTCTTGCTTCCCTGTGCGTAGGGAAGCTCACTTTTACTCACAGTAGCTCCCACAAGTGTCTCCTCAGTGTGCTTCCAGTTCTTTAGAAACAGTGTATTTGCTGGGAGAAAAGTGCATTACTGTGCGCTTTCACCGTTCAGCAAATACATGTGTAGAAGCACAGCGCTAGCAGAAACGAACGTTTCTCGATGTTTTCTAACTCAGGGAACAAGTTGCACACTTCTGAGATGCATTTGGGCAACTTTGTCAGAAATGAGTTTTTTGCCTACAGAGACATGCCTATTTGCGCAGTAGTACAGATTCTGAGTATGTAACTGGGCTTGATGAAATCAGCATTTCTCTTGCTTCCCTGTGCGTAGGGAAGCTCAGTTTTAGTCACAGTAGCTCCGACAAGTGTCTCCTTAGTGTGTTCCCATTTCCTTAGAAACAGTGTATTTGTTGGGAGAAAAGTGCATTACTGTGCGCTTTCACCGTTCAGCAAATACATGTGTAGAAGCACAGCGCTAGCTGAAACGACCGTTTGTCGACGTTTTCTAACTCAGGGAACAAGTTACACAGTTCTGAGATGCCTTTGGGTAACTTTATCAAAAATGAGTTTTTTGCCTACAGAGACATGCCTATTTGCGCAGTAGTACAGATTCTGAGTATGTAACTGGGCTTGATGAAATCAGCATTTCTCTTGCTTCCCTGTGCGTAGGGAAGCTCAGTTTTAGTCACAGTAGCTCCCACAAGTTTCTGCTCAGTGTGTTCCCATTTCCTTAGAAACAGTGTATTTGCTGGGAGAAAAGTGCATTATGTGCGCTTTCACCGTTCAGCAAATACATGTGTAGAAGCACAGCGCTAGCTGAAACGACCGTTTCTCGACGTTTTCTAACTCAGGGAACAAGTGGCACACTTCTGTGATGCATTTGGTAAACTTTGTCAGAAATGAGTTTTTTTGCCTACAGAGACATGCCTATTTGCGCAGTAGTACAGATTCTGAGTAGGTAACTGGGCTTGATGAAATCAGCATTTCTTTTGCCTCCCTGTGCGTAGGGAAGCTCACTTTTAGTCACAGTAGCTCCCATAAGTGTCTCCTCAGTGTGCTCCCAGTTCTTTAGAAACAGTGTATTTGCTGGGAGAAAAGTGCATTACTGTGCGCTTTCACCGTTCAGCAAATACATGTGTAGAAGCACAGCGCTAGCAGAAACGAACGTTTCTCGATGTTTTCTAACTGAGGGAACAAGTTGCACACTTCTGAGATGCATTTGGGCAACTTTGTCAGAAATGAGTTTTTTGCCTACAGAGACAGGCCTATTTGCGCAGTAGTACAGATTCTGAGTAGGTAACTGGGCTTGATGAAATCAGCATTTCTCTTGCTTCCCTGTGCATAGGGAAGCTCACTTTTAGTCACAGTAGCTCCCAGAAGTGTCTCCTCAGTGTGTTCCCAGTTCCTTAGAAACAGTGTATTTGCTGGGAGAAAAGTGCATTACTGTGCGCTTTCACCGTTCAGCAAATACATGTGTAGAAGCACAGCGCTAGCAGAAACGAATGTTCTCGATGTTTTCTAACTCAGGGAACAAGTTGCACACTTCTGAGATGCATTTGGGCAACTTTGTCAGAAATGAGTTTTTTGCCTACAGAGACATGCCTATTTGCGCAGTAGTACAGATTCTGAGTAGGTAACTGGGCTTGATGAAATCAGCATTTCTCTTGCTTTCCTGTGCGTAGGGAGCTCAGTTTTAGTCACAGTAGCTCCCACAAGTGTCTCCTTAGTGTGTTCCCATATCCATAGAAACAGTGTATTTGTTGGGAGAAAAGTGCATTACTGTGCGCCTTCACCGTTCAGCAAATACATGTGTAGAAGCACAGCGCTAGCTGAAACGACCGTTTCTCGACGTTTTCTAACTCAGGGAACAAGTTACACACTTCTGAGATGCATTTGGGTAACTTTCTCAAAAATGAGTTTTTTGCCTAAAGAGACATGCCTATTTGCGCAGTAGTACAGATTCTGAGTATGTAACTGGGCTTGATGAAATCAGCATTTCTCTTGCTTCCCTGTGCGTAGGGAAGCTCAGTTTTAGTCACAGTAGCTCCCACAAGTGTCTCCTCAGTGTGTTCCCATTTCCTTAGAAACAGTGTACTTGCTGGGAGAAAAGTGCATTACTGTGCGCTTTCACCGTTCAGCAAATACATGTGTAGAAGCACAGCGCTAGCAGAAACGAACGTTTCTCGATGTTTTCTAACTCAGGGAACAAGTTGCACACTTCTGAGATGCATTTGGGCAACGTTGTCAGAAATGAGTTTTTTGCCTACAGAGACATGCCTATTTGCGCAGTAGTACAGATTCTGAGTATGTAACTGGGCTTGATGAAATCAGCATTTCTCTTGCTTCCCTGTGCGTAGGGAAGCTCAGTTTTAGTCACAGTAGCTCCCACAAGTGTCTCCTCAGTGTGTTCCCATTTCCTTAGAAACAGTGTATTTGCTGGGAGAAAAGTGCATTACTGTGCGCTTTCACCGTTCAGCAAATACATGTGTAGAAGCACAGCGCTAGCAGAAACGAACGTTTCTCGACGTTTTCTAACTCAGGGAACAAGTTGCACACTTCTGAGATGCATTTGGGCAACTTTGTCAGAAATGAGTTTTTTGCCTACAGAAACATGCCTATTTGCGCAGTAGTACAGATTCTGAGTAGGTAACTGGGCTTGATGTAATCAGCATTCTCTTGCTTCCCTGTGCGTAGGGAAGCTCAGTTTTAGTCACAGTAGCTCCCACAAGTGTCTCCTCAGTGTGTTCCCATTTCCTTAGAAACAGTGTATTTGCTGGGAGAAAAGTGCATTACTGTGCGCTTTCACCGTTCAGCAAATACATGTGTAGAAGCACAGCGCTAGCAGAAACGACCGTTTCTCGACGTTTTCTAACTCAGGGAACAAGTTGCACACTTCTGAGATGCATTTGGGCAACTTTGTCAGAAATGAGTTTTTTGGCTACAGAGACATGCCTATTTGCGCAGTAGTACAGATTCTGAGTAGGTAACTGGGCTTGATGAAATCAGCATTTCTCTTGCTTCCCTGTGCGTAGGGAAGCTCAGTTTTAGTCACAGTAGCTCCCACAAGTGTCTCCTTAGTGTGTTCCCATTTCCTTAGAAACAGTGTATTTGCTGGGAGAAAAGTGCATTACTGTGCGCTTTCACCGTTCAGCAAATACATGTGTAGAAGCACAGCGCTAGCAGAAACGACCGTTTCTCGACGTTTTCTAACTCAGGGAACAAGTTGCACACTTCTGAGATGCATTTGGGTAACTTTCTCAAAAATGAGTTTTTTGCCTACAGAGACATGCCTATTTGCGCAGTAGTACAGATTCTGAGTATGTAACTGGGCTTGATTAAATCAGCATTTCTCTCGCTTCCCTGTGCGTATGGAAGCTCAGTTTTAGTCACAGTAGCTCCCACAAGTGTCTCCTCAGTGTGTTCCCATTTCCTTAGAAACAGTGTATTTGTTGGGAGAAAAGTGCATTACTGTGCGCTTTCACCGTTCAGCAAATACATGTGTAGAAGCACAACGCTAGCTGAAACGACCGTTTCTCGACGTTTTCTAACTCAGGGAACAAGTTGCACACTTCTGAGATGCATTAGGGTAACTTTCTCAAAAATGAGTTTTTTGCCTACAGAGACATGCCTATTTGCGCAGTAGTACAGATTCTGAGTATGTAACTGGGCTTGATGAAATCAGCATTTCTCTTGCTTCCCTGTGCGTAGGGAAGCTCAGTTTTAGTCACAGTAGCTCCCACAAGTGTCTCCTCAGTGTGTTCCCATTTCCTTAGAAACAGTGTATTTGCTGGGAGAAAAGTGCATTACTGTGCGCTTTCACCGTTCAGCAAATACATGTGTAGAAGCACAGCGCTAGCAGAAACGAACGTTTCTCGACGTTTTCTAACTCAGGGAACAAGTTGCACACTTCTGAGATGCATTTGGGCAACTTTGTCAGAAATGAGTTTTTTGCCTACAGAAACATGCCTATTTGCGCAGTAGTACAGATTCTGAGTAGGTAACTGGGCTTGATGTAATCAGCATTCTCTTGCTTCCCTGTGCGTAGGGAAGCTCAGTTTTAGTCACAGTAGCTCCCACAAGTGTCTCCTCAGTGTGTTCCCATTTCCTTAGAAACAGTGTATTTGCTGGGAGAAAAGTGCATTACTGTGCGCTTTCACCGTTCAGCAAATACATGTGTAGAAGCACAGCGCTAGCAGAAACGACCGTTTCTCGACGTTTTCTAACTCAGGGAACAAGTTGCACACTTCTGAGATGCATTTGGGCAACTTTGTCAGAAATGAGTTTTTTGGCTACAGAGACATGCCTATTTGCGCAGTAGTACAGATTCTGAGTATGTAACTGGCCTTGATGAAATCAGCATTTCTCTTGCTTCCCTGTGCGTAGGGAAGCTCAGTTTTAGTCACAGTAGCTCCCACAAGTGTCTCCTTGGTGTGTTCCCATTTCCTTAGAAACAGTGTATTTGCTGTGAGAAAAGTGCATTACTGTGCGCTTTCACCGTTCAGCAAATACATGTGTAGAAGCACAGCGCTAGCAGAAACGACCGTTTCTCGACGTTTTCTAACTCAGGGAACAAGTTGCACACTTCTGAGATGCATTTGGGTAACTTTCTCAAAAATGAGTTTTTTGCCTACAGAGACATGCCTATTTGCGCAGTAGTACAGATTCTGAGTATGTAACTGGGCTTGATTAAATCAGCATTTCTCTCGCTTCCCTGTGCGTATGGAAGCTCAGTTTTAGTCACAGTAGCTCCCACAAGTGTCTCCTCAGTGTGTTCCCATTTCCTTAGAAACAGTGTATTTGCTGGGAGAAAAGTGCATTACTGTGCGCTTTCACCGTTCAGCAAATACATGTGTAGAAGCACAGCGCTAGCAGAAACGACCGTTTCTCGACGTTTTCTAACTCAGGGAACAAGTTGCACACTTCTGAGATGCATTTGGGCAACTTTGTCAGAAATGAGTTTTTTGGGTACAGAGACATGCCTATTTGCGCAGTAGTACAGATTCTGAGTATGTAACTGGGCTTGATGAAATCAGCATTTCTCTTGCTTCCCTGTGCGTAGGGAAGCTCAGTTTTAGTCACAGTAGCTCCCACAAGTGTCTCCTTGGTGTGTTCCCATTTCCTTAGAAACAGTGTATTTGCTGTGAGAAAAGTGCATTACTGTGCGCTTTCACCGTTCAGCAAATACATGTGTAGAAGCACAGCGCTAGCAGAAACGACCGTTTCTCGACGTTTTCTAACTCAGGGAACAAGTTTCACACTTCTGAGATGCATTTGGGTAACTTTCTCAAAAATGAGTTTTTTGCCTACAGAGACATGCCTATTTGCGCAGTAGTACAGATTCTGAGTATGTAACTGGGCTTGATTAAATCAGCATTTCTCTCGCTTCCCTGTGCGTATGGAAGCTCAGTTTTAGTCACAGTAGCTCCCACAAGTGTCTCCTCAGTGTGTTCCCATTTCCTTAGAAACAGTGTATTTGTTGGGAGAAAAGTGCATTACTGTGCGCTTTCACCGTTCAGCAAATACATGTGTAGAAGCACAACGCTAGCTGAAACGACCGTTTCTCGACGTTTTCTAACTCAGGGAACAAGTTGCACACTTCTGAGATGCATTAGGGTAACTTTCTCAAAAATGAGTTTTTTGCCTACAGAGACATGCCTATTTGCGCAGTAGTACAGATTCTGAGTATGTAACTGTGCTTGATGACATCAGCATTTATCTTGCTTCCCTGTGCGTAGGGAAGCTCAGTTTTAGTCACAGTAGCTCCCACAAGTGTCTCCTCAGTGTGTTCCCATTTCCTTAGAAACAGTGTATTTGCTGGGAGAAAAGTGCATTACTGTGCGCTTTCACCGTTCAGCAAATACATGTGTAGAAGCACAGCGCTAGCAGAAACGACCGTTTCTCGACGTTTTCTAACTCACGGAACAAGTTGCACACTTCTGAGATGCATTTGTGTAACTATCTCAAAAATGAGTTTTTTGCCTACAGAGACATGCCTATTTGCGCAGTAGTACAGATTCTGAGTATGTAACTGGGCTTGATTAAATCAGCATTTCTCTCGCTTCCCTGTGCGTATGGAAGCTCAGTTTTAGTCACAGTAGCTCCCACAAGTGTCTCCTCAGTGTGTTCCCATTTCCTTAGAAACAGTGTATTTGCTGGGAGAAAAGTGCATTACTGTGCGCTTTCGCCGTTCAGCAAAAACATGTGTAGAAGCACAGCGCTAGCTGAAACGACCGTTTCTCGACGTTTTCTAACTCAGGGAACAAGTGGCACACTTCTGAGATGCATTCGGGCAACTTTGTCAGAAATGAGTTTTTTGCCTACAGAGACATGCCTATTTGCGCAGTAGTACAGATTCTGAGTAGGTAACTGGGCTTGATGAAATCAGCATTTCTCTTGCTTCCCTGTGCATAGGGAAGCTCAGTTTTAGTAACAGTAGCTCCCACAAGTGTCTCCTCAGTGTGTTCCCATTTCCTTAGAAACAGTGTATTTGCTGGGAGAAAAGTGCATTACTGTGCGCTTTCACCGTTCAGCAAATACATGTGTAGAAGCACAGCGCTAGCAGAAACTACCGTTTCTCGACGTTTTCTAACTCAGGGAACAAGTGGCACACTTCTGAGATGCATTTGGTAAACTTTGACAGAAATGGGTTTTTTGCCTACAGAGACGTGCCTATTTGCGCAGTAGTACAGATTCTGAGTATGTAACTGGGCTTGATGAAATCAACATTTCTCTTGCTTCCCTGTGCGTAGGGAAGCTCAGTTTTAGTCACAGTAGCTCCCACAAGTGTCTCCTCAGTGTGTTCCCATTTCTTAGAAACAGTGTATTTGCTGGGAGAAAAGTGCATTACTGTGCGCTTTCACCGTTCAGCAAATACATGTGTAGAAGCACAGCGCTAGCAGAAACGACCGTTTCTCGACGTTTTCTAACTCAGGGAACAAGTTGCACACTTCTGAGATGCATTTGGGCAACTTTGTCAGAAATGAGTTTTTTGCCTACAGAAACATGCCTATTTGCGCAGTAGTACAGATTCTGAGTAGGTAACTGGGCTTGATGTAATCAGCATTCTCTTGCTTCCCTGTGCGTAGGGAAGCTCAGTTTTAGTCACAGTAGCTCCCACAAGTGTCTCCTCAGTGTGTTCCCATTTCCTTAGAAACAGTGTATTTGCTGGGAGAAAAGTGCATTACTGTGCGCTTTCACCGTTCAGCAAATACATGTGTAGAAGCACAGCGCTAGCAGAAACGAACGTTTCTCGATGTTTTCTAACTCAGGGAACAAGTTGCACACTTCTGAGATGCATTTGGGCAACTTTGTCAGAAATGAGTTTTTTGCCTACAGAGACATGCCTATTTGCGCAGTAGTACAGATTCTGAGTATGTAACTGGGCTTGATGAAATCAGCATTTCTCTTGCTTCCCTGTGCGTAGGGAAGCTCAGTTTTAGTCACAGTAGCTCCGACAAGTGTCTCCTTAGTGTGTTCCCATTTCCTTAGAAACAGTGTATTTGTTGGGAGAAAAGTGCATTACTGTGCGCTTTCACCGTTCAGCAAATACATGTGTAGAAGCACAGCGCTAGCTGAAACGACCGTTTGTCGACGTTTTCTAACTCAGGGAACAAGTTACACAGTTCTGAGATGCATTTGGGTAACTTTCTCAAAAATGAGTTTTTTGCCTACAGAGACATGCCTATTTGCGCAGTAGTACAGATTCTGAGTATGTAACTGGGCTTGATGAAATCAGCATTTCTCTTGCTTCCCTGTGCGTAGGGAAGCTCAGTTTTAGTCACAGTAGCTCCCACAAGTTTCTCCTCAGTGTGTTCCCATTTCCTTAGAAACAGTGTATTTGCTGGGAGAAAAGTGCATTACTGTGCGCTTTCACCGTTCAGCAAATACATGTGTAGAAGCACAGCGCTAGCTGAAACGACCGTTTCTCGACGTTTTCTAACTCAGGGAACAAGTGGCACACTTCTGTGATGCATTTGGTAAACTTTGTCAGAAATGAGTTTTTTTGCCTACAGAGACATGCCTATTTGCGCAGTAGTACAGATTCTGAGTATGTAACTGGGCTTGATGAAATCAGCATTTCTTTTGCTTCCCTGTGCGTAGGGAAGCTCACTTTTAGTCACAGTAGCTCCCACAAGTGTCTCCTCAGTGTGCTCCCAGTTCTTTAGAAACAGTGTATTTGCTGGGAGAAAAGTGCATTACTGTGCGCTTTCACCTTTCAGCAAATACATGTGTAGAAGCACAGCGCTAGCAGAAACGAACGTTTCTCGATGTTTTCTAACTGAGGGAACAAGTTGCACACTTCTGAGATGCATTTGGGCAACTTTGTCAGAAATGAGTTTTTTGCCTACAGAGACAGGCCTATTTGCGCAGTAGTACAGATTCTGAGTAGGTAACTGGGCTTGATGAAATCAGCATTTCTCTTGCTTCCCTGTGCGTAGGGAAGCTCAGTTTTAGTCACAGTAGCTCCCACAAGTGTCTCCTCAGTGTGTTCCCATTTCCTTAGAAACAGTGTATTTGCTGGGAGAAAAGTGCATTACTGTGCGCTTTCACCGTTCAGCAAATACATGTGTAGAAGCACAGCGCTAGCAGAAACTAACGTTTCTCGACGTTTTCTAACACAGGGAACAAGTGGCACACTTCTGAGATGCATTTGGGCAACTTTGTCAGAAATGAGTTTTTTGCCTAAAGAGACATGCCTATTTGCGCAGTAGTACAGATTCTGAGTATGTAACTGGGCTTGATGAAATCAGCATTTCTCTTGCTTCCCTGTGCGTAGGGAAGCTCAGTTTTAGTCACAGTAGCTCCCACAAGTGTCTCCTCAGTGTGTTCCCATTTCCTTAGAAACAGTGTATTTGCTGGGAGAAAAGTGCATTACTGTGCACTTTCACCGTTCAGCAAATACATGTGTAGAAGCACAGCGCTAGCAGAAACAACCATTTCTCACCGTTTTCTAACTCATGGAACAAGATGCACACTTCTGAGATGCATTTGGGCAACTTTGTCAGAAATGAGTTTTTTGCCTACAGAGACATGCCTATTTGCGCAGTAGTACAGATTCTGAGTATGTAACTGGGCTTGATGAAATCAGCATTTCTCTTGCTTCCCTGTGCGTAGGGAAGCTCAGTTTTAGTCACAGTAGCTCCCACAAGTGTCTCCTCAGTGTGTTCCCATTTCCTTAGAAACAGTGTATTTGCTGGGAGAAAAGTGCATTACTGTGCGCTTTCACCGTTCAGCAAATACATGTGTAGAAGCACAGCGCTAGCAGAAACGAACGTTTATCGACGTTTTCTAACTCAGGGAACAAGTTGCACACTTCTGAGATGCATTTGTGTAACTATCTCAAAAATGAGTTTTTTGCCTACAGAGACATGCCTATTTGCGCAGTAGTACAGATTCTGAGTATGTAACTGGGCTGGATGAAATCAGCATTTCTCTTGCTTCCCTGTGCGTAGGGAAGCTCAGTTTTAGTCACAGTAGCTCCCACAAGTGTCTCCTCAGTGTGTTCCCAGTTCCTTAGAAACAGTGTATTTGCAGGGAGAAAAGTGCATTACTGTGCGCTTTCACCGTTCAGCAAATACATGTGTAGAAGCACAGCGCTAGCAGAAACTAACGTTTCTCGACGTTTTCTAACTCAGGGAACAAGTGGCACACTTCTGAGATGCATTTGGGCAACTTTGTCAGAAATGAGTTTTTTGCCTAAAGAGACATGCCTATTTGCGCAGTAGTACAGATTCTGAGTATGTAACTGGGCTTGATGAAATCAGCATTTCTCTTGCTTCCCTGTGCGTAGGGAAGCTCAGTTTTAGTCACAGTAGCTCCCACAAGTGTCTCCTCAGTGTGTTCCCATTTCCTTAGAAACAGTGTATTTGCTGGGAGAAAAGTGCATTACTGTGCACTTTCACCGTTCAGCAAATACATGTGTAGAAGCACAGCGCTAGCAGAAACAACCATTTCTCACCGTTTTCTAACTCATGGAACAAGATGCACACTTCTGAGATGCATTTGGGCAACTTTGTCAGAAATGAGTTTTTTGCCTACAGAGACATGCCTATTTGCGCAGTAGTACAGATTCTGAGTATGTAACTGGGCTTGATGAAATCAGCATTTCTCTTGCTTCCCTGTGCGTAGGGAAGCTCAGTTTTAGTCACAGTAGCTCCCACAAGTGTCTCCTCAGTGTGTTCCCATTTCCTTAGAAACAGTGTATTTGCTGGGAGAAAAGTGCATTACTGTGCGCTTTCACCGTTCAGCAAATACATGTGTAGAAGCACAGCGCTAGCAGAAACGAACGTTTATCGACGTTTTCTAACTCAGGGAACAAGTTGCACACTTCTGAGATGCATTTGTGTAACTATCTCAAAAATGAGTTTTTTGCCTACAGAGACATGCCTATTTGCGCAGTAGTACAGATTCTGAGTATGTAACTGGGCTGGATGAAATCAGCATTTCTCTTGCTTCCCTGTGCGTAGGGAAGCTCAGTTTTAGTCACAGTAGCTCCCACAAGTGTCTCCTCAGTGTGTTCCCAGTTCCTTAGAAACAGTGTATTTGCAGGGAGAAAAGTGCATTACTGTGCGCTTTCACCGTTCAGCAAATACATGTGTAGAAGCACAGCGCTAGCAGAAACTAACGTTTCTCGACGTTTTCTAACTCAGGGAACAAGTGGCACACTTCTGAGATGCATTTGGGCAACTTTGTCAGAAACGAGTTTTTTGCCTACAGAGACATGCCTATTTGCGCAGTAGTACAGATTCTGAGTATGTAACTGGGCTTGATGAAATCAGCATTTCTCTTGCTTCCCTGTGCGTAGGGAAGCTCAGTTTTAGTCACAGTAGCTCCCACAAGTGTCTCCTCAGTGTGTTCCCATTTCCTTAGAAACAGTGTATTTGCTGGGAGAAAAGTGCATTACTGTGCGCTTTCACCGTTCAGCAAATACATGTGTAGAAGCACAGCGCTAGCAGAAACGAACGTTTCTCGACGTTTTCTAACTCAGGGAACAAGTTGCACACTTCTGAGATGCATTTGTGTAACTATCTCAAAAATGAGTTTTTTGCCTACAGAGACATGCCTATTTGCGCAGTAGTACAGATTCTGAGTATGTAACTGGGCTGGATGAAATCAGCATTTCTCTTGCTTCCCTGTGCGTAGGGAAGCTCAGTTTTAGTCACAGTAGCTCCCACAAGTGTCTCCTCAGTGTGTTCCCAGTTCCTTAGAAACAGTGTATTTGCAGGGAGAAAAGTGCATTACTGTGCGCTTTCACCGTTCAGCAAATACATGTGTAGAAGCACAGCGCTAGCAGAAACGAACGTTTCTCGACGTTTTCTAACTCAGGGAACAAGTGGCACACTTCTGAGATGCATTTGGGCAACTTTGTCAGAAACGAGTTTTTTGCCTAAAGAGACATGCCTATTTGCGCAGTAGTACAGATTCTGAGTATGTAACTGGGCTTGATGAAATCAGCATTTCTCTTGCTTCCCTGTGCGTAGGGAAGCTCAGTTTTCGTCACAGTAGCTCCCACAAGTGTCTCCTCAGTGTGTTCCCATTTCCTTAGAAACAGTGTATTTGCTGGGATAAAAGTGCATTACTGTGCGCTTTCACCGTTCAGCAAATACATGTGTAGAAGCACAGCGCTAGCAGAAACGAACGTTTCTCGACGTTTTCTAACTCAGGGAACAAGTTGCACACTTCTGAGATGCATTTGGGCAACTTTGTCAGAAATGAGTTTTTTGCCTACAGAGACATGCCTATTTGCGCAGTAGTACAGATTCTGAGTATGTAACTGGGCTGGATGAAATCAGCTTTTCTCTTGCATCCCTGTGCGTAGGGAAGCTCAGTTTTAGTCACAGTAGCTCCCACAAGTGTCTCCTCAGTGTGTTCCCAGTTCCTTAGAAACAGTGTATTTGCTGGGAGAAAAGTGAATTTCTGTGCGCTTTCACCGTTCAGCAAATACATGTTTAGAAGCACAGCGGTAGCTGAAACGACCGTTTCTCGACGTTTTCTAACTCAGGGAACAAGTGGCACACTTCTGAGATGCATTTGGTAAACCTTGTAAGAAATGAGTTTTTTGCCTACAGAGACATGCCTATTTGCGCAGTAGTACAGATTCTGAGTATGTAACTGGGCTTGATGAAATCAGCATTTCTCTTGCTACCCTGTGCGTAGGGAAGCTCAGTTTTAGTCACAGTAGCTCCCACAAGTGTCTCCTCAGTGTGTTCCCATTTCCTTAGAAACAGTGTATTTGCTGGGAGAAAAGTGCATTACTGTGCGCTTTCACCGTTCAACAAATACATGTGTAGAAGCACAGCGCTAGCAGATATAACCGTTTCTCTACGTTTTCTGACTCAGGGAACAAGTTGCACACTTCTGAGATGCATTTGGGCAACTTTGTCAGAAATGAGTTTTTTGCCTAAAGAGACATGCCTATTTGCGCAGTAGTACAGATTCTGAGTATGTAACTGTGCTTGATGAAATCAGCATTTCTCTTGCTTCCCTGTGCGTAGGGAAGCTCAGTTTCAGTCACAGTAGCTCCCACAAGTGTCTCCTCAGTGTGTTCCCATTTCCTTAGAAACAGTGTATTTGCTGGGAGAAAAGTGCATTACTGTGCGCTTTCACCGTTCTGCAAATACATGTGTAGAAGCACAGCGCTAGCAGAAACGAACGTTTCTCGACGTTTTCTAACTCAGGGAACAAGTTGCACACTTCTGAGATGCATTTGGGCAACTTTGTCAGAAATGAGTTTTTTGCCTACAGAGACATGCCTATTTGCACAGTAGTACCGATTCTGAGTATGTAACTTGGCTTGATGAAATCAGCATTTCTCTTGCTTCCCTGTGCGTAGGGAAGCTCAGTTTTAGTCACAGTAGCTCCCACAAGTGTCTCCTCAGTGTGTTCCCATTTCCTTAGAAACAGTGTATTTGCTGGGAGAAAAGTGCATTACTGTGCGCTTTCACCGTTCAGCAAATACATGTGTAGAAGCACAGCGCTAGCAGAAACGACCGTTTCTCGACGTTTTCTAACTCAGAGAACAAGTTCCAAACTTCTGAGGTGCATTTGGGCAACTTTGACAGAAATGAGTTTTTTGCCTACAGAGACATGCCTATTTGCGCAGTAGTAGAGATTCTGAGTATGTAACTGGGCTTGATGAAATCAGCATTTCTCTTGCTTCTCAGTGCGTAGGGAAGCTCAATTTTAGTCACAGTAGCTCGGACAAGTGTCTCCTCAGTGTGTTCCCAGTTCCTTAGAAACAGTGTATTTGCTGGGAGAAAAGTGCATTACTGTGCGCTTTCACCGTTCAGCAAATACATGTGTAGAAGCACAGTGCTAGCAAAAACGAACGTTTCTCGACATTTTCTAACTCAGGGAACAAGTTGCACACTTCTGAGATGCATTTGGGCAACTTTGTCAGAAATGAGTTTTTTGCCTACAGAGACATGCCTATTTGCGCAGTAGTATAGATTCTGAGTATGCAACTGGGCTTGATGAAATCAGCATTTCTCTTGCTTCCCTGTGCGTAGGGAAGCTCAGTTTTAGTCACAGTAGCTCCCACAAGTGTCTCCTCAGTGTGTTCCCATTTCCTTAGAAACAGTGTATTTGCTGCAAGAAAAGTGCATTACTGTGTGCTTTCACTGTTCAGCAAGTACATGTGTAGAAGCACAGCGCTAGCAGAAATGACCATTTCTCTATGTTTTCTAACTCAGGGAACAAGTTGTACACTTCTGAGATGCATTTGGGTAACTATCTCAAAAATGAGTTTTTTGCCTACAGAGACATGCCTATTTGCGCAGTAGTACAGATTCTGAGTATGTAACTGGGGTGGATGAAATCAGCTTTTCTCTTGCATCCCTGTGCGTAGGGAAGCTCAGTTTTAGTCACAGTAGCTCCCACAAGTGTCTCCTCAGTGTGTTCCCAGTTCCTTAGAAACAGTGTATTTGCTGGGAGAAAAGTGAATTTCTGTGCGCTTTCACCGTTCAGCAAATACATGTTTAGAAGCACAGCGCTAGCTGAAACGACCGTTTCTCGACGTTTTCTAACTCAGGGAACAAGTGGCACACTTCTGAGATGCATTTGGTAAACCTTGTAAGAAATGAGTTTTTTGCCTACAGAGACATGCCTATTTGCGCAGTAGTACAGATTCTGAGTATGTAACTGTGCTTGATGAAATCAGCATTTCTCTTGCTTCCCTGTGCGTTGGGAAGCTCAGTTTCAGTCACAGTAGCTCCCACAAGTGTCTCCTCAGTGTGTTCCCATTTCCTTAGAAACAGTGTATTTGCTGGGAGAAAAGTGCATTACTGTGCGCTTTCACCGTTCAGCAAATACATGTGTAGAAGCACAGCGCTAGCAGAAACGAACGTTTCTCGACGTTTTCTAACTCAGGGAACAAGTTGCACACTTCTGAGATGCATTTGGGCAACTTTGTCAGAAATGAGTTTTTTGCCTACAGAGACATGCCTATTTGCACAGTAGTACAGATTCTGAGTATGTAACTGGGCTTGATGAAATCAGCATTTCTCTTGCTTCCCTGTGCGTACGGAAGCTCAGTTTTAGTCACAGTAGCTCCCACAAGTGTCTCCTCAGTGTGTTCCCATTTCCTTAGAAACAGTGTATTTGCTGGGATAAAAGTGCATTACTGTGCGCTTTCACCGTTCAGCAAATACATGTGTAGAAGCACAGCGCTAGCAGAAACGACCGTTTCTCGACGTTTTCTAACTCAGAGAACAAGTTCCAAACTTCTGAGGTGCATTTGGGCAACTTTGACAGAAATGAGTTTTTTGCCTACAGAGAAATGCCTATTTGCGCAGTAGTAGAGATTCTGAGTATGTAACTGGGCTTGATGAAATCAGCATTTCTCTTGCTTCCCAGTGCGTAGGGAAGCTCAATTTTAGTCACAGTAGCTCGGACAAGTGTCTCCTCAGTGTGTTCCCAGTTCCTTAGAAACAGTGTATTTGCTGGGAGAAAAGTGCATTACTGTGCGCTTTCACCGTTCAGCAAATACATGTGTAGAAGCACAGTGCTAGCAAAAACGAACGTTTCTCGACATTTTCTAACTCAGGGAACAAGTTGCACACTTCTGAGATGCATTTGGGCAACTTTGTCAGAAATGAGTTTTTTGCCTACAGAGACATGCCTATTTGCGCAGTAGTACAGATTCTGAGTATGCAACTGGGCTTGATGAAATCAGCATTTCTCTTGCTTCCCTGTGCGTAGGGAAGCTCAGTTTTAGTCACAGTAGCTCCCACAAGTGTCTCCTCAGTGTGTTCCCATTTCCTTAGAAACAGTGTATTTGCTGCGAGAAAAGTGCATTACTGTGTGCTTTCACTGTTCAGCAAGTACATGTGTAGAAGCACAGCGCTAGCAGAAATGACCATTTCTCTATGTTTTCTAACTCAGGGAACAAGTTGCACACTACTGAGATGCATTTGGGCAACTTTGTCAGAAATGAGTTTTTTGCCTACAGAGACATTCCTATTTGCGCAGTAGTACAGATTCTGAGTATGTAACTGGGCTTGATGAAATCAGCATTTCTCTTGCTTCCCTGTGCGTAGGGAAGCTCAGTTTTAGTCACAGTAGCTCCCACAAGTGTCTCCTCAGTGTGTTCCCAGTTCCTTAGAAACAGTGTATTTGCTGGGAGAAAAGTGCATTACTGTGCGCTTTCACCGTTCAGCAAATACATGTGTAGAAGCACAGTGCTAGCAAAAACGAACGTTTCTCGACATTTTCTAACTCAGGGAACAAGTTGCACACTTCTGAGATGCATTTGGGCAACTTTGTCAGAAATGAGTTTTTTGCCTACAGAGACATGCCTATTTGCGCAGTAGTACAGATTCTGAGTATGCAACTGGGCTTGATGAAATCAGCATTTCTCTTGCTTCCCTGTGCGTAGGGAAGCTCAGTTTTAGTCACAGTAGCTCCCACAAGTGTCTCCTCAGTGTGTTCCCATTTCCTTAGAAACAGTGTATTTGCTGCGAGAAAAGTGCATTACTGTGTGCTTTCACTGTTCAGCAAGTACATGTGTAGAAGCACAGCGCTAGCAGAAATGACCATTTCTCTATGTTTTCTAACTCAGGGAACAAGTTGCACACTACTGAGATGCATTTGGGCAACTTTGTCAGAAATGAGTTTTTTGCCTACAGAGACATTCCTATTTGCGCAGTAGTACAGATTCTGAGTATGTAACTGGGCTTGATGAAATCAGCATTTCTCTTGCTTCCCTGTGCGTAGGGAAGCTCAGTTTTAGTCACAGTAGCTCCCACAAGTGTCTCCTCAGTGTGTTCCCATTTCCTTAGAAACAGTGTATTTGCTGGGAGAAAAGTGCATTACTGTGGGCTTTCACCGTTCAGCAAATACATGTGTAGAAGCACAGCGCTAGCAGAAACGAACGTTTCTCGACGTTTTCTAACTCAGGGAACAAGTTGCACACTTCTGAGATGCATTTGGGCAACTTTGTCAGAAATGAGTTTTTTGCCTATAGAGGCATGCCTATTTGCGCAGTAGTACAGATTCTGAGTATGTAACTGGGCTTGATGAAATCAGCATTTCTCTTGCTTCCCTGTGCGTAGGGAAGCTCAGTTTTACCACAGTAGCTCCCACAAGTGTCTCCTCAGTGTGTTCCCATTTCCTTAGAAACAGTGTATTTGCTGAGAGAAAAGTGCATTACTGTGCGCTTTCACCGTTCAG
The DNA here is from genome assembly GCF_964271855.1 of Acomys minous. Taxonomy (NCBI): domain Eukaryota; kingdom Metazoa; phylum Chordata; class Mammalia; order Rodentia; family Muridae; genus Acomys; species Acomys minous. The sequence continues at coordinate 973,362 of NW_028182177.1, forward strand.
CAAATACATGTGTAGAAGCACAGCGCTAGCAGAAACGAACGTTTCTCGACGTTTTCTAACTCAGGGAAAAAGTTGCACACTTCTGAGATGCATTTGGGCAACTTTGTCAGAAATGAGTTTTTTGCCTACAGAGACATGCCTATTTGCGCAGTAGTACAGATTCTGAGTATGTAACTGGCCTTGGTGAAATCAGCATTTCTCTTGCTTCCCTGTGCGTAGGGAAGCCCAGTTTTAGTCACAGTAGCTCCCACAAGTGTCTCCTCACTGTGTTCCCATTTCCTTAGAAACAGTGTATTTGCTGGGAGAAAAGTGCATTACTGTGCGCTTTCACCGTTCAGCAAATACATGTGTAGAAGCACAGCGCTAGCAGAAACGAACGTTTCTCGACGTTTTCTAACTCAGGGAACAAGTTGCACACTTCTGAGATGCATTTGGGCAACTTTGTCAGAAATGAGTTTTTTGCCTACAGAGTACATGCCTATTTGCGCAGTTGTACAGATTCTGAGTATGTAACTGGGCTTGATGAAATCAGCATTTCTCTTGCTTCCCTGTGCGTAGGGAAGCCCAGTTTTAGTCACAGTAGCTCCCACAAGTGTCTCCTCAGTGTGTTCCCATTTCCTTAGAAACAGTGTATTTTCTGGGAGAAAAGTGCATTACTGTGCGCTTTCACCGTTCAGCAAATACATGTGTAGAAGCACAGCGTTAGCAGATATGACCGTTTCTCGACGTTTTCTAACTCAGGGAACAAGTTGCACACTTCTGAGATGCATTTGGGCAACTTTGTCAGAAATGAGTTTTTTGCCTACAGAGACATGCCTATTTGCGCAGTAGTACAGATTCTGAGTATGTCACTGGGCTTGATGAAATCAGCATTTCTCTTGCTTCCCTGTGCGTACCGAAGCTCAGTTTTAGTCACAGTAGCTCCCACAGGTGTCTCCTCAGTGTGTTCCCATTTCCTTAGAAACAGTATATTTGCTGGGAGAAAAGTGCATTACTGTGCGCTTTCACCGTTCAGCAAATACATGTGTAGAAGCACAGTGCTAGCAAAAACGAACGTTTCTCGACATTTTCTAACTCAGGGAACAAGTTGCACACTTCTGAGATGCATTTAGGCAACTTTGTCAGAAATGAGTTTTTTGCCTACAGAGCCATTCCTATTTGCGCAGTAGTACAGATTCTGAGTATGCAACTGGGCTTGATGAAATCAGCATTTCTCTTGCTTTCCTGTGTGTAGGGAAGCTCAGTTTTAGTCACAGTAGCTCCCACAAGTGTCTCCTCAGTGTGTTCCCATTTTCTTAGAAACAGTGTATTTGCTGGGAGAAAAGTGCATTACTGTGAGCTTTCACTGTTCAGCAAGTACATGTGTAGAAGCAGAGCGCTAGCAGAAATGACCATTTCTCTATGTTTTCTAACTCAGGGAACAAGTTGCACACTACTGAGATGCATTTGGGCAACTTTGTCAGAAATGAGTTTTTTGCCTAAAGAGACATGCCTATTTGCGCAGTAGTACAGATTCTGAGTATGTAACTGGGCTTGATGAAATCAGCATTTCTCTTGCTTCCCTGTGCGTAGGGAAGCTCAGTTTTAGTCACAGTAGCTCCCACAAGTGTCTCCTCAGTGTGTTCCCAGTTCCTTAGAAACAGTGTATTTGCTGGGAGAAAAGTGCATTACTGTGCGCTTTCACCGTTCAGCAAATACATGTGTAGAAGCACAGCGCTAGCAGAAACGAACGTTTCTTGACGTTTTCTAACTCAGGGAACAAGTTGCACACTTCTGAGATGCATTTGGGCAACTTTGTCAGAAATGAGTTTTTTGCCTACAGAGGCATGCCTATTTGCGCAGTAGTACAGATTCTGAGTATGTAACTGGGCTTGATGAAATCAGCATTTCTCTTGCTTCCCTGTGCGTAGGGAAGCCCAGTTTTAGTCACAGTAGCTCCCACAAGTGTCTCCTCAGTGTGTTCCCATTTCCTTAGAAACAGTGTATTTGCTGGGAGAAAAGTGCATTACTGTGCGCTTTCACCGTTCAGCAAATTCTTGTGTAGAAGCACAGCGCTAGCAGAAACAACCGTTTCTCGACATTTTCTAACTCAGGGAACAAGTTGCACACTTCTGAGGTGCATTTGGGCAACTTTGTCAGAAATGAGTTTTTTGCCTACAGAGACATGCCTATTTGCGCAGCAGAACAGATTCTGAGTATGTAACTGGGCTTGATGAAATCAGCATTTCTCTAGCTTCCCTGTGCGTAGATAAGCTCAGTTTTAGTCACAGTAGCTCCCACAAGTGTCTCCTCAGTGTGTTCCCATTTCCTTAGAAACAGTGTATTTGCTGCGAGAAAAGTGCATTACTGTGCGCTTTCACCGTTCAGCAAATACATGTGTAGAAGCACAGCGCTAGCAGAAACGACCGTTTCTCGACGTTTTCTAACTCAGGGAACAAGTGGCACACTTCTGAGATGCATTTGGGCAACTTTTTCAGAAATGAGTTTTTTGCCTAAGGGACATGCCTATTTGCGCAGTAGTACAGATTCTGAGTATGTAACTGGGCTTGGTGAAATCAGCATTTCTCTTGCTTCCCTGTGCGTAGGGAAGCTCAGTTTTAGTCACAGTAGCTCCCACAAGTGTCTCCTCAGTGTGTTCCCATTTCCTTAGAAACAGTGTATTTGCTGGGAGAAAAGTGCGTTACTGTGGGCTTTCACCGTTCAGCAAATACATGTGTAGAAGCACAGCGCTAGCAGAAACGACCGTTTCTCGACGTTTTCTAACTCAGGGAACAAGTTGCACACTTCTGAGGTGCATTTGGGCAACTTTGTCAGAAATGAGTTTTTTGCCTACAGAGACGTGCCTATTTGCGCAGTAGTACAGATTCTGAGTATGTAACTGGGCTTGATGAAATCAGCATTTCTCTTGCTTCCCAGTGCGTAGGGAAGCTCAATTTTAGTCACAGTAGCTCGGACAAGTGTCTCCTCAGTGTGTTCCCATTTCCTTAGAAACAGTGTATTTGCTGCGAGAAAAGTGCGTTACTGTGGGCTTTCACCGTTCAGCAAATACATGTGTAGAAGCACAGCGCTAGCAGAAACGACCGTTTCTCGACGTTTTCTAACTCAGGGAACAAGTTGCACACTTCTGAGGTGCATTTGGGCAACTTTGTCAAGAAATGAGTTTTTTGCCTACAGAGACATGCCTATTTGCGCAGTAGTACAGATTCTGAGTATGTAACTGGGCTTGATGAAATCAGCATTTCTCTTGCTTCCCTGTGCGTAGGGAAGCTCAGTTTTAGTCACAGTAGCTCCCACAAGTGTCTCCTCAGTGTGTTCCCATTTCCTTAGAAACAGTGTATTTGCTGGGAGAAAAGTGCATTACTGTGCGCTTTCACCGTTCAGCAAATACATGTGTAGAAGCATAGCGCTAGCAGAAACGACCGTTTCTCGACGTTTTCTAACTCAGGGAACAAGTTGCACACTTCTGAGATGCATTTGGGCAACTTTGTCAGAAATGAGTTTTTTGCCTAAAAAGACATGTCTATTTGCGCAGTAGTACAGATTCTGAGTATGTAAATGGGCTTGATGAAATCAGAATTTCTCTAGCTTCCCTGTGCGTAGGGAAGCTCAGTTTTAGTCACAGTAGCTCCCACAAGTGTCTCCTCAGTGTGTTCCCATTTCCTTAGAAACAGTGTATTTCCTGGGAGAAAAGTGCATTACTGTGCGCTTTCACCGTTCAGCAAATACATGTGTAGAAGCACAGCGCTAGCAGAAACGACCGTTTCTCGACGTTTTCTAACTCAGGGAACAAGTTGCACACTTCTGAGATGCATTTGGGCAACTTTGTCAGAAATGAATTTTTTGGCTACAGAGACGTGCCTACTTGCGCAGTAGTACAGATTCTGAGTATGTAACTGGCCTTGATGAAATCAGCATTTCTCTAGCTTCCCTGTGCGTAGGGAAGCTCAGTTTTAGTCACAGTAGCTCCCTCAAGTGTCTCCTCAGTGTGTTCCCATTTCCTTAGAAACAGTGTATTGCTGCGAGAAAAGTGCGTTACTGTGGGCTTTCACCGTTCAGCAAATACATGTGTAGAAGCAGAGCGCTAGCAGAAATGACCGTTTCTCGATGTTTTCTAACTCAGGGAACAAGTTGCACACTTCTGAGGTGCATTTGGGCAACTTTGTCAGAAATGAGTTTTTTGCCTACAGAGACATGCCTATTTGCGCAGTAGTACAGATTCTGAGTATGTAACTGGGCTTGATGAAATCAGCATTTCTCTTGCTTCCCTGTGTGTAGGGAAGCTCAGTTTTAGTCACAGTAGCTCCCACAAGTGTCTCCTCAGTGTGTTCCCATTTCCTTAGAAACAGTGTATTTGCTGGGAGAAAAGTGCATTACTGTGCGCTTTCACCGTTCAGCAAATACATGTGTAGAAGCACAGCGCTAGCAGAAACGAACGTTTCTCGACGTTTTCTAACTCAGGGAACAAGTTGCACACTCTGAGATGCATTTGGGCAACTTTGTCAGAAATGAGTTTTTTGCCTACAGAGGCATGCCTATTTGCGCAGTAGTACAGATTCTGAGTATGTAACTGGGCTTGATGAAATCAGCATTTCTCTTGCTTCCCTGTGCGTAGGGAAGCCCAGTTTTAGTCACAGTAGCTCCCACAAGTGTCTCCTCAGTGTGTTCCCATTTCCTTAGAAACAGTGTATTTGCTGGGAGAAAAGTGCATTACTGTGCGCTTTCACCGTTCAGCAAATTCTTGTGTAGAAGCACAGCGCTAGCAGAACCGACCGTTTCTCGACATTTTCTAACTCAGGGAACAAGTTGCACACTTCTGAGGTGCATTTGGGCAACTTTGTCAGAAATGAGTTTTTTGCCTACAGAGACATGCCTATTTGCGCAGCAGAACAGATTCTGAGTATGTAACTGGGCTTGATGAAATCAGCATTTCTCTAGCTTCCCTGTGCGTAGATAAGCTCAGTTTTAGTCACAGTAGCTCCCACAAGTGTCTCCTCAGTGTGTTCCCATTTCCTTAGAAACAGTGTATTTGCTGCGAGAAAAGTGCATTACTGTGCGCTTTCACCGTTCAGCAAATACATGTGTAGAAGCACAGCGCTAGCAGAAACGACCGTTTCTCGACGTTTTCTAACTCAGGGAACAAGTGGCACACTTCTGAGATGCATTTGGGCAACTTTTTCAGAAATGAGTTTTTTGCCTAAGGGACATGCCTATTTGCGCAGTAGTACAGATTCTGAGTATGTAACTGGGCTTGGTGAAATCAGCATTTCTCTTGCTTCCCTGTGCGTAGGGAAGCTCAGTTTTAGTCACAGTAGCTCCCACAAGTGTCTCCTCAGTGTGTTCCCATTTCCTTAGAAACAGTGTATTTGCTGGGAGAAAAGTGCGTTACTGTGGGCTTTCACCGTTCAGCAAATACATGTGTAGAAGCACAGCGCTAGCAGAAACGACCGTTTCTCGATGTTTTCTAACTCAGGGAACAAGTTGCACACTTCTGAGATGCATTTGGGCAACTTTGTCAGAAATGAGTTTTTTGCCTACAGAGACGTGCCTATTTGCGCAGTAGTACAGATTCTGAGTATGTAACTGGGCTTGATGAAATCAGCATTTCTCTAGCTTCCCTGTGCGTAGGGAAGCTCAGTTTTAGTCACAGTAGCTCCCACAAGTGTCTCCTCAGTGTGTTCCCATTTCCTTAGAAACAGTGTATTTGCTGCGAGAAAAGTGCGTTACTGTGGGCTTTCACCGTTCAGCAAATACATGTGTAGAAGCACAGCGCTAGCAGAAACGACCGTTTCTCGACGTTTTCTAACTCAGGGAACAAGTTGCACACTTCTGAGGTGCATTTGGGCAACTTTGTCAAGAAATGAGTTTTTTGCCTACAGAGACATGCCTATTTGCGCAGTAGTACAGATTCTGAGTATGTAACTGGGCTTGATGAAATCAGCATTTCTCTTGCTTCCCTGTGCGTAGGGAAGCTCAGTTTTAGTCACAGTAGCTCCCACAAGTGTCTCCTCAGTGTGTTCCCATTTCCTTAGAAACAGTGTATTTGCTGGGAGAAAAGTGCATTACTGTGCGCTTTCACCGTTCAGCAAATACATGTGTAGAAGCATAGCGCTAGCAGAAACGACCGTTTCTCGACGTTTTCTAACTCAGGGAACAAGTTGCACACTTCTGAGATGCATTTGGGCAACTTTGTCAGAAATGAGTTTTTTGCCTAAAAAGACATGTCTATTTGCGCAGTAGTACAGATTCTGAGTATGTAACTGGGCTTGATGAAATCAGAATTTCTCTAGCTTCCCTGTGCGTAGGGAAGCTCAGTTTTAGTCACAGTAGCTCCCACAAGTGTCTCCTCAGTGTGTTCCCATTTCCTTAGAAACAGTGTATTTGCTGGGAGAAAAGTGCATTACTGTGCGCTTTCACCGTTCAGCAAATACATGTGTAGAAGCACAGCGCTAGCAGAAACGACCGTTTCTCGACGTTTTCTAACTCAGGGAACAAGTTGCACACTTCTGAGATGCATTTGGGCAACTTTGTCAGAAATGAATTTTTTGGCTACAGAGACGTGCCTACTTGCGCAGTAGTACAGATTCTGAGTATGTAACTGGCCTTGATGAAATCAGCATTTCTCTAGCTTCCCTGTGCGTAGGGAAGCTCAGTTTTAGTCACAGTAGCTCCCACAAGTGTCTCCTCAGTGTGTTCCCATTTCCTTAGAAACAGTGTATTGCTGCGAGAAAAGTGAGTTACTGTGGGCTTTCACCGTTCAGCAAATACATGTGTAGAAGCAGAGGGCTAGCAGAAATAACCGTTTCTCGATGTTTTCTAACTCAGGGAACAAGTTGCACACTTCTGAGATGCATTTGGGCAACTTTGTCAGAAATGAGTTTTTTGCCTAAAGAGACATGCCTATTTGCGCAGTAGTACAGATTCTGAGTATGTAACTGGGCTTGATGAAATCAGCATTTCTCTTGCTTCCCTGTGCGTAGGGAAGCTCAGTTTTAGTCACAGTAGCTCCCACAAGTGTCTCCTCAGTGTGTTCCCAGTTCCTTAGAAACAGTGTATTTGCTGGGAGAAAAGTGCATTACTGTGCGCTTTCACCGTTCAGCAAATACATGTGTAGAAGCACAGCGCTAGCAGAAACGAACGTTTCTCGACGTTTTCTAACTCAGGGAACAAGTTGCACACTTCTGAGATGCATTTGGGCAACTTTGTCAGAAATGAGTTTTTTGCCTACAGAGGCATGCCTATTTGCGCAGTAGTACAGATTCTGAGTATGTAACTGGGCTTGATGAAATCAGCATTTCTCTTGCTTCCCTGTGCGTAGGGAAGCTTAGTTTTACAACAGTAGCTTCCACAAGTGTCTGCTCAGTATGTTCCCATTTCCTTAGAAACAGTGTATTTGCTGGGAGAAAAGTGCATTACTGTGCGCTTTCACCGTTCAGCAAATACATGTGTAGAAGCACAGCGCTAGCAGAAACGAACGTTTCTCGACGTTTTCTAACTCAGGGAAAAAGTTGCACACTTCTGAGATGCATTTGGGCAACTTTGTCAGAAATGAGTTTTTTGCCTACAGAGACATGCCTATATGCGCAGTAGTACAGATTCTGAGTATGTAACTGGGCTTGATGAAATCAGCATTTCTCTTGCTTCCCTGTGCGTAGGGAAGCCCAGTTTTAGTCACAGTAGCTCCCACAAGTGTCTCCTCAGTGTGTTCCCATTTCCTTAGAAACAGTGTATTTGCTGGGAGAAAAGTGCATTACTGTGTGCTTTCACCGTTCAGCAAATTCTTGTGTAGAAGCACAGCGCTAGCAGAAACGACTGTTTCTCGACATTTTCTAACTCAGGGAACAAGTTGCACACTTCTGAGGTGTATTTGGGCAACTTTGTCAGAAATGAGTTTTTTGCCTACAGAGACATGCCTATTTGCGCAGTAGAACAGATTCTGAGTATGTAACTGGGCTTGATGAAATCAGCATTTCTCTAGCTTCCCTGTGCGTAGATAAGCTCAGTTTTAGTCACAGTAGCTCCCACAAGTGTCTCCTCAGTGTGTTCCCATTTCCTTAGAAACAGTGTATTTGCTGGGAGAAAAGTGCGTTACTGTGGGCTTTCACCGTTCAGCAAATACATGTGTAGAAGCACAGCGCTAGCAGAAACGACCGTATCTCGACGTTTTCTAACTCAGGGAACAAGTTGCACACTTCTGAGGTGCATTTGGGCAACTTTGTCAGAAATGAGTTTTTTGCCTACAGAGACGTGCCTATTTGCGCAGTAGTACAGATTCTGAGTATATAACTGGGCTGGATGAAATCAGCATTTCTCTAGCTTCCCTGTGCGTAGGGAAGCTCAGTTTTAGTCACAGTAGCTCCCACAAGTGTCTCCTCAGTGCGTTCCCATTTCCTTAGAAACAGTGTATTTGCTGCGAGAAAAGTGCGTTACTGTGGGCTTTCACCGTTCAGCAAATACATGTGTAGAAGCACAGCGCTAGCAGAAACGACCGTTTCTCGACGTTTTCTAACTCAGGGAACAAGTTGCACACTTCTGAGGTGCATTTGGGCAACTTTGTCAAGAAATGAGTTTTTTGCCTACAGAGACATGCCTATTTGCGCAGTAGTACAGATTCTGAGTATGTAACTGGGCTTGATGAAATCAGCATTTCTCTTGCTTCCCTGTGCGTAGGGAAGCTCAGTTTTAGTCACAGTAGCTCCCACAAGTGTCTCCTCAGTGTGTTCCCATTTCCTTAGAAACAGTGTATTTGCTGCGAGAAAAGTGCGTTACTGTGGGCTTTCATCGTTCAGCAAATACATGTGTAGAAGCACAGCGCTAGCAGAAACGTCGGTTTCTCGACGTTTTCTAACTCAGGGAACAAGTTGCACACTTCTGAGATGCATTTGGGCAACTTTGTCAGAAATGAGTTTTTTGCCTAAAAAGACATGTCTATTTGCGCAGTAGTACAGATTCTGAGTATGTAACTGGGCTTGATGAAATCAGAATTTCTCTAGCTTCCCTGTGCGTAGGGAAGCTCAGTTTTAGTCACAGTAGCTCCCACAAGTGTCTCCTCAGTGTGTTCCCATTTCCTTAGAAACAGTGTATTTCCTGGGAGAAAAGTGCATCACTGTGCGCTTTCACCGTTCAGCAAATACATGTGTAGAAGCACAGCGCTAGCAGAAACGACCGTTTCTCGACGTTTTCTAACTCAGGGAACAAGTTGCACACTTCTGAGATGCATTTGGGCAACTTTGTCAGAAATGAATTTTTTGGCTACAGAGACGTGCCTACTTGCGCAGTAGTACAGATTCTGAGTATGTAACTGGCCTTGATGAAATCAGCATTTCTCTAGCTTCCCTGTGCGTAGGGAAGCTCAGTTTTAGTCACAGTAGCTCCCACAAGTGTCTCCTCAGTGTGTTCCCATTTCCTTAGAAACAGTGTATTGCTGCGAGAAAAGTGAGTTACTGTGGGCTTTCACCGTTCAGCAAATACATGTGTAGAAGCAGAGGGCTAGCAGAAATAACCGTTTCTCGATGTTTTCTAACTCAGGGAACAAGTTGCACACTTCTGAGATGCATTTGGGCAACTTTGTCAGAAATGAGTTTTTTGCCTAAAGAGACATGCCTATTTGCGCAGTAGTACAGATTCTGAGTATGTAACTGGGCTTGATGAAATCAGCATTTCTCTTGCTTCCCTGTGCGTAGGGAAGCTCAGTTTTAGTCACAGTAGCTCCCACAAGTGTCTCCTCAGTGTGTTCCCAGTTCCTTAGAAACAGTGTATTTGCTGGGAGAAAAGTGCATTACTGTGCGCTTTCACCGTTCAGCAAATACATGTGTAGAAGCACAGCGCTAGCAGAAACGAACGTTTCTCGACGTTTTCTAACTCAGGGAACAAGTTGCACACTTCTGAGATGCATTTGGGCAACTTTGTCAGAAATGAGTTTTTTGCCTACAGAGGCATGCCTATTTGCGCAGTAGTACAGATTCTGAGTATGTAACTGGGCTTGATGAAATCAGCATTTCTCTTGCTTCCCTGTGCGTAGGGAAGCTTAGTTTTACAACAGTAGCTTCCACAAGTGTCTGCTCAGTATGTTCCCATTTCCTTAGAAACAGTGTATTTGCTGGGAGAAAAGTGCATTACTGTGCGCTTTCACCGTTCAGCAAATACATGTGTAGAAGCACAGCGCTAGCAGAAACGAACGTTTCTCGACGTTTTCTAACTCAGGGAAAAAGTTGCACACTTCTGAGATGCATTTGGGCAACTTTGTCAGAAATGAGTTTTTTGCCTACAGAGACATGCCTATATGCGCAGTAGTACAGATTCTGAGTATGTAACTGGGCTTGATGAAATCAGCATTTCTCTTGCTTCCCTGTGCGTAGGGAAGCCCAGTTTTAGTCACAGTAGCTCCCACAAGTGTCTCCTCAGTGTGTTCCCATTTCCTTAGAAACAGTGTATTTGCTGGGAGAAAAGTGCATTACTGTGTGCTTTCACCGTTCAGCAAATTCTTGTGTAGAAGCACAGCGCTAGCAGAAACGACTGTTTCTCGACATTTTCTAACTCAGGGAACAAGTTGCACACTTCTGAGGTGTATTTGGGCAACTTTGTCAGAAATGAGTTTTTTGCCTACAGAGACATGCCTATTTGCGCAGTAGAACAGATTCTGAGTATGTAACTGGGCTTGATGAAATCAGCATTTCTCTAGCTTCCCTGTGCGTAGATAAGCTCAGTTTTAGTCACAGTAGCTCCCACAAGTGTCTCCTCAGTGTGTTCCCATTTCCTTAGAAACAGTGTATTTGCTGGGAGAAAAGTGCGTTACTGTGGGCTTTCACCGTTCAGCAAATACATGTGTAGAAGCACAGCGCTAGCAGAAACGACCGTATCTCGACGTTTTCTAACTCAGGGAACAAGTTGCACACTTCTGAGGTGCATTTGGGCAACTTTGTCAGAAATGAGTTTTTTGCCTACAGAGACGTGCCTATTTGCGCAGTAGTACAGATTCTGAGTATATAACTGGGCTGGATGAAATCAGCATTTCTCTAGCTTCCCTGTGCGTAGGGAAGCTCAGTTTTAGTCACAGTAGCTCCCACAAGTGTCTCCTCAGTGTGTTCCCATTTCCTTAGAAACAGTGTATTTGCTGCGAGAAAAGTGCGTTACTGTGGGCTTTCACCGTTCAGCAAATACATGTGTAGAAGCACAGCGCTAGCAGAAACGACCGTTTCTCGACGTTTTCTAACTCAGGGAACAAGTTGCACACTTCTGAGGTGCATTTGGGCAACTTTGTCAAGAAATGAGTTTTTTGCCTACAGAGACATGCCTATTTGCGCAGTAGTACAGATTCTGAGTATGTAACTGGGCTTGATGAAATCAGCATTTCTCTTGCTTCCCTGTGCGTAGGGAAGCTCAGTTTTAGTCACAGTAGCTCCCACAAGTGTCTCCTCAGTGTGTTCCCATTTCCTTAGAAACAGTGTATTTGCTGCGAGAAAAGTGCGTTACTGTGGGCTTTCATCGTTCAGCAAATACATGTGTAGAAGCACAGCGCTAGCAGAAACGTCGGTTTCTCGACGTTTTCTAACTCAGGGAACAAGTTGCACACTTCTGAGATGCATTTGGGCAACTTTGTCAGAAATGAGTTTTTTGCCTAAAAAGACATGTCTATTTGCGCAGTAGTACAGATTCTGAGTATGTAACTGGGCTTGATGAAATCAGAATTTCTCTAGCTTCCCTGTGCGTAGGGAAGCTCAGTTTTAGTCACAGTAGCTCCCACAAGTGTCTCCTAAGTGTGTTCCCATTTCCTTAGAAACAGTGTATTTCCTGGGAGAAAAGTGCATCACTGTGCGCTTTCACCGTTCAGCAAATACATGTGTAGAAGCACAGCGCTAGCAGAAACGACCGTTTCTCGACGTTTTCTAACTCAGGGAACAAGTTGCACACTTCTGAGATGCATTTGGGCAACTTTGTCAGAAATGAATTTTTTGGCTACAGAGACGTGCCTACTTGCGCAGTAGTACAGATTCTGAGTATGTAACTGGCCTTGATGAAATCAGCATTTCTCTAGCTTCCCTGTGCGTAGGGAAGCTCAGTTTTAGTCACAGTAGCTCCCACAAGTGTCTCCTCAGTGTGTTCCCATTTCCTTAGAAACAGTGTATTTGCTGCGAGAATAGTGCGTTACTGTGGGCTTTCACCGTTCAGCAAATACATGTGTAGAAGCAGAGCGCTAGCAGAAATGACCGTTTCTCGATGTTTTCTAACTCAGGGAACAAGTTGCACACTTCTGAGATGCATTTGGGCAACTTTGTCAGAAATGAGTTTTTTGCCTAAAGAGACATGCCTATTTGCGCAGTGGTACAGATTCTGAGTATGTAACTGGGCTTGATGAAATCAGCATTTCTCTTGCTTCCCTGTGCGTAGGGAAGCTCAGTTTTAGTCACAGTATCTCCCACAAGTGTCTCCTCAGTGTGTTCCCATTTCCTTAGAAACAGTGTATTTGCTGGGAGAAAAGTGCATTACTGTGCGCTTTCACCGTTCAGCAAATACATGAGTAGAAGCACAGCGCTTGCAGAAACGACCGTTTCTCGACGTTTTCTAACTCAGGGAACAAGTTGCATACTTCTGAGATGCATTTGGGCAACTTTGACAGAAATGAATTTTTTGCCTAAAGAGACATGCCTATTTGCGCAGTAGTACAGATTCTGAGTATGTAACTGGGCTTGATGAAATCAGCATTTCTCTTGCTTCCCTGTGCGTAGGGAAGCTCAGTTTTAGTCACAGTAGCTCCCACAAGTGTCTCCTCAGTGTGTTCCCATTTCCTTAGAAACAGTGTATTTGCTGGGAGAAAAGTGCATTACTGTGCGCTTTCACCGTTCAGCAAATACATGTGTAGAAGCACAGTGCTAGCAGAAACGACCGTTTCTCGACGTTTTCTAACTCAGGGAACAAGTTGCACACTTCTGAGGTGCATTTGGGCAACTTTGACAGAAATGAGTTTTTTGCCTACAGAGTCATGCCTATTTGCGCAGTAGTAGAGATTCTGAGTATGTAACTGGGCTTGATGAAATCAGCATTTCTCTTGCATCCCAGTGCGTAGGGAAGCTCAGTTTTAGTCACAGTAGCTCGGACAAGTGTCTCCTCAGTGTGTTCCCAGTTCCTTAGAAACAGTGTATTTGCTGGGAGAAAAGTGCATTACTGTGCGCTTTCACCGTTCAGCAAATACATGTGTAGAAGCACAGTGCTAGCAAAAACGAACGTTTCTCGACATTTTCTAACTCAGGGAACAAGTTGCACACTTCTGAGATGCATTTGGGCATCTTTGTCAGAAATGAGTTTTTTGCCTACAGAGACATGCCTATTTGCGCAGTAGTACAGATTCTGAGTATGCAACTGGGCTTGATGAAATCAGCATTTCTCTTGCTTCCCTGTGCGTAGGGAAGCTCAGTTTTAGTCACAGTAGCTCCCACAAGTGTCTCCTCAGTGTGTTCCCATTTCCTTAGAAACAGTGTATTTGCTGGGAGAAAAGTGCATTACTGTGTGCTTTCACTGTTCAGCAAGTACATGTGTAGAAGCACAGCGCTAGCAGAAATGACCATTTCTCTATGTTTTCTAACTCAGGGAACAAGTTGCACACTACTGAGATGCATTTGGGCAACTTTGTCAGAAATGAGTTTTTTGCCTACAGAGACATGCCTATTTGCGCAGTAGTACAGATTCTGAGTATGTAACTGGGCTTGATGAAATCAGCATTTCTCTTGCTTCCCTGTTTGTAGGGAAGCTCAGTTTTAGTCACAGTAGCTCCCACAAGTGTCTCCTCAGTGTGTTCCCATTTCCTTAGAAACAGTGTATTTGCTGGGAGAAAAGTGCATTACTGTGCGCTTTCACCGTTCAGCAAATACATGTGTAGAAGCACAGCGCTAGCAGAAACGAACGTTTCTCGACGTTTTCTAACTCAGGGAACAAGTTGCACACTTCTGAGATGCATTTGGGCAACTTTGTCAGAAATGAGTTTTTTGCCTATAGAGGCATGCCTATTTGCGCAGTAGTACAGATTCTGAGTATGTAACTGAGCTTGATGAAATCAGCATTTCACTTGCTTCCCTGTGCGTAGGGAAGCCCAGTTTTAGTCACAGTAGCTCCCACAAGTGTCTCCTCAGTGTGTTCCCATTTCCTTAGAAACAGTGTATTTGCTGGGAGAAAAGTGCATTACTGTGCGCTTTCACCGTTCAGCAAATACATGTGTAGAAGCACAGCGTTAGCAGATATGACCGTTTCTCGACGTTTTCTAACTCAGGGAACAAGTTGCACACTTCTGAGATGCATTTGGGCAACTTTGTCAGAAATGAGTTTTTTGCCTAGAGAGACATGCCTATTTGCGCAGTAGTACAGATTCTGAGTATGTAACTGGGCTTGATGAAATCAGCATTTCTCTTGCTTCCCTGTGCGTAGGGAAGCTCAGTTTTAGTCACAGTAGCTCCCACAAGTGTCTCCTCAGTGTGTTCCCATTTCCTTAGAAACAGTGTATTTGCTGGGAGAAAAGTGCATTACTGTGTGCTTTCACTGTTCAGCAAGTACATGTGTAGAAGCACAGCGCTAGCAGAAATGACCATTTCTCTATGTTTTCTAACTCAGGGAACAAGTTGCACACTACTGAGATGCATTTGGGCAACTTTGTCAGAAATGAGTTTTTTGCCTACAGAGACATGCCTATTTGTGCAGTAGTACAGATTCTGAGTATGTAACTGGGCTTGATGAAATCAGCATTTCTCTTGCTTCCCTGTGCATAGGGAAGCCCAGTTTTAGTCACGGTAGCTCCCACAAGTGTCTCCTCAGTGTGTTCCCATTTCCTTAGAAACAGTGTATTTGCTGGGAGAAAAGTGCATTACTGTGCGCTTTCACCGTTCAGCAAATACATGTGTAGAAGCACAGCGTTAGCAGATATGACCGTTTCTCGACGTTTTCTAACTCAGGGAACAAGTTGCACACTTCTGAGATGCATTTGGGCAACTTTGTCAGAAATGAGTTTTTTGCCTAGAGAGACATGCCTATTTGCGCAGTAGTACAGATTCAGAGTATGTAACTGGGCTTGATGAAATCAGCATTTCTCTTGCTTCCCTGTGCGTAGCGAAGCTCAGTTTTAGTCACGGTAGCTCCCACATGTGTTTCCTCAGTGTGTTCCCATTTCCTTAGAAACAGTGTATTTGCTGGGAGAAAAGTGCATTACTGTGCGCTTTCACCGTTCAGCAAATACATGTGTAGAAGCACAGTGGTAGCAAAAACGAACGTTTCTCGACATTTTCTAACTCAGGGAACAAGTTGCACACTTCTGAGATGCATTTAGGCAACTTTGTCAGAAATGAGTTTTTTGCCTACAGAGACATGCCTATTTGCGCAGTAGTACAGATTCTGAGTATGCAACTGGGCTTGATGAAATCAGGATTTCTCTTGCTTTCCTGTGCGTAGGGAAGCACAGTTTTAGTCACAGTAGCTCCCACAAGTGTCTCCTCAGTGTGTTCCCATTTCCTTAGAAACAGTGTATTTGCTGGGAGAAAAGTGCATTACTGTGTGCTTTCACTGTTCAGCAAGTACATGTGTAGAAGCACAGCGCTAGCAGAAATGACCATTTCTCTATGTTTTCTAACTCAGGGAACAAGTTGCACACTACTGAGATGCCTTTGGGCAACTTTGTCAGAAATGAGTTTTTTGCCTAAAGAGACATGCCTATTTGCGCAGTAGTACAGATTCTGAGTATGTAACTGGACTTGATGAAATCAGCATTTCTCTTGCTTCCCTGTGCGTAGGGAAGCTCAGTTTTAGACACAGTAGCTCCCACAAGTGTCTCCTCAGTGTGTTCCCAGTTCCTTAGAAACAGTGTATTTGCTGGGAGAAAAGTGCATTACTGTGCGCTTTCACCGTTCAGCAAAGACATGTGTAGAAGCACAGCGCTAGCAGAAACGAACGTTTCTCGACGTTTTCTAACTCAGGGAACAAGTTGCACACTTCTGAGGTGCATTTGGGTAACTTTTTCAAAAATGAGTTTTTTGCCTACAGAGACATGCCTATTTGCGCAGTAGTACAGATTCTGAGTATGTAACTGGGCTTGATGAAATCAGCATTTCTCTTGCTTCCCTGTGCGTATGGAAGCTCAGTTTTAGTCACAGTAGCTCCCACAAGTGTCTCCTCAGTGTGTTCCCATTTCCTTAGAAACAGTGTATTTGCTGGGATAAAAGTGCATTACTGTGAGCATTCACCGTTCAGCAAAGACATGTGTAGAAGCACAGCGCTAGCAGAAACGAACGTTTCTCGACGTTTTCTAACTCAGGGAACAAGTTGCACACTTCTGAGATGCATTTGGGTAACTTTTTCAAAAATGAGTTTTTTGCCTACAGAGACATGCCTATTTGCGCAGTAGTACAGATTCTGAGTATGTAACTGGGCTTGATGAAATCAGCATTTCTCTTGCTTCCCTGTGCGTATGGAAGCTCAGTTTTAGTCACAGTAGCTCCCACAAGTGTCTCCTCAGTGTGTTCCCATTTCCTTAGAAACAGTGTATTTGCTGGGAGAAAAGTGCATTACTGTGCGCTTTCACCGTTCAGCAAAGACATGTGTAGAAGCACAGCGCTAGCAGAAACGAACGTTTCTCGACGTTTTCTAACTCAGGGAACAAGTTGCACACTTCTGAGATGCATTTGGGTAACTTTTTCAAAAATGAGTTTTTTGCCTACAGAGACATGCCTATTTGCGCAGTAGTACAGATTCTGAGTATGTAACTGGGCTTGATGAAATCAGCATTTCTCTTGCTTCCCTGTGCGTATGGAAGCTCAGTTTTAGTCACAGTAGCTCCCACAAGTGTCTCCTCAGTGTGTTCCCATTTCCTTAGAAACAGTGTATTTGCTGGGAGAAAAGTGCATTACTGTGCGCTTTCACCGTTCAGCAAATACATGTGTAGAAGCACAGCGCTAGCAGAAACGAACGTTTCTCGATGTTTTCTAACTCAGGGAACAAGTTGCACACTTCTGAGATGCATTTGGGCAACTTTGTCAGAAATGAGTTTTTTGCCTACAGAGACATGCCTATTTGCGCAGTAGTACAGATTCTGAGTATGTAACTGGGCTTGATGAAATCAGCATTTATCTTGCTTCCCTGAGAGTAGGGAAGCTCAGTTTTAGTCACAGTAGCTCCCACAAGTGTCTCCTCAGTGTGTTCCCATTTCCTTAGAAACTGTATTTGCTGGGAGAAAAGTGCATTACTGTGTGCTTTCACCGTTCAGCAAATACATGTGTAGAAGCACAGCGCTAGAAGAAACGAACGTTTCTCGACGTTTTCTAACTCAGGGAACAAGTTGCACACTTCTGAGATGCATTTGGGCAACTTTGTCGGAAATGAGTTTTTTGCCTACAGATTCATGCCTATTTGCGCAACAGGACAGATTCTGAGTATGTAACTGGGCTTGATGAAATCAGCATTTCTCTTGCTTCCCTGTGCGTAGGGAAGCTCAGTTTTAGTCACAGTAGCTCCCACAAGTGTCTCCTCAGTGTGTTCCCATTTCCTTAGAAACAGTGTATTTGCTGCCAGAAAAGTGCGTTACTGTGGGCTTTCACCGTTCAGCAAATACATGTGTAGAAGCAGAGCGCTAGCAGAAATGACCGTTTATCGATGTTTTCTAACTCAGGGAACAAGTTGCACACTTCTGAGGTGCATTTGGGCAACTTTGTCAGAAATGAGTTTTTTGCCTAAAGAGACATGCCTATTTGCGCAGTAGTACAGATTCTGAGTATGTAACTGGGCTTGATGAAATCAGCATTTCTCTTGCTTCCCTGTGCGTAGGGAAGCTCAGTTTTAGTCACAGTAGCTCCCACAAGTGTCTCCTCAGTGTGTTCCCATTTCCTTAGAAACAGTGTATTTGCTGGGAGAAAAGTGCATTACTGTGCGCTTTCACCGTTCAGCAAATACATGAGTAGAAGCACAGCGCTTGCAGAAACGACCGTTTCTCGACGTTTTCTAACTCAGGGAACAAGTTGCATACTTCTGAGATGCATTTGGGCAACTTTGTCAGAAATGAATTTTTTGCCTAAAGAGACATGCCTATTTGCGCAGTAGTACAGATACTGAGTATGTAACTGGGCTTGATGAAATCAGCATTTCTCTTGCTTCCCTGTGCGTAGGGAAGCTCAGTTTTAGTCACAGTAGCTCCCACAAGTGTCTCCTCAGTGTGTTCCCATTTCCTTAGAAACAGTGTATTTGCTGGGAGAAAAGTGCATTACTGTGCGCTTTCACCGTTCAGCAAATACATGTGTAGAAGCACAGTGCTAGCAGAAACGACCGTTTCTCGACGTTTTCTAACTCAGGGAACAAGTTGCACACTTCTGAGGTGCATTTGGGCAACTTTGTCAGAAATGAGTTTTTTGCCTACAGAGACGTGCCTATTTGCGCAGTAGTACAGATTCTGAGTATGTAACTGGGCTTGATGAAATCAGCATTTCTCTAGCTTCCCTGTGCGTAGGGAAGCTCAGTTTTAGTCACAGTAGCTCCCACAAGTGTCTCCTCCGTGTGTTCCCATTTCCTTAGAAACAGTGTATTTGCTGGGAGAAAAGTGCATTACTGTGCGCTTTCACCGTTCAGCAAATACATGTGTAGAAGCACAGCACTAGCAGAAACGAACGTTTCTCGACGTTTTCTAACTCAGGGAACAAGTTGCACACTTCTGAGATGCATTTGGGCAACTTTGTCAGAAATGACTTTTTTGCCTAAAGAGACATGCCTATTTGCGCAGTAGTACAGATTCTGAGTATGTAACTGGGCTTGATGAAATCAGCATTTCTCTTGCTTCCCTGTGCGTAGGGAAGCTCAGTTTTAGTCACAGTAGCTCCCACAAGTGTCTCCTCAGTGTGTTCCCAGTTCCTTAGAAACAGTGTATTTGCTGGGAGAAAAGTGCATTACTGTGCGCATTCACCGTTCAGCAAATACATGTGTAGAAGCACAGCGCTAGCAGAAACGAACGTTTCTCGACGTTTTCTAACTCAGGGAACAAGTTGCACACTTCTGAGATGCATTTGGGCAACTTTGTCAGAAATGAGTTTTTTGCCTACAGAGACATGCCTATTTGCGCAGTAGTACAGATTCTGAGTATGTAACTGGGCTTGATGAAATCAGCATTTCTCTTGCTTCCCTGTGCGTAGGGAAGCTCAGTTTTAGTCACAGTAGCTCCCACAAGTGTCTCCTCAGTGTGTTCCCATTTCCTTAGAAACAGTGTATTTGCTGGGAGAAAAGTGCATTACTGTGCGCTTTCACCGTTCAGCAAATACATGAGTAGAAGCACAGCGCTAGCAGAAACGAATGATTCTCGACGTTTTCTAACTCAGAGAACAAGTTCCAAACTTCTGAGGTGCATTTGGGGAACTTTGACAGAAATGAGTTTTTTGCCTACAGAGACATGCCTATTTGCGCAGTAGTACAGATTCTGAGTATGCAACTGGGCTTGATGAAATCAGCATTTCTCTTGCTTCCCTGTGCGTAGGGAAGCTCAGTTTTAGTCACAGTAGCTCCCACAAGTGTCTCCTCAGTGTGTTCCCATTTCCTTAGAAACAGTGTATTTGCTGGGAGAAAAGTGCATTACTGTGCGCTTTCACCGTTCAGCAAGTACATGTGTAGAAGCACAGCGCTAGCAGAAACGAACGTTTCTCGACGTTTTCTAACTCAGGGAACAAGTTGCACACTTCTGAGATGCATTTGTGCAACTTTGTCAGAAATGAGTTTTTTGCCTACAGAGACATGCCTATTTGCCAGTAGTACAGATTCTGAGTATGTAACTGGGCTGGATGAAATCAGCATTTCTCTTGCTTCCCTGTGCGTAGGGAAGCTCAATTTTAGTCACAGTAGCTCCCAATAGTGTCTCCTCAGTGTGTTCCCATTTCCTTAGAAACTGTATTTGCTGGGAGAAAAGTGCATTACTGTGCGCTTTCACCGTTCAGCAAATACATGTGTAGAAGCACAGCGCTAGAAGAAACGAACGTTTCTCGACGTTTTCTAACTCAGGGAACAAGTTGCACACTTCTGAGATGCATTTGGGCAACTTTGTCGGAAATGAGTTTTTTGCCTACAGATTCATGCCTATTTGCGCAACAGGACAGATTCTGAGTATGTAACTGGGCTTGATGAAATCAGCATTTCTCTTGCTTCCCTGTGCGTAGGGAAGCTCAGTTTTAGTCACAGTAGCTCCCACAAGTGTCTCCTCAGTGTGTTCCCATTTCCTTAGAAACAGTGTGATTGCTGCGAGAAAAGTGCGTTACTGTGGGCTTTCACCGTTCAGCAAATACATGTGTAGAAGCAGAGCGCTAGCAGAAATGACCGTTTCTCGATGTTTTCTAACTCAGGGAACAAGTTGCACACTTCTGAGGTGCATTTGGGCAACTTTGTCAGAAATGAGTTTTTTGCCTAAAGAGACATGCCTATTTGCGCAGTAGTACAGATTCTGAGTATGTAACTGGGCTTGATGAAATCAGCATTTCTCTTGCTTCCCTGTGCGTAGGGAAGCTCAGTTTTAGTCACAGTAGCTCCCACAAGTGTCTCCTCAGTGTGTTCCCATTTCCTTAGAAACAGTGTATTTGCTGGGAGAAAAGTGCATTACTGTGCGCTTTCACCGTTCAGCAAATACATGAGTAGAAGCACAGCGCTTGCAGAAACGACCGTTTCTCGACGTTTTCTAACTCAGGGAACAAGTTGCATACTTCTGAGATGCATTTGGGCAACTTTGTCAGAAATGAATTTTTTGCCTAAAGAGACATGCCTATTTGCGCAGTAGTACAGATTCTGAGTATGTAACTGGGCTTGATGAAATCAGCATTTCTCTTGCTTCCCTGTGCGTAGGGAAGCTCAGTTTTAGTCACAGTAGCTCCCACAAGTGTCTCCTCAGTGTGTTCCCATTTCCTTAGAAACAGTGTATTTGCTGGGAGAAAAGTGCATTACTGTGCGCTTTCACCGTTCAGCAAATACATGTGTAGAAGCACAGTGCTAGCAGATACGACCGTTTCTCGACGTTTTCTAACTCAGGGAACAAGTTGCACACTTCTGAGGTGCATTTGGGCAACTTTGTCAGAAATGAGTTTTTTGCCTACAGAGACGTGCCTATTTGCGCAGTAGTACAGATTCTGAGTATGTAACTGGGCTTGATGAAATCAGCATTTCTCTAGCTTCCCTGTGCATAGGGAAGCTCAGTTTTAGTCACAGTAGCTCCCACAAGTGTCTCCTCAGTGTGTTCCCATTTCCTTAGAAACAGTGTATTTGCTGGGAGAAAAGTGCATTACTGTGCGCTTTCACCGTTCAGCAAATACATGTGTAGAAGCACAGCACTAGCAGAAACGAACGTTTCTCGACGTTTTCTAACTCAGGGAACAAGTTGCACACTTCTGAGATGCATTTGGGCAACTTTGTCAGAAATGAGTTTTTTGCCTACAGAGACATGCCTATTTGCGCAGTAGTACAGATTCTGAGTATGTAACTGGGCTTGATGAAATCAGCATTTCTCTTGCTTCCCTGTGCGTAGGGAAGCTCAGTTTTAGTCACAGTAGCTCCCACAAGTGTCTCCTCAGTGTGTTCCCAGTTCCTTAGAAACAGTGTATTTGCTGGGAGAAAAGTGCATTACTGTGCGCTTTCACCGTTCAGCAAATACATGTGTAGAAGCACAGCGCTAGCAGAAACGTATGATTCTCGACGTTTTCTAACTCAGAGAACAAGTTCCAAACTTCTGAGGTGCATTTGGGCAACTTTGACAGAAATGAGTTTTTTGCCTACAGAGACATGCCTATTTGCGCAGTAGTAGAGATTCTGAGTATGTAACTGGGCTTGATGAAATCAGCATTTCTCTTGCATCCCAGTGCGTAGGGAAGCTCAGTTTTAGTCACAGTAGCTCGGACAAGTGTCTCCTCAGTGTGTTCCCAGTTCCTTAGAAACAGTGTATTTGCTGGGAGAAAAGTGCATTATTGTGCGCTTTCACCGTTCAGCAAATACATGTGTAGAAGCACAGTGCTAGCAAAAACGAACGTTTCTCGACATTTTCTAACTCAGGGAACAAGTTGCACACTTCTGAGATGCATTTGGGCATCTTTGTCAGAAATGAGTTTTTTGCCTACAGAGACATGCCTATTTGCGCAGTAGTACAGATTCTGAGTATGCAACTGGGCTTGATGAAATCAGCATTTCTCTTGCTTCCCTGTGCGTAGGGAAGCTCAGTTTTAGTCACAGTAGCTCCCACAAGTGTCTCCTCAGTGTGTTCCCATTTCCTTAGAAACAGTGTATTTGCTGGGAGAAAAGTGCATTACTGTGTGCTTTCACTGTTCAGCAAGTACATGTGTAGAAGCACAGCGCTAGCAGAAATGACCATTTCTCTATGTTTTCTAACTCAGGGAACAAGTTGCACACTACTGAGATGCATTTGGGCAACTTTGTCAGAAATGAGTTTTTTGCCTACAGAGACATGCCTATTTGCGCAGTAGTACAGATTCTGAGTATGTAACTGGGCTTGATGAAATCAGCATTTCTCTTGCTTCCCTGTTTGTAGGGAAGCTCAGTTTTAGTCACAGTAGCTCCCACAAGTGTCTCCTCAGTGTGTTCCCATTTCCTTAGAAACAGTGTATTTGCTGGGAGAAAAGTGCATTACTGTGCGCTTTCACCGTTCAGCAAATACATGTGTAGAAGCACAGCGCTAGCAGAAACGAACGTTTCTCGACGTTTTCTAACTCAGGGAACAAGTTGCACACTTCTGAGATGCATTTGGGCAACTTTGTCAGAAATGAGTTTTTTGCCTATAGAGGCATGCCTATTTGCGCAGTAGTACAGATTCTGAGTATGTAACTGAGCTTGATGAAATCAGCATTTCTCTTGCTTCCCTGTGCGTAGGGAAGCCCAGTTTTAGTCACAGTAGCTCCCACAAGTGTCTCCTCAGTGTGTTCCCATTTCCTTAGAAACAGTGTATTTGCTGGGAGAAAAGTGCATTACTGTGCGCTTTCACCGTTCAGCAAATACATGTGTAGAAGCACAGCGTTAGCAGATATGACCGTTTCTCGACGTTTTCTAACTCAGGGAACAAGTTGCACACTTCTGAGATGCATTTGGGCAACTTTGTCAGAAATGAGTTTTTTGCCTAGAGAGACATGCCTATTTGCGCAGTAGTACAGATTCTGAGTATGTAACTGGGCTTGATGAAATCAGCATTTCTCTTGCTTCCCTGTGCGTAGCGAAGCTCAGTTTTAGTCACGGTAGCTCCCACAAGTGTTTCCTCAGTGTGTTCCCATTTCCTTAGAAACAGTGTATTTGCTGGGAGAAAAGTGCATTACTGTGCGCTTTCACCGTTCAGCAAATACATGTGTAGAAGCACAGTGCTAGCAAAAACGAACGTTTCTCGACATTTTCTAACTCAGGGAACAAGTTGCACACTTCTGAGATGCATTTAGGCAACTTTGTCAGAAATGAGTTTTTTGCCTACAGAGACATGCCTATTTGCGCAGTAGTACAGATTCTGAGTATGCAACTGGGCTTGATGAAATCAGCATTTCTCTTGCTTTCCTGTGCGTAGGGAAGCTCAGTTTTAGTCATAGTAGCTCCCACAAGTGTCTCCTCAGTGTGTTCCCATTTCCTTAGAAACAGTGTATTTGCTGGGAGAAAAGTGCATTACTGTGTGCTTTCACTGTTCAGCAAGCACATGTGTAGAAGCACAGCGCTAGCAGAAATGACCATTTCTCTATGTTTTCTAACTCAGGGAACAAGTTGCACACTACTGAGATGCCTTTGGGCAACTTTGTCAGAAATGAGTTTTTTGCCTAAAGAGACATGCCTATTTGCGCAGTAGTACAGATTCTGAGTATGTAACTGGGCTTGATGAAATCAGCATTTCTCTTGCTTCCCTGTGCGTAGGGAAGCTCAGTTTTAGTCACAGTAGCTCCCACAAGTGTCTCCTCAGTGTGTTCCCAGTTCCTTAGAAACAGTGTATTTGCTGGGAGAAAAGTGCATTACTGTGCGCTTTCACCGTTCAGCAAATACATGTGTAGAAGCACAGCGCTAGCAGAAACGAACGTTTCTCGACGTTTTCTAACTCAGGGAACAAGTTGCACACTTCTGAGATGCAATTGGGCAACTTTGTCAGAAATGAGTTTTTTGCCTACAGAGGCATGCCTATTTGCGCAGTAGTACAGATTCTGAGTATGTAACTGGGCTTGATGAAATCAGCATTTCTCTTGCTTCCCTGTGCGTAGGGAAGCTTAGTTTTACAACAGTAGCTCCCACAAGTGTCTCCTCAGTAGGTTCCCATTTCCTTAGAAACAGTGTATTTGCTGGGAGAAAAGTGCATTACTGTGCGCTTTCACCGTTCAGCAAATACATGTGTAGAAGCACAGCGCTAGCAGAAACGAACGTTTCTCGACGTTTTCTAACTCAGGGAAAAAGTTGCACACTTCTGAGATGCATTTGGGCAACTTTGTCAGAAATGAGTTTTTTGCCTACAGGGACATGCCTATTTGCGCAGTAGTACAGATTCTGAGTATGTAACTGGGCTTGATGAAATCAGCATTTCTCTTGCTTCCCTGTGCGTAGGGAAGCCCAGTTTTAGTCACAGTAGCTCCCACAAGTGTCTCCTCAGTGTGTTCCCATTTCCTTAGAAACAGTGTATTTGCTGGGAGAAAAGTGCATTACTGTGTGCTTTCACCGTTCAGCAAATACATGTGTAGAAGCACAGCGCTAGCAGAAACGAACGTTTCTCGACGTTTTCTAACTCAGGGAACAAGTTGCACACTTCTGAGATGCATTTGGGCAACTTTGTCAGAAATGAGTTTTTTGCCTACAGAGACATGCCTATTTGCGCAGTAGTACAGATTCTGAGTATGTAACTGGGCTTGATGAAATCAGCATTTCTCTTGCTTCCCTGTGGGTAGGGAAGCTCAGTTTTAGTCACAGTAGCTCCCACACGTGTCTCCTCAGTGTGTTCCCATTTCCTTAGAAACAGTGTATTTGCTGGGAGAAAAGTGCATTACTGTGCGCTTTCACCGTTCAGCAAAGACATGTGTAGAAGCACAGCGCTAGCAGAAACAAACGTTTCTCGACGTTTTCTAACTCAGGGAACAAGTTGCACACTTCTGAGATGCATTTGGGTAACTTTTTCAAAAATGAGTTTTTTGCCTACAGAGACATGCCTATTTGCGCAGTAGTACAGATTCTGAGTATGTAACTGGGCTGGATGAAATCAGCATTTCTCTTGCTTCCCTGTGCGTAGGGAAGCTCAGTTTTAGTCACAGTAGCTCCCACAAGTGTCTCCTCAGTGTGTTCCCATTTCCTTAGAAACTGTATTTGCTGGGAGAAAAGTGCATTACTGTGCGCTTTCACCGTTCAGCAAATACATGTGTAGAAGCACAGCGCTAGAAGAAACGAACGTTTCTCGACGTTTTCTAACTCAGGGAACAAGTTGCACACTTCTGAGATGCATTTGGGCAACTTTGTCGGAAATGAGTTTTTTGCCTACCGATTCATGCCTATTTGCGCAACAGGACAGATTCTGAGTATGTAACTGGGCTTGATGAAATCAGCATTTCTCTTGCTTCCCTGTGTGTAGGGAAGCTCAGTTTTAGTCACAGTAGCTCCCACAAGTGTCTCCTCAGTGTGTTCCCATTTCCTTAGAAACAGTGTATTTGCTGGGAGAAAAGTGCATTACTGTGCGCTTTCACCGTTCAGCAAATACATGTGTAGAAGCACAGCGTTAGCAGATATAACCGTTTCTCGACGTTTTCTAACTCAGGGAACAAGTTGCACACTTCTGAGATGCATTTGGGCAACTTTGTCAGAAATGAGTTTTTTGCCTACAGAGACATGCCTATTTGCGCAGTAGTACAGATTCTGAGTATGCAACTGGGCTTGATGAAATCAGCATTTCTCTTGCTTTTCTGTGCGTAGGGAAGCTCAGTTTTAGTCACAGTAGCTCCCACAAGTGTCTCCTCAGTGTGTTCCCATTTCCTTAGAAACTGTATTTGCTGGGAGAAAAGTGCATTACTGTGCGCTTTCACCGTTCAGCAAATACATGTGTAGAAGCACAGCGCTAGCAGAAACGAACGTTTCTCGACGTTTTCTAACTCAGGGAACAAGTTGAACACTTCTGAGATGCATTTGGGCAACTTTGTCGGAAATGAGTTTTTTGCCTACAGATTCATGCCTATTTGCGCAACACGACAGATTCTGAGTATGTAACTGGGCTTGATGAAATCAGCATTTCTCTTGCTTCCCTGTGAGTTGGGAAGCTCAGTTTTAGTCACAGTAGCTCCCACAAGGGTCTCCTCAGTGTGTTCCCATTTCCTTAGAAACATTGTATTTGCTGGGAGAAAAGTGCATTACTGTGCGCTTTCACCGTTCAGCAAAGACATGTGTAGAAGCACAGCGCTAGCAGAAACAAAAGTTTCTCGACGTTTTCTAACTCAGGGAACAAGTTGCACACTTCTGAGATGCATTTGGGTAACTTTTTCAAAAATGAGTTTTTTGCCTACAGAGACATGCCTATTTGCGCAGTAGTACAGATTCTGAGTATGTAACTGGGCTGGATGAAATCAGCATTTCTCTTGCTTCCCTGTGCGTAGGGAAGCTCAGTTTTAGTCACAGTAGCTCCCACAAGTGTCTCCTCAGTGTGTTCCCATTTCCTTAGAAACTGTATTTGCTGGGAGAAAAGTGCATTACTGTGCGCTTTCACCGTTCAGCAAATACATGTGTAGAAGCACAGCGCTAGAAGAAACGAACGTTTCTCGACGTTTTCTAACTCAGGGAACAAGTTGCACACTTCTGAGATGCATTTGGGCAACTTTGTCGGAAATGAGTTTTTTGCCTACCGATTCATGCCTATTTGCGCAACAGGACAGATTCTGAGTATGTAACTGGGCTTGATGAAATCAGCATTTCTCTTGCTTCCCTGTGCGTAGGGAAGCTCAGTTTTAGTCACAGTAGCTCCCACAAGTGTCTCCTCAGTGTGTTCCCATTTCCTTAGAAATAGTGTATTTGCTGGGAGAAAAGTGCATTACTGTGCGCTTTCACCGTTCAGCAACTACATGTGTAGAAGCACAGCGCTAGCAGAAACGAACGTTTCTCGACGTTTTCTAACTCAGGGAACAAGTTGAACACTTCTGAGATGCATTTGGGCAACTTTGTCGGAAATGAGTTTTTTGCCTACAGATTCATGCCTATTTGCGCAACAGGACAGATTCTGAGTATGTAACTGGGCTTGATGAAATCAGCATTTCTCTTGCTTCCCTGTGAGTTGGGAAGCTCAGTTTTAGTCACAGTAGCTCCCACAAGGGTCTCCTCAGTGTGTTCCCATTTCCTTAGAAACAGTGTATTTGCTGGGAGAAAAGTGCATTACTGTGTGCTTTCACCGTTCAGCAAATACATGTGTAGAAGCACAGCGTTAGCAGATATAACCGTTTCTCGACGTTTTCTAACTCAGGGAACAAGTTGCACACTTCTGAGATGCATTTGGGCAACTTTGTCAGAAATGAGTTTTTTGCCTACAGAGACATGCCTATTTGCGCAGTAGTACAGAGTCTGAGTATGTAACTGGGCTTGATGAAATCAGCATTTCTCTTGCTTCCCTGTGCGTAGGGAAGCTCAGTTTTAGTCACAGTAGCTCCCACAAGTGTCTCCTCAGTGTGTTCCCATTTCCTTAGAAACAGTGTATTTGCTGGGAGAAAAGTGCATTACTGTGCGCTTTCACCATTCAGCAAATACATGTGTAGAAGCACAGCGCTAGCAGAAACGAACGTTTCTCGACGTTTTCAAACTCAGGGAACAAGTTGCACACTTCTGAGATGCATTTGGGCAACATTGTCAAAAATGTTTTTTTTTTGCCTACATAGACATGCCTATTTGCGCAGTAGTACAGATTCTGAGTATGTAACTGGGCTGGATGAAATCAGCATTTCTCTTGCTTCCCTGTGCGTAGGGAAGCTCAGTTTTAGTCACGGTAGCTCCCACAAGTGTCTCCTCAGTGTGTTCCCATTTCCTTAGAAACAGTGTATTTGCTGGGAGAAAAGTGCATTACTGTGCGCTTTCACCGTTCAGCAAATACATGTGTAGAAGAACAGCGCTAGCAGAAACGACCGTTTCTCGACGTTTTCTAACTCAGGGAACAAGTTGCACACTTCTGAGATGCATTTGGGCAACTTTGTCAGAAATGAGTTTTTTGCCTACAGAGACATGCCTATTTGCGCAGTAGTACAGATTCTGAGTATGTAACTCGGCTTGATGAAATCAGCATTTCTCTTGCTTCCCTGTGCGTAGGGAAGCTCAGTTTTAGTCACAGTAGCTCCCACAAGTGTCTCCTCTGTGTGTTCCCATTTCCTTAGAAACAGTGTATTTGCTGGGAGAAAAGTGCATTACTGTGCGCTTTCACCATTCAGCAAATACATGTGTAGAAGCACAGCGCTAGCAGAAACGACCGTTTCTCGACGTTTTCTAACTCAGGGAACAAGTTGCACACTTCTGAGATGCATTTGGGCAACTTTGTCAGAAATGAGTTTTTTGCCTAAAGAGACATGCCTATTTGCGCAGTAGTTCAGATTCTGAGTATGTAACTGGGCTTGATGAAATCAGCATTTCTCTTGCTTCCCTGTGCGTAGCGAAGCTCAGTTTTAGTCACAGTAGCTCCCACAAGTGTCTCCTCAGTGTGTTCCCATTTCCTTAGAAACAGTGTATTTGCTGGGAGAAAAGTGCATTACTGTGCGCTTTCACCGTTCAGCAAATACATGTGTAGAAGCACAGTGCTAGCAGAAACGACAGTTTCTCGACGTTTTCTAACTCAGGGAACAAGTTGCACACTTCTGAGGTGCATTTGGGCAACTTTGTCAGAAATGAGTTTTTTGCCTACAGCGACGTGCCTATTTGCGCAGTAGTACAGATTCTGAGTATGTAACTGGGCTTGATGAAATAAGCATTTCTCTAGCTTCCCTGTGCATAGGGAAGCTCAGTTTTAGTCACAGTAGCTCCCACAAGTGTCTCCTCCGTGTGTTCCCATTTCCTTAGAAACAGTGTATTTGCTGGGAGAAAAGTGCATTACTGTGCGCTTTCACCGTTCAGCAAATACATGTGTAGAAGCACAGCACTAGCAGAAACGAACGTTTCTCGACGTTTTCTAACTCAGGGAACAAGTTGCACACTTCTGAGATGCATTTGGGCAACTTTGTCAGAAACGACTTTTTTGCCTAAAGAGACATGCCTATTTGCGCAGTAGTACAGATTCTGAGTATGTAACTGGGCTTGATGAAATCAGCATTTCTCTTGCTTCCCTGTGCCTAGGGAAGCTCAGTTTTAGTCACAGTAGCTCCCACAAGTGTCTCCTCAGTGTGTTCCCAGTTCCTTAGAAACAGTGTATTTGCTGGGAGAAAAGTGCATTACTGTGCGCATTCACCGTTCAGCAAATACATGTGTAGAAGCACAGCGCTAGCAGAAATGAACGTTTCTCGACGTTTTCTAACTCAGGGAACAAGTTGCACACTTCTGAGATGCATTTGGGCAACTTTGTCAGAAATGAGTTTTTTGCCTACAGAGGCATGCCTATTTGCGCAGTAGTACAGATTCTGAGTATGTAACTGGGCTTGATGAAATCAGCATTTCTCTTGCTTCCCTGTGCGTAGGGAAGCTCAGTTTTAGTCACAGTAGCTCCCACAAGTGTCTCCTCAGTGTGTTCCCATTTCCTTAGAAACAGTGTATTTGCTGGGAGAAAAGTGCATTACTGTGCGCTTTCACCGTTCAGCAAATACATGTGTAGAAGCACAGCGCTAGCAGAAACGACCGTTTCTCGACGTTTTCTAACTCAGGGAACAAGTTGCACACTTCTGAGATGCATTTGGGCAACTTTGTCAGAAATGAGTATTTTGCCTAAAGAGACATGCCTATTTGCGTAGTAGTACAGATTCTGAGTATGTAACTGGGCTTGATGAAATCAGCATTTCTCTTGCTTCCCTGTGCATAGGGAAGCTCAGTTTTAGTCACAGTAGCTCCCACAAGTGTCTCCTCAGTGTGTTCCCATTTCCTTAGAAACAGTGTATTTGCTGAGAGAAAAGTGCATTACTGTGCGCTTTCACCGTTCAGCAAATACATGTGTAGAAGCACAGCGCTAGCAGAAACGAATGTTTCTCGACGTTTTCTAACTCAGAGAACAAGTTCCAAACTTCTGAGGTGCATTTGGGCAACTTTGACAGAAATGAGTTTTTTGCCTACAGAGACATGCCTATTTGCGCAGTAGTAGAGATTCTGAGTATGTAACTGGGCTTGATGAAATCACCATTTCTCTTGCTTCCCAGTGCGTAGGGAAGCTCAGTTTTAGTCACAGTAGCTCGGACAAGTGTCTCCTCAGTGTGTTCCCAGTTCCTTAGAAACAGTGTATTTGCTGGGAGAAAAGTGCATTACTGTGCGCTTTCACCGTTCAGCAAATACATGTGTAGAAGCACAGTGCTAGCAAAAACGAACGTTTCTCGACATTTTCTAACTCAGGGAACAAGTTGCACACTTCTGAGATGCATTTGGGCAACTTTGTCAGAAATGAGTTTTTTGCCTACAGAGACATTCCTATTTGCGCAGTAGTACAGATTCTGAGTATGCAACTGGGCTTGATGAAATCAGCATTTCTCTTGCTTCCCTGTGCGTAGGGAAGCTCAGTTTTAGTCACAGTAGCTCCCACAAGTGTCTCCTCAGTGTGTTCCCATTTCCTTAGAAACAGTGTATTTGCTGGGAGAAAAGTGCATTACTGTGTGCTTTCACTGTTCAGCAAGTACATGTGTAGAAGCACAGCGCTAGCAGAAATGACCATTTCTCTATGTTTTCTAACTCAGGGAACAAGTTGCACACTACTGAGATGCATTTGGGCAACTTTTTCAGAAATGAGTTTTTTGCCTACAGAGACATGCCTATTTGCGCAGTAGTACAGATTCTGAGTATGTAACTGGGCTTGATGAAATCAGCATTTCTCTTGCTTCCCTGTGCGTAGGGAAGCTCAGTTTTAGTCACAGTAGCTCCCACAAGTGTCTCCTCAGTGTGTTCCCATTTCCTTAGAAACAGTGTATTTGCTGAGAGAAAAGTGCATTACTGTGCGCTTTCACCGTTCAGCAAATACATGTGTAGAAGCACAGCGCTAGCAGAAACGAATGTTTCTCGACGTTTTCTAACTCAGAGAACAAGTTCCAAACTTCTGAGGTGCATTTGGACAACTTTGACAGAAATGAGTTTTTTGCCTACAGAGACATGCCTATTTGCGCAGTAGTAGAGATTCTGAGTATGTAACTGGGCTTGATGAAATCAGCATTTCTCTTGCATCCCAGTGCGTAGGGAAGCTCAGTTTTAGTCACAGTAGCTCGGACAAGTGTCTCCTCAGTGTGTTCCCAGTTCCTTAGAAACAGTGTATTTGCTGGGAGAAAAGTGCATTACTGTGCGCTTTCACCGTTCAGCAAATACATGTGTAGAAGCACAGTGCTAGCAAAAACGAACGTTTCTCGACATTTTCTAACTCAGGGAACAAGTTGCACACTTCTGAGATGCATTTGGGCATCTTTGTCAGAAATGAGTTTTTTGCCTACAGAGACATGCCTATTTGCGCAGTAGTACAGATTCTGAGTATGCAACTGGGCTTGATGAAATCAGCATTTCTCTTGCTTCCCTGTGCGTAGGGAAGCTCAGTTTTAGTCACAGTAGCTCCCACAAGTGTCTCCTCAGTGTGTTCCCATTTCCTTAGAAACAGTGTATTTGCTGGGAGAAAAGTGCATTACTGTGCGCTTTCACCGTTCAGCAAATACATGTGTAGAAGCACAGCGCTAGCAGAAACGAACGTTTCTCGACGTTTTCTAACTCAGGGAACAAGTTGCACACTTCTGAGATGCATTTGGGCAACTTTGTCAGAAATGAGTTTTTTGCCTATAGAGGCATGCCTATTTGCGCAGTAGTACAGATTCTGAGTATGTAACTGGGCTTGATGAAATCAGCATTTCTCTTGCTTCCCTGTGTGTAGGGAAGCTCAGTTTTACCACAGTAGCTCCCACAAGTGTCTCCTCAGTGTGTTCCCATTTCCTTAGAAACAGTGTATTTGCTGGGAGAAAAGTGCATTACTGTGCGCTTTCACCGTTCAGCAAATTCATGTGTAGAAGCACAGCGCTAGCAGAAACGAACGTTTCTCGACGTTTTCTAACTCAGGGAACAAGTTGCACACTTCTGAGATGCATTTGGGCAACTTTTTCAGAAATGAGTTTTTTGCCTACAGAGTACATGCCTATTTGCGCAGTAGTACAGATTCTGAGTATGTACCTGGGCTTGATGAAATCAGCATTTCTCTTGCTTCCCTGTGCGTAGGGAAGCTCAGTTTTAGTCACAGTAGCTCCCACAAGTGTCTCCTCAGTGTGTTCCCATTTCCTTAGAAACTGTATTTGCTGGGAGAAAAGTGCATTACTGTGCGCTTTCACCGTTCAGCAAATACATGTGTAGAAGCACAGCGCTAGCAGAAACGAACGTTTCTCGACGTATTCTAACTCAGGGAACAAGTTGCACACTTCTGAGATGCATTTGGGCAACATTGTCAAAAATGTTTTTTTTGCCTACAGAGACATGCCTATTTGCGCAGTAGTACAGATTCTGAGTATGTAACTGGGCTTGATGAAATCAGCATTTCTCTTGCTTCCCTGTGCGTAGGGAAGCTCAGTTTTAGTCACGGTAGCTCCCACAAGTGTCTCCTCAGTGTGTTCCCATTTCCTTAGAAACAGTGTATTTGCTGGGAGAAAAGTGCATTACTGTGCGCTTTCACCGTTCAGCAAATACATGTGTAGAAGAACAGCGCTAGCAGAAACGAACGTTTCTCGACGTTTTCTAACTCAGGGAACAAGTTGCACACTTCTGAGATGCATTTGGGCAACTTTGTCAGAAATGAGTTTTTTGCCTACAGAGACATGCCTATTTGCGCAGTAGTACAGATTCTGAGTATGTAACTCGGCTTGATGAAATCAGCATTTCTCTTGCTTCCCTGTGCGTAGGGAAGCTCAGTTTTAGTCACAGTAGCTCCCACAAGTGTCTCCTCAGTGTGTTCCCATTTCCTTAGAAACAGTGTATTTGCTGGGAGAAAAGTGCATTACTGTGCGCTTTCACCGTTCAGCAAATACATGTGTAGAAGCACAGCGCTAGCAGAAACGAACGTTTCTCGACGTTTTCTAACTCAGGAAACAAGTTGCACACTTCTGAGATGCATTTGGGCAACTTTGTCAGAAATGAGTTTTTTGCCTATAGAGGCATGCCTATTTGCGCAGTAGTACAGATTCTGAGTATGTAACTGGGCTTGGTGAAATCAGCATTTCTCTTGCTTCCCTGTGCATAGGGAAGCCCAGTTTTAGTCACAGTAGCTCCCACAAGTGTCTCTTCACTGTGTTCCCATTTCCTTAGAAACAGTGTATTTGCTGGGAGAAAAGTGCATTACTGTGCGCTTTCACCGTTCAGCAAATACATGTGTAGAAGCACAGCGCTAGCAGAAACGAACGTTTCTCGACGTTTTCTAACTCAGGGAACAAGTTGCACACTTCTGAGGTGCATTTGGGCAACTCTGTCAAAATGAGTTTTTTGCCTACAGAGTACATGCCTATTTGCGCAGTTGTACAGATTCTGAGTATGTAACTGGGCTTGATGAAATCAGCATTTCTCTTGCTTCCCTGTGCGTAGGGAAGCCCAGTTTTAGTCACAGTAGCTCCCACAAGTGTCTCCTCAGTGTGTTCCCATTTCCTTAGAAACAGTGTATTTGCTGGGAGAAAAGTGCATTACTGTGCGCTTTCACCGTTCAGCAAATACATGTGTAGAAGCACAGCGTTAGCAGATATGACCGTTTCTCGACGTTTTCTAACTCAGGGAACAAGTTGCACACTTCTGAGATGCATTTGGGCAACTTTATCAGAAATGAGTTTTTTGCCTAGAGAGACATGCCTATTTGCGCAGTAGTACAGATTCTGAGTATGTAACTGGGCTTGATGAAATCAGCATTTCTCTTGCTTCCCTGTGCGTACCGAAGCTCAGTTTTAGTCACGGTAGCTCCCACAAGTGTTTCCTCAGTGTGTTCCCATTTCCTTAGAAACAGTGTATTTGCTGGGAGAAAAGTGCATTACTGTGCGCTTTCACCGTTCAGCAAATACATGTGTAGAAGCACAGTGCTAGCAAAAACGAACGTTTCTCGACATTTTCTAACTCAGGGAACAAGTTGCACACTTCTGAGATGCATTTAGGCAACTTTGTCAGAAATGAGTTTTTTGCCTACAGAGACATGCCTATTTGCGCAGTAGTACAGATTCTGAGTATGCAACTGGGCTTGATGAAATCAGCATTTCTCTTGCTTTCCTGTGCGTAGGGAAGCTCAGTTTTAGTCACAGTAGCTCCCACAAGTGTCTCCTCAGTGTGTTCCCATTTCCTTAGAAACAGTGTATTTGCTGGGAGAAAAGTGCATTACTGTGTGCTTTCACTGTTCAGCAAGTACATGTGTAGAAGCACAGCGCTAGCAGAAATGACCATTTCTCTATGTTTTCTAACTCAGGGAACAAGTTGCACACTACTGAGATGCCTTTGGGCAACTTTGTCAGAAATGAGTTTTTTGCCTAAAGAGACATGCCTATTTGCGCAGTAGTACAGATTCTGAGTATGTAACTGGGCTTGATGAAATCAGCATTTCTCTTGCTTCCCTGTGCGTAGGGAAGCTCAGTTTTAGTCACAGTAGCTCCCACAAGTGTCTCCTCAGTGTGTTCCCAGTTCCTTAGAATCAGTGTATTTGCTGGGAGAAAAGTGCATTACTGTGCGCTTTCACCGTTCAGCAAATACATGTGTAGAAGCACAGCGCTAGCAGAAACGAACGTTTCTCGACGTTTTCTAACTCAGGGAACAAGTTGCACACTTCTGAGATGCAATTGGGCAACTTTGTCAGAAATGAGTTTTTTGCCTACAGAGGCATGCCTATTTGCGCAGTAGTACAGATTCTGAGTATGTAACTGGGCTTGATGAAATCAGCATTTCTCTTGCTTCCCTGTGCGTAGGGAAGCTTAGTTTTACAACAGTAGCTCCCACAAGTGTCTCCTCAGTATGTTCCCATTTCCTTAGAAACAGTGTATTTGCTGGGAGAAAAGTGCATTACTGTGCGCTTTCACCGTTCAGCAAATACATGTGTAGAAGCACAGCGCTAGCAGAAACGAACGTTTCTCGACGTTTTCTAACTCAGGGAAAAAGTTGCACACTTCTGAGATGCATTTGGGCAACTTTGTCAGAAATGAGTTTTTTGCCTACAGAGACATGCCTATTTGCGCAGTAGTACAGATTCTGAGTATGTACCTGGGCTTGATGAAATCAGCATTTCTCTTGCTTCCCTGTGCGTAGGGAAGCTCAGTTTTAGTCACAGTAGCTCGGACAAGTGTCTCCTCAGTGTGTTCCCAGTTCCTTAGAAACATTGTATTTGCTGGGAGAAAAGTGCATTACTGTGCGCTTTCACCGTTCAGCATATACATGTGTAGAAGAACAGCGTTAGCAGATATGACCGTTTCTCGACGTTTTCTAACTCAGGGAACAAGTTGGACACTTCTGAGATGCATTTGGGCAACTTTGTCAGATATGAGTTTTTTGCCTACAGAGACATGCCTATTTGCGCAGTAGTACAGATTCTGAGTATGTAACTGGGCTTGATGAAATCAGCATTTCTCTTGCTTCCCTGAGCGTAGGGAAGCTCAGTTTTAGTCACGGTAGCTACCACAATTGTCTCCTCAGTGTGTTCCCATTTCCTTAGAAACAGTGTATTTGCTGGGAGAAAAGTGCATTACTGTGTGCTTTCACCGTTCAGCAAATACATGTGTAGAAGCACAGCGCTAGCAGAAACGAACGTTTCTCGACGTTTTCTAACTCAGGGAACAAGTTGCACACTTCTGAGATGCATTTGGGCAACTTTGTCAGAAATGAGTTTTTTGCCTACAGAGACATGCCTATTTGCGCAGTAGTACAGATTCTGAGTATGTCACTGGGCTTCATGAAATCAGCATTTCTCTTGCTTCCCTGTGCGTAGGGAAGTCCAGTTTTAGTCACAGTAGCTCCCACAAGTGTCTCCTCAGTGTGTTCCCATTTCCTTAGAAACAGTGTATTTGCTGGGAGAAAAGTGCATTACTGTGCGCTTTCACCGTTCAGCAAATACATGTGTAGAAGCACAGCGTTAGCAGATATGACCGTTTCTCGACGTTTTCTAACTCAGGGAACAAGTGGCACACTTCTGAGATGCATTTGGGCAACTTTGTCAGAAATGAGTTTTTTGCCTACAGAGACATGCCTATTTGCGCAGTAGTACAGATTCTGAGTATGTAACTGGGCTTGATGAAATCAGCATTTCTCTTGCTTCCCTGTGGGTAGGGAAGCTCAGTTTTAGTCACAGTAGCTCCCACAAGTGTCTCCTCAGTGTGTTCCCATTTCCTTAGAAACAGTGTATTTGCTGGGAGAAAAGTGCATTACTGTGCGCTTTCACCGTTCAGCAAAGACATGTGTAGAAGCACAGCGCTAGCAGAAACGAACGTTTCTCGACGTTTTCTAACTCAGGGAACAAGTTGCACATTTCTGAGATGCATTTGGGTAACTTTTTCAAAAATGAGTTTTTTGCCTACAGAGACATGCCTATTTGTGCAGTAGTACAGATTCTGAGTATGTAACTGGGCTGGATGAAATCAGCATTTCTCTTGCTTCCCTGTGCGTAGGGAAGCTCAGTTTTAGTCACAGTAGCTCCCACAAGTGTCTCCTCAGTGTGTTCCCATTTCTTTAGAAACAGTGTATTTGCTGGGAGAAAAGTGCATTACTGTGCGCTTTCACCGTTCAGCAAATACATGTGTAGAAGCACAGCGCTAGCAGAAACGAACGTTTCTCGATGTTTTTTAACTCAGGGAACAAGTTGCACACTTCTGAGATGCATTTGGGCAACTTTGTCGGAAATGAGTTTTTTGCCTACAGATTCATGCCTATTTGCGCAACAGGACAGATTCTGAGTATGTAACTGGGCTTGATGAAATCAGCATTTCTCTTGCTTCCCTGTGCGTAGGGAAGCTCAGTTTTAGTCACAGTAGCTCCCACAAGTGTCTCCTCAGTGTGTTCCCATTTCCTAAGAAACAGTGTATTTGCTGGGAGAAAAGTGCATTACTGTGCGCTTTCACCGTTCAGCAAATACATGTGTAGAAGCACAGCGTTAGCAGATATAACCGTTTCTTGACGTTTTCTAACTCAGGGAACAAGTTGCACACTTCTGAGATGCATTTGGGCAACTTTGTCAGAAATGAGTTTTTTGCCTACAGAGACATGCCTATTTGCGCAGTAGTACAGATTCTGAGTATGTAACTGGGCTTGATGAAATCAGCATTTCTCTTGCTTCCCTGTGCGTAGGGAAGCTCAGTTTTAGTCACGGTAGCTCCCACAAGTGTCTCCTCAGTGTGTTCCCATTTCCTTAGAAACAGTGTATTTGCTGGGAGAAAAGTGCATTACTGTGCGCTTTCACCGTTCAGCAAATACATGTGTAGAAGCACAGTGGTAGCAAAAACGAACGTTTCTCGACATTTTCTAACTCAGGGAACAAGTTGCACACTTCTGAGATGCATTTGGGCAACTTTGTCAGAAATGAGTTTTTTGCCTACAGAGACATGCCTATTTGCGCAGTAGTACAGATACTGAGTATGCAACTGGGCTTGATGAAATCAGCATTTCTCTTGCTTCCCTGTGCGTAGGGAAGCTCAGTTTTAGTCACAGTAGCTCCCACAAGTGTCTCCTCAGTGTGTTCCCATTTCCTTAGAAAGAGTGTATTTGCTGGGAGAAAAGTGCATTACTGTGTGCTTTCACTGTTCAGCAAGTACATGTGT
Source organism: Acomys minous (assembly GCF_964271855.1). Lineage (NCBI taxonomy): Eukaryota > Metazoa > Chordata > Mammalia > Rodentia > Muridae > Acomys > Acomys minous. Next base: position 1,011,215 of record NW_028182177.1, read on the forward strand.
GGAAGCACAGCGCTAGCAGAAATGACCATTTCTCTATGTTTTCTAACTCAGGGAACAAGTTGCACACTACTGAGATGCATTTGGGCAACTTTGTCAGAAATGAGTTTTTTGCCTACAGAGACATGCCTATTTGCGCAGTAGTACAGATTCTGAGTATGTAACTGGGCTGGATGAAATCAGCATTTCTCTTGCTTCCCTGTGCGTAGGGAAGCTCAGTTTTAGTCACAGTAGCTCCCACAAGTGTCTCCTCAGTGTGTTCCCATTTCCTTAGAAACAGTGTATTTGCTGGGAGAAAAGTGCATTACTGTGCGCTTTCACCGTTCAGCAAAGACATGTGTAGAAGCACAGCGCTAGCAGAAACGAACGTTTCTCGACGTTTTCTAACTCAGGGAACAAGTTGCACACTTCTGAGATGCATTTGGGCAACTTTGTCAGAAATGAGTTTTTTGCCTACAGAGGCAGGCCTATTTGCGCAGTAGTACAGATTCTGAGTATGTAACTGGGCTTGATGAAATCAGCATTTCTCTTGCTTCCCTGTGCGTAGGGAAGCTTAGTTTTACCACAGTAGCTCCCACAAGTGTCTCCTCAGTGTGTTCCCATTTCCTTAGAAACAGTGTATTTGCTGGGAGAAAAGTGCATTACTGTGCGCTTTCACCGTTCAGCAAAGACATGTGTAGAAGCACAGCGCTAGCAGAAACGAACGTTTCTCGACGTTTTCTAACTCAGGGAACAAGTTGCACACTTCTGAGATGCATTTGGGCAACTTTGTCAGAAATGAGTTTTTTGCCTACAGAGACATGCCTATTTGCGCAGTAGTACAGATTCTGAGTATGTAACTGGGCTGGATGAAATCAGCATTTCTCTTGCTTCCCTGTGCGTAGGGAAGCTCAGTTTTAGTCACAGTAGCTCCCACAAGTGTCTCCTCAGTGTGTTCCCATTTCCTTAGAAACAGTGTATTTGCTGGGAGAAAAGTGCATTACTGTGCGCTTTCACCGTTCAGCAAATACATGTGTAGAAGCACAGCGCTAGCAGAAACGACCGTTTCTCGACGTTTTCTAACTCAGGGAACAAGTTGCACACTTCTGAGATGCATTTGGGCAACTTTGTCAGAAATGAGTTTTTTGCCTACAGAGACATGCCTATTTGCGCAGTAGTACAGATTCTGAGTATGTAACTGGGCTTGATGAAATCAGCATTTCTCTTGCTTCCCTGTGCGTAGGGAAGCTCAGTTTTAGTCACGGTAGCTCCCACAAGTGTCTCCTCAGTGTGTTCCCATTTCCTTAAAAACAGTGTATTTGCTGGGAGAAAAGTGCATTACTGTGTGCTTTCACTGTTCAGCAAGTACATGTGTGGAAGCACAGCGCTAGCAGAAATGACCATTTCTCTATGTTTTCTAACTCAGGGAACAAGTTGCACACTACTGAGATGCATTTGGGCAACTTTGTCAGAAATGAGTTTTTTGCCTACAGAGACATGCCTATTTGCGCAGTAGTACAGATTCTGAGTATGTAACTGGGCTGGATGAAATCAGCATTTCTCTTGCTTCCCTGTGCGTAGGGAAGCTCAGTTTTAGTCACAGTAGCTCCCACAAGTGTCTCCTCAGTGTGTTCCCAGTTCCTTAGAAACAGTGTATTTGCTGGGAGAAAAGTGCATTACTGTGCGCTTTCACCGTTCAGCAAATACATGTGTAGAAGCACAGCGTTAGCAGATATAACCGTTTCTAGACGTTTTCTAACTCAGGGAACAAGTGGCACACTTCTGAGATGCATTTGGGCAACTTTGTCAGAAATGAGTTTTTTGCCTACAGAGACATGCCTATTTGTGCAGTAGTACAGAGTCTGAGTATGTAACTGGGCTTGATGAAATCAGCATTTCTCTTGCTTCCCTGTGCGTAGGGAAGCTCAGTTTTAGTCACAGTAGCTTCCACAATTGTCTCCTCAGTGTGTTCCCATTTCCTTAGAAACAGTGTATTTGCTGGGAGAAAAGTGCATTACTGTGCACTTTCACCGTTCAGCAAATACATATGTAGAAGCACAGCGCTAGCAGAAACAACCATTTCTCGACGTTTTCTAACTCAGGGAACAAGTTGCACACTTCTGAGATGCATTTGGTCAACTTTGTCAGAAATGAGTTTTTTGCCTACAGAGACATGCCTATTTGCGCAGTAGTACAGATTCTGAGTATGTAACTGGGCTGGATGAAATCAGCATTTCTCTTGCTTCCCTGTGCGTAGCGAAGCTCAGTTTTAGTCACAGTAGCTCCCACAAGTGTCTCCTCAGTGTGTTCCCATTTCCTAAGAAACAGTGTATTTGCTGGGAGAAAAGTGCATTACTGTGCGCTTTCACCATTCAGCAAATACATGTGTAGAAGCACAGCGCTAGCAGAAACGAACGTTTCTCGACGTTTTCTAACTCAGGGAACAAGTTGCACACTTCTGAGATGCATTTGGGCAACTTTGTCAGAAATGAGTTTTTTGCCTACAGAGACATGCCTATTTGCGCAGTAGTACAGATTCTGAGTATGTAACTGGGCTTGATGAAATCAGCATTTCTCTTGCTTTCCTGTGTGTAGGGAAGCTCAGTTTTAGTCACGGTAGCTCCCACAAGTGTCTCCTCAGTGTGTTCCCATTTCCTTAGAAACAGTGTATTTGCTGGGAGAAAAGTGCATTACTGTGCGCTTTCACCGTTCAGCAAATACATGTGTAGAAGCACAGTGCTAGCAAAAACGAACGTTTCTCGACATTTTCTAACTCAGGGAACAAGTTGCACACTTCTGAGTTGCATTTGGGCAACTTTGTCAGAAATGAGTTTTTTGCCTACAGAGACATGCCTATTTGAGCAGTAGTACAGATTCTGAGTATGCAACAGGGCTTGATGAAATCAGCATTTCTCTTGCTTCCCTGTGCGTAGGGAAGCTCAGTTTTAGTCACAGTAGCTCCCACAAGTGTCTCCTCAGTGTGTTCCATTTCCTTAGAAACTGTATTTGCTGGGAGAAAAGTGCATTACTGTGCGCTTTCACCGTTCAGCAAATACATGTGTAGAAGCACAGCGTTAGCAGATATAACCGTTTCTCGACGTTTTCTAACTCAGGGAACAAGTTGCACACTTCTGAGATTCATTTGGGCAACTTTGTCAGAAATGAGTTTTTTGCCTACAGAGACATGCCTATTTGCGCAGTAGTACAGAGTCTGAGTATGTAACTGGGCTTGATGATATCAGCATTTCTCTTGCTTCCCTGTGCGTAGGGAAGCTCAGTTTTAGTCACAGTAGCTCCCACAAGTGTCTCCTCAGTGTGTTCCCATTTCCTTAGAAACAGTGTATTTGCTGGGAGAAAAGTGCATTACTGTGCGCTTTCACCGTTCAGCATGTACATGTGTAGAAGCACAGCGCTAGCAGAAACGAACGTTTCTCGACGTTTTCTAACTCAGGGAACAAGTTGCACACTTCTGAGATGCATTTGGGGAACTTTGTCAGAAATGAGTTTTTTGCCTAAAGAGACATGCCTATTTGTGCAGTAGTACAGATTTTGAGTATGTAATTGGGCTTGATGAAATCAGCATTTCTCTTGCTTCCCTGTGCGTAGGGAAGCTCAGTTTTAGTCACAGTAGCTCCCACAAGTGTCTCCTCTGTGTGTTCCCATTTCCTTAGAAACAGTGTATTTGCTGGGAGAAAAGTGCATTACTGTGCGCTTTCACCGTTCAGCATGTACATGTGTAGAAGCACAGCGCTAGCAGAAACGAACGTTTCTCGACGTTTTCTAACTCAGGGAACAAGTTGCACACTTCTGAGATGCATTTGGGCAACTTTGTCAGAAATGAGTTTTTTGCCTAAAGAGACATGCCTATTTGTGCAGTAGTACACATTTTGAGTATGTAATTGGGCTTGATGAAATCAGCATTTCTCTTGCTTCCCTGTGCGTAGGGAAGCTCAGTTTTAGTCACAGTAGCTTCCACAATTGTCTCCTCAGTGTGTTCCCATTTCCTTAGAAACAGTGTATTGGCTGGGAGAAAAGTGCATTACTGTGCGCTTTCACCGTTCAGCAAATACATATGTAAAAGCACAGCGCTAGCAGAAACGACCATTTCTCGACGTTTTCTAACTCAGGGAACAAGTTGCACACTTCTGAGATGCATTTGGTCAACTTTGTCAGAAATGAGTTTTTTGCCTACAGAGACATGCCTATTTGCGCAGTAGTACAGATTCTGAGTATGTAACTGGGCTGGATGAAATCAGCATTTCTCTTGCTTCCCTGTGCGTAGCGAAGCTCAGTTTTAGTCACAGTAGCTCCCACAAGTGTCTCCTCAGTGTGTTCCCATTTCCTAAGAAACAGTGTATTTGCTGGGAGAAAAGTGCATTACTGTGCGCTTTCACCGTTCAGCAAATACATGTGTAGAAGCACAGCGTTAGCAGATATAACCGTTTCTTGACGTTTTCTAACTCAGGGAACAAGTTGCACACTTCTGAGATGCATTTGGGCAACTTTGTAAGAAATGAGTTTTTTGCCTAAAGAGACATGCCTATTTGCGAAGTAGTACAGATTCTGAGTATGTAACTGGGCTTGATGAAATCATCATTTCTCTTGCTTCCCTGTGCGTAGGGAAGCTCAGTTTTAGTCTCGGTAGCTCCCACAAGTGTCTCCTCAGTGTGTTCCCATTTCCTTAGAAACAGTGTATTTGCTGGGAGAAAAGTGCATTACTGTGCGCTTTCACCGTTCAGCAAATACATGTGTTGAAGCACAGTGCTAGCAAAAACGAACGTTTCTCGACATTTTCTAACTCAGGGAACAAGTTGCACACTTCTGAGATGCATTTGGGCAACTTTGTCAGAAATGAGTTTTTTGCCTACAGAGACATGCCTATTTGCGCAGTAGTACAGATTCTGAGTATGCAACTGGGCATGATGAAATCAGCATTTCTCTTGCTTCCCTGTGCGTAGGGAAGCTCAGTTTTAGTCACAGTAGCTCCCACAAGTGTCTCCTCAGTGTGTTCCCATTTCCTTAGAAACAGTGTATTTGCTGGGAGAAAAGTGCATTACTGTGTGCTTTCACTGTTCAGCAAGAACATTTGTAGAAGCACAGCGCTAGCAGAAATGACCATTTCTCTATGTTTTCTAACTCAGGGAACAAGTTGCACACTACTGAGATGCATTTGGGCAACTTTGTCAGAAATGAGTTTTTTGTCTACAGAGACATGCCTATTTGCGCAGTAGTGCAGATTCTGAGTATGTAACTGGGCTGGATGAAATCGGCATTTTTCTTGCTTCCCTGTGCGTAGGGAAGCTCAGTTTTAGTCACAGTAGCTCCCACAAGTGTCTCCTCAGTGTGTTCCCCTTTCCTTAGAAACTGTATTTGCTGGGGAAAAGTGCATTACTGTCTGCTTTCACCGTTCAGCAAATACATGTGTAGAAGCACAGCGCTAGCAGAAACGACCGTTTCTCGACGTTTTCTAACTCAGGGAACAAGTTGCACACTTCTGAGATGCATTTGGGCAACTTTGTTTGAAATGAGTTTTTTGCCTACAGAGACATGCCTATTTGCGCAGTAGTACAGATTCTGAGTATGTAACTGGGCTTGATGAAATCAGCATTTCTCTTGCTTCCCTGTGCGTAGGGAAGCTCAGTTTTAGTCACAGTAGCTCCCACAAGTGTCTCCTCAGTGTGTTCCCAGTTCCTTAAAACAGTGTATTTGCTGGGAGAAAAGTGCATTACTGTGCGCTTTCACCGTTCAGCAAAGACATGTGTAGAAGCACAGCGCTAGCAGAAACGAACGTTTCCCGACGTTTTCTAACTCAGGGAACAAGTTGCACACTTCTGAGATGCATTTGGGTAACTTTTTCAAAAATGAGTTTTTTGCCTACAGAGACATGCCTATTTGCGCAGTAGTACAGATTCTGAGTATGTAACTGGGCTGGATGAAATCAGCATTTCTCTTGCTTCCCTGTGCGTAGGGAAGCTCAGTTTTAGTCACAGTAGCTCCCACAAGTGTCTCCTCAGTGTGTTCCCATTTCCTTAGAAACAGTGTATTTGCTGGGAGAAAAGTGCATTACTGTGCGGTTTCACCGTTCAGCATGTACATGTGTAGAAGCACAGCGCTAGCAGAAACGAACGTTTCTCGACGTTTTCTAACTCAGGGAACAAGTTGCACACTTCTGAGATGCATTTGGGCAACTTTCTCAGAAATGAGTTTTTTGCCTAAAGAGACATGCCTATTTGTGCAGTAGTACACATTTTGAGTATGTAATTGGGCTTGATGAAATCAGCATTTCTCTTGCTTCCCTGTGCGTAGGGAAGCTCAGTTTTAGTCACAGTAGCTTCCACAATTGTCTCCTCAGTGTGTTCCCATTTCCTTAGAAACAGTGTATTGGCTGGGAGAAAAGTGCATTACTGTGCGCTTTCACCGTTCAGCAAATACATATGTAAAAGCACAGCGCTAGCAGAAACGACCATTTCTCGACGTTTTCTAACTCAGGGAACAAGTTGCACACTTCTGAGATGCTTTTGGTCAACTTTGTCAGAAATGAGTTTTTTGCCTACAGAGACATGCCTATTTGCGCAGTAGTACAGATTCTGAGTATGTAACTGGGCTGGATGAAATCAGCATTTCTCTTGCTTCCCTCTGCGTAGCGAAGCTCAGTTTTAGTCACAGTAGCTCCCACAAGTGTCTCCTCAGTGTGTTCCCATTTCCTAAGAAACAGTGTATTTGCTGGGAGAAAAGTGCATTACTGTGCGCTTTCACCGTTCAGCAAATACATGTGTAGAAGCACAGCGTTAGCAGATATAACCGTTTCTTGACGTTTTCTAACTCAGGGAACAAGTTGCACACTTCTGAGATGCATTTGGGCAACTTTGTCAGAAATGAGTTTTTTGCCTACAGAGACATGCCTATTTGCGCAGTAGTACAGATTCTGAGTATGTAACTGGGCTTGATGAAATCAGCATTTCTCTTGCTTCCCTGTGCGTAGGGAAGCTCAGTTTTAGTCACGGTAGCTCCCACAAGTGTCTCCTCAGTGTGTTCCCATTTCCTTAGAAACAGTGTATTTGCTGGGAGAAAAGTGCATTACTGTGCGCTTTCACCGTTCAGCAAATACATGTGTTGAAGCACAGTGCTAGCAAAAACGAACGTTTCTCGACATTTTCTAACTCAGGGAACAAGTTGCACACTTCTGAGATGCATTTGGGCAACTTTGTCAGAAATGAGTTTTTTGCCTACAGAGACATGCCTATGTGCGCAGTAGTACAGATTCTGAGTATGCAACTGGGCATGATGAAATCAGCATTTCTCTTGCTTCCCTGTGCGTAGCGAAGCTCAGTTTTAGTCACAGTAGCTCCCACAAGTGTCTCCTCAGTGTGTTCCCATTTCCTTAGAAACAGTGTATTTGCTGGGAGAAAAGTGCATTACTGTGTGCTTTCACTGTTCAGCAAGAACATTTGTAGAAGCACAGCGCTAGCAGAAATGACCATTTCTCTATGTTTTCTAACTCAGGGAACAAGTTGCACGCTACTGAGATGCATTTGGGCAACTTTGTAAGAAATGAGTTTTTTGTCTACAGAGACATGCCTATTTGCGCAGTAGTACAGATTCTGAGTATGTAACTGGGCTGGTTGAAATCTGCATTTCTCTTGCTTCCCTGTGCGTAGGGAAGCTCAGTTTTAGTCACAGTAGCTCCCACAAGTGTCTCCTCAGTGTGTTCCCCTTTCCTTAGAAACTGTATTTGCTGGGAGAAAAGTGCATTACTGTCTGCTTTCACCGTTCAGCAAATACATGTGTAGAAGCACAGCGCTAGCAGAAACGAACGTTTCTCGACGTTTTCTAACTCAGGGAACAAGTTGCACACTTCTGAGATGCATTTGGGCAACTTTGTCAGAAATGAGTTTTTTGCCTAAAGAGACATGCCTATTTGTGCAGTAGTACAGATTTTGAGTATGTAATTGGGCTTGATGAAATCAGCATTTCTCTTGCTTCCCTGTGCGTAGGGAAGCTCAGTTTTAGTCACAGTAGCTCCCACAAGTGTCTCCTCAGTGTGTTCCCAGTTCCTTAGAAACAGTGTATTTGCTGGGAGAAAAGTGCATTACTGTGCGCTTTCACCGTTCAGCATGTACATGTGTAGAAGCACAGCGCTAGCAGAAACGAACGTTTCTCGACGTTTTCTAACTCAGGGAACAAGTTGCACACTTCTGAGATGCATTTGGGCAACTTTGTCAGAAATGAGTTTTTTGCCTAAAGAGACATGCCTATTTGTGCAGTAGTACACATTTTGAGTATGTAATTGGGCTTGATGAAATCAGCATTTCTCTTGCTTCCCTGTGCGTAGGGAAGCTCAGTTTTAGTCACAGTAGCTTCCACAATTGTCTCCTCAGTGTGTTCCCATTTCCTTAGAAACAGTGTATTGGCTGGGAGAAAAGTGCATTACTGTGCGCTTTCACCGTTCAGCAAATACATATGTAAAAGCACAGCGCTAGCAGAAACGACCATTTCTCGACGTTTTCTAACTCAGGGAACAAGTTGCACACTTCTGAGATGCATTTGGTCAACTTTGTCAGAAATGAGTTTTTTGCCTACAGAGACATGCCTATTTGCGCAGTAGTACAGATTCTGAGTATGTAACTGGGCTGGATGAAATCAGCATTTCTCTTGCTTCCCTGTGCGTAGCAAAGCTCAGTTTTAGTCACAGTAGCTCCCACAAGTGTCTCCTCAGTGTGTTCCCATTTCCTAAGAAACAGTGTATTTGCTGGGAGAAAAGTGCGTTACTGTGCGCTTTCACCGTTCAGCAAATACATGTGTAGAAGCACAGCGTTAGCAGATATAACAGTTTCTTGACGTTTTCTAACTCAGGGAACAAGTTGCACACTTCTGAGATGCATTTGGGCAACTTTGTCAGAAATGAGTTTTTTGCCTACAGAGACATGCCTATTTGCGCAGTAGTACAGATTCTGAGTATGTAACTGGGCTTGATGAAATCAGCATTCCTCTTCCTTCCCTGTGCGTAGGGAAGCTCAGTTTTAGTCACGGTAGCTCCCACAAGTGTCTCCTCAGTGTGTTCCCATTTCCTTAGAAACAGTGTATTTGCTGGGAGAAAAGTGCATTACTGTGCGCTTTCACCGTTCAGCAAATACATGTGTTGAAGCAGAGCGCTAGCAGAAACGAACATTTCTCGACATTTTCTAACTCAGGGAACAAGTTGCACACTTCTGAGATGCATTTGGGCAACTTTGTCAGAAATGAGTTTTTTGCCTACAGAGACATGCCTATTTGCGCAGTAGTACAGATTCTGAGTATGCAACTGGGCATGAAGAAATCAGCATTTCTCTTGCTTCCCTGTGCGTAGGGAAGCTCAGTTTTAGTCACAGTAGCTCCCACAAGTGTCTCCTCAGTGTGTTCCCATTTCCTTAGAAACAGTGTATTTGCTGGGAGAAAAGTGCATTACTGTGTGCTTTCACTGTTCAGCAAGAACATTTGTAGAAGCACAGCGCTAGCAGAAATGACCATTTCTCTATGTTTTCTAACTCAGGGAACAAGTTGCACACTACTGAGATGCATTTGGGCAACTTTGTCAGAAATGAGTTTTTTGTCTACAGAGACATGCCTATTTGCGCAGTAGTACAGATTCTGAGTATGTAACTGGGCTGGATGAAATCTGCATTTCTCTTGCTTCCCTGTGCGTAGGGAAGCTCAGTTTTAGTCACAGTAGCTCCCACAAGTGTCTCCTCAGTGTGTTCCCCTTTCCTTAGAAACTGTATTTGCTGGGAGAAAAGTGCATTACTGTCTGCTTTCACCGTTCAGCAAATACATGTGTAGAAGCACAGCGCTAGCAGAAACGAACGTTTCTCGACGTTTTCTAACTCAGTGAACAAGTTGCACACTTCTGAGATGCATTTGGGCAACTTTGTTTGAAATGAGTTTTTTGCCTACAGAGACATGCCTATTTGCGCAGCAGTACAGATTCTGAGTATGTAACTGGGCTTGATGAAATCAGCATTTCTCTTGCTTCCCTGTGCGTAGGGAAGCTCAGTTTTAGTCAGAGTAGCTCCCACAAGTGTCTCCTCAGTGTGTTCCCAGTTCCTTAGAAACAGTGTATTTGCTGGGAGAAAAGTGCATTACTGTGCGCTTTCACCGTTCAGCAAAGACATGTGTAGAAGCACAGCGCTAGCAGAAACGAACGTTTCTCGACGTTTTCTAACTCAGGGAACAAGTTGCACACTTCTGAGATGCATTTGGGTAACTTTTTCAAAAATGAGTTTTTTGCCTACAGAGACATGCCTATTTGCGCAGTAGTACAGATTCTGAGTATGTAACTGGGCTGGATGAAATCAGCATTTCTCTTGCTTCCCTGTGCGTAGGGAAGCTCAGTTTTAGTCACAGTAGCTCCCACAAGTGTCTCCTCAGTGTGTTCCCATTTCCTTAGAAACAGTGTATTTGCTGGGAGAAAAGTGCATTACTGTGTGCTTTCACCGTTCAGCAAATACATGTGTAGAAGCACAGCGCTAGCAGAAACGACCGTTTCTCGACGTTTTCTAACTCAGGGAACAAGTTGCACACTTCTGAGATGCATTTGGGCAACTTTGTCAGAAATGAGTTTTTTGCCTACAGAGACATGCCTATTTGCGCAGTAGTACAGATTCTGAGTATGTAACTGGGCTTGATGAAATCAGCATTTCTCTTGCTTCCCTGTGCGTAGGGAAGCTCAGTTTTAGTCACAGTAGCTCCCACAAGTGTCTCCTCAGTGTGTTCCCATTTCCTTAGAAACAGTGTATTTGCTGGGAGAAAAGTGCATTACTGTGCGCTTTCACCGTTCAGCAAATACATGTGTAGAAGCACAGCGCTAGCAGAAACGAACGTTTCTCGACGTTTTCTAACTCAGGGAAAAAGTTGCACACTTCTGAGATGCATTTGGGCAACTTTGTCAGAAATGAGTTTTTTGCCTACAGAGACATGCCTATTTGCCAGTAGTACAGATTCTGAGTATGTAACTGGGCAGGATGAAATCAGCATTTCTCTTGCTTCCCTGTGCGTAGGGAAGCTCAGTTTTAGTCACAGTAGCTCCCACAAGTGTCTCCTCAGTGTGTTCCCATTTCCTTAGAAACTGTATTTGCTGGGAGAAAAGTGCATTACTGTGCGCTTTCACCGTTCAGCAAATACATGTGTAGAAGCACAGCGCTAGCAGAAACGAACGTTTCTCGACGTTTTCTAACTCAGGGAACAAGTTGCACACTTCTGAGATGCATTTGGGCAACTTTGTCGGAAATGAGTTTTTTGCCTACAGATTCATGCCTATTTGCGCAACAGGACAGATTCTGAGTATGTACCTGGGCTTGATGAAATCAGCATTTCTCTTGCTTCCCTGTGCGTAGGGAAGCTCAGTTTTAGTCACAGTAGCTCCCACAAGTGTCTCCTCAGTGTGTTCCCATTTCCTTAGAAACTGTATTTGATGGGAGAAAAGTGCATTACTGTGCGCTTTCACCGTTCAGCAAATACATGTGTAGAAGCACAGCGCTAGCAGAAACGAACGTTTCTCGACGTTTTCTAACTCAGGGAACAAGTTGCACACTTCTGAGATGCATTTGGGCAACATTGTCGGAAATGAGTTTTTTGCCTACAGATTCATGCCTATTTGCGCAACAGGACAGATTCTGAGTATGTACCTGGGCTTGATGAAATCAGCATTTCTCTTGCTTCCCTGTGCGTAGCGAATCTCAGTTTTAGTCACAGTAGCTCCCACAAGTGTCTCCTCAGTGTGTTCCCATTTCCTTAGAAACAGTGTATTTGCTGGGAGAAAAGTGCATTACTGTGCGCTTTCACCGTTCAGCAAATATATGTGTAGAAGCACAGCGTTAGCAGATATAACCGTTTCTCAACGTTTTCTAACTCAGGGAACAAGTTGCACACTTCTGAGATGCATTTGGGCAACTTTGTCAGAAATGAGTTTTTTGCCTACAGAGACATGCCTATTTGCGCAGTAGTACAGATTCTGAGTATGTAACTGGGCTTGATGAAATCAGCATTTCTCTTGCTTCCCTGTGCGTAGGGAAGCTCAGTTTTAGTCACAGTAGCTCCCACAAGTGTCTCCTCAGTGTGTTCCCATTTCCTTAGAAACAGTGTATTTGCTGGGAGAAAAGTGCATTACTGTGCGCTTTCACCATTCAGCAAATACATGTGTAGAAGCACAGCGCTAGCAGAAACGACCGTTTCTCGACATTTTCTAACTCAGGGAACAAGTTGCACACTTCTGAGATGCATTTGGGCAACTTTGTCAGAAATGACTTTTTTGCCTACAGAGAAATGCCTATTTGCGCAGTAGTACAGATTCTGAGTATGTAACTGGGCTTGATGAAATCAGCATTTCTCTTGCTTCCCTGTGCGTGGGGAAGCTCAGTTTTAGTCACAGTAGCTCCCACAAGTGTCTCCTCAGTGTGTTCCCATTTCCTTAGAAACAGTGTATTTGCTGGGAGAAAAGTGCATTACTGTGCGCTTTCACCGTTCAGCAAATACATGTGTAGAACCACAGCGCTAGCAGAAACGACCGTTTCTCGACCTTTTCTAACTCAGAGAACAAGTTGCACACTTCTGAGATGCATTTGGGCAACTTTGTCAGAAATGAGTTTTTTGCCTACAGAGACATGCCTATTTGCGCAGTAGTACAGATTCTGAGTATGTAACTGGGCTTGATGAAATCAGCATTTCTCTTGCTTCCCTGTGCGTAGGGAAGCTCAGTTTTAGTCACAGTAGCTCCCACAAGTGTCTCCTCAGTGTGTTCCCATTTCCTTAGAAACAGTGTATTTGCTGGGAGAAAAGTGCATTACTGTGCGCTTTCACCGTTCAGCAAATACATGTGTAGAAGCACAGCACTAGCAGAAACGACCGTTTCTCGACGTTTTCTAACTCAGGGAACAAGTTGCACACTTCTGAGATGCATTTGGGCAACTTTGTCGGAAATGAGTTTTTTGCCTACAGATTCATGCCTATTTGCGCAACAGGACAGATTCTGAGTATGTAACTGGGCTTGATGAAATCAGCATTTCTCTTGCTTCCCTGTGCGTAGCGAAGCTCAGTTTTAGTCACAGTAGCTCCCACAAGTGTCTAATCAGTGTGTTCCCATTTCCTTAGAAACAGTGTATTTGCTGGGAGAAAAGTGCATTACTGTGTGCTTTCACCGTTCAGCAAATACATGTGTAGAAGCACAGCGTTAGCAGATATAACCGTTTCTCGACGTTTTCTAACTCAGGGAACAAGTTGCACACTTCTGAGATGCATTTGGGCAACTTTGTCAGAAATGAGTTTTTTGCCTACAGAGACATGCCTATTTGCGCAGTAGTACAGATTCTGAGTATGTAACTGGGCTTGATGAAATCAGCATTTCTCTTGCTTCCCTGTGCGTAGGGAAGCTCAGTTTTAGTCACAGTAGCTCCCACAAGTGTCTCCTCAGTGTGTTCCCATTTCCTTAGAAACAGTGTATTTGCTGGGAGAAAAGTGCATTACTGTGTGCTTTCACCATTCAGCAAATACATGTGTAGAAGCACAGCGCTAGCAGAAACGAATGTTTCTCGAGGTTTTCTAACTCAGGGAACAAGTTGCACACTTCTGAGATGCATTTGGGCAACTTTGTCAAAAATGTGTTTTTTGCCTACAGAGACATGCCTATTTGCGCAGTAGTACAGATTCTGAGTATGTAACTGGGCTGGATGAAATCAGCATTTCTCTTGCTTCCCTGTGCGTAGGGGAGCTCAGTTTTAGTCACGGTAGCTCCCACAAGTGTCTCCTCAGTGTGTTCCCATTTCCTTAGAAACAGTGTATTTGCTGGGAGAAAAGTGCATTACTGTGCGCTTTCACCGTTCAGCAAATACATGTGTAGAAGCACAGCGCTAGCAGAAACGACCGTTTCTCGACGTTTTCTAACTCAGGGAACAAGTTGCACACTTCTGAGATGCATTTGGGCAACTTTGTCAGAAATGAGTTTTTTGCCTACAGAGACATGCCTATTTGCACAGTAGTACAGATTCTGAGTATGTAACTGGGCTTGATGAAATCAGCATTTCTCTTGCTTCCCTGTGCGTAGGGAAGCTCAGTTTTAGTCACAGTAGCTCCCACAAGTGTCTCCTCAGTGTGTTCCCATTTCCTTAGAAACAGTGTATTTGCTGGGAGAAAAGTGCATTACTGTGCGCTTTCACCGTTCAGCAAATACATGTGTAGAAGCACAGCGCTAGCAGAAACGACCGTTTTACGACGTTTTCTAACTCAGGGAACAAGTTGCACACTTCTGAGATGCATTTGGGCAACTTTGTCAGAAATGAGTTTTTTGCCTACAGAGACATGCCTATTTGCGCAGTAGTACAGATTCTGAGTATGTAACTGGGCTTGATGAAATCAGGATTTCTCTTGCTTCCCAGTGCGTAGGGAAGCTCAGTTTTAGTCCCAGTAGCTCCCGCAAGTGTCTCCTCAGTGTGTTCCCATTTCCTTAGAAACAGTGTATTTGCTGGGAGAAAAGTGCATTACTGTGCGCATTCACCGTTCAGCAAATCCATGTGTAGAAGCACAGTGCTAGCAGAAACGAACGTTTCTCGACGTTTTCTAACTCAGGGAACAAGTTGCACACTTCTGAGATGCATTTGGGCATCTTTGTCAGAAATGAGTTTTTTGCCTACAGATTCATGCCTATTTGCGCAGTAGTACAGATTCTGAGTATGTAACTGGGCTTGATGAAATCAGCATTTCTCTTGCTTCCCTGTGCGTAGGGAAGCTCAGTTTTAGTCACAGTAGCTCCCACAAGTGTCTCCTCAGTGTGTTCCCATTTCCTTAGAAACAGTGTATTTGCTGGGAGAAAAGTGCATTACTGTGCGCTTTCACCATTCAGCAAATACATGTGTAGAAGCACAGCGCTAGCAGAAACGAACGTTTCTCGACGTTTTCTAACTCAGGGAACAAGTTGCACACTTCTGAGATGCATTTGGGCAACTTTGTCAGAAATGAGTTTTTTGCCTACAGAGACATGCCTATTTGCGCAGTAGTACAGATTCTGAGTATGTAACTGGGCTTGATGAAATCAGCATTTCTCTTGCTTTCCTGAGCGTAGGGAAGCTCAGTTTTAGTCACGGTAGCTCCCACAAGTGTCTCCTCAGTGTGTTCCCATTTCCTTAGAAACAGTGTATTTGCTGGGAGAAAAGTGCATTACTGTGCGCTTTCACCGTTCAGCAAATACATGTGTAGAAGCACAGTGCTAGCAAAAACGAACGTTTCTCGACATTTTCTAACTCAGGGAACAAGTTGCACACTTCTGAGTTGCATTTGGGCAACTTTGTCAGAAATGAGTTTTTTGCCTACAGAGACATGCCTATTTGCGCAGTAGTACAGATTCTGAGTATGCAACAGGGCTTGATGAAATCAGCATTTCTCTTGCTTCCCTGTGCGTAGGGAAGCTCAGTTTTAGTCACAGTAGCTCCCACAAGTGTCTCCTCAGTGTGTTCCATTTCCTTAGAAACAGTGTATTTGCTGGGAGAAAAGTGCATTACTGTGTGCTTTCACTGTTCAGCAAGTACATGTGTAGAAGCACAGCGCTAGCAGAAATGACCATTTCTCTATGTTTTCTAACTCAGAGAACAAGTTGCACACTACTGAGATGCATTTGGTCAACTTTGTCAGAAATGAGTTTTTTGCCTACAGAGACATGCCTATTTGCGCAGTAGTACAGATTCTGAGTATGTAACTGGGCTGGATGAAATCAGCATTTCTCTTGCTTCCCTGTGCGTAGCGAAGCTCAGTTTTAGTCACAGTAGCTCCCACAAGTGTCTCCTCAGTGTGTTCCCATTTCCTAAGAAACAGTGTATTTGCTGGGAGAAAAGTGCATTACTGTGCGCTTTCACCGTTAGCAAATACATGTGAAGAAGCACAGCGTTAGCAGATATAACCGTTTCTTGACGTTTTCTAACTCAGGGAACAAGTTGCACACTTCTGAGATGCATTTGGGCAACTTTGTCAGAAATGAGTTTTTTGCCTACAGAGACATGCCTATTTGCGCAGTAGTACAGATTCTGAGTATGTAACTGGGCTTGATGAAATCAGCATTTCTCTTGCTTCCCTGTGCGTAGGGAAGCTCAGTTTTAGTCACGGTAGCTCCCACAAGTGTCTCCTCAGTGTGTTCCCATTTCCTTAGAAACAGTGTATTTGCTGGGAGAAAAGTGCATTACTCTGCGCTTTCACCGTTCAGCAAATACATGTGTTGAAGCACAGTGCTAGCAAAAACGAACGTTTCTCGACATTTTCTAACTCAGGGAACAAGTTGCACACTTCTGAGATGCATTTGGGCAACTTTGTCAGAAATGAGTTTTTTGCCTACAGAGACATGCCTATTTGCGCAGTAGTACAGATTCTGAGTATGCAACTGGGCATGATTAAATCAGCATTTCTCTTGCTTCCCTGTGCGTAGGGAAGCTCAGTTTTAGTCACAGTAGCTCCCACAAGTGTCTCCTCAGTGTGTTCCCATTTCCTTAGAAACAGTGTATTTGCTGGGAGAAAAGTGCATTACTGTGTGCTTTCACTGTTCAGCAAGAACATTTGTAGAAGCACAGCGCTAGCAGAAATAACCATTTCTCTATGTTTTCTAACTCAGGGAACAAGTTGCACACTACTGAGATGCATTTGGGCAACTTTGTCAGAAATGAGTTTTTTGTCTACAGAGACATGCCTATTTGCGCAGTAGTACAGATTCTGAGTATGTAACTGGGCTGGATGAAATCTGCATTTCTCTTGCTTCCCTGTGCGTAGGGAAGCTCAGTTTTAGTCACAGTAGCTCCCACAAGTGTCTCCTCAGTGTGTTCCCCTTTCCTTAGAAACTGTATTTGCTGGGAGAAAAGTGCATTACTGTCTGCTTTCACCGTTCAGCAAATACATGTGTAGAAGCACAGCGCTAGCAGAAACGAACGTTTCTCGACGTTTTCTAACTCAGGGAACAAGTTGCACACTTCTGAGATGCATTTGGGCAACTTTGTTTGAAATGAGTTTTTTGCCTACAGAGACATGCCTATTTGCGCAGTAGTACAGATTCTGAGTATGTAACTGGGCTTGATGAAATCAGCATTTCTCTTGCTTCCCTGTGCGTAGGGAAGCTCAGTTTTAGTCACAGTAGCTCCCACAAGTGTCTCCTCAGTGTGTTCCCAGTTCCTTAGAAACAGTGTATTTGCTGGGAGAAAAGTGCATTACTGTGCGCTTTCACCGTTCAGCAAAGACATGTGTAGAAGCACAGCGCTAGCAAAAACGAACGTTTCTCGACGTTTTCTAACTCAGGGAACAAGTTGCACACTTCTGAGATGCATTTGGGTAACTTTTTCAAAAATGAGTTTTTTGCCTACAGAGACATGCCTATTTGCGCAGTAGTACAGATTCTGAGTATGTAACTGGGCTGGATGAAATCAGCATTTCTCTTGCTTCCCTGTGCGTAGGGAAGCTCAGTTTTAGTCACAGTAGCTCCCACAAGTGTCTCCTCAGTGTGTTCCCATTTCCTTAGAAACAGTGTATTTGCTGGGAGAAAAGTGCATTACTGTGCGCTTTCACCGTTCAGCAAATACATGTGTAGAAGCACAGCGCTAGCAGAAACGACCGTTTCTCGACGTTTTCTAACTCAGGGAACAAGTTGCACACTTCTGAGATGCATTTGGGCAACTTTGTCAGAAATGAGTTTTTTGCCTACAGAGACATGCCTATTTGCGCAGTAGTACAGATTCTGAGTATGTAACTGGGCTTGATGAAATCAGCATTTCTCTTGCTTCCCTGTGCGTAGGGAAGCTCAGTTTTAGTCACAGTAGCTCCCACAAGTGTCTCCTCAGTGTGTTCCCATTTCCTTAGAAACAGTGTATTTGCTGGGAGAAAAGTGCATTACTGTGCGCTTTCACCGTTCAGCAAATACATGTGTAGAAGCACAGCGCTAGCAGAAACGAACGTTTCTCGACGTTTTCTAACTCAGGGAAAAAGTTGCACACTTCTGAGATGCATTTGGGCAACTTTGTCAGAAATGAGTTTTTTGCCTACAGAGACATGCCTATTTGCCAGTAGTACAGATTCTGAGTATGTAACTGGCCTGGATGAAATCAGCATTTCTCTTGCTTCCCTGTGCGTAGGGAAGCTCAGTTTTAGTCACAGTAGCTCCCACAAGTGTCTCCTCAGTGTGTTCCCATTTCCTTAGAAACTGTATTTGCTGGGAGAAAAGTGCATTACTGTGCGCTTTCACCGTTCAGCAAATACATGTGTAGAAGCACAGCGCTAGCAGAAACGAACGTTTCTCGACGTTTTCTAACTCAGGGAACAAGTTGCACACTTCTGAGATGCATTTGGGCAACTTTGTCGGAAATGAGTTTTTTGCCTACAGATTCATGCCTATTTGCGCAACAGGACAGATTCTGAGTATGTACCTGGGCTTGATGAAATCAGCATTTCTTTTGCTTCCCTGTGCGTAGCGAAGCTCAGTTTTAGTCACAGTAGCTCCCACAAGTGTCTCCTCAGTGTGTTCCCATTTCCTTAGAAACAGTGTATTTGCTGGGAGAAAAGTGCATTACTGTGCGCTTTCACCGTTCAGCAAATACATGTGTAGAAGCACAGCGTTAGCAGATATAACCGTTTCTCGACGTTTTCTAACTCAGGGAACAAGTTGCACACTTCTGAGATGCATTTGGGCAACTTTGTCAGAAATGAGTTTTTTGCCTACAGAGACATGCCTATTTGCGCAGTAGTACAGATTCTGAGTATGTAACTGGGCTTGATGAAATCAGCATTTCTCTTGCTTCCCTGTGCATAGGGAAGCTCAGTTTTAGTCACAGTAGCTCCCACAAGTGTCTCCTCAGTGTGTTCCCATTTCCTTAGAAACAGTGTATTTGCTGGGAGAAAAGTGCATTACTGTGCGCTTTCACCATTCAGCAAATACATGTGTAGAAGCACAGCGCTAGCAGAAACGAACGTTTCTCGACGTTTTCTAACTCAGGGAACAAGTTGCACACTTCTGAGATGCATTTGGGCAACTTTGTCAAAAATGTGTTTTTTGCCTACAGAGACATGCCTATTTGCGCAGTAGTACAGATTCTGAGTATGTAACTGGGCTTGATGAAATCAGCATTTCTCTTGCTTCCCTGTGCGTAGGGAAGCTCAGTTTTAGTCACGGTAGCTCCCACAAGTGTCTCCTCAGTGTGTTCCCATTTCCTTAGACACAGTGTATTTGCTGGGAGAAAAGTGCATTACTGTGCGCTTTCACCGTTCAGCAAATCCATGTGTAGAAGCACAGTGCTAGCAGAAACGAACGTTTCTCGACGTTTTCTAACTCAGGGAACAAGTTGCACACTTCTGAGTTGCATTTGGGCAACTTTGTCAGAAATGAGTTTTTTGCCTACAGAGACATGCCTATTTGCGCAGTAGTACAGATTCTGAGTATGCAACAGGGCTTGATGAAATCAGCATTTCTCTTGCTTCCCTGTGCGTAGGGAAGCTCAGTTTTAGTCACAGTAGCTCCCACAAGTGTCTCCTCAGTGTGTTCCATTTCCTTAGAAACAGTGTATTTGCTGGGAGAAAAGTGCATTACTGTGTGCTTTCACTGTTCAGCAAGTACATGTGTAGAAGCACAGCGCTAGCAGAAATGACCATTTCTCTATGTTTTCTAACTCAGAGAACAAGTTGCACACTACTGAGATGCATTTGGGCAACTTTGTCAGAAATGAGTTTTTTGCCTACAGAGACATGCCTATTTGCGCAGTAGTACAGATTCTGAGTATGTAACTGGGCTGGATGAAATCAGCATTTCTCTTGCTTCCCTGTGCGTAGGGAAGCTCAGTTTTAGTCACAGTAGCTCCCACAAGTGTCTCCTCAGTGTGTTCCCATTTCCTTAGAAACTGTATTTGCTGGGAGAAAAGTGCATTACTGTGCGCTTTCACCGTTCAGCAAATACATGTGTAGAAGCACAGCGCTAGCAGAAACGAACGTTTCTCGACGTTTTCTAACTCAGGGAACAAGTTGAACACTTCTGAGATGCATTTGGGCAACTTTGTCGGAAATGAGTTTTTTGCCTACAGATTCATGCCTATTTGCGCAACAGGACAGATTCTGAGTATGTAACTGGGCTTGATGAAATCAGCATTTCTCTTGCTTCCCTGTGCGTAGCGAAGCTCAGTTTTAGTCACAGTAGCTCCCACAAGTGTCTCCTCAGTGTGTTCCCATTTCCTTAGAAACAGTGTATTTGCTGGGAGAAAAGTGCATTACTGTGTGCTTTCACTGTTCAGTAAATACATATGTAGAAGCACAGCGCTAGCAGAAACGACCATTTCTCGACGTTTTCTAACTCAGGGAACAAGTTGCACACTTCTGAGATGCATTTGGTCAATTTTGTCAGAAATGAGTTTTTTGCCTACAGAGACATGCCTATTTGCGCAGTAGTACAGATTCTGAGTATGTAACTGGGCTGGATGAAATCAGCATTTCTCTTGCTTCCCTGTGCGTAGCGAAGCTCAGTTTTAGTCACAGTAGCTCCCACAAGTGTCTCCTCAGTGTGTTCCCATTTCCTAAGAAACAGTGTATTTGCTGGGAGAAAAGTGCATTACTGTGCGCTTTCACCGTTCAGCAAATACATGTGTAGAAGCACAGCGTTAGCAGATATAACCGTTTCTTGACGTTTTCTAACTCAGGGAACAAGTTGCACACTTCTGAGATGCATTTGGGCAACTTTGTCAGAAATGAGTTTTTTGCCTACAGAGACATGCCTATTTGCGCAGTAGTACAGATTCTGAGTATGTAACTGGGCTTGATGAAATCAGCATTTCTCTTGCTTCCCTGTGCGTAGGGAAGCTCAGTTTTAGTCACGGTAGCTCCCACAAGTGTCTCCTCAGTGTGTTCCCATTTCCTTAGAAACAGTGTATTTGCTGGGAGAAAAGTGCATTACTGTGCGCTTTCACCGTTCAGCAAATACATGTGTTGAAGCACAGTGCTAGCAAAAACGAACGTTTCTCGACATTTTCTAACTCAGGGAACAAGTTGCACACTTCTGAGATGCATTTGGGCAACTTTGTCAGAAATGAGTTTTTTGCCTACAGAGACATGCCTATTTGCGCAGTAGTACAGATTCTGAGTATGCAACTGGGCATGATTAAATCAGCATTTCTCTTGCTTCCCTGTGCGTAGGGAAGCTCAGTTTTAGTCACAGTAGCTCCCACAAGTGTCTCCTCAGTGTGTTCCCATTTCCTTAGAAACAGTGTATTTGCTGGGAGAAAAGTGCATTACTGTGTGCTTTCACTGTTCAGCAAGAACATTTGTAGAAGCACAGCGCTAGCAGAAATGACCATTTCTCTATGTTTTCTAACTCAGGGAACAAGTTGCACACTACTGAGATGCATTTGGGCAACTTTGTCAGAAATGAGTTTTTTGTCTACAGAGACATGCCTATTTGCGCAGTAGTACAGATTCTGAGTATGTAACTGGGCTGGATGAAATCTGCATTTCTCTTGCTTCCCTGTGCGTAGGGAAGCTCAGTTTTAGTCACAGTAGCTCCCACAAGTGTCTCCTCAGTGTGTTCCCATTTCCTTAGAAACTGTATTTGCTGGGAGAAAAGTGCATTACTGTCTGCTTTCACCGTTCAGCAAATACAGGTGTAGAAGCACAGTGCTAGCAGAAACGAACGTTTCTCGACGTTTTCTAACTCAGGGAACAAGTTGCACACTTCTGAGATGCATTTGGGCAACTTTGTTTGAAATGAGTTTTTTGCCTACAGAGACATGCCTATTTGCGCAGTAGTACAGATTCTGAGTATGTAACTGGGCTTGATGAAATCAGCATTTCTCTTGCTTCCCTGTGCGTAGGGAAGCTCAGTTTTAGTCACAGTAGCTCCCACAAGTGTCTCCTCAGTGTGTTCCCAGTTCCTTAGAAACAGTGTATTTGCTGGGAGAAAAGTGCATTACTGTGCGCTTTCACCGTTCAGCAAAGACATGTGTAGAAGCACAGCGCTAGCAGAAACGAACGTTTCTCGACGTTTTCTAACTCAGGGAACAAGTTGCACACTTCTGAGATGCATTTGGGTAACTTTTTCAAAAATGAGTTTTTTGCCTACAGAGACATGCCTATTTGCGCAGTAGTACAGATTCTGAGTATGTAACTGGGCTGGATGAAATCAGCATTTCTCTTGCTTCCCTGTGCGTAGGGAAGCTCAGTTTTAGTCACAGTAGCTCCCACAAGTGTCTCCTTAGTGTGTTCCCATTTCCTTAGAAACAGTGTATTTGCTGGGAGAAAAGTGCATTACTGTGCGCTTTCACCGTTCAGCAAATACATGTGTAGAAGCACAGCGCTAGCAGAAACGACCGTTTCTCGACGTTTTCTAACTCAGGGAACAAGTTGCACACTTCTGAGATGCATTTGGGCAACTTTGTCAGAAATGAGTTTTTTGCCTACAGAGACATGCCTATTTGCGCAGTAGTACAGATTCTGAGTATGTAACTGGGCTTGATGAAATCAGCATTTCTCTTGCTTCCCTGTGCGTAGGGAAGCTCAGTTTTAGTCACAGTAGCTCCCACAAGTGTCTCCTCAGTGTGTTCCCATTTCCTTAGAAACAGTGTATTTGCTGGGAGAAAAGTGCATTACTGTGCGCTTTCACCGTTCAGCAAATACATGTGTAGAAGCACAGCGCTAGCAGAAACGAACGTTTCTCGACGTTTTCTAACTCAGGGAAAAAGTTGCACACTTCTGAGATGCATTTGGGCAACTTTGTCAGAAATGAGTTTTTTGCCTACAGAGACATGCCTATTTGCCAGTAGTACAGATTCTGAGTATGTAACTGGCCTGGATGAAATCAGCATTTCTCTTGCTTCCCTGTGCGTAGGGAAGCTCAGTTTTAGTCACAGTAGCTCCCACAAGTGTCTCCTCAGTGTGTTCCCATTTCCTTAGAAACTGTATTTGCTGGGAGAAAAGTGCATTACTGTGCGCTTTCACCGTTCAGCAAATACATGTGTAGAAGCACAGCGCTAGCAGAAACGAACGTTTCTCGACGTTTTCTAACTCAGGGAACAAGTTGCACACTTCTGAGATGCATTTGGGCAACTTTGTCGGAAATGAGTTTTTTGCCTACAGATTCATGCCTATTTGCGCAACAGGACAGATTCTGAGTATGTACCTGGGCTTGATGAAATCAGCATTTCTTTTGCTTCCCTGTGCGTAGCGAAGCTCAGTTTTAGTCACAGTAGCTCCCACAAGTGTCTCCTCAGTGTGTTCCCATTTCCTTAGAAACAGTGTATTTGCTGGGAGAAAAGTGCATTACTGTGCGCTTTCACCGTTCAGCAAATACATGTGTAGAAGCACAGCGTTAGCAGATATAACCGTTTCTCGACGTTTTCTAACTCAGGGAACAAGTTGCACACTTCTGAGATGCATTTGGGCAACTTTGTCAGAAATGAGTTTTTTGCCTACAGAGACATGCCTATTTGCGCAGTAGTACAGATTCTGAGTATGTAACTGGGCTTGATGAAATCAGCATTTCTCTTGCTTCCCTGTGCATAGGGAAGCTCAGTTTTAGTCACAGTAGCTCCCACAAGTGTCTCCTCAGTGTGTTCCCATTTCCTTAGAAACAGTGTATTTGCTGGGAGAAAAGTGCATTACTGTGCGCTTTCACCATTCAGCAAATACATGTGTAGAAGCACAGCGCTAGCAGAAACGAACGTTTCTCGATGTTTTCTAACTCAGGGAACAAGTTGCACACTTCTGAGATGCATTTGGGCAACTTTGTCAAAAATGTGTTTTTTGCCTACAGAGACATGCCTATTTGCGCAGTAGTACAGATTCTGAGTATGTAACTGGGCTTGATGAAATCAGCATTTCTCTTGCTTCCCTGTGCGTAGGGAAGCTCAGTTTTAGTCACGGTAGCTCCCACAAGTGTCTCCTCAGTGTGTTCCCATTTCCTTAGACACAGTGTATTTGCTGGGAGAAAAGTGCATTACTGTGCGCTTTCACCGTTCAGCAAATACATGTGTAGAAGCACAGCGCTAGCAGAAACGACCGTTTCTCGACGTTTTCTAACTCAGGGAACAAGTTGCACACTTCTGAGATGCATTTGGGCAACTTTGTCAGAAATGACTTTTTTGCCTACAGAGAAATGCCTATTTGCGCAGTAGTACAGATTCTGAGTATGTAACTGGGCTTGATGAAATCAGCATTTCTCTTGCTTCCCTGTGCGTAGGGAAGCTCAGTTTTAGTCACAGTAGCTCCCACAAGTGTCTCCTCAGTGTGTTCCCATTTCCTTAGAAACAGTGTATTTGCTGGGAGAAAAGTGCATTACTGTGCGCTTTCACCGTTCAGCAAATACATGTGTAGAACCACAGCGCTAGCAGAAACGACCGTTTCTCGACCTTTTCTAACTCAGAGAACAAGTTGCACACTTCTGAGATGCATTTGGGCAACTTTGTCAGAAATGAGTTTTTTGCCTACAGAGACATGCCTATTTGCGCAGTAGTACAGATTCTGAGTATGTAACTGGGCTTGATGAAATCAGGATTTCTCTTGCTTCCCTGTGCGTAGGGAAGCTCAGTTTTAGTCACAGTAGCTCCCACAAGTGTCTCCTCAGTGTGTTCCCATTTCCTTAGACACAGTGTATTTGCTGGGAGAAAAGTGCATTACTGTGCACTTTCACCGTTCAGCAAATACATGTGTAGAAGCACAGCACTAGCAGAAACGACCGTTTCTCGACGTTTTCTAACTCAGGGAACAAGTTGCACACTTCTGAGATGCATTTGGGCAACTTTGTCGGAAATGAGTTTTTTGCCTACAGATTCATGCCTATTTGCGCAACAGGACAGATTCTGAGTATGTAACTGGGCTTGATGAAATCAGCATTTCTCTTGCTTCCCTGTGCATAGCGAAGCTCAGTTTTAGTCACAGTAGCTCCCACAAGTGTCTCCTCAGTGTGTTCCCATTTCCTTAGAAACAGTGTATTTGCTGGGAGAAAAGTGCATTACTGTGCGCTTTCACCGTTCAGCAAATACATGTGTAGAAGCACAGCGTTAGCAGATATAACCGTTTCTCGACGTTTTCTAACTCAGGGAACAAGTTGCACACTTCTGAGATGCATTTGGGCAACTTTGTCAGAAATGAGTTTTTTGCCTACAGAGACATGCCTATTTGCGCAGTAGTACAGATTCTGAGTATGTAACTGGGCTTGATGAAAT
Organism: Acomys minous; assembly: GCF_964271855.1. Classification (NCBI taxonomy): domain Eukaryota; kingdom Metazoa; phylum Chordata; class Mammalia; order Rodentia; family Muridae; genus Acomys; species Acomys minous. The sequence goes on from NW_028182177.1 coordinate 1,036,372, forward strand.
CAGCATTTCTCTTGCTTCCCTGTGCGTAGGGAAGCTCAGTTTTAGTCACAGTAGCTCCCACAAGTGTCTCCTCAGTGTGTTCCCATTTCCTTAGAAACAGTGTATTTGCTGGGAGAAAAGTGCATTACTGTGTGCTTTCACCATTCAGCAAATACATGTGTAGAAGCACAGCGCTAGCAGAAACGAACGTTTCTCGACGTTTTCTAACTCAGGGAACAAGTTGCACACTTCTGAGATGCATTTGGGCAACTTTGTCAAAAATGTGTTTTTTGCCTACAGAGACATGCCTATTTGCGCAGTAGTACAGATTCTGAGTATGTAACTGGGCTGGATGAAATCAGCATTTCTCTTGCTTCCCTGTGCGTAGGGGAGCTCAGTTTTAGTCACGGTAGCTCCCACAAGTGTCTCCTCAGTGTGTTCCCATTTCCTTAGAAACAGTGTATTTGCTGGGAGAAAAGTGCATTACTGTGCGCTTTCACCGTTCAGCAAATACATGTGTAGAAGCACAGCGCTAGCAGAAACGACCGTTTCTCGACGTTTTCTAACTCAGGGAACAAGTTGCACACTTCTGAGATGCATTTGGGCAACTTTGTCAGAAATGAGTTTTTTGCCTACAGAGACATGCCTATTTGCGCAGTAGTACAGATTCTGAGTATGTAACTGGGCTTGATGAAATCAGCATTTCTGTTGCTTCCCTGTGCGTAGGGAAGCTCAGTTTTAGTCACAGTAGCTCCCACAAGTGTCTCCTCAGTGTGTTCCCATTTCCTTAGAAACAGTGTATTTGCTGGGAGAAAAGTGCATTACTGTGCGCTTTCACCGTTCAGCAAATACATGTGTAGAAGCACAGCGCTAGCAGAAACGACCGTTTCTCAACGTTTTCTAACTCAGGGAACAAGTTGCACACTTCTGAGATGCATTTGGGCAACTTTGTCAGAAATGAGTTTTTTGCCTAAAGAGACATGCCTATTTGCGCAGTAGTACAGATTCTGAGTATGTAACTGGGCTTGATGAAATCAGCATTTCTCTTGCTTCCCTGTGCGTAGGGAAGCTCAGTTTTAGTCCCAGTAGCTCCCACAAGTGTCTCCTCAGTGTGTTCCCATTTCCTTAGAAACAGTGTATTTGCTGGGAGAAAAGTGCATTACTGTGCGCTTTCACCGTTCAGCAAATCCATGTGTAGAAGCACAGTGCTAGCAGAAACGAACGTTTCTCGACGTTTTCTAACTCAGGGAACAAGTTGCACACTTCTGAGATGCATTTGGGCATCTTTGTCAGAAATGAGTTTTTTGCCTACAGATTCATGCCTATTTGCGCAGTAGTACAGATTCTGAGTATGTAACTGGGCTTGATGAAATCAGCATTTCTCTTGCTTCCCTGTTCGTAGGGAAGCTCAGTTTTAGTCACAGTAGCTCCCACAAGTGTCTCCTCAGTGTGTTCCCATTTCCTTAGACACAGTGTATTTGCTGGGAGAAAAGTGCATTACTGTGCGCTTTCACCGTTCAGCAAATACATGTGTAGAAGCACAGCACTAGCAGAAACGACCGTTTCTCGACGTTTTCTAACTCAGGGAACAAGTTGCACACTTCTGAGATGCATTTGGGCAACTTTGTCGGAAATGAGTTTTTTGCCTACAGATTCAGGCCTATTTGCGCAACAGGACAGATTCTGAGTATGTAACTGGGCTTGATGAAATCAGCATTTCTCTTGCTTCCCTGTGCGTAGCGAAGCTCAGTTTTAGTCACAGTAGCTCCCACAAGTGTCTCCTCAGTGTGTTCCCATTTCCTTAGAAACAGTGTATTTGCTGGGAGAAAAGTGCATTACTGTGCGCTTTCACTGTTCAGCAAATACATGTGTAGAAGCACAGCGTTAGCAGATATAACCGTTTCTCGACGTTTTCTAACTCAGGGAACAAGTTGCACACTTCTGAGGTGCATTTGGGCAACTTTGTCAGAAATGAGTTTTTTGCCTACAGAGACATGCCTATTTGCGCAGTAGTACAGATTCTGAGTATGTAACTGGGCTTGATGAAATCAGCATTTCTCTTGCTTCCCTGTGCGTAGGGAAGCTCAGTTTTAGTCACAGTAGCTCCCACAAGTGTCTCCTCAGTGTGTTCCCATTTCCTTAGAAACAGTGTATTTGCTGGGAGAAAAGTGCATTACTGTGCACTTTCACCGTTCAGCAAATACATGTGTAGAAGCACAGCGCTAGCAGAAACGACCGTTTCTCGACGTTTTCTAACTCAGGGAACAAGTTGCACACTTCTGAGATGCATTTGGGCAACTTTCTCAGAAATTAGTTTTTTGCCTACAGAGACATGCCTATTTGCGCAGTAGTACAGATTCTGAGTATGTAACTTGGCTTGATGAAATCAGCATTTCTCTTGCTTCCCTGTGCGTAGGGAAGCTCAGTTTTAGTCACAGTAGCTCCCACAAGTGTCTCCTCAGTGTGTTCCCATTTCCTTAGAAACAGTGTATTTGCTGGGAGAAAAGTGCATTACTGTGCGCTTTCACCGTTCAGCAAATACATGTGTAGAAGCACAGCGCTAGCAGAAACGAACGTTTCTCGACGTTTTCTAACTCAGGGAACAAGTTGCACACTTCTGAGATGCATTTGGGCAACTTTGTCAGAAATGAGTTTTTTGCCTACAGAGACATGCCTATTTGCGCAGTAGTACAGATTCTGAGTATGTAACTGGGCTTGATGAAATCAGCATTTCTCTTGCTTCCCTGTGCGTAGGGAAGCTCAGTTTTAGTCACAGTAGCTCCCACAAGTGTCTCCTCAGTGTGTTCCCATTTACTTAGAAACAGTGTATTTGCTGGGAGAAAAGTGCATTACTGTGCGCTTTCACCGTTCAGCAAATACATGTGTAGAAGCACAGTGCTAGCAGAAACGAACGTTTCTCGACGTTTTCTAACTCAGGGAACAAGTTGCACACTTCTGAGATGCATTTGGGCATCTTTGTCAGAAATGAGTTTTTTGCCTACAGATTTATGCCTATTTGCGCAGTAGTACAGATTCTGAGTATGTAACTGGGCTTGATGAAATCAGCATTTCTCTTGCTTCCCTGTGCGTAGGGAAGCTCAGTTTTAGTCACAGTAGCTCCCACAAGTGTCTCCTCAGTGTGTTCCCATTTCCTTAGAAACAGTGTATTTGCTGGGAGAAAAGTGCATTACTGTGCGCTTTCACCGTTCAGCAAATACATATGTAGAAGCACAGCGCTAGCAGAAACGACCGTTTCTCGACGTTTTCTAACTCAGGGAACAAGTTGCACACTTCTGAGATGCATTTGGGCAACTTTGTCAAAAATTTGTTTTTTGCCTACAGAGACATGCCTATTTGCGCAGTAGTACAGATTCTGAGTATGTAACTGGGCTGGATGAAATCAGCATTTCTCTTGCTTCCCTGTGCGTAGGGAAGCTCAGTTTTAGTCACAGTAGCTCCCACAAGTGTCTCCTCAGTGTGTTCCCATTTCCTTAGAAACAGTGTATTTGCTGGGAGAAAAGTGCATTACTGTGCGCTTTCACCGTTCAGCAAATACATGTGTAGAAGCACAGTGCTAGCAGAAACGAACGTTTCTCGACGTTTTCTAACTCAGGGAACAAGTTGCACACTTCTGAGATGCATTTGGGCAACTTTGTCAAAAATGTGTTTTTTGCCTACAGAGACATGCCTATTTGCGCAGTAGTACAGATTCTGAGTATGTAACTGGGCTGGATGAAATCAGCATTTCTCTTGCTTCCCTGTGCGTAGGGAAGCTCAGTTTTAGTCACGGTAGCTCCCACAAGTGTCTCCTCAGTGTGTTCCCATTTCCTTAGAAACAGTGTATTTGCTGGGAGAAAAGTGCATTACTGTGCGCTTTCACCGTTCAGCAAATACATGTGTAGAAGCACAGCGCTAGCAGAAACGACCGTTTCTCGACGTTTTCTAACTCAGGGAACAAGTTGCACACTTCTGAGATGCATTTGGGCAACTTTGTCAGAAATGAGTTTTTTGCCTACAGAGACATGCCTATTTGCGCAGTAGTACAGATTCTGAGTATGTAACTGGGCTTGATGAAATCAGCATTTCTCTTGCTTCCCTGTGCGTAGGGAAGCTCAGTTTTAGTCATAGTAGCTCCCACAAGTATCTCCTCAGTGTGTTCCCATTTCCTTAGAAACAGTGTATTTGCTGGGAGAAAAGTGCATTACTGTGCGCTTTCACCGTTCAGCAAATACATGTGTAGAAGCACAGTGTTAGCAGATATGACCGTTTCTCGACGTTTTCTAACTCAGGGAACAAGTTGCACACTTCTGAGATGCATTTGGGCAACTTTGTCAGAAATGAGTTTTTTGCCTACAGAGACATGCCTATTTGCGCAGTAGTACAGATTCTGAGTATGTAACTGGGCTTGATGAAATCAGGATTTCTCTTGCTTCCCTGTGCATAGGGAAGCTCAGTTTTAGTCACAGTAGCTCCCACAAGTGTCTCCTCAGTGTCTTCCCATTTCCTTAGTAACAGTGTATTTGCTGGGAGAAAAGTGCATTACTGTGCGCTTTCACCGTTCAGCAAATACATGTGTAGAAGCACAGCGATAGCAGAAACGACCGTTTCTCGACGTTTTCTAACTCAGGGAACAAGTTGCACACTTCTGAGATGCATTTGGGCAACTTTGTCAGAAATGAGTTTTTTGCCTACAGAGACATGCCTATTTGCGCAGTAGTACAGATTCTGAGTATGTAACTGGGCTTGATGAAATCAGCATTTCTCTTGCTTCCCTGTGCGTAGGGAAGCTCAGTTTTAGTCACAGTAGCTCCCACAAGTGTCTCCTCAGTGTGTTCCCATTTCCTTAGAAACAGTGTATTTGCTGGGAGAAAAGTGAATTACTGTGCGCTTTCACCGTTCAGCAAATACATATGTAGAAGCACAGCGCTAGCAGAAACGACCGTTTCTCGACGTTTTCTAACTCAGGGAACAAGTTGCACACTTCTGAGATGCATTTGGGCAACTTTGTCAAAAATGTGTTTTTTGCCTACAGAGACATGCCTATTTGCGCAGTAGTACAGATTCTGAGTATGTAACTGGGCTTGATGAAATCAGCATTTCTCTTGCTTCCCTGTGCGTAGGGAAGCTCAGTTTTAGTCACGGTAGCTTCCAAAAGTGTCCCCTCAGTGTATTCCCATTTCCTTAGAAACAGTGTATTTGCTTTGAGAAACGTGCATTACTGTGCGCTTTCACTGTTCAGCAAGTACATGTGTAGAAGCACAGCGCTAGCAGAAACGAACGTTTCTCGACGTTTTCTAACTCAGGGAACAAGTTGCACACTTCTGAGATGCATTTGGGCAACTTTGTCAGAAATGAGTTTTTTGCCTAAAGAGACATGCCTATTTGCGCAGTAGTACAGATTCTGAGTATGTAACTGGGCTTGATGAAATCAGCATTTCTCTTGCTTCCCTGTGCGTAGGGAAGCTCAGTTTTAGTCCCAGTAGCTCCCACAAGTGTCTCCTCAGTGTGTTCCCATTTCCTTAGAAACAGTGTATTTGCTGGGAGAAAAGTGCATTACTGTGCGCTTTCACCATTCAGCAAATACATATGTAGAAGCACAGCGCTAGCAGAAACGACCGTTTCTCGACGTTTTCTAACTCAGGGAACAAGTTGCACACTTCTGAGGTGCATTTGGGCAACTTTGTCAGAAATGAGTTTTTTGCCTACAGAGACATGCCTATTTGCGCAGTAGTACAGATTCTGAGTATGTAACTTGGCTTGATGAAATCAGCATTTCTCTTGCTTCCCTGTGCGTAGGGAAGCTCAGTTTTAGTCACAGTAGCTCCCACAAGTGTCTCCTCAGTGTGTTCCCATTTTCTTAGAAACAGTGTATTTGCTGGGATAAAAGTGCATTACTGTGAGCTTTCACCGTTCAGCAAGTACATGTGTAGAAGCACAGCGCTAGCAGAAACGACCGTTTCTCGACGTTTTCTAACTCAGAGAACAAGTTGCACACTTCTGAGATGCATTTGGGCAACTTTGTCAGAAATGAGTTTTTTGCCTACAGAGACATGCCTATTTGCGCAGTAGTACAGATTCTGAGTATGTAACTGGGCTTGATGAAATCAGCATTTCTCTTGCTTCCCTGTGCGTAGGGAAGATCAGTTTTAGTCACAGTAGCTCCCACAAGTGTCTCCTCAGTGTGTTCCCATTTCCTTAGAAACAGTGTATTTGCTGGGAGAAAAGTGCATTACTGTGCGCTTTCACCGTTCAGCAAATACATGTGTAGAAGCACAGTGCTAGCAGAAACGAACGTTTCTCCACGTTTTCTAATTCAGGGAACAAGTTGCACACTTCTGAGATGCATTTGGGCATCTTTGTCAGAAATGAGTTTTTTGCCTACAGAGACATGCCTATTTGCGCAGTAGTACAGATTCTGAGTATGTAACTGGGCTTGATGAAATCAGCATTTCTCTTGCTTCCCTCTGCGTAGGGAAGCTCAGTTTTAGTCCCAGTAGCTCCCACAAGTGTCTCCTCAGTGTGTTCCCATTTCCATAGAAACAGTGTATTTGCTGGGAGAAAAGTGCATTACTGTGCGCTTTCACCGTTCAGCAAATACATGTGTAGAAGCACAGCGCTAGCAGATACGACCGTTTCTCGACGTTTTCTAACTCAGGGAACAAGTTGCATACTTCTGAGATGCATTTGGGCAACTTTGTCAGAAATGAGTTTTTTGCCTACAGATTCATGCCTATTTGCCCAGTAGTACAGATTCTGAGTATGTAACTGGGCTTGGTGAAATCAGCATTTCTCTTGCTTCCCTGTACGTAGGGAAGCTCAGTTTTAGTCACAGTTGCTCCCACAAGTGTCTCCTCAGTGTGTTCCCATTTCATTAGAAACAGTGTATTTGCTGGGAGAAACGTGCATTACTGTGCGCTTTCACCGTTCAGCAAGTACATGTGTAGAAGCACAGCGCTAGCAGAAACGAACGTTTCTCGACGTTTTCTAACTCAGGGAACAAGTTGCACACTTCTGAGATGCATTTGGGCAACTTTGTCAGAAATGAGTTTTTTGCCTAAAGAGACATGCCTATTTGCGCAGTAGTACAGATTCTGAGTATGTAACTGGGCTTGATGAAATCAGCATTTCTCTTGCTTCCCTGTGCGTAGGGAAGCTCAGTTTTAGTCACAGTAGCTCCCACAAGTGTCTCCTCAGTGTGTTCCCATTTCCTTAGAAACAGTGTATTTGCTGGGAGAAAATTGCATTACTGTTTGCTTTCACCGTTCAGCAAATACATATGTAGAAGCACAGCGCTAGCAGAAACGACCGTTTCTCGACGTTTTCTAACTCAGGGAACAAGTTGCACACTTCTGAGGTGCATTTGGGCAACTTTGTCAGAAATGAGTTTTTTGCCTACAGAGACATGCCTATTTGCGCAGTAGTACAGATTCTGAGTATGTAACTGGGCTTGATGAAATCAGCATTTCTCCTGCTTCCCTGTGCGTAGGGAAGCTCAGTTTTAGTCACAGTAGCTCCCACAAGTGTCTCCTCAGTGTGTTCCCATTTCCTTAGAAACAATGTATTTGCTGGGAGAAAAGTGCATTACTGTGCGCTTTCACCGTTCAGCAAATACATATGTAGAAGCACAGCGCTAGCAGAAACGACCGTTTCTCGACGTTTTCTAACTCAGGGAACAAGTTGCACACTTCTGAGGTGCATTTGGGCAACTTTGTCAGAAATGAGTTTTTTGCCTACAGAGACATGCCTATTTGCGCAGTAGTACAGATTCTGAGTATGTAACTGGGCTTGATGAAATCAGCATTTCTCTTGCTTCCCTGTGCGTAGGGAAGCTCAGTTTTAGTCACAGTAGCTCCCACAAGTGTCTCCTCAGTGTGTTCCCATTTCCTTAGAAACAGTGTATTTGCTGGGAGAAAAGTGCAATACTGTGCGCTTTAACCGTTCAGCAAATACATGTGTAGAAGCACAGTGCTAGCAGAAACGAACGTTTCTCGACGTTTTCTAACTCAGGGAACAAGTTGCACACTTCTGAGATGCATTTGGGCATCTTTGTCAGAAAAGAGTTTTTTGCCTACAGAGACATGCCTATTTGCGCAGTAGTACAGATTCTGAGTATGTAACTGGGCTTGATGAAATCAGCATTTCTCTTGCTTCCCTGTGCGTAGGGAAGCTCAGTTTTAGTCACAGTAGCTCCCACAAGTGTCTCCTCTGTGTGTTCCCATTTCCTTAGAAACAGTGTATTTGCTGGGAGAAAAGTGCATTACTGTGTGCTTTCACCGTTCAGCAATTACATGTGTAGAAGCACAGCGCTAGCAGGAACGAACGTTTCTCGACGTTTTCTAACTCAGGGAACAAGTTGCACACTTCTGAGATGCATTTGGGCAACTTTGTCAGAAATGAGTTTTTTGCCTAAAGAGACATGCCTATTTGTGCAGTAGTACAGATTCTGAGTATGTAATTGGGCTTGATGAAATCAGCATTTCTCTTGCTTCCCTGTGCGTAGGGAAGCTCAGTTTTCGTCACAGTAGCTCCCACAAGTGTCTCCTCAGTGTGTTCCCATTTCCTTAGAAACAGTGTATTTGCTGGGAGAAAAGTGCATTACTGTGCGCTTTCACCGTTCAGCAAATACATGTGTAGAAGCACAGCGCTAGCAGAAACGACCGTTTCTCGACGTTTTCTAACTCAGGGAACAAGTTGCACACTTCTGAGATGCATTTGGGCAACTTTGTCAGAAATGAGTTTTTTGCCTACAGAGACATGCCTATTTGCGCAGTAGTACAGATTCTGAGTATGTAACTGGGCTTGATGAAATCAGGATTTCTCTTGCTTCCCTGTGCATAGGGAAGCTCAGTTTTAGTCACAGTAGCTCCCACAAGTGTCTCCTCAGTGTCTTCCCATTTCCTTAGTAACAGTGTATTTGCTGGGAGAAAAGTGCATTACTGTGCGCTTTCACCGTTCTGCAAATACATGTGTAGAAGCACAGCGATAGCAGAAACGACCGTTTCTCGACGTTTTCTAACTCAGGGAACAAGTTGCACACTTCTGAGATGCATTTGGGCAACTTTGTCACAAATGAGTTTTTTGCCTACAGAGACATGCCTATTTGCGCAGTAGTACAGATTCTGAGTATGTAACTGGGCTTGATGAAATCAGCATTTCTCTTGCTTCCCTGTGCGTAGGGAAGCTCAGTTTTAGTCACAGTAGCTCCCACAAGTGTCTCCTCAGTGTGTTCCCATTTCCTTAGAAACAGTGTATTTGCTGGGAGAAAAGTGCATTACTGTGCGCTTTCACCGTTCAGCAAATACATATGTAGAAGCACAGCGCTAGCAGAAACGACCGTTTCTCGACGTTTTCTAACTCAGGGAACAAGTTGCACACTTCTGAGATGCATTTGGGCAACTTTGTCAAAAATGTGTTTTTTGCCTACAGAGACATGCCTATTTGCGCAGTAGTACAGATTCTGAGTATGTAACTGGGCTTGATGAAATCAGCATTTCTCTTGCTTCCCTGTGCGTAGGGAAGCTCAGTTTTAGTCACGGTAGCTCCCAAAAGTGTCTCCTCAGTGTGTTCCCATTTCCTTAGAAACAGTGTATTTGCTGGGAGAAACGTGCATTACTGTGCGCTTTCACCGTTCAGCAAGTACATGTGTAGAAGCACAGCGCTAGCAGAAACGAACGTTTCTCGACGTTTTCTAACTCAGGGAACAAGTTGCACACTTCTGAGATGCATTTGGGCAACTTTGTCAGAAATGAGTTTTTTGCCTAAAGAGACATGCCTATTTGCGCAGTAGTACAGATTCTGAGTATGTAACTGGGCTTGATGAAATCAGCATTTCTCTTGCTTCCCTGTGCGTAGGGAAGCTCAGTTTTAGTCACAGTAGCTCCCACAAGTGTCTCCTCAGTGTGTTCCCATTTCCTTAGAAACAGTGTATTTGCTGGGAGAAAAGTGCATTACTGTGCGCTTTCACCATTCAGCAAATACATATGTAGAAGCACAGCGCTAGCAGAAACGACCGTTTCTCGACGTTTTCTAACTCAGGGAACAAGTTGCACACTTCTGAGGTGCATTTGGGCAACTTTGTCAGAAATGAGTTTTTTGCCTACAGAGACATGCCTATTTGCGCAGTAGTACAGATTCTGAGTATGTAACTTGGCTTGATGAAATCAGCATTTCTCTTGCTTCCCTGTGCGTAGGGAAGCTCAGTTTTAGTCACAGTAGCTCCCACAAGTGTCTCCTCAGTGTGTTCCCATTTTCTTAGAAACAGTGTATTTGCTGGGATAAAAGTGCATTACTATGAGCTTTCACCGTTCAGCAAGTACATGTGTAGAAGCACAGCGCTAGCAGAAACGACCGTTTCTCGACGTTTTCTAACTCAGAGAACAAGTTGCACACTTCTGAGATGCATTTGGGCAACTTTGTCAGAAATGAGTTTTTTGCCTAAAGAGACATGCCTATTTGCGCAGTAGTACAGATTCTGAGTATGTAACTGGGCTTGATGAAATCAGCATTTCTCTTGCTTCCCTGTGCGTAGGGAAGATCAGTTTTAGTCACAGTAGCTCCCACAAGTGTCTCCTCAGTGTGTTCCCATTTCCTTAGAAACAGTGTATTTGCTGGGAGAAAAGTGCATTACTGTGCGCTTTCACCGTTCAGCAAATACATGTGTAGAAGCACAGTGCTAGCAGAAACGAACGTTTCTCCACGTTTTCTAATTCAGGGAACAAGTTGCACACTTCTGAGATGCATTTGGGCATCTTTGTCAGAAATGAGTTTTTTGCCTACAGAGACATGCCTATTTGCGCAGTAGTACAGATTCTGAGTATGTAACTGGGCTTGATGAAATCAGCATTTCTCTTGCTTCCCTCTGCGTAGGGAAGCTCAGTTTTAGTCCCAGTAGCTCCCACAAGTGTCTCCTCAGTGTGTTCCCATTTCCTTAGAAACAGTGTATTTGCTGGGAGAAAAGTGCATTACTGTGCGCTTTCACCGTTCAGCAAATACATGTGTAGAAGCACAGCGCTAGCAGATACGACCGTTTCTCGACGTTTTCTAACTCAGGGAACAAGTTGCATACTTCTGAGATGCATTTGGGCAACTTTGTCAGAAATGAGTTTTTTGCCTACAGATTCATGCCTATTTGCCCAGTAGTACAGATTCTGAGTATGTAACTGGGCTTGTTGAAATCAGCATTTCTCTTGCTTCCCTGTGCGTAGGGAAGCTCAGTTTTAGTCACAGTTGCTCCCACAAGTGTCTCCTCAGTGTGTTCCCATTTCATTAGAAACAGTGTATTTGCTGGGAGAAACGTGCATTACTGTGCGCTTTCACCGTTCAGCAAGTACATGTGTAGAAGCACAGCGCTAGCAGAAACGAACGTTTCTCGACGTTTTCTAACTCAGGGAACAAGTTGCACACTTCTGAGATGCATTTGGGCAACTTTGTCAGAAATGAGTTTTTTGCCTACAGAGACATGCCTATTTGCGCAGTAGTACAGATTCTGAGTATGTAACTGGGCTTGATGAAATCAGCATTTCTCTTGCTTCCCTGTGCGTAGGGAAGCTCAGTTTTAGTCACAGTAGCTCCCACAAGTGTCTCCTCAGTGTGTTCCCATTTCCTTAGAAACAGTGTATTTGCTGGGAGAAAAGTGCATTACTGTTTGCTTTCACCGTTCAGCAAATACATATGTAGAAGCACAGCGCTAGCAGAAACGACCGTTTCTCGACGTTTTCTAACTCAGGGAACAAGTTGCACACTTCTGAGGTGCATTTGGGCAACTTTGTCAGAAATGAGTTTTTTGCCTACAGAGACATGCCTATTTGCGCAGTAGTACAGATTCTGAGTATGTAACTGGGCTTGATGAAATCAGCATTTCTCTTGCTTCCCTGTGCGTAGGGAAGCTCAGTTTTAGTCACAGTAGCTCCCACAAGTGTCTCCTCAGTGTGTTCCCATTTCCTTAGAAACAGTGTATTTGCTGGGAGAAAAGTGCATTACTGTGCGCTTTCACCGTTCAGCAAATACATATGTAGAAGCACAGCGCTAGCAGAAACGACCGTTTCTCGACGTTTTCTAACTCAGGGAACAAGTTGCACACTTCTGAGGTGCATTTGGGCAACTTTGTCAGAAATGAGTTTTTTGCCTACAGAGACATGCCTATTTGCGCAGTAGTACAGATTCTGAGTATGTAACTGGGCTTGATGAAATCAGCATTTCTCTTGCTTCCCTGTGCGTAGGGAAGCTCAGTTTTAGTCATAGTAGCTCCCACAAGTATCTCCTCAGTGTGTTCCCTTTTCCTTAGAAACAGTGTATTTGCTGGGAGAAAAGTGCAATACTGTGCGCTTTAACCGTTCAGCAAATACATGTGTAGAAGCACAGCGTTAGCAGATATGACCGTTTCTCGACGTTTTCTAACTCAGGGAACAAGTTGCACACTTCTGAGATGCATTTGGGCAACTTTGTCAGAAATGAGTTTTTTGCCTACAGAGACATGCCTATTTGCGCAGTAGTACAGATTCTGAGTATGTAACTGGGCTTGATGAAATCAGCATTTCTCTTGCTTCCCTGTGCGTAGGGAAGCTCAGTTTTAGTCACAGTAGCTCCCACAAGTGTCTCCTCAGTGTGTTCCCATTTACTTAGAAACAGTGTATTTGCTGGGAGAAAAGTGCATTACTGTGCGCTTTCACCGTTCAGCAAATACATGTGTAGAAGCACAGTGCTAGCAGAAACGAACGTTTCTCGACGTTTTCTAACTCAGGGAACAAGTTGCACACTTCTGAGATGCATTTGGGCTTCTTTGTCAGAAATGAGTTTTTTGCCTACAGATTTATGCCTATTTGCGCAGTAGTACAGATTCTGAGTATGTAACTGGGCTTGATGAAATCAGCATTTCTCTTGCTTCCCTGTGCGTAGGGAAGCTCAGTTTTAGTCACAGTAGCTCCCACAAGTGTCTCCTCAGTGTGTTCCCATTTCCTTAGAAACAGTGTATTTGCTGGGAGAAAAGTGCATTACTGTGCGCTTTCACCGTTCAGCAAATACATATGTAGAAGCACAGCGCTAGCAGAAACGACCGTTTCTCGACGTTTTCTAACTCAGGGAACAAGTTGTACACTTCTGAGATGCATTTGGGCAACTTTGTCAAAAATGTGTTTTTTGCCTACAGAGACATGCCTATTTGCGCAGTAGTACAGATTCTGAGTATGTAACTGGGCTGGATGAAATCAGCATTTCTCTTGCTTCCCTGTGCGTAGGGAAGCTCAGTTTTAGTCACGGTAGCTCCCACAAGTGTCTCCTCAGTGTGTTCCCATTTCCTTAGAAACAGTGTATTTGCTGGGAGAAAAGTGCATTACTGTGCGCTTTCACCGTTCAGCAAATACATGTGTAGAAGCACAGTGCTAGCAGAAACGAACGTTTCTCGACGTTTTCTAACTCAGGGAACAAGTTGCATACTTCTGAGATGCATTTGGGCAACTTTGTCAGAAATGAGTTTTTTGCCTACAGATTCATGCCTATTTGCCCAGTAGTACAGATTCTGAGTATGTAACTGGGCTTGGTGAAATCAGCATTTCTCTTGCTTCCCTGTGCGTAGGGAAGCTCAGTTTTAGTCACAGTAGCTCCCACAAGTGTCTCCTCAGTGTGTTCCCATTTCATTAGAAACAGTGTATTTGCTGGGAGAAACGTGCATTACTGTGCGCTTTCACCGTTCAGCAAGTACATGTGTAGAAGCACAGCGCTAGCAGAAACGAACGTTTCTCGACGTTTTCTAACTCAGGGAACAAGTTGCACACTTCTGACATGCATTTGGGCAACTTTGTCAGAAATGAGTTTTTTGCCTACAGAGACATGCCTATTTGCGCAGTAGTACAGATTCTGAGTATGTAACTGGGCTTGATGAAATCAGCATTTCTCTTGCTTCCCTGTGCGTAGGGAAGCTCAGTTTTAGTCACAGTAGCTCCCACAAGTGTCTCCTCAGTGTGTTCCCATTTCCTTAGAAACAGTGTATTTGCTGGGAGAAAAGTGCATTACTGTTTGCTTTCACCGTTCAGCAAATACATATGTAGAAGCACAGCGCTAGCAGAAACGAACGTTTCTCGACGTTTTCTAACTCAGGGAACAAGTTGCACACTTCTGAGGTGCATTTGGGCAACTTTGTCAGAAATGAGTTTTTTGCCTACAGAGACATGCCTATTTGCGCAGTAGTACAGATTCTGAGTATGTAACTGGGCTTGATGAAATCAGCATTTCTCTTGCTTCCCTGTGCGTAGGGAAGCTCAGTTTTAGTCACAGTAGCTCCCACAAGTGTCTCCTCAGTGTGTTCCCATTTCCTTAGAAACAGTGTATTTGCTGGGAGAAAAGTGCAATACTGTGCGCTTTAACCGTTCAGCAAATACATGTGTAGAAGCACAGTGCTAGCAGAAACGAACGTTTCTCGACGTTTTCTAACTCAGGGAACAAGTTGCACACTTCTGATATGCATTTGGGCATCTTTGTCAGAAAAGAGTTTTTTGCCTACAGAGACATGCCTATTTGCGCAGTAGTACAGATTCTGAGTATGTAACTGGGCTTGATGAAATCAGCATTTCTCTTGCTTCCCTGTGCGTAGGGAAGCTCAGTTTTAGTCCCAGTAGCTCCCACAAGTGTCTCCTCAGTGTGTTCCCATTTCCTTAGAAACAGTGTATTTGCTGGGAGAAAAGTGCATTACTGTGCGCTTTCACCATTCAGCAAATACATGTGTAGAAGCACAGTGCTAGCAGAAACGAACGTTTCTCGACGTTTTCTAACTCAGGGAACAAGTTGCACACTTCTGAGATGCATTTGGGCATCTTTGTCAGAAATGAGTTTTTTGCCTACAGAGACATGCCTATTTGCGCAGTAGTACACATTCTGAGTATGTAACTGGGCTTGATGAAATCAGCATTTCTCTGGCTTCCCTGTGCGTAGGGAAGCTCAGTTTTAGTCACAGTAGCTCCCACAAGTGTCTCCTCAGTGTGTTCCCATTTCCTTAGAAACAGTGTATTTGCTGGGAGAAAAGTGCATTACTGTGCGCTTTCACCGTTCAGCAAATACATGTGTAGAAGCACAGCGTTAGCAGATATGACCATTTCTCGACATTTTCTAACTCAGGGAACAAGTTGCACACTTCTGAGATGCATTTGGGCAACTTTGTCAGAAATGAGTTTTTTGCCTACAGAGACATGCCTATTTGCGCAGTAGTACAGATTCTGAGTATGTAACTGGGCTTGATGAAATCAGCATTTCTCTTGCTTCCCTGTGCGTAGGGAAGCTCAGTTTTAGTCACAGTAGCTCCCACAAGTGTCTCCTCAGTGTGTTCCCATTTCCTTAGAAACAGTGTATTTGCTGGGAGAAAAGTGCATTACTGTGCGCTTTCACCGTTCAGCAAATACATGTGTAGAAGCACAGCGCTAGCAGAAACGAACGTTTCTCGACGTTTTCTAACTCAGGGAACAAGTTGCACACTTCTGAGATGCATTTGGGCAACTTTGTCAGAAATGAGTTTTTTGCCTACAGAGACATGCCTATTTGCGCAGTAGTACAGATTCTGAGTATGTAACTGGGCTTGATGAAATCAGCATTTCTCTTGCTTCCCTGTGCGTAGGGAAGCTCAGTTTTAGTCACAGTAGCTCCCACAAGTGTCTCCTCAGTGTGTTCCCATTTACTTAGAAACAGTGTATTTGCTGGGAGAAAAGTGCATTACTGTGCGCTTTCACCGTTCAGCAAATACATGTGTAGAAGCACAGTGCTAGCAGAAACGAACGTTTCTCGACGTTTTCTAACTCAGGGAACAAGTGGCACACTTCTGAGATGCATTTGGGCATCTTTGTCAGAAATGAGTTTTTTGCCTACAGATTTATGCCTATTTGCGCAGTAGTACAGATTCTGAGTATGTAACAGGGCTTGATGAAATCAGCATTTCTCTTGCTTCCCTGTGCGTAGGGAAGCTCAGTTTTAGTCACAGTAGCTCCCACAAGTGTCTCCTCAGTGTGTTCCCATTTCCTTAGAAACAGTGTATTTGCTGGGAGAAAAGTGCATTACTGTGCGCTTTCACCGTTCAGCAAATACATATGTAGAAGCACAGCGCTAGCAGAAACGACCGTTTCTCGACGTTTTCTAACTCAGGGAACAAGTTGTACACTTCTGAGATGCATTTGGGCAACTTTGTCAAAAATGTGTTTTTTGCCTACAGAGACATGCCTATTTGCGCAGTAGTACAGATTCTGAGTATGTAACTGGGCTGGATGAAATCAGCATTTCTCTTGCTTCCCTGTGCGTAGGGAAGCTCAGTTTTAGTCACGGTAGCTCCCACAAGTGTCTCCTCAGTGTGTTCCCATTTCCTTAGAAACAGTGTATTTGCTGGGAGAAAAGTGCATTACTGTGCGCTTTCACCGTTCAGCAAATACATGTGTAGAAGCACAGCGCTAGCAGAAACGAACGTTTCTCGACGTTTTCTAACTCAGGGAACAAGTTGCATACTTCTGAGATGCATTTGGGCAACTTTGTCAGAAATGAGTTTTTTGCCTACAGATTCATGCCTATTTGCCCAGTAGTACAGATTCTGAGTATGTAACTGGGCTTGGTGAAATCAGCATTTCTCTTGCTTCCCTGTGCGTAGGGAAGCTCAGTTTTAGTCACAGTAGCTCCCACAAGTGTCTCCTCAGTGTGTTCCCATTTCATTAGAAACAGTGTATTTGCTGGGAGAAACGTGCATTACTGTGCGCTTTCACCGTTCAGCAAGTACATGTGTAGAAGCACAGCGCTAGCAGAAACGACCGTTTCTCGACGTTTTCTAACTCAGGGAACAAGTTACACACTTCTGACATGCATTTGGGCAACTTTGTCAGAAATGAGTTTTTTGCCTACAGAGACATGCCTATTTGCGCAGTAGTACAGATTCTGAGTATGTAACTGGGCTTGATTAAATCAGCATTTCTCTTGCTTCCCTGTGCGTAGGGAAGCTCAGTTTTAGTCACAGTAGCTCCCACAAGTGTCTCCTTAGTGTGTTCCCATTTCCTTAGAAACAGTGTATTTGCTGGGAGAAAAGTGCATTACTGTGCGCTTTCAACGTTCAGCAAATACATGTGTAGAAGCACAGCGCTAGCAGAAACGACCGTTTCTCGACGTTTTCTAAGTCAGGGAACAAGTTGCACACTTCTGAGATGCATTTGTGTAACTATCTCAAAAATGAGTTTTTTGCCTACAGAGACATGCCTATTTGCGCAGTAGTACAGATTCTGAGTATGTAACTGGGCTTGATGAAATCAGCATTTCTCTTGCTTCCCTGTGCGTAGGGAAGCTCAGTTTTAGTCACAGTAGCTCCCACAAGTGTCTCCTTAGTGTGTTCCCATTTCCTTAGAAACAGTGTATTTGTTGGGATAAAAGTGCATTACTGTGCGCTTTCACCGTTCAGCAAATACATGTGTAGAAGCACAGCGCTAGCAGAAACGACCGTTTCTCGACGTTTTCTAACTCAGGGAACAAGTTGCACACTTCTGAGATGCATTTGGGCAACTTTGTCAGAAATGAGTTTTTTGCCTACAGAGACATGCCTATTTGCGCAGTAGTACAGATTCTGAGTATGTAACTGGGCTTGATGAAATCAGCATTTCTCTTGCTTCCCTGTGCGTAGGGAAGCTCAGTTTTAGTCACAGTAGCTCCCACAAGTGTCTCCTTAGTGTGTTCCCATTTCCTTAGAAACAGTGTATTTGCTGGGAGAAAAGTGCATTACTGTGCGCTTTCAACGTTCAGCAAATACATGTGTAGAAGCACAGCGCTAGCAGAAACGACCGTTTCTCGACGTTTTCTAACTCAGGGAACAAGTTGCACACTTCTGAGATGCATTTGGGTAACTTTCTCAAAAATGAGTTTTTTGCCTACAGAGACATGCCTATTTGCGCAGTAGTACAGATTCTGAGTATGTAACTGGGCTTGATGAAATCAGCATTTCTCTTGCTTCCCTGTGCGTAGGGAAGCTCAGTTTTAGTCACAGTAGCTCCCACAAGTGTCTCCTTAGTGTGTTCCCATTTCCTTAGAAACAGTGTATTTGTTGGGAGAAAAGTGCATTACTGTGCGCTTTCACCGTTCAGCAAATACATGTGTAGAAGCACAGCGCTAGCAGAAACGACCGTTTCTCGACGTTTTCTGACTCAGGGAACAAGTTGCACACTTCTGAGATGCATTTGGGCAACTTTGTCAGAAATGAGTTTTTTGCCTAAAGAGACATGCCTATTTGCGCAGTAGTACACATTCTGAGTATGTAACTGTGCTTGATGAAATCAGTATTTCTCTTGCTTCCCTGTGCGTACGGAAGCTCAGTTTTCGTCACAGTAGCTCCCACAAGTGTCTCCTCAGTGTGTTACCATTTCCTTAGAAACAGTGTATTTGCTGGGAGAAAAGTGCATTACTGTGCGCTTTCACCGTTCAGCAAATACATGTGTAGAAGCACAGCGCCAGCAGAAACGACCGTTTCTCAACGTTTTCTAAGTCAGGGAACAAGTTGCACACTTCTGAGATGCATTTGGGCAACTTTGTCAGAAATGAGTTTTTTGCCTAAAGAGACATGCCTATTTGCGCAGTAGGACAGATTCTGAGTAGGTAACTGGGCTTGATGAAATCAGCATTCTCTTGCTTCCGTGTGCGTAGGGAAGCTCAGTTTTAGTCACAGTAGCTCCCACAAGTGTCTCCTCAGTGTGTTCCCATTTCCTTAGAAACAGTGTATTTGCTGGGAGAAAAGTGCATTACTGTGCGCTTTCACCGTTCAGCAAATACATGTGTAGAAGCACAGCGCTAGCAGAAACTAACGTTTCTCGACGTTTTCTAACACAGGGAACAAGTGGCACACTTCTGAGATGCATTTGGGCAACTTTGTCAGAAAGGAGTTTTTTGCCTAAAGAGACATGCCTATTTGCGCAGTAGTACAGATTCTGAGTATGTAACTGGGCTTGATGAAATCAGCATTTCTCTTGCTTCCCTGTGCGTAGGGAAGCTCAGTTTTCGTCACAGTAGCTCCCACAAGTGTCTCCTCAGTGTGTTCCCATTTCCTTAGAAACAGTGTATTTGCTGGGAGAAAAGTGCATTACTGTGCGCTTTCACCGTTCAGCAAATACATGTGTAGAAGCACAGCGCTAGCAGAAACGAACGTTTCTCGACGTTTTCTGACTCAGGGAACAAGTTGCACACTTCTGAGATGCATTTGGGCAACTTTGTCAGAAATGAGTTTTTTGCCTAAAGAGACATTCCTATTTGCGCAGTAGTACACATTCTGAGTATGTAACTGTGCTTGATGAAATCAGCATTTCTCTTGCTTCCCTGTGCGTAGGGAAGCTCAGTTTTCGTCACAGTAGCTCCCACAAGTGTCTCCTCAGTGTGTTACCATTTTTTTAGAAACAGTGTATTTGCTGGGAGAAAAGTGCATTACTGTGCGCTTTCACCGTTCAGCAAATACATGTGTAGAAGCACAGCGCTAGCAGAAACTAACGTTTCTCGACGTTTTCTAACTCAGGGAACAAGTTGCACACTTCTGAGATGCATTTGGGCAACTTTGTCAGAAATGAGTTTTTTGCCTAAAGTGACATGCCTATTTGCGCAGTAGGACAGATTCTGAGTAGGTAACTGGGCTTGATGAAATCAGCATTCTCTTGCTTCCCTGTGCGTAGGGAAGCTCAGTTTTAGTCACAGTAGCTCCCACAAGTGTCTCCTCAGTGTGTTCCCATTTCCTTAGAAACAGTGTATTTGCTGGGAGAAAAGTGCATTACTGTGCGCTTTCACCGTTCAGCAAATACATGTGTAGAAGCACAGCGCTAGCAGAAACGAACGTTTCTCGACGTTTTCTAACACAGGGAACAAGTGGCACACTTCTGAGATGCATTTGGGCAACTTTGTCAGAAATGAGTTTTTTGCCTAAAGAGACATGCCTATTTGCGCAGTAGTACAGATTCTGAGTATGTAACTGGGCTTGATGAAATCAGCATTTCTCTTGCTTCCCTGTGCGCAGGGAAGCTCAGTTTTAGTCACAGTAGCTCCCACAAGTGTCTCCTCAGTGTGTTCCCATTTCCTTAGAAACAGTGTATTTGCTGGGAGAAAGGTGCATTACTGTGCACTTTCACCGTTCAGCAAATACATGTGTAGAAGCACAGCGCTAGCAGAAACAACCATTTCTCACCGTTTTCTAACTCATGGAACAAGATGCACACTTCTGAGATGCATTTGGGCAACTTTGTCAGAAATGAGTTTTTTGCCTACAGAGACATGCCTATTTGCGCAGTAGTACAGATTCTGAGTATGTAACTGGGCTTGATGAAATCAGCATTTCTCTTGCTTCCCTGTGCGTAGGGAAGCTCAGTTTTAGTCACAGTAGCTCCCACAAGTGTCTCCTCAGTGTGTTCCCATTTCCTTAGAAACAGTGTATTTGCTGGGAGAAAAGTGCATTACTGTGCGCTTTCACCGTTCAGCAAATACATGTGTAGAAGCACAGCGCTAGCTGAAACGACCGTTTCTCGACGTTTTCTAACTCAGGGAACAAGTGGCACACTTCTGAGATGCATTTGGTAAACCTTGTAAGAAATGAGTTTTTTGCCTACAGAGACATGCCTATTTGCGCAGTAGTACAGATTCTGAGTATGTACCTGGGCTTGATGAAATCAGCATTTCTCTTGCTACCCTGTGCGTAGGGAAGCTCAGTTTTAGTCACAGTAGCTCCCACAAGTGTCTCCTCAGTGTGTTCCCATTTCCTTAGAAACAGTGTATTTGCTGGGAGAAAAGTGCATTACTGTGCGCTTTCACTGTTCAGCAAATACATGTGTAGAAGCACAGCGCTAGCAGAAACTAACGTTTCTCGACGTTTTCTAACTCAGGGAACAAGTTGCACACTTCTGAGATGCATTTGGGCAACTTTGTCAGAAATGAGTTTTTTGCCTAAAGAGACATGCCTATTTGCACAGTAGGACAGATTCTGAGTAGGTAACTGGGCTTGATGAAATCAGCATTCTCTTGCTTCCCTGTGCGTAGGGAAGCTCAGTTTTAGTCACAGTAGCTCCCACAAGTGTCTCCTCAGTGTGTTCCCATTTCCTTAGAAACAGTGTATTTGCTGGGAGAAAAGTGCATTACTGTGCGCTTTCACCGTTCAGCAAATACATGTGTAGAAGCACAGCGCTAGCAGAAACGACCGTTTCTCGACGTTTTCTAACTCAGGGAACAAGTTGCACACTTCTGAGATGCATTTGGGCAACTTTGTCAGAAATGAGTTAATGGCCTAAAGAGACATGCCTATTTGCGCAGTAGTACAGATTCTGAGTATGTAACTGGGCTTGATGAAATCAGCATTTCTCTTACTTCCCTGTGCGTAGGGAAGCTCAGTTTTAGTCACAGTAGCTCCCACAAGTGTCTCCTCAGTGTGTTCCCATTTCCTTAGAAACAGTGTATTTGCTGGGAGAAAGGTGCATTACTGTGCACTTTCACCGTTCAGCAAATACATGTGTAGAAGCACAGCGCTAGCAGAAACAACCATTTCTCACCGTTTTCTAACTCATGGAACAAGATGCACACTTCTGAGATGCATTTGGGCAACTTTGTCAGAAATGAGTTTTTTGCCTACAGAGACATGCCTATTTGCGCAGTAGTACAGATTCTGAGTATGTAACTGGGCTTGATGAAATCAGCATTCTCTTGCTTCCCTGTGCGTAGGGAAGCTCAGTTTTAGTCACAGTAGCTCCCACAAGTGTCTCCTCAGTGTGTTCCCAGTTCCTTAGAAACAGTGTATTTGCTGGGAGAAAAGTGCATTACTGTGCGCTTTCACCGTTCAGCAAATACATGTGTAGAAGCACAGCGCTAGCAGAAACTAACGTTTCTCGACGTTTTCTAACTCAGGGAACAAGTGGCACACTTCTGAGATGCATTTGGGCAACTTTGTCAGAAATGAGTTTTTTGCCTACAGAGACATGCCTATTTGCCCAGTAGGACAGATTCTGAGTAGGTAACTGGGCTTGATGAAATCAGCATTCTCTTGCTTCCCTGTGCGTAGGGAAGCTCAGTTTTAGTCACAGTAGCTCCCACAAGTGTCTCCTCAGTGTGTTCCCAGTTCCTTAGAAACAGTGTATTTGCTGGGAGAAAAGTGCATTACTGTGCGCTTTCACCGTTCAGCAAATACATGTGTAGAAGCACAGCGCTAGCAGAAACGAACGTTTCTCGACGTTTTCTAACACAGGGAACAAGTGGCACACTTCTGAGATGCATTTGGGCAACTTTGTCAGAAATGAGTTTTTTGCCTAAAGAGACATGCCTATTTGCGCAGTAGTACAGATTCTGACTATGTAACTGGGCTTGATGAAATCAGCATTTCTCTTGCTTCCCTGTGCGTAGGGAAGCTCAGTATTAGTCACAGTAGCTCCCACAAGTGTCTCCTCAGTGTGTTCCCATTTCCTTAGAAACAGTGTATTTGCTGGGAGAAAGGTGCATTACTGTGCACTTTCACCGTTCAGCAAATACATGTGTAGAAGCACAGCGCTAGCAGAAACTAACGTTTCTCGACGTTTTCTAACTCAGGTAACAAGTGGCACCCTTCTGAGATGCATTTGGGCAACTTTGTGAGAAACGAGTTTTTTGCCTAAAGAGACATGCCTATTTGCGCAGTAGTACAGATTCTGAGTATGTAACTGGGCTTGATGAAATCAGCATTTCTCTTGCTTCCCTCTATGCGTAGGGAAGCTCAGTTTTAGTCACAGTAGCTCCCACAAGTGTCTCCTCAGTGTGTTCCCATTTCCTTAGAAACAGTGTATTTGCTGGGAGAAAAGTGCATTACTGTGCGCTTTCACCGTTCAGCAAATACATGTGTAGAAGCACAGCGCTAGCAGAAACGAACGTTTCTCGACGTTTTCTAACTCAGGGAACAAGTTGCACACTTCTGAGATGCATTTGTGTAACTATCTCAAAAATGAGTTTTTTGCCTACAGAGACATGCCTATTTGCGCAGTAGTACAGATTCTGAGTATGTAACTGGGCTTGATGAAATCAGCATTCTCTTGCTTCCCTGTGCGTAGGGAAGCTCAGTTTTAGTCACAGTAGCTCCCACAAGTGTCTCCTCAGTGTGTTCCCAGTTCCTTAGAAACAGTGTATTTGCTGGGAGAAAAGTGCATTACTGTGCGCTTTCACCGTTCAGCAAATACATGTGTAGAAGCACAGCGCTAGCAGAAACTAACGTTTCTCGACGTTTTCTAACTCAGGGAACAAGTGGCACACTTCTGAGATGCATTTGGGCAACTTTGTCAGAAACGAGTTTTTTGCCTAAAGAGACATGCCTATTTGCGAAGTAGTACAGATTCTGAGTATGTAACTGGGCTTGATGAAATCAGCATTTCTCTTGCTTCCCTGTGCATAGGGAAGCTCAGTTTTCGTCACAGTAGCACCCACAAGTGTCTCCTCAGTGTGTTCCCATTTCCTTAGAAACAGTGTATTTGCGGGGAGAAAAGTGCATTACTGTGCGCTTTCACCGTTCAGCAAATACATGTGTAGAAGCACAGCGCTAGCAGAAACGTCCGTTTCTCGACGTTTTCTAACTCAGGGAACAAGTTGCACACTTCTGAGATGCATTTGGGTAACTTTCTCAAAAATGAGTTTTTTGCCTACAGAGACATGCCTATTTGCGCAGTAGTACAGATTCTGAGTATGTAACTGGGCTTGATGAAATCAGCATTTCTCTTGCTTCCCTGTGCGTAGGGAAGCTCAGTTTTAGTCACAGTAGCTCCCACAAGTGTCTCCTCAGTGTGTTCCCATTTCCTTAGAAACAGTGTATTTGCTGGGAGAAAAGTGCATTACTGTGCGCTTTCACCGTTCAGCAAATACATGTGTAGAAGCACAGCGCTAGCAGAAACTAACGTTTCTCGACGTTTTCTAACTCAGGTAACAAGTGGCACCCTTCTGAGATGCATTTGGGCAACTTTGTCAAAAACGAGTTTTTTGCCTAAAGAGACATGCCTATTTGCGCAGTAGTACAGATTCTGAGTATGTAACTGGGCTTGATGAAATCAGCATTTCTCTTGCTTCCCTGTGCGTAGGGAAGCTCAGTTTTCGTCACAGTAGCTCCCACAAGTGTCTCCTCAGTGTGTTCCCATTTCCTTAGACAGTGTATTTGCTGGGATAAAAGTGCATTACTGTGCGCTTTCACCGTTCAGCAAATACATGTGTAGAAGCACAGCGCTCGCAGAAGCGACCGTTTCTCGACGTTTTCTAACTCAGGGAACAAGTTGCACACTTCTGAGATGCATTTGGGCAACTTTGTCAGAAATGAGTTTTTTGCCTACAGAGACATGCCTATTTGCGCAGTAGTACCGATTCTGAGTATGTAACTGGGCTTGATGAAATCAGCATTTCTCTTGCTTCCCTGTGCGTAGGGAAGCTCAGTTTTAGTCACAGTAGCTCCCACAAGTGTCTCCTTAGTGTGTTCCCATTTCCTTAGAAACAGTGTATTTGCTGGGAGAAAAGTGCATTACTGTGCGCTTTCACCGTTCAGCAAATACATGTGTAGAAGCACAGCGCTAGCAGAAACGACCGTTTCTCGACGTTTTCTAACTCAGGGAACAAGTTGCACACTTCTGAGATACATTTGTGTAACTATCTCAAAAATGAGTTTTTTGCCTACAGAGACATGCCTATTTGCGCAGTAGTACAGATTCTGAGTATGTAACTGGGCTTGATGAAATCAGCTTTTCTCTTGCTTCCCTGTGCGTAGGGAAGCTCAGTTTTAGTCACAGTAGCTCCCACAAGTGTCTCCTCAGTGTGTTCCCATTTCCTTAGAAACAGTGTATTTGCTGGGAGAAAAGTGAATTTCTGTGCGCTTTCACCGTTCAGCAAAAACATGTTTAGAAGCACAGCGCTAGCTGAAACGACCGTTTCTCAACGTTTTCTAACTCAGGGAACAAGTGGCACACTTCTGAGATGCATTTGGTAAACTTTGTAAGAAATGAGTTTTTTGCCTACAGAGACATGCCTATTTGCGCAGTAGTACAGATTCTGAGTATGTAACTGGGCTTGATGAAATCAGCATTTCTCTTGCTACCCTGTGCTTAGGGAAGCTCAGTTTTAGTCACAGTAGCTCCCACAAGTGTCTCCTCAGTGTGTTCCCATTTCCTTAGAAACAGTGTATTTGCTGGGAGAAAAGTGCATTACTGTGCGCTTTCACCGATGAACAAATACATGTGTAGAAGCACAGCGCTAGCAGAAACGACCGTTTCTCGACGTTTTCTGACTCAGGGAACAAGTTGCACACTTCTGAGATGCATTTGGGCAACTTTGTCAGAAATGAGTTTTTTGCCTAAAGAGACATGCCTATTTGCGCAGTAGTACAGATTCTGAGTATGTAACTGTGCTTGATGAAATCAGCATTTCTCTTGCTTCCCTGTGCGTAGGGAAGCTCAGTTTCAGTCACAGTAGCTCCCACAAGTGTCTCCTCAGTGTGTTACCATTTACTTAGAAACAGTGTATTTGCTGGGAGAAAAGTGCATTACTGTGCGCTTTCACCGTTCAGCAAATACATGTGTAGAAGCACAGCGCTAGCAGAAACGACCGTTTCTCGACGTTTTCTAACTCAGGGAACAAGTTGCACACTTCTGAGATGCATTTGGGCAACTTTGTCAGAAATGAGTTTTTTGCCTACAGAGACATGCCTATTTGCGCAGTAGTACAGATTCTGAGTATGTAACTGGGCTTGATGAAATCAGCATTTCTCTTGCTTCCCTGTGTGTAGGGAAGCTCAGTTTTAGTCACAGTAGCTCCCACAAGTGTCTCCTCAGTGTGTTCCCATTTCCTTAGAAACAGTGTATTTGCTGGGAGAAAGGTGCATTACTGTGCACTTTCACCGTTCAGCAAATACATGTGTAGAAGCACAGCGCTAGCAGAAACAACCATTTCTCACCGTTTTCTAACTCATGGAACAAGATGCACACTTCTGAGATGCATTTGGGCAACTTTGTCAGAAATGAGTTTTTTGCCTACAGAGACATGCGTATTTGCGCAGTAGTACAGATTCTGAGTATGTAACTGGGCTTGATGAAATCAGCATTTCTCTTGCTTCCCTGTGCGTAGGGAAGCTCAGTTTTAGTCACAGTAGCTCCCACAAGTGTCTCCTCAGTGTGTTCCCATTTCCTTAGAAACAGTGTATTTGCTGGGAGAAAAGTGCATTACTGTGCGCTTTCACCGTTCAGCAAATACATGTGTAGAAGCACAGCGCTAGCAGAAACGAACGTTTCTCGACGTTTTCTAACTCAGGGAACAAGTTGCACACTTCTGAGATGCATTTGGGCAACTTTGTCTGAAATGAGTTTTTTGCCTACAGAGACATGCATATTTGCGCAGTAGTACAGATTCTGAGTATGTAACTGGGCTGGATGAAATCAGCATTTCTCTTGCTTCCCTGTGCGTAGGGAAGCTCAGTTTTAGTCACAGTAGCTCCCACAAGTGTCTCCTCAGTGTGTTCCAAGTTCCTTAGAAACAGTGTATTTGCTGGGAGAAAAGTGCATTACTGTGCGCTTTCACCGTTCAGCAAATACATGTGTAGAAGCACAGCGCTAGCAGAAACTAACGTTTCTCAACGTTTTCTAACTCAGGTAACAAGTGGCACCCTTCTGAGATGCATTTGGGCAACTTTGTCAGAAACGAGTTTTTTGCCTAAAGAGACATGCCTATTTGCGCAGTAGTACAGATTCTGAGTATGTAACTGGGCTTGATGAAATCAGCATTTCTCTTGCTTCCCTGTGCGTAGGGAAGCTCAGTTTTCGTCACAGTAGCTCCCACAAGTGTCTCCTCAGTGTGTTCCCATTTCCTTAGAAACAGTGTATTTGCTGGGATAAAAGTGCATTACTGTGCGCTTTCACCGTTCAGCAAATACATGTGTAGAAGCACAGCGCTCGCAGAAACGACCGTTTCTCGACGTTTTCTAACTCAGGGAACAAGTTGCACACTTCTGAGATGCATTTGGGCAACTTTGTCAGAAATGAGTTTTTTGCCTACAGAGACATGCCTATTTGCGCAGTAGTACAGATTCTGAGTATGTAACTGGGCTTGATGAAATCAGCATTTCTCTTGCTTCCCTGTGCGTAGGGAAGCTCAGTTTTAGTCACAGTAGCTCCCACAAGTGTCTCCTTAGTGTGTTCCCATTTCCTTAGAAACAGTGTATTTGCTGGGAGAAAAGTGCATTACTGTGCGCTTTCACCGTTCAGCAAATACATGTGTAGAAGCACAGCGCTAGCAGAAACGAACGTTTCTCGACGTTTTCTAACTCAGGGAACAAGTTGCACACTTCTGAGATGCATTTGGGCAACTTTGTCAGAAATGAGTTTTTTGCCTACAGAGACATGCCTATTTGCGCAGTAGTACAGATTCTGAGTATGTAACTGGGCTTGATGAAATCAGCATTCTCTTGCTTCCCTGTGCGTAGGGAAGCTCAGTTTTAGTCACAGTAGCTCCCACAAGTGTCTCCTCAGTGTGTTCCCAGTTCCTTAGAAACAGTGTATTTGCTGGGAGAAAAGTGCATTACTGTGCGCTTTCACCGTTCAGCAAATACATGTGTAGAAGCACAGCGCTAGCAGAAACTAACGTTTCTCGACGTTTTCTAACTCAGGGAACAAGTGGCACACTTCTGAGATGCATTTGGGCAACTTTGTCAGAAATGAGTTTTTTGCCTACAGAGACATGCCTATTTACCCAGTAGGACAGATTCTGAGTAGGTAACTGGGCTTGATGAAATCAGCATTCTCTTGCTTCCCTGTGCGTAGGGAAGCTCAGTTTTAGTCACAGTAGCTCCCACAAGTGTCTCCTCAGTGTGTTCCCAGTTCCTTAGAAACAGTGTATTTGCTGTGAGAAAAGTGCATTACTGTGCGCTTTCACCGTTCAGCAAATACATGTGTAGAAGCACAGCGCTAGCAGAAACGAACGTTTCTCGACGTTTTCTAACACAGGGAACAAGTGGCACACTTCTGAGATGCATTTGGGCAACTTTGTCAGAAATGAGTTTTTTGCCTAAAGAGACATGCCTATTTGCGCAGTAGTACAGATTCTGACTATGTAACTGGGCTTGATGAAATCAGCATTTCTCTTGCTTCCCTGTGCGTAGGGAAGCTCAGTTTTAGTCACAGTAGCTCCCACAAGTGTCTCCTCAGTGTGTTCCCATTTCCTTAGAAACAGTGTATTTGCTGGGAGAAAGGTGCATTACTGTGCACTTTCACCGTTCAGCAAATACATGTGTAGAAGCACAGCGCTAGCAGAAACTAACGTTTCTCGACGTTTTCTAACTCAGGTAACAAGTGGCACCCTTCTGAGATGCATTTGGGCAACTTTGTCAGAAACGAGTTTTTTGCCTAAAGAGACATGCCTATTTGCGCAGTAGTACAGATTCTGAGTATGTAACTGGGCTTGATGAAATCAGCATTTCTCTTGCTTCCCTGTGCGTAGGGAAGCTCAGTTTTAGTCACAGTAGCTCCCACAAGTGTCTCCTCAGTGTGTTCCCATTTCCTTAGAAACAGTGTATTTGCTGGGAGAAAAGTGCATTACTGTGCGCTTTCACCGTTCAGCAAATACATGTGTAGAAGCACAGCGCTAGCAGAAACGAACGTTTCTCGACGTTTTCTAACTCAGGGAACAAGTTGCACACTTCTGAGATGCATTTGTGTAACTATCTCAAAAATGAGTTTTTTGCCTACAGAGACATGCCTATTTGCGCAGTAGTACAGATTCTGAGTATGTAACTGGGCTTGATGAAATCAGCATTCTCTTGCTTCCCTGTGCGTAGGGAAGCTGAGTTTTAGTCACAGTAGCTCCCACAAGTGTCTCCTCAGTGTGTTCCCAGTTCCTTAGAAACAGTGTATTTGCTGGGAGAAAAGTGCATTACTGTGCGCTTTCACCGTTCAGCAAATACATGTGTAGAAGCACAGCGCTAGCAGAAACTAACGTTTCTCGACGTTTTCTAACTCAGGGAACAAGTGGCACACTTCTGAGATGCATTTGGGCAACTTTGTCAGAAACGAGTTTTTTGCCTAAAGAGACATGCCTATTTGCGAAGTAGTACAGATTCTGAGTATGTAACTGGGCTTGATGAAATCAGCATTTCTCTTGCTTCCCTGTGCGTAGGGAAGCTCAGTTTTCGTCACAGTAGCACCCACAAGTGTCTCCTCAGTGTGTTCCCATTTCCTTAGAAACAGTGTATTTGCTGGGAGAAAAGTGCATTACTGTGCGCTTTCACCGTTCAGCAAATACATGTGTAGAAGCACAGCGCTAGCAGAAACGTCCGTTTCTCGACGTTTTCTAACTCAGGGAACAAGTTGCACACTTCTGAGATGCATTTGGGTAACTTTCTCAAAAATGAGTTTTTTGCCTACAGAGACATGCCTATTTGCGCAGTAGTACAGATTCTGAGTATGTAACTGGGCTTGATGAAATCAGCATTTCTCTTGCTTCCCTGTGCGTAGGGAAGCTCAGTTTTAGTCACAGTAGCTCCCACAAGTGTCTCCTCAGTGTGTTCCCATTTCCTTAGAAACAGTGTATTTGCTGGGAGAAAAGTGCATTACTGTGCGCTTTCACCGTTCAGCAAATACATGTGTAGAAGCACAGCGCTAGCAGAAACTAACGTTTCTCGACGTTTTCTAACTCAGGTAACAAGTGGCACCCTTCTGAGATGCATTTGGGCAACTTTGTCAGAAACGAGTTTTTTGCCTAAAGAGACATGCCTATTTGCGCAGTAGTACAGATTCTGAGTATGTAACTGGGCTTGATGAAATCAGCATTTCTCTTGCTTCCCTGTGCGTAGGGAAGCTCAGTTTTCGTCACAGTAGCTCCCACAAGTGTCTCCTCAGTGTGTTCCCATTTCCTTAGAAACAGTGTATTTGCTGGGAGAAAAGTGCATTACTGTGCGCTTTCACCGTTCAGCAAATACATGTGTAGAAGCACAGCGCTCGCAGAAGCGACCGTTTCTCGACGTTTTCTAACTCAGGGAACAAGTTGCACACTTCTGAGATGCATTTGGGCAACTTTGTCAGAAATGAGTTTTTTGCCTACAGAGACATGCCTATTTGCGCAGTAGTACCGATTCTGAGTATGTAACTGGGCTTGATGAAATCAGCATTTCTCTTGCTTCCCTGTGCGTAGGGAAGCTCAGTTTTAGTCACAGTAGCTCCCACAAGTGTCTCCTTAGTGTGTTCCCATTTCCTTAGAAACAGTGTATTTGCTGGGAGAAAAGTGCATTACTGTGCGCTTTCACCGTTCAGCAAATACATGTGTAGAAGCACAGCGCTAGCAGAAACGACCGTTTCTCGACGTTTTCTAACTCAGGGAACAAGTTGCACACTTCTGAGATACATTTGTGTAACTATCTCAAAAATGAGTTTTTTGCCTACAGAGACATGCCTATTTGCGCAGTAGTACAGATTCTGAGTATGTAACTGGGCTTGATGAAATCAGCTTTTCTCTTGCTTCCCTGTGCGTAGGGAAGCTCAGTTTTAGTCACAGTAGCTCCCACAAGTGTCTCCTCAGTGTGTTCCCATTTCCTTAGAAACAGTGTATTTGCTGGGAGAAAAGTGAATTTCTGTGCGCTTTCACCGTTCAGCAAAAACATGTTTAGAAGCACAGCGCTAGCTGAAACGACCGTTTCTCAACGTTTTCTAACTCAGGGAACAAGTGGCACACTTCTGAGATGCATTTGGTAAACTTTGTAAGAAATGAGTTTTTTGCCTACAGAGACATGCCTATTTGCGCAGTAGTACAGATTCTGAGTATGTAACTGGGCTTGATGAAATCAGCATTTCTCTTGCTACCCTGTGCGTAGGGAAGCTCAGTTTTAGTCACAGTAGCTCCCACAAGTGTCTCCTCAGTGTGTTCCCATTTCCTTAGAAACAGTGTATTTGCTGGGAGAAAAGTGCATTACTGTGCGCTTTCACCGATGAACAAATACATGTGTAGAAGCACAGCGCTAGCAGAAACGACCGTTTCTCGACGTTTTCTGACTCAGGGAACAAGTTGCACACTTCTGAGATGCATTTGGGCAACTTTGTCAGAAATGAGTTTTTTGCCTACAGAGACATGCCTATTTGCGCAGTAGTACAGATTCTGAGTATGTAACTGTGCTTGATGAAATCAGCATTTCTCTTGCTTCCCTGTGCGTAGGGAAGCTCAGTTTCAGTCACAGTAGCTCCCACAAGTGTCTCCTCAGTGTGTTACCATTTACTTAGAAACAGTGTATTTGCTGGGAGAAAAGTGCATTACTGTGCGCTTTCACCGTTCAGCAAATACATGTGTAGAAGCACAGCGCTAGCAGAAACGACCGTTTCTCGACGTTTTCTAACTCAGGGAACAAGTTGCACACTTCTGAGATGCATTTGGGCAACTTTGTCAGAAATGAGTTTTTTGCCTACAGAGACATGCCTATTTGCGCAGTAGTACAGATTCTGAGTATGTAACTGGGCTTGATGAAATCAGCATTTCTCTTGCTTCCCTGTGCGTAGGGAAGCTCAGTTTTAGTCACAGTAGCTCCCACAAGTGTCTCCTCAGTGTGTTCCCATTTCCTTAGAAACAGTGTATTTGCTGGGAGAAAGGTGCATTACTGTGCACTTTCACCGTTCAGCAAATACATGTGTAGAAGCACAGCGCTAGCAGAAACAACCATTTCTCACCGTTTTCTAACTCATGGAACAAGATGCACACTTCTGAGATGCATTTGGGCAACTTTGTCAGAAATGAGTTTTTTGCCTACAGAGACATGCCTATTTGCGCAGTAGTACAGATTCTGAGTATGTAACTGGGCTTGATGAAATCAGCATTTCTCTTGCTTCCCTGTGCGTAGGGAAGCTCAGTTTTAGTCACAGTAGCTCCCACAAGTGTCTCCTCAGTGTGTTCCCATTTCCTTAGAAACCGTGTATTTGCTGGGAGAAAAGTGCATTACTGTGCGCTTTCACCGTTCAGCAAATACATGTGTAGAAGCACAGCGCTAGCAGAAACGAACGTTTCTCGACGTTTTCTAACTCAGGGAACAAGTTGCACACTTCTGAGATGCATTTGGGCAACTTTGTCTGAAATGAGTTTTTTGCCTACAGAGACATGCCTATTTGCGCAGTAGTACAGATTCTGAGTATGTAACTGGGCTGGATGAAATCAGCATTTCTCTTGCTTCCCTGTGCGTAGGGAAGCTCAGTTTTAGTCACAGTAGCTCCCACAAGTGTCTCCTCAGTGTGTTCCAAGTTCCTTAGAAACAGTGCATTTGCTGGGAGAAAAGTGCATTACTGTGCGCTTTCACCGTTCAGCAAATACATGTGTAGAAGCACAGCGCTAGCAGAAACTAACGTTTCTCAACGTTTTCTAACTCAGGTAACAAGTGGCACCCTTCTGAGATGCATTTGGGCAACTTTGTCAGAAACGAGTTTTTTGCCTAAAGAGACATGCCTATTTGCGCAGTAGTACAGATTCTGAGTATGTAACTGGGCTTGATGAAATCAGCATTTCTCTTGCTTCCCTGTGCGTAGGGAAGCTCAGTTTTCGTCACAGTAGCTCCCACAAGTGTCTCCTCAGTGTGTTCCCATTTCCTTAGAAACAGTGTATTTGCTGGGATAAAAGTGCATTACTGTGCGCTTTCACCGTTCAGCAAATACATGTGTAGAAGCACAGCGCTCGCAGAAACGACCGTTTCTCGACGTTTTCTAACTCAGGGAACAAGTTGCACACTTCTGAGATGCATTTGGGCAACTTTGTCAGAAATGAGTTTTTTGCCTACAGAGACATGCCTATTTGCGCAGTAGTACAGATTCTGAGTATGTAACTGGGCTTGATGAAATCAGCATTTCTCTTGCTTCCCTGTGCGTAGGGAAGCTCAGTTTTAGTCACAGTAGCTCCCACAAGTGTCTCCTTAGTGTGTTCCCATTTCCTTAGAAACAGTGTATTTGCTGGGAGAAAAGTGCATTACTGTGCGCTTTCACCGTTCAGCAAATACATGTGTAGAAGCACAGCGCTAGCAGAAACGACCGTTTCTCGACGTTTTCTAACTCAGGGAACAAGTTGCACACTTCTGAGATGCATTTGTGTAACTATCTCAAAAATGAGTTTTTTGCCTACAGAGACATGCCTATTTGCGCAGTAGTACAGATTCTGAGTATGTAACTGGGCTTGATGAAATCAGCTTTTCTCTTGCTTCCCTGTGCGTAGGGAAGCTCAGTTTTAGTCACAGTAGCTCCCACAAGTGTCTCCTCAGTGTGTTCCCATTTCCTTAGAAACAGTGTATTTGCTGGGAGAAAAGTGAATTTCTGTGCGCTTTCACCGTTCAGCAAATACATGTTTAGAAGCACAGCGCTACCTGAAATGACCGTTTCTCAACGTTTTCTAACTCAGGGAACAAGTGGCACACTTCTGAGATGCATTTGGTAAACTTTGTAAGAAATGAGTTTTTTGCCTACAGAGACATGCCTATTTGCGCAGTAGTACAGATTCTGAGTATGTAACTGGGCTTGATGAAATCAGCATTTCTCTTGCTACCCTGTGCGTAGGGAAGCTCAGTTTTAGTCACAGTAGCTCCCACAAGTGTCTCCTCAGTGTGTTCCCATTTCCTTAGAAACAGTGTATTAGCTGGGAGAAAAGTGCATTACTGTGCGCTTTCACCGTTCAACAAATACATGTGTAGAAGCACAGCGCTAGCAGAAACGACCGTTTCTCGACGTTTTCTGACTCAGGGAACAAGTTGCACACTTCTGAGATGCATTTGGGCAACTTTGTCAGAAATGAGTTTTTTGCCTAAAGAGACATGCCTATTTGCGCAGTAGTACAGATTCTGAGTATGTAACTGTGCTTGATGAAATCAGCATTTCTCTTGCTTCCCTGTGCGTAGGGAAGCTCAGTTTCAGTCACAGTAGCTCCCACAAGTGTCTCCTCAGTGTGTTACCATTTCCTTAGAAACAGTGTATTTGCTGGGAGAAAAGTGCATTACTGTGCGCTTTCACCGTTCAGCAAATACATGTGTAGAAGCACAGTGCTAGCAGAAACTAACGTTTCTCGACGTTTTCTAACTCAGGGAACAAGTTGCACACCTCTGAGATGCATTTGGGCAACTTTGTCAGAAATGAGTTTTTTGCCTAAAGAGACATGCCTATTTGCGCAGTAGGACAGATTCTGAGTAGGTAACTGGGCTTGATGAAATCAGCATTCTCTTGCTTCCCTGTGTGTAGGGAAGCTCAGTTTTAGTCACAGTAGCTCCCACAAGTGTCTCCTCATTGTGTTCCCATTTCCTTAGAAACAGTGTATTTGCTGGGAGAAAGGTGCATTACTGTGCACTTTCACCGTTCAGCAAATACATGTGTAGAAGCACAGCGCTAGCAGAAACAACCATTTCTCACCGTTTTCTAACTCATGGAACAAGATGCACACTTCTGAGATGCATTTGAGCAACTTTGTCAGAAATGAGTTTTTTGCCTACAGAGACATGCCTATTTGCGCAGTAGTACAGATTCTGAGTATGTAACTGGGCTTGATGAAATCAGCATTTCTCTTGCTTCCCTGTGCGTAGGGAAGCTCAGTTTTAGTCACAGTAGCTCCCACAAGTGTCTCCTCAGTGTGTTCCCATTTCCTTAGAAACAGTGTATTTGCTGGGAGAAAAGTGCATTACTGTGCGCTTTCACCGTTCAGCAAATACATGTGTAGAAGCACAGCGCTAGCAGAAACGAACGTTTCTCGACGTTTTCTAACTCAGGGAACAAGTTGCACACTTCAGAGATGCATTTGTGTAACTATCTCAAAAATGAGTTTTTTGCCTACAGAGACATGCCTATTTGCGCAGTAGTACAGATTCTGAGTATGTAACTGGGCTGGATGAAATCAGCATTTCTCTTGCTTCCCTGTGCGTAGGGAAGCTCAGTTTTAGTCACAGTAGCTCCCACAAGTGTCTCCTCAGTGTGTTCTCAGTTCCTTAGAAACAGTGTATTTGCTGGGAGAAAAGTGCATTACTGTGCACTTTCACCGTTCAGCAAATACATGTGTAGAAGCACAGCGCTAGCAGAAACTAACGTTTCTCGACGTTTTCTAACTCAGGGAACAAGTGGCACACTTCTGAGATGCATTTGGGCAACTTTGTCAGAAACGCGTTTTTTGCCTAAAGAGACATGCCTATTTGCGCAGTAGTACAGATTCTGAGTATGTAACTGGGCTTGATGAAATCAGCATTTCTCTTGCTTCCCTGTGCGTAGGGTAGCTCAGTTTTCGTCACAGTAGCTCCCACAAGTGTCTCCTCAGTGTGTTCCCATTTCCTTAGAAACAGTGTATTTGCTGGGATAAAAGTGCATTACTGTGCGCTTTCACCGTTCAGCAAATACATGTGTAGAAGCACAGCGCTAGCAGAAACAACCGTTTCTCGACGTTTTCTAACTCAGGGAACAAGTGGCACACTTCTGAGATGCATTTGGGCAACTTTGTCAGAAATGAGTTTTTTGCCTACAGAGAGATGCCTATTTGCGCAGTAGTACAGATTCTGAGTATGTAACTGGGCTTGATGAAATCAGCATTTCTCTTGCTTCCCTGTGCGTAGGGAAGCTCAGTTTTAGTCACAGTAGCTCCCACAAGTGTCTCCTTAGTGTGTTACCATTTACTTAGAAACAGTGTATTTGCTGGGAGAAAAGTGCATTACTGTGCGCTTTCACCGTTCAGCAAATACATGTGTAGAAGCACAGCGCTAGCTGAAACGACCGTTTGTAGACGTTTTCTAACTCAGGGAACAAGTTACACAGTTCTGAGACGCATTTGGGTAACTTTCTCAAAAATGAGTTTTTTGCCTACAGAGACATGCCTATTTGCGCAGTAGTACAGATTCTGAGTATGTAACTGGGCTTGATGAAATCAGCATTTCTCTTGCTTCCCTGTGCGTAGGGAAGCTCAGTTTTAGTCACAGTAGCTCCCACAAGTGTCTCCTCAGTGTGTTCCCATTTCCTTAGAAACAGTGTATTTGCTGGGAGAAAAGTGCATTACTGTGCGCTTTCACCATTCAGCAAATACATGTGTAGAAGCACAGCGCTAGCAGAAACGACCGTTTCTCGACGTTTTCTAACTCAGGGAAGAAGTTGCACACTTCTGAGATGCATTTGGGCAACTTTGTCAGAAATGAGTTTTTTGCCTAAAGAGACATGCCTATTTGCGCAGTAGTACAGATTCTGAGTATGTAACTGGGCTTGATGAAATCAGCATTTCTCTTGCTTCCCTGTGCGTAGGGAAGCTCAGTTTTAGTCACAGTAGCTCCCACAAGTGTCTCCTCAGTGTGTTCCCATTTCCTTAGAAACAGTGTATTTGCTGGGATAAAAGTGCATTACTGTGCACTTTCACCGTTCAGCAAATACATGTGTAGAAGCACAGCGCTAGCAGAAACGACCGTTTCTCGACGTTTTCTAACTCAGGGAAAAAGTTCCACACTTCTGAGATGCATTTGGGCAACTTTGTCAGAAATGAGTTTTTTGCCTACAGAGACATGCCTATTTGCCCAGTAGTACAGATTCTGAGTATGTAACTGGGCTTGATGAAATCAGCATTTCTCTTGCTTCCCTGTGCGTAGGGAAGCTCAGTTTTAGTCACAGTAGCTCCCACAAGTGTCTCCTTAGTGTGTTCCCATTTCCTTAGAAACAGTGTATTTGCTGGGAGAAAAGTGCATTACTGTGCACTTTCACCGTTCAGCAAATACATGTGTAGAAGCACAGCGCTAGCAGAAACGACCGTTTGTCGACGTTTTCTAACTCAGGGAACAAGTTACACAGTTCTGAGATGCATTTGGGTAACTTTCTCAAAAATGAGTTTTTTGCCTACAGAGACATGCCTATTTGCGCAGTAGTACAGATTCTGAGTATGTAACTGGGCTTGATGAAATCAGCATTTCTCTTGCTTCGCTGTGCGTAGGGAAGCTCAGTTTTAGTCACAGTAGCTCCCACAAGTGTCTCCTCAGTGTGTTCCCAGTTCCTTAGAAACAGTGTATTTGCTGGGAGAAAAGTGCATAACTGTGCGCTTTCACCGTTCAGCAAATACATGTGTAGAAGCACAGCGCTAGCTGAAACGACCGTTTCTCAACGTTTTCTAACTCAGGGAACAAGTTGCACACTTCTGAGATGCATTTGTTAAACTTTGTCAGAAATGAGTTTTTTGCCAACAGAGACATGCCTATTTGCGCAGTAGTACAGATTCTGAGTATGTAACTGGGCTTGATGAAATCAGCATTTCTCTTGCTTCCCTGTGCGTAGGGAAGCTCTCTTTTAGTCACAGTAGCTCCCACAAGTGTCTCCTCTGTGTGTTCCCATTTCCTTAGAAACAGTGTATTTGCTGGGAGAAAAGTGCATTACTGTGCGCTTTCACCGTTCAGCAAATACATGTGTAGAAGCACAGCGCTAGCAGAAACGACCATTTCTCGACGTTTTCTAACTCAGGGAACAAGTTGCACACTTCTGAGATGCATTTGTGTAACTATCTCAAAAATGACTTTTTTGCCTAAAGAGACATGCCTATTTGCGCAGTAGTACAGATTCTGAGTATGTAACTGGGCTTGATGAAATCAGCATTTCTCTTGCTTCCCTGTGCGTAGGGAAGCTCAGTTTTAGTCACAGTAGCTCCCACAAGTGTCTCCTCAGTGTGTTCCCAGTTCCTTAGAAACAGTGTATTTGCTGGGAGAAAAGTGAATTACTGTGTGCTTTCACCGTTCAGCAAATACATGTGTAGAAGCACAGCGCTAGCTGAAACGACCGTTTGTCGACGTTTTCTAACTCAGGGAACAAGTTACACAGTTCTGAGATGCATTTGGGTAACTTTCTCAAAAATGAGTTTTTTGCCTACAGAGACATGCCTATTTGCGCAGTAGTACAGATTCTGA
The DNA here is from genome assembly GCF_964271855.1 of Acomys minous. Lineage (NCBI taxonomy): Eukaryota > Metazoa > Chordata > Mammalia > Rodentia > Muridae > Acomys > Acomys minous. Next base: position 1,074,194 of record NW_028182177.1, read on the forward strand.
GTATGTAACTGGGCTTGATGAAATCAGCATTTCTCTTGCTTCCCTGTGCGTAGGGAAGCTCAGTTTTAGTCACAGTAGCTCCCACAAGTGTCTCCTCAGTGTGTTCCCATTTCCTTAGAAACAGTGTATTTGCTGGGATAAAAGTGCATTACTGTGCGCTTTCACCGTTCAGCAAATACATGTGTAGAAGTACAGCGCTAGCTGAAACGACCGTTTCTCGACGTTTTCTAACTCAGGGAACAAGTTACACACTTCTGAGATGCATTTGGGTAACTTTCTCAAAAATGAGTTTTTTGCCTAAAGAGACATGCCTATTTGCGCAGTAGTACAGATTCTGAGTATGTAACTGGGCTTGATGAAATCAGCATTTCTCTTGCTTCCCTGTGCGTAGGGAAGCTCAGTTTTAGTCACAGTAGTTCCCACAAGTGTCTCCTCAGTGTGTTCCCATTTCCTTAGAAAAAGTGTATTTGCTGGGAGAAAAGTGCATTACTGTGCGCTTTCACCGTTCAGCAAATACATGTGTAGAAGCACAGCGCTAGCAGAAACTAACGTTTCTCGACGTTTTCTAACTCAGGGAACAAGTTGCACACTTCTGACATGCATTTGGGCAACTTTGTCAGAAAGGAGTTTTTTGCCTAAAGAGACATGCCTATTTGCGCAGTAGTACAGATTCTGAGTATGTAACTGGGCTTGATGAAATCAGCATTTCTCATGCTTCCCTGTGCGTAGGGAAGCTCAGTTTTAGTCACAGTAGCTCCCACAAGTGTCTCCTCAGTGTGTTCCCAGTTCCTTAGAAACAGTGTATTTGCTGGGAGAAAAGTGAATTACTGTGCGCTTTCACCATTCAGCAAATACATGTTTAGAAGCACAGCGCTAGCTGAAACGACCGTTTCTCGACGTTTTCTAACTCAGGGAACAAGTGGCACACTTCTGAGATGCATTTGTTAAACTTTGTCAGAATTGAGTTTTTTGCCTACAGAGACATGCCTATTTGCGTAGTAGTACAGATTCTGAGTATGTAACTGGGCTTGATGAAATCAGCATTTCTCTTGCTTCCCTGTGTGTAGGGAAGCTCAGTTTTAGTCACAGTAGCTCCCACAAGTGTCTCCTCAGTGTGTTCCCATTTCCTTCGAAACAGTGTATTTGCAGGGAAAAAAGTGCATTACTGTGCGCTTTCACCGTTCAACAAATACATGTGTAGAAGCACAGCGCTAGCAGAAAGTAACGTTTCTCTACGTTTTCTATCTCAGGGAACAAGTTGCACACTTCTGAGATGCATTTGGGCAACTTTGTCAGAAAGGAGTTTTTTGCCTAAAGAGACATGCCTATTTGCGCAGTAGTACAGATTCTGAGTATGTAACTGGGCTTGATGAAATCAGCATTTCTCTTGCTTCCCTGTGCGTAGGGAAGCTCAGTTTTAGTCACAGTAGCTCCCACAAGTGTCTCCTCAGTGTGTTCCCATTTCCTTAGAAACAGTGTATTTGCTGGGAGAAAAGTGCATTACTGTGCGCTTTCACCGTTCAGCAAATACATGTGTAGAAGCACAGCGCTAGCAGAAACGACCGTTTCTCGACGTTTTCTAACTCAGGGAACAAGTTGCACACTTCTGAGATGCATTTGTGTAACTATCTCAAAAATGAGTTTTTTGCCTACAGAGACATACCTATTTGCGCAGTAGTACAGATTCTGAGTATGTAACTGGGCTTGATGAAATCAGCATTTCTCTTGCTTCCCTGTGCGTAGGGAAGCTCAGTTTTAGTCACAGTAGCTCCCACAAGTGTCTCCTCAGTGTGTTCCCAGTTCCTTAGAAACAGTGTATTTGCTGGGAGAAAAGTGAATTACTGTGCGCTTTCACCGTTCAGCAAATACATGTTTAGAAGCACAGCGCTAGCTGAAACGACGGTTTCTCGACGTTTTCTAACTCAGGGAACAAGTGGCACACTTCTGAGATGCATTTGGTAAACTTTGTCAGAAATGAGTTTTTTGCCTACAGAGACATGCCTATTTGCGTAGTAGTACAGATTCTGAGTATGTAACTGGGCTTGATGAAATCAGCATTTCTCTTGCTTCCCTGTGCGTAGGGAAGCTCAGTTTTAGTCACAGTAGCTCCCACAAGTGTCTCCTCTGTGTGTTCTCAGTTCCTTAGAAACAGTGTATTTGCTGGGAGAAAAGTGCATTACTGTGCGCTTTCACCGTTCAGCAAGTACATGTGTAGAAGCACAGCGCTAGCAGAAACGACCGTTTCTCGACGTTTTCTAACTGAGGGAACAAGTTGCACACTTCTGAGATGCATTTGGGCCACTTTGTCAGAAATGAGTTTTTTGCCTAAAGAGACATGCCTATTTGCGCAGTAGTACAGATTCTGAGTATGTAACCGGGCTTGATGAAATCAGCATTTCTCTTGCTTCCCTGTGCGTAGGGAAGCTCAGTTTTCGTCACTGTAGCTCCCACATGTGTCTCCTCAGTGTGTTCCCATTTCCTTAGAAACAGTGTATTTGCTGGGAGAAAAGTGCATTACTGTGCGCTTTCACCGTTCAGAAAATACATGTGTAGAAGCACAGCGCTAGCAGAAAAGACCGTTTCTCGACGTTTTCTAACTCAGGGAACAAGTTGCACACTTCTGAGATGCATTTGGGCAACTTTGTCAGAAATGAGTTTTTTGCCTAAAGAGACATGCCTATTTGCGCAGTAGTACAGATTCTGAGTATGTACCTGGGCTTGATGAAATCAGCATTTTTCTTGCTTCCCTGTGCGTAGGGAAGCTCAGTTTTAGTCACAGTAGCTCCCACAAGTGTCTCCTCAGTGTGTTCCCATTTCCTTAGAAACAGTGTATTTGCTGGGAGTAAAGTGCATTACTGTGTGCTTTCACCGTTCAGCAAATACATGTGTAGAAGCACAGCGGTAGCAGAAACGACCGTTTCTCGACGTTTTCTAACTCAGGGAACAAGTTGCACACTTCTGAGATGCATTTGGGCAACTTTGTCAGAAATGAGTTTTTTGCCTACAGATTCATGCCTATTTGCGCAGTAGTACAGATTCTGAGTATGTAACTGGGCTTGATGAAATCAGCATTTCTCTTGCTTCTCTGTGCATAGGGAAGCTCAGTTTTCGTCACTGTAGCTCCCACAAGTGTCTCCACAGTGTGTTCCCATTTCCTTAGAAACAGTGTATTTGCTGGGAGAAAAGTGCATTACTGTGCGCTTTCACCGTTCAGCAAATATATGTGTAGAAGCACAGTGCTAGCAGAAACGACCGTTTCTCGACGTTTTCTAACTGAGGGAACAAGTTGCACACTTCTGAGATGCATTTGGGCAACTTTGTCAGAAAGGAGTTTTTTGCCTAAAGAGACATGCCTATTTGCGCAGTAGTACAGATTCTGAGTATGTAACCGGGCTTGATGAAATCAGCATTTCTCTTGCTTCCCTGTGCGTAGGGAAGCTCAGTTTTCGTCACTGTAGCTCCCACATGTGTCTCCTCAGTGTGTTCCCATTTCCTTAGAAACAGTGTATTTGCTGGGAGAAAAGTGCATTACTGTGCGCTTTCACCGTTCAGCAAATACATGTGTAGAAGCACAGCGCTAGCAGAAAAGACCGTTTCTCGACGTTTTCTAACTCAGGGAACAAGTTGCACACTTCTGAGATGCATTTGGGCAACTTTGTCAGAAATGAGTTTTTTGCCTAAAGAGACATGCCTATTTGCGCAGTAGTACAGATTCTGAGTATGTACCTGGGCTTGATGAAATCAGCATTTTTCTTGCTTCCCTGTGCGTAGGGAAGCTCAGTTTTAGTCACAGTAGCTCCCACAAGTGTCTCCTCAGTGTGTTCCCATTTCCTTAGAAACAGTGTATTTGCTGGGAGTAAAGTGCATTACTGTGTGCTTTCACCGTTCAGCAAATACATGTGTAGAAGCACAGCGGTAGCAGAAACGACCGTTTCTCGACGTTTTCTAACTCAGGGAACAAGTTGCACACTTCTGAGATGCATTTGGGCAACTTTGTCAGAAATGAGTTTTTTGCCTACAGATTCATGCCTATTTGCGCAGTAGTACAGATTCTGAGTATGTAACTGGGCTTGATGAAATCAGCATTTCTCTTGCTTCTCTGTGCATAGGGAAGCTCAGTTTTCGTCACTGTAGCTCCCACAAGTGTCTCCACAGTGTGTTCCCATTTCCTTAGAAACAGTGTATTTGCTGGGAGAAAAGTGCATTACTGTGCGCTTTCACCGTTCAGCAAATATATGTGTAGAAGCACAGTGCTAGCAGAAACGACCGTTTCTCGACGTTTTCTAACTGAGGGAACAAGTTGCACACTTCTGAGATGCATTTGGGCAACTTTGTCAGAAAGGAGTTTTTTGCCTAAAGAGACATGCCTATTTGCGCAGTAGTACAGATTCTGAGTATGTAACTGGGCTTGATGAAATCAGCATTTCTCTTGCTTCCCTGTGCGTAGGGAAGCTCAGTTTTAGTCACAGTAGCTCCCACAAGTGTCTCCTCAGTGTGTTCCCATTTCCTTAGAAACAGTGTATTTGCTGGGAGAAAAGTGCATTACTGTGCGCTTTCACCATTCAGCAAATACATGTGTAGAAGCACAGCGCTAGCAGAAATGACCGTTTCTCGACGTTTTCTAACTCAGGGAACAAGTTGCACACTTCTGAGATGCATTTGGGCAACTTTGTCATAAATGAGTTTTTTGCCTAAAGAGACATGCCTATTTGCGCAGTAGTACAGATTCTGAGTATGTAACTGGGCTTGATGAAATCAGCATTTGTCTTGCTTCCCTGTGCGTAGGGAAGCTCAGTTTTATTCACAGTAGCTCCCACAAGTGTCTCCTCAGTGTGTTCCCAGTTCCTTAGAAACAGTGTATTTGCTGGGAGAAAAGTGCATTACTGTCCGCTTTCACCGTTCAGAAAATACATGTGTAGAAGCACAGCGCTAGCAGAAAAGACCGTTTCTCGACGTTTTCTAACTCAGGGAACAAGTTGCACACTTCTGAGATGCATTTGGGCAACTTTGTCAGAAATGAGTTTTTTGCCTAAAGAGACATGCCTATTTGCGCAGTAGTACAGATTCTGAGTATGTACCTGGGCTTGATGAAATCAGCATTTCTCTTGCTTCCCTGTGCGTAGGGAAGCTCAGTTTTAGTCACAGTAGCTCCCACAAGTGTCTCCTCAGTGTGTTCCCATTTCCTTAGAAACAGTGTATTTGCTGGGAGAAAAGTGCATTACTGTGCGCTTTCACCGTTCAGCAAATACATGTGTAGAAGCACAGCGCTAGCAGAAACGACCGTTTCTCGACGTTTTCTAACACAGGGAACAAGTTGCACACTTCTGAGGTGCATTTGGGCAACTTTGTCAGAAATGAGTTTTTTGCCTAAAGAGACATGCCTATTTGCGCAGTAGTACAGATTCTGAGTATATAACTGCGCTTGATGAAATCAGCATTTCTCTTGCTTCCCTGTGCGTAGGGAAGCTCAGTTTTAGTCACAGTAGCTCCCACAAGTGTCTCCTCAGTGTGTTCCCATTTCCTTAGAAACAGTGTATTTGCTGGGAGAAAAGTGCATTACTGTGCGCTTTCACCGTTCAGCAAGTACATGTGTAGAAGCACAGCGCTAGCAGAAACGACCGTTTCTCGACGTTTTCTAACTGAGGGAACATGTTGCACACTTCTGAGATGCATTTGGGCCACTTTGTCAGAAATGAGTTTTTTGCCTAAAGAGACATGCCTATTTGCGCAGTAGTACAGATTCTGAGTATGTAACCGGGCTTGATGAAATCAGCATTTCTCTTGCTTCCCTTTGTGTAGGGAAACTCAGTTTTAGTCACAGTAGCTCCCACAAGTGTCTCCTCAGTGTGTTCACATTTCCTTCGAAACAGTGTATTTGCTGGGAGAAAAGTGCATTACTGTGCGCTTTCACCGTTCAGCAAATACATGTGTAGAAGCACAGCGCTAGCAGAAACGACCGTTTCTCGACGTTTTCTAACTCAGGGAAGAAGTTGCACACTTCTGAGATGCATTTGGGCAACTTTGTCAGAAATGAGTTTTTTGCCTAAAGAGACATGCCTATTTGCGCAGTAGTACAGATTCTGAGTATGTAACTGGGCTTGATGAAATCAGCATTTCTCTTGCTTCCCTGTGCGTAGGGAAGCTCAGTTTTAGTCACAGTAGCTTCCACAAGTGTCTCCTCAGTGTGTTCCCATTTCCTTAGAAACAGTGTATTTGCTGGGAGAAAAGTGCATTACTGTGCGCTTACACCGTTCAGCAAATATATGTGTAGAAGCACAGTGCTAGCAGAAACGACCGTTTCTCGACGTTTTCTAACTGAGGGAACAAGTTGCACACTTCTGAGATGCATTTGGGCAACTTTGTCATAAATGAGTTTTTTGCCTAAAGAGACATGCCTATTTGCGCAGTAGTACAGATTCTGAGTATGTAACTGGGCTTGATGAAATCAGCATTTGTCTTGCTTCCCTGTGCGTAGGGAAGCTCAGTTTTAGTCACAGTAGCTCCCACAAGTGTCTCCTCAGTGTGTTCCCAGTTCCTTAGAAACAGTGTATTTGCTGGGAGAAAAGTGCATTACTGTCCGCTTTCACCGTTCAGAAAATACATGTGTAGAAGCACAGCGCTAGCAGAAAAGACCGTTTCTCGACGTTTTCTAACTCAGGGAACAAGTTGCACACTTCTGAGATGCATTTGGGCAACTTTGTCAGAAATGAGTTTTTTGCCTAAAGAGACATGCCTATTTGCGCAGTAGTACAGATTCTGAGTATGTACCTGGGCTTGATGAAATCAGCATTTTTCTTGCTTCCCTGTGCGTAGTGAAGCTCAGTTTTAGTCACAGTAGCTCCCACAAGTGTCTCCTCAGTGTGTTCCCATTTCCTTAGAAACAGTGTATTTGCAGGGAGAAAAGTGCATTACTGTGCGCTTTCACCGTTCAGCAAATACATGTGTAGAAGCACAGCGCTAGCAGAAACGACCGTTTCTCGACGTTTTCTAACTCAGGGAACAAGTTGCACACTTCTGAGATGCATTTGGGCAACTTTGTCAGAAATGAGTTTTTTGCCTAAAGAGACATGCCTTTTTGCGCAGTAGTACAGATTCTGAGTATGTAACTGGGCTTGATGAAATCAGCATTTCTCTTGCTTCCCTGTGCATAGGGAAGCTCAGTTTTCGTCACTGTAGCTCTCACAAGTATCTCCACAGTGTGTTCCCATTTCCTTAGAAACAGTGTATTTGCTGGGAGAAAAGTGCATTACTGTGCGCTTTCACCGTTCAGCAAATATATGTGTAGAAGCACAGCGCTAGCAGAAACGACCGTTTCTCGACGTTTTCTAACTGAGGGAACAAGTTGCACACTTCTGAGATGCATTTGGGCAACTTTGTCAGAAAGGAGTTTTTTGCCTAAAGAGACATGCCTATTTGCGCAGTAGTACAGATTCTGAGTATGTAACTGGGCTTGATGAAATCAGCATTTCTCTTGCTTCCCTGTGCGTAGGGAAGCTCAGTTTTAGTCACAGTAGCTCCCACAAGTGTCTCCTCAGTGTGTTCCCATTTCCTTAGAAACAGTGTATTTGCTGGGAGAAAAGTGCATTACTGTGCGCTTTCACCGTTCAGCAAATACATGTGTAGAAGCACAGCGCTAGCAGAAACGAACGTTTCTCGACGTTTTCTAACTCAGGGAACAAGTTGCACACTTCTGAGATGCATTTGGGCAACTTTGTCAGAAATGAGTTTTTTGCCTACAGAGACATGCCTATTTGCGCAGTAGTACAGATTCTGAGTATGTAACTGGGCTTGATGAAATCAGCATTTCTCTTGCTTCCCTGTGCGTAGGGAAGCTCAGTTTTAGTCACAGTAGCTTCCACAAGTGTCTCCTCAGTGTGTTCCCATTTCCTTAGAAACAGTGTATTTGCTGGGAGAAAAGTGCATTACTGTGCGCTTACACCGTTCAGCAAATACATGTGTAGAAGCACAGCGCTAGCTGAAAAGACCGTTTCTCGACGTTTTCTAACTCAGGGAACAAGTTCCACACTTCTGAGATGCATTTGGGCAACTTTGACAGAAAGGAGTTTTTTGCCTACAGAGACATGCCTATTTGCGCAGTAGTACAGATTCTGAGTATGTAACTGGGCTTGATGAAATCAGCATTTCTCTTGCTTCCCTGTGCGTAGGGAAGCTCAGTTTTAGTCACAGTAGCTCCCACAAGTGTCTCCTCAGTGTGTTCCCATTTCCTTAGAAACAGTGTATTTGCTGGGAGAAAAGTGCATTACTGTGCGCTTTCACCGTTCAGCAAATACATGTGTAGAAGCACAGCGCTAGCAGAAACGAACATTTCTCGACGTTTTCTAACTCAGGGAACAAGTTTCACACTTCTGAGATGCATTTGGCAAATTTATCAGAAATGAGTTTTTTGCATAAAGAGACGTGCCTATTTGCGCAGTAGTACAGATTCTGAGTATGTAACTGTGCTTGATGAAATCAGCATTTCTCTTGCTTTCCTGTGCGTAGGGAAGCTCAGTTTCAGTCACAGTAGCTCCCACAAGTGTCTCCTCAGTGTGTTCCCATTTCCTTAGAAACAGTGTATTTGCTGGGAGAAAAGTGCATTACTGTGCGCTTTCACCGTTCAGCAAATACATGTGTAGAAGCACAGCTCTAGCAGAAACGACCGTTTCTCGACGTTTTCTAACACAGGGAACAAGTTGCACACTTCTGAGATGCATTTGGGCAACTTTGTCAGAAATGAGTTTTTTGCCTAAAGAGACATGCCTATTTGCGCAGTAGTACAGATTCTGAGTATATAACTGCGCTTGATGAAATCAGCATTTCTCTTGCTTCCCTGTGCGTAGGGAATCTCAGTTTTAGTCACAGTAGCTCCCACAAGTGTCTCCCCAGTGTGTTCACATTTCCTTAGAAACAGTGTATTTGCTGGGAGAAAAGTGCATTACTGTGCGCTTTCACCGTTCAGCAAGTACATGTGTAGAAGCACAGCGCTAGCAGAAACGACCGTTTCTCGACGTTTTCTAACTGAGGGAACAAGTTGCACACTTCTGAGATGCATTTGGGCCACTTTGTCAGAAATGAGTTTTTTGCCTAAAGAGACATGCCTATTTGCGCAGTAGTACAGATTCTGAGTATGTAACCGGGCTTGATGAAATCAGCATTTCTCTTGCTTCCCTTTGTGTAGGGAAACTCAGTTTTAGTCACAGTAGCTCCCACAAGTGTCTCCTCAGTGTGTTCACATTTCCTTCGAAACAGTGTATTTGCTGGGAGAAAAGTGCATTACTGTGCGCTTTCACCGTTCAGCAAATACATGTGTAGAAGCACAGCGCTAGCAGAAACGACCGTTTCTCGACGTTTTCCAACTCAGGGAAGAAGTTGCACACTTCTGAGATGCATTTGGGCAACTTTGTCAGAAATGAGTTTTTTGCCTAAAGAGACATGCCTATTTGCGCAGTAGTACAGATTCTGAGTATGTAACTGGGCTTGATGAAATCAGCATTTCTCTTGCTTCCCTGTGCGTAGGGAAGCTCAGTTTTCGTCACTGTAGCTCCCACATGTGTCTCCTCAGTGTGTTCCCATTTCCTTAGAAACAGTGTATTTGCTGGGAGAAAAGTGCATTACTGTGCGCTTTCACCGTTCAGCAAATACATGTGTAGAAGCACAGCGCTAGCAGAAACGAACGTTTCTCGACGTTTTCTAACTCAGGGAACAAGTTGCACACTGCTGAGATGCATTTGGGCAACTTTGTCAGAAATGAGTTTTTTGCCTAAAGAGACATGCCTATTTGCGCAGTAGTACAGATTTTGAGTATGTAACTGGGCTTGATGAAATCAGCATTTCTCTTGCTTCCCTGTGCATAGGGAAGCTCAGTTTTCATCACTGTAGCTCACACAAGTGTCTCCACAGTGTGTTCCCATTTCCTTAGAAACAGTGTATTTGCTGGGAGAAAAGTGCATTACTGTGTGCTTTCACCGTTCAGCAAATACATGTGTAGAAGCACAGCGCTAGCAGAAACGACCGTTTCTTGACGTTTTCTAACTCAGGGAACAAGTTCCACACTTCTGAGATGCATTTGGGCAACTTTGTCAGAAAGGAGTTTTTTGCCTAAAGAGACATGCCTATTTGCGCAGTAGTACAGATTCTGAGTATGTAACTGGGCTTGATGAAATCAGCATTTCTCTTGCTTCCCTGTGCGTAGGGAAGCTCAGTTTTAGTCACAGTAGCTCCCACAAGTGTCTCCTCAGTGTGTTCCCAGTTCCTTAGAAACAGTGTATTTGCTGGGAGAAAAGTGCATTACTGTGCGCTTTCACCGTTCAGCAAATACATGTGTAGAAGCACAGCGCTAGCAGAAACGACCGTTTCTCGACGTTTTCTAACTCAGGGAACAAGTAGCACACTTCTGAGATGCATTTGGGCAACTTTGTCAGAAAGGAGTTTTTTGCCTAAAGAGACATGCCTATTTGCGCAGTAGTACAGATTCTGAGTATGTAACTGGGCTTGATGAAATCAGCATTTCTCTTGCTTCCCTGTGCGTAAGGAAGCTCAGTTTTAGTCACAGTAGCTCCCACAAGTGTCTCCTCAGTGTGTTCCCATTTCCTTAGAAACAGTGTATTTGCTGGGAGAAAAGTGCATTACTGTGCGCTTTCACCGTTCAGCAAATACATGTGTAGAAGCACAGCGCTAGCAGAAACGAACGTTTCTCGACGTTTTCTAACTGAGGGAACAAGTTGCACACTTCTGAGATGCATTTGGGCCACTTTGTCAGAAATGAGTTTTTTGCCTAAAGAGACATGCCTATTTGCGCAGTAGTACAGATTCTGAGTATGTAACCGGGCTTGATGAAATCAGCATTTCTCTTGCTTCCCTGTGTGTAGGGAAGCTCAGTTTTAGTCACAATATCTCTCACAAGTGTCTCCTCAGTGTGTTCCCATTTCCTTCGAAACAGTGTATTTGCTGGGAGAAAAGTGCATTACTGTGCGCTTTCACCGTTCAGCAAATACATGTGTAGAAGCACAGCGCTAGCAGAAACGACCGTTTCTCGACGTTTTCTAACTCAAGGAACAAGTTGCACACTTCTGAGATGCATTTGGGCAACTTTGTCAGAAATGAGTGTTTGCCTAAAGAGACATGCCTATTTGCGCAGTAGTACAGATTCTGAGTATGTAACTGGGCTTGATGAAATCAGCATTTCTCTTGCTTCCCTGTGCATAGGGAAGCTCAGTTTTCGTCAATGTAGCTCCCACAAGTGTCTCCACAGTGTGTTCCCATTTCCTTAGAAACAGTGTATTTGCTGGGAGAAAAGTGCATTACTGTGTGCTTTCACCGTTCAGCAAATACATGTGTAGAAGCACAGCGCTAGCAGAAACGACCGTTTCTCGACGTTTTCTAACTCAGGGAACAAGTTGCACACTTCTGAGATGCATTTGGGCAACTTTGTCAGAAATGAGTTTTTTGCCTAAAGAGACATGCCTATTTGCGCAGTAGTACATATTCTGAGTATGTAACTGGGCTTGATGAAATCAGCATTTCTCTTGCTTCCCTGTGCATAGGGAAGCTCAGTTTTCATCACTGTAACTCCCACAAGTGTCTCCACAGTGTGTTCCCATTTCCTTAGAAACAGTGTATTTGCTGGGAGAAAAGTTCATTACTGTGCGCTTTCACCGTTCAGCAAATACATGTGTAGAAGCAGAGCGCTAGCAGAAAAGACCGTTTCTCGACGTTTTCTAACTCAGGGAACAAGTTGCACACTTCTGAGATGCATTTGGGCAACTTTGTCAGAAATGAGTTTTTTTGCCTAAAGAGACATGCCTATTTGCGCAGTAGTACAGATTCTGAGTATGTCACTGGGCTTGATGAAATTAGCATTTCTCTTGCTTCCCTGTGCATAGGGAAGCTCAGTTTTAGTCACAGTAGCTCCCACAAGTGTCTCCTCAGTGTGTTCCCATTTCCTTAGAAACAGTGTATTTGCTGGGAGAAAAGTTCATTACTGTGCGCTTTCACCGTTCAGCAAATACATGAGTTGAAGCACAGCGCTAGCAGAAAAGACCATTTCTCGACGTTTTCTAACTCAGGGAACAAGTTGCACACTTCTGAGATGCATTTGGGCAACTTTGTCAGAAATGAGTTTCTGACTATAGAGACATGCCTATTTGCGCAGTAGTACAGATTCTGAGTATGTAACTGGGCTTGATGAAATCAGCATTTCTCTTGCTTCGCTGTGCGTAGGGAAGCTCAGTTTTAGTCACAGTAGCTCCCACAAGTGTCTCCTCAGTGTGTTCCCATTTCCTTAGAAACAGTGTATTTGCTGGGAGAAAAGTGCATTACTGTGCGCTTTCACCGTTCAGCAAATACATGTGTAGGAGCAGAGCGCTAGCAGAAAAGACCGTTTCTCGACGTTTTCTAACTCAGGGAACAAGTTGCACACTTCTGAGATGCATTTGGGCAACTTTGTCAGAAATGAGTTTTTTTGCCTAAAGAGACATGCCTATTTGCGCAGTAGTACAGATTCTGAGTATGTAACTGGGCTTGATGAAATCAGCATTTCTCTTGCTTCCCTGTGTGTAGGGAAGCTATGTTTTAGTCACAGTAGCTCCCACAAGTGTCTCCTCAGTGTGTTCCCATTTCCTTAGAAACAGTGTATTTGCTGGGAGAAAAGTGCATTACTGTGCGCTTTCACCGTTCAGCAAATACATTTGTAGAAGCACAGCACTAGCAGAAACGACCGTTTCTCGAGGTTTTCTAAGTCAGGGAACAAGTTGCACACTTCTGAGATGCATTTGGGCAACTTTGTCAGAAATGAGTTTTTTGCCTAAAGAGACATGCCTATTTGCGCAGTAGTACAGATTCTGAGTATGTAACTGGGCTTGATGAAATCAGCATTTCTCTTGCTTCCCTGTGCGGAGAGAAGCTCAGTTTTAGTCAGAGTAGCTCCCACAAGTATCTCCTCAGTGTGTTCCCATTTCCTTAGAAACAGTGTATTTGCTGGGAGAAAAGTGCATTACTGTGCTCTTTCACCGTTCAGCCAATACATGTGTAGAAGCACAGCACTAGCAGAAACGACCGTTTCTCGACGTTTTCTAACTCAGGGAACAAGTTTCACACTTCTGAGATGCATTTGCGCAACTTTGTCAGAAATGAGTTTTTTGCCTAAAGAGACATGCCTATTTGCGCAGTAGTACATATTCTGAGTATGTAACTGGGCTTGATGAACTCAGCATTTCTCTTGCTTCCCTGTGCGGAGAGAAGCGCAGTTTTAGTCAGAGTAGCTCCCACAAGTGTCTCCTCAGTGTGTTCCCATTTCCTTAGAAACAGTGTATTTGCTGGGAGAAAAAGTGCATTACTGTGCGCTTTCACCGTTCAGCCAATACATGTGTAGAAGCAAAGCGCTAGCAGAAACGATCGTTTCTCGACGTTTTCTAACTCAGGGAACAAGTGGCACACTTCTGAGATGAATTTGGGCAACTTTGTCAGAAATGAGTTTTTTGCCTAAAGAGACATGCCTATTTGCGCAGTAGTACAGATTCTGAGTATGTAACTGGGCTTGATGAAATCAGCATTTCTCTTGCTTCCCTGTGCGTAGGGAAGCTCAGTTTTAGTCACAGTAGCTCCCACAAGGGTCTCCTCAGTGTGTTCCCATTTCCTTAGAAACAGTGTATTTGCTGGGAGAAAAGTGCATTACTGTGAGCTTTCACCATTCAGCAAAAACATGTGTAGAAGCACAGCGCTAGTAGAAACGACTGTTTCTTGACGTTTTCTAACTCAGGGAACAAGTTGCACACTTCTGAGATGCATTTGGGCAACTTTGTCAGAAATGAGTTTTTTGCCTAAAGAGACATGCCTATTTGCGCAGTAGTACAGATTCTGAGTATGTAACTGGGCTTGATGAAATCAGCATTTCTCTTGCTTCCCTGTGCGGAGAGAAGCTCAGTTTTAGTCAGAGTAGCTCCCACAAGTGTCTACTCAGTGTGTTCCCATTTCCTTAGAAACAGTGTATTTGCTGGGAGAAAAGTGCATTACTGTGCTCTTTCACCGTTCAGCCAATACATGTGTAGAAGGACAGCACTAGCAGAAACGACCGTTTCTCGACGTTTTCTAACTCAGGGAACAAGTTGCACACTTCTGAGATGCATTTGCGCAACTTTGTCAGAAATGAGTTTTTTGCCTAAAGAGACATGCCTATTTGCGCAGTAGTACAGATTCTGAGTATGTAACTGGGCTTGATGAACTCAGCATTTCTCTTGCTTCCCTGTGCGGAGAGAAGCGCAGTTTTAGTCAGAGTAGCTCCCACAAGTGTCTCCTCAGTGTGTTCCCATTTCCTTAGAAACAGTGTATTTGCTGGGAGAAAAGTGCATTACTGTGCGCTTTCACCGTTCAGCCAATACATGTGTAGAAGCACAGCGCTAGCAGAAACGATCGTTTCTCGACGTTTTCTAACTCAGGGAACAAGTGGCACACTTCTGAGATGCATTTGGGCAACTTTGTCAGAAATGAGTTTTTTGCCTAAAGAGACATGCCTATTTGCGCAGTAGTACAGATTCTGAGTATGTAACTGGGCTTGATGAAATCAGCATTTCTCTTGCTTCCCTGTGCGTAGGGAAGCTCAGTTTTAGTCACAGTAGCTCCCACAAGTGTCTCCTCAGTGTGTTCCCATTTCCTTAGAAACAGTGTATTTGCAGGGAGAAGAGTGCATTACTGTGCGCTTTCACCGTTCAGCAAATACATGTGTAGAAGCACAGCGCTAGCAGAAACGACCGTTTCTCGACGTTTTCTAACTCAGGGAACAAGTTGCACACTTCTGAGATGCATTTGGCCAACTTTGTCAGGAATGAGTTTTTTTCCCTAAAGAGACATGCGTATTTGGGCAGTAGTACAGATTCTGAGTATGTAACTGGGCTTGATGAAATCAGCATTTTCTCTTGCTTCCCTGTGCGTAGGGAATCTCAGTTTTAGTCACTGTAGCTCCCACAAGTGTCTCCTCAGTGTGTTCCCATTTCCTTAGAAACAGTGTATTTGCTGGGAGAAAAGTGCATTACTGTGCGCTTTCACCATTCAGCAAATACATATGTAGAAGCACAGCGCTAGCAGAAACGAACGTTTCTCCACGTTTTCTAACTCAGGGAACAAGTTGCACACTTCTGAGATGCATTTGGGCAACTTTGTCAGAAATGAGTTTTTTGCCTAAAGAGACATGCCTATTTGCGAAGTAGTACAGATTCTGAGTATGTAACTGGGCTTGATGAAATCAGCATTTCTCTTGCTTCCCTGTGCGTAGGGAAGCTCAGTTTTAGTCACAGTAGCTCCCACAAGTGTCTCCTCAGTGTGTTCCCATTTCCTTAGAAACAGTGTATTTGCTGGGAGAAAAGTGCATTACTGTGTGCTTTCACCGTTCAGCAAATACATGTGTAGAAGCACAGCACTAGCAGAAACGACCATTTCTCGACGTTTTCTAACTCAGGGAACAAGTTGCACACTTCTGAGATGCATTTGGGCCACTTTGTCAGAAATGAGTTTTTTGCCTAAAGAGACATGCCTATTTGCGCAGTAGTACAGATTCTGAGTATGTAACTGGGCTTGATGAAATCAGCATTTTTCTTGCTTCCCTGTGCGTAGGGAAGCTCAGTTTTAGTCACAGTAGCTCCCACAAGTGTCTCCTCAGTGTGTTCCCATTTCCTTAGAAACAGTGTATATGCTGGGAGAAAAGTGCATTACTGTGCGCTTTCACCATTCAGCAAATACATGTGTAGAAGCACAGCGCTAGCAGAAACGACCGTTTCTCGACGTTTTCTAACTCAGGGAACAAGTTGCCCACTTCTGAGATGCATTTGGGCAACTTTGTCAGAAATGAGTTTTTTGCCTAAAGAGACATGCCTATTTGCGCAGTAGTACAGATTCTGAGTATGTAACTGGGCTTGATGAAATCAGCATTTCTCTTGCTTCCCTGTGCATAGGGAAGCTCAGTTTTAGTCACAGTAGCTCCCACAAGTGTCTCTTCAGTGTGTTCCCATTTCCTTAGAAACAGTGTATTTGCTGGGAGAAAAGTGCATTACTGTGCGCGTTCTCCGCTCAGCAAATACATGTGTAGAAGCACAGCGCTAGCAGAAACGACCGTTTCTCGACGTTTTCTAACTCAGGGAACAAGTTGCACACTTCTGAGATGAATTTGGGCAACTTTGTCAGAAATGAGTTTTTTGCCTACAGAGACATGCCTATTTGCGCAGTAGTACAGATTCTGAGTATGTAACTGGACTTGATGAAATCAGCATTTCTCTTGCTTCCCTGTGCGTAGGGAAGCTCAGTTTTAGTCACAGTAGCTCCCACAAGTGTCTCCTCAGTGTGTTCCCATTTCCTTAGAAACAGTGTATTTGCTGGGAGAAAAGTGCATTACTGTGCACTTTCACCGTTCAGCAAGTACATGTGTAGAAGCACAGCGCTAGCAGAAACGACCGTTTCTCGACGTTTTCTAACTCAGGGAACAAGTTGGACACTTCTGAGATGCATTTGGTCAACTTTGTCAGAAATGAGTTTTTTGCCTACAGAGACATGCCTATTTGCGCAGTAGTACAGATTCTGAGTATGTAACTGGGCTTGATGAAATCAGCATTTCTCTTGCTTCCCTGTGCGTAGGGAAGCTCAGTTTTAGTCCCAGTAGCTCCCACAAGTGTCTCCTCAGTGTGTTCCCATTTCCTTAGAAACAGTGTATTTGCTGGGAAAAAAGTGCATTACTGTGCGCTTTCACCGTTCAGCAAATACATGTGTAGAAGCACAGCGCTAGCAGAAATGACCGTTTCTCAACGTTTTCTAACTCAGGGAACAAGTTGCACACTTCTGAGATGCATTTGGGCAACTTTGTCAGAAATGAGTTTTTTGCCTAAAGAGACATGCCTATTTGCGCAGTAGTACAGATTCTGAGTATGTAACTGGGCTTGATGAAATCAGCATTTCTTTTGCTTCCCTGTGCGTAGGGAAGCTCAGTTTTAGTCACAGTAGCTCCCACAAGTGTCTCCTCAGTGTGTTCCCATTTCCTTAGAAACAGTGTATTTGCTGGGAGAAATGTGCATTACTGTGCGCTTTCACCGTTCAGGAAATACATGTGTAGAAGCACAGCGCTAGCAGAAACGACCGTTTCTCGACGTTTTCTAACTCAGGGAACAAGTTGCACACTTCTGAGATGCATTTGGGCAACTTTGTCAGAAATGAGTTTTTTGCCTAAAGAGACATGCCTATTTGCGCAGTAGTACAGATTCTGAGTATGTAACTGGGCTTGATGAAATCAGCATTTCTCTTGCTTCCCTGTGTGTAGGGAAGCTCAGTTTTAGTCACAGTAGCTCCCACAAGTGTCTCCTCAGTGTATTCCCATTTCCTTAGAAACAGTGTATTTGCTGGGAGAAAAGTGCATTACTGTGCGCTTTCACCGTTCAGCAAGTACATGTGTAGAAGCACAGCGCTAGCAGAAACGACCGTTTCTCGACGTTTTCTAACTCAGGGAACAAGTTGCACACTTCTGAGATGCATTTGGGCAACTTTGTCAGAAATGAGTTTTTTGCCTACAGAGACATGCCTATTTGCGCAGTAGTACAGATTCTGAGTAGGTAACTGGGCTTGATGAAATCAGCATTTCTCTTGCTTCCCTGTGCGTAGGGAAGCTCAGTTTTAGTCACAGTAGCTCCCACAAGTGTCTCCTCAGTGTGTTCCCATTTCCTTAGAAACAGTGTATTTGCTGGGAGAAAAGTGCATTACTGTGCGCTTTCACCGTTCAGCAAATACATGTGTAGAAGCACAGCCCTAGCAGAAATGACCGTTTCTCGACGTTTTCTAACTCAGGGAACAAGTTGCACACTTCTGAGATGCATTTGGGCAACTTTGTCAGAAATGAGTTTTTTGCCTACAGAGACATGCCTATTTGCACAGTAGTACAGATTCTGAGTATGTAACTGGGCTTGATGAAATCAGCATTTCTCTTGCTTCCCTGTGCGTAGGGAAGCTCAGTTTTAGTCACAGTAGCTCCCACAAGTGTCTCCTCAGTGTGTTCCCATTTCCTTAGAAACAGTGTATTTGCTGGGAGAAAAGTGCATTACTCTGCGCTTTCACCGTTCAGCAAATACATGTGTAGAAGCACAGCGCTAGCAGAAACGACCGTTTCTCAACGTTTTCTAACTCAGGGAACAAGGTGCACACTTCTGAGATGCATTTGGGCAACTTTGTCAGAAATGTGTTTTTTGCCTACAGAGACATGCCTATTTGCGCAGTAGTACAGATTCTGAGTATGTAACTGGGCTTGATGAAATCAGCATTTCTCTTGCTTCCCTGTGCGTAGGGAAGCTCAGTTTTAGTCACAGTAGCTCCCACAAGTGTCTCCTCAGTGTATTCCCATTTCCTTAGAAACAGTGTATTTGCTGGGAGAAAAGTGCATTACTGTGCGCTTTCACCGTTCAGCAAGTACATGTGTAGAAGCACAGCGCTAGCAGAAACGACCGTTTCTCGACGTTTTCTAACTCAGGGAACAAGTTGCACACTTTTGAGATGCATTTGGGCAACTTTGTCAGAAATGAGTTTTTTGCCTACAGAGACATGCCTATTTGCGCAGTAGTACAGATTCTGAGTAGGTAACTGGGCTTGATGAAATCAGCATTTCTCTTGCTTCCCTGTGCGTAGGGAAGCTCAGTTTTAGTCACAGTAGCTCCCACAAGTGTCTCCTCAGTGTGTTCCCATTTCCTTAGAAACAGTGTATTTGCTGGGAGAAAAGTGCATTACTGTGCGCTTTCACCGTTCAGCAAGTACATGTGTAGAAGCACAGCGCTAGCAGAAACGACCGTTTCTCAAAGTTTTCTAACTCAGGGAACAAGTTGCACACTTCTGAGATGCATTTGGGCAACTTTGTCAGAAATGAGTTTTTTGCCTACAGAGACATGCCTATTTGCGCAGTAGTACAGATTCTGAGTATGTAACTGGGCTTGATGAAATCAGCATTTCTCTTGCTTCCCTGTGCGTAGGGAAGCTCAGTTTTAGTCACAGTAGCTCCCACAAGTGTCTCCTCAGTGTGTTCCCATTTCCTTAGAAACAGTGTATTTGCTGGGAGAAAAGTGCATTACTGTGCGCTTTCACCGTTCAGCAAATACATGTGTAGAAGCACAGCGCTAGCAGAAACGACCGTTTCTCAACGTTTTCTAACTCAGGGAACAAGGTGCACACTTCTGAGATGCATTTGGGCAACTTTGTCAGAAATGTGTTTTTTGCCTACAGAGACATGCCTATTTGCGCAGTAGTACAGATTCTGAGTATGTAACTGGGCTTGATGAAATCAGCATTTCTCTTGCTTCCCTGTGCGTAGGGAAGCTCAGTTTTAGTCACAGTAGCTCCCACAAGTGTCTCCTCAGTGTATTCCCATTTCCTTAGAAACAGTGTATTTACTGGGAGAAAAGTGCATTACTGTGCGCTTTCACCGTTCAGCAAGTACATGTGTAGAAGCACAGCGCTAGCAGAAACGACCGTTTCTCGACGTTTTCTAACTCAGGGAACAAGTTGCACACTTCTGAGATGCATTTGGGCAACTTTGTCAGAAATGAGTTTTTTGCCTACAGAGACATGCCTATTTGCGCAGTAGTACAGATTCTGAGTAGGTAACTGGGCTTGATGAAATCAGCATTTCTCTTGCTTCCCTGTGCGTAGGGAAGCTCAGTTTTAGTCACAGGAGCTCCCACAAGTGTCTCCTCAGTGTGTTCCCATTTCCTTAGAAACAGTGTATTTGCTGGGAGAAAAGTGCATTACTGTGCGCTTTCACCGTTCAGCAAGTACATGTGTAGAAGCACAGCGCTAGCAGAAACGACCGTTTCTCAAAGTTTTCTAACTCAGGGAACAAGTTGCACACTTCTGAGATGCATTTGGGCAACTTTGTCAGAAATGAGTTTTTTGCCTACAGAGACATGCCTATTTGCACAGTAGTACAGATTCTGAGTATGTAACTGGGCTTGATGAAATCAGCATTTCTCTTGCTTCCCTGTGCGTAGGGAAGCTCAGTTTTAGTCACAGTAGCTCCCACAAGTGTCTCCTCAGTGTGTTCGAATTTCCTTAGAAACAGTGTATTTGCTGGGAGAAAAGTGCATTACTGTGGGCTTTCACCGTTCAGCAAGTACATGTGTAGAAGCACAGCGCTAGCAGAAAAGACCATTTCTCGACGTTTTCTAACTCAGGGAACAAGTTGCACACTTCTGAGATGCATTTGGGCAACTTTGTCAGAAATGAGTTTTTTGCCTAAAGAGACATGCCTATTTGCGCAGTAGTACAGATTCTGAGTATGTAACTGGGCTTGATGAAATCAGCATTTCTCTTGCTTCCCTGTGCGTATGGAAGCTCAGTTTTAGTCACAGTAGCTCCCACAAGTGTCTCCTCAGTGTGTTCCCATTTACTTAGAAACAGTGTATTTGCTGGGAGAAAAGTGCATTACTGTGCGCTTTCACCGTTCAGCAAGTACATGTGTAGAAGCACAGCGCTAGTAGAAACGACCGTTTCTCGACGTTTTCTAACTCAGAGAACAAGTTGCACACTTCTGAGATGCATTTGGCCAACTTTGTCAGAAATGAGTTTTTTGCCTACAGAGACATGCCTATTTGCGCAGTAGTACAGATTCTGAGTATGTAACTGGGCTTGATGAAATCAGCATTTCTCTTGCTTCCCTGTGCGTAGGGAAGCTCAGTTTTAGTCACAGTAGCTCCCACAAGTGTCTCCACAGTGTTCCCATTTCCGTAGAAACAGTGTATTTGCTGGGAGAAAAGTGCATTACTGTGCGCTTTCACCGTTCAGCAAATACATGTGTAGAAGCACAGCGCTAGCAGAAAAGACCGTTTCTCGACGTTTTCTAACTCAGGGAACAAGTTGCACACTTCTGAGATGCATTTGGGCAACTTTGTCAGAAATGAGTTTTTTGCCTAAAGAGACATGCCTATTTGCGCAGTAGTACAGATTCTGAGTATGTAACTGGGCTTGATGAAATCAGCATTTCTCTTGCTTCCCTGTGCGTAGGGAAGCTCTGTTTTAGTCACAGTAGCTCCCACAAGTGTCTCCTCAGTGTGTTCCCATTTTCTTAGAAACAGTGTATTTGCTGGGAGAAAAGTGCATTACTGTGCGCTTTCACCGTTCAGCAAGTACATGTGTAGAAGCACAGCGCTAGCAGAAACGACCGTTTCTCGACGTTTTCTAACTCAGGGAACAAGTTGCACACTTCTGAGATGCATTTGGGCAACTTTGTCAGAAATGAGTTTTTTGCCTACAGAGACATGCCTATTTGCGCAGTAGTACAGATTCTGAGTAGGTAACTGGGCTTGATGAAATCAGCATTTCTCTTGCTTCCCTGTGCGTATGGAAGCTCAGTTTTAGTCACAGTAGCTCCCACAAGTGTCTCCTCAGTGTGTTCCCATTTACTTAGAAACAGTGTATTTGCTGGGAGAAAAGTGCATTACTGTGCGCTTTCACCGTTCAGCAAGTACATGTGTAGAAGCACAGCGCTAGTAGAAACGACCGTTTCTCGACGTTTTCTAACTCAGAGAACAAGTTGCACACTTCTGAGATGCATTTGGCCAACTTTGTCAGAAATGAGTTTTTTGCCTACAGAGACATGCCTATTTGCGCAGTAGTACAGATTCTGAGTATGTAACTGGGCTTGATGAAATCAGCATTTCTCTTGCTTCCCTGTGCGTAGGGAAGCTCAGTTTTAGTCACAGTAGCTCCCACAAGTGTCTCCTCAGTGTGTTCCCATTTCCTTAGAAACAGTGTATTTGCTGGGAGAAAAGTGCATTACTGTGCGCTTTCACCGTTCAGCAAATACATGTGTAGAAGCACAGCGCTAGCAGAAAAGACCGTTTCTCGACGTTTTCTAACTCAGGGAACAAGTTGCACACTTCTGAGATGCATTTGGGCAACTTTGTCAGAAATGAGTTTTTTGCCTAAAGAGACATGCCTATTTGCGCAGTAGTACAGATTCTGAGTATGTAACTGGGCTTGATGAAATCAGCATTTCTCTTGCTTCCCTGTGCGTAGGGAAGCTCTGTTTTAGTCACAGTAGCTCCCACAAGTGTCTCCTCAGTGTGTTCCCATTTTCTTAGAAACAGTGTATTTGCTGGGAGAAAAGTGCATTACTGTGCGCTTTCACCGTTCAGCAAGTACATGTGTAGAAGCACAGCGCTAGCAGAAACGACCGTTTCTCGACGTTTTCTAACTCAGGGAACAAGTTGCACACTTCTGAGATGCATTTGGGCAACTTTGTCAGAAATGAGTTTTTTGCCTACAGAGACATGCCTATTTGCGCAGTAGTACAGATTCTGAGTAGGTAACTGGGCTTGATGAAATCAGCATTTCTCTTGCTTCCCTGTGCGTATGGAAGCTCAGTTTTAGTCACAGTAGCTCCCACAAGTGTCTCCTCAGTGTGTTCCCATTTACTTAGAAACAGTGTATTTGCTGGGAGAAAAGTGCATTACTGTGCGCTTTCACCGTTCAGCAAGTACATGTGTAGAAGCACAGCGCTAGTAGAAACGACCGTTTCTCGACGTTTTCTAACTCAGAGAACAAGTTGCACACTTCTGAGATGCATTTGGCCAACTTTGTCAGAAATGAGTTTTTTGCCTACAGAGACATGCCTATTTGCGCAGTAGTACAGATTCTGAGTATGTAACTGGGCTTGATGAAATCAGCATTTCTCTTGCTTCCCTGTGCGTAGGGAAGCTCAGTTTTAGTCACAGTAGCTCCCACAAGTGTCTCCACAGTGTTCCCATTTCCGTAGAAACAGTGTATTTGCTGGGAGAAAAGTGCATTACTGTGCGCTTTCACCGTTCAGCAAATACATGTGTAGAAGCACAGCGCTAGCAGAAAAGACCGTTTCTCGACGTTTTCTAACTCAGGGAACAAGTTGCACACTTCTGAGATGCATTTGGGCAACTTTGTCAGAAATGAGTTTTTTGCCTAAAGAGACATGCCTATTTGCGCAGTAGTACAGATTCTGAGTATGTAACTGGGCTTGATGAAATCAGCATTTCTCTTGCTTCCCTGTGCGTAGGGAAGCTCTGTTTTAGTCACAGTAGCTCCCACAAGTGTCTCCTCAGTGTGTTCCCATTTTCTTAGAAACAGTGTATTTGCTGGGAGAAAAGTGCATTACTGTGCGCTTTCACCGTTCAGCAAGTACATGTGTAGAAGCACAGCGCTAGCAGAAACGACCGTTTCTCGACGTTTTCTAACTCAGGGAACAAGTTGCACACTTCTGAGATGCATTTGGGCAACTTTGTCAGAAATGAGTTTTTTTCCTACAGAGACATGCCTATTTGCGCAGTAGTACAGATTCTGAGTATGTAACTGGGCTTGATGAAATCAGCATTTCTCTTGCTTCCCTGTGCGTAGGGAAGCTCAGTTTTAGTCACAGTAGCTACCACAAGTGTCTCCTCAGTGTGTTCCCATTTCCTTAGAAACAGTGTATTTTCTGGGAGAAAAGTGCATTACTGTGCGCTTTCACCGTTCAGCAAATATATGTGTAGAAGCACAGCGCTAGCAGAAACGAACGTTTCTCGACATTTTCTAACTCAGGGAACAAGTTGCACACTTCTGAGATGCATTTGGGCAACTTTGTCAGAAATGAGTTTTTTTCCTACAGAGACATGCCTATTTGCGCAGTAGTACAGATTCTGAGTATGTAACTGGGCTTGATGAAATCAGCATTTCTCTTGCTTCCCTGTGCGTAGGGAAGCTCAGTTTTAGTCACAGTAGCTCCCACAAGTGTCTCCACAGTGTTCCCATTTCCGTAGAAACAGTGTATTTGCTGGGAGAAAAGTGCATTACTGTGCGCTTTCACCGTTCAGCAAATACATGTGTAGAAGCACAGCGCTAGCAGAAAAGACCGTTTCTCGACGTTTTCTAACTCAAGGAACAAGTTGCACACTTCTGAGATGCATTTGGGCAACTTTGTCAGAAATGAGTTTTTTGCCTAAAGAGACATGCCTATTTGCGCAGTAGTACAGATTCTGAGTATGTAACTGGGCTTGATGAAATCAGCATTTCTCTTGCTTCCCTGTGCGTAGGGAAGCTCAGTTTTAGTCACAGTAGCTCCCACAAGTGTCTCCTCAGTGTGTTCCCATTTCCTTAGAAACAGTGTATTTGCTGGGAGAAAAGTGCATTACTGTGCGCTTTCACCGTTCAGCAAATACATGTGTAGAAGCACAGCGCTAGCAGAAACGACCGTTTCTCGACGTTTTCTAACTCAGAGAACAAGTTGCACACTTCTGAGATGCATTTGGCCAACTTTGTCAGAAATGAGTTTTTTGCCTACAGAGACATGCCTATTTGCGCAGTAGTACAGATTCTGAGTATGTAACTGGGCTAGATGAAATCAGCATTTCTCTTGCTTCCCTGTGCGTAGGGAAGCTCAGTTTTAGTCACAGTAGCTCCCACAAGTGTCTCCTCAGTGTGTTCCCATTTCCTTAGAAACAATGTATTTTCTGGGAGAAAAGTGCATTACTCTGCGCTTTCACCGTTCAGCAAATACATGTGTAGAAGCACAGCGCTAGCAGAAAAGACCGTTTCTCGACGTTTTCTAACTCAAGGAACAAGTTGCACACTTCTGAGATGCATTTGGGCAACTTTGTCAGATGAGTTTTTTTCCTACAGAGACATGCCTATTTGCGCAGTAGTACAGATTCTGAGTATGTAACTGGGCTTGATGAAATCAGCATTTCTCTTGCTTCCCTGTGCGTAGGGAAGCTCAGTTTTAGTCACTGTAGCTCCCACAAGTGTCTCCTCAGTGTGTTCCCATTTCCTTAGAAACAGTGTATTTGCTGGGAGAAAAGTGCATTACTGTGTGCTTTCACCGTTCAGCAAGTACACTTGTAGAAGCGCAGCGCTAGCAGAAACGACCGTTTCTCAATGTTTTCTAACTCAGAGAACAAGTTGCACACTTCTGAGATGCATTTGGCCAACTTTGTCAGAAATGAGTTTTTTGCCTACAGAGACATGCCTATTTGCGCAGTAGTACAGATTCTGAGTATGTAACTGGGCTTGATGAAATCAGCATTTCTCTTGCTTCCCTGTGCGTAGGGAAGCTCAGTTTTAGTCACAGTAGCTACCACAAGTGTCTCCTCAGTGTGTTCCCATTTCCTTAGAAACAGTGTATTTTCTGGGAGAAAAGTGCATTACTGTGCGCTTTCACCGTTCAGCAAATACATGTGTGGAAGCACAGCGCTAGCAGAAACGAACGTTTCTCGACATTTTCTAACTCAGGGAACAAGTTGCACACTTCTGAGATGCATTTGGGCAACTTTGTCAGAAATGAGTTTTTTGCCTACAGAGACATGCCTATATGCGCAGTAGTACAGATTCTGAGTATGTAACTGGGCTTGATGAAATCAGCATTTCTCTTGCTTCCCTGTGCGTAGGGAAGCTCAGTTTTAGTCACAGTAGCTCCCACAAGTGTCTCCTCAGTGTGTTCCCATTTCCTTAGAAACAGTGTATTTGCTGGGAGAAAAGTGCATTACTGTGCGCTTTCACCGTTCGGCAAATACATGTGTAGAAGCACATCGCTAGCAGAAAAGACCGTTTCTCGACGTTTTCTTACTCAGGGAACATGTTGGACACTTCTGAGATGCATTTGATCAACTTTGTCAGAAATGAGTTTTTTGCCTACAGAGACATGCCTATTTGTGCCGTAGTACATATTCTCAGTATGTAACTGGGCTTGATGAAATCAGCATTTCTCTTGCTTCCCTGTGCGTAGGGAAGCTCAGTTTTAGTCACAGTAGCTCCCACAAGTGTCTCCTCAGTGTGTTCCCATTTTCTTAGAAACAGTGTATTTGCTGGGAGAAAAGTGCATTACTGTGGGCTTTCACCGTTCAGCAAGTACATGTGTAGAAGCACAGCGCTAGCAGAAAAGACCATTTCTCGACGTTTTCTAACTCAGGGAACAAGTTGCACACTTCTGAGATGCATTTGGGCAACTTTGTCAGAAATGAGTTTTTTGCCTACAGAGACATGCCTATTTGCGCAGTAGTACAGATTCTGAGTATGTAACTGGGCTTGATGAAATCAGCATTTCTCTTGCTTCCCTGTGCGTAGGGAAGCTCAGTTTTAGTCACAGTAGCTCCCACAAGTGTCTACACAGTGTTCCCATTTCCGTAGAAACAGTGTATTTGCTGGGAGAAAAGTGCATTACTGTGCCCTTTCACCGTTCAGCAAATACATGTGTAGAAGCACAGCGCTAGCAGAAAAGACCGTTTCTCGACGTTTTCTAACTCAAGGAACAAGTTGCACACTTCTGAGATGCATTTGGGCAACTTTGTCAGAAATGAGTTTTTTGCCTAAAGAGACATGCCTATTTGCGCAGTAGTACAGATTCTGAGTATGTAACTGGGCTTGATGAAATCAGCATTTCTCTTGCTTCCCTGTGCGTAGGGAAGCTCAGTTTTAGTCACAGTAGCTCCCACAAGTGTCTCCTCAGTGTGTTCCCATTTCCTTAGAAACAGTGTATTTGCTGGGAGAAAAGTGCATTACTGTGCGCTTTCACCGTTCGGCAAATACATGTGTAGAAGCACAGCGCTAGCAGAAAAGACCGTTTCTCGACGTTTTCTAACTCAGGGAACAAGTTGGACACTTCTGAGATGCATTTGGTCAACTTTGTCAGAAATGAGTTTTTTGCCTACAGAGACATGCCTATTTGTGCCGTAGTACATATTCTCAGTATGTAACTGGGCTTGATGAAATCAGCATTTCTCTTGCTTCCCTGTGCGTAGGGAAGCTCAGTTTTAGTCACAGTAGCTCCCAAAAGTGTCTCCAAAATGTTCCCATTTCCGTAGAAACAGTGTATTTGCTGGGAGAAAAGTGCATTACTGTGAGCTTTCACCGTTCAGCAAGTACATGTGTAGAAGCACAGCGCTAGCAGAAACGAACGTTTCTCGACGTTTTCTAACTCACGGAACAAGTTGCACACTTCTGAGATGCATTTGGGCAACTTTGTCAGAAATGAGTTTTTTGCCTAAAGAGACATGCCTATTTGCGCAGTAGTACAGATTCTGAGTATGTAATTGGGCTTGATGAAATCAGCATTTCTCTTGCTTCCCTGTGCGTAGGGAAGCTCAGTTTTAGTCACAGTAGCTCCCACAAGTGTCTCCTCAGTGTGTTCCCATTTCCTTAGAAACAGTGTATTTGCTGGGAGAAAAGTGCATTACTGTGCGCTTTCACCGTTCAGCAAATACATGTGTAGAAGCACAGCGCTAGCAGAAACGAACGTTTCTCGACGTTTTCTAACTCAGGGAACAAGTTGCACACTTCTGAGATGCAATTGGGCAACTTTGTCAGAAATGAGTTTTTTGCCTAAAGAGACATGTCTATTTGCGCAGTAGTACAGATTCTGAGTATGTAACTGGGCTTGATGAAATCAGCATTTCTCTTGCTTCCCTGTGCGTAGGGAAGCTCAGTTTTATTCACAGTAGCTCCCACAAGTGTCTCCTCAGTGTGTTCCCAGTTCCTTAGAAACAGTGTATTTGCTGGGAGAAAAGTGCATTACTGTGCGCTTTCACCGTTCAGCAAGTACACTTGTAGAAGCACAGCGCTAGCAGAAACGAACGTTTCTCGACGTTTTCTAACTCACGGAACAAGTTGCACACTTCTTAGATGCATTTGGGCAACTTTGTCAGAAATGAGTTTTTTGCCTACAGAGACATGCCTATTTGCGCAGTAGTACAGATTCTGAGTATGTAACTGGGCTTGATGAAATCAGCATTTCTCTTGCTTCCCTGTGCGTAGGGAAGCTCAGTTTTAGTCACAGTAGCTCCCACAAGTGTCTCCAAAGTGTTCCCATTTCCGTAGAAACAGTGTATTTGCTGGGAGAAAAGTGCATTACTGTGCGCTTTCACCGTTCAGCAAGTACATGTGTAGAAGCACAGCGCTAGCAGAAACGAACGTTTCTCGAAGTTTCTAAATCAGAGAACAGATTGCACACTTCTGAGATGCATTTGGGCAACTTTGTCAGAAATGAGTTTTTTTCCTACAGAGACATGCCTATTTGCGCAGTAGTACAGATTCTGAGTATGTAACTGGGCTTGATGAAATCAGCATTTCTCTTGCTTCCCTGTGCGTAGGGAAGCTCAGTTTTAGTCACAGTAGCTCCCACAAGTGTCTCCTCAGTGTGTTCCCATTTCCTTAGAAACAGTGTATTTGCTGGGAGAAAAGTGCATTACTGTGCGCTTTCACCGTTCAGCAAATACATGTGTAGAAGCACAGCGCTAGCAGAAACGACCGTTTCTCGACGTTTTCTAACTCAGGGAACAAGTTGCACACATCTGAGATGCATTTGGGCAACATTGTCAGAAATGAGTTTTTTTCCTACAGAGACATGCCTATATGCGCAGTAGTACAGATTCTGAGTATGTAACTGGGCTTGATGAAATCAGCATTTCTCTTGCTTCCCTGTGCGTAGGGAAGCTCAGTTTTAGTCACTGTAGCTCCCACAAGGGTCTCCTCAGTGTGTTCCCATTTCCTTAGAAACAGTGTATTTGCTGGGAGAAAAGTGCATTACTGTGCGCTTTCACCGTTCAGCAAGTACACTTGTAGAAGCACAGCGCTAGCAGAAACGACCGTTTCTCGACGTTTTCTAACTCAGAGAACAAGTTGCACACTTCTGAGATGCATTTGGCCAACTTTGTCAGAAATGAGTTTTTTGCCTACAGAGACATGCCTATTTGCGCAGTAGTACAGATTCTGAGTATGTAACTGGGCTTGATGAAATCAGCATTTCTCTTGCTTCCCTGTGCGTAGGGAAGCTCAGTTTTAGTCACAGTAGCTACCACAAGTGTCTCCTCAGTGTGTTCCCTTTTCCTTAGAAACAGTGTATTTTCTGGGAGAAAAGTGCATTACTGTGCGCTTTCACCGTTCAGCAAATACATGTGTAGAAGCACAGCGCTAGCAGAAACGAACGTTTCTCGACATTTTCTAACTCAGGGAACAAGTTGCACACTTCTGAGATGCATTTGGGCAACTTTGTCAGAAATGAGTTTTTTGCCTACAGAGACATGCCTATTTGCGCAGTAGTACAGATTCTGAGTATGTAACTAGGCTTGATGAAATCAGCATTTCTCTTGCTTCCCTGTGCGTAGGGAAGCTCAGTTTTAGTCACAGTAGCTCCCACAAGTGTCTACACAGTGTTCCCATTTCCGTAGAAACAGTGTATTTGCTGGGAGAAAAGTGCATTACTGTGCGCTTTCACCGTTAAGCAAATACATGTGTAGAAGCACAGCGCTAGCAGAAAAGACCGTTTCTCGACGTTTTCTAACTCAAGGAACAAGTTGCACACTTCTGAGATGCATTTGGGCAACTTTGTCAGAAATGAGTTTTTTGCCTACAGAGACATGCCTATTTGTGCAGTAGTAGAGATTCTGAGTATGTAACTGGGCTTGATGAAATCAGCATTTCTCTTGCTTCCCTGTGCGTAGGGAAGCTCAGTTTTAGTCACAGTAGCTCCCACAAGTGTCTCCTCAGTGTGTTCCCATTTCCTTAGAAACAGTGTATTTGCTGGGAGAAAAGTGCATTACTGTGCGCTTTCACCGTTCGGCAAATACATGTGTAGAAGCACAGCGCTAGCAGAAACGAACGTTTCTCGACATTTTCTAACTCAGGGAACAAGTTGCACACTTCTGAGATGCATTTGGGCAACTTTGTCAGAAATGAGTTTTTTGCCTACAGAGACATGCCTATTTGCGCAGTAGTACAGATTCTGAGTATGTAACTGGGCTTGATGAAATCAGCATTTCTCATGCTTCCCTGTGCGTAGGGAAGCTCAGTTTTAGTCACAGTAGCTCCCACAAGTGTCTACACAGTGTTCCCATTTCCGTAGAAACAGTGTATTTGATGGGAGAAAAGTGCATTACTGTGCGCTTTCACCGTTCAGCAAATACATGTGTAGAAGCACAGCGCTAGCAGAAAAGACCGTTTCTCGACGTTTTCTAACTCAAGGAACAAGTTGCACACTTCTGAGATGCATTTGGGCAACTTTGTCAGAAATGAGTTTTTTGCCTAAAGAGACATGCCTATTTGCGCAGTAGTACAGATTCTGAGTATGTAACTGGGCTTGATGAAATCAGCATTTCTCTTGCTTCCCTGTGCATAGGGAAGCTCAGTTTTATTCACAGTAGCTCCCACAAGTGTCTCCTCAGTGTGTTCCCATTTCCTTAGAAACAGTGTATTTGCTGGGAGAAAAGTGCATTACTGTGCGCTTTCACCGTTCGGCAAATACATGTGTAGAAGCACAGCGCTAGCAGAAAAGACCGTTTCTCGACGTTTTCTAACTCAGGGAACAAGTTGGACACTTCTGAGATGCATTTGGTCAACTTTGTCAGAAATGAGTTTTTTGCCTACAGAGACATGCCTATTTGTGCCGTAGTACATATTCTCAGTATGTAACTGGGATTGATGAAATCAGCATTTCTCTTGCTTCCCTGTGCGTAGGGAAGCTCAGTTTTAGTCACAGTAGCTCCCAAAAGTGTCTCCAAAGTGTTCCCATTTCCGTAGAAACAGTGTATTTGCTGGGAGAAAAGTGCATTACTGTGAGCTTTCACCGTTCAGCAAGTACATGTGTAGAAGCACAGCGCTAGCAGAAACGAACGTTTCTCGACGTTTTCTAACTCAGGGAACAAGTTGGACACTTCTGAGATGCATTTGGTCAACTTTGTCAGAAATGAGTTTTTTGCCTACAGAGACATGCCTATTTGTGCCGTAGTACATATTCTCAGTATGTAACTGGGCTTGATGAAATCAGCATTTCTCTTGCTTCCCTGTGCGTAGGGAAGCTCAGTTTTAGTCACAGTAGCTCCCAAAAGTGTCTCCAAAATGTTCCCATTTCCGTAGAAACAGTGTATTTGCTGGGAGAAAAGTGCATTACTGTGAGCTTTCACCGTTCAGCAAGTACATGTGTAGAAGCACAGCGCTAGCAGAAACGAACGTTTCTCGACGTTTTCTAACTCACGGAACAAGTTGCACACTTCTGAGATGCATTTGGGCAACTTTGTCAGAAATGAGTTTTTTGCCTAAAGAGACATGCCTATTTGCGCAGTAGTACAGATTCTGAGTATGTAATTGGGCTTGATGAAATCAGCATTTCTCTTGCTTCCCTGTGCGTAGGGAAGCTCAGTTTTAGTCACAGTAGCTCCCACAAGTGTCTCCTCAGTGTGTTCCCATTTCCTTAGAAACAGTGTATTTGCTGGGAGAAAAGTGCATTACTGTGCGCTTTCACCGTTCAGCAAATACATGTGTAGAAGCACAGCGCTAGCAGAAACGAACGTTTCTCGACGTTTTCTAACTCAGGGAACAAGTTGCACACTTCTGAGATGCAATTGGGCAACTTTGTCAGAAATGAGTTTTTTGCCTAAAGAGACATGTCTATTTGCGCAGTAGTACAGATTCTGAGTATGTAACTGGGCTTGATGAAATCAGCATTTCTCTTGCTTCCCTGTGCGTAGGGAAGCTCAGTTTTATTCACAGTAGCTCCCACAAGTGTCTCCTCAGTGTGTTCCCAGTTCCTTAGAAACAGTGTATTTGCTGGGAGAAAAGTGCATTACTGTGCGCTTTCACCGTTCAGCAAGTACACTTGTAGAAGCACAGCGCTAGCAGAAACGAACGTTTCTCGACGTTTTCTAACTCACGGAACAAGTTGCACACTTCTTAGATGCATTTGGGCAACTTTGTCAGAAATGAGTTTTTTGCCTACAGAGACATGCCTATTTGCGCAGTAGTACAGATTCTGAGTATGTAACTGGGCTTGATGAAATCAGCATTTCTCTTGCTTCCCTGTGCGTAGGGAAGCTCAGTTTTAGTCACAGTAGCTCCCACAAGTGTCTCCAAAGTGTTCCCATTTCCGTAGAAACAGTGTATTTGCTGGGAGAAAAGTGCATTACTGTGCGCTTTCACCGTTCAGCAAGTACATGTGTAGAAGCACAGCGCTAGCAGAAACGAACGTTTCTCGAAGTTTCTAAATCAGAGAACAGATTGCACACTTCTGAGATGCATTTGGGCAACTTTGTCAGAAATGAGTTTTTTTCCTACAGAGACATGCCTATTTGCGCAGTAGTACAGATTCTGAGTATGTAACTGGGCTTGATGAAATCAGCATTTCTCTTGCTTCCCTGTGCGTAGGGAAGCTCAGTTTTAGTCACAGTAGCTCCCACAAGTGTCTCCTCAGTGTGTTCCCATTTCCTTAGAAACAGTGTATTTGCTGGGAGAAAAGTGCATTACTGTGCGCTTTCACCGTTCAGCAAATACATGTGTAGAAGCACAGCGCTAGCAGAAACGACCGTTTCTCGACGTTTTCTAACTCAGGGAACAAGTTGCACACATCTGAGATGCATTTGGGCAACATTGTCAGAAATGAGTTTTTTTCCTACAGAGACATGCCTATATGCGCAGTAGTACAGATTCTGAGTATGTAACTGGGCTTGATGAAATCAGCATTTCTCTTGCTTCCCTGTGCGTAGGGAAGCTCAGTTTTAGTCACTGTAGCTCCCACAAGGGTCTCCTCAGTGTGTTCCCATTTCCTTAGAAACAGTGTATTTGCTGGGAGAAAAGTGCATTACTGTGCGCTTTCACCGTTCAGCAAGTACACTTGTAGAAGCACAGCGCTAGCAGAAACGACCGTTTCTCGACGTTTTCTAACTCAGAGAACAAGTTGCACACTTCTGAGATGCATTTGGCCAACTTTGTCAGAAATGAGTTTTTTGCCTACAGAGACATGCCTATTTGCGCAGTAGTACAGATTCTGAGTATGTAACTGGGCTTGATGAAATCAGCATTTCTCTTGCTTCCCTGTGCGTAGGGAAGCTCAGTTTTAGTCACAGTAGCTACCACAAGTGTCTCCTCAGTGTGTTCCCTTTTCCTTAGAAACAGTGTATTTTCTGGGAGAAAAGTGCATTACTGTGCGCTTTCACCGTTCAGCAAATACATGTGTAGAAGCACAGCGCTAGCAGAAACGAACGTTTCTCGACATTTTCTAACTCAGGGAACAAGTTGCACACTTCTGAGATGCATTTGGGCAACTTTGTCAGAAATGAGTTTTTTGCCTACAGAGACATGCCTATTTGCGCAGTAGTACAGATTCTGAGTATGTAACTAGGCTTGATGAAATCAGCATTTCTCTTGCTTCCCTGTGCGTAGGGAAGCTCAGTTTTAGTCACAGTAGCTCCCACAAGTGTCTACACAGTGTTCCCATTTCCGTAGAAACAGTGTATTTGCTGGGAGAAAAGTGCATTACTGTGCGCTTTCACCGTTAAGCAAATACATGTGTAGAAGCACAGCGCTAGCAGAAAAGACCGTTTCTCGACGTTTTCTAACTCAAGGAACAAGTTGCACACTTCTGAGATGCATTTGGGCAACTTTGTCAGAAATGAGTTTTTTGCCTACAGAGACATGCCTATTTGTGCAGTAGTAGAGATTCTGAGTATGTAACTGGGCTTGATGAAATCAGCATTTCTCTTGCTTCCCTGTGCGTAGGGAAGCTCAGTTTTAGTCACAGTAGCTCCCACAAGTGTCTCCTCAGTGTGTTCCCATTTCCTTAGAAACAGTGTATTTGCTGGGAGAAAAGTGCATTACTGTGCGCTTTCACCGTTCGGCAAATACATGTGTAGAAGCACAGCGCTAGCAGAAACGAACGTTTCTCGACATTTTCTAACTCAGGGAACAAGTTGCACACTTCTGAGATGCATTTGGGCAACTTTGTCAGAAATGAGTTTTTTGCCTACAGAGACATGCCTATTTGCGCAGTAGTACAGATTCTGAGTATGTAACTGGGCTTGATGAAATCAGCATTTCTCATGCTTCCCTGTGCGTAGGGAAGCTCAGTTTTAGTCACAGTAGCTCCCACAAGTGTCTACACAGTGTTCCCATTTCCGTAGAAACAGTGTATTTGATGGGAGAAAAGTGCATTACTGTGCGCTTTCACCGTTCAGCAAATACATGTGTAGAAGCACAGCGCTAGCAGAAAAGACCGTTTCTCGACGTTTTCTAACTCAAGGAACAAGTTGCACACTTCTGAGATGCATTTGGGCAACTTTGTCAGAAATGAGTTTTTTGCCTAAAGAGACATGCCTATTTGCGCAGTAGTACAGATTCTGAGTATGTAACTGGGCTTGATGAAATCAGCATTTCTCTTGCTTCCCTGTGCATAGGGAAGCTCAGTTTTATTCACAGTAGCTCCCACAAGTGTCTCCTCAGTGTGTTCCCATTTCCTTAGAAACAGTGTATTTGCTGGGAGAAAAGTGCATTACTGTGCGCTTTCACCGTTCGGCAAATACATGTGTAGAAGCACAGCGCTAGCAGAAAAGACCGTTTCTCGACGTTTTCTAACTCAGGGAACAAGTTGGACACTTCTGAGATGCATTTGGTCAACTTTGTCAGAAATGAGTTTTTTGCCTACAGAGACATGCCTATTTGTGCCGTAGTACATATTCTCAGTATGTAACTGGGATTGATGAAATCAGCATTTCTCTTGCTTCCCTGTGCGTAGGGAAGCTCAGTTTTAGTCACAGTAGCTCCCAAAAGTGTCTCCAAAGTGTTCCCATTTCCGTAGAAACAGTGTATTTGCTGGGAGAAAAGTGCATTACTGTGAGCTTTCACCGTTCAGCAAGTACATGTGTAGAAGCACAGCGCTAGCAGAAACGAACGTTTCTCGACGTTTTCTAACTCACGGAACAAGTTGCACACTTCTGAGATGCATTTGGGCAACTTTGTCAGAAATGAGTTTTTTGCCTACAGAGAATGCCTATTTGCGCAGTAGTACAGATTCTGAGTATGTAATTGGGCTTGATGAAATCAGCATTTCTCTTGCTTCCCTGTGCGTAGGGAAGCTCAGTTTTAGTCACAGTAGCTCCCACAAGTGTCTCCTCAGTGTGTTCCCATTTCCTTAGAAACAGTGTATTTGCTGGGAGAAAAGTGCATTACTGTGCGCTTTCACCGTTCAGCAAATACATGTGTAGAAGCACAGCGCTAGCAGAAACGAACGTTTCTCGACGTTTTCTAACTCAGGGAACAAGTTGCACACTTCTGAGATGCAATTGGGCAACTTTGTCAGAAATGAGTTTTTTGCCTAAAGAGACATGTCTATTTGCGCAGTAGTACAGATTCTGAGTATGTAACTGGGCTTGATGAAATCAGCATTTCTCTTGCTTCCCTGTGCGTAGGGAAGCTCAGTTTTAGTCACAGTAGCTCCCACAAGTGTCTCCTCAGTGTGTTCCCACTTCCTTAGAAACAGTGTATTTGCTGGGAGAAAAGTGCATTACTGTGCGCTTTCACCGTTCAGCAAGTACACTTGTAGAAGCACAGCGCTAGCAGAAAAGACCGTTTCTCGACGTTTTCTAACTCAGAGAACAAGTTGCACACTTCTTAGATGCATTTGTGCAACTTTGTCAGAAATGAGTTTTTTTCCTACAGAGACATGCCTATTTGCGCAGTAGTACAGATTCTGAGTATGTAACTGGGCTTGATGAAATCAGCATCTCTCTTGCTTCCCTGTGTGTAGGGAAGCTCAGTTTTAGTCACAGTAGCTCCCAAAAGTGTCTCCAAAGTGTTCCCATTTCCGTAGAAACAGTGTATTTGCTGGGAGAAAAGTGCATGACTGTGTGCTTTCACCGTTCAGCAAGTACATGTGTAGAAGCACAGCGCTAGCAGAAACGAACGTTTCTCGACGTTTTCTAACTCACGGAACAAGTTGCACACTTCTTAGATGCATTTGGGCAACTTTGTCAGAAATGAGTTTTTTGCCTACAGAGACATGCCTATTTGCGCAGTAGTACAGATTCTGAGTATGTAACTGGGCTGGATGAAATCAGCATTTCTCTTGCTTCCCTGTGCGTAGGGAAGCTCAGTTTTAGTCACAGTAGCTCCCACAAGTGTCTCCTCAGTGTGTTCCCATTTCCTTAGAAACAGTGTATTTGCTGGGAGAAAAGTGCATTACTGTGCGCTTTCACCGTTCAGCAAATACATGTGTAGAAGCACAGCGCTAGCAGAAACGAACGTTTCTCGACGTTTTCTAACTCACGGAACAAGTTGCACACTTCTGAGATGCATTTGGGCAACTTTGTCAGAAATGAGTTTTTTGCCTACAGAGAATGCCTATTTGCGCAGTAGTACAGATTCTGAGTATGTAATTGGGCTTGATGAAATCAGCATTTCTCTTGCTTCCCTGTGCGTAGGGAAGCTCAGTTTTAGTCACAGTAGCTCCCAAAAGTGTCTCCTCAGTGTGTTCCCATTTCCTTAGAAACAGTGTATTAACTGGGAGAAAAGTGCATTACTGTGCGCTTTCACCGTTCAGCAAATACATGTGTAGAAGCACAGCGCTAGCAGAAACGAACGTTTCTCGACGTTTTCTAACTCAAGGAACAAGTTGCACACTTCTGAGATGCATTTGGGCAACTTTGTCAGAAATGAGTTTTTTGCCTAAAGAGACATGCCTATTTGCGCAGTAGTACAGATTCTGAGTATGTAACTGGGCTTGATGAAATCAGCATTTCTCTTGCTTCCCTGTGCGTAGGGAAGCTCAGTTTAAGTCACTGTAGCTCCCACAAGTGTCTCCTCAGTGTGTTCCCATTTCCTTAGAAACAGTGTTTTGCTGGGAGAAAAGTGCATTACTGTGCGCTTTCACCGTTCAGCAAATACATGTGTAGAAGCACAGCGCTAGCAGAAACGAACGTTTCTCGACGTTTTCTAACTCACGGAACAAGTTGCACACTTCTGAGATGCATTTGGGCAACTTTGTCAGAAATGAGTTTTTTGCCTACAGAGAATGCCTATTTGCGCAGTAGTACAGATTCTGAGTATGTAATTGGGCTTGATGAAATCAGCATTTCTCTTGCTTCCCTGTGCGTAGGGAAGCTCAGTTTTAGTCACAGTAGCTCCCACAAGTGTCTCCTCAGTGTGTTCCCATTTCCTTAGAAACAGTGTATTTGCTGGGAGAAAAGTGCATTACTGTGCGCTTTCACCGTTCAGCAAATACATGTGTAGAAGCACAGCGCTAGCAGAAACGAACGTTTCTCGACGTTTTCTAACTCAGGGAACAAGTTGCACACTTCTGAGATGCATTTGGGCAACTTTGTCAGAAATGAGTTTTTTGCCTAAAGAGACATGCCTATTTGCGCAGTAGTACAGATTCTTAGTATGTAACTGGGCTTGATGAAATCAGCATTTCTCTTGCTTCCCTGTGCGTAGGGAAGCTCAGTTTAAGTCACTGTAGCTCCCACAAGTGTCTCCTCAGTGTGTTCCCATTTCCTTAGAAACAGTGTTTTGCTGGGAGAAAAGTGCATTACTGTGCGCTTTCACCGTTCAGCAAATACATGTGTAGAAGCACAGCGCTAGCAGAAACGAACGTTTCTCGACGTTTTCTAACTCACGGAACAAGTTGCACACTTCTGAGATGCATTTGGGCAACTTTGTCAGAAAAGAGTTTTTTGCCTACAGAGAATGCTTATTTGCGCAGTAGTACAGATTCTGAGTATGTAATTGGGCTTGATGAAATCAGCATTTCTCTTGCTTCCCTGTGCGTAGGGAAGCTCAGTTTTAGTCACAGTAGCTCCCACAAGTGTCTCCTCAGTGTGTTCCCATTTCTTTAGAAACAGTGTATTTGCTGGGAGAAAAGTGCATTACTGTGCGCTTTCACCGTTCAGCAAATACATGTGTAGAAGCACAGCGCTAGCAGAAACGAACGTTTCTCGACGATTTCTAACTCAGGGAACAAGTTGCACACTTCTGAGATGAATTTGGGCAACTTTGTCAGAAATGAGTTCTTTGCCTACAGAGACATGCCTATTAGCGCAGTAGTACAGATTCTGAGTATGTAACTGGGCTGGATGAAATCAGCATTTCTCTTGCTTCCCTGTGCGTAAGGAAGCTCAGTTTTAGTCACTGTAGCTCCCACAAGTGTCTCCTCAGTGTGTTCCCATTTCCTTAGAAACAGTGTATTTGCTGGGAGAAAAGTGCATTACTGTGCGCTTTCACCGTTCAGCAAATACATGTGTAGAAGCACAGCGCTAGCAGAAACGAACGTTTCTCGACGTTTTCTAACTCAGGGAACAAGTTGCACACTTCCGAGATGCATTTGGGCAACTTTGTCAGAAATGAGTTTTTTGCCTAAAGAGACATGCCTATTTGCGCAGTAGTACAGATTCTTAGTATGTAACTGGGCTTGATGAAATCAGCATTTCTCTTGCTTCCCTGTGCGTAGGGAAGCTCAGTTTTAGTCACAGTAGCTCCCACAAGTGTCTCCTCAGTGTGTTCCCATTTCCTTAGAAACAGTGTATTTGCTGGGAGAAAAGTGCATTACTGTGCGCTTTCACCGTTCAGCAAATACATGTGTAGAAGCACAGCGCTAGCAGAAACGACCGTTTCTCGACGTTTTCTATATCAGGGAACAAGTTGCACACTTCTGAGATGCATTTGGGCAACTTTGTCAGAAATGAGTTTTTTGCCTAAAGAGACATGCCTATTTGCGCAGTAGTACAGATTCTGAGTATGTAACTGGGCTTGATGAAATCAGCATTTCTCTTGCTTCCCTGTGCGTAGGGAAGCTCAGTTTTAGTCACAGTAGCTCCCACAAGTGTCTCCTCAGTGTGTTCCCATTTCCTTAGAAACAGTGTATTTGCTGGGAGAAAAGTGCATTACTGTGCGCTTTCACCGTTCAGCAAATACATGTGTAGAAGCACAGCGCTAGCAGAAACGAACGTTTCTCGACGTTTTCTGACTCTGGGAACAAGTTGCACACTTCTGAGATGCATTTGGGCAACTTTGTCAGAAATGAGTTTTTTGCCTAAAGAGACATGCCTATTTGCCCAGTATTACAGATTCTGAGTATGTAACTGGGCTTGATGAAATCAGCATTTCTCTTGCTTCCCTGTGCGTAGGGAAGCTCAGTTTTAGTCACAGTAGCTCCCACAAGTGTCTCCTCAGTGTGTTCCCATTTCCTTAGAAACAGTGTATTTGCTGGGAGAAAAGTGCATTACTGTGCGCTTTCACCGTTCACCAAATACATGTGTAGAAGCACAGCGCTAGCAGAAACGACCGTTTCTCGACGTTTTCTAACTCAGGGAACAAGTTGCACACTTCTGAGATGCATTTGGGCAACTTTGTCAGAAATGAGTTTTTTGCCTAAAGAGACATGCCTATTTGCGCAGTAGTACAGATTCTTAGTATGTAACTGGGCTTGATGAAATCAGCATTTCTCTTGCTTCCCTGTGCGTAGGGAAGCTCAGTTTAAGTCACTGTAGCTCCCACAAGTGTCTCCTCAGCGTGTTCCCATTTCCTTAGAAACAGTGTATTTGCTGGGAGAAAAGTGCATTACTGTGCGCTTTCACCGTTCAGCAAATACATGTGTAGAAGCACAGCGCTAGCAGAAACGAACGTTTCTCGACGTTTTCTAACTCACGGAACAAGTTGCACACTTCTGAGATGAATTTGGGCAACTTTGTCAGAAATGAGTTTTTTGCCTACAGAGAATGCCTATTTGCGCAGTAGTACAGATTCTGAGTATGTAATTGGGCTTGATGAAATCAGCATTTCTCTTGCTTCCCTGTGCGTAGGGAAGCTCAGTTTTAGTCACAGTAGCTCCCACAAGTGTCTCCTCAGTGTGTTCCCATTTCCTTAGAAACAGTGTATTTGCTGGGAGAAAAGTGCATTACTGTGCGCTTTCACCGTTCAGCAAATACATGTGTAGAAGCACAGCGCTAGCAGAAACGAACGTTTCTCGACGTTTTCTAACTCAGGGAACAAGTTGCACACTTCTGAGATGCATTTGGGCAACTTTGTCAGAAATGAGTTTTTTGCCTAAAGAGACATGCCTATTTGCGCAGTAGTACAGATTCTTAGTATGTAACTGGGCTTGATGAAATCAGCATTTCTCTTGCTTCCCTGTGCGTAGGGAAGCTCAGTTTAAGTCACTGTAGCTCCCACAAGTGTCTCCTCAGTGTGTTCCCATTTCCTTAGAAACAGTGTTTTGCTGGGAGAAAAGTGCATTACTGTGCGCTTTCACCGTTCAGCAAATACATGTGTAGAAGCACAGCGCTAGCAGAAACGAACGTTTCTCGACGTTTTCTAACTCAGGGAACAAGTTGCACACTTCTGAGATGCATTTGGGCAACTTTGTCAGAAATGAGTTTTTTGCCTAAAGAGACATGCCTATTTGCGCAGTAGTACAGATTCTTAGTATGTAACTGGGCTTGATGAAATCAGCATTTCTCTTGCTTCCCTGTGCGTAGGGAAGCTCAGTTTAAGTCACTGTAGCTCCCACAAGTGTCTCCTCAGTGTGTTCCCATTTCCTTAGAAACAGTGTTTTGCTGGGAGAAAAGTGCATTACTGTGCGCTTTCACCGTTCAGCAAATACATGTGTAGAAGCACAGCGCTAGCAGAAACGAACGTTTCTCGACGTTTTCTAACTCACGGAACAAGATGCACACTTCTGAGATGAATTTGGGCAACTTTGTCAGAAATGAGTTTTTTGCCTACAGAGAATGCCTATTTGCGCAGTAGTACAGATTCTGAGTATGTAATTGGGCTTGATGAAATCAGCATTTCTCTTGCTTCCCTGTGCGTAGGGAAGCTCAGTTTTAGTCACAGTAGCTCCCACAAGTGTCTCCTCAGTGTGTTCCCATTTCCTTAGAAACAGTGTATTTGCTGGGAGAAAAGTGCATTACTGTGCGCTTTCACCGTTCAGCAAATACATGTGTAGAAGCACAGCGCTAGCAGAAACGAACGTTTCTCGACGTTTTCTAACTCAGGGAACAAGTTGCACACTTCTGAGATGCATTTGGGCAACTTTGTCAGAAATGAGTTTTTTGCCTAAAGAGACATGCCTATTTGCGCAGTAGTACAGATTCTTAGTATGTAACTGGGCTTGATGAAATCAGCATTTCTCTTGCTTCCCTGTGCGTAGGGAAGCTCAGTTTAAGTCACTGTAGCTCCCACAAGTGTCTCCTCAGTGTGTTCCCATTTCCTTAGAAACAGTGTTTTGCTGGGAGAAAAGTGCATTACTGTGCGCTTTCACCGTTCAGCAAATACATGTGTAGAAGCACAGCGCTAGCAGAAACGAACGTTTCTCGACGTTTTCTAACTCACGGAACAAGTTGCACACTTCTGAGATGCATTTGGGCAACTTTGTCAGAAAAGAGTTTTTTGCCTACAGAGAATGCTTATTTGCGCAGTAGTACAGATTCTGAGTATGTAATTGGGCTTGATGAAATCAGCATTTCTCTTGCTTCCCTGTGCGTAGGGAAGCTCAGTTTTAGTCACAGTAGCTCCCACAAGTGTCTCCTCAGTGTGTTCCCATTTCTTTAGAAACAGTGTATTTGCTGGGAGAAAAGTGCATTACTGTGCGCTTTCACCGTTCAGCAAATACATGTGTAGAATCACAGCGCTAGCAGAAACGAACGTTTCTCGACGATTTCTAACTCAGGGAACAAGTTGCACACTTCTGAGATGAATTTGGGCAACTTTGTCAGAAATGAGTTCTTTGCCTACAGAGACATGCCTATTAGCGCAGTAGTACAGATTCTGAGTATGTAACTGGGCTGGATGAAATCAGCATTTCTCTTGCTTCCCTGTGCGTAAGGAAGCTCAGTTTTAGTCACTGTAGCTCCCACAAGTGTCTCCTCAGTGTGTTCCCATTTCCTTAGAAACAGTGTATTTGCTGGGAGAAAAGTGCATTACTGTGCGCTTTCACCGTTCACCAAATACATGTGTAGAAGCACAGCGCTAGCAGAAACGAACGTTTCTCGACGTTTTCTAACTCAGGGAACAAGTTGCACACTTCCGAGATGCATTTGGGCAACTTTGTCAGAAATGAGTTTTTTGCCTAAAGAGACATGCCTATTTGCGCAGTAGTACAGATTCTGAGTATGTAACTGGGCTTGATGAAATCAGCATTTCTCTTGCTTCCCTGTGCGTAGGGAAGCTCAGTTTTAGTCACAGTAGCTCCCACAAGTGTCTCCTCAGTGTGTTCCCATTTCCTTAGAAACAGTGTATTTGCTGGGAGAAAAGTGTATTACTGTGCGCTTTCACCGTTCAGCAAATACATGTGTAGAAGCACAGCGCTAGCAGAAACGACCGTTTCTCGACGTTTTCTATATCAGGGAACAAGTTGCACACTTCTGAGATGCATTTGGGCAACTTTGTCAGAAATGAGTTTTTTGCCTAAAGAGACATGCCTATTTGCGCAGTAGTACAGATTCTGAGTATGTAACTGGGCTTGATGAAATCAGCATTTCTCTTGCTTCCCTGTGCGTAGGGAAGCTCAGTTTTAGTCACAGTAGCTCCCACAAGTGTCTCCTCAGTGTGTTCCCATTTCCTTAGAAACAGTGTATTTGCTGGGAGAAAAGTGCATTACTGTGCGCTTTCACCGTTCAGCAAATACATGTGTAGAAGCACAGCGCTAGCAGAAACGAACGTTTCTCGACGTTTTCTGACTCTGGGAACAAGTTGCACACTTCTGAGATGCATTTGGGCAACTTTGTCAGAAATGAGTTTTTTGCCTAAAGAGACATGCCTATTTGCCCAGTATTACAGATTCTGAGTATGTAACTGGGCTTGATGAAATCAGCATTTCTCTTGCTTCCCTGTGCGTAGGGAAGCTCAGTTTTAGTCACAGTAGCTCCCACAAGTGTCTCCTCAGTGTGTTCCCATTTCCTTAGAAACAGTGTATTTGCTGGGAGAAAAGTGCATTACTGTGCGCTTTCACCGTTCAGCAAATACATGTGTAGAAGCACAGCGCTAGCAGAAACGACCGTTTCTCGACGTTTTCTAACTCAGGGAACAAGTTGCACACTTCTGAGATGCATTTGGGCAACTTTGTCAGAAATGAGTTTTTTGCCTAAAGAGACATGCCTATTTGCGCAGTAGTACAGATTCTTAGTATGTAACTGGGCTTGATGAAATCAGCATTTCTCTTGCTTCCCTGTGCGTAGGGAAGCTCAGTTTAAGTCACTGTAGCTCCCACAAGTGTCTCCTCAGCGTGTTCCCATTTCCTTAGAAACAGTGTATTTGCTGGGAGAAAAGTGCATTACTGTGCGCTTTCACCGTTCAGCAAATACATGTGTAGAAGCACAGCGCTAGCAGAAACGAACGTTTCTCGACGTTTTCTAACTCAGGGAACAAGTTGCACACTTCTGAGATGCATTTGGGCAACTTTGTCAGAAAAGAGTTTTTTGCCTACAGAGAATGCTTATTTGCGCAGTAGTACAGGTTCTGAGTATGTAACTGGGCTTGATGAAATCAGCATTTCTCTTGCTTCCCTGTGCGTAGGGAAGCTCAGTTTTAGTCACAGTAGCTCCCACAAGTGTCTCCTCAGTGTGTTCCCATTTCCTTAGAAACAGTGTATTTGCTGGGAGAAAAGTGCATTACTGTGCGCTTTCACCGTTCACCAAATACATGTGTAGAAGCACAGCGCTAGCAGAAACGACCGTTTCTCGACGTTTTCTAACTCAGGGAACAAGTTGCACACTTCTGAGATGCATTTGGGCAACTTTGTCAGAAATGAGTTTTTTGCCTAAAGAGACATGCCTATTTGCGCAGTAGTACAGATTCTGAGTATGTAACTGGGCTTGATGAAATCAGCATTTCTCTTGCTTCCCTGTGCGTAGGGAAGCTCAGTTTTAGTCACAGTAGCTCCCACAAGTGTCTCCTCAGTGTGTTCCCATTTCCTTAGAAACAGTGTATTTGCTGGGAGAAAAGTGTATTACTGTGCGCTTTCACCGTTCAGCAAATACATGTGTAGAAGCACAGCGCTAGCAGAAACGACCGTTTCTCGACGTTTTCTAACTCAGGGAACAAGTTGCACACTTCTGAGATGCATTTGGGCAACTTTGTCAGAAATGAGTTTTTTGCCTAAAGAGACATGCCTATTTGCGCAGTAGTACAGATTCTGAGTATGTAACTGGGCTTGATGAAATCAGCATTTCTCTTGCTTCCCTGTGCGTAGGGAAGCTCAGTTTTAGTCACAGTAGCTCCCACAAGTGTCTCCTCAG
Source organism: Acomys minous (assembly GCF_964271855.1). Classification (NCBI taxonomy): domain Eukaryota; kingdom Metazoa; phylum Chordata; class Mammalia; order Rodentia; family Muridae; genus Acomys; species Acomys minous. Next base: position 1,118,188 of record NW_028182177.1, read on the forward strand.
TGTGTTCCCATTTCCTTAGAAACAGTGTATTTGCTGGGAGAAATGTGCATTACTGTGCGCTTTCACCGTTCAGCAAGTACATGTGTAGAAGCACAGCGCTAGCAGAAAAGACCATTTCTCGACGTTTTCTAACTCAGGGAACAAGTTGCACACTTCTGAGATGCATTTGGGCAACTTTGTCAGAAATGAGTTTTTTGCCTAAAGAGACATGCCTATTTGCGCAGTAGTACAGATTCTGAGTATGTAACTGGGCTTGATGAAATCAGCATTTCTCTTGCTTCCCTGTGCGTATGGAAGCTCAGTTTTAGTCACAGTAGCTCCCACAAGTGTCTCCTCAGTGTGTTCCCATTTACTTAGAAACAGTGTATTTGCTGGGAGAAAAGTGCATTACTGTGCGCTTTCACCGTTCAGCAAGTACATGTGTAGAAGCACAGCGCTAGTAGAAACGACCGTTTCTCGACGTTTTCTAACTCAGAGAACAAGTTGCACACTTCTGAGATGCATTTGGCCAACTTTGTCAGAAATGAGTTTTTTGCCTACAGAGACATGCCTATTTGCGCAGTAGTACAGATTCTGAGTATGTAACTGGGCTTGATGAAATCAGCATTTCTCTTGCTTCCCTGTGCGTAGGGAAGCTCAGTTTTAGTCACAGTAGCTCCCACAAGTGTCTCCACAGTGTTCCCATTTCCGTAGAAACAGTGTATTTGCTGGGAGAAAAGTGCATTACTGTGCGCTTTCACCGTTCAGCAAATACATGTGTAGAAGCACAGCGCTAGCAGAAAAGACCGTTTCTCGACGTTTTCTAACTCAGGGAACAAGTTGCACACTTCTGAGATGCATTTGGGCAACTTTGTCAGAAATGAGTTTTTTGCCTAAAGAGACATGCCTATTTGCGCAGTAGTACAGATTCTGAGTATGTAACTGGGCTTGATGAAATCAGCATTTCTCTTGCTTCCCTGTGCGTAGGGAAGCTCTGTTTTAGTCACAGTAGCTCCCACAAGTGTCTCCTCAGTGTGTTCCCATTTTCTTAGAAACAGTGTATTTGCTGGGAGAAAAGTGCATTACTGTGCGCTTTCACCGTTCAGCAAGTACATGTGTAGAAGCACAGCGCTAGCAGAAACGACCGTTTCTCGACGTTTTCTAACTCAGGGAACAAGTTGCACACTTCTGAGATGCATTTGGGCAACTTTGTCAGAAATGAGTTTTTTGCCTACAGAGACATGCCTATTTGCGCAGTAGTACAGATTCTGAGTAGGTAACTGGGCTTGATGAAATCAGCATTTCTCTTGCTTCCCTGTGCGTATGGAAGCTCAGTTTTAGTCACAGTAGCTCCCACAAGTGTCTCCTCAGTGTGTTCCCATTTACTTAGAAACAGTGTATTTGCTGGGAGAAAAGTGCATTACTGTGCGCTTTCACCGTTCAGCAAGTACATGTGTAGAAGCACAGCGCTAGTAGAAACGACCGTTTCTCGACGTTTTCTAACTCAGAGAACAAGTTGCACACTTCTGAGATGCATTTGGCCAACTTTGTCAGAAATGAGTTTTTTGCCTACAGAGACATGCCTATTTGCGCAGTAGTACAGATTCTGAGTATGTAACTGGGCTTGATGAAATCAGCATTTCTCTTGCTTCCCTGTGCGTAGGGAAGCTCAGTTTTAGTCACAGTAGCTCCCACAAGTGTCTCCACAGTGTTCCCATTTCCGTAGAAACAGTGTATTTGCTGGGAGAAAAGTGCATTACTGTGCGCTTTCACCGTTCAGCAAATACATGTGTAGAAGCACAGCGCTAGCAGAAAAGACCGTTTCTCGACGTTTTCTAACTCAGGGAACAAGTTGCACACTTCTGAGATGCATTTGGGCAACTTTGTCAGAAATGAGTTTTTTGCCTAAAGAGACATGCCTATTTGCGCAGTAGTACAGATTCTGAGTATGTAACTGGGCTTGATGAAATCAGCATTTCTCTTGCTTCCCTGTGCGTAGGGAAGCTCTGTTTTAGTCACAGTAGCTCCCACAAGTGTCTCCTCAGTGTGTTCCCATTTTCTTAGAAACAGTGTATTTGCTGGGAGAAAAGTGCATTACTGTGCGCTTTCACCGTTCAGCAAGTACATGTGTAGAAGCACAGCGCTAGCAGAAACGACCGTTTCTCGACGTTTTCTAACTCAGGGAACAAGTTGCACACTTCTGAGATGCATTTGGGCAACTTTGTCAGAAATGAGTTTTTTTCCTACAGAGACATGCCTATTTGCGCAGTAGTACAGATTCTGAGTATGTAACTGGGCTTGATGAAATCAACATTTCTCTTGCTTCCCTGTGCGTAGGGAAGCTCAGTTTTAGTCACAGTAGCTACCACAAGTGTCTCCTCAGTGTGTTCCCATTTCCTTAGAAACAGTGTATTTTCTGGGAGAAAAGTGCATTACTGTGCGCTTTCACCGTTCAGCAAATATATGTGTAGAAGCACAGCGCTAGCAGAAACGAACGTTTCTCGACATTTTCTAACTCAGGGAACAAGTTGCACACTTCTGAGATGCATTTGGGCAACTTTGTCAGAAATGAGTTTTTTTCCTACAGAGACATGCCTATTTGCGCAGTAGTACAGATTCTGAGTATGTAACTGGGCTTGATGAAATCAGCATTTCTCTTGCTTCCCTGTGCGTAGGGAAGCTCAGTTTTAGTCACAGTAGCTCCCACAAGTGTCTCCACAGTGTTCCCATTTCCGTAGAAACAGTGTATTTGCTGGGAGAAAAGTGCATTACTGTGCGCTTTCACCGTTCAGCAAATACATGTGTAGAAGCACAGCGCTAGCAGAAAAGACCGTTTCTCGACGTTTTCTAACTCAAGGAACAAGTTGCACACTTCTGAGATGCATTTGGGCAACTTTGTCAGAAATGAGTTTTTTGCCTAAAGAGACATGCCTATTTGCGCAGTAGTACAGATTCTGAGTATGTAACTGGGCTTGATGAAATCAGCATTTCTCTTGCTTCCCTGTGCGTAGGGAAGCTCAGTTTTAGTCACAGTAGCTCCCACAAGTGTCTCCTCAGTGTGTTCCCATTTCCTTAGAAACAGTGTATTTGCTGGGAGAAAAGTGCATTACTGTGCGCTTTCACCGTTCAGCAAATACATGTGTAGAAGCACAGCGCTAGCAGAAACGACCGTTTCTCGACGTTTTCTAACTCAGAGAACAAGTTGCACACTTCTGAGATGCATTTGGCCAACTTTGTCAGAAATGAGTTTTTTGCCTACAGAGACATGCCTATTTGCGCAGTAGTACAGATTCTGAGTATGTAACTGGGCTAGATGAAATCAGCATTTCTCTTGCTTCCCTGTGCGTAGGGAAGCTCAGTTTTAGTCACAGTAGCTCCCACAAGTGTCTCCTCAGTGTGTTCCCATTTCCTTAGAAACAGTGTATTTTCTGGGAGAAAAGTGCATTACTGTGCGCTTTCACCGTTCAGCAAATACATGTGTAGAAGCACAGCGCTAGCAGAAAAGACCGTTTCTCGACGTTTTCTAACTCAAGGAACAAGTTGCACACTTCTGAGATGCATTTGGGCAACTTTGTCAGAAATGAGTTTTTTGCCTACAGAGACATGCCTATTTGCGCAGTAGTACAGATTCTGAGTATGTAACTGGGCTTGATGAAATCAGCATTTCTCTTGCTTCCCTGTGCGTAGGGAAGCTCAGTTTTAGTCACTGTAGCTCCCACAAGTGTCTCCTCAGTGTGTTCCCATTTCCTTAGAAACAGTGTATTTGCTGGGAGAAAAGTGCATTACTGTGTGCTTTCACCGTTCAGCAAGTACACTTGTAGAAGCACAGCGCTAGCAGAAACGACCGTTTCTCAATGTTTTCTAACTCAGAGAACAAGTTGCACACTTCTGAGATGCATTTGGCCTACTTTGTCAGAAATGAGTTTTTTGCCTACAGAGACATGCCTATTTGCGCAGTAGTACAGATTCTGAGTATGTAACTGGGCTTGATGAAATCAGCATTTCTCTTGCTTCCCTGTGCGTAGGGAAGCTCAGTTTTAGTCACAGTAGCTACCACAAGTGTCTCCTCAGTGTGTTCCCATTTCCTTAGAAACAGTGTATTTTCTGGGAGAAAAGTGCATTACTGTGCGCTTTCACCGTTCAGCAAATACATGTGTGGAAGCACAGCGCTAGCAGAAACGAACGTTTCTCGACATTTTCTAACTCAGGGAACAAGTTGCACACTTCTGAGATGCATTTGGGCAACTTTGTCAGAAATGAGTTTTTTGCCTACAGAGACATGCCTATATGCGCAGTAGTACAGATTCTGAGTATGTAACTGGGCTTGATGAAATCAGCATTTCTCTTGCTTCCCTGTGCGTAGGGAAGCTCAGTTTTAGTCACAGAAGCTCCCACAAGTGTCTCCTCAGTGTGTTCCCATTTCCTTAGAAACAGTGTATTTGCTGGGAGAAAAGTGCATTACTGTGCGCTTTCATCGTTCGGCAAATACATGTGTAGAAGCACATCGCTAGCAGAAAAGACCGTTTCTCGACGTTTTCTTACTCAGGGAACAAGTTGGACACTTCTGAGATGCATTTGATCAACTTTGTCAGAAATGAGTTTTTTGCCTACAGAGACATGCCTATTTGTGCCGTAGTACATATTCTCAGTATGTAACTGGGCTTGATGAAATCAGCATTTCTCTTGCTTCCCTGTGCGTAGGGAAGCTCAGTTTTAGTCACAGTAGCTCCCACAAGTGTCTCCTCAGTGTGTTCCCATTTTCTTAGAAACAGTGTATTTGCTGGGAGAAAAGTGCATTACTGTGGGCTTTCACCGTTCAGCAAGTACATGTGTAGAAGCACAGCGCTAGCAGAAAAGACCATTTCTCGACGTTTTCTAACTCAGGGAACAAGTTGCACACTTCTGAGATGCATTTGGGCAACTTTGTCAGAAATGAGTTTTTTCCTACAGAGACATGCCTATTTGCGCAGTAGTACAGATTCTGAGTATGTAACTGGGCTTGATGAAATCAGCATTTCTCTTGCTTCCCTGTGCGTAGGGAAGCTCAGTTTTAGTCACAGTAGCTACCACAAGTGTCTCCTCAGTGTGTTCCCATTTCCTTAGAAACAGTGTATTTTCTGGGAGAAAAGTGCATTACTGTGCGCTTTCACCGTTCAGCAAATACATGTGTAGAAGCACAGCGCTAGCAGAAACGAACGTTTCTCGACATTTTCTAACTCAGGGAACAAGTTGCACACTTCTGAGATGCATTTGGGCAACTTTGTCAGAAATGAGTTTTTTGCCTACAGAGACATGCCTATTTGCGCAGTAGTACAGATTCTGAGTATGTAACTGGGCTTGATGAAATCAGCATTTCTCTTGCTTCCCTGTGCCTAGGGAAGCTCAGTTTTAGTCACAGTAGCTCCCACAAGTGTCTACACAGTGTTCCCATTTCCGTAGAAACAGTGTATTTGCTGGGAGAAAAGTGCATTACTGTGCGCTTTCACCGTTCAGCAAATACATGTGTAGAAGCACAGCGCTAGCAGAAACGACCGTTTCTCGACGTTTTCTAACTCAGGGAACAAGTTGCACACTTCTGAGATGCATTTGGGCAACTTTGTCAGAAATGAGTTTTTTGCCTAAAGAGACATGCCTATTTGCGCAGTAGTACAGATTCTGAGTATGTAACTGGGCTTGATGAAATCAGCATTTCTCTTGCTTCCCTGTGCGTAGGGAAGCTCAGTTTTAGTCACAGTAGCTCCCACAAGTGTCTCCTCAGTGTGTTCCCATTTCCTTAGAAACAGTGTATTTGCTGGGAGAAAAGTGCATTACTGTGCGCTTTCACCGTTCGGCAAATACATGTGTAGAAGCACAGCGCTAGCAGAAAAGACCGTTTCTCGACGTTTTCTAACTCAGGGAACAAGTTGGACATTTCTGAGATGCATTTGGTCAACTTTGTCAGAAATGAGTTTTTTGCCTACAGAGACATGCCTATTTGTGCCGTAGTACATATTCTCAGTATGTAACTGGGCTTGATGAAATCAGCATTTCTCTTGCTTCCCTGTGCGTAGGGAAGCTCAGTTTTAGTCACAGTAGCTCCCAAAAGTGTCTCCAAAATGTTCCCATTTCCGTAGAAACAGTGTATTTGCTGGGAGAAAAGTGCATTACTGTGAGCTTTCACCGTTCAGCAAGTACATGTGTAGAAGCACAGCGCTAGCAGAAACGAACGTTTCTCGACGTTTTCTAACTCACGGAACAAGTTGCACACTTCTGAGATGCATTTGGGCAACTTTGTCAGAAATGAGTTTTTTGCCTACAGAGAATGCCTATTTGCGCAGTAGTACAGATTCTGAGTATGTAATTGGGCTTGATGAAATCAGCATTTCTCTTGCTTCCCTGTGCGTAGGGAAGCTCAGTTTTAGTCACAGTAGCTCCCACAAGTGTCTCCTCAGTGTGTTCCCATTTCCTTAGAAACAGTGTATTTGCTGGGAGAAAAGTGCATTACTGTGCGCTTTCACCGTTCAGCAAATACATGTGTAGAAGCACAGCGCTAGCAGAAACGAACGTTTCTCGACGTTTTCTAACTCAGGGAACAAGTTGCACACTTCTGAGATGCAATTGGGCAACTTTGTCAGAAATGAGTTTTTTGCCTAAAGAGACATGTCTATTTGCGCAGTAGTACAGATTCTGAGTATGTAACTGGGCTTGATGAAATCAGCATTTCTCTTGCTTCCCTGTGCGTAGGGAAGCTCAGTTTTATTCACAGTAGCTCCCACAAGTGTCTCCTCAGTGTGTTCCCAGTTCCTTAGAAACAGTGTATTTGCTGGGAGAAAAGTGCATTACTGTGCGCTTTCACCGTTCAGCAAGTACACTTGTAGAAGCACAGCGCTAGCAGAAACGAACGTTTCTCGAAGTTTCTAAATCAGAGAACAGATTGCACACTTCTGAGATGCATTTGGGCAACTTTGTCAGAAATGAGTTTTTTTCCTACAGAGACATGCCTATTTGCGCAGTAGTACAGATTCTGAGTATGTAACTGGGCTTGATGAAATCAGCATTTCTCTTGCTTCCCTGTGCGTAGGGAAGCTCAGTTTTAGTCACAGTAGCTCCCACAAGTGTCTCCTCAGTGTGTTCCCATTTCCTTAGAAACAGTGTATTTGCTGGGAGAAAAGTGCATTACTGTGCGCTTTCACCGTTCAGCAAATACATGTGTAGAAGCACAGCGCTAGCAGAAACGACCGTTTCTCGACGTTTTCTAACTCAGGGAACAAGTTGCACACATCTGAGATGCATTTGGGCAACATTGTCAGAAATGAGTTTTTTTCCTACAGAGACATGCCTATATGCGCAGTAGTACAGATTCTGAGTATGTAACTGGGCTTGATGAAATCAGCATTTCTCTTGCTTCCCTGTGCGTAGGGAAGCTCAGTTTTAGTCACTGTAGCTCCCACAAGGGTCTCCTCAGTGTGTTCCCATTTCCTTAGAAACAGTGTATTTGCTGGGAGAAAAGTGCATTACTGTGCGCTTTCACCGTTCAGCAAGTACACTTGTAGAAGCACAGCGCTAGCAGAAACGACCGTTTCTCGACGTTTTCTAACTCAGAGAACAAGTTGCACACTTCTGAGATGCATTTGGCCAACTTTGTCAGAAATGAGTTTTTTGCCTACAGAGACATGCCTATTTGCGCAGTAGTACAGATTCTGAGTATGTAACTGGGCTTGATGAAATCAGCATTTCTCTTGCTTCCCTGTGCGTAGGGAAGCTCAGTTTTAGTCACAGTAGCTACCACAAGTGTCTCCTCAGTGTGTTCCCTTTTCCTTAGAAACAGTGTATTTTCTGGGAGAAAAGTGCATTACTGTGCGCTTTCACCGTTCAGCAAATACATGTGTAGAAGCACAGCGCTAGCAGAAACGAACGTTTCTCGACGATTTCTAACTCAGGGAACAAGTTGCACACTTCTGAGATGAATTTGGGCAACTTTGTCAGAAATGAGTTCTTTGCCTACAGAGACATGCCTATTAGCGCAGTAGTACAGATTCTGAGTATGTAACTGGGCTGGATGAAATCAGCATTTCTCTTGCTTCCCTGTGCGTAAGGAAGCTCAGTTTTAGTCACTGTAGCTCCCACAAGTGTCTCCTCAGTGTGTTCCCATTTCCTTAGAAACAGTGTATTTGCTGGGAGAAAAGTGCATTACTGTGCGCTTTCACCGTTCACCAAATACATGTGTAGAAGCACAGCGCTAGCAGAAACGACCGTTTCTCGACGTTTTCTAAGTCAGGGAACAAGTTGCACACTTCCGAGATGCATTTGGGCAACTTTGTCAGAAAAGAGTTTTTTGCCTACAGAGACATGCCTATTTGCGCAGTAGTACAGATTCTGAGTATGTAACTGGGCTTGATGAAATCAGCATTTCTCTTGCTTCCCTGTGCGTAGGGAAGCTCAGTTTTAGTCACAGTAGCTCCCACAAGTGTCTCCTCAGTGTGTTCCCATTTCTTTAGAAACAGTGTATTTGCTGGGAGAAAAGTGCATTACTGTGCGCTTTCACCGTTCAGCAAATACATGTGTAGAAGCACAGCGCTAGCAGAAACGACCGTTTCTCGACGTTTTCTATATCAGGGAACAAGTTGCACACTTCTGAGATGCATTTGGGCAACTTTGTCAGAAATGAGTTTTTTGCCTAAAGAGACATGCCTATTTGCGCAGTAGTACAGATTCTGAGTATGTAACTGGGCTTGATGAAATCAGCATTTCTCTTGCTTCCCTGTGCGTAGGGAAGCTCAGTTTTAGTCACAGTAGCTCCCACAAGTGTCTCCTCAGTGTGTTCCCATTTCCTTAGAAACAGTGTATTTGCTGGGAGAAAAGTGCATTACTGTGCGCTTTCACCGTTCAGCAAATACATGTGTAGAAGCACAGCGCTAGCAGAAACGAACGTTTCTCGACGTTTTCTGACTCTGGGAACAAGTTGCACACTTCCGAGATGCATTTGGGCAACTTTGTCAGAAATGAGTTTTTTGCCTAAAGAGACATGCCTATTTGCGCAGTAGTACAGATTCTGAGTATGTAACTGGGCTTGATGAAATCAGCATTTCTCTTGCTTCCCTGTGCGTAGGGAAGCTCAGTTTTAGTCACAGTAGCTCCCACAAGTGTCTCCTCAGTGTGTTCCCATTTCCTTAGAAACAGTGTATTTGCTGGGAGAAAAGTGCATTACTGTGCGCTTTCACCGTTCAGCAAATACATGTGTAGAAGCACAGCGCTAGCAGAAACGACCGTTTCTCGACGTTTTCTATATCAGGGAACAAGTTGCACACTTCTGAGATGCATTTGGGCAACTTTGTCAGAAATGAGTTTTTTGCCTAAAGAGACATGCCTATTTGCGCAGTAGTACAGATTCTGAGTATGTAACTGGGCTTGATGAAATCAGCATTTCTCTTGCTTCCCTGTGCGTAGGGAAGCTCAGGTTTAGTCACAGTAGCTCCCACAAGTGTCTCCTCAGCGTGTTCCCATTTCCTTAGAAACAGTGTATTTGCTGGGAGAAAAGTGCATTACTGTGCGCTTTCACCGTTCAGCAAATACATGTGTAGAAGCACAGCGCTAGCAGAAACGAACGTTTCTCAACGTTTTCTAACTCAGGGAACAAGTTGCACACTTCTGAGATGCATTTGGGCAACTTTGTCAGAAAAGAGTTTTTTGCCTACAGAGAATGCTTATTTGCGCAGTAGTACAGATTCTGAGTATGTAACTGGGCTTGATGAAATCACCATTTCTCTTGCTTCCCTGTGCGTAGGGAAGCTCAGTTTTAGTCACAGTAGCTCCCACAAGTGTCTCCTCAGTGTGTTCCCATTTCCTTAGAAACAGTGTATTTGCTGGGAGAAAAGTGCATTACTGTGCGCTTTCACCGTTCAGCAAATACATGTGTAGAAGCACAGCGCTAGCAGAAACGACCGTTTCTCGACGTTTTCTAACTCAGGGAACAAGTTGCACACTTCTGAGATGCATTTGGGCAACTTTGTCAGAAATGAGTTTTTTGCCTAAAGAGACATGCCTATTTGCGCAGTAGTACAGATTCTTAGTATGTAACTGGGCTTGATGAAATCAGCATTTCTCTTGCTTCCCTGTGCGTAGGGAAGCTCAGTTTAAGTCACTGTAGCTCCCACAAGTGTCTCCTCAGCGTGTTCCCATTTCCTTAGAAACAGTGTATTTGCTGGGAGAAAAGTGCATTACTGTGCGCTTTCACCGTTCAGCAAATACATGTGTAGAAGCACAGCGCTAGCAGAAACGAACGTTTCTCGACGTTTTCTAACTCACGGAACAAGTTGCACACTTCTGAGATGAATTTGGGCAACTTTGTCAGAAATGAGTTTTTTGCCTACAGAGAATGCCTATTTGCGCAGTAGTACAGATTCTGAGTATGTAATTGGGCTTGATGAAATCAGCATTTCTCTTGCTTCCCTGTGCGTAGGGAAGCTCAGTTTTAGTCACAGTAGCTCCCACAAGTGTCTCCTCAGTGTGTTCCCATTTCCTTAGAAACAGTGTATTTGCTGGGAGAAAAGTGCATTACTGTGCGCTTTCACCGTTCAGCAAATACATGTGTAGAAGCACAGCGCTAGCAGAAACGAACGTTTCTCGACGTTTTCTAACTCAGGGAACAAGTTGCACACTTCTGAGATGCATTTGGGCAACTTTGTCAGAAATGAGTTTTTTGCCTAAAGAGACATGCCTATTTGCGCAGTAGTACAGATTCTTAGTATGTAACTGGGCTTGATGAAATCAGCATTTCTCTTGCTTCCCTGTGCGTAGGGAAGCTCAGTTTAAGTCACTGTAGCTCCCACAAGTGTCTCCTCAGTGTGTTCCCATTTCCTTAGAAACAGTGTTTTGCTGGGAGAAAAGTGCATTACTGTGCGCTTTCACCGTTCAGCAAATACATGTGTAGAAGCACAGCGCTAGCAGAAACGAACGTTTCTCGACGTTTTCTAACTCACGGAACAAGTTGCACACTTCTGAGATGCATTTGGGCAACTTTGTCAGAAAAGAGTTTTTTGCCTACAGAGAATGCTTATTTGCGCAGTAGTACAGATTCTGAGTATGTAATTGGGCTTGATGAAATCAGCATTTCTCTTGCTTCCCTGTGCGTAGGGAAGCTCAGTTTTAGTCACAGTAGCTCCCACAAGTGTCTCCTCAGTGTGTTCCCATTTCTTTAGAAACAGTGTATTTGCTGGGAGAAAAGTGCATTACTGTGCGCTTTCACCGTTCAGCAAATACATGTGTAGAAGCACAGCGCTAGCAGAAACGAACGTTTCTCGACGATTTCTAACTCAGGGAACAAGTTGCACACTTCTGAGATGAATTTGGGCAACTTTGTCAGAAATGAGTTCTTTGCCTACAGAGACATGCCTATTAGCGCAGTAGTACAGATTCTGAGTATGTAACTGGGCTGGATGAAATCAGCATTTCTCTTGCTTCCCTGTGCGTAAGGAAGCTCAGTTTTAGTCACTGTAGCTCCCACAAGTGTCTCCTCAGTGTGTTCCCATTTCCTTAGAAACAGTGTATTTGCTGGGAGAAAAGTGCATTACTGTGCGCTTTCACCGTTCACCAAATACATGTGTAGAAGCACAGCGCTAGCAGAAACGACCGTTTCTCGACGTTTTCTAACTCAGGGAACAAGTTGCACACTTCCGAGATGCATTTGGGCAACTTTGTCAGAAATGAGTTTTTTGCCTAAAGAGACATGCCTATTTGCGCAGTAGTACAGATTCTGAGTATGTAACTGGGCTTGATGAAATCAGCATTTCTCTTGCTTCCCTGTGCGTAGGGAAGCTCAGTTTTAGTCACAGTAGCTCCCACAAGTGTCTCCTCAGTGTGTTCCCATTTCCTTAGAAACAGTGTATTTGCTGGGAGAAAAGTGTATTACTGTGCGCTTTCACCGTTCAGCAAATACATGTGTAGAAGCACAGCGCTAGCAGAAACGACCGTTTCTCGACGTTTTCTAACTCAGGGAACAAGTTGCACACTTCTGAGATGCATTTGGGCAACTTTGTCAGAAATGAGTTTTTTGCCTAAAGAGACATGCCTATTTGCGCAGTAGTACAGATTCTGAGTATGTAACTGGGCTTGATGAAATCAGCATTTCTCTTGCTTCCCTGTGCGTAGGGAAGCTCAGTTTTAGTCACAGTAGCTCCCACAAGTGTCTCCTCAGTGTGTTCCCATTTCCTTAGAAACAGTGTATTTGCTGGGAGAAAAGTGCATTACTGTGCGCTTTCACCGTTCAGCAAATACATGTGTAGAAGCACAGCGCTAGCAGAAACGAACGTTTCTCGACGTTTTCTGACTCTGGGAACAAGTTGCACACTTCTGAGATGCATTTGGGCAACTTTGTCAGAAATGAGTTTTTTGCCTAAAGAGACATGCCTATTTGCCCAGTATTACAGATTCTGAGTATGTAACTGGGCTTGATGAAATCAGCATTTCTCTTGCTTCCCTGTGCGTAGGGAAGCTCAGTTTTAGTCACAGTAGCTCCCACAAGTGTCTCCTCAGTGTGTTCCCATTTCCTTAGAAACAGTGTATTTGCTGGGAGAAAAGTGCATTACTGTGCGCTTTCACCGTTCAGCAAATACATGTGTAGAAGCACAGCGCTAGCAGAAACGAACGTTTCTCGACGTTTTCTAACTCAGGGAACAAGTTGCACACTTCTGAGATGCATTTGGGCAACTTTGTCAGAAATGAGTTTTTTGCCTAAAGAGACATGCCTATTTGCGCAGTAGTACAGATTCTTAGTATGTAACTGGGCTTGATGAAATCAGCATTTCTCTTGCTTCCCTGTGCGTAGGGAAGCTCAGTTTAAGTCACTGTAGCTCCCACAAGTGTCTCCTCAGCGTGTTCCCATTTCCTTAGAAACAGTGTATTTGCTGGGAGAAAAGTGCATTACTGTGCGCTTTCACCGTTCAGCAAATACATGTGTAGAAGCACAGCGCTAGCAGAAACGAACGTTTCTCGACGTTTTCTAACTCAGGGAACAAGTTGCACACTTCTGAGATGCATTTGGGCAACTTTGTCAGAAATGAGTTTTTTGCCTACAGAGAATGCTTATTTGCGCAGTAGTACAGATTCTGAGTATGTAACTGGGCTTGATGAAATCAGCATTTCTCTTGCTTCCCTGTGCGTAGGGAAGCTCAGTTTTAGTCACAGTAGCTCCCACAAGTGTCTCCTCAGTGTGTTCCCATTTCCTTAGAAACAGTGTATTTGCTGGGAGAAAAGTGCATTACTGTGCGCTTTCACCGTTCACCAAATACATGTGTAGAAGCACAGCGCTAGCAGAAACGACCGTTTCTCGACGTTTTCTAACTCAGGGAACAAGTTGCACACTTCTGAGATGCATTTGGGCAACTTTGTCAGAAATGAGTTTTTTGCCTAAAGAGACATGCCTATTTGCGCAGTAGTACAGATTCTTAGTATGTAACTGGGCTTGATGAAATCAGCATTTCTCTTGCTTCCCTGTGCGTAGGGAAGCTCAGTTTAAGTCACTGTAGCTCCCACAAGTGTCTCCTCAGCGTGTTCCCATTTCCTTAGAAACAGTGTATTTGCTGGGAGAAAAGTGCATTACTGTGCGCTTTCACCGTTCAGCAAATACATGTGTAGAAGCACAGCGCTAGCAGAAACGAACGTTTCTCGACGTTTTCTAACTCAGGGAACAAGTTGCACACTTCTGAGATGCATTTGGGCAACTTTGTCAGAAAAGAGTTTTTTGCCTACAGAGAATGCTTATTTGCGCAGTAGTACAGATTCTGAGTATGTAACTGGGCTTGATGAAATCAGCATTTCTCTTGCTTCCCTGTGCGTAGGGAAGCTCAGTTTTAGTCACAGTAGCTCCCACAAGTGTCTCCTCAGTGTGTTCCCATTTCCTTAGAAACAGTGTATTTGCTGGGAGAAAAGTGCATTACTGTGCGCTTTCACCGTTCACCAAATACATGTGTAGAAGCACAGCGCTAGCAGAAACGACCGTTTCTCGACGTTTTCTAACTCAGGGAACAAGTTGCACACTTCTGAGATGAATTTGGGCAACTTTGTCAGAAATGAGTTTTTTGCCTAAAGAGACATGCCTATTTGCGCAGTAGTACAGATTCTTAGTATGTAACTGGGCTTGATGAAATCAGCATTTCTCTTGCTTCCCTGTGCGTAGGGAAGCTCAGTTTAAGTCACTGTAGCTCCCACAAGTGTCTCCTCAGCGTGTTCCCATTTCCTTAGAAACAGTGTATTTGCTGGGAGAAAAGTGCATTACTGTGCGCTTTCACCGTTCAGCAAATACATGTGTAGAAGCACAGCGCTAGCAGAAACGAACGTTTCTCGACGTTTTCTAACTCACGGAACAAGTTGCACACTTCTGAGATGAATTTGGGCAACTTTGTCAGAAATGAGTTTTTTGCCTACAGAGAATGCCTATTTGCGCAGTAGTACAGATTGTGAGTATGTAATTGGGCTTGATGAAATCAGCATTTCTCTTGCTTCCCTGTGCGTAGGGAAGCTCAGTTTTAGTCACAGTAGCTCCCACAAGTGTCTCCTCAGTGTGTTCCCATTTTCTTAGAAACAGTGTATTTGCTGGGAGAAAAGTGCATTACTGTGTGCTTTCACCGTTCAGCAAGTACATGTGTAGAAGCACAGCGCTAGCAGAAACGACCGTTTCTCGACGTTTTCTAACTCAGAGAACAAGTTGCACACTTCTGAGATGCATTTGGGCAACTTTGTCAGAAATGAGTTTTTTGCCTAAGGAGACATGCCTATTTGCGCAGTAGTACAGATTCTTAGTATGTAACTGGGCTTGATGAAATCAGCATTTCTCTTGCTTCCCTGTGCGTAGGGAAGCTCAGTTTTAGTCACAGTAGCTCCCACAAGTGTCTCCTCAGTGTGTTCCCATTTCCTTAGAAACAGTGTATTTGCTGGGAGAAAAGTGCATTACTGTGCGCTTTCACCGTTCACCAAATACATGTGTAGAAGCACAGCGCTAGCAGAAACGACCGTTTCTCGACGTTTTCTAACTCAGGGAACAAGTTGCACACTTCTGAGATGCATTTGGGCAACTTTGTCAGAAATGAGTTTTTTGCCTAAAGAGACATGCCTATTTGCGCAGTAGTACAGATTCTTAGTATGTAACTGGGCTTGATGAAATCAGCATTTCTCTTGCTTCCCTGTGCGTAGGGAAGCTCAGTTTAAGTCACTGTAGCTCCCACAAGTGTCTCCTCAGCGTGTTCCCATTTTCTTAGAAACAGTGTATTTGCTGGGAGAAAAGTGCATTACTGTGCGCTTTCACCGTTCAGCAAATACATGTGTAGAAGCACAGCGCTAGCAGAAACGAACGTTTCTCGACGTTTTCTAACTCACGGAACAAGTTGCACACTTCTGAGATGAATTTGGGCAACTTTGTCAGAAATGAGTTTTTTGCCTACAGAGAATGCCTATTTGCGCAGTAGTACAGATTCTGAGTATGTAATTGGGCTTGATGAAATCAGCATTTCTCTTGCTTCCCTGTGCGTAGGGAAGCTCAGTTTTAGTCACAGTAGCTCCCACAAGTGTCTCCTCAGTGTGTTCCCATTTCCTTAGAAACAGTGTATTTGCTGGGAGAAAAGTGCATTACTGTGCGCTTTCACCGTTCAGCAAATACATGTGTAGAAGCACAGCGCTAGCAGAAACGAACGTTTCTCGACGTTTTCTAACTCAGGGAACAAGTTGCACACTTCTGAGATGCATTTGGGCAACTTTGTCAGAAATGAGTTTTTTGCCTAAAGAGACATGCCTATTTGCGCAGTAGTACAGATTCTTAGTATGTAACTGGGCTTGATGAAATCAGCATTTCTCTTGCTTCCCTGTGCGTAGGGAAGCTCAGTTTAAGTCACTGTAGCTCCCACAAGTGTCTCCTCAGTGTGTTCCCATTTCCTTAGAAACAGTGTTTTGCTGGGAGAAAAGTGCATTACTGTGCGCTTTCACCGTTCAGCAAATACATGTGTAGAAGCACAGCGCTAGCAGAAACGAACGTTTCTCGACGTTTTCTAACTCACGGAACAAGTTGCACACTTCTGAGATGCATTTGGGCAACTTTGTCAGAAAAGAGTTTTTTGCCTACAGAGAATGCTTATTTGCGCAGTAGTACAGATTCTGAGTATGTAATTGGGCTTGATGAAATCAGCATTTCTCTTGCTTCCCTGTGCGTAGGGAAGCTCAGTTTTAGTCACAGTAGCTCCCACAAGTGTCTCCTCAGTGTGTTCCCATTTCTTTAGAAACAGTGTATTTGCTGGGAGAAAAGTGCATTACTGTGCGCTTTCACCGTTCAGCAAATACATGTGTAGAAGCACAGCGCTAGCAGAAACGAACGTTTCTCGACGATTTCTAACTCAGGGAACAAGTTGCACACTTCTGAGATGAATTTGGGCAACTTTGTCAGAAATGAGTTCTTTGCCTACAGAGACATGCCTATTAGCGCAGTAGTACAGATTCTGAGTATGTAACTGGGCTGGATGAAATCAGCATTTCTCTTGCTTCCCTGTGCGTAAGGAAGCTCAGTTTTAGTCACTGTAGCTCCCACAAGTGTCTCCTCAGTGTGTTCCCATTTCCTTAGAAACAGTGTATTTGCTGGGAGAAAAGTGCATTACTGTGCGCTTTCACCGTTCACCAAATACATGTGTAGAAGCACAGCGCTAGCAGAAACGACCGTTTCTCGACGTTTTCTAACTCAGGGAACAAGTTGCACACTTCCGAGATGCATTTGGGCAACTTTGTCAGAAATGAGTTTTTTGCCTAAAGAGACATGCCTATTTGCGCAGTAGTACAGATTCTGAGTATGTAACTGGGCTTGATGAAATCAGCATTTCTCTTGCTTCCCTGTGCGTAGGGAAGCTCAGTTTTAGTCACAGTAGCTCCCACAAGTGTCTCCTCAGTGTGTTCCCATTTCCTTAGAAACAGTGTATTTGCTGGGAGAAAAGTGTATTACTGTGCGCTTTCACCGTTCAGCAAATACATGTGTAGAAGCACAGCGCTAGCAGAAACGACCGTTTCTCGACGTTTTCTATATCAGGGAACAAGTTGCACACTTCTGAGATGCATTTGGGCAACTTTGTCAGAAATGAGTTTTTTGCCTAAAGAGACATGCCTATTTGCGCAGTAGTACAGATTCTGAGTATGTAACTGGGCTTGATGAAATCAGCATTTCTCTTGCTTCCCTGTGCGTAGGGAAGCTCAGTTTTAGTCACAGTAGCTCCCACAAGTGTCTCCTCAGTGTGTTCCCATTTCCTTAGAAACAGTGTATTTGCTGGGAGAAAAGTGCATTACTGTGCGCTTTCACCGTTCAGCAAATACATGTGTAGAAGCACAGCGCTAGCAGAAACGAACGTTTCTCGACGTTTTCTGACTCTGGGAACAAGTTGCACACTTCTGAGATGCATTTGGGCAACTTTGTCAGAAATGAGTTTTTTGCCTAAAGAGACATGCCTATTTGCCCAGTATTACAGATTCTGAGTATGTAACTGGGCTTGATGAAATCAGCATTTCTCTTGCTTCCCTGTGCGTAGGGAAGCTCAGTTTTAGTCACAGTAGCTCCCACAAGTGTCTCCTCAGTGTGTTCCCATTTCCTTAGAAACAGTGTATTTGCTGGGAGAAAAGTGCATTACTGTGCGCTTTCACCGTTCAGCAAATACATGTGTAGAAGCACAGCGCTAGCAGAAACGAACGTTTCTCGACGTTTTCTAACTCAGGGAACAAGTTGCACACTTCTGAGATGCATTTGGGCAACTTTGTCAGAAATGAGTTTTTTGCCTAAAGAGACATGCCTATTTGCGCAGTAGTACAGATTCTTAGTATGTAACTGGGCTTGATGAAATCAGCATTTCTCTTGCTTCCCTGTGCGTAGGGAAGCTCAGTTTAAGTCACTGTAGCTCCCACAAGTGTCTCCTCAGCGTGTTCCCATTTCTTTAGAAACAGTGTATTTGCTGGGAGAAAAGTGCATTACTGTGCGCTTTCACCGTTCAGCAAATACATGTGTAGAAGCACAGCGCTAGCAGAAACGAACGTTTCTCGACGTTTTCTAACTCAGGGAACAAGTTGCACACTTCTGAGATGCATTTGGGCAACTTTGTCAGAAAAGAGTTTTTTGCCTACAGAGAATGCTTATTTGCGCAGTAGTACAGATTCTGAGTATGTAACTGGGCTTGATGAAATCAGCATTTCTCTTGCTTCCCTGTGCGTAGGGAAGCTCAGTTTTAGTCACAGTAGCTCCCACAAGTGTCTCCTCAGTGTGTTCCTATTTCCTTAGAAACAGTGTATTTGCTGGGAGAAAAGTGCATTACTGTGCGCTTTCACCGTTCACCAAATACATGTGTAGAAGCACAGCGCTAGCAGAAACGACCGTTTCTCGACGTTTTCTAACTCAGGGAACAAGTTGCACACTTCTGAGATGCATTTGGGCAACTTTGTCAGAAATGAGTTTTTTGCCTAAAGAGACATGCCTATTTGCGCAGTAGTACAGATTCTGAGTATGTAACTGGGCTTGATGAAATCAGCATTTCTCTTGCTTCCCTGTGCGTAGGGAAGCTCAGTTTTAGTCACAGTAGCTCCCACAAGTGTCTCCTCAGTGTGTTCCCATTTCCTTAGAAACAGTGTATTTGCTGGGAGAAAAGTGCATTACTGTGCGCTTTCACCGTTCAGCAAGTACATGTGTAGAAGCACAGCGCTAGTAGAAACGACCGTTTCTCGACATTGTCTAATTCAGAGAACAAGTTGCACACTTCTGAGATGCATTTGGGCAACTTTGTCAGAAATGAGTTTTTTGCCTACAGAGACATGCCTATTTGCGCAGTAGTACAGATTCTGAGTATGTAACTGTGCTTGATGAAATCAGCATTTCTCTTGCTTCCCTGTGCGTAGGGAAGCTCAGTTTTAGTCACAGTAGCTCCCACAAGTGTCTCCTCAGTGTGTTCCCATTTCCTTAGAAACAGTGTATTTGCTGGGAGAAAAGTGCATTACTGTGCGCTTTCACCGTTCAGCAAATACAGGTGTAGAAGCACGGCGCTAGCAGAAACGAACGTTTCTCGACGTTTTCTAACTCAGGGAACAAGTTGCACACTTCTGAGATGCATTTGGGCAACTTTGTCAGAAATGAGATTTTTGCCTAAAGAGACATGCCTATTTGCGCAGTAGTACAGATTCTGAGTATGTAACTGGGCTTGATGAAATCAGCATTTCTCTTGCTTCCCTGTGCGTAGGGAAGCTCAGTTTTAGTCACAGTAGCTCCCACAAGTGTCTCCTCAGTGTGTTCCCATTTCCTTAGAAACAGTGTATTTGCTGGGAGAAAAGTGCATTACTGTGCGCTTTCACCGTTCAGCAAATACATGTGTAGAAGCACAGCGCTAGCAGAAACGACCGTTTCTCGATGTTTTCTAACTCAGGGAACAAGTTGCACACTTCTGAGATGCATTTGGGCAACTTTGTCAGAAATGAGTTTTTTGCCTACAGAGACATGCCTATTCGCACAGTAGTACAGATTCTGAGTATGTAACTGGGATTGATGAAATCAGCATTTCTCTTGCTTCCCTGTGCGTAGGGAAGCTCAGTTTTAGTCACAGTAGCTCCCACAAGTGTCTCCTCAGTGTGTTCCCATTTCCTTAGAAACAGTGTATTTGCTGGGAGAAAAGTGCATCACTGTGCGCTTTCACCGTTCAGCAAATACAGGTGTAGAAGCACAGCGCTAGCAGAAATGAACGTTTCTCGACGTTTTCTAACTCAGGGAACAAGTTGCACACTTCTGAGATGCATTTGGGCAACTGTGTCAGAAATTAGTTTTTTGCCTACAGAGACATGCCTATTTGCGCAGTAGTACAGATTCTGAGTATGTAACTGGGCTTGATGAAATCATTATTTCTCTTGCTTCCCTGTGCGTAGGGAAGCTCAGTTTTAGTCACAGTAGCTCCCACAAGTGTCTCCTCAGTGTGTTCCCATTTCCTTAGAAACAGTGTATTTGCTGGGAGAAAAGTGCATTACTGTGCGCTTTCACCGTTCAGCAAATACATGTGTAGAAGCACAGCGCTAGCAGAAACGACCGTTTCTCGACGTTTTCTATCTCAGGGAACAAGTTGCACACTTCTGAGATGCATTTGGGCAACTTTGTCCGAAATGAGTTTTTTGCCTACAGAGACATGCCTATTTGCGCAGTAGTACAGATTCTGAGTATGTAACTGGGCTTGATGAAATCAGCATTTCTCTTGCTTCCCTGTGCGTAGGGAAGCTCAGTTTTAGTCACAGTAGCTCCCACAAGTGTCTCCTCAGTGTGTTCCCATTTCCTTAGAAACAGTGTATTTGCTGGGAGAAAAGTGCGTTACTGTGAGCTTTCACCGTTCAGCAAATACATGTGTAGAAGCACAGCGCTAGCAGAAACGACCGTTTCTCGACGTTTTCTATCTCAGGGAACAAGTTGCACACTTCTGAGATGCATTTGGGCAACTTTGTCCGAAATGAGTTTTTTGCCTAAAGAGACATGCCTATTTGCGCAGTAGTACAGATTCTGAGTATGTAACTGGGCTTGATGAAATCAGAATTTCTCTTGCTTCCCTGTGCGTAGGGAAGCTCAGTTTTAGTCACAGTAGCTCCCACAAGTGTCTCCTCAGTGTGTTCCCATTTCCTTAGAAACAGTGTATTTGCTGGGAGAAAAGTGCATTACTGTGCGCTTTCACCGTTCAGCAAATACATGTGTAGAAGCACAGCGCTAGCAGAAACTACCGTTTCTCGACGTTTTCTAACTCAGGGAACAAGTTGCACACTTCTGAGATGCATTTGGGCAACTTTGTCAGAAATGAGTTTTTTGCCTACAGAGACATGCCTATTTGCGCAGTAGTACAGATTCTGAGTATGTAACTGGGCTTGATGAAATCAGCATTTCTCTTGCTTCCCTGTGCGTAGGGAAGCTCAGTTTTAGTCACAGTAGCTCCCACAAGTGTCTCCTCAGTGTGTTCCCATTTCCTTAGAAACAGTGTATTTGCTGGGAGAAAAGTGCATTACTGTGCGCTTTCACCGTTCAGCAAATACATGTGTAGAAGCACAGCGCTAGCAGAAATGACTGTTTCTCGACGTTTTCTAACTCAGGGAACAAGTTGCACACTTCTGAGATGCATTTGGGCAACTTTGTCAGAAATGAGTTTTTTGCCTACAGAAACATGCCTATTTGAGCAGTAGTACAGATTCTGAGTATGTAACTGGGCTTGATGAAATCAGCATTTCTCTTGCTTCCCTGTGCATAGGGAAGCTCAGTTTTAGTCACAGTAGCTCCCACAAGTGTCTCCTCAGTGTGTTCCCATTTCCTTAGAAACAGTGTATTTGCTGGGAGAAAAGTGCATTACTGTGCGCTTTCACCGTTCAGCAAATACATGTGTAGAAGCACAGCGCTAGCAGAAAAGACCGTTTCTCGATGTTTTCTAACTCAGGGAACAAGTTGCACACTTCTGAGATCCATTTGGGCAACTTTGTCAGAAATGAGTTTTTTGCCTAAAGAGACATGCCTATTTGCGCAGTAGTACAGATTCTGAGTATGTAACTGGGCTTGATGAAATCAGCATTTCTCTTGCTTTCCTGTGCGTAGGGAAGCTCAGTTTTAGTCACAGTAGCTCCCACAAGTGTCTCCTCAGTGTGTTCCCATTTCCTTAGAAACAGTGTATTTGCTGGGAGAAAAGTGCATTACTGTGCGCTTTCACCGTTCAGCAAATACATGTGTAGAAGCACAGCGCTAGCAGAAACGACTGTTTCTCGATGTTTTCTAACTCAGGGAACAAGTTGCACACTTCTGAGATGAATTTGGGCAACTTTGTCAGAAATGTGTTTTTTGCCTACAGAGACATGCCTATTTGCGCAGTAGTACAGATTCTGAGTATGTAACTGGGCTTGATGAAATCAGCATTTCTCTTGCTTCCCTGTGCGTAGGGAAGCTCAGTTTTAGTCACAGTAGCTCCCACAAGTGTCTCCTCAGTGTGTTCCCATTTCCTTAGAAACAGTGTATTTGCTGGGAGAAAAGTGCATTACTGTGCGCTTTCACCGTTCAGCAAAAACATGTGTAGAAGCACAGCGCTAGCAGAAACGACCGTTTCTCGATGTTTTCTAACTCAGGGAACAAGTTGCACACTTCTGAGATGCATTTGGGCAACTTTGTCAGAAATGAGTTTTTTGCCTACAGAGACATGCCTATTTGCGCAGTAGTACAGATTCTGAGTATGTAACTGGGATTGATGAAATCAGCATTTCTCTTGCTTCCCTGTGCGTAGGGAAGCTCAGTTTTAGTCACAGTAGCTCCCACAAGTGTCTCCTCAGTGTGTTCCCATTTCCTTAGAAACAGTGTATTTGCTGGGAGAAAAGTGCATCACTGTGCGCTTTCACCGTTCAGCAAATACAGGTGTAGAAGCACAGCGCTAGCAGAAATGAACGTTTCTCGACGTTTTCTAACTCAGGGAACAAGTTGCACACTTCTGAGATGCATTTGGGCAACTTTGTCAGAAATGAGTTTTTTGCCTACAGAGACATGCCTATTTGCGCAGTAGTACAGATTCTGAGTATGTAAATCGGTTTGATGAAATCAGCATTTCTCTTGCTTCCCTGTGCGTAGGGAAGCTCACTTTTAGTCACAGTAGCTCCCACAAGTGTCTCCTCAGTGTGTTCCCATTTCCTTAGAAACAGTGTATTTTCTGGGAGAAAAGTGCATTACTGTGCGCTTTCACCGTTCAGCAAATACATGTGTAGAAGCACAGCGCTAGCAGAAACGACCGTTTCTCGATGTTTTCTAACTCAGGGAACAAGTTGCACACTTCTGAGATGCATTTGGGCAACTTTGTCAGAAATGAGTTTTTTGCCTACAGAGACATGCCTATTTGCGCAGTAGTACAGATTCTGAGTATGTAACTGGGATTGATGAAATCAGCATTTCTCTTGCTTCCCTGTGCGTAGGGAAGCTCAGTTTTAGTCACAGTAGCTCCCACAAGTGTCTCCTCAGTGTGTTCCCATTTCCTTAGAAACAGTGTATTTGCTGGGAGAAAAGTGCATCACTGTGCGCTTTCACCGTTCAGCAAATACAGGTGTAGAAGCACAGCGCTAGCAGAAATGAACGTTTCTCGACGTTTTCTAACTCAGGGAACAAGTTGCACACTTCTGAGATGCATTTGGGCAACTTTGTCAGAAATGAGTTTTTTGCCTACAGAGACATGCCTATTTGTGCCGTAGTACATATTCTCAGTATGTAACTGGGCTTGATGAAATCAGCATTTCTCTTGCTTCCCTGTGCGTAGGGAAGCTCAGTTTTAGTCACAGTAGCTCCCACAAGTGTCTCCTCAGTGTGTTCCCATTTTCTTAGAAACAGTGTATTTGCTGGGAGAAAAGTGCATTACTGTGGGCTTTCACCGTTCAGCAAGTACATGTGTAGAAGCACAGCGCTAGCAGAAAAGACCATTTCTCGACGTTTTCTAACTCAGGGAACAAGTTGCACACTTCTGAGATGCATTTGGGCAACTTTGTCAGAAATGAGTTTTTTTCCTACAGAGACATGCCTATTTGCGCAGTAGTACAGATTCTGAGTATGTAACTGGGCTTGATGAAATCAGCATTTCTCTTGCTTCCCTGTGCGTAGGGAAGCTCAGTTTTAGTCACAGTAGCTCCCACAAGTGTCTCCTCAGTGTGTTCCCATTTCCTTAGAAACAGTGTATTTTCTGGGAGAAAAGTGCATTACTGTGCCCTTTCACCGTTCAGCAAATACATGTGTAGAAGCGCAGCGCTAGCAGAAACGACCGTTTCTCGACGTTTTCTAACTCAGGGAACAAGTTGCACACTTCTGAGATGCATTTGGGCAACTTTGTCAGAAATGAGTTTTTTGCCTACAGAGACATGCCTATTTGCACAGTAGTACAGATTCTGAGTATGTAACTGGGCTTGATGAAATCAGCATTTCTCTTGCTTCCCTGTGCGTAGGGAAGCTCAGTTTTAGTCACAGTAGCTCCCACAAGTGTCTACACAGTGTTCCCATTTCCGTAGAAACAGTGTATTTGCTGGGAGAAAAGTGCATTACTGTGCGCTTTCACCGTTCAGCAAATACATGTGTAGAAGCACAGCGCTAGCAGAAACGACCGTTTCTCGACGTTTTCTAACTCAGGGAACAAGTTGCACACTTCTGAGATGCATTTGGGCAACTTTGTCAGAAATGAGTTTTTTGCCTACAGAGACATGCCTATTTGCGCAGTAGTACAGATTCTGAGTATGTAACTGGGATTGATGAAATCAGCATTTTTCTTGCTTCCCTTTGCGTAGGGAAGCTCAGTTTTAGTCACAGTAGCTCCCACAAGTGTCTCCTCAGTGTGTTCCCATTTCCTTAGAAACAGTGTATTTGCTGGGAGAAAAGTGCATTACTGTGCGCTTTCACCGTTCGACAAATACATGTGTAGAAGCACAGCGCTAGCAGAAAAGACCGTTTCTCGACGTTTTCTAACTCAGGGAACAAGTTGGACACTTCTGAGATGCATTTGGGCAACTTTATCAGAAATGAGTTTTTTGCCTACAGAGACATGCCTATTTGTGCCGTAGTACATATTCTCAGTATGTAACTGGGCTTGATGAAATCAGCATTTCTCTTGCTTCCCTGTGCGTAGGGAAGCTCAGTTTTAGTCACAGTAGCTCCCACAAGTGTCTCCAAAGTGTTCCCATTTCCGTAGAAACAGTGTATTTGCTGGGAGAAAAGTGCATTACTGTGCGCTTTCACCGTTCAGCAAGTACATGTGTAGAAGCACAGCGCTAGCAGAAACGACCGTTTCTCGATGTTTTCTAACTCACGGAACAAGTTGCACACTTCTGAGATGCATTTGGGCAACTTTGTCAGAAATGAGTTTTTTGCCTACAGAGAATGCCTATTTGCGCAGTAGTACAGATTCTGAGTATGTAATTGGGCTTGATGAAATCAGCATTTCTCTTGCTTCCCTGTGCGTAGGGAAGCTCAGTTTTAGTCACAGTAGCTCCCACAAGTGTCTCCTCAGTGTGTTCCCATTTCCTTAGAAACAGTGTATTTGCTGGGAGAAAAGTGCATTACTGTGCGCTTTCACCGTTCAGCAAATACATGTGTAGAAGCACAGCGCTAGCAGAAACGAACGTTTCTCGACGTTTTCTAACTCAGGGAACAAGTTGCACACTTCTGAGATGCATTTGGGCAACTTTGTCAGAAATGAGTTTTTTGCCTACAGAGACATGCCTATTTGCGCAGTAGTACAGATTCTGAGTATGTAACTGGGCTTGATGAAATCAGCATTTCTCTTGCTTCCCTGTGCGTAGGGAAGCTCAGTTTTAGTCACAGTAGCTCCCACAAGTGTCTCCTCAGTGTGTTCCCATTTCCATAGAAACAGTGTATTTGCTGGGAGAAAAGTGCACATTCCTGTGCGCTTTCACCGTTCAGCAAATACATGTGTAGAAGCACAGCGCTAGCAGAAAAGACCGTTTCTCGACGTTTTCTAACTCAGGGAACAAGTTGCACACTTCTGAGATGCATTTGGGCAACTTTTTCAGAAATGAGGTTTTTGCCTAAAGAGACATGCCTATTTGCGCAGTAGTACAGATTCTGAGTATGTAACTGGGCTTGATGAAATCAGCATTTCTCTTGCTTCCCTGTGCGTAGGGAAGCTCAGTTTTAGTCACAGTAGCTCCCACAAGTGTCTCCTCAGTGTGTTCCCATTTCCTTAGAAACAGTGTATTTTCTGGGAGAAAAGTGCATTACTGTGCGCTTTCACCGTTCAGCAAATACATGTGTAGAAGCGCAGCGCTAGCAGAAACGACCGTTTCTCGACGTTTTCTAACTCACGGAACAAGTTGCACACTTCTGAGATGCATTTGGGCAACTTTGTCAGAAATGAGTTTTTTGCCTAAAGAGACATGCCTATTTGCGCAGTGTACAGAATCTGAGTATGTAACTGGGCTTGATGAAATCAGCATTTCTCTTGCTTCCCTGTGCGTAGGGAAGCTCAGTTTTAGTCACAGTAGCTCCCACAAGTGTCTACACAGTGTTCCCATTTCCGTAGAAACAGTGTATTTCCTGGGAGAAAAGTGCATTACTGTGCGCTTTCACCGTTCAGCAAATACATGTGTAGAAGCACAGCGCTTTCAGAAACGAATGTTTCTCGACGTTTTCTAACTCAAGGAACAAGTTGCACACTTCTGAGATGCATTTGGGCAACTTTGTCAGAAATGAGTTTTTTGCCTACAGAGACATGCCTATTTGCGCAGTAGTACAGATTCTGAGTATGTAACTGGGATTGATGAAATCAGCATTTCTCTTGCTTCCCTGTGCATAGGGAAGCTCAGTTTTAGTCACAGTAGCTCCCACAAGTGTCTCCTCAGTGTGTTCCCATTTCCTTAGAAACAGTGTATTTGCTGGGAGAAAAGTGCATTACTGTGCGCTTTCACCGTTCGACAAATACATGTGTAGAAGCACAGCGCTAGCAGAAACGACCGTTTCTCGACGTTTTCTAACTCAGGGAACAAGTTGGACACTTCTGAGATGCATTTGGGCAACTTTATCAGAAATGAGTTTTTTGCCTACAGAGACATGCCTATTTGCGCAGTAGTACAGATTCTGAGTATGTAACTGGGCTTGATGAAATCAGCATTTCTCTTGCTTCCCTGTGCGTAGGGAAGCTCAGTTTTAGTCACAGTAGCTCCCACAAGTGTCTCCAAAGTGTTCCCATTTCCGTAGAAACAGTGTATTTGCTGGGAGAAAAGTGCACATTCCTGTGCGCTTTCACCGTTCAGCAAGTACATGTGTATAAGCACAGCGCTAGCAGAAATGACCGTTTCTCGACGTTTTCTAACTCAGGGAACAAGTTGCACACTTCTGAGATGCATTTGGGCAACTTTTTCAGAAATGAGGTTTTTGCCTAAAGAGACATGCCTATTTGCGCAGTAGTACAGATTCTGAGTATGTAACTGGGCTTGATGAAATCAGCATTTCTCTTGCTTCCCTGTGCGTAGGGAAGCTCAGTTTTAGTCACAGTAGCTCCCACAAGTGTCTCCTCAGTGTGTTCCCATTTCCTTAGAAACAGTGTATTTGCTGGGAGAAAAGTGCATTACTGTGCGCTTTCACCGTTCAGCAAATACATGTGTAGAAGCACAGCGCTAGCAGAAACGAACGTTTCTCGACGTTTTCTAACTCAGGGAACAAGTTGCACACTTCTGAGATGCATTTGGGCAACTTTGTCAGAAATGAGTTTTTTGCCTAAAGAGACATGCCTATTTGCGCAGTAGTACAGATTCTGAGTATGTAACTGGGCTTGATGAAATCAGCATTTCTCTTGCTTCCCTGTGCGTAGGGAAGCTCAGTTTTAGTCACAGTAGCTCCCACAAGTGTCTCCTCAGTGTGTTCCCATTTCCATAGAAACAGTGTATTTGCTGGGAGAAAAGTGCACATTCCTGTGCGCTTTCACCGTTCAGCAAATACATGTGTAGAAGCACAGCGCTAGCAGAAATGACCGTTTCTCGACGTTTTCTAACTCAGGGAACAAGTTGCACACTTCTGAGATGCATTTGGGCAACTTTTTCAGAAATGAGGTTTTTGCCTAAAGAGACATGCCTATTTGCGCAGTAGTACAGATTCTGAGTATGTAACTGGGCTTGATGAAATCAGCATTTCTCTTGCTTCCCTGTGCGTAGGGAAGCTCAGTTTTAGTCACAGTAGCTCCCAAAAGTGTCTCCTCAGTGTGTTCCCATTTCCTTAGAAACAGTGTATTTGCTGGGAGAAAAGTGCACATTCCTGTGCGCTTTCACCGTTCAGCAAATACATGTGTAGAAGCACAGCGCTAGCAGAAACGACCGTTTCTCGACGTTTTCTAACTCACGGAACAAGATGCACACTTCTGAGATGCATTTGGGCAACTTTGTCAGAAATGAGTTTTTTGCCTAAAGAGACATGCCTATTTGCGCAGTGTACAGATTCAGAGTATGTAACTGGGCTTGATGAAATCAGCATTTCTCTTGCTTCCCTGTGCGTAGGGAAGCTCAGTTTTAGAAACAGTAGCTCCCACAAGTGTCTCCTCAGTGTGTTCCCATTTCCTTAGAAACAGTGTATTTTCTGGGAGAAAAGTGCACATTCCTGTGCGCTTTCACCGTTCAGCAAATACATGTGTAGAAGCACAGCGCTTTCAGAAACGAATGTTTCTCGACGTTTTCTAACTCAGGGAACAAGATGCACACTTCTGAGATGCATTTGGGCAACTTTGTCAGAAATGAGTTTTTTGCCTAAAGAGACATGCCTATTTGCGCAGTAGTACAGATTCTGAGTATGTAACTGGGCTTGATGAAATCAGCATTTCTCTTGCTTCCCTGTGCATAGGGAAGCTCAGTTTTAGTCACAGTAGCTCCCACAAGTGTCTCCTCAGTGTGTTCCCATTTCCTTAGAAACAGTGTATTTCCTGGGAGAAAAGTGCATTACTGTGCGCTTTCACCGTTCAGCAAATACATATGTAGAAGCACAGCGCTAGCAGAAACGACCGTTTCTCGACGTTTTCTAACTCAGGGAACAAGTTGCACACTTCTGAGATGCATTGGGCAACTTTGTCAGAAATGAGTTTTTTGCCTAAAGAGACATGCCTATTTGCGCAGTAGTACAGATACTGAGTATGTAACTGGGCTTGATGAAATCAGCATTTCTCTTGCTTCCCTCTGCGTAGGGAAGCTCAGTTTTAGTCACAGTAGCTCCCACAAGTGTCTCCTCAGTGTGTTCCCATTTCCATAGAAACAGTGTATTTGCTGGGAGAAAAGTGCACATTCCTGTGCGCTTTCACCGTTCAGCAAATACATGTGTAGAAGCACAGCGCTAGCAGAAAAGACCGTTTCTCGACGTTTTTAACTCAGGGAACAAGTTGCACACTTCTGAGATGCATTTGGGCAACTTTGTCAGAAATGAGTTTTTTGCCTACAAAGACATGCCTATTTGCGCAGTAGTACAGATTCTGAGTATGTAACTGGGCTTGATGAAATCAGCATTTCTCTTGCTTCCCTGTGCGTAGGGAAGCTCAGTTTTAGTCACAATAGCTCCCACAAGTGTCTCCTCAGTGTGTTCCCATTTCCTTAGAAACAGCGTATTTGCTGGGAGAAAATTGCATTACTGTGCGCTTTCACCGTTCAACAAATACATGTGTAGAAGCACAGCGCTAGCAGAAACGACCGTTTCTCAACATTTTCTAACTCAGGGAACAAGTTGCACACTTCTGAGATGCATTTGGGCAACTTTGTCAGAAATGAGTTTTTTGCCTAAAGAGACATGCCTATTTGCGCAGTAGTACAGATTCTGAGTATGTAACTGGGCTTGATGAAATCAGCATTTCTCTTGCTTCCCTGTGCATAGGGAAGCTCAGTTTTAGTCACAGTAGCTCCCACAAGTTTCTCCTCAGTGTGTTCCCATTTCCTTAGAAACAGTGTATTTGCTGGGAGAAAAGTGCATTACTGTGCGCTTTCACCGTTCAGCAAATACATATGTAGAAGCACAGCGCTAGCAGAAACGAACGTTTCTCAACGTTTTCTAACTCAGGGAACAAGTTGCATACTTCTGAGATGCCTTGGGCAACTTTGTCAGAAATGAGTTTTTTGCCTACAGAGACATGCCTTTTTGCGCAGTAGTACAGATTCTTAGTATGTAACTGGGCTTGATGAAATCTGCATTTCTCTTGCTTCCCTGTGCGTAGGGAAGCTCAGTTTTAGTCACAGTAGCTCCCACAAGTTTCTCCTCAGTGTGTTCCCATTTCCTTAGAAACAGTGTATTTCCTGGGAGAAAAGTGCATTACTGTGCGCTTTCACCGTTCAGCAAATACATATGTAGAAGCACAGCGCTAGCAGAAACGAACGTTTCTCGACGTTTTCTAACTCAGGGAACAAGTTGCACACTTCTGAGATGCATTTGGGCAACTTTGTCAGAAATGAGTTTTTTGCCTACAGAGACATGCCTTTTTGCGCAGTAGTACAGATTCTGAGTATGTAACTGGGCTTGATGAAATCTGCATTTCTCTTGCTTCCCTGTGCGTAGGGAAGCTCAGTTTTAGTCACAGTAGCTCCCACAAGTGTCTCCTCAGTGTGTTCCCATTTCCTTAGAAACAGTGTATTTGCTGGGAGAAAAGTGCATTACTGTGCACTTTCACCGTTCAGCAAGTACATGTGTAGAAGCACAGCGCTAGCAGAAAAGACCGTGTCTCGACGTTTTCTAACTCAGAGAACAAGTTGCACACTTCTGAGATGCATTTGGGCAACTTTATCAGAAATGAGTTTTTTGCCTAAAGAGACATGCCTATTTGCGCAGTAGTACAGATTCTGAGTATGTAACTGGGCTTGATGAAATCAGCATTTCTCTTGCTTCCCTGTGCATAGGGAAGCTCAGTTTTAGTCACAGTAGCTCCCACAAGTTTCTCCTCAGTGTGTTCCCATTTCCTTAGAAACAGTGTATTTCCTGGGAGAAAAGTGCATTACTGTGCGCTTTCACCGTTCAGCAAATACATATGTAGAAGCACAGCGCTAGCAGAAACGAACGTTTCTCGACGTTTTCTAACTCAGGGAACAAGTGGCACACTTCTGAGATGCCTTGGGCAACTTTGTCAGAAATGAGTTTTTTGCCTACAGAGACATGCCTTTTTGCGCAGTAGTACAGATACTGAGTATGTAACTGGGCTTGATGAAATCAGCATTTCTCTTGCTTCCCTCTGCGTAGGGAAGCTCAGTTTTAGTCACAGTAGCTCCCACAAGTGTCTCCTCAGTGTGTTCCCATTTCCTTAGAAACAGTGTATTTGCTGGGAGAAAAGTGCATTACTGTGCACTTTCACCGTTCAGCAAGTACATGTGTAGAAGCACAGCGCTAGCAGAAAAGACCGTGTCTCGACGTTTTTAACTCAGGGAACAAGTTGCACACTTCTGAGATGCATTTGGGCAACTTTGTCAGAAATGAGTTTTTTGCCTACAAAGACATGCCTATTTGCGCAGTAGTACAGATTCTGAGTATGTAACTGGGCTTGATGAAATCAGCATTTCTCTTGCTTCCCTGTGCGTAGGGAAGCTCAGTTTTAGTCACAATAGCTCCCACAAGTGTCTCCTCAGTGTGTTCCCATTTCCTTAGAAACAGCGTATTTGCTGGGAGAAAATTGCATTACTGTGCGCTTTCACCGTTCAACAAATACATGTGTAGAAGCACAGCGCTAGCAGAAACGACCGTTTCTCAACATTTTCTAACTCAGGGAACAAGTTGCACACTTCTGAGATGCATTTGGGCAACTTTGTCAGAAATGAGTTTTTTGCCTAAAGAGACATGCCTATTTGCGCAGTAGTACAGATTCTGAGTATGTAACTGGGCTTGATGAAATCAGCATTTCTCTTGCTTCCCTGTGCATAGGGAAGCTCAGTTTTAGTCACAGTAGCTCCCACAAGTTTCTCCTCAGTGTGTTCCCATTTCCTTAGAAACAGTGTATTTGCTGGGAGAAAAGTGCATTACTGTGCGCTTTCACCGTTCAGCAAATACATATGTAGAAGCACAGCGCTAGCAGAAACGAACGTTTCTCAACGTTTTCTAACTCAGGGAACAAGTTGCATACTTCTGAGATGCCTTGGGCAACTTTGTCAGAAATGAGTTTTTTGCCTACAGAGACATGCCTTTTTGCGCAGTAGTACAGATTCTTAGTATGTAACTGGGCTTGATGAAATCTGCATTTCTCTTGCTTCCCTGTGCGTAGGGAAGCTCAGTTTTAGTCACAGTAGCTCCCACAAGTTTCTCCTCAGTGTGTTCCCATTTCCTTAGAAACAGTGTATTTCCTGGGAGAAAAGTGCATTACTGTGCGCTTTCACCGTTCAGCAAATACATATGTAGAAGCACAGCGCTAGCAGAAACGAACGTTTCTCGACGTTTTCTAACTCAGGGAACAAGTTGCACACTTCTGAGATGCATTTGGGCAACTTTGTCAGAAATGAGTTTTTTGCCTACAGAGACATGCCTTTTTGCGCAGTAGTACAGATTCTGAGTATGTAACTGGGCTTGATGAAATCTGCATTTCTCTTGCTTCCCTGTGCGTAGGGAAGCTCAGTTTTAGTCACAGTAGCTCCCACAAGTGTCTCCTCAGTGTGTTCCCATTTCCTTAGAAACAGTGTATTTGCTGGGAGAAAAGTGCATTACTGTGCACTTTCACCGTTCAGCAAGTACATGTGTAGAAGCACAGCGCTAGCAGAAAAGACCGTGTCTCGACGTTTTCTAACTCAGAGAACAAGTTGCACACTTCTGAGATGCATTTGGGCAACTTTATCAGAAATGAGTTTTTTGCCTACGGAGACATGCCTATTTGCGCAGTAGTACAGATTCTGAGTATGTAACTGGGCTTGATGAAATCAGCATTTCTCTTGCTTCCCTGTGTGGAGGGAAGCTCACTTTTAGTCACAGTAGCTCCCACAAGTGTCTCCTCAGTGTGTTCCCATTTCCTTAGAAACAGTGTATTTGCTGGGAGAAAAGTGCATTACTGTGCGCTTTCACCGTTCAGCAAATACATGTGTAGAAGCACAGCGCTAGCAGAAACGAACGTTTCTCGACGTTTTCTAACTCAGGGAACAAGTTGCACACTTCTGAGATGCATTTGGGCAACTTTGTCAGAAATGAGTTTTTTGCCTACAGAGACATGCCTATTTGCGCAGTAGTACAGATTCTGAGTATGTAACTGGGCTTGATGAAATCAGCATTTCTCTTGTTTCCCTGTGCGTAGGGAAGGTCAGTTTTAGTCACAGTAGCTCCCACAAGTGTCTCCTCAGTGTGTTCCCATTTCCTTAGAAAGAGTGTATTTGCTGGGAGAAAAGTGCATTACTGTGCGCATTCACCGTTCAGCAAGTACATGTGTAGAAGCACAGCACTAGCAGAAACGACCGTTTCTCGACGTTTTCTAACTCAGGGAACAAGTTGCACACTTCTGAGATGCATTTGGGCAACTTTGTCAGAAATAAGCTTTTTGCCTACAGAGACATGCCTATTTGCGCAGCACTACAGATTCTGAGTATGTAACTGGTTTGATGAAATCAGCATTTCTCTTGCTTCCCTGAGTGTAGGGACGCTCAGTTTTAGTCACAGTAGCTCCCACAAGTGTCTCCTCAGTGTGTTCCCATTTCCTTAGAAACAGTGTATTTGCTGTTAAAAAAGAGCATTACTGTGCGCTTTCACCGTTCAGCAAATACATGTGTAGAAGCACAGCACTAGCAGAAACGAACGTTTCTCGACGTTTTCTAATTCAGGGAACAAGTTGCACACTTCTGAGATGCATTTGGGCAACTTTGTCAGAAATGAGTTTTTTGCCTACAGAGACATGCCTATTTGCGCAGTAGTACAGATTCTGAGTATGTAACTGGGCTTGATGAAATCAGAATTTCTCTAGTTTCCTGTGCGAAGGGAAGCTCAGTTTTAGTCACAGTAGCTCCCACAAGTGTCTCCTCAGTGTGTTCCCATTTCCTTAGAAACAGTGTATTTGCTGGGAGAAAAGTGCACATTACTGTGCGCTTTCACCGTTCAGCAAATACATGTGTAGAAGCACAGCGCTAGCAGAAACGACCGTTTCTCGACGTTTTCTAACTCAGGGACCAAGTCGCACACTTCTGAGTTGCATTTGGGCAACTTTGTCAGAAATGAGTTTTTTGCCTAAAGAGACATGCCTCTTTGCGCAGTAGTACAGATTCTTAGTATGTAACTAGGCTTGATGAAATCAGCATTTCTCTTGCTTCCCTGTGCGTAGAGAAGCTCAGTTTTAGTCACAGTAGCTCCCACAAGTGTCTCCTCAGTGTGTTCCCATTTCCTTAGAAACAGTGTATTTGCTGGGAGAAAAGTGCATTACTGTGCGCTTTCACCGTTCAGCAAGTACATGTGTAGAAGCACAGCGCTAGCAGAAACGACCGTTTCTCCACGTTTTCTAACTCAGGGAACAAGTTGCACACTTCTGAGATGCATTTGGGCAACTTTGTCAGAAATGAGTTTTTTGCCTAAAGAGACGTGCCGATTTGCGCAGTAGTACAGATTCTTAGTATGTAACTAGGCTTGATGAAATCAGCATTTCTCTTGCTTCCTTGTGCGTAGGGAAGCTCAGTTTTAGTCACAGTAGCTCCCACAAGTGTCTCCTCAGTGTGTTCCCAGTTCTTTAGAAACAGTGTATTTGCTGGGAGAAAAGTGCATTACTGTGTGCTTTCACCGTTCAGCAAATACATGTGTAGAAGCACAGCGCTAGCATTAATGAACGTTTCTCAACGTTTTCTAACTCAGGGAACAAGTTGCACACTTCTGAGATGCATTTGGGCAACTTTGTCAGAAATGAGTTTTTTGCCAAAAGAGACATGCCTATTTGCGCAGTAGTACAGATTCTGAGTATGTAACTGGGCTTGATGAAATCAGCATTTCTCTTGCTTCCCTGTGCGTAGGGAAGCTCAGTTTTAGTCACAGTAGCTCCCACAAGTGTCTCCTCAGTGTGTTCCCATTTTCTTAGAAACAGTGTATTTGCTGGGAGAAAAGTGCATTACTGTGCGCTTTTACCGTTCAGCAAATACATGTGTAGTAGCACAGCGCTAGCAGAAACGAACGTTTCTCGATGTTTTCTAACTCAGGGTACAAGTTGCACACTTCTGAGATGCATTTGGGAAACTTTGTCAGAAATAAGTTTTTTGCCTACAGAAACATGCCTATTTGCGCAGTAGTACAGATTCTGAGTATGTAACTGGGCTTGATGAAATCAGCATTTCTCTTGCTTCCCTGTGCGTAGGGAAGCTCAGTTTTAGTCACAGTAGCTCCCACAAGTGTCTCCTCAGTGTGTTCCCATTTCCTTAGAAACAGTGTATTTGCTGGGAGAAAAGTGCATTACTGTGCGCTTTCACCGTTCTGCTAATACATGGGTAGAAGCACAGCACTAGCAGAAACGAACGTTTCTCGACGTTTTCTAACTCAGGGAACAATTTGCACACTTCTGAGATGCATTTGGGTAACTTTGTCAGAAATGAGTTTTTTGCCTAAGGAGACATGCCTATTTGCGCAGTAGTACAGATTCTGAGTATGTAACTGGGCTTGATGAAATCAGCATTTCTCTTGCTTCCCTGTGCGTAGGGAAGCTCAGTTTTAGTCACTGTAGCTCCCACAAGTGTCTCCTCAGTGTTTTCCCAGTTCCTTAGAAACTGTGTATTTGCTGGGAGAAAATTGCATTACTGTGCGCTTTCACCGTTCAGCAAATACATGTGTAGAAGCACAGCGCTAGCAGAAACCAACGTTTCTCGACGTTTTCTAACTCCATGAACAAGTTGCACACTTCTGAGATGCATTTGGGCAACTTTGTCAGAAATGAGTTTTTTGCCTACAGAGACATGCCTTTTTGCGCAGTAGTACAGATTCTGAGTATGTAACTGGGCTTGATGAAATCAGCATTTCTCTTGCTTCCCTGTGCGTAGGGAAGCTCAGTTTTAGTCACAGTAGCTCCCACAAGTGTCTCCTCAGTGTGTTCCCATTTCCTTAGAAACAGTGTATTTGCTGGGAGAAAAGTAAATTACTGTGCGCTTTCACCGTTCAGCAAATACATGTGTAGAAGCACAGCGCTAGCAGAAACGACCGTTTCTCGACGTTTTCTAACTCAGGGAACAAGTTGCACACTTCTGAGATGCATTTGGGCAACTTTGTCAGAAATGAGTTTTTTGCCTACAGAGACATGCCTATTTGCGCAGTAGTACAGATTCTGAGTATGTAACTGGGCTTGATGAAATCAGCATTTCTCTTGCTTCCCTGTGTGTAGGGAAGCTCAGTTGTAGTCACAGTAGCTCCCACAATTGTCTCCTCAGTGTGTTCCCATTTCCTTAGAAACAGTGTATTTGCTGCGAGAAAAGTGCATTACAGTGCGCTTTCACCGTTCAGCAAATACATGTGTAGAAGCAGAGGGCTAGCAGAAACGAACGTTTCTCGACGTTTTCTAACTCAGGGAACAAGTTGCACACTTCTGAGATGCATTTGGGCAACTTTGTCAGAAATGAGTTTTTTGCCTACAGAGACATGCCTATTTGCGCATTAGTACAGATTCTGAGTATGTAACTGGGCTTGATGAAATCAGCATTTCTCTTGCTTCCCTGTGCGTAGGGAAGCTCAGTTTTAGTCACAGTAGCTCCCACAAGTGTCTCCTCAGTGTGTTCCCAGTTCTTTAGAAACAGTGTATTTGCTGGGAGAAAAGTGCATTACTGTGTGCTTTCACCGTTCAGCAAATACATGTGTAGAAGCACAGCGCTACCAGAAACGACCGTTTCTCGACGTTTTTTAACTCAGGTAACAAGTTGCACACTTCTGAGATGCATTTGGGCAACTTTGTCAGAAATGAGTTTTTTGCCTAAAGAGACATGCCTATTTGCGCAGTAGTACAGATTCTGAGTATGTAACTGGGCTTGATGAAATCAGCATTTGTCTTGCTTCCCTGTGCGTAGGGAAGCTCAGTTTTAGTCACAGTAGCTCCCACAAGTGTCTCCTCAGTGTGTTCCCATTTTCTTAGAAACAGTGTATTTGCTGGGAGAAAAGTGCATTACTGTGCGCTTTTACCGTTCAGCAAATACATGTGTAGTAGCACAGCGCTAGCAGAAACGAACGTTTCTCGATGTTTTCTAACTCAGGGTACAAGTTGCACACTTCTGAGATGCATTTGGGAAACTTTGTCAGAAATAAGTTTTTTGCCTACAGAAACATGCCTATTTGCGCAGTAGTACAGATTCTGAGTATGTAACTGGGCTTGATGAAATCAGCATTTCTCTTGCTTCCCTGTGCGTAGGGAAGCTCAGTTTTAGTCACAGTAGCTCCCACAAGTGTCTCCTCAGTGTGTTCCCATTTCCTTAGAAACAGTGTATTTGCTGGGAGAAAAGTGCATTACTGTGCGCTTTCACCGTTCTGCTAATACATGGGTAGAAGCACAGCACTAGCAGAAACGAACGTTTCTCGACGTTTTCTAACTCAGGGAACAATTTGCACACTTCTGAGATGCATTTGGGTAACTTTGTCAGAAATGAGTTTTTTGCCTAAGGAGACATGCCTATTTGCGCAGTAGTACAGATTCTGAGTATGTAACTGGGCTTGATGAAATCAGCATTTCTCTTGCTTCCCTGTGCGTAGGGAAGCTCAGTTTTAGTCACTGTAGCTCCCACAAGTGTCTCCTCAGTGTTTTCCCAGTTCCTTAGAAACTGTGTATTTGCTGGGAGAAAATTGCATTACTGTGCGCTTTCACCGTTCAGCAAATACATGTGTAGAAGCACAGCGCTAGCAGAAACCAACGTTTCTCGACGTTTTCTAACTCCATGAACAAGTTGCACACTTCTGAGATGCATTTGTGCAACTTTGTCAGAAATGAGTTTTTTGCCTACAGAGACATGCCTTTTTGCGCAGTAGTACAGATTCTGAGTATGTAACTGGGCTTGATGAAATCAGCATTTCTCTTGCTTCCCTGTGCGTAGGGAAGCTCAGTTTTAGTCACAGTAGCTCCCACAAGTGTCTCCTCAGTGTGTTCCCATTTCCTTAGAAACAGTGTATTTGCTGGGAGAAAAGTAAATTACTGTGCGCTTTCACCGTTCAGCAAATACATGTGTAGAAGCACAGCGCTAGCAGAAACGACCGTTTCTCGACGTTTTCTAACTCAGGGAACAAGTTGCACACTTCTGAGATGCATTTGGGCAACTTTGTCAGAAATGAGTTTTTTGCCTACAGAGACATGCCTATTTGCGCAGTAGTACAGATTCTGAGTATGTAACTGGGCTTGATGAAATCAGCATTTCTCTTGCTTCCCTGTGTGTAGGGAAGCTCAGTTGTAGTCACAGTAGCTCCCACAATTGTCTCCTCAGTGTGTTCCCATTTCCTTAGAAACAGTGTATTTGCTGCGAGAAAAGTGCATTACAGTGCGCTTTCACCGTTCAGCAAATACATGTGTAGAAGCAGAGGGCTAGCAGAAACGAACGTTTCTCGACGTTTTCTAACTCAGGGAACAAGTTGCACACTTCTGAGATGCATTTGGGCAACTTTGTCAGAAATGAGTTTTTTGCCTACAGAGACATGCCTATTTGCGCATTAGTACAGATTCTGAGTATGTAACTGGGCTTGATGAAATCAGCATTTCTCTTGCTTCCCTGTGCGTAGGGAAGCTCAGTTTTAGTCACAGTAGCTCCCACAAGTGTCTCCTCAGTGTGTTCCCATTTCCTGAGAAGAAGTGTATTTGCTGGGAGAAAAGTGCATTACTGTGCGCTTTCACCGTTCAGCAAATACATGTGTAGAAGCACAGCGCTAGCAGATACGACCGTTTCTCGACGTTTCCTAACTCAGGGAACAAGTTGCACACTTCTGAGATGCATTTGGGCAACTTTGTCAGAAATGAGTTTTTTGCCTAAAGAGACATGACTATTTGCGCAGTAGTACAGATTCTGAGTATGTAACTGGGCTTGATGAAATCAGCATTTCTCTTGATTCCCTGTGCGTAGGGAAGCTCAGTTTTAGTCACAGTAGCTCCCACAAGTGTCTCCTCAGTGTGTTCCCATTTCCTTAGAAACAGAGTATTTGCTGGGAGAAAAGTGCATTACTGTGCGCTTTCACCGTTCAGCAAATACATGTGTAGAAGCACAGCGCTAGCAGAAACGACCGTTTCTCGACGTTTTCTAACTCAGGGAACAAGTTGCACACTTCTGAGGTGCATTTGGGCAACTTTGTCAGAAATGAGTTTTTTGCCTACAGAGACATGCCTATTTGCGCAGTAGTACAGATTCTGAGTATGTAACTGGGCTTGATGAAATCAGCATTTCTCTTGTTTCCCTGTGCGTAGGGAAGCTCAGTTTTAGTGACAGTAGCTCCCACAAGTGTCTCCTCAGTGTGTTCCCATTTCCTGAGAAGAAGTGTATTAGCTGGGAGAAACGTGCATTACTGTGCGCTTTCACCGTTCAGCAAATACATGTGTAGAAGCACAGCGCTAGCAGAAACGAATGTTTCTCAACGTTTTCTTACTCCATGAACAAGTTGCACACTTCTGAGATGCATTTGTGCAACTTTGTCAGAAATGAGTTTTTTGCCTACAGAGACATGCCTTTTTGCGCAGTAGTACAGATTCTGAGTATGTAACTGGGCTTGATGAAATCAGCATTTCTCTTGCTTCCCTGTGCGTAGGGAAGCTCAGTTTTTGTCACTGTAGCTCCCACAAGTGTCTCCTCAGTGTGTTCCCATTTCCTTAGAAACAGAGTATTTGCTGGGAGAAAAGTGCATTACTCTGCGCTTTCACGGTTCAGCAAATACATGTGTAGAAGCACAGCGCTAGCAGAAACGAACGTTTCTCGACGTTTTCTAACTCAGGGAACAAGTTGCACACTTCTGAGATGCATTTGGGCAACTTTGTCAGAAATGAGTTTTTTGCCTAAAGAGACATGCCTATTTGCGCAGTAGTACAGATTCTGAGTATGTAACTGGGCTTGATGAAATCAAAATTTCTCTTGCTTCCCTGTGCGTTGGGAAGCTCAGTTTTAGTCACAGTAGCTCCAAGAAGTGTCTCCTCAGTGTGTTCCCATTTCCTGAGAAGAAGTGTATATGCTGGGAGAAACGTGCATTACTGTGCGCTTTCACCGTTCAGCAAATACATGTGTAAAAGCACAGCGCTAGCAGAAACGAACGTTTCTCGACGTTTTCAAACTCCATGAACAAGTTGCACACTTCTGAGATGCATTTGGGCAACTTTGTCAGAAATGAGTTTTTTGCGTA
Organism: Acomys minous; assembly: GCF_964271855.1. Lineage (NCBI taxonomy): Eukaryota > Metazoa > Chordata > Mammalia > Rodentia > Muridae > Acomys > Acomys minous. The sequence continues at coordinate 1,157,906 of NW_028182177.1, forward strand.
CAGAGACATATTTTTTTGCGCAGTAGTACAGATTCTGAGTATGTAACTGGGCTTGATGAAATCAGCATTTCTCTTGCTTCCCTGTGCGTAGGGAATCTCAGTTTTAGTCACTGTAGCTCCCACAAGTGTCTCCTCAGTGTGTTCCCATTTCCTTAGAAACAGAGTATTTGCTGGGAGAAAAGTGCATTACTCTGCGCTTTCACCGTTCAGCAAATACATGTGTAGAAGCACAGCGCTAGCAGAAACGACCGTTTCTCGACGTTTTCTAACTCAGGGAACAAGTTGCACACTTCTGAGGTGCATTTGGGCAACTTTGTCAATAATGAGTTTTTTGCCTACAGAGACATGCCTATTTGCGCAGTAGTACAGATTCTGAGTATGTAACTGGGCTTGATGAAATCAGCATTTCTCTTGTTTCCCTGTGCGTAGGGAAGCTCAGTTTTAGTGACAGTAGCTCCCACAAGTGTCTCCTCAGTGTGTTCCCATTTCCTGAGTAGAAGTGTATTAGCTGGGAGAAACGTGCATTACTGTGCGCTTTCACCGTTCAGCAAATACATGTGTAGAAGCACAGCGCTAGCAGAAACGAATGTTTCTCGACGTTTTCTTACTCCATGAACAAGTTGCACACTTCTGAGATGCATTTGTGCAACTTTGTCAGAAATGAGTTTTTTGCCTACAGAGACATGCCTTTTTGCGCAGTAGTACAGATTCTGAGTATGTAACTGGGCTTGATGAAATCAGCATTTCTCTTGCTTCCCTGTGCGTAGGGAAGCTCAGTTTTAGTCACTGTAGCTCCCACAAGTGTCTCCTCAGTGTGTTCCCATTTCCTTAGAAACAGAGTATTTGCTGGGAGAAAAGTGCATTACTCTGCGCTTTCACGGTTCAGCAAATACATGTGTAGAAGCACAGCGCTAGCAGAAACGAACGTTTCTCGACGTTTTCTAACTCAGGGAACAAGTTGCACACTTCTGAGATGCATTTGGGCAACTTTGTCAGAAATGAGTTTTTTGCCTAAAGAGACATGCCTATTTGCGCAGTAGTACAGATTCTGAGTATGTAACTGGGCTTGATGAAATCAAAATTTCTCTTGCTTCCCTGTGCGTTGGGAAGCTCAGTTTTAGTCACAGTAGCTCCAAGAAGTGTCTCCTCAGTGTGTTCCCATTTCCTGAGAAGAAGTGTATTTGCTGGGAGAAACGTGCATTACTGTGCGCTTTCACCGTTCAGCAAATACATGTGTAGAAGCACAACGCTAGCAGAAACGAACGTTTCTCGACGTTTTCAAACTCCATGAACAAGTTGCACACTTCTGAGATGCATTTGGGCAACTTTGTCAGAAATGAGTTTTTTGCGTACAGAGACATATTTTTTTGCGCAGTAGTACAGATTCTGAGTATGTAACTGGGCTTGATGAAATCAGCATTTCTCTTGCTTCCCTGTGCGTAGGGAATCTCAGTTTTAGTCACTGTAGCTCCCACAAGTGTCTCCTCAGTGTGTTCCCATTTCCTTAGAAACAGAGTATTTGCTGGGAGAAAAGTGCATTACTCTGCGCTTTCACCGTTCAGCAAATACATGTGTAGAAGCACAGCGCTAGCAGAAACGAACGTTTCTCGACGTTTTCTAACTCAGGGAACAAGTTGCACACTTCTGAGATGCATTTGGGCAACTTTGTCAGAAATGAGTTTTTTGCCTAAAGAGACATGCCTATTTGCACAGTAGTACAGATTCTGAGTATGTAACTGGGCTTGATGAAATCAGCATTTCTCTTGCTTCCCTGTGCGTAGGGAATCTCAGTTTTAGTCACTGTAGCTCCCACAAGTGTCTCCTCAGTGTGTTTCCATTTCCTTAGAAACAGTGTATTTGCTGGGAGAAAAGTGCATTACTGTGCGCTTTCACCGTTCAGCAAATACATGTGCAGAAGCACAGCGCTAGCAGAAACGAACGTTTCTCGACGTTTTCTAACTCAGGGAACAAGTTGCACACTTCTGAGGTGCATTTGGGCAACTTTGTCAGAAATGAGTTTTTTGCCTACAGAGACATGCCTATTTGCGCAGTAGTACAGATTCTGAGTATGTAACTGGGCTTGATGAAATCAGCATTTCTCTTGTTTCCCTGTGCGTAGGGAATCTCAGTTTTAGTGACAGTAGCTCCCACAAGTGTCTCCTCAGTGTGTTCCCATTTCCTGAGAAGAAGTGTATTAGCTGGGAGAAACGTGCATTACTGTGCGCTTTCACCGTTCAGCAAATACATGTGTAGAAGACAGCGCTAGCAGAAACGAACTTTTCTCGACGTTTTCTTACTCCATGAACAAGTTGCACACTTCTGAGATGCATTTGTGCAACTTTGTCAGAAGTGAGTTTTTTGCCTACAGAGACATGCCTTTTTGCGCAGTAGTACAGATTCTGAGTATGTAACTGGGCTTGATGAAATCAGCATTTCTCTTGCTTCCCTGTGCGTAGGGAAGCTCAGTTTTAGTCACTGTAGCTCCCACAAGTGTCTCCTCAGTGTGTTCCCATTTCCTTAGAAACAGAGTATTTGCTGGGAGAAAAGTGCATTACTCTGCGCTTTCACGGTTCAGCAAATACATGTGTAGAAGCACAGCGCTAGCAGAAACGAACGTTTCTCGACGTTTTCTAACTCAGGGAACAAGTTGCACACTTCTGAGATGCATTTGGGCAACTTTGTCAGAAATGAGTTTTTTGCCTAAAGAGACATGCCTATTTGCGCAGTAGTACAGATTCTGAGTATTTAACTGGGCTTGATGAAATCAAAATTTCATTTGCTTCCCTGTGCGTTGGGAAGCTCAGTTTTAGTCACAGTAGCTCCAAGAAGTGTCTCCTCAGTGTGTTCCCATTTCCTGAGCAGAAGTGTATTTGCTGGGAGAAACGTGCATTACTGTGCGCTTTCACCGTTCAGCAAATACATGTGTAGAAGCACAGCGCTAGCAGAAACGAACGTTTCTCGACGTTTTCAAACTCCATGAACAAGTTGCACACTTCTGAGATGCATTTGGGCAACTTTGTCAGAAATGAGTTTTTTGCGTACAGAGACATATTTTTTTGCGCAGTAGTACAGATTCTGAGTATGTAACTGGGCTTGATGAAATCAGCATTTCTCTTGCTTCCCTGTGCGTAGGGAATCTCAGTTTTAGTCACTGTAGCTCCCACAAGTGTCTCCTCAGTGTGTTCCCATTTCCTTAGAAACAGTGTATTTGCTGGGAGAAAAGTGCATTACTGTGCGCTTTCACCGTTCAGCAAATACATGTGTAGAAGCACAGCGCTAGCAGAAACGACCGTTTCTCGACGTTTTCTAACTCAGGGAACAAGTTGCACACTTCTGAGGTGCATTTGGGCAACTTTGTCAGAAATGAGTTTTTTGCCTACAGAGACATGCCTATTTGCGCAGTAGTACAGATTCTGAGTATGTAACTGGGCTTGATGAAATCAGCATTTCTCTTGCTTCCCTATGCGTAGGGAAGCTCAGTTTTAGTCACAGTAGCTCCCACAAGTGTCTCCTCAGTGTGTTCCCAGTTCCTTAGAAACAGTGTATTTGCTGGGAGAAAAGTGCATTACTGTGCGCTTTCACCGTTCAGCTAGTACATGTGTAGAAGCACAGCGCTAGCAGAAACGAACGTTTGTCGACGTTTTCTAACTCAGGGAACAAGTTGCACTCTTCTTAGATGCATTTGGGCAACTTTGTCAGAAATGAGTTTTTTGCCTAAGGAGACATGCCTATTTGCGCAGTAGTACAGATTCTGAGTATGTAACTGGGCTTGATGAAATCAGCATTTCTCTTGCTTCCCTGTGCGTAGGGAAGCTCAGTTTTAGTCACAGTAGCTCCCACAAGTGTCTCCTCAGTGTGTTCCCAGTTCCTTAGAAACAGTGTATTTGCTGGGAGAAAAGTGCATTACTGTGAGCTTTCACCATTCAGCAAGTACATGTGTAGAAGCACAGCGCTAGCAGAAACTAACGTTTCTCGACGTTTTCTAACTCAGGGAACAAGTTGCACTCTTCTGAGATGCATTTGGGCAACTTTGTCAGAAATGAGTTTTTTGTCTAAGGAGACATGCCTATTTGCGCAGTAGTACAGATTCTGAGTATGTAACTGGGCTTGATGAAATCAGCATTTCTCTTGCTTCCCTGTGCGTAGGGAAGCTCAGTTTTAGTCACAGTAGCTCCCACAAGTGTCTCCTCAGTGTGTTCCCAGTTCCTTAGAAACAGTGTATTTGCTGGGAGAAAAGTGCATTACTGTGCGCTTTCACCGTTCAGCAAATACATGTGTAGAAGCACAGCGCTAGCAGAAACGACCGTTTCTCGACGTTTTCTAACTCAGGGAACAAGTGGCAAACTTCTGATATGCATTTGGGCAACTTTGTCCGAAATGACTTTTTTGCCTACAGAGACATGCCTATTTGCACAGTAGTACAGATTCTGAGTATGTAAATGGGCTTGATGAAATCAGCATTTCTCTTGCTTCCCTGTGCGTAGGGAAGCTCAGTTTTAGTCACAGTAGCTCCCACAAGTGTCTCCTCAGTGTGTTTCCAGTTCCTTAGAAACAGTGTATTTGCTGGGAGAAAAGTACATTACTGTGCGCTTTCACCGTTCAGCAAATACATGTGTAGAAGCACAGCGCTAGCTGAAACGAACGTTTCTCGACGTTTTCTAACTCAGGGAACAAGTTGCACAATTCTGAGATGCATTTGGGCAACTTTGTCAGAAATGAGTTTTTTGCCTACAGAGACATGCCTATTTCTGCAGTAGTACAGATTCTGAGTATGTAACTGGGCTTGATGAAATCAGCATTTCTCTTGCTTCCCTGTGCGTAGGGAAGCTCAGTTTTAGTCACAGTAGCTCCCACAAGTGTCTTCTCACTGTGTTCCCATTTCCTTAGAAACAGTGTATTTGCTGGGAGAAAAGTGCATTACTGTGCGCTTTCACCGTTCAGCAAATACATGTGTAGAAACACAGCGCTAGCAGAAACGAACGTTTCTCGACGTTTTCTAACTCAGGGAACAAGTTGCACACTTCTGAGATGCATTTGGGCAACTTTGTCAGAAATGAGTTTTTTGCCTACAGAGACATGCCTATTTGCGCAGTAATACAGATTCTGAGTATGTAACTGGGCTTGATGAAATCAGCATTTCTCTTGCTTCCCTGTGCGTAGGGAAGCTCAGTTTTAGTCACAGTAGCTCCCACAAGTGTCTCCTCAGTGTGTTCCCATTTCCTTAGAAACAGTGTATTTGCTGGGAGAAAAGTGCATTACTGTGCGCTTTCACCGTTCAGCTAGTACATGTGTAGAAGCACAGCGCTAGCAGAAACGAACGTTTCTCGACGTTTTCTAACTCAGGGAACAAGTTGCACTCTTCTGAGATGCATTTGGGCAACTTTGTCAGAAATGAGTTTTTTGCCTAAGGAGACATGCCTATTTGCGCAGTAGTACAGATTCTGAGTATGTAACTGGGCTTGATGAAATCAGCATTTCTCTTGCTTCCCTGTGCGTAGGGAAGCTCAGTTTTAGTCACAGTAGCTCCCACAAGTGTCTCCTCAGTGTGTTCCCATTTCCGTAGAAACAGTGTATTTGCTGGGAGAAAAGTGCATTACTGTGAGCTTTCACCATTCAGCAAGTACATGTGTAGAAGCACAGCGCTAGCAGAAACGAACGTTTCTCGACGTTTTCTAACTCAGGGAACAAGTTGCACTCTTCTGAGATGCATTTGGGCAACTTTGTCAGAAATGAGTTTTTTGCCTAAGGAGACATGCCTATTTGCGCAGTAGTACAGATTCTGAGTATGTAACTGGGCTTGATGAAATCAGCATTTCTCTTGCTTCCCTGTGCGTAGGGAAGCTCAGTTTTAGTCACAGTAGCTCCCACAAGTGTCTTCTCAGTGTGTTCCCATTTCCTTAGAAACAGTGTATTTGCTGGGAGAAAAGTGCATTACTGTGCGCTTTCACCGTTCAGCAAATACATGTGTAGAAACACAGCGCTAGCAGAAACGAACGTTTCTCGACGTTTTCTAACTCAGGGAACAAGTTGCACACTTCTGAGATGCATTTGGGCAACTTTGTCAGAAATGAGTTTTTTGCCTACAGAGACATGCCTATTTGCACAGTAATACAGATTCTGAGTATGTAACTGGGCTTGATGAAATCAGCATTTCTCTTGCTTCCCTGTGCATACGGAAGCTCAGTTTTAGTCACAGTAGCTCCCACAAGTGTCTCCTCAGTGTGTTCCCATTTCCTTAGAAACAGTGTATTTGCTGGGAGAAAAGTGCATTACTGTGCGCTTTCACCGTTCAGCAACTACATGTGTAGAAGCACAGCGCTAGCAGAAATGACCGTTTCTCGATGTTTTCTAACTCAGGGATCAAGTTGCATACTTCTGAGATGCATTTGGGCAACTTTGTCAGAAATGAGTTTTTTGCCTAAGGAGACATGCCTATTTGCGCAGTAGTACAGATTCTGAGTATGTAACTGGGCTTGATGAAATCAGCATTTCTCTTGCTTCCCTGTGCGTAGGGAAGCTCAGTTTTAGTCACAGTAGCTCCCACAAGTGTCTCCTCAGTGTGTTCCCATTTCCTTAGAAACAGTGTATTTGCTGGGAGAAAAGTGCATTACTGTGCGCTTTCACCGTTCAGCTAGTACATGTGTAGAAGCACAGCGCTAGCAGAAACGAACGTTTCTCGACGTTTTCTAACTCAGGGAACAAGTTGCATACTTCTGAGATGCATTTGGGCAACTTTGTCAGAAATGAGTTTTTTGCCTAAGGAGACATGCCTATTTGCGCAGTAGTACAGATTCTGAGTATGTAACTGGGCCTGATGAAATCAGCATTTCTCTTGCTTCCCTGTGCGTAGGGAAGCTCAGTTTTAGTCACAGTAGCTCCCACAAGTGTCTCCTCAGTGTGTTCCCATTTCCTTAGAAACAGTGTATTTGCTGGGAGAACAGTGCATTACTGTGCGCTTTCACCGTTCAGCAAGTACATGTGTAGAAGCACAGCGCTAGCAGAAACGAACGTTTCTCGACGTTTTCTAACTCAGGGAACAAGTTGCACTCTTCTGAGATGCATTTGGGCAACTTTGTCAGAAATGAGTTTTTTGCCTAAGGAGACATGCCTATTTGCGCAGTAGTACAGATTCTGAGTATGTAACTGGGCTTGATGAAATCAGCATTTCTCTTGCTTCCCTGTGCGTAGGGAAGCTCAGTTTTAGTCACAGTAGCTCCCACAAGTGTCTCCTCACTGTGTTCCCATTTCCTTAGAAACAGTGTATTTGCTGGGAGAAAAGGGCATTACTGTGAGCTTTCACTGTTCAGCTAGTACATGTGTAGAAGCACAGCGCTAGCAGAAACGAACGTTTGTCGACGTTTTCTAACTCAGGGAACAAGTTGCACTCTTCTGAGATGCATTTGGGCAACTTTGTCAGAAATGAGTTTTTTGCCTAAGGAGACATGCCTATTTGCGCAGTAGTACAGATTCTGAGTATGTAACTGGGCTTGATGAAATCAGCATTTCTCTTGCTTCCCTGTGCGTAGGGAAGCTCAGTTTTAGTCACAGTAGCTCCCACAAGTGTCTCCTCAGTGTGTTCCCATTTCTTTAGAAACAGTGTATTTGCTGGGAGAAAAGTGCATTACTGTGAGCTTTCACCATTCAGCAAGTACATGTGTAGAAGCACAGCGCTAGCAGAAACTAACGTTTCTCGACGTTTTCTAACTCAGGGAACAAGTTGCACTCTTCTGAGATGCATTTGGGCAACTTTGTCAGAAATGAGTTTTTTGTCTAAGGAGACATGCCTATTTGCGCAGTAGTACAGAGTCTGAGTATGTAACTGGGCTTGAAGAAATCAGCTTTTCTCTTGCTTCCCTGTGCGTAGGGAACCTCAGTTTTAGTCACAGTAGCTCCCACAAGTGTCTCCTCAGTGTGTTCCCAGTTCCTTAGAAACAGTGTATTTGCTGGGAGAAAAGTGCATTACTGTGCGCTTTCACCGTTCAGCAAATACATGTGAAGAAGCACAGCGCTAGCAGAAACGACCGTTTCTCGACGTTTTCTAACTCAGGGAACAAGTGGCAAACTTCTGATATGCATTTGGGCAACTTTGTCCGAAATGACTTTTTTGCCTACAGAGACATGCCTATTTGCGCAGTAGTACAGATTCTGAGTATGTAATTGGGCTTGATGAAATCAGCATTTCTCTTGCTTCCCTGTGCGTAGGGAAGCTCAGTTTTAGTCACAGTAGCTCCCACAAGTGTCTCCTCAATGTGTTCCCATTTCCTTAGAAACAGTGTATTTGCTGGGAGAAAAGTACATTACTGTGCCCTTTCACCGTTCAGCAAATATATGTGTAGAAGCACAGCGCTAGCTGAAACGACCGTTTCTCGACGTTTTCTAACTCAGGGAACAAGTTGCACAATTCTGAGATGCATTTGGGCAACTTTGTCAGAAATGAGTTTTTTGCCTACAGAGACATGCCTATTTGTGCAGTAGTACAGATTCTGAGTATGTAACTGGGCTTGATGAAATCAGCATTTCTCTTGCTTCCCTGTGCGTAGGGAAGCTCAGTTTTAGTCACAGTAGCTCCCACAAGTGTCTTCTCAGTGTGTTCCCATTTCCTTAGAAACAGTGTATTTGCTGGGAGAAAAGTGCATTACTGTGCGCTTTCACCGTTCAGCAAATACATGTGTAGAAACACAGCGCTAGCAGAAACGAACGTTTCTAGACGTTTTCTAACTCAGGGAACAAGTTGCACACTTCTGAGATGCATTTGGGCAACTTTGTCAGAAATGATTTTTTTGCCTACAGAGACATGCCTATTTGTGCAGTAGTACAGATTCTGAGTATGTAACTGGGCTTGATGAAATCAGCATTTCTCTTGCTTCCCTGTGCATAGGGAAGCTCAGTTTTAGTCACAGTAGCTCCCACAAGTGTCTCCTCAGTGTGTTCCCATTTCCTTAGAAACAGTGTATTTGCTGGGAGAAAAGTGCTTTACTGTGCGCTTTCACCGTTCAGCAACTACATGTGTAGAAGCACAGCGCTAGCAGAAACGACCATTTCTTGATGTTTTCTAACTCAGGGATCAAGTTGCATACTTCTGAGATACATTTGGGCAACTTTGTCAGAAATGAGTTTTTTGCCTACAGAGACATGCCTATTTGTGCAGTAGTACAGATTCTGAGTATGTAACTGGGCTTGATGAAATCAGCATTTCTCTTGCTTCCCTGTGCGTAGGGAAGCTCAGTTTTAGTCACAGTAGCTCCCACAAGTGTCTCCTCACTGTGTTCCCATTTCATTAGAAACAGTGTATTTGCTGGGAGAAAAGTGCATTACTGTGAGCTTTCACCGTTCAGCTAGTACATGTGTAGAAGCACAGCGCTAGCAGAAACGAACGTTTCTCGACGTTTTCTAACTCAGGGAACAAGTTGCACTCTTCTGAGATGCATTTGGGCAACTTTGTCAGAAATGAGTTTTTTGCCTAAGGAGACATGCCTATTTGCGCAGTAGTACAGATTCTGAGTATGTAACTGGGCTTGATGAAATCAGCATTTCTCTTGCTTCCCTGTGCATAGGGAAGCTCAGTTTTAGTCACAGTAGCTCCCACAAGTGTCTCCTCAGTGTGTTCCCATTTCCTTAGAAACAGTGTATTTGCTGGGAGAAAAGTGCATTACTGTGCGCTTTCACCGTTCAGCAAATACATGTGTAGAAGCACAGCGCTAGCAGAAACGACCGTTTCTCGACGTTTTCTAACTCAGGGAACAAGTTGCACACTTCTGAGATGCATTTGGGCAACTTTGTCAGAAATGAGTTTTTTGCCTACAGAGACATGCCTATTTGCGCAGTAGTACAGATTCTGAGTATGTAACTGGGCTTGATGAAATCAGCATTTCTCTTGCTTCCCTGTGCGTAGGGAAGCTCAGTTTTAGTCACAGTAGCTCCCACAAGTGTCTCCTCAGTGTGTTCCCATTTCCTTAGAAACAGTGTATTTGCTGGGAGAAAAGTGCATTACTGTGCGCTTTCACCGTTCGGCTAATACATGTGTAGAAGCACAGCGCTAGCAGAAACGACCGTTTCTCGACGTTTTCTAAATCAGGGAACAAGTTGCACACTTCTGAGATGCATTTGGGCAACTTTGTCAGAAATGAGTTTTTTGCCTACAGAGACATGCCTATTTGCGCAGTAGTACAGATTCTGAGTATGTAACTGGGCTTGATGAAATCAGCATTTCTCTTGCTTCCCTATGCATACGGAAGCTCAGTTTTAGTCACAGTAGCTCCCACAAGTGTCTCCTCAGTGTGTTCCCATTTCCTTAGATACAGTGTATTTGCTGGGAGAAAAGTGCATTACTGTGCGCTTTCAGCGTTCGGCTAATACATGTGTAGAAGCACAGCGCTAGCAGAAACGACCGTTTCTCGACGTTTTCTAACTCAGGGAACAAGTTGCACACTTCTGAGATGCATTTGGGCAACTTTGTCAGAAATGAGTTTTTTGCCTACAGAGACATGCCTATTAGCGCAGTAGTACAGATTCTGAGTATGTAACTGGGCTTGATGAAATCAGCATTTCTCTTGCTTCCCTGTGCGTAGGGAAGCTCAGTTTTAGTCACAGTAGCTCCCACAAGTGTCTCCTCAGTGTGTTCCCATTTCCTTAGAAACAGTGTATTTGCTGGGAGAAAAGTGCATTACTGTGCGCTTTCACCGTTCAGCAAATACATGTGTAGAAGCACAGCGCTAGCAGAAACGACCGTTTCTCGACGTTTTCTAACTCAGGGAACAAGATGCACACTTCTGAGATGCATTTGGGCAACTTTGTCAGAAATGAGTTTTTTGCCTAAAGAGACATGCCTATTTGCGCAGTAGTACAGATTCTGAGTATGTAACTGGGCTTGATGAAATCAGCATTTCTCTTGCTTCCCTGTGCGTAGGGAAGCTCAGTTTTAGTCACAGTAGCTCCCACAATTGTCTCCTCAGTTTGTTCCCATTTCCTTAGAAACAGTGTATTTGCTGGGAGAAAAGTGCATTACTGTGCGCTTTCACCGTTCAGCAAATATATGTGTAGAAGCACAGCGTTAGCAGAAACGACCGTTTCTCGACGTTTTCTAACTCAGGGAACAAGTTGCATACTTCTGAGATGCATTTGGGCAACTTTGTCAGAAATGAGTTTTTTGCCTAAAGAGACATGCCTATTTGCGCAGTAGTACAGATTCTGTGTATGTAACTGGGTTTGATGAAATCAGCATTTTTCTTGCTTCCCTGTGTGTAGGGAAGCTCAGTTTTAGTCACAGTAGCTCCCACAAGTGTCTCCTCAGTGTGTCCCCATTTCCTTAGAAACAGTGTATTTGCTGGGAGAAAAGTGCATTACTGTGCGCTTTCACCGTTCAGCAAATATATGTGTAGAAGCACAGCGCTAGCAGAAACGAACGTTTCTCGACGTTTTCTAACTCAGGGAACAAGTTGCACACTTCTGAGATGCATTTGGGAAACTTTGTCAGAAATGAGTTTTTTGCCTACAGAGACATGCCTATTTGCGCAGTAGTACAGAGTCTGAGTATGTAACTGGGCTTGATGAAATCAGCATTTCTCTTGCTTCCCTGTGCATAGGGAAGCTCAGTTTTAGTCACAGTAGCTCCCACAAGTGTCTCCTCAGTGTGTTCCCATTTCCTTAGAAACAGTGTATTTGCTGGGAGAAAAGTGCATTACTGTGCGCTTTCACCGTTCAGCAAATACATGTGTAGAAGCACAGCGCTAGCAGAAACGACCGTTTCTCGACGTTTTCTAACTCAGGGAACAAGTTGCACACTTCTGAGATGCATTTGGGCAACTTTGTCAGAAATGAGTTTTTTGCCTAAAGAGACATGCCTATTTGCGCAGTAGTACAGATTCTGAGTATGTAACTGGGCTTGATGAAATCAGCATTTCTCTTACTTCCCTGTGCGTAGGGAAGCTCAGTTTTAGTCACAGTAGCTCCCACAAGTGTCTCCTCAGTTTGTTCCCATTTCCTTAGAAACAGTGTATTTGCTGGGAGAAATGTGCATTACTGTGCGCTTTCACCGTTCAGCAAATATATGTGTAGAAGCACAGCGTTAGCAGAAACGACCGTTTCTCGACGTTTTCTAACTCAGGGAACAAGTTGCATACTTCTGAGATGCATTTGGGCAACTTTGTCAGAAATGAGTTTTTTGCCTAAAGAGACATGCCTATTTGCGCAGTAGTACAGATTCTTAGTATGTAACTGGGTTTGATGAAATCAGCATTTTTCTTGCTTCCCTGTGTGTAGGGAAGCTCAGTTTTAGTCACAGTAGCTCCCACAAGTGTCTCCTCAGTGTGTCCCCATTTCCTTAGAAACAGTGTATTTGCTGGGAGAAAAGTGCATTACTGTGCGCTTTCACCGTTCAGCAAATACATGTGTAGAAGCACAGCGCTAGCAGAAACGAACGTTTCTCGACGTTTTCTAACTCAGGGAACAAGTTGCACACTTCTGAGATGCATTTGGGAAACTTTGTCAGAAATGAGTTTTTTGCCTACAGAGACATGCCTATTTGCGCAGTAGTACAGAGTCTGAGTATGTAACTGGGCTTGATGAAATCAGCATTTCTCTTGCTTCCCTGTGCATAGGGAAGCTCAGTTTTAGTCACAGTAGCTCCCACAAGTGTCTCCTCAGTGTGTTCCCATTTCCTTAGAAACAGTGTATTTGCTGGGAGAAAAGTGCATTACTGTGCGCTTTCACCGTTCAGCAAATACATGTGTAGAAGCACAGCGCTAGCAGAAACGACCGTTTCTCGACGTTTTCTAACTCAGGGAACAAGTTGCACACTTCTGAGATGCATTTGGGCAACTTTGTCAGAAATGAGTTTTTTGCCTAAAGAGACATGCCTATTTGCGCAGTAGTACAGATTCTGAGTATGTAACTGGGCTTGATGAAATCAGCATTTCTCTTGCTTCCCTGTGCGTAGGGAAGCTCAGTTTTAGTCACAGTAGCTCCCACAAGTGTCTCCTCAGTTTGTTCCCATTTCCTTAGAAACAGTGTATTTGCTGGGAGAAATGTGCATTACTGTGCGCTTTTACCGTTCAGCAAATATATGTGTAGAAGCACAGCGTTAGCAGAAACGACCGTTTCTCGACGTTTGCTAACTCAGGGAACAAGTTGCATACTTCTGAGATGCATTTGGGCAACTTTGTCAGAAATGAGTTTTTTGCCTAAAGAGACATGCCTATTTGCGCAGTAGTACAGATTCTTAGTATGTAACTGGGTTTGATGAAATCAGCATTTTTCTTGCTTCCCTGTGTGTAGGGAAGCTCAGTTTTAGTCACAGTAGCTCCCACAAGTGTCTCCTCAGTGTGTCCCCATTTCCTTAGAAACAGTGTATTTGCTGGGAGAAAAGTGCATTACTGTGCGCTTTCACCGTTCAGCAAATACATGTGTAGAAGCACAGCGCTAGCAGAAACGAACGTTTCTCGACGTTTTCTAACTCAGGGAACAAGTTGCACACTTCTGAGATGCATTTGGGCAACTTTGTCAGAAATGAGTTTTTTGCCTACAGAGACATGCCTATTTGCGCAGTAGTACAGAGTCTGAGTATGTAACTGGGCTTGATGAAATCAGCATTTCTCTTGCTTCCCTGTGCATAGGGAAGCTCAGTTTTAGTCACAGTAGCTCCCACAACTGTCTCCTCAGTGTGTTCCCATTTCCTTAGAAACAGTGTATTTGCTGGGAGAAAAGTGCATTACTGTGCGCTTTCACCGTTCAGCAAATACATGTGTAGAAGCACAGTGCTAGCAGAAACGACCGTTTCTCGACGTTTTCTAACTCAGGGAACAAGTTGCACACTTCTGAGATGCATTTGGGCAACTTTGTCAGAAATGAGTTTTTTGCCTAAAGAGACATGCCTATTTGCGCAGTAGTACAGATTCTGAGTATGTAACTGGCTTGATGAAATCAGCATTTCTCTTGCTTCCCTGTGCGTAGGGAAGCTCAGTTTTAGTCACAGTAGCTCCCACAAGTGTCTCCTCAGTGTGTTGCCATTTCCTTAGAAACAGTGTATTTGCTGTGAGAAAAGGGCATTACTGTGTGCTTTCACCGTTCAGCAAATACATGTGTAGAAGCACAGCGCTAGCAGAAACGACCGTTTCTCGACGTTTTCTAACTCAGGGAACAAGTTGCACACTTCTGAGATGCATTTGGGCAACTTTGTCAGAAATGAGTTTTTTGCCTAAAGACACATGCCTATTTGCGCAGTAGAACAGATTCTGAGTATGTAACTGGGCTTGATGAAATCAGCATTTCTCTTGCTTCCCTGTGCGTAGGGAAGCTCAGTTTTAGTCACAGTAGCTCCCACAAGTGTCTTCTCAGTGTGTTCCCATTTCCTTTGACACAGTGTATTTGCTGGGAGAAAAGTGCATTACTGTGCGCTTTCACCGTTCAGCAAATACATGTGTAGAAGCACAGAGCTAGCAGAAACGACCGTTTCTCGACGTTTTCTAACTCAGGGAACAAGTTGCACACTTCTGAGATGCATTTGGGCAACTTTGTCAGAAATGAGTTTTTTGCCTAAAGAGACATGCCTATTTGCGCAGTAGTACAGATTCTGAGTATGTAACTGGGCTTGATGAAATCAGCATTTCTCTTGCTTCCCTGTGCGTAGGGAAGCTCAGTTTTAGTCACAGTAGCTCCCACAAGTGTCTCCTCAGTGTGTTCCCATTTCCTTAGACACAGTGTATTTGCTGGGAGAAAAGTGCATTACTGTGCGCTTTCACCGTTCAGCAAATACATGTGTAGAAGCACAGTGCTAGCAGAAACGACCGTTTCTCGACGTTTTCTAACTCAGGGAACAAGTTGCACACTTCTGAGATTCATTTGGGCAACTTTGTCAGAAATGAGTTTTTTGCCTAAAGACACATGCCTATTTGCGCAGTAGAACAGATTCTGATTATGTAACTGGGCTTGATGAAATCAGCATTTCTCTTTCTTCCCTGTGCGTAGGGAAGCTCAGTTTTAGTCACAGTACCTCACACAAGTGTCTCTTCAATGTGTCCCATTTCCTTAGACACAGTGTATTTGCTGGGAGAAAAGTGCATTACTGTGCGCTTTCACCGTTCAGCAAATACATGTGTAGAAGCACAGCGCTAGCAGAAACGAACGTTTCTCGACGTTTTCTAACTCAGGGAACAAGTTGCACACTTCTGGGATGCATTTGGGCAACTTTGTCAGAAATGAGTTTTTTGCCTAAAGAGACATGCCTATTTGCGCAGTAGTACAGAGTCTGAGTATGTAACTGGGCTTGATGAAATCAGCATTTCTCTTGCTTCCCTGTGCGTAGGGAAGCTCAGTTTTAGTCACAGTAGCTCCCACAAGTGTCTCCTCAGTGTGTTCCCATTTCCTTAGACACAGTGTATTTGCTGGGAGAAAAGTGCATTACTGTGCGCTTTCACCGTTCAGCAAATACATGTGTAGAAGCACAGCGCTAGCAGAAACGACCGTTTCTCGAGGTTTTCTAACTCAGGGAACAAGTTGCACACTTCTGAGGTGCATTTGGGCAACTTTGTCAGAAATGAGTTTTTTGCCTAAAGACACATGCCTATTTGCGCAGTAGAACAGATTCTGAGTATGTAATTGGGCTTGATGAAATCAGCATTTCTCTTGCTTCCCTGTGCGTAGGGAAGCTCAGTTTTAGTCACAGTAGCTCCCACAAGTGTCTCCTCAGTGTGTTCCCATTTCCTTAGACACAGTGTATTTGCTGGGAGAAAAGTGCATTACTGTGTGCTTTCACCGTTCAGCAAATACATGTGTAGAAGCATAGCGCTAGCAGAAACGACCGGTTCTCGACGTTTTCTAACTCAGGGAACAAGTTGCACACTTCTGAGATGCTTTGGGCAACTTTGTCAGAAATGAGTTTTTTGCCTAAAGAGACATGCCTATTTGCGCAGTAGTACAGATTCTGAGTATGTAACTGGGCTTGATGAAATCAGCATTTCTCTTGCTTCCCTGTGCGTAGGGAAGCTCAGTTTTAGTCACAGTAGCTCCCACAAGTGTCTCCTCAGTGTGTTCCCATTTCCTTATACACAGTGTATTTGCTGGGAGAAAAGTGCATTACTGTGCGCTTTCACCGTTCAGCAAATACATGTGTAGAAGCACAGCACTAGCAGAAACGACCGTTTCTCGACGTTTTCTAACTCAGGGAACAAGTTGCACACTTCTGAGATGAATTTGGGCAACTTTTTCAGAAATGAGTTTTTTGCCTACAGAGACATGCCTATTTGCGCAGTAGTACAGATTCTGAGTATGTAACTGGGCTTGATGAAATCAGCATTTCTCTTGCTTCCCTGTGCGTAGGGAAGCTCAGTTTTAGTCACAGTAGCTCCCACAAGTGTCTCCTCAGTGTGTTCCCATTTCCTTAGAAACAGTGTATTTGCTGGGAGAAAAGTGCATTACTGTGCGCTTTCACCGTTCAGCAAATACATGTGTAGAAGCACAGCGCTAGCAGAAACGACCGTTTCTCGACGTTTTCTAACTCAGGGAACAAGTGGCAAACTTCTGATATGCATTTGGGCAACTTTGTCCGAAATGACTTTTTTGCCTACAGAGACATGCCTATTTTCGAAGTAGTACAGATTCTGAGTATGTAACTGGGCTTGATGAAATCAGCATTTCTCTTGCTTCCCTGTGTGTAGGGAAGCTCAGTTTTGGTCACAGTAGCTCCCACAAGTGTCTCCTCAGTGTGTTCCCATTTCCTTAGACTCAGTGTATTTGCTGGGAGAAAATTGCATTACTGTGCGCTTTCACCGTTCAGCAAATACATGTGTAGAAGCACAGCGCTAGCAGAAACGACCGTTTCTAGACGTTTTCTAACTCTGGGAACAAGTTGCACACTTCTGAGATGCATTTGGGCAACTTTGTCAGAAATGAGTTTTTTGCCTACAGAGACATGCCTATTTGCGCAGTAGTACAGATTCTGAGTATGTAAATGGGCTTGATGAAATCAGCATTTCTCTTGCTTCCCTGTGCGTAGGGAAGCTCAGTTTTAGTCACAGTAGCTCCCACAAGTGTCTCCTCAGTGTGTTCCCATTTCCTTAGACACAGTGTATTTGCTGGGAGAAAAGTGCATTACTGTGCGCTTTCACCGTTCAGCAAATACATGTGTAGAAGCATAGCGCTAGCAGAAACGACCGTTTCTCGACGTTTTCTAACTCTGGGAACAAGTTGCACACTTCTGAGATGCATTTGGGCAACTTTGTCAGAAATGAGTTTTTTGCCTAAAGAGACATGCCTATTTGCGCAGTAGTACAGATTCTGAGTATGTAACTGGGCTTGATGAAATCAGCATTTCTCTTGCTTCCCTGTGCGTAGGGAATCTCAGTTTTAGTCACAGTAGCTCCCACAAGTGTCTCCTCAGTGTGTTCCCATTTCCTTAGACACAGTGTATTTGCTGGGAGAAAAGTGCATTACTGTGCGCTTTCACCGTTCAGCAAATACATGTGTAGAAGCACAACGCTAGCAGAAACGAACATTTCTCGACGTTTTCTAACTCAGGGAACAAGTTGCACACTTCTGAGATGCATTTGGGCAACTTTGTCAGAAATGAGTTTTTTGCCTAAAGACACATGCCTATTTGCGCAGTAGAACAGATTCTGAGTATGTAACTGGGCTTGATGAAATCAGCATTTCTCTTCCTTCCCTGTGCGTAGGGAAGCTCAGTTTTAGTCACAGTAGCTCCCACAAGTGTCTCCTCAGTGTGTTCCCATTTCCTTAGACACAGTGTATTTGCTGGGAGAAAAGTGCATTACTGTGCGCTTTCACCGTTCAGCAAATACATGTGTAGAAGCACAGCGCTAGCAGAAACGACCGTTTCTCGACGTTTTCTAACTCAGGGAACAAGTTGCACACTTCTGAGATGCATTTGGGCAACTTTGTCAGAAATGAGTTTTTTGCCTACAGAGACATGCCTATTTGCGCAGTAGTACAGATTCTGAGTATGTAACTGGGCTTGATGAAATCAGCATTTCTCTTGCTTCCCTGTGCGTAGGGAAGCTCAGTTTTAGTCACAGTAGCTCCCAGAAGTGTCTCCTCAGTGTGTTCCCATTTCCTTAGAAACAGTGTATTTGCTGGGAGAAAAGTGCATTACTGTGTGCTTTCACCGTTCAGCAAATACATGTGTAGAAGCATAGCGCTAGCAGAAACGACCGTTTCTCGACGTTTTCTAACTCAGGGAACAAGTTGCACACTTCTGAGATGCATTTGGGCAACTTTGTCAGAAATGAGTTTTTTGCCTACAGAGACATGCCTATTTGCGCAGTAGTACAGATTCTGAGTATGTAACTGGGCTTGATGAAATCAGCATTTCTCTTGCTTCCCTGTGCGTAGGGAAGCTCAGTTTTAGTCACAGTAGCTCCCACAAGTGTCTCCTCAGTGTGTTCCCATTTCCTTAGAAACAGTGTATTTGCTGGGAGAAAAGTGCATTACTGTGCGCTTTCACCGTTCAGCAAATACATGTGTAGAAGCACAGCGCTAGCAGAAACGACCGTTTCTCGACGTTTTCTAACTCTGGGAACAAGTTGCACACTTCTGAGATGCATTTGGGCAACTTTGTCAGAAATGAGTTTTTTGCCTAAAGAGACATGCCTATTTGCGCAGTAGTACAGATTCTGAGTATGTAACTGGGCTTGATGAAATCAGCATTTCTCTTGCTTCCCTGTGCGTAGGGAATCTCAGTTTTAGTCACAGTAGCTCCCACAAGTGTCTCCTCAGTGTGTTCCCATTTCCTTAGACACAGTGTATTTGCTGGGAGAAAAGTGCATTACTGTGCGCTTTCACCGTTCAGCAAATACATGTGTAGAAGCACAACGCTAGCAGAAACGAACGTTTCTCGACGTTTTCTAACTCAGGGAACAAGTTGCACACTTCTGAGATGCATTTGGGCAACTTTGTCAGAAATGAGTTTTTTGCCTAAAGAAACATGCCTATTTGCGCAGTAGAACCGATTCTGAGTATGTAACTGGGCTTGATGAAATCAGCATTTCTCTTCCTTCCCTGTGCGTAGGGAAGCTCAGTTTTAGTCACAGTAGCTCCCACAAGTGTCTCCTCAGTGTGTTCCCATTTCCTTAGACACAGTGTATTTGCTGGGAGAAAAGTGCATTACTGTGCGCTTTCACCGTTCAGCAAATACATGTGTAGAAGCACAGCGCTAGCAGAAACGACCGTTTCTAGACGTTTTCTAACTCAGGGAACAAGTTGCACACTTCTGAGATGCATTTGGGCAACTTTGTCAGAAATGAGTTTTTTGCCTAAAGAGACATGCCTATTTGCGCAGTAGTACAGAGTCTGAGTATGTAACTGGGCTTGATGAAATCAGCATTTCTCTTGCTTCCCTGTGCGTAGGGAAGCTCAGTTTTAGTCACAGTAGCTCCCACAAGTGTCTCCTCAGTGTGTTCCCATTTCCTTAGAAACAGTGTATTTGCTGGGAGAAAAGTGCATTACTGTGCGCTTTCACCGTTCAGCAAATACATGTGTAGAAGCACAGCGCTAGCAGAAACGACCGTTTCTCGACGTTTTCTAACTCAGGGAACAAGTTGCACACTTCTGAGATGCATTTGGGCAACTTTGTCAGAAATGAGTTTTTTGCCTAAAGACACATGCCTATTTGCGCAGTAGAACAGATTCTGAGTATGTAACTGGGCTTGATGAAATCAGCATTTCTCTTGCTTCCCTGTGCGTAGGGAAGCTCAGTTTTAGTCACAGTAGCTCCCACAAGTGTCTCCTCAGTGTGTTCCCATTTCCTTAGACACAGTGTATTTGCTGGGAGAAAAGTGCATTACTGTGTGCTTTCACCGTTCAGCAAATACATGTGTAGAAGCATAGCGCTAGCAGAAACGACCGGTTCTCGACGTTTTCTAACTCAGGGAACAAGTTGCACACTTCTGAGATGCTTTGGGCAACTTTGTCAGAAATGAGTTTTTTGCCTACAGAGACATGCCTATTTGCGCAGTAGTACAGATTCTGAGTATGTAACTGGGCTTGATGAAATCAGCATTTCTCTTGCTTCCCTGTGCGTAGGGAAGCTCAGTTTTAGTCACAGTAGCTCCCACAAGTGTCTCCTCAGTGTGTTCCCATTTCCTTATACACAGTGTATTTGCTGGGAGAAAAGTGCATTACTGTGCGCTTTCACCGTTCAGCAAATACATGTGTAGAAGCACAGCACTAGCAGAAACGACCGTTTCTCGACGTTTTCTAACTCAGGGAACAAGTTGCACACTTCTGAGATGAATTTGGGCAACTTTTTCAGAAATGAGTTTTTTGCCTACAGAGACATACCTATTTGCGCAGTAGTACAGATTCTGAGTATGTAACTGGGCTTGATGAAATCAGCATTTCTCTTGCTTCCCTGTGCGTAGGGAAGCTCAGTTTTAGTCACAGTAGCTCCCACAAGTGTCTCCTCAGTGTGTTCCCATTTCCTTAGAAACAGTGTATTTGCTGGGAGAAAAGTGCATTACTGTGCGCTTTCACCGTTCGGCAAATACATGTGTAGAAGCACAGCGCTAGCAGAAACGACCGTTTCTCGACGTTTTCTAACTCAGGGAACAAGTGGCAAACTTCTGATATGCATTTGGGCAACTTTGTCCGAAATGACTTTTTTGCCTACAGAGACATGCCTATTTTCAAAGTAGTACAGATTCTGAGTATGTAACTGGGCTTGATGAAATCAGCATTTCTCTTGCTTCCCTGTGTGTAGGGAAGCTCAGTTTTGGTCACAGTAGCTCCCACAAGTGTCTCCTCAGTGTGTTCCCATTTCCTTAGACTCAGTGTATTTGCTGGGAGAAAATTGCATTACTGTGCGCTTTCACCGTTCAGCAAATACATGTGTAGAAGCACAGCGCTAGCAGAAACGACCGTTTCTATACGTTTTCTAATTCTGGGAACAAGTTGCACACTTCTGAGATGCATTTGGGCAACTTTGTCAGAAATGAGTTTTTTGCCTACAGAGACATGCCTATTTGCGCAGTAGTACAGATTCTGAGTATGTAAATGGGCTTGATGAAATCAGCATTTCTCTTGCTTCCCTGTGCGTAGGGAAGCTCAGTTTTAGTCACAGTAGCTCCCACAAGTGTCTCCTCAGTGTGTTCCCATTTCCTTAGACACAGTGTATTTGCTGGGAGAAAAGTGCATTACTGTGCGCTTTCACCGTTCAGCAAATACATGTGTAGAAGCATAGCGCTAGCAGAAACGACCGTTTCTCGACGTTTTCTAACTCTGGGAACAAGTTGCACACTTCTGAGATGCATTTGGGCAACTTTGTCAGAAATGAGTTTTTTGCCTAAAGAGACATGCCTATTTGCGCAGTAGTACAGATTCTGAGTATGTAACTGGGCTTGATGAAATCAGCATTTCTCTTGCTTCCCTGTGCGTAGGGAATCTCAGTTTTAGTCACAGTAGCTCCCACAAGTGTCTCCTCAGTGTGTTCCCATTTCCTTAGACACAGTGTATTTGCTGGGAGAAAAGTGCATTACTGTGCGCTTTCACCGTTCAGCAAATACATGTGTAGAAGCACAACGCTAGCAGAAACGAACGTTTCTCGACGTTTTCTAACTCAGGGAACAAGTTGCACACTTCTGAGATGCATTTGGGCAACTTTGTCAGAAATGAGTTTTTTGCCTAAAGACACATGCCTATTTGCGCAGTTGAACAGATTCTGAGTATGTAACTGGGCTTGATGAAATCAGCATTTCTCTTCCTTCCCTGTGCGTAGGGAAGCTCAGTTTTAGTCACAGTAGCTCCCACAAGTGTCTCCTCAGTGTGTTCCCATTTCCTTAGACACAGTGTATTTGCTGGGAGAAAAGTGCATTACTGTGCGCTTTCACCGTTCAGCAAATACATGTGTAGAAGCACAGCGCTAGCAGAAACGACCGTTTCTAGACGTTTTCTAACTCAGGGAACAAGTTGCACACTTCTGAGATGCATTTGGGCAACTTTGTCAGAAATGAGTTTTTTGCCTAAAGAGACATGCCTATTTGCGCAGTAGTACAGAGTCTGAGTATGTAACTGGGCTTGATGAAATCAGCATTTCTCTTGCTTCCCTGTGCGTAGGGAAGCTCAGTTTTAGTCACAGTAGCTCCCACAAGTGTCTCCTCAGTGTGTTCCCATTTCCTTAGAAACAGTGTATTTGCTGGGAGAAAAGTGCATTACTGTGCGCTTTCACCGTTCAGCAAATACATGTGTAGAAGCACAGCGCTAGCAGAAACGACCGTTTCTCGACGTTTTCTAACTCAGGGAACAAGTTGCACACTTCTGAGATGCATTTGGGCAACTTTGTCAGAAATGAGTTTTTTGCCTAAAGACACATGCCTATTTGCGCAGTAGAACAGATTCTGAGTATGTAACTGGGCTTGATGAAATCAGCATTTCTCTTGCTTCCCTGTGCGTAGGGAAGCTCAGTTTTAGTCACAGTAGCTCCCACAAGTGTCTCCTCAGTGTGTTCCCATTTCCTTAGACACAGTGTATTTGCTGGGAGAAAAGTGCATTACTGTGCGCTTTCACCGTTCAGCAAATACATGTGTAGAAGCACAGCGCTAGCAGAAACGACCGTTTCTCGACGTTTTCTAACTCAGGGAACAAGTTGCACACTTCTGAGATGCATTTGGGCAACTTTGTCAGAAATGAGTTTTTTGCCTAAAGACACATGCCTATTTGCGCAGTAGAACAGATTCTGAGTATGTAACTGGGCTTGATGAAATCAGCATTTCTCTTGCTTCCCTGTGCGTAGGGAAGCTCAGTTTTAGTCACAGTAGCTCCCACAAGTGTCTCCTCAGTGTGTTCCCATTTCCTTAGACACAGTGTATTTGCTGGGAGAAAAGTGCATTACTGTGCGCTTTCACCGTTCAGCAAATACATGTGTAGAAGCACAGCGCTAGCAGAAACGACCGTTTCTCGACGTTTTCTAACTCAGGGAACAAGTTGCACACTTCTGAGATGCATTTGGGCAACTTTGTCAGAAATGAGTTTTTTGCCTACAGAGACATGCCTATTTGCGCAGTAGTACAGATTCTGAGTATGTAACTGGGCTTGATGAAATCAGCATTTCTCTTGCTTCCCTGTGCGTAGGGAAGCTCAGTTTTAGTCACAGTAGCTCCCACAAGTGTCTCCTCAGTGTGTTCCCATTTCCTTAGAAACAGTGCATTTGCTGGGAGAAAAGTGCATTACTGTGCGCTTTCACCGTTCAGCAAATACATGTGTAGAAGCACAGCGCTAGCAGAAACGACCGTTTCTCGACGTTTTCTAACTCTGGGAACAAGTTGCACACTTCTGAGATGCATTTGGGCAACTTTGTCAGAAATGAGTTTTTTGCCTAAAGAGACATGCCTATTTGCGCAGTAGTACAGAGTCTGAGTATGTAACTGGGCTTGATGAAATCAGCATTTCTCTTGCTTCCCTGTGCGTAGGGAAGCTCAGTTTTAGTCACAGTAGCTCCCACAAGTGTCTCCTCAGTGTGTTCCCATTTCCTTAGAAACAGTGTATTTGCTGGGAGAAAAGTGCATTACTGTGCGCTTTCACCGTTCAGCAAATACATGTGTAGAAGCACAGCGCTAGCAGAAACGACCGTTTCTCGACGTTTTCTAACTCAGGGAACAAGTTGCACACTTCTGAGATGCATTTGGGCAACTTTGTCAGAAATGAGTTTTTTGCCTAAAGACACATGCCTATTTGCGCAGTAGAACAGATTCTGAGTATGTAACTGGGCTTGATGAAATCAGCATTTCTCTTGCTTCCCTGTGCGTAGGGAAGCTCAGTTTTAGTCACAGTAGCTCCGACAAGTGTCTCCTCAGTGTGTTCCCATTTCCTTAGACACAGTGTATTTGCTGGGAGAAAAGTGCATTACTGTGCGCTTTCACCGTTCAGCAAATACATGTGTAGAAGCACAGCGCTAGCAGAAACGACCGTTTCTCGACGTTTTCTAACTCAGGGAACAAGTTGCACACTTCTGAGATGCATTTGGGCAACTTTGTCAGAAATGAGTTTTTTGCCTACAGAGACATGCCTATTTGCGCAGTAGTACAGATTCTGAGTATGTAACTGGGCTTGATGAAATCAGCATTTCTCTTGCTTCCCTGTGCGTAGGGAAGCTCAGTTTTAGTCACAGTAGCTCCCACAAGTGTCTCCTCAGTGTGTTCCCATTTCCTTAGAAACAGTGCATTTGCTGGGAGAAAAGTGCATTACTGTGCGCTTTCACCGTTCAGCAAATACATGTGTAGAAGCACAGCGCTAGCAGAAACGACCGTTTCTCGACGTTTTCTAACTCAGGGAACAAGTTGCACACTTCTGAGATGCATTTGGGCAACTTTGACAGAAATGAGTTTTTTGCCTAAAGAGACATGCCTATTTGCGCAGTAGAACAGATTCTGAGTATGTAACTGGGCTTAATGAAATCAGCATTTCTCTTTCTTCCCTGTGCGTAGGGAAGCTCAGTTTTAGTCACAGTAGCTCCCACAAGTGTCTCCTCAGTGTGTTCCCATTTCCTTAGAAACAGTGTATTTGCTGGGAGAAAAGTGCATTACTGTGCGCTTTCACCGTTCAGCAAATACATGTGTAGAAGCACAGCGCTAGCAGAAACGACCGTTTCTCGACGTTTTCTAACTCAGGGAACAAGTTGCACACTTCTGAGATGCATTTGGGCAACTGTGTCAGAAATGAGTTTTTTGCCTAAAGAGACATGCCTATTTGCGCAGTAGTACAGATTCTGAGTATGTAACTGGGCTTGATGAAATCAGCATTTCTCTTGCTTCCCTGTGCGTAGGGAAGCTCAGTTTTAGTCACAGTAGCTCCCACAAGGGTCTCCTCAGTGTGTTCCCATTTCCTTAGAAACAGTGCATTTGCTGGGAGAAAAGTGCATTACTGTGCGCTTTCACTGTTCAGCAAATACATGTGTAGAAGCATAGCGCTAGCAGAAACGACCGTTTCTCGACGTTTTCTAACTCAGGGAACAAGTTGCACACTTCTGAGATGCATTTGGGCAACTTTGTCAGAAATGAGTTTTTTGCCAAAAGAGACATGCCTATTTGCGCAGTAGTACAGATTCTGAGTATGTAACTGGGCTTGATGAAATCAGCATTTCTCTTGCTTCCCTGTGCGTAGGGAAGCTCAGTTTTAGTCACAGTAGCTCCCACAAGTGTCTCCTCAGTGTGTTCCCATTTCCTTAGAAACAGTGTATTTGCTGGGAGAAAAGTGCATTACTGTGCGCTTTCACCGTTCAGCAAATACATGTGTAGAAGCACAGCGCTAGCAGAAACGACCGTTTCTCGACGTTTTCTAACTCAGGGAACAAGTTGCACATTTCTGAGATGCATTTGGGCAACTTTGACAGAAATGAGTTTTTTGCCTAAAGAGACATGCCTATTTGCGCAGTAGAACAGATTCTGAGTATGTAACTGGGCTTAATGAAATCAGCATTTCTCTTTCTTCCCTGTGCGTAGGGAAGCTCAGTTTTAGTCACAGTAGCTCCCACAAGTGTCTCCTCAGTGTGTTCCCATTTCCTTAGACTCAGTGTATTTGCTGGGAGAAAAGTGCATTACTGTGCGCTTTCACCGTTCAGCAAATAAATGTGTAGAAGCACAGCGCTAGCAGAAACGACCGTTTCTCGACGTTTTCTAACTCAGGGAACAAGTTGCACACTTCTGAGATGCATTTGGGCAACTTTGTCAGAAATGAGTTTTTTGCCTAAAGACACATGCCTATTTGCGCAGTAGAACAGATTCTGAGTATGTAACTGGGCTTGATGAAATCAGCATTTCTCTTGCTTCCCTGTGCGTAGGGAAGCTCAGTTTTAGTCACAGTAGCTCCCACAAGTGTCTCCTCAGTGTGTTCCCATTTCCTTAGAAACAGTGTATTTGCTGGGAGAAAAGTGCATTACTGTGCGCTTTCACCGTTCAGCAAATACATGTGTAGAAGCACAGCGCTAGCAGAAACGACCGTTTCTCGACGTTTTCTAACTCAGGGAACAAGTTGCACACTTCTGAGATGCATTTGGGCAACTTTGACAGAAATGAGTTTTTTGCCTAAAGAGACATGCCTATTTGCGCAGTAGAACAGATTCTGAGTATGTAACTGGGCTTAATGAAATCAGCATTTCTCTTTCTTCCCTGTGCGTAGGGAAGCTCAGTTTTAGTCACAGTAGCTCCCACAAGTGTCTCCTCAGTGTGTTCCCATTTCCTTAGAAACAGTGTATTTGCTGGGAGAAAAGTGCATTACTGTGCGCTTTCACCGTTCAGCAAATACATGTGTAGAAGCACAGCGCTAGCAGAAACGACCGTTTCTCGACGTTTTCTAACTCAGGGAACAAGTTGCACACTTCTGAGATGCATTTGGGCAACTGTGTCAGAAATGAGTTTTTTGCCTAAAGAGACATGCCTATTTGCGCAGTAGTACAGATTCTGAGTATGTAACTGGGCTTGATGAAATCAGCATTTCTCTTGCTTCCCTGTGCGTAGGGAAGCTCAGTTTTAGTCACAGTAGCTCCCACAAGTGTCTCCTCAGTGTGTTCCCATTTCCTTAGAAACAGTGCATTTGCTGGGAGAAAAGTGCATTACTGTGCGCTTTCACTGTTCAGCAAATACATGTGTAGAAGCATAGCGCTAGCAGAAACGACCGTTTCTCGACGTTTTCTAACTCAGGGAACAAGTTGCACACTTCGGAGATGCATTTGGGCAACTTTGTCAGAAATGAGTTTTTTGCCAAAAGAGACATGCCTATTTGCACAGTAGTACAGATTCAGAGTATGTAACTGGGCTTGATGAAATCAGCATTTCTCTTGCTTCCCTGTGCGTAGGGAAGCTCAGTTTTAGTCACAGTAGCTCCCACAAGTGTCTCCTCAGTGTGTTCCCATTTCCTTAGAAACAGTGTATTTGCTGGGAGAAAAGTGCATTACTGTGCGCTTTCACCGTTCAGCAAATACATGTGTAGAAGCACAGCGCTAGCAGAAACGACCGTTTCTCGACGTTTTCTAACTCAGGGAACAAGTTGCACATTTCTGAGATGCATTTGGGCAACTTTGACAGAAATGAGTTTTTTGCCTAAAGAGACATGCCTATTTGCGCAGTAGAACAGATTCTGAGTATGTAACTGGGCTTAATGAAATCAGCATTTCTCTTTCTTCCCTGTGCGTAGGGAAGCTCAGTTTTAGTCACAGTAGCTCCCACAAGTGTCTCCTCAGTGTGTTCCCATTTCCTTAGACTCAGTGTATTTGCTGGGAGAAAAGTGCATTACTGTGCGCTTTCACCGTTCAGCAAATACATGTGTAGAAGCACAGCGCTAGCAGAAACGACCGTTTCTCGACGTTTTCTAACTCAGGGAACAAGTTACACACTTCTGAGATGCATTTGGGCAACTTTGTCAGAAATGAGTTTTTTGCCTAAAGACACATGCCTATTTGCGCAGTAGAACAGATTCTGAGTATGTAACTGGGCTTGATGAAATCAGCATTTCTCTTGCTTCCCTGTGCGTAGGGAAGCTCAGTTTTAGTCACAGTAGCTCCCACAAGTGTCTCCTCAGTGTGTTCCCATTTCCTTAGACACAGTGTATTTGCTGGGAGAAAAGTGCATTACTGTGCGCTTTCACCGTTCAGCAAATACATGTGTAGAAGCACAGCGCTAGCAGAAACGACCGTTTCTCGACGTTTTCTAACTCAGGGAACAAGTTGCACACTTCTGAGATGCATTTGGGCAACTTTGTCAGAAATGAGTTTTTTGCCTACAGAGACATGCCTATTTGCGCAGTAGTACAGATTCTGAGTATGTAACTGGGCTTGATGAAATCAGCATTTCTCTTGCTTCCCTGTGCGTAGGGAAGCTCAGTTTTAGTCACAGTAGCTCCCACAAGTGTCTCCTCAGTGTGTTCCCATTTCCTTAGAAACAGTGCATTTGCTGGGAGAAAAGTGCATTACTGTGCGCTTTCACCGTTCAGCAAATACATGTGTAGAAGCATAGCGCTAGCAGAAACGACCGTTTCTCGACGTTTTCTAACTCAGGGAACAAGTTGCACACTTCTGAGATGCATTTGGGCAACTTTGTCAGAAATGAGTTTTTTGCCTACAGAGACATGACTATTTGCGCAGTAGTACAGATTCTGAGTATGTAACTGGGCTTGATGAAATCAGCATTTCTCTTGCTTCCCTGTGCGTAGGGAAGCTCAGTTTTAGTCACAGTAGCTCCCACAAGTGTCTCCTCAGTGTGTTCCCATTTCCTTAGAAACAGTGTATTTGCTGGGAGAAAAGTGCATTACTGTGCGCTTTCACCGTTCAGCAAATACATGTGTAGAAGCACAGCGCTAGCAGAAACGACCGTTTCTCGACGTTTTCTAACTCAGGGAACAAGTTGCACACTTCTGAGATGCATTTGGGCAACTTTGACAGAAATGAGTTTTTTGCCTAAAGAGACATGCCTATTTGCGCAGTAGAACAGATTCTGAGTATGTAACTGGGCTTAATGAAATCAGCATTTCTCTTTCTTCCCTGTGCGTAGGGAAGCTCAGTTTTAGTCACAGTAGCTCCCACAAGTGTCTCCTCAGTGTGTTCCCATTTCCTTAGAAACAGTGTATTTGCTGGGAGAAAAGTGCATTACTGTGCGCTTTCACCGTTCAGCAAATACATGTGTAGAAGCACAGCGCTAGCAGAAACGACCGTTTCTCGACGTTTTCTAACTCAGGGAACAAGTTGCACACTTCTGAGATGCATTTGGGCAACTGTGTCAGAAATGAGTTTTTTGCCTAAAGAGACATGCCTATTTGCGCAGTAGTACAGAGTCTGAGTATGTAACTGGGCTTGATGAAATCAGCATTTCTCTTGCTTCCCTGTGCGTAGGGAAGCTCAGTTTTAGTCACAGTAGCTCCCACAAGTGTCTCCTCAGTGTGTTCCCATTTCCTTAGACACAGTGTATTTGCTGGGAGAAAAGTGCATTACTGTGTGCTTTCACCGTTTAGCAAATACATGTGTAGAAGCACAGCGCTAGCAGAAACGACCGTTTCTCGACGTTTTCTAACTCAGGGAACAAGTTGCACACTTCTGAGATGCATTTGGGCAACTTTGTCAGAAATGAGTTTTTTGCCTACAAAGACATGCCTATTTGCGCAGTAGTACAGATTCTGAGTATGTAACTGGGCTTGATGAAATCAGCATTTCTCTTGCTTCCCTGTGCGTAGGGAAGCTCAGTTTTAGTCACAGTAGCTCCCACAAGTGTCTCCTCAGTGTGTTCCCATTTCCTTAGAAACAGTGTATTTGCTGGGAGAAAAGTGCATTACTGTGCGCTTTCACCGTTCAGCAAATACATGTGTAGAAGCATAGCGCTAGCAGAAACGACCGTTTCTCGACGTTTTCTAACTCAGGGAACAAGTTGCACACTTCTGAGATGCATTTGGGCAACTTTGTCAGAAATGAGTTTTTTGCCAAAAGAGACATGCCTATTTGCGCAGTAGTACAGATTCTGAGTATGTAACTGGGCTTGATGAAATCAGCATTTCTCTTGCTTCCCTGTGCGTAGGGAAGCTCAGTTTTAGTCACAGTAGCTCCCACAAGTGTCTCCTCAGTGTGTTCCCATTTCCTTAGAAACAGTGTATTTGCTGGGAGAAAAGTGCATTACTGTGTGCTTTCACCGTTCAGCAAATACATGTGTAGAAGCACAGCGCTAGCAGAAACGACCGTTTCTCGACGTTTTCTAACTCAGGGAACAAGTTGCACACTTCTGAGATGCATTTGGGCAACTTTGACAGAAATGAGTTTTTTGCCTAAAGAGACATGCCTATTTGCGCAGTAGAACAGATTCTGAGTATGTAACTGGGCTTAATGAAATCAGCATTTCTCTTGCTTCCCTGTGCGTAGGGAAGCTCAGTTTTAGTCACAGTAGCTCCCACAAGTGTCTCCTCAGTGTGTTCCCATTTCCTTAGACTCAGTGTATTTGCTGGGAGAAAAGTGCATTACTGTGCGCTTTCACCGTTCAGCAAATACATGTGTAGAAGCACAGCGCTAGCAGAAACGACCGTTTCTCGACGTTTTCTAACTCAGGGAACAAGTTGCACACTTCTGAGATGCATTTGGGCAACTGTGTCAGAAATGAGTTTTTTGCCTAAAGAGACATGCCTATTTGCGCAGTAGTACAGAGTCTGAGTATGTAACTGGGCTTGATGAAATCAGCATTTCTCTTGCTTCCCTGTGCGTAGGGAAGCTCAGTTTTATTCACAGTAGCTCCCACAAGTGTCTCCTCAGTGTGTTCCCATTTCCTTAGACACAGTGTATTTGCTGGGAGAAAAGTGCATTACTGTGCGCTTTCACCGTTCAGCAAATACATGTGTAGAAGCACAGCGCTAGCAGAAACGACCGTTTCTCGACGTTTTCTAACTCAGGGAACAAGTTGCACACTTCTGAGATGCATTTGGGCAACTTTGTCAGAAATGAGTTTTTTGCCTACAAAGACATGCCTATTTGCGCAGTAGTACAGATTCTGAGTATGTAACTGGGCTTGATGAAATCAGCATTTCTCTTGCTTCCCTGTGCGTAGGGAAGCTCAGTTTTAGTCACAGTAGCTCCCACAAGTGTCTCCTCAGTGTGTTCCCATTTCCTTAGAAACAGTGTATTTGCTGGGAGAAAAGTGCATTACTGTGCGCTTTCACCGTTCAGCAAATACATGTGTAGAAGCATAGCGCTAGCAGAAACGACCGTTTCTCGACGTTTTCTAACTCAGGGAACAAGTTGCACACTTCTGAGATGCATTTGGGCAACTTTGTCAGAAATGAGTTTTTTGCCAAAAGAGACATGCCTATTTGCGCAGTAGTACAGATTCTGAGTATGTAACTGGGCTTGATGAAATCAGCATTTCTCTTGCTTCCCTGTGCGTAGGGAAGCTCAGTTTTAGTCACAGTAGCTCCCACAAGTGTCTCCTCAGTGTGTTCCCATTTCCTTAGAAACAGTGTATTTGCTGGGAGAAAAGTGCATTACTGTGTGCTTTCACCGTTCAGCAAATACATGTGTAGAAGCACAGCGCTAGCAGAAACGACCGTTTCTCGACGTTTTCTAACTCAGGGAACAAGTTGCACACTTCTGAGATGCATTTGGGCAACTTTGACAGAAATGAGTTTTTTGCCTAAAGAGACATGCCTATTTGCGCAGTAGAACAGATTCTGAGTATGTAACTGGGCTTAATGAAATCAGCATTTCTCTTTCTTCCCTGTGCGTAGGGAAGCTCAGTTTTAGTCACAGTAGCTCCCAAAAGTGTCTCCTCAGTGTGTTCCCATTTCCTTAGACTCAGTGTATTTGCTGGGAGAAAAGTGCATTACTGTGCGCTTTCACCGTTCAGCAAATACATGTGTAGAAGCACAGCGCTAGCAGAAACGACCGTTTCTCGACGTTTTCTAACTCAGGGAACAAGTTGCACACTTCTGAGATGCATTTGGGCAACTGTGTCAGAAATGAGTTTTTTGCCTAAAGAGACATGCCTATTTGCGCAGTAGTACAGATTCTGAGTATGTAACTGGGCTTGATGAAATCAGCATTTCTCTTGCTTCCCTGTGCGTAGGGAAGCTCAGTTTTAGTCACAGTAGCTCCCACAAGTGTCTCCTCAGTGTGTTCCCATTTCCTTAGAAACAGTGTATTTGCTGGGAGAAAAGTGCATTACTGTGCGCTTTCACCGTTCAGCAAATACATGTGTAGAAGCACAGCGCTAGCAGAAATGACCGTTTCTCGACGTTTTCTAACTCAGGGAACAAGTTGCACACTTCTGAGATGCATTTGGGCAACTTTGTCAGAAATGAGTTTTTTGCCTACATAGACATGCCTATTTGCGCAGTAGTACAGATTCTGAGTATGTAACTGGGCTTGATGAAATCAGCATTTCTCTTGCTTCCCTGTGCGTAGGGAAGCTCAGTTTTAGTCACAGTAGCTCCCACAAGTGTCTCCTCAGTGTGTTCCCATTTCCTTAGAAACAGTGTATTTGCTGGGAGAAAAGTGCATTACTGTGCGCTTTCACCGTTCAGCAAATACATGTGTAGAAGCACAGCGCTAGCAGAAACGACCGTTTCTTGACGATTTCTCACTCAGGGAACAAGATGCACACTTCTGAGATGCATTTGGGCAACTTTGTCAGAAATGAGTTTTTGCCTAAAGAGACATGCCTATTTGCGCAGTAGTACAGATTCTGAGTATGTAACTGGGCTTGATGAAATCAGCATTTCTCTTGCTTCCCTGTGCGTAGGGAAGCTCAGTTTTAGTCACAGTAGCTCCCACAAGTGTCTCCTCAGTGTGTTCCCATTTCCTTAGAAACAGTGTATTTGCTGGGAGAAAAGTGCATCACTGTGCGCTTTTATCGTTCAGCAAATACATGTGTAGAAGTACAGCGCTAGCAGAACCGAACGTTTCTCGAAGTTTTCTAACTCAGGGAAAAAGTTGCACACTTCTGAGATGCATTTGGGTAACTTTCTCAAAAATGAGTTTTTTGCCTACAGAGACATGCCTATTTGCGCAGTAGTACAGATTCTGAGTATGTAACTGGGCTTGATGAAATCAGCATTTCTCTTGCTTCCCTGTGCGTAGGGAAGCTCAGTTTTAGTCACAGTAGCTCCCACAAGTGTCTCCTCAGTGTGTTCCCATTTCCTTAGGAACAGTGTATTTGCTGGGAGAAAAGTGCATCACTGTGCGCTTTTATCGTTCAGCAAATACATGTGTAGAAGCACAGCGCTAGCAGAACCGAACGTTTCTCGACGTTTTCTAACTCAGGGAACAAGTTGCACACTTCTGAGATGCATTTGGGTAACTTTCTCAAAAATGAGTTTTTTGCCTACACAGACATGCCTATTTGCGCGATAGTACAGATTCTGAGTATGTAACTGGGCTTGATGAAATCAGCATTTCTCTTGCTTCCCTGTGCGTAGGGAAGCTCAGTTTTAGTCACAGTAGCTCCCACAAGTGTCTCCTCAGTGTGTTCCCATTTCCTTAGAAACAGTGTATTTGCTGGGAGAAAAGTGCATTACTGTGCGCTTTCACCGTTCAGCAAATACATGTGAAGAAGCACAGCGCTAGCTGAAACGACCGTTTCTCGACGTTTTCTAACTCAGGGAACAAGTTGCACACTTCTGAGATGCATTTGGGCAACTTTGTCAGAAATGAGTTTTTTGCCTACAGAGACATGCCTATTTGCGCAGTAGTACAGATTCTGAGTATGTAACTGGGCTTGATGAAATCAGCATTTCTCTTGCTTCCCTGTGCGTAGGGAAGCTCAGTTTTAGTCACAGTAGCTCCCACAAGTGTCTCCTCTGTGTGTTCCCATTTCCTTGGAAACAGTGTATTTGCTGGGAGAAAAGTGCATTACTGTGCGCTTTCACCGTTCAGCAAATACATGTGTAGAAGCACAGCGCTAGCAGAAATGACCGTTTCTCGACGTTTTCTAACTCAGGGAACAAGTTGCACACTTCTGAGATGCATTTGGGCAACTTTGTCAGAAATGAGTTTTTTGCCAAAAGAGACATGCCTATTTGCGCAGTAGTACAGATTCTGAGTATGTAACTGGGCTTGATGAAATCAGCATTTCTCTTGCTTCCCTGTGCGTAGGGAAGCTCAGTTTTAGTCACAGTAGCTCCCACAAGTGTCTCCTCAGTGTGTTCCCATTTCCTTAGAAACAGTGTATTTGCTGGGAGAAAAGTGCATTACTGTGCGCTTTCACCGTTCAGCAAATACATGTGTAGAAGCACAGCGCTAGCAGAAATGACCGTTTCTCGACGTTTTCTAACTCAGGGAACAAGTTGCACACTTCTGAGATGCATTTGGGCAACTTTGTCAGAAATGAGTTTTTTGCCTACATAGACATGCCTATTTGCGCAGTAGTACAGATTCTGAGTATGTAACTGGGCTTGATGAAATCAGCATTTCTCTTGCTTCCCTGTGCGTAGGGAAGCTCAGTTTTAGTCACAGTAGCTCCCACAAGTGTCTCCTCAGTGTGTTCCCATTTCCTTAGAAACAGTGTATTTGCTGGGAGAAAAGTGCATTACTGTGCGCTTTCACCGTTCAGCAAATACATGTGTAGAAGCACAGCGCTAGCAGAAACGACCGTTTCTTGACGATTTCTCACTCAGGGAACAAGATGCACACTTCTGAGATGCATTTGGGCAACTTTGTCAGAAATGAGTTTTTGCCTAAAGAGACATGCCTATTTGCGCAGTAGTACAGATTCTGAGTATGTAACTGGGCTTGATGAAATCAGCATTTCTCTTGCTTCCCTGTGCGTAGGGAAGCTCAGTTTTAGTCACAGTAGCTCCCACAAGTGTCTCCTCAGTGTGTTCCCATTTCCTTAGAAACAGTGTATTTGCTGGGAGAAAAGTGCATCACTGTGCGCTTTTATCGTTCAGCAAATACATGTGTAGAAGTACAGCGCTAGCAGAACCGAACGTTTCTCGAAGTTTTCTAACTCAGGGAAAAAGTTGCACACTTCTGAGATGCATTTGGGTAACTTTCTCAAAAATGAGTTTTTTGCCTACAGAGACATGCCTATTTGCGCAGTAGTACAGATTCTGAGTATGTAACTGGGCTTGATGAAATCAGCATTTCTCTTGCTTCCCTGTGCGTAGGGAAGCTCAGTTTTAGTCACAGTAGCTCCCACAAGTGTCTCCTCAGTGTGTTCCCATTTCCTTAGGAACAGTGTATTTGCTGGGAGAAAAGTGCATCACTGTGCGCTTTTATCGTTCAGCAAATACATGTGTAGAAGCACAGCGCTAGCAGAACCGAACGTTTCTCGACGTTTTCTAACTCAGGGAACAAGTTGCACACTTCTGAGATGCATTTGGGTAACTTTCTCAAAAATGAGTTTTTTGCCTACACAGACATGCCTATTTGCGCGATAGTACAGATTCTGAGTATGTAACTGGGCTTGATGAAATCAGCATTTCTCTTGCTTCCCTGTGCGTAGGGAAGCTCAGTTTTAGTCACAGTAGCTCCCACAAGTGTCTCCTCAGTGTGTTCCCATTTCCTTAGAAACAGTGTATTTGCTGGGAGAAAAGTGCATTACTGTGCGCTTTCACCGTTCAGCAAATACATGTGAAGAAGCACAGCGCTAGCTGAAACGACCGTTTCTCGACGTTTTCTAACTCAGGGAACAAGTTGCACACTTCTGAGATGCATTTGGGCAACTTTGTCAGAAATGAGTTTTTTGCCTACAGAGACATGCCTATTTGCGCAGTAGTACAGATTCTGAGTATGTAACTGGGCTTGATGAAATCAGCATTTCTCTGGCTTCCCTGTGCGTAGGGAAGCTCAGTTTTAGTCACAGTAGCTCCCACAAGTGTCTCCTCTGTGTGTTCCCATTTCCTTGGAAACAGTGTATTTGCTGGGAGAAAAGTGCATTACTGTGCGCTTTCACCGTTCAGCAAATACATGTGTAGAAGCACAGCGCTAGCAGAAATGACCGTTTCTCGACGTTTTCTAACTCAGGGAACAAGTTGCACACTTCTGAGATGCATTTGGGCAACTTTGTCAGAAATGAGTTTTTTGCCTACAGAGACATGCCTATTTGCGCAGTAGTACAGATTCTGAGTATGTAACTGGGCTTGATGAAATCAGCATTTCTCTTGCTTCCCTGTGCGTAGGGAAGCTCAGTTTTAGTCACAGTAGCTCCCACAAGTGTCTCCTCAGTGTGTTCCCATTTCCTTAGAAACAGTGTATTTGCTGGGAGAAAAGTGCATTACTGTGCGCTTTCACCGTTCAGCAAATACATGTGTAGAAGCACAGCGCTAGCAGAAATGACCGTTTCTCGACGTTTTCTAACTCAGGGAACAAGTAGCACACTTCTGAGATGCATTTGGTCAACTTTGTCAGAAATGAGTTTTTTGCCTACAGAGACATGCCTATTTGCGCAGTAGTACAGATTCTGAGTATGTAACTGGGCTTGATGAAATCAGCATTTCTCTTGCTTCCCTGTGCGTAGGGAAGCTCAGTTTTAGTCACAGTAGCTCCCACAAGTTTCTCCTCAGTGTGTTCCCATTTCCTTAGAAACAGTGTATTTGCTGGGAGAAAAGTGCATTACTGTGCGCTTTCACCGTTCAGCAAATACATGTGTAGAAGCACAGCGCTAGCAGAAACGACCGTTTCTTGACGATTTCTCACTCAGAGAACAAGATGCACACTTCTGAGATGCATTTGGGCAACTTTGTCAGAAATGAGTTTTTGCCTAAAGAGACATGCCTATTTGCGCAGTAGTACAGATTCTGAGTATGTAACTGGGCTTGATGAAATCAGCATTTCTCTTGCTTCCCTGTGCGTAGGGAAGCTCAGTTTTAGTCACAGTAGCTCCCACAAGTGTCTCCTCAGTGTGTTCCCATTTCCTTAGAAACAGTGTATTTGCTGGGAGAAAAGTGCATCACTGTGCGCTTTTATCGTTCAGCAAATACATGTGTAGAAGCACAGCGCTAGCAGAACCGAACGTTTCTCGAAGTTTTCTAACTCAGGGAAAAAGTTGCACACTTCTGAGATGCATTTGGGTAACTTTCTCAAAAATGAGTTTTTTGCCTACAGAGACATGCCTATTTGCGCAGTAGTACAGATTCTGAGTATGTAACTGGGCTTGATGAAATCAGCATTTCTCTTGCTTCCCTGTGCGTAGGGAAGCTCAGTTTTAGTCACAGTAGCTCCCACAAGTGTCTCCTCAGTGTGTTCCCATTTCCTTAGGAACAGTGTATTTGCTGGGAGAAAAGTGCATCACTGTGCGCTTTTATCGTTCAGCAAATACATGTGTAGAAGCACACTGCTAGCAGAACCGAACGTTTCTCGACGTTTTCTAACTCAGGGAACAAGTTGCACACTTCTGAGATGCATTTGGGTAACTTTCTCAAAAATGAGTTTTTTGCCTACACAGACATGCCTATTTGCGCGATAGTACAGATTCTGAGTATGTAACTGGGCTTGATGAAATCAGCATTTCTCTTGCTTCCCTGTGCGTAGGGAAGCTCAGTTTTAGTCACAGTAGCTCCCACAAGTGTCTCCTCAGTGTGTTCCCATTTCCTTAGAAACAGTGTATTTGCTGGGAGAAAAGTGCATTACTGTGCGCTTTCACCGTTCAGCAAATACATGTGAAGAAGCACAGCGCTAGCTGAAACGACCGTTTCTCGACGTTTTCTAACTCAGGGAACAAGTTGCACACTTCTGAGATGCATTTGGGCAACTTTGTCAGAAATGAGTTTTTTGCCTACAGAGACATGCCTATTTGCGCAGTAGTACAGATTCTGAGTATGTAACTGGGCTTGATGAAATCAGCATTTCTCTTGCTTCCCTGTGCGTAGGGAAGCTCAGTTTTAGTCACAGTAGCTCCCACAAGTGTCTCCTCAGTGTGTTCCCATTTCCTTAGAAACAGTGTATTTGCTGGGAGAAAAGTGCATTACTGTGCGCTTTCACCGTTCAGCAAATACATGTGTAGAAGCACAGCGCTAGCAGAAACGACCGTTTCTTGACGATTTCTCACTCAGGGAACAAGATGCCCACTTCTGAGATGCATTTGGGCAACTTTGTCAGAAATGAGTTTTTGCCTAAAGAGACATGCCTATTTGCGCAGTAGTACAGATTCTGAGTATGTAACTGGTCTTGATGAAATCAGCATTTCTCTTGCTTCCCTGTGCGTAGGGAAGCTCAGTTTTAATCACAGTAGCTCCCACAAGTGTCTCCTCAGTGTGTTCCCAGTTCCTTAGAAACAGTGTATTTGCTCGGAGAAAAGTGCATTACTGTGCGCTTTCACCGTTCAGCAAATACATGTGTAGAAGCACAGCGCTCGCAGAAACGACCGTTTCTCGACGTTTTCTAACTCAGGGAACTAGTTGCACACTTCTGAGATGCATTTGGGCAACTTTGTCAGAAATGAGTTTTTTGCCTAAAGAGACATGCCTATTTGCGCAGTAGTACAGATTCTGAGTATGTAACTGGGCTTGATGAAATCAGCATTTCTCTTGCTTCCCTGTGCGTAGGGAAGCTCAGTTTTAGTCACAGTAGCTCCCACTAGTGTCTCCTCAGTGTGTTCCCATTTCCTTAGAAACAGTGTATTTGCTGGGAGAAAAGTGCATTACTGTGCACTTTCACCGTTCAGCAAATACATGTGTAGAAGCACAGCGCTAGCTGAAACGACCATTTCTCACCGTTTTCTAACTCAGGGAACAAGATGCACACTTCTGAGATGCATTTGGGCAACTTTGTCAGAAATGAGTTTTTTGCCTAAAGAGACATGCCTATTTGCGCAGTAGTACAGATTCTGAGTATGTAACTGGGCTTGATGAAATCAGCATTTCTCTTGCTTCCCTGTGCGTAGGGAAGCTCAGTTTTAGTCACAGTAGCTCCCACTAGTGTCTCCTCAGTGTGTTCCCATTTCCTTAGAAACAGTGTATTTGCTGGGAGAAAAGTGCATTACTGTGCACTTTCACTTTTCAGCAAATACATGCGTAGAAGCACAGCGCTAGCTGAAACGACCATTTCTCACCGTTTTCTAACTCAGGGAACAAGATGCACACTTCTGAGATGCATTTGGGCAACTTTGTCAGAAATCAGTTTTTTGCCTAAAGAGACATGCCTATTTGCGCAGTAGTACAGATTCTGAGTATGTAACTGGGCTGGATGAAATCAGCATTTCTCTTGCTTCCCTGTGCGTAGGGAAGCTCAGTTTTAGTCACAGTAGCTCCCACAAGTGTCTCCTCAGTGTGTTCCCAGTTCCTTAGAAACAGTGTATTTGCTGGGAGAAAAGTGCATTACTGTGCGCTTTCACCGTTCAGCAAATACATGTGTAGAAGCACAGCGCTAGCAGAAACGACCATTTCTCGACGTTTTCTAACTCAGGGAACAAGTTGAACACTTCTGAGATGCATTTGGGCAACTTTGTCAGAAATGAGTTTTTTGCCTTCAGAGACATGCCTATTTGCGCAGTAGTACAGATTCTGAGTATGTAACTGGGCTTGATGAAATCAGCATTTCTCTTGCTTCCCTGTGCGTAGGGAAGCTCAGTTTTAGTCACAGTAGCTCCCACAAGTGTCTCCTCAGTGTGTTCCCATTTCCTTAGAAATAGTGTATTTGCTGGGAGAAAAGTGCATTACTGTGCACTTTCACCGTTCAGCAATTACATGTGTAGAAGCACAGCGCTAGCAGAAACGACCATTTCTCAACGTTTTCTAACTCAGGGTAGGAGATGCAAACTTCTGAGATGCATTTGGCCAACTTTGTCAGAAATGAGTTTTTTGCCTACAGAGACATGCCTATTTGCGCAGTAGTACAGATTCTGAGTATGTAACTGGGCTTGATGAAATCAGCATTTCTCTTGCTTCCCTGTGCGTTGGGAAGCTCAGTTTTAGTCACAGTAGCTCCCACAAGTGTCTCCTCAGTGTGTTCCCAGTTCCTTAGAAACAGTGTATTTGCTGGGAGAAAAGTGCATTACTGTGTGCTTTGACCGTTCAGCAAATACATGTGTAGAAGCACAGCGCAAGCAGAAACGACCGTTTCTCGATGTTTTCTAACTCAGGGAACAAGATGCACACTTCTGAGATGCATTTGGGCAACTTTGTCAGAAATGAGTTTTTTGCCTACAGAGACATGCCTATTTGCGCAGTAGTTCAGATTCTGAGTATGTAACTGGGCTTGATGAAATCAGCATTTCTCTTGCTTCCCTGTGCGTAGGGAAGCTCAGTTTTAGTCACAGTAGCTCCCACAAGTGTCTCCTCAGTGTGTTCCCATTTCCTTAGAAACAGTGTATTTGCTGGGAGAAAAGTGCATTACTGTGCGCTTTCACCGTTCAGCAAGTACATGTGTAAAAGCACAGCGCTAGCAGAAAAGACCGTTTCTCGACGTTTTCTAACTCAGAGAACAAGTTGCACACTTCTGAGATGCATTTGGGCAACTTTGTCAGAAATGAGTTATTTGCCTAAAGAAACATGCCTATTTGCGCAGTAGTACAGATTCTGAGTATGTAACTGGGCTTGATGAAATCAGCATTTCTCTTGCTTCCCTGTGCGTAGGGAAGCTCAGTTTTAGTCACAGTAGCTCCCACAAGTGTCTCCTCAGTGTGTTCCCATTTCCTTAGAAACAGTGTATATGCTGGGAGAAAAGTGCATTACTGTGCGCTTTCACCGTTCAGCAAATACATGTGTAGAAGCACAGCGCTAGCAGAAACGACCGTTTCTCGACATTTTCTAACTCAGGGAACAAGTTGCACACTTCTGAGATGCATTTGGGCAACTTTGTCAGAAATGAGTTTTTTGCCTACAGAGACATGCCTATTTGCGCAGTAGTACAGATTCTGAGTATGTAACTGGGCTTGATGAAATCAGCATTTCTCTTGATTCCCTGTGCGTAGAGAAGCTCAGTTTTAGTCACAGTAGCTCCCACAAATGTATCCTCAGTGTGTTCCCATTTCCTTAGAAACAGTGTTTTTGCTGGGAGAAATGTGCATTACTGTGCGCTTTCACCGTTCAGCAAATACATGTGTAGAAGCACAGCGCTCGCAGAAACGACCGTTTCTCGACGTTTTCTAACTCAGGGAACTAGT
This sequence comes from Acomys minous, assembly GCF_964271855.1. Taxonomy (NCBI): domain Eukaryota; kingdom Metazoa; phylum Chordata; class Mammalia; order Rodentia; family Muridae; genus Acomys; species Acomys minous. The sequence continues at coordinate 1,198,402 of NW_028182177.1, forward strand.
TGCACACTTCTGAGATGCATTTGGGCTACTTTGTCAGAAATGAGTTTTTTGCCTACAGAGACATGCCTATTTGCGCAGTAGTACAGATTCTGAGTATGTAACTGGGCTTGATGAAATCAGCATTTCTCTTGCTTCCCTGTGCGTAGGGAAGCTCAGTTTTAGTCACAGTAGCTCCCACAAGTGTCTCCTCAGTGTGTTCCTATTTCCTTAGAAACAGTGTTTTTGCTGGGAGAAATGTGCATTACTGTGCGCTTTCACCGTTCAGCAAATACATGTGTAGAAGCACAGCGCTCGCAGAAACGACCGTTTCTCGACGTTTTCTAACTCAGGGAACTAGTTGCACACTTCTGAGATGCATTTGGGCTACTTTGTCAGAAATGAGTTTTTTGCCTAAAGAGACATGCCTATTTGCGCAGTAGTACAGATTCTGAGTATGTAACTGGGCTTGATGAAATCAGCATTTCTCTTGCTTCCCTGTGCGTAGGGAAGCTCAGTTTTAGTCACAGTAGCTCCCACAAGTGTCTCCTCAGTGTGTTCCTATTTCCTTAGAAACAGGGTATTTGCTGGGAGAAAAGTCCTTTACTGTGCGCTTTCACCGTTCAGCAAATACATGTGTAGAAGCACAGCGCTAGCAGAAACGACCGTTTCTCGACGTTTTCTAACTCAGGGAACAAGTTGCACACTTCTGAGATGCATTTGGGCAACTTTGTCAGAAATGAGTTTTTTGCCTACAGAGACATGCCTATTTGCGCAGTAGTACAGATTTTGAGTATGTAACTGGGCTTGATGAAATCAGCATTTCTCTTGCTTCCCTGTGCGTAGGGAAGCTCAGTTTTAGTCACAGTAGCTCCCACAAGTGTCTCCTCAGTGTGTTCCCATTTCCTTAGAAACAGTGTATTTGCTGGGAGAAAAGTGCATTACTGTGCGCTTTCACCGTTCAGCAAATACATGTGTAGAAGCACAGCGCAAGCAGAAACGACCGTTTCTCGACGTTATCTAACTCAGGGAACAAGTTGCACACTTCTGAGATGCATTTGGGCAACTTTGTCAGAAATGAGTTTTTTGCCTAAAGAGACATGCCTATTTGCGCAGTAGTACAGATTCTGAGTATGTAACTGGGCTTGATGAAATCAGCATTTCTCTTGCTTCCCTGTGCGTAGGGAAGCTCAGTTTTAGTCACAGTATCTCCCACAAGTGTCTCCTCAGTGTGTTCCCATTTCCTTAGAAACAGTGTATTTGCTGTGAGAAAAGTGCATTACTGTGCGCTTTCACCGTTCAGCAAATACATGTGTAGAAGCACAGCACTAGCAAAAACGACCGTTTCTCGACGTTTTCTAACTCAGGGAACAAGTTGCACACTTCTGAGATGCTTTTGGGCAACTTTGTCAGAAATGAGTTTTTTGCCTAAAGAGATATGCCTATTTGCGCAGTAATACAGATTCTGAGTATGTAACTGGGCTTGATGAAATCAGCATTTCTCTTGCTTCCCTGTGCGTAGGGAAGCTCAGTTTTAGTCACAGTAGCTCCCACAAGTGTCTCCTCAGTGTGTTCCCATTTCCTTAGAAACAGTGTATTTGCTGGGAGAAAAGTGCATTACTG